>NC_086171.1:27670336-29086380 GCF_023053635.1 Elgaria multicarinata webbii | reverse complement strand
AGCACGCTGGATTTCCCTGGAGGCTCTGGCTGAGTTTGCATTTGTGAGCCAAGCCATGGGCTTTTCCCCAGAATCTGGGGATTTTTATCGGATTTTCTTTTTTCTCCTTAAGGCGACTTCTTTCTCTTTAAAGTGACTTCTATTTGCGTAATGTGCCCAAATTGTGGTCATAATATGCTCAATTTATGCCTTCAATTTGCACAAATCCATAGGTGCAATTTGTGCAAAACAGGCATGTCACGACCACAATTTGCACAAATAGTGCTTTAAGGGGACCCTTTCCCTACGAAAATCCATGAGCTGGTCCAGCTCGATCTGCATTGAGTTGGGACAACTCTCGGGTAAGCGAGTTGAAGTCTGGGACTTTATCACCCAGGCAGATTCTGACCCCAGTGAATTCAGTGAACCCCAGTGAACTCAGTGGGACTTACTTCAGGGTCAATATAAGAATATAAGAAGAGCCCTGCTGGATCAGACCAAGGGTCCACCTAGTTCAGCATTCTGTTTGCACAGTGGCCAACCAGAAGGACACGGGTTCAAAAGCGCCCTCCCACCCATGTTCTCCAGCAAGTAGTCTGTATAGGCTTTCTGCATATGCATAGGATTATGTTGTACGTTTAGTTAGCTTTGCACAAACACGATCCTGATTACTTGAGAAAGTGTGTATGTGGTTCCAAGATCAAGCTGAAATGCACTGGGCTGCAGGTCTTTATAGTTTGGGTACCACATGCAGGTGGAAACTGGAGAATAATGGGGAACTTCACAGCAAAACTGGGGACAACCAATTTTGTTCTCTAAAAATCCTCAGGTTACCTGCTTGTTTATAACCTTTATTCTAATTCTTTTAAGAGAAGATAATTAAAGCAATTTTAATAGGGCATCTTAATTGTACCATGTACTGCTTGGGCACTGCTTTCCCAATTCACATTTCCCCATACTTTATTAATACATCACTCAGCGATGATGTTGAAATGCCAACGACCATTTAGCTGTCCCTTTATAATTTGTTCAGATAAGGACCAAACCAGTTCTAGTTAGAGCAGGTAGTATTTATCAAGGACCCAGTATTTATCGAGCAGCTTGTTCTTATCTGGATGATAAAGGACTGTGCAGCAATGTCCAATTCCTTATTTATACATGGAGTTGCCTGCATAAAACAAAAGAATCACATAATGTGGCCTGTGTGCCTGTTACTGTCTGAATTGTGCAATAACATTACAGCCTTGGACCAGGATCTAGGTGTATTTCTCGCTACGTGACATCAGTTTGAAAAGAATAAGAGACAGTAGCACCCCCTTATTTTTACAGGACCCAAATCCCCATCCCTTTGGCTCTGGAGTCATGGATGACTTCAAATAAGTGATGAATGAGATAAGGAAAGAGTGCCTGCTTCCAAGCATCATGTACATTTTACTAATGCTAAAAAAATAAAACATTGGCTATACTATATAGCATTTAAGACATGCTATAAAATAAAGTTGTGTGTGTGTAATTTGTATTATATTATATTATATTTTTAAACCCCCAACAAAATTGCCTTAGTTCTGGGGGGCATAAACTATGCCAGTATTAAGGGAGCTAATTACTTGCAATGTGGAATATGTAAGCTTGGTCTTCTCAGGGGAATTAAAAAAAAAGTCTTACGTATATTTTTCAGTTTAATAATAATAATATTTTTTTCTTACACGCCTCTCCTTCTGGATTGCGGCGGGGAACATCAAATACAAAAATACTATAACGTACATAAAACTGATTAAAACATATAAAACTAACACATTATTAAAATAACAGCCATCTTTAAATTCGACTGGGTACGCCTGCCGGAAGAGATAGTCTTTGTAGCTTTTTTAGATCCAGAAAGACTGTTAAGTTGCTGAATCTCTCCTTTGAAAAGCTTCTATCCCTTTTATTTTCCAAGGTGTCTGAAAATACAGGCCATCACTATTCTACCCAGTTGCACAAGAGTGCAGGACACAGAATAACGAGTCCAGAGTGCAGGACACGGAATAACCGTCTCAAGTTACAGGAAGTCAGATTCCGGTTGGACATCAGGAAAAACTTCCTGACTGTTAGAGTAGTATGGCAATGGAACCGGTTACAATGTACAATACATGTACATTGATGGTGCTATATAAATAAATAATAATAATAATAATAGGGAGGTTGTGGGCTCTCCCACACTAGAGGCATTCAAGAGGCAGCTGGACAACCATCTGTCAAGTATGCTGTAGGGTGGATTCCTGCATTGAGCAGGGGGTTGGACTCGATGGCCTTTTAAGCCCCTTCCAACTCTACTATTCTATGATTCTATGATTCTAAGATTTTTGCCGTACATGGCCAAAGACCTTAGGATGACGGACAAAAGCAAACCTGGGAGTTGGCAAGTGCCACAGCTCCTTACAGGTAAAAGATAGGCTCACGATAGCTTATCATGTCGTTTGAACTGGCCAGTTGTGCAAGGTCACATGACTATGCTGTGACCCAGTTTATACAATGAAACAACCCATCATTTGTTAACAGTGGGTTGTTTAGGAGTGAGCCTGCTGACTCAGGATCACTCGACCACTTTCAGTGTGTAGGACAACTCATGGGCCCTTCATCCCTGAATTGTTCTTTGTGATGTCAAAATCTGGAGCTCTGGGTTGTGGGTGTAGAAACAAACCAGAGTTATAACCCAAGAACAAACCATTGTTTCATCATGTGAACCTGGTCAGTGACTTCTTTGGGGAGTTTTTTTAAAAAAATTGGAGACATCCCACTCATTGTGCATAAACCACTGTTGTATACCACCTACAAAGGAATGTCTGTCAGCGTTAGGCTCAGTAATAAAGTCGCCACAGCAGATAAAATGACAGTATGGTCCTGGGATTAGTTCCACCCCTATTTCTGTCCATCTCTTCCTGTCAACAGAACTTGCCCTTAGTTTGACACGTTTACTTTATGCAAACTTTACTGACAAAAGAAGCAAAAAAAAAATGTTTTAGAAGGCTTCTGTGCAGTCTTCCCCTTTGCTTCTTTCCAAAACTTTCGTTTTTGTTAGGTTATAAAAGGCATTATATCTTCAGTTAAATATTTGTGTGGCTGACTGTTGATGTCTTGATTTAAATCTGCCTTTTGATATGCTAATTAGACACTGAATAAAGCCTTTTCCCATGAAAGTGGTAAGACATTCCAGTGCTCTTTTCAAAGCGCAGCCATTTAAACAATGGTGCCTTTGTTTATGCTCTCTGTACACTGAGCTTACCAGTTTACCTGGGGCGAATGCTTATGCCTCTCTCTAGGATCCTATGCTGCCTCTTTCTCTGCATCTCTAAAACACACACTACACAGAGCTTGATCACAATTTTTAGATATGCATTGTCTCCTCCGCAATGGCTACATTATGTGGCTCAATCAAGACCTAGACATTTGTTATATAAACTTCAATCTACAGTCCTATCTCCCTGGGAAAATAAGTCATGTTAGTCATTTAGGCTAATTTTTGCCCTTTGTTTGAAGAAAGTTAAAGCAAAGTAGAGTTCATCCCTAAGAATATACTTGGCATGCAACTTCAGTCTCTGGGTAGTGTCTCTCTCTTTCTCTCTTTTAATAGCATTTCAAAAAAAAATACATTTTTATTCTTAAATTTGCCTTTGATTCCTTTACAGCAGAGGCTTTGAATATTGTTTAATTTATTTTTCAGTAGAGCTGTCAGTTGTAATCTGCAATTTAGGGCAGAAAAAACTTGAATAAAACAAATCCTCATTTCACAATTTAAACCTTATTGAGTCTAATTCACTTGCACGGCAAGTTTATTATTCTCCTGCAGCCTGACGTGCCTCCAATTGTAATTGTGTTGACCCTTCAATGCAGTAAATCTCCCCAGTGCTGATCAAACTGGGAAAGATAAGGCTACAATTCAGAACTTCATTAAATATCTCATTTATATTAAAAAGACGCTAGCTTTGAACCAAAATCATACTTCCTACAGTGTCCTTCGATTGTGCTTCACCCACTTTGAAGTTTTGCAAGTTTTGCAAATCCCGTCTTGTAACTATCTTTCCGGTACCAATGGATATCCTAAATGTAGCATGGTGCTAGGCTTTTGGGTCAGTTTGTGGAGTCTGTTTCTCATAAGTACCCTTTACCCAAGATTGGACCCTTATAATTTGTATTACAAGGAAACTACTATGCCTTAGGCCCTTATTTACAATCTCTAAATTTTATTTATTTATTTATTTATTGCATTTACATACCGCCCCATAGCCAAAGCTCTCTGGGTGGTTTACAAAAGCAGATTAATCTCTAAAGCAGATTAAAATCCCCATGTACACATTACCATGCATGGAAATACTGAGGACTTACCACCACTACTGCCACCACCACTGTTTTGCCTCCTTGGTTGCCCATGTGGATAGAGAATGTTAAGGGGCAGGGGATTATGACTCTGTGTTAGGTGTTCTTGAGCATGCATTTAAATGCTGTGGTTAAAAAGAAGGGGGGCTATAAAAAGAAGCCAACAACATACTTTTTAAATTTATCTATTTCTTAAATGCCCCTTTCTTTTCAAAAGAAAATTCAAAGAAGCTAATAAATAAAGTGTAGTTGGGACCTTAGTCGGCAAGGGAAATCAGAGCAGGGCCTTTGATGTTGAAAAGGCGGAGCGTCTGCTTTGGGTGAGGAAGGTCCTAGGTTTGATCATAAGCATCTAGGAAAAGCTTCTGTCTGATGTCAGAATCCTGGTAAATCATACTGCCTCCTAGTATAGGCAATACTGGGCTAGGTGAATCAGTAATCTGACTCAGCATTGGGTAGCTTCCTATGTTGATTAAATGCAAGGGAGGGAACCTACAGTAGAGATGGACCTTTAGGGACCTAGAACCCAAACTGCTTAGGGCAGGGGTGCACAACATGTGGTCCACAGTCAACACATGGTCCACAGGCTGCATGCAGTCACTGCTGCCCCCTGCTGGGCCTCCAAACTTGGCAATGGTGGGGGGGAACGGAGGAAAATGGTGATTTTAACACCACAGAGTGCCTAAACAGTCAAATTTAGCTTGTTTGCAAACTAGTGATTTGGAGGGGGGGGAAACATCTCCAGGGTACCCACAGAGTATATTATGGTAGTCCAGTTAAGTTATTAAAGTATCAGTAAATCCAGCCAGGTCCAAGGCCCGGTTAAGGTATAGTTTCCTTTGTCCAGAAAGTAGTATACATTCATCAGAAGCGGGGGGAGCACGTTATCAATGTTATGTTTTACAATAAGTGCCTGTTTTAAAGGAAATGTGCCACTTATTATAATATATAGGTTTGCAGACTGCTTCATTCCATGTTTGTTTAGTCTTTGATGATTCCCATGCATGTTCCATACTTACATGTTTCTATGAGGATGTGGCCCTACTATGTGTGGGTTTCAGTGTATGACACGTTGGTCCTGCAAAGGACTTACAGAAGTAGTGGCATAAACTTTACAGGAGTTAGCTTCTAGTAAGTTTGGTTGCAAACTAACTGAAGTTAACTAGATTATGACTGAAGCAAAACCCTGCTTAATAGCGTGCCCTGGCAAGTGTCAACCATGGTTAAAGTTAGTGCTGATCTAAACTTTAACCATGGTTTTGGCTCTTTGGGGGGAAGGGAATATTCATGGGAGGTCTGTGAGGTGCATAATCTTACAGCCAGCACCTCGTCTCTTTAAAATCATGTTTTTTGGATCAAGAGTGTTACCGCTGCTCAGGCCTTCGCACGTGGCATGTAGGCAGCTGGAAAAGTCAAAAACAGTGGGAGAAGTCATTTTATCATTTATTTATTTTTTGCTATGCAGCCAAGCATAAACATCTCTCCTTCTTACCCACCCCTGGCTCATCATGCCATGCTGACTGGAGGCACCCTGCTGGGCCTTTGAAACCCCCTACTAAGCCTGCAGGGGTTTGGAAAAAGTGGGGCAAAAATTCATTTTTGTGTGCCTAACGAAGCTGACAAAGAGGCTGCCCAGACCCTGGAAAGATGAAATCTGTTACCCTTAGGGTCAGAAACGCTGAGTACATGCCTCCCATGCACGCACAGGACTTCCACCTTATTATAGTCACTGTGAAGATTGTGCTAATTCCAAATCATAATATAATTACAAAACTGATGGGTATTTATTTGTATGTCCATGTTCACGGCAGAGGCATTGGGCTTTCGAAGGGCAGCGGGCAGGGGGGATCGCGTGACGGTGACAGATTGCTCTATTTGGAAACAGGTTAGCGATCAGATACCAAATGGAGTTCTGTTTTGTTTTCTTTCGTTCCTTTTTTCTTTTTTTGTTTCTCTTCATCCGTCCCCTTGCAATAAAAAATAAAAATAAA
Source organism: Elgaria multicarinata webbii (assembly GCF_023053635.1). Lineage (NCBI taxonomy): Eukaryota > Metazoa > Chordata > Lepidosauria > Squamata > Anguidae > Elgaria > Elgaria multicarinata. Next base: position 29,080,054 of record NC_086171.1, on the reverse strand, counting down.
ATCTATTTTGAAGGATCCTGTCCTGACAAGCTGTCAGTCTGTGAAACCGGTCCAGGCCATCTGCCAGATAATTCTGAAACGCACGACACCGCCTGCTCGCTCAAGGAAATGTGCAATACAGATAAACCAAAACATGGTGCTTTGTCTTTGCGTGTTCCCCCGAAGAGGGATGGAGTCCGACAAGGCTCCGTGGGAGACTCAGTGCAAAGTGGCACAGAAAGTTCGTCATTAAGCAGCACTGTCACTGCAAATTATTGTGGTCTAGGGTGAAAAGTTCTAGCTCATTTGATGCCCAGCCTGGTCCAGGCCTACGGCAAGTTGTTATTGTTCCCCCATGCTGTTAAATGGACCCTCAGAACTGTTTTCCCCCCTTTCCGTGCAGTTGGAGTCACCTGGAAGTCCCCCGGGGCCAGAGCTGCCTATTGAGACAATACTGGATGACAGGGAGCGTAGGATTTCCCATTCGCTCTACAGCGGGATCGAGGGCCTCAGTGAGTCTCCCACCAGGAATGCTGCCCTGAGTAGGATAATGGGTGAGTCAAGCAGACAGTTGCTAATCTTGTCTCGTTTATCATCTATTTTTGTGGTTTTGCTGATGGGTGATTGATGCATTATGTATGTGGGCGGCATGGAACATTGCAGTGACCAATTTGAAAGGATGTCTTTTCCCCTTTCCCCAAGTTCGACGTACAGATTTCTTAATGTTCGTCAATAAATTGATCAAATAAGTCTCGGATGGCGGAGCAGGAGATAACCACAGGAACCTTTTGAAATGTTTTACTGTGTCTGAGGTGGAGAGAGATGCTTTACATTACCTCTATAAGAGTCTGCTTGGTGCAGCTTCATTAAATGTAAAGTCAATGAATGTTATGATTAAGGATGTATCATTTCAGATTCGACATGGATTTTAACTCTCCTCAAAAACCAGATAAGCACATCTGAAGCTTATCAAATTTCTGCTTAGTATGTTTATTCCAGGGCCTTTTCGTCTTTTGTTCTTCTGCTTTAAATGCCTTGGAGGCCCCTAGGTTTAAAATCATATAGCTAATGTTATGCATCCTTTGTTTGGATTCAGTACTCTGCTGTCTGCATGGTCCCCAGTGCATGATGAGGTTATTAGTACTTGCTGTATAGCAATTCAGATTCCCCCCTCCCTCCAATCTACTAGAAGATCTAGTTAATAAAGACTCGCTCTGTCAATGGAGTGGCTAGATTCATCAAATCATTCATAATAGGATTTAGTTCCTGCAGACTTCATAAGTCTTAAAACATGGGAAGATTTTTAAAAATTTATTATAGCACCTGATGTAATGTAATAAATTTATTTCTAGATTCATCTGCAACTCTGAAACTCAACTGCTAAAATGTGTTTTTTAATACATTAACAGATGGTATGGACACAGATATTCATAGGATGATTTTGGCAAACCTTTTCTAAGTTTGCCCAAAGCAATGATTTATCTCTTTCTAATTTTCTTGTTTAATTTTAGAAAATATATTTCCCCCCAAATTGGAGTGCCATAGAAATTCCACTGGTATGGAGACTAAATAGATTAAATAGAAGATGCACCTAAGAAACCCAGGGGCATGGCTAGACGGGGCGATATCCCGGGGATCGCTCCGGGATTGTCCCTGTGCGTCCACATGACACACAGGGGATCCCAGGAGCAGTGAAGGATGATTCCTCCTGGGATATCGCCCTACCTTTCCATCCTAGTTTTTCCCATGGTCTTGGGGTGATCCCGAGACCGTGGGTGGTGTAGCCCACCATTGCGGTTTTGTACCAGCTCCTCGTGAATAACCACGAGGATCCAGGACCCGGGCTCTGTGCCCATCGAGGATGGGGGGAGCACAAGGTTTTTAACTTACAGTTTGCACAGGAGCACTCCTGCGCTCCTCTCTGATTAAAAAAAAAACCAAAATGGCGGCTGCGACGTCCTCTTCCTCCTGGGACGTCGCATGCTACATGTAGACGAGGGAGGCGATCTCGTGATCATAAAATCGTGAGATCATACCCCTCCACCCCCCTCATCTAGCCATGCCCCAGTTGAGCTCTATTGTAGTTCCCTTGTACATATTTGCACCTTTCATCCCATGACTCCAAATCTCGTGCTGGTGTGGCTGGTCTTTCGAGCAACAGCACAAGTTTCAAAGTGCAAAGTCCTGCTTGGGAGTTTAATGCTGATCTGCTTCCCTTCGGCTCATTGCCTCTTCTCCCATTGACAAAATGGAACAAGAATATGGGCTAAAAGCCAAGCTTCTATACGACTTATAGCCATAAGAAATGTGGCATTCATTTTCAGCAGATGAATTCCACATTACTTAATCTCTTCACCATATGGGAGTGTGTTTGTTAAAATAAATAGCCACAGTGAAACAAGGGAGAAATGTTATATTATCATGGTGTTTCAATGCACACACTGGGTTGGATCCAGACTTAGGGCATGTCTACACCATGCCTTATCCTGAGGATTGTCCCAGGATCATTCCTGTGCATCCACATGATGCACAGGGGATCCCGGGGGCAGGGAGAGATGATCCCTCCATTTCCCCAGGATAATCGGGATGGCTCTTAGCCTGATTTTTTCCGCGGTCTCAGGATTGTCCCGAGACCACAGGAGGTGAGGGTGGCTGTCCTGGTTTCGTCCCTGCTCCTCATGAGTAAATGCAAGGAGCTGGGAACTAGGTATGGAGCACGGAGTTCTTCAGGTGCTCCATGCCCATTGAGGGTGGGGTGGGAGGAGCGTGAGCGTTTCCCCCCCTACCTTTGGTGGAGGAGTGCCCATGCTTCCGGGATGTCACACAGCTGTCTGAACACCCAGGGAGGATCATGGAAGCCTGTAAATCCACAATCCTCCCCCTATACCCTTGTAGTGTAGACATACCCTTAGTCATAATTAGAGTAGACCCATTGAAAAGTTGACTGGTGGGGGGGGCGTAATGTTGGACCCAGGGGAAGACAGTTCTTAAGAGCCTCTACCCCAGCTCCACTACATATTCTCTAGTTTCCTGCCAGGGGTGTGTGCATTTATTGCACTTATGTTGTGCATTTCTTTTGTACGGAACTGAAGGCAAATGTCTATAGGGTTCCCAAATAGTCTTCCAGGGCTGCTCAATTTCAGCCAGGCTGCTGTATTTGGTGCTCAGGCCCTGGGATCTTGGTCTACGTAGAGCACTGAATGCTAGTGGGACAGTTTGCAGCAGTTCCTTTCCCCCAGATGCTTCTGGCCTAACTTGACAAGCAGTGATCTTCTTTACTGAACTGCTGATGGCTCATCTCAGCAGACAATCACTACAAGCTAAGCAAACTGGAAGCCTCCATCAGGGCTGGGAGGAGAAGTCTGGTGGCTGCAATCCCTTCTCATACTCACACGTTTGTGGAAGGACCCTACCTGCAGTGACTTTTCTGATGGTGCCACTGCTGTAAGACATCTTGAAGAAATGCTTGAGCGCAGAGTGGGCCGAGGACAGCCCTCATACACAGCTTCACTCTTTGGAGATGCACCCAAAATGATGTGGGCATCTTAGATATGAAGCTTCCATGTCTTCCTGGGTTGCTGTTAGGGGAGTATGGATTTTGTTAAATCTGTCCTGTCTGTTTTTTGTGGATTGACTGGCATCTTTTGTTTCCTTGACTGCTCATTGACAGAATTTGATATTTTTTTAGGAATGTCCGAGAATTTTGTTGCACTTGCGTAAGTGTGTATTTCCGCAGATCCCCCACAAAAGTTTTTTTAAAAAAATGGTTCTCAAGTCCACAGAATTTGCACAATTCCGAAAGAGCTGGTCCACTGCAAAATCCATAGAACTCATTTGAATCCATTGTGGACATGATGGTCCTGGAAAAAGTTATTTTCCAAGCTGAGTGTCCCTGATTTGGAGGTTGGGGTATCTAAGCTTGCTTAGGCATCTGGAGATCCTCCTTTACCAACAAATTGCCCATCCTGCTCATCCACTGACAACTAATGCCAGAGACCAAATATATATATAACAAATAGGCATGATACTTCATTGGCCCAGCAAGCCTTAACAAGCGTTAATAATCCTAGAACATTTACTTGAACGATAATGGACAAATGTTACCTAAGCTGTAGAATGCTTTTTTCCAGCAGGGATCCCACTCATGTTCTCAGAACTTAAGGATTTCCCCTTAGTTATAGGATTCCTAACTGAATCTATGGCCTTAGTTAGATCTACCTTTTATCCCATGACAGAGGAGGGAAGATCTCGCGATGTGTTTATCGCGAGATCCCTCCTCTATCTACACGTGACATGCAACGACCTCAGCAGGAGAGGTCTCGCATCTCTTTTTTTTTAAAAAAAGGAGCGCACGAATGCTTGTGCGCTAAAATCAAGCGTTTTTTTAAAAAAATATTTAGATTCCTGCCCCCTCCACCCTACCCCGATGGGCGTAGCACTCCTCAGGAGCGCTGCACCCTGTGTGCAGCTCCCGGCTCCTCGCACGGAGCCGGGTCAACCCGCAGCAATGGGCCACATGTTCTGCGGTCTCGGGCTCAGCCTGAGACTGTGGAAAAACTAGGGTCAAAGTATAGGGTGAGATCCCAGGGCAAGGGAGGGATCATCCTTCCCTGATCCCAGGATCCCCTGTGCGTCATGTGGATGCACAGAGACGATCCCGGGGTTCACCCCGGGATAAAGCCCCGTCTCTGTTAATAATGTAATGTTTCTTATATTGAAAAACAACTCCCAAAGCATTCAGTATTGCTACATGCCCAAACTTGTAGAAAATCATATAGATATAGATAAAGATATAGATATTTGTACCATCTAAATCTCGGTAGTGTGAATCTGCCAATTATTTTCCATCTTTCAGAAATAATTGAGCTTGTAGAGAAAACTGATAGAAACAAATATAGTAAGCAAGTTAAGGGTAAACAAAAGTGGAAAGTGTTTCTCAAGTAATTTGGGCTTTGTGATGGAGTTAAGGCAGGATTTAATGCTTCAATGTGTTTATTTTTTTAGGAATATTAAACTAACTGCAGTAATTTGATTTCCAGCTTGATCAATACGCAGGGATTATTTATCTAGGTTCCAAAAAAAAAAAAACCAGTCTCCAAGAATTATTTAAGGCAGCATTTCACAACACTTCTTCATTCATCAACACTTCAATGATGCAAAACTTATGCTGCTTTCAATTGTGATATCAAATAAGAAACACTTTGTCTTTCCACTGTGTTTAGGACTGTCTGTGCAGAAGTGCTTTCTGCTGCAGAATACTGATTGAGTTCCTTCTTTGTGCTGTTTGGATGGATGGGCATTTGTGGCCTTGCCACTGCTTCTTGCCTGCACAAGCCAGGCCACACAAGCCCCTTTTACGCCTCTAATTTTGCGTAAATGGCCATTTCCGGCAGCCATTGTGTGCAAGATCAGATCTGCGCACTTTCAGGAGCCCAGCTTTTATGAAAAACGCTGCCTCACAGGGAGAAGTGGGCAGCTGCAGGGTGCTCACAGATCATGCACCTCTCAATAAGCGTAAGCACCCCATGGCTCAGCAAGCCAGGTCCAGGGCTCCTGACAGACAGCTACCCACTGTATTCCCAGGCCCAACCAGACGCCCGTGACATACCTAGCTGTATGTTTAAATACACAGGCCTTTAAAAGACCAACACTCCATTTTCCTTCATAACAAGCTTTTGTGCATCCCAACTATAGGGCGACACAAGTTGATTGAAGCCAGAGTGTTTATACTGAGGCCTTGTGAGGACATTTCTTTCTTATGGGCATTACATTTTCTTACCTTTGTTAGTGATTTTTAATCAGTATATTGCCTGCTGCAGGCATGGCCGATGTGCTGACACACGAAGCCATGGTTAGGCCACTAACCTAGGGTGACCATATGACCAGATTTGCCCGGATTTGTCCGGGTTTCTGATGGCAAATCCAGGAGAGGGAGGGGAAATCCGGATTTTTTTTCCAAAGAGCAGCTCTAATGGGAATTAACAAAAATGTTTATAACTCCGTCATTTTTTAAGATAAAGACATGAAACTTGGCACAATGGTAGCTCTTAGGAAGGGCTTTAGTCATACCAAATTTGAAACATCCATTGATTTTTTAGGATTTTTTTTTAAATTGAGGTTTTAAAGTTCTTATTTTTAAAATTGTCATTTTTAAAGATAAAGAGATGAAACTTTGTACCATGATAGGATTTAGGTAGAGCTTTAGCCACACCAAATTTGAAACAGATCTGTTCATCCATTGATTTTTTTAGGAATTTTTTTAAAAATGAGGGTTTAAAATTATTATTTTTAAAACTGTCATTTTTAAAGATAAAGAGCTGAAAGTTGGCACCATGATAGCTTTTAGGTAGAGCTTTAGCCATACCAAATTTGAAACAGATCTGGGGCCAGTAGCAAACCCTATTAACAACAACAGCAGCTTGCAATGAGTGAAGATACAGTCAGAAAAGATATTTGAGGGAAGGGGAGAATGTAACACACAGAGTATAGCAAAAGCTTCAAAGTACAGCAAAACCTACAAAAGTAGGAGTGAGTGAAGTTAATTTCAGATACATTGAATCTCTCACTTGTTCTTTATTTCAGTGATTTTAACATTAAGATGTTATGTAGAACAGATTTGTCTTAAACGTGTGCTGTAAAATCAGACATGTGACCAAGGCTATGTTCGGGTGGGCACGCCCCCTTGGTACTGGACATGCCCCCTTGGGGGCAACCATGTTGTCCTCCTTTTTGGTTTCCAAAATATGGTCACCCTTGCTAACCCTTTTGCAGCAAATGGTTATTGAGCATGTTTCAACCGTGGTTATGTAGCCACCATGGTTAGGAATGTTTCACATGACACACTAAGCCATAACGTTTAGTCCAAAGTGCTTAACCACCATGGCTTCGCATGTTGTCTGAACAGGATCAGTGTAGGAACAGCCAACAAGAGCACAGTCAACGTTAGACTTGTTTTGAATCCATCATAAGATGTAGTTCTTTATAGAGCCCTACTGCAAGAAGAAATAGGGGCCTTCTGCACTTGAAGCATTTACTCTACTGAATTATTGCTCCCCGAGATCTCTTTGCCAGTGGACTAGAGCTGGTTAACGCTGAAATACACCACCTTAAGCCATCAGTGAATGGATCACTAGCAGGAGGGATTCTTCATTGGTGCATTGTGTCCAGTCTTGACCTGAAGGTTGTTCGCCTTCCCCTCCCCCACCTCAATCTGCAGTAAAAGAAATGCATTTTCTTTTACATTTCAGTGGAACGACTAAAATGTCATCATTCATTCGTGTTGAAATATTAAGAAGTGCAGGAAAAAAGCTAGACATGCCACTGAATTACTTTTGCCTCTCAACCTTGGAGGCTTCATCTGTAAAATGCCATAAGGTTATACTGTTTCGCATTCAGTTCTTTGGAGACGTTATTAGCCACAGAGTTAACAATCTTGTAGGCATTATGTTTGGAAAGGAGTGCATTACTAGGCTCAACATTAACCTGTCCATCAAAGAAGCTTTTGCTGGGCAAAGAATTAGCTGCTATGCAAACTTGAACACATTCATTTCAGCTTGACAGTGATGGGTCTACGTGCATTGGAGTACTTTTTCTTCTAATCTTTTCCACAACTTTCTAGAAGAATGGATCTCTTTCTGACTTTGTTTTTACGTTGCCCAGTTGCTCAGCTGAAATGATCAGAGCTAGCAGCTTTATTATTTGATCATCAGTTAATGGAACAAACATCTATCTATCTATCGACCCAATCTAATCCTGGAGGTGCACAATGTCCTGCATGGATGGATCTCTATAGAATATCTCACAGTCCAGCTCCATCCAGCTTATCTGGTGTGAAGGCATGGAATGCTGCAACCTTGATGAAGCTAGGCAGGTCTAGGCCTGAATTCCTGCACTGAGCAGGAGGTTGGACTTGATGGCCTTGTAGGCCTCTTTCAACTCTATGATTCTATGATCTACTCCTCACTCGGCATGCAAAATTATCCAGGACATGAGGTCATCCTGGAGAATGTGATATCTGTGCCCACTTCTCAGATTCAATTCTAAACTTTGTTTAGTTCAGTGGTTCCTAAAGTGGGCGGTACCTCCCCCTTGGGGGCGGTGGGAATGCATAGGGGGGTGCTAAGAGGCAAAGGGGTAGCGGGGGGCACTCAAGGTGGTCTTTTCCATACCAAGAGTTTTGGTTACAGAAGGAAATTTCTGATCACTATCCTGCACTATGGAGAGTGGTTCAGAAACTCCTGGTTGCATTTCCAACATCATATTTGGTGGAATGTGGTTTTAGTGTGGTCTGCCTACTTCTCTCCAAGCAAAGAAATTGACTCCAGATTTACTAAATGTGGTTATTTAAGACTCATGTTAAGTGACTTTAAACCAGACATTGGGAAACTGGTATCCCTTCATCAAGCCTATCCATCACATTAAGAATTTACAGAATAGTGAGGTACTCTGCCCTAGTTACTAAATGTGATATCTAATATTCTTGCTAAATGACTATCAGACTTTGATAAGATGATATCACTGGATCAAGTTCATCAATTATGTTTAATTGAATAAACTAAAAAAATGTAATTGGATTTTGAATAAATATTCAATTAATTGTTACTGTTTTGAATTTTATATTGTTATTATCTTCCTTAGTGGGTCGTTGAAAACCACTATTCTGAATCATGATTTTTATAGTGTAGGGTAGAGGGCACTGGGCATGAGTTTGTGGAACCAAGGGGGCGGTTCCCTGAAAAACTTTGGGAACTACTGGTTTAGTTCAACAGTCTTCAACTGGTGGGTCACGACCCAAAAGTGGGTTCGAAGATCAGTCAAGGCAAAGCTGTTGTTGCCCTGTTGGGCATGGAGAAAATTGTGAAAATGGGTCCCATGTTGAAAGTTGGAACTCGGGTCTCGGGTGTGGATCAGTTGAAGTCCACTGGTTTAGTTGACCTCTGGTAAGGCATAGTGACTAAAAGACTGCGCTAAAATAAGGAAGTCTCTAATTTGAATCTTGCCTGTGCCGTAAATCCACTAAGAACATAAGAAGTGCCAGGCTGGTTCAGACCAAGGGTCCATCTAGTCCAGCACTCTGTTCACACAGTGGCCAACCAGCCATTGGCCAGGGACCAACAAGGCAGGACATGGCTTAGTTAGGACATGGTCTTGAGTAAGCCTCTGACTCCCACCCACCCCTCTCTGTGCATCTCAACCCCCGTCCCCAATCTGCACTGTGGTGGCTAATAATACTGGAATATCATACAGGACATTGTATGGATTACAGCTATATAATGTATGTGAAGTGCTTTGTATGATTGAAAGCTCCATGCAAATGTCAAGTAATAGTGGCCCTGGTTCTCCACATTTGACAAAGTGGAGAAAGAGAAACAGATGGGGATCTGGGAGGCACATGCAAATTTCCCATTCTGTAGTAATATAGCCTTCCCTGTTGCAGGGGTCTCTTCTCCTTGGATTGAGCACATGCATGTGCGTCAAGGGGAAAGAAGGTGGGCAATAGTGTGCTTTTATGCTCTGTAAAAGGTCCCAGAAGTTCAGGATTCTTCCCTAAGATACAGCAGCAACATTATAAGTTTTTTTTTTAAATGGAACAAATTAAAATGTGTTTAATATGTCAGTAGCTGGTTATAAATCTGAAATGTGCACTTGACAAACACCATTCTATGTTTGATAAAGTAGGCTGGAGATGGGGGAGCCTGAGTCCTGAATTAAGTTTCAGGGAAACTCTTGAGGATCACATTTCAGTGGTTGTCAGGGTTGAGGGCAAAAGCTTTGGGGTTACAGGCACAGGGCCAAAATACCCATATATTTTGCTTAAATATCTTATTGCCAGTAATTAAGCCTTAAAAGAGGCATTTTTATGAACTGCCCAGGGAACTTCAGCTATTGGGCGGTATAAAAATGCAATAAATAGGGTAAATACATTGTGAAATAGGGTAAATAAATGAAATACAAGGGTGTTAAGGAGAAATTGAGAAATTTATTACATTCAACCAACCCACATGTGATACAGATGTAGAGGATTGCACTATTTGTGGGGAAAGCCACTAGATGTAGAGCAAAGGTTTTGGATACTATCGGTGTGAAGTGTTATAAAGATTCAGAGATATGGATGCAATGTGATTGACAGGATATTAAAGGTCTCCTTATGTTATATTATTGTCGCACACACCCGTTACTTTAATTTTAGTTGAGGATTGTTATGTATTTCATGGTTTTGTCATCTTAACCTTATGTGTAACTTTCGATATTGTACGATAGTATTTTAAAATTTTAAGTCTGTATGTGTTGCAGAGATCTTTGGATTGAGCAATAAACATATTATTCTTATTGATCCCCTCCCAAAAAAAGCCAGAAAAGCACAAGGGAAGGGAAACCTCAGATAGGTGGATTTAGCTCACGGGCCTAAATTATCCCCACCACTGAGGTAGCCTGTATCCTATGGAGGATTGTTCCAAAATACATCAGCCATTGTTGAAAACGCTAGGCTGCTTTTGTGAAGTGTATTTGTAAATTGTGAAACACAGAGTTTGTATGAAATATTCGGTGTGTAGAGTTTGTACTCATCTCTCCCATTTTGTGCAGGTAAATACCAGCTTTCTCCAACGGTCAACATGCCCCAGGATGAAATGGTCATTATAGAAGATGATAGACTGCCAGTACTACCTCCACATCTTTCAGACCAATCATCTTCTAGTTCTCATGATGACGTGGGCTTTGCAACAGTGGATGCTGGAGCCTGGAGTAAACCACCGATTATTGAGTCCACAGAATGGTAAGGCTTATGTCCACATGAACAGTTGCTTTGGTTTATCAAACACTTAATGTGCTTTTGACTCCTGTACTTTTCATCACTGAATGAGGAAGAGAAATGCTCTTTAAAAGAGGTTTTTTCAGCCCTCTTCTTGAGTTATTTGTCCGTATCTGGGAAGCAGAGCAGAAGAGAATTCTGGGGAGGTTTTCCCTGGCCATGATCCAAAAAAACTACTCATTTGGAATCAGGTAATCAAGGATGGTTTGGACATGTGTTTGTTGAACAGCACCCTCCCCATCTTCATGGTAAAAGCCTTTTTTGAAAGTGAGGGTAGTTTGTGGCATGGTGCTACAAACTACCTAAGGATGGGGGGATGGAATTAAAAATTCATACAATAAGCACAGGATGGGACTTAGATATCCAAAGAACCAGTTCCTTTCACAGTGAACCTCTCCACCAATTGAAATCTCCTTTGGCGGTCCTTCCTTCCTCCAGGAATTCCTGATCTTGGAGTGAGTGCTTTTGGGAGAGGGGCCCTTTCCTATGTAGAAATCCTAATTAATGGAACTCTGTCCCTAGTTACGTGTGCGTGGTACTTCCTTTATTATCTTTTAGGTGTCAAGCAAAGCCCACCTAGTTCTCTCATGTCTTCCCTTTCATGGCCTTTGGTATTTAATTTCCTTTTGTTGCTTGCCGATGTTTTATATGGATTTTTTCGGGCTGGTCTTAAGTTTTATCTGCTGTCTTTTTGGTTTTTATTTACTTTTTTTTTTGTACTTTATTGTTTTATAGTGTTTCTCAATAGGAAAGGCTGTTCTCAATAGTTTTATCTTCTGAAGCCACAAGCACTTGCTGCCAGTTCATTTCAGCTTGCTGGTCAATGAGAGCCCCCATAGAGACTACGCTCTTTCCTTTATGAGGCTGTTACTTGGTTGTATCTACATTTGGTTTCATCGCAGAATTGAGAACTGAGCACTACAGGAAAAGCATTTCCTTTCCTGCTTTTTTGCTACATAATCTCTAGGTGGCACTGTGGTATCGTGGAATAGCATAGGTATACATGTGGGGAAAGCGGTTAATTTCACTTTTACAATTAACAGAGAAGCAAAACTGGATGGTCACAACATCGCCTAACAACCCCATAAACAACTGTGAGTAGGAAATGACGAGTGCATGATAAATGCCTCGTGCAGAAAAGCCCTATGAAGAAGAAGAAGAATCAGACTGCTTACCTATAAATGATAGTCTTTGATTGTCACCTGTTTAGTAACGGAGCCTGCCAGCCTTCCCTGCTGGAGTCTTCTTTTCTTGGAGAGGATGTGTTTGCAGCAGGTCTGAGTAAACTGGATGGGAAAGTGATCACTCATTGCCTCTCTACGCATGCACAGAAGGATGAAACATACTCCTTATGGGGAGAGGTGTGACTGCCAGCTCCTGGACTTTGAGTTCTAGAAAGTTCCTGATGTATGCTCTGCCCACGCAGATGATCACTCGGTGAATGACATTTGTAGATAAGCAACCTTTTAAACAACTTTGTATACATTGAATCATTGGAACAACATTCTTTGTTGTTTAAATTTCACCCACTCCCCACCTCAACATAACTACAAATCTTGGTTTGGGACTGTGACCTTCTCATAGTGATGCAGTAGGAGCGTGTGTGTTGGATGAGTGCAGGGAGATAGATGTTTTAGTTTTGGCTTGTTTACAGTGTTCTGTTGGATAAATATTGTCTGATTTTTAGGTAGCGCGGTCTGCACTAATCCGAGAGAATGACATTAATTTGTAAGCCTTGTAATTATGTTCAGCAATAAGCAAAATAAAAGACCTCTCTGTGGAACCCCCTGCTAGGGCTGTGGTGATAATTAACACAAGCAGGTTGACGTATGAGCATTTTCCACGTCCCACACTCTCCTGGGTCTGGTGTAACTGCGTCAGCAATATCTTAATAAGAATTAGCACCAGAAAGTGTCTCTTTGTTTGGATTTGCACGAGTCAGCTATTTCATATATATATGGCATTGCTCTTACCCTGTCTTAAAAAATGCTTTTAATTGTTATCTTAAAAGCAACTTCTTTCTCCATCACATTTGATTTTCTTTCTTCTTGCCTGATTCAAAGAGGCACAACTGTAATTTCGACCCTTCAAATATCCGACTTTGTCTTTGTGTGGGAAATGCTTTAAAGCTAAAAATCTGAGGGGAGTTGTGGAGGGGGGGGATCTTGAACAGCACTCAAAATTCCATGTAATAGTGAGTGTTGACGTGGATTATTCCAGTGGAGTGTAGTAAGAGGGCCACAGCAGAATGTAAAAACCCATTTGTAGATGCTTTTATGTGTACAGCAGCAGAATATTTTCTTCCTCACACATTGGCTCACATGGGTAGAAAGAAGGAACAGCCATTAAGAATCATGAAATTTCTTCTGCAACCATCTTCATTTCTGTCCTCCCAAAGATAGAGACATAATTACGAAAAAAGACAGATCAGTTTGGAGCCTTGCTTGTGTTGACTTCATTTTATTTGCTAGAAAATAAACCCCATAAAATAAAATAAACAACAGTTGGGAGTGGGTTTTTGTATTAATTTCCTGCTGCTAATGGACAAAGGAAGGCTTGTAAAATGAAGGTGTATTCCATGAGTTTGCTGGAAGGCACCAAGGGGTGAAGTTAAGAATATGGACGAAGGGTTATACAAACAAGAATGGCAGCTGTTCTGAATCACGGCCGAAAATGTAAGCTTTTTTCCAGCCTGACAATATCTCCCTAATCCTTGATGAAAATGTTATGAAAACAAAGGGACAATGAGACAGGATTAATAAGTGGAATTTTAATAACATTGAGGGTCACAATACGGTTACATTCTTTAAAGAGTCAACTGTCGTTCCAGGAGCCTTAGTTGTTATAATACACTTTGCTGCTTGTTGGTTTTACGAATTACAATAATAATAAACAGAAAGCGACTTTAACATCAATGTGCAATATTAAGAGCAACTATTTGGGAATGTTGTTCAGCTATACTCAACGATTTTTCAAAGTGCTTTTCATTTATGTTTTTTGAGGTTTTGCAACAAATCGTTCTACTTAATAAAATGCAATATATCTCATTAACTGTGTAGTATATTTTGCTAAATCCTGGGCATGAAATTCAAAAGGGATCCATTTGGAGCAGGATCTTTTCAGTCCATCTTTATTGGAATGGCTCTCTGGGGCGATCAATCCGGCACCAACAGCTCTTGATCTGGGCTGTTCCTTGCAGGAGCTTATCTCTCCTGCTGAGTACACTCATGTGTAGCTCCTACACCTGGAGCTCCTGCCTGACTAGCTGGCTGAGTTCACTCAACACCCTAATCCAGCATACGTTATTGTGTTGTCTGAACACAGTGCGTTTTCCACATTGTGTGTTATTATGTTTCTCTGAACGCAGCATGTTTTCAGCAGGGTGGCTTGTTAACCGTACAGTGTTTTATTTTTCTCAAACAAGCCACCTTGAGAACCCATGGTTTGTTGTTGAGTTCAGGGTGGTTAACAAGCAACATTGCATGGTTAACAAGCCACCCTATGGAAAATGCACTGGGGAGAACCAGGTTCGGATCCCCAGTCAACCTTGAAGTTTACTGGGCGACCTTGGGTCAATCACTTTCTCTAAGCCTAACCTACCTCACAGGGTAGTTGTGAGAATAAAATATGGTGTATTTATGCCACCTTTCAGGCTAAACAAAAGCCCTCCTAATATATATATATATATATATATATATATATATATATATATATATATATATCTTCTTAAATTCACAAAAATTTGACAGCAGATGAAAACTATAATTTTAGCTCAACTGAAAAGTTTAAAACAATGTCACAACTATCAGTGTTATAAAACTATCAGGAAAAAGCAAGCTGGACTAGATTGGGTTTCAAAGCCTGTTTAAAAACCTGGGTCAAAGGGCCCATTCACACCTCGGTGGGTAAAAAAAAAAAAATCATAGACATGGGGCCACTACTGAAAAGGTTCCCAATCCACGCCCACCAACCTAATTGATCTTACTGAGGAGATGTTATGAAGATGATCTCAGTATACAGGTAGGTTCATATAGTTAAAGATGTTCCTTCAGGTAATAGGATACTTATCTGGAAAATTATGTGGAACATTGTATTTTCAATGTTGCAGGAGGCTTGTATCTTATGCAAATATTTTATTACATGACTATGATTGATGCACGCTTTTGTGATCTTGTTTTTTTCTCCTTCCCTTACAGCACTCTGAGTCCAGATGTTGATCCAGTCCTTGCCTTCCAGCGAGAGGGATTTGGACGCCAGAGCATGTCAGAAAAACGCACAAAGCAATTTTCAGATGCCAGCCAGTTGGACTTCGTTAAGACACGGAAATCCAAAAGCATGGACTTAGGTATTGAGTTTAGACCTCTCTCCCACCCGTGTTGTGTTTCAACATGTTTCTTCAGGTTGCAATTATATTGTTTGTTGTTTCACATTGGAGTTTATATTATTTGTTATGCCAAACAGTTGATTTGCCTAGGCAGCTGGATTCAATATGTGGCATGAAGAATTCCTAATATGGTCCGACCCAAGTGCATTATGTGTGTCTATGCAACTTTAATGTTTATATGTTTTAAACATTTTGCTTGTGCAGATGCATGTTATAGCTGCTGGTTCGATATATGGTCATCTGTGATTAGGTGCTTTGCAAAAGATGGAAGAGCCAAGTAATTCAATTTCATCTTTTCAAATCATTCCTAAACAACTATCATCTGATTGTTTGGGGGCGCTGATAAGGTTCCCCTTATACTTCGTGATTGTAATGTAACCCTAAACACCTTTGAATATTTGGCTTTTGGTGTAACAGTCCCAATCAGATTTACTTTAAAGTCAGTCCCATTATTTTCAGTGAGACTCATTGTTGAGAACTCCGGTTTGAGATGCTTGAACCAAACATCTCACAGATGTAAGCTGGGACTTAGTAAGCAACCTGGTATTGTGGTCATTGCTCAGGGTGCAGAAATAAATAAAAACATCCGATCCTGAAACTGACAGGCAGAATAAAGCCTTTGGCTTTGCAAGCCAGATATAAATATTAAGGATCTAGTCAACAGGGTGGTATCATCTGCTTGCTACACTCCCTATTCCAGCTCATGCTGTAGCACTAGCTCTGGCTACAGTTCTAGTCTCAATCCTGGTTCTAAATCAGATTCTCAGATCCAGCAAGAGACATCAGGAGCCCTTAGTTGGGGTGGCAGGGGGGAGGTGTTTAAACAAAATACATGAATAGCCTTGTGGTCCCTTAAAGTTCAGAAGATTTACGGTGGCTTTCATGGTGGTCAGATTCCTATTCATCCAATGCAAGAAATGGCTTTTAAGTGGATAAGTATATGTGCTGTGGGAAGACTGGAGACAGGGGGAGAAATAAGTCAAAGAAAGGCCTAAAGGCTAGGAAATGCAAGAAATAGAAGTTAGTATGTAAAATTAGTATGCAGAGCACAAAGAATGGATGAAGATCATGTGTCCTAACCTGAGACCGCTCAAGGTGAATAGGTCTAGCAGGGTGAATAGTGTAAAACAAGTGTTGAAAGAGGGCATTTGATCATTTCAACCACCCTATTAATCTATGTCTGGATCACTTCATGCAGAAGGTTCACTTTCTGGACAGCACAGTGCAACTATGCATATAACTAAGCAGCAAGCAGAAATCATCAGGCAGTGTACGCACCTATATGCTGCCAGCTAACACCCAGAGCACAACATGTGATCAATTGACAACACAGGAGTCCTAACACGTGAGCAGTTGGTTTTTTGCTCTAGTTAGGTTTTGCTTCAATTCCTGCAATGGATTCCTGCAGGATTTACAAAAAGCTTACCTAGTCCAGCTTTATGTTCACACAGTGCCTGCCAGATGCCTACGGGAAGCCCACATGCAGAACATGAGAACAATTTTGCACCCTCCTGCTTGTGTTCCTCAGCAACTGATGTTGAGAGGCATATTGCCTCTCAAAATGGAATTAATAGATATCCATCATGATTGGTAGCAGTTGATAATGTTATCTTCCATGAATTTGCTTAGTTTCCTTCTAAAGCTGTCCAAGTTGGTGGCCATTGCTTCATCTTGTGGTAGCAAATTCCACAGTTTGACTATACATTGGGCACGTCTACACCAGCCCTATGTCCTTGGGTAGTCCCTGGATCGTCCTTGTGCATACAAATGATGCACAGGGGATCCCGGGGGCAACCCGGGACAACCAGGGACTTTCCCTGGGATATGGGGAACCGCAAAAACTTGATTTTTCCGCAGTCCTGGGACCATTCCGCGGAGCGCAGGCCATGTGGCTGGTGCTCCTGGGTCATCCCTTCTTGTGGGGTGCTTGAAATGGGCACAGGGCTGCACGGGGGTCATCAGTGCCCAGCAAGAGTGGGGGGAGGGAAGCAGGTTTGGGTTTGTTTTTGTTTTTTTGTTAGCTTTCTCCCTCATCAAAAAAAAAAGGGTGGTGGTGACATCTTTCCAGGACGTCATGTGGCCGTCAAGACGCTGGGGGAGGATTGCGGAAGCCAGTAAGTCTGCGATCCTCCCCCCTCCCTCCCTCCCTCCCTCTACACCCTATGGTGTAGACATGCCCTCAGTGTGAAAAACAGGAAGCTGCCTTATACTGAGTTGTAGCATTGGTCCATCTAAGCCCAGTTCTGTTGACACTGACAGCAAGGGCTCTCCAGGATTTCGGGCAGGAGTTTTTCCATTGCTACCTGGAGATGCCAGGTAGCAATGTTCATGCATTGGTTATTTCTCGGTTGGACTACTGCAACCTTCTTCTCACTGGCCTTCCTTCTCCTCACATCAGTCCGTTGGTTTCTGTTCACCACTCTGCTGCGAAGATCATCTTCTTGGCTCGCCGCTCTGACCATGTAACTCCACTTCTGAAATCTCTTCATTGGCTTCCAATTCACTTCAGAATCCAATATAAACTTCTCCTGTTGACCTACAAAGCTTTTCACTATCTAGCTCCTTCCTATCTCTCCTCTCTCATCTCACACTATTGCCCCTCTCGTGCTCTTCGCTCCTCTGATGCCATGTTTCTCACCTGCCCAAGGGTCTCTACTTCCTTTGCTCGGCTTCGTCCATTTTCTTCTGCTGCCCCTTATGCCTGGAACGCTCTACCAGAACATTTGAGAACTACAAGTTCAACCGCAGCTTTTAAAGCTCAGCTAAAAACTTTTCTTTTTCCTAAAGCTTTTAAAACTTGATTTTGTTCTGACTTTATACTGTTAGTTTTACCCTACCCAGTGCCTGTTTACCCTACCCTGTGCCTGTTTGCTTTCTCTTCCCCTCCTTATTGTTTTATTATGGTTTTATTAGAATGTAAGCCTATGCGGCAGGGTCTTGCTATTTACTGTTTTACTCTGTACAGCACCATGTACATTGATGGTGCTATATAAATAAATAAATAAATAAATAAATAAATAAATAAATAAATAATAATAATAATGCCGTGGATAGAACCTGGGACTTTCGGCATGCAAAACAAGTGCTCTACCACTGAGCTACAATCTCTTGACCTTCCTATTATCTCTCCTGAATCTTCCACCACTTAGCGTCATTGAGTGGGTTGTAATAACCCTGGGTTGCAATATCTTGAGAGAGATTTCCTATCCATTTTCTTTACACTATCCGTAATATAGGTATGCAGGGTTCATCTACTACAAGACATTCTTTCAAAGTGAGGACAAAGGGCAAAGCCATGAAGAGACAGCAGCAGTGGTGTCAAATCACAGTGCAGATCACAAATTAAGATAAGATGCAATCCAATTAGTCTACGATCTAATCAGAGTGGGTGAGTGGCTACTAATACTGGACAGTGTAAATAAACCTATAAAGAGAGACAATTACTCTCTGTAGTGAGGCAGCCACTCAGTCTTCATTGAGGCTTAGTTTCACAATGTTGGATTTGATGCTGAGCAACTTCATGCTAGGCTCTCCCTTTTAGATGTTTGGCGAGTGTGGCAACTATAAGGCCTGTTACAGAATGTCCCAGGGCTTAAACTATGGCCCATAATTTCTGAGTCATCCACTCCTGAGCTGATCCTGCCAGGAGGTTGGTGGTACACAACAAGAACCTTGAAGATGTGCTGGAAAACCTGAGAGCTGTAGACGAGAAACAGTGGCTGTTTCTATACCTGCCTCTCCCCCCCCCCCCCGGAACATCCCTGTGCATCCAAATGACACACAGGGGATCCCAGGAGCAGGCAGGGATGATGCCTCCATTTGTTTGGGATAATCCTTAGGTGTAGAAAGGGCCAGTATGTGCTGTTACTCTCTCTGCTGGACCTGTTTTGTATTATGCAACTCCTTGGGTACCTTGTCAATCTCTTTCTTCACTTCCTCTGGTGAGAATTCAGTTTGAAGAACAGCTGATCTAAATCTTGTAGGTGTTTGCTCCTGTCCTGAGGATTAGAGCAAATGCACAATGCTCCAGGTTTAGCTGTGGAATGCATCATGTGATGTGCTCTATATAGTAGAAGCATATACATAGTATGGTGCCAGTGTAGTGTAGCTGTTAGAGTATTAGACTATGATACCTGTTATTCTTACATTTATATCCCACCTTTTTTGCTCTTGCAGGGAACCTTACATACTTCTCCTCTCCATTTTATCCTCACAACCATCCTGTAAGGTAGGTTAGGTGGAGAGTCAGTGACTGGCCCAAAATCACCCAGTGAGCTTCATGGCCAAGTGGGGACTAGAACCCGGATTTCCCAAATCCCAATCCAACACTCTAACCACCACACTGGCTCTCCCAGTGTTCTAATCCCCATTTACCTCTAGAAGTTCACTGGATGACCCTGAATCTAACACTATCTCTCAGACTAACCTACATGACTGGGTCATTGTGAGGTTAAAATGCAGAGGTGGTGGGGCACCTTGTAAGCAACTCTGAGCAATTTGGAGGAGGAATGGGATAAAAATGTGATAAATCAAAAGTAAATTAGTTGTTATTTATCATATTTCTTTCCCATCCTCATAGAGTTGTTATGAGGATATTGCAGGATGGAGGTGGAGCTAGGTAAGCCACCCTGAACACATTGTAGGGAGGGTCTTTACCATTAAATTAATGAATATAATACAATATAGTTATTATGCAATATAGGTATGTGTAAATTTATAAGTTGGTATTTATATGCATACTTGTACTGTGTTATCCAGAAAGTGAACCTGCTGCATGGAATTTTCTATACCATAAGTTGATAGTGTAGAAATCATTTTTTTCCTTCCCTCGCCACTTTCTTCTTGTGATATGCATTATGTGGCACTCTCTGCAGTGGCCTCTGGCCATTGAAAGCACCACAGAATTCTTCATTATGGGAGGCTGATCAAGTACTGTGGGTTTTGACACTTCTGATGATCAATGACTTTTGTTGAAACACATGTTAGTAGGAGTAACTTACCTGCTTTCCTGAAAGTAGAAACAGGATACTGTTTAACCAGTAACAAAATAAATATAACACATACAACAACCTTTAATGATAATCAGTCGTTTGTTCACATTATGGGAATTTATCCTTTGGTAACGAAGCATAAGAATAGGAAAACCTATTAGGAGGGCTCACAAAATGGTAGTTAAAGAGCAATAAATCCAGCCCACCTGAGCTCCCAGGTGGCCTCACTTCTTTCCTGTGGCCGCACTCCATTTCCCATGACCACCAATCGTTTGGTGGTTTTGTGGCTTTTGTGAGGTCACCCCATCCCCCAATTCTAAATGGTTGACATGCCTCTCCTATGACTTAGGCCATAGCTACACCTAAGGTTTATCCCTGGATTGTCCAGGGGTCAAACCTGTTCATCTAGGTGACACACAGGGGATCCAGTGCTCAAGCAGGCGCGAACCCTGGATGATCCCAGGATAAACATTAGGTCTAGTTGTGGCCTTAGTGGCAGTAAGCGCTTTAAGCTAAAATAGACTAGACTTTTTTGTATTTTTGCCTCATCCATTTTTGCCTTCTGCGCTGCCCATTTTGCCCCACTCATATTGTCTTTCGTCACACCCACCATTGGAATGCGGCATGAGAGCTTTTCCAGAATGGAATTTGGCCATCAGGCAGAAAGAAGTTTAATAGTGATGTGCTGAAAATCCCAATTTTACCATTTTTGGCATTCCATTGCGGGTGGGGGACAAATGAAAACTCTGGTGAAAGAGGCTGGGAGAGGTGAGAATTTTCTTCTTGGGGAGAGGGACAAGGTTTTAAGTGTAGGAAGTTGTTGAGGGGTCTTCTCTCTATGCTTTTTAAAACAACAACAACAACACATAGCTTCAGAACTTGCAGGAGTCCAGGAGTTCTTCTTGAATGCCTGTTGGAGAGGGCAAGATCACATGGTCTTCAATAGGTGTACAGGAAAAAACTACTGGCTTCTCCAAGTGCCAGGGGTGTTGTTGTTGTTGTTGTTTAAAATAAATAAATAAATAAAAGACCCCTCAACAACCAGCTACATTTTAAAAAGGTATGTGGAAACACTGCCCTCCTCTCCGAGGAGAATTTCCCCCCCAAAATTCTCCCCCTCCCTGCAAAAGAAACAGAAAAAACCAACGTCTCTTTTGCAGGGAGAGAAAAGGTTCCCCCAAATAGGGGGCAGGATTCATTACAGCACTACGGTTTAATATTGCTGGTATACATTTGTCAGAAGATTAAATATTTCTGAAAATGGGGGAAAGTGATAAGTAACCTTGCACTCTGACAGGCCTGACAGGCCCAGAGATAACATTAAAGATTGCTCAGCCACCCTGTGTAATATCTAAATTGTCCAAATTAGGAACGTCTAACCAAGCCATGTTGGAGAATTCATGGGCCTGGATATATGTGGGGGTTGGTTTTAAGTCCAAGAAAATGTAATATAGCTATGTGAATTTTGGCTTTGTTGTTTTTAACACTGGCAGGGCTTTTAAAACTCAAATAACCCCTTTCACGTATTGTTGGCAACTTGCCTCAGCAAGTTATGATATGCTAGCATGTGAATGTAACATGTTGTACTTGCCTGTGATATGGAAATGACTGATACCAATGCATGGCGGTTACTAGGGTTGTTGCTGGGGCTTTATTTTGCCCAGTCGATATTGTCTGCATAATACTGCATATTTGCATGAAGAGTGATGTTGCCAGTCTCCTCTAACTTTAAAGAGAATATAAATAGTGGATGCATGTGGGGACGTGGGCACTAACAGGGCTAACCGTTATACATTTACCTTTTAACAGTAGCTGACGAGACTAAGCTCAGTACAATGGATGACCAGAAAACAGGTAAGAATTGACTGTAGGGTGGTTGCCATAGAAACCTTGGTCACAGCAGCTTACCACAATTATAGAACTGCCAATCACAGTGCATGGACAAATAATATTTCAATAGTTGCATGACTCTCTCTCTCCCCCCCCCCCTCTCTTTCTCTTTGTCGCATATAACTCAGATATTATGAAATACAGTATAATTAATTTACAATATTGTAGAACCACAGCAAGGATGAGAAAACGACATGTAGCAAAGTGAATCCAGGAACTCTAAATATACTTCTTAAAAGACATTATCGTCCCCTAGAGCCTTTTGGGTTATATGTTCTTTGGTCTATAATCTTGACTTGGAGCAAAATGCTTTAAGAAACCCTGCGTATTTATCTAGAGGCACTCTTGATGCCAGACAAAGTTCTCTCACCCTTGGATATACACCTAAATGGTGCTTCCATCTTTGGAACAGGTTGGCAATCAGATCATGGGTCAGCCGTTTAGACATTTTACCAAGCCTTTCTCCTTTCCTTGTTGGGAATTAGAACAAAAGAATCTAATAAATAGAATGGGTGCCATAAGCCATGCTTTTGGAGGCACTTTGCTTCCTGTGTAATGGTCATGATGCCAGGTTCGAAAGCATAAATTTATTAGCAATTAAAATAATGCACCAGCTGCAATTATGAGCCTTTATAATTTATTAATGCAAGTTAACTTTTGACCTTTGGAATGTTGTTTTAATTAGGGTAGATCTAGAGGACACAGTAGCATTCCATGCAGGGAAACAGTGACATTACTTAGCTCTAATTAGGGGTGATTCACCTTTGAGTCTTGAAAATATTACTTATTTCCAGCATGACTCATTGAACGGGGACGCTGATTAATAATATGTGTATATATAATTGGCGCTCTGTTTAATCGCATTGTGAAGCATAAACATTTGACTGGAAAACTATATTTAAAAGAACTGGAGGGTTTCAAGCATTTACGAGGCAACAAGAGACGCTCAAAGATCTTCGCAAGCGAGCTGTCACAGCATTGCAGTGACTTCCGTGCATACATTACACACTGGGATTAGTCTCGTTAAGTGGCATTTATCAAAGCATGTGGCGTTTAAATGTGCATCGTTTTAAAGAATTGGATGAGCTATGCAGAACTAGATTTCTATCATTGTGCCCTGTGACTGTTGCCTGAGCTGACAGGCATGGATTCGAGTGAGATGATGAAATGCTAATTTAATAAAAATGAATTTTAGTCTTCTGACATCTTGATCCTACACATTTCTGTTGTGTTTATGCCTGCAAGGCAAAATATTCTAGTTTTATGACACTGTGCTTGTTTGTAAACCCATCCTGAATACTTGGGCATGGCTAGACGAGGGAGGTTGAGGAGGAGGATCTCACGAACTTAGTCTACACACGGCGTGCAACGTCCTAGGAGGAAGAGGATGTCACACCCGTCATTTTGAGGGTTTTTGTATCGGAAAAGAGCGCACGATTGCTCGATCACAAAAGTAACTGGGTTTCTTTAAAAAAAATTAAAATCCTGCTCCCGCACACCCTCGGTTACTTGCAAGGAGCTAGGACAAACTGGGATAGCCGGCCACACATCCCGTGGTCTTGGGACGAACCCGAGACCGCGGGAAAAGTCAGAATAAAAGGGTATGCCCATATCCTGGGGAAAGGGAGGGATCATCCCTCCTTGCTCCCGGGATCCCCTGTGCTTCATGTGGACACACAGGGATGATCCTGGGGCGATCCCCGGGATATCTGCAGGTCTAGCCATGTCCCTTGCCGTGTCTCCACAGAAGGGCAGTATCCAACAAGAAACAGATGCTAATGTAAATTACGTTGTGCCCAGGGCCCCCGTAGCACATCACCAATAGCTTTGGCTGGTGTGATGTGTTTTCTGGGGAATCCCATCATGCCAGCTAATGCTATTGGTGTTACGCTAAAGGTTCCTTGCGTTGATGCAATGTAATTTACATTTGTTCTTGTGTCTTACTGGATACTGCTACAACTTCCTTTTTATCTTTCATCTCTTATAGCACCGACGTCTGGCTGGGCTTTGTTTTCAGACTCCCACAATGCCTCCCATGTGTTCTCACCAGTTCTTCCTTGTTTTGACCTAATTTCACATTTTCACAGCCCTCCAGTCTCATCTTATTTCTTATCCGAAGAAACAGATGGATCAAACATTGATCAAATTTTTCTTGATTTCCTCTGATTTTGTATACTAGCATCGTCAGATCCATAGTCCATGGATTCAGGTTGTTAGCACACATTGAATAAATCTTTTGCACCCGCTAGGCATAATATAAGGGAAATGACCACTTCCATTTAAAGGAACACAGTTTCTAGCTTTATTTGTGAGAATGAAAACTATTCCATGTGGAAGCGTTTGTTAACAACCATGAAGACACACTTGGATTACAGGGCAGTGACCCTAAGCCACAAACCACCTGGGCCATGAAAAATAAATATTTAGTGAATCTTTTCTTTCTTTCTTTTTAAAAAACCTTTTAATGTGATCTCTCTCTCTCTCTCTCTCTCTCTCTCTCTCTCTCTCTCTCTCTCTCTCTCTCTCTCTCTCTCTCTCTCTCTGTCCCTGTCTCTCTCTCCCCCACCCCCCTTTGGTTTGATGCAGAGCAGATTTTTCATTTGACTTGTAGAGTTTTCCTGTTGTCAAAAGCTGGGATACTGAATATCAGATTTGCAGATGACACAAAATTAGGTGGGATAGCTAATACCTTGGAAGACAGAAACAAACTTCAAAGTGATCTTGATAGGTTGGAGCGCTGGGCTGAAAACAACAGAATGAAATTTAATAGGGATAAATGCCAAGATCTATATCTAGGATAAAGAAATCAAATGAACAGCTACAAGATGAGGGATACTTGGCTCAGCAATACTAAAAATGAGAAGGATCTTGGAATTGTAGATCACAAGCTGAATATGAGCCAACAGTGTGATGTGGCTGCAAAAAAAGCAAATGCTATTTTGGGCTGCATTAATTGACGTATAGCTTCCAAATCGCACGAGGTACTTTATTCAGCACTGGTTAGGTCTCATCTTGTGTATTGTGTCCAGTTCTGGGCACCATACTTCAAGAAGGATGCAGACAAGCTGGAGTGTGTTCAGAGAAAGGCAACCAGGATGATTAGGGGTTTGGAAACAAAGCCCTATGAGGTGAAACTGAAAGAACTGGGCATGTTTAGCCTGGAGAAGAGAAGATTGAGGGATTACATGAAAGCACACTTCAAATACTTGAAAGGTTGTCACATTGAGGATGGCCAGGATTTCTTCTTAATCATCCCAGAGTGCAGGACACGGAATAATGGGCTCAAGTTAAAGGAAGCCAGATTCTGGCTGGACATCAGGAAAAACTTCCTGACTGTTAGAGCAGTACGACAATGGAACCAGTTACCTAGGGAGGCTGTGGGCTCTCCCACACTAGAGGCATTCAAGAGGCAGCTGGACAACCATCTGTCAGGGATGCTTTAAGGTGGATTCCTGCATTGAGCAGGGGGTTGGACTCGATGGCTTTATAGGCCCCTTCCAAATCTACTATTCTATGATTCTATGAATGAACCTGTGTTATCATTTTATTAAAAAAAAAATAGCAATGTAGGTTATAAATGATAAATATTTAATATGTGTGGTAAAACTTTTTCCACTGAAGTATATATAAACTGCAAAACAGTGGAACATATTTACATTGGCAGAGTAAACTTGAACCTGTTTAAAAACTGCAGTTGGCTTTAATTGTATTGACCCCAAATGGGAAAGTAAGGTTCTCACCAGGACAGAATCTCCTCTAATAGATTTAAAAATTATTTTTCTTTCTTCAGTTCACTTGAATTGCCTAATCCTTGTCAGTGTTTACAGTTCATTCTAAAGGTCAGAAGTATATTCAGTAGCAATTGAGTATGGCTCATTTATTCAGCCTTAAGCGTACAGTAACTAAGATGGGTTATTTCCATATTCACCTTGTCATAATGCTAACAATAGGTCGGAGAACAAAAAGGCTTATTAAAATAACATAATGTTCATGATAGACGTGTGTATTTGTGTGTGTGTGTGTGTGTGTGTGTGTGTGTGTGTGTGTGTGTGTGTGTGTTGGGGGAGTTAATGATCTTTGTCAGTAATTGATATAATTGCAGGTTTAGAATTTCTTCCTCCCAAGTCAGAATATTATTCCTTTATCATGTGGACTAAACTGTTAAATAGAACAGTTTATTTAAAATTATGCACTCATCAACACTAATGATCTAGTTTCACTGAAACTACTGAAACCACACTAGCGTAGCAAAGGAATGTATCTCCCCAAACTTCAGGATCCGAAACATTTGCTCCATGAAATGCCCTTGTGAGGCTAATGATCAGTCACCATGGCTAGAAATCTCTGGAAATTATCTGAGGTTAATGATTGTATAAATGCACTCCTGCATACATAACGGTGAAACCACAAGGTAGAGGTGTTGAAAAATGTGCATTACCTGACACCTGGGCTTATGTCCACTTTTTTTGGGGGGGGGGGGCTGGTGGGACATGGAGAAATTGTCCAATCTGAAAGCCGCAGACTTTGCTTGACACGTTTGAGTGAGAGCCACAACATTGGTGCTTGTCTAGTCTGTCAAAAATGTATATAGTTGGGGAAGACTAATTGAGACATTGTTAGAGAAAGATTTGGCTGTCACCTGAGATCTTGCCATACCCTACTGCAAATTCCTCCCCCTCAGGTACATCTGCTGAGAGGGAGCCTCAGTGAGAGACAGAGGTGGCTTAATGGGCAGATATCAGTGCCCAACCTAGCCCTACAATCTCCAGTAAACCTGGAAGAGGGTTGCATAATGCTACCCATAAGGACTGCGATCTGAAGAAAGCTGTTAAGTGCCTAAAGTGAAGTGGATCATGAGGGAGGTACCCTGCCTGGATCCCAAACCATCAGATGCATAGAATAAAAGAGAGGCACTTGCAAATAATTTCCCCTATGTGCAAGATAAAAAACCAATGATCTCACAAGGAAGCAAACAAAGGAAAAGGGGGGGGGGGGAGAAAGACAATGTACAGATTGAAATAGAAAGCTGACAAGCATCTGGTGGGGGGAAAGTTCCAGGTGATGATGGAAATGCAGAAAATCCTATCTACTCTCTTCTGGGAGATTTATTCCTGTGACTTGGATTTCAATGCTGAGATTGTGTTGATCTCAGTGGCATCTTCAGTGAAGCCCATCCATCTGCATGAGACAGAAAGAGAGAAGTTCTATAAAAACCCTAAATTGCCCCAGCACCTAATTTGTTGTGTTTATGTGAATGACCTTCTGAGCCCTCAGTGGCAGCCTCACAGTAAGAGTTGGTGGCACAAAACTATTTATATCAGCCTTATATCAACAAATAGTATTGGGACAGTACTGTATATGGTATAGCAGGACTTCAGCTAGACTTAGGTAAAGTGAATTATCCAGATCAAGTTTTCATGGGAGACTTGTTCCAGGGATGCTCAGATGTGATGATGCATGAGCCAGATGGTTTATGAGAAATAGACTTAATGTGGTATTGGGAATACATGCAGGTTGATTCCCTTTTAGCAAGTGACCAAGGGATGCAATCTCAGAATCTCATAGAGACTAGAAACAAAAGTGTGCTGAGGACAAAGAACCTAGCCCACATTATGCTTTGGGTTCTGCTGACACTTCCAACTGAGAAAATTTAGGTCTTCCTTCTCCAACCTCCAGATGCTTTGGACTTCAGTCTCCACAAGTCCCAGCCTACATGGCCAATGGTCAGAAGTGCTCGGAGTTGTAGTTGAAAACATCTGGAGGGTGTCAGATTGGGCAAGAGTTATCTAGGCTCAAACATATGGTGAGACATATTCACAGCATGGGAAATATGCAAAGCTATGAAAGGGAACCTAAGATTCATAGATATTCACAGCACTTGCGTTGGAGCATGCATCACAGATATCCTCAGATGAGATGGTCAGAGGTGCTACCTCCATGTCAAGATCTGAGAATGTATGGAGAACAGATCCTGTAGATGATGCATCCAGGTGCATATGACACTGACTGGAGAAGTGGATCCATTTGGGGATATTCTGGAACCCAGAGATTTGGAACTGGTAACACTCCCTGTCATCCAGGGGTGGCTGAAAATTACCAACCAACTTCTCAGCATTGATAATGGCCAGCTTTTAGGCTGGGATAGGAAAGTAACAACATTTCCTCTGAGGAGAAAGTGCCCGCTTTCATTGATGTGATGGATAAAAAGTTTAAGAAGCATTTAGCTGAAGTGAAGCAAACAGAGGCAGTTAAGTTGGCCAGATAACAAAGCAGTACTGTCCAACACATAGTGGATTGTGCATGACAAATGTTCACTTTTGCAATGTTATTTGGTTGGCATGTATGGCTCAAGGCTAAATGACACAAGATTCAAAATTGATGAGTCACACCTCTTTCAAAGGCAAAGGCCTTATCAATCAGAAGACTGATAACTGTGCATAAAAGAGATCAAGACAGCAGCACATTCATTGGGGATTAAGTCTACCTACACTGTAATTTATAAATCAATCAAAAGCCAGTGTGCCTGGTCACAGTTATACTAATTACCAGCCAGACTTAGTCGTGACTGAAACTGCCATTAGTCCAGGAATCACAAGTGGAAAGATAAAAGGCACACCACATCTCAAAGTCAGGTTAGACTTAGCCAGACAGCTCTTTGGACTGGATTCCAGAGCCCCAAAACACTTCCATTGACTTCCAACAATATACTTTCAGTCTCCAGGGTTGATGAAATGACATCTATTCTTTTGTAATTCACTACCATTTAAATGTGTTATGTGATCAAGTTCTGCACCTTGCCACTAATCAACCTGTGCCTTGCCCCCATATGGCAAGAGGAAGTTGACTGAACAAGAGAACCCCAGAAGTTGAGTGCTGGAAGGGATTATGAGGAACAGGCTGAGAGACAAGCAATTTCCAGACAATTCTTGGAGTGGTGGTCCATGCTGAGTCACATGACCATGAAGAGTGAGCATGGTGCCCAAACTCAAGGGCAGTTATTGACTCCAAGCAGAGGGGGAAAGCTTCGGGCGGACTCAGGATGGGATAGAACAAGAGGCTCAATAGCTTAACCCCACAGAATGAAAGGAAACGTTGAGGAGGTTTCTTGTTATTCGATTGAATTGCAGCTAGGACACTAAGGGCTCATCTACAACAAGCAGGATAGAATCATAGAATCATAGAATAGCAGAGTTGGAAGGGGCCTACAAGGCCATCGAGTCCAACCCCCTGCTCAATGCAGGAATCCACCCTAAAGCATCCCTGACAGATGGTTGTCCAGCTGCCTCTTGAATGCCTCTAGTGTGGGAGAGCCCACAACCTCCCTAGGTTGTACTGCTTTCATATTCCACTATGAAAGCAGTATATAAAAGGCAGGAGCCACACTACTGCTTTATAGCGGTATTGAAGTGTACTGACAACTGTTGGGGCCCATTGACACAGACCATATACTGCTTTCATACCACTTTCATAGAGTTCGATCCTGCTTGGTGTAGATGTGTTATGGGACCCAACAGTTGTCAGTGCACTTCTTTACTACTATAAGACAGTGTAGATCCTGCAGCACACCCTAACCAAACCCCCTTTTTGAGAACTGTTTCCTTGCTGTGAAGTAAACAGTAAAACAGAGATCTGATTATACAGAAATGCCTTTATCGCCGTAGTACATATTCTGCTTATGTAGGGATATTCCCCTCTTCCAGCATCTGTGAACTGTCCACATTTATGTTGATGGCCACCCAAGTTCAATAAATGCTCTTTTACCATTTCTGCAATCCATTATTAGTTTTACAGTACTCTGGGAACATTAGGTCATATCCCATCTCGCTTTTCCTATGGGAGAGCACAACTTACATAAATATTGTTCTCACAATGATCCATACTGGGTAGCAGGAAATGGGCCTTTTTTCTTCAGGGCCCCTTATGAGCATAAATAGGTACGTAATGTAACTACTGTTTACAAAAGGAGTATGGAACCACTCAGTAATTAGAAAAAGATTGATGCACATTTCATTTAAAGTGGATATTCAAATGCAGAATCTGGGGGAGCTTAAAGTTGCCACATAATAGGATAATCTTTTCTCTCCCATTGGTTTAAGAAATAAATCTTTTCAACAGCTGCTTTATTCTGGGCTGCCTCCTCCCTTGGTCTTTCAAAAATTTCACCTCCAAGAGTGTGTGTGTGTGTGTGTGTGTGTGTGTGTTCTATCTCTCGGATAGGATTTGAACAGACCTAAACTTTAAAAAATGTTACTCATCAAACATGCTATAAGGGTGAGATTACTATAAAGTCAATGTAAAATACAGGATAGTTAACCACGTTTCTGCTTTCTTTTAACATAACAACAGAAATATTCCTTTGGATATATATTTCTAACTAGCTTGCTAGCTAGCTAGCTGTAGAATCTAACTATGTGTGATACTTCCACTAGACATTATTCCAAATATTTTGCAAGTATAGGCTAAGGATTGTTTATACAGCTGTGTCAAGATCTGAACCATCCTTTTCCTTTCTTGCTCATCACACCAGCTGGTCCATGCCCCAGGTCCTTTTCCTTCCTAAAATATTGGGGAACTGTGGGATGGGAGCTAGTTTGTACGGGTGTAAATTCATTGCATTTTTACCTATCCGTAAGTCTACAGACACTCAGTTTTAGCTGTTTCCAAGCTTCTGTGATGCCTTATCTTCTGAGTGTAGGGTGAGCATGGCTTGCGTATTGGATGAGGTTCTCTACAGGCATTGGGCAATATTGCAACTGCTTCCTAGTTCAGTCATTCATCTGTGAGTCATTCCTTTCAAACATGGCAAGGGGGTAGAGGAGATGCAACTATGGTTCCATGCTAACCATGGTTAGCAGATTGGAAGATAACTCAGGAAACAATGCTCCTTTTCCTCAGTCCCTTCCTTCCCTGAAGCAAATCCACTCATAATTACAATGAAATAGTTTGCAGGGTTCATCTACCCAGAGAGCTTTGGCTATGAAGCGGTACAGAAATGAAATGAAATGAAATGAAATAAATAAATAAATAAATAAATAAAATAAAATAAGAATACATAACCAGGGTTTCCATTAAACCCACCTTTTCATATCCTTTAAGGCAGGGGTCCCCAACCATTTTAGACCAGTGGGCACATTTGAAGTTTTGAGAAAGTGTTGTGAGTGCTCTCACAAAATGGTTGCCATGAGAGACTTGCCATTCATAAAATGGTTGCCATGGGGGGGGGTTGCATAGCTGATCACAAAACACTCTTCTTATGTTCCAGCATATTTTTTCAAGATTATTTAATCTGTAACTCAAGAGCATGTAGAAAGCCATTCTTAGTGGCTGCCCCAAAGTTGTGCAACTATCTTTGGTTGACATTCACAACATCCGGAGCATTTTTAAGGACAGGTGATTCCATATTTGGCCTGGCTCTGAAATCTTGGGTTATGTTATCAGTGGGGAAACTGTTAACATGGCATAGTAAGAAAAGTTCCTTCTTCCTGTATCTTAAACATGGCCAATGATAGGGAAATTTCTAATATCTGCCAAATCAGCATTGGTCATGGTGGCCACAACATGGACAGATTGCCCTTTGCTGACCCCCAGCTGCAAGCAGTTGACCCCATGAGGTAGGGTCAGCTCTTAGGATTCTAATTTAAATGTCAGGAAATGGTTTCGGTTATTTAAATTGTATATAAGTTTTAGGCATGTCTAACATGAACATCAGATACTTCAAGAGTAAGTTTTCTTGCTCGGTTTAGAAACGGGGATTATTTTAGCATGATAATTGTACTCATAATCTTCACTATTTATTTTCCCATAGGGAATATTAATAAACCACATTAAGAAACCGAAGAGAAACCTCAATCGGAATAGCATACAACAATTAAATTTTACAGGACCCATTCCTAATCTTTTTCAGTGACATAATTTGTCCATTAAGTCCACTGGTTATTCATATGCATGCCATTAAAAAAATGATTTTGTATACTATTGTAATTATTTTTATTTTGTTTATTAATGTTATTTATTAGTTAATGGTTCCTGTGTAAATTCTTATTTGAGATTATTAGTGCTTTTATCATGCTGCGGATAATCTCTGTTCCTAATCAAGGTTTTTTAAAAAATTACATTACTCACATATCTTCCATAATAAGTGTCGACATGAGTTTTAATGTATAATAACCATATTAACTAATATGGGTTAATTAATCCAAGGGAAAAAAATCTATGAAGACAAGCCCTCGGGAACAGTGTAATATTTAAGTGCAGGTTATTAAAATTCACTTCATGAAAGTAGCTAGTGAGGCAGAATTTTCCCTAGATGTTATTCTGAGAATGCAGGCTAATTTTAGGTCAATAAAATCTCCTTAATGTTCATCATTTCCGGCAGTTACATAGGATTGTTTTTGCTGTTTTAAAAAAAGAAAATTAACTGATTCTGCCAGTCAAACATATAGTGCTGACATCTTTAATATCTGAGTTCTGATTTTTTTTAACAGCTTGGTAATTATTTTGTTCTCATTAAAATTGTTGAAATAACAGTGATAACTTTACCTTCCCACCAATTTGAGAAGTGGGATGTTGCTAACCTTGTCAAATTTGCAGAGTATGACTTGACATACTCATTGCTCCAACCAACAAATCTGTCTAGTATTCCCCCCAGAGTATAGAGATAATATGAATAATGTTAAGCATATCCCCCATAGACTATTGCTGTAAATGTGAATAATCAGACAGGAGGGGTCCTCCTTGCTAACCCTAATTAACTTTGTTTTTTTAAAATAAAAATTAAGGTTCCCCAACCAGAGATGTGGGCCCTTCATTAGGCCTGAAGAAATCCAGCTCATTAGAAAGTTTGCAGACAGCAGTTGCCGAGGTGACTTTGAATGGTGATATACCTTTCCATCGTCCACGACCACGGATAATCCGAGGGCGAGGGTGCAATGAAAGCTTCAGGGCTGCAATTGACAAATCTTATGATAAGCCTGTTGCAGATGAGGATGATGAAGGCATGGAAACCTGTAAGTAAACCCTTCATGGAAATGTCTTTCTTTTAATTCTTCTTTGCTGCTGAAGGTCCTCTTAGGCTCCCTCTTACCTGGGAGTAAGCTGCACTGAAACAATGGGGCTCACTTCAGAGTAGACATGCCGAGGATTACATTGTTCGTTCATTCTCTGTACGAACAATGGGCATAGAATGCTCTGTGGATTTACCTTTACAAAGTCTGTAGATTTACTTTTACGAAGTCTCGACTCTCGTTCACGCACTGGTTATCTCTCGGTTGGACTACTGCAACCTTCTTCTCTCTGGCCTTCCTTCGTCTCACATCAGTCCGCTGGTCTCTGTCCACCACTTTGCCGCTAAGATCATCTTCTTGGCCCGCCTCTCTGACCATGTCACTCCACTTCTGAAATCTCTTCATTGGCTTCCAATTCACTCCAGAATCCAATATAAACTTCTCCTGCTGACCTTCAAAGCTCTTCACGGTCTAGCTCCTGCCTATCTCTCCTCTCTCATCTCACACTATCGCCCCGCTCGTGCTCTCCGCTCCTCTGATGCCATGCTTCTCGCCTGCTCTAGGACCTCCACTTCCCTTACTCGGCTTCGTCCTTTTTCTTCTGCTGCCCCTTACTCCTGGAACGCTCTTCCAGAACACTTGAGAACTACAAACTCAATCACTGCTTTTAAAACTCAGCTAAAAACTTTTCTTTTCCCTATAGCCTTCAAATATTGAGTTTGTTCTGACTCTATACTGTTAGCTTCTCCCTACCCGGTGCCTGTTTACACTTCCCTGTGCCTGTTTGCATTCTCCTTCCCTCTTTATTGTTTACTACAACTTATTAGATTGTAAGCCTATGCGGCAGGGTCTTGCTATTTACTGTGTTATCTGTACAGCACCATGTACATTGATGGTGCTATATAAATTAATAATAATAATAATAATAATAATAATAATAATAATAGCTTCATCCAACGAGCGTCAACAAGCAGCTCCCATCTTTTCTTCTGTCGCCGCTGCAACACCACTTCCTGAAAACAGGAAGTAATTAGCACCATAGAGTCAGGTAGGGGAGAGCTCCAACCGGACTTTTACTGGTTCTTTTTGCTGTGCGTCTTCCGCCAGAAGGGGTGCAAGACATGCGAGCGGTGGAAGACGTCATGTAAGTATTTAGTGAGTATCCAATAACGAGCATGCATTAAAACGTTTGTCGGATGAAGCTAATTTGAATTTTTGAATTTTATTATTAAGGAAACCCCACTTGGGTTTTAGCCAAATACAAGATCAGAGTCATAAGATACAAACATTACATTACGGCACAGCATTGTATTGAACAACAAATAGTTACATAAATGCCATATATGGTGCTGGGATTTTTACCTGCAATCATAGGCCTTAGCTAGACCTAAAGTTTATCCTGGGATCATCCCGGGGTCAACCCTGTTCATGTAAATGACGCATTACATATCCCAGGAGCAGGCAGGAACGACCCCGGGACGACCCCGGGATAAACCTTAGGTCTAGCTAAGGCCTTAGGGGGTCGCTAAAGCTTTCCTAATTTTTGCCACTTTCACCACAAAGCAAGCTAGGTTTAAGAGGATGAATTTCGCTGTGTTTGTGAACAGGTAACCAATGAAGCTAATAAAGCCATCTTCCTCTACTGTTTCTATGATCAGGTCTCCTAATAGTCATGATGGCTGTACTCATATCCTGCTTGTGGGCTTCACACACAGCCATGTTGTTGGCCACTCTGAGCATAGAATGTCAGGCTGTATAGGCCTTTGGTCTGATCCAGTGAAGATCTTATGTTCACATATATAGTATCTGAGTAGAAATCTTTATATATCAAGAGCAAGAAAATGGGTTAGTGAAAAAGGAAGGGGAGGAATACTTTTGTTCTAAAGTTTAACAAAAAGAGACAAGAAATAAGTTGCACTTTGAATGAAAAATCTTAGCCTTATAAGTTCATCCATAAAGTGAGTAAAAATTACTTCAGTTCCTTAATTAGAATACGTAAGTTTGGCAGATCTAATAAAACATAGCGTTAATGATCAGCTATTACCCACCCTAATGGGCATTCATTTACATTTATCAGTTCCTTAACCCTAAGAATGACCCAACATGTGGAGGATGTTATAAACATAAAAGAATCTCTTCAAACTTAACCTTATCATTATTGAATTGTGCATCAAAATGACAATCCGTATTGAAAAACAAATTATTAAGGAACATTAC
Source organism: Elgaria multicarinata webbii (assembly GCF_023053635.1). Taxonomy (NCBI): domain Eukaryota; kingdom Metazoa; phylum Chordata; class Lepidosauria; order Squamata; family Anguidae; genus Elgaria; species Elgaria multicarinata. Next base: position 29,044,780 of record NC_086171.1, on the reverse strand, counting down.
TAATTTTTTAATCTTAACATTGAAGTATTTTCAGTATATCCTAGCAGAGTAATTGTTCCTTTCGTTTCATCTTACATTTATACATTAAAAGTTTATGAATGAAAAAAGAAACTGGGGAAATGGAAGTAATTAGTTTGTTAGCTTGTCCACTGTCACAAGGAGTTTGAAAAAGGAATTGGCATGCTCAGCTTTTTATGGATGTATTTACATTTTAAGAATCTCTGGTCCTAATGAGTGAATTTGCTCCTACCAATTCAGTGTTCTATTTTTTTTTTTAAAAAAAAAAATCTGCTTCTAAAAATACCCCATAATTGAATGTGAGGACATTTGAAATATTATTTTCTCTTCAATACTAGCAGCAGGATTAATTTTGCTTCATTCCACACCTGGCAATTTAAAGCAGCTAAATGCTATTCTGGTTTTCAGGCTGTCAGTCTAGTTGAGTTGAGCTGTGATATTGGGTGGCCACGTGTCCTCTTTTACAGAGAACAGTCCTCTGTTTGAAGGAGTGCCAGGGGACTGTCCTCTTTTGAAGGCATCCTCTATTTCATGGGCTGTCCTGTCCAATTCCATTTAAAAGACAAAGAGCCCTAACAACTGTTGCCCATCAACTCTTTGCACCTGAACAGCAGACTGAACAGGTAGGCACAGAGAGCACCTGTTCACAGTCTCCCACGCTGTGGTGAGATGTAAATTTCTGTTTAAATTGCAATGATTGCAGTAATTATTTATAAATTTCCATCTATACATATGCATTTCTATTTGCAAATGTTATGCAATCACTCCTCTTTTTGTCCTCTTTTTTTGAGTGATGCATTTCCTCTCTTTTTTGGCGATTCATAAGTGGCTACCCTACATAGGAAGTAGGGCACTAGGCCTTGAATCCCAAGGGCTCCCTGCATAAACAGAAGGCACTTCTGATTGCTCATGGCTGAGAAATTTCCACTTATTTCTGTACCCTCTACCTTGGGTGTCTCATTTCATGCCATTCTGGAGGGTCCCCCAAGTCTCAGTAGAGGCACTTTGGGAGGTGCTAGGAACTTCAGCCGGATGGATGGTAGGGAAGGCCTTGGTGGCTGTGTGGATACTGTACATGGTTCCTCTTCTAAACTTTATGCCCACTGTATGTCTCCTTGAGTGCAAAACTCTTCAACTGATTTTTCACTGCTGCCATAACTACATAATCTATAAAAGCAAAGACAGTCATGCTGGTCCTTGCGGTGGGGGGGGGGACCCAAACCTACAGTTGGGCAATTCTTGAATTACGATAAACCAAAATTCCACAAAATTGTGCAAGCTTTCAAGTTCTCCAAAACTCTTCATCAGGCTAGCAGGGGATGGGGGAAGAAACCATGTCCCAAAAGTCCAAAGGCCAGTAGCTCTGCAGTCTAGATAGACTCAGGCCTTAGCTAGACCTACCTTCTATTCCACGACGGAGGAGGGAAGATATCGCGTTGTGATTAACGTGAAATCCCTCCTCCGTTTACACGTAAGGTGTGATGACCTCAGGAGGAGAGGCGTCGCACCCGCCATTTTTTAAAAAGAAGACGGAGCTCATGAACGGTCGTGTGCAAAGGTAAGGTTTTTTTTAAATCGTGCGGAGCTGGGTCAAGCTGCGGCAACGGGCCACACATTCCGCAGTCTCGGGCTCAGCCCGGGACCGCAGAAAAAGCAGGCCCAAACTGGAGGGCGAGATCCCGGGCCAAGGGAGGAATCATCCTTCCCTGATCCCAGGATCCCCTGTGCGTCATGTGGATACAGAGGGATGATCCCAGGGTTCACCCTGGGATTTCACCCGGTCTAGCTAAGGCCTCAGTCTCAAAATGGAGATTTGCATTCCGAATGAATTCATCAGTAGATGTTGCAGGTATCAGATTACACCTAGCAATGCACATTGTGAGAGAGAAGCAATGGCTGATCTCCATTTCTGGAAACATAAAGCTTGCATAAATGTGTTGGTCCTAATAAAGGTATTCCCCAACTGCGGATTTTGGATTTCAAAACCTAAGTCCACAAATTCACCTGCTCCAGTATGTATAGGAGTTCCATATAGGGCTCTGTGATGCCTCTGTGACAGAAATGATGCAGCAGGGTTGCTACATGTCATAAGAAGCACCATGCTGGATCAGACTGAGGGTCCATCTAGTCCAGTAGTCTGGTCACACAGGGGCCAACCAGCTGTCGACCAGGAACCAACAAAGTAGGACATGGTGCAACAACACCCTCCCAGCCATATTCCCCAGCAACTGTTACCATTGGAGCTGAACGTAGGCCTCCCATTTCAGATAGTGTTAAGTGCCTTTGATACTATTCACATCTGGAGAAATAGGACAGACAACGCAGGGAAAGTTAAACATAATAGCCTTGCTGGCAAAGGATCCATTTAGTCCAGTGTTCTGTCCACACAGTGGTATCCAGCTGTCCGTGGGAAACCCACAAGCAGAACATGAGTGCAGCAGCCATAAAGGACACAAATATTTTGTATTTGTGTTTTAAATGTGTTGGTTGTTTTTATGTTCTTCATGGTTTTAATTTTTGTGAACCGCCCAGAGAGCTTTGGCTATTGGGCGGTATAAAAAATGTAATAAATAAATGAATAAAATAAATATCTGGGTGGCTTAGAATCATACAATCATAGAATAGTAGAGTTGGAAGGGGCCTATATAAGGCCATCGAGTCCCTGCTCAATGCAGAAATCCACCTTAAAGCATACCTGACTGATCGCTGTCCAGCTGCCTCTTGAATGCCTCTAGTGTGGAAGAGCCCATGACCCTCCTATGTAATTAGTTCCATTGTCATGCTGCTCTAACAGTCAGAAAGTTTTTCCTGATGTCCAGCTGGAATCTGGCTTCCTGCAACTTGACCCTATTATTCCGTGTCCTGCACTCCCAGAAGACCGAGAAGAGACCACACAGCCCTCCTCTGTGTGATAATCTTTCAAGTATTTGAAGAGTGCTATCGTATCTTTCCTCACTCTTTTCTTCTCCTGGCTAAACATGCCCAGTTCTTTCAGTCTCACCTCATAAGGCTTTGTTTCCAGACCCCTGATAGTCCTCGTTGCCCTCCTTTGAACCCCCTCCAGCTTGCAGCATCTTTCTTGAAGTGTGGTGTCCAGAACTAGACACAATACTCAAGATGAGGCCTAGCCAGTGCCGAATAGAGGAGAACCAGTACCTCACGCGATTTGGAAGCTATACTTCTATTAATGCATCCCAAAATAGCATTTGCTTTTTTTGCAGCCGTATCACACTGTTGGCACGTATTCAGCTTGTGATCTACAACAATTCCAAGATCCTTCTCGCTTGTAGTATTGCTGAGCCAAGTATCCCCCATCTTGTAACTGTGCATTTTTATAACAGTTCAACATTTAGAAAGCTGTTTTCTCTCATTATAAAACCAACATTTCCTCTTGCCAGCCAGTGACCCTTTCTCTGTTTTGAAGAAGAGTTACATTGAACTGTTTATGAAGAAATCCTGGCCATATCCTTCATGGAGGTCTAAAATTATAAAGATATGTTACATGATAGAGAACTACATTGACTCTGTGAGCCTTTTTTTTTTTAATAAACCACAGCATAATATAATTGCTGTCCCCAGAACAACAGGCTATTCAAACAGAAAGAGACACGTGGAAAGACCTTAAGGTTGGAGAAGGGTACCTATAGATTTTAATGGCTATAATCAGATCGTCACAGCTGACTTCTTGGGGTATTTGGATCATATGAATCAGAGTTCTTGTTTGCGAACGCTTGGAATGGCTGATAAGAAACAGAGTTTCCATTCTCTGCTGTGTTGTCTGAGAGCAAGTCATTTGACTCTGAATAAATTGGCAGAGCTTGCTAATCTCTCTTGTGTCGTAATTGCTAGAGCCTCTGCTTGTATTAAATAGCACAATAAGCAGCCTAGAATCTCAGTTATGGAACATTTACGTTCACATTCAATAGTGGTGGTTTCTTGTGTGCATTTTGCTTGTTTTATGGAGTAATTAGGAGAGTGGCTTCACAATACTTTTATTTATTTATTTATTACATTTATATACTGCCCCATAGCTGAAGCTGTAGGTTCTCTTCAATAGAATTTGTCTCTGCTCCTCCATCATACTCAAAAGGATGGGCTGAATTAATGTTTTGCCTGCAATGTGTGTGTGTGTGGGGGGAGGGAAGCCCCCTTCTATGCTTTTTTCTAGTGTCATATCTGAACTACCCTGGAAAAGTCAGACATTGCCCAGTTCTGAATTTTAATGGGGCAACATTTTCATGTTTGTGAAATGTTCGATGAATTGCCCAACTGTGGATTTTGGATTTTATAATCCACACCCACACATTCACCTGCTCCAGTATGTATGGGAGGGGAGCCATATTGGGCTCCGGGATGCCTCCCACCGAAATAATGAAGCAGGGTTGCTAGGTATCATAAGAACATACAAAGCACCATGCTGGATCAGACTGAGGGTCCATCTGGTCCAGTACTCTAGTCACACAGTGGCCAACCAGCTGTCGACCAGGGACCAACAAAGTACATGGTGCAAAAGCACCCTCCCAGCCATGTTCTCTAGCAACTGTTACCATTGGAGCTGGACATAGGCCTCCCGTTTCGGATAGTGTCAAGTGCCCTTGATACTATTCACATCTGGACAAGTAGGACAGATGTCACCATTGGAGCTGGACGTAGCAAGAAATCTTTAATTTCTGTTTAAAGAATCCCGAAATTATGACAATCTGGGGATATTAGATATCAGTTGATTGACTAGGATCAGATGATACGAAGGACATAGGAAGCTGCCTTATATGGAGCCCGTCCGTCTACTCGGTACTGTCTACGGTGACTGGCAGCCACTTTCCACTGGACCATCTAGCACCATGTTGTCTACAATGATTGGCAGCACCTCTCCAGGCTTCCAAAGGTGTCTTTCCCAGCCGTAGCTAGAAATGCTTGGGATTGAACCTGGGACCATGTGCATGCAAGGCGTGTGCTCTGTCATTGAGCTACAGGTGTTCCCGTGTATAAAGAAAGGGTTGGCCGTAATCCAAAGAAGGGTGCAGCAGTGATTTATTCATCCCTGCATGCTGCTTTTAAATTTGTGTATATCAGGGGGATGAGAAGACTTTTACAAATGTTTGGAGAGAAGTCGCTGTTCAGAGGCCTATGTTGCATATAAACAAACATGTTTCAGTGCATAAAAGGGCTCTCTGGATCACGTCCTAAGAAGTGAAAATCAGGCAGTAGTTCATTTTAGAGCTGGCGTTACATTAACACCCAATATTGTATGGAATGAATTGCAAAGCAGCAGGGAAGTCCATATAGAGAACTCACCCACCAAGGGGAAACAAATGGGGCAGCCTTTGTTCTGCGCAGTGCACTGGAACCCTGCAGAATGTTCGGTTGCAGTGAAATGTCTGAAGTATTGTCCCTGTTAAGAGGCTGTGTTTCCAAATGTCTAAGCTGCACAACACTGAAATAATAATAATAATAATAATAATAATAATAATAATAATAATAATAATAATAATAATAATAATAATATTTATTTGTTTGTTTGTTACCCGCCTCTCCCTCTGGATCGAGGCAGGGTACAACACAAATACAAGCACAATAAGATGCATATAACTAATTAAAACATTTAAAACTAATACATTATTAAAAGCAGCAAATTATTAAAAAGGCATCTTAAAATTCCACTGGGTAGGCCTGCCGGAAGAGATCAGTCTTTATGGCTTTCTTAAATTCCGGAAGACTATTAAGTTGACGAATCTCTCCCGGCAAGCCACTCCACAAACTGGGAGCAGCAGAAGAAAAGGTCCTCTGGGTAATAGTTGTCAGCCTTGTTTTTGTTGGCTGGAGTAAATTCTTCCCAGAGGACCTGAGTGTGCGGGGCAGATTGTACGGGAGAAGGCGATCCCGCAGGTAGCCTGGACCCAAACATGTAGGGCTTTAAAGGTGATAACCAACACTTTGTACTTCGCCTGGAAACTAATTGGCAGCCAGTGAAGAGATTTAAAAATGTCCTGAATGAGCACGTTCCCTGACCCTCAGCGGATGTGGCCATTATTAAAGGAATGAGAAGTATATAATACAAGGAGAACCCTACTGCATTAGACTGAAATCTCATCTAGTCTGTCACCCTATTTCCCACAGTATCCAATCAGAGGTCTCCAAAAAACCATCCTGGGAATTTTATAAAAGGGATGGGATATAAATAAATAAGTAAAATAAAGAGCCCACAAGAGGACAGGGAAGGCAGTGACTTCCCCTGCCTGTGGTTCCGCCTTCTCCCAAGCAAGTAGTGTTCAGAGATATTCTGCCCTTCAACGCGGATGCAATTTCTCAATGATGTATTGGAACAACTCAGGACTGATGATGATCAAGAGGTGTGAATATTCAGCAGGCTGAATGCCACAAGGTGGGATTGATTGTTTTTAATAGGAAGAGAAGTGTGTGTAGAAATACTTCAACAAGCTATTAAGCAGCGTTGTTATTATCACTATCCTTATTGAATGTCAAGTTGTAGAAATTATTTTTAATTGCTTTGTATTTTTAACACTGCCTTAAAGTACAATGTGTCTGAGGCTTCACTTCTGATATTGTATTTTATGTTGCACCTTCCCTCAGCCCTCCCACCTTTTGAAAAGCGTTGTGATACCTCAAGTGCTCAAGGCAGATGTCGTAATTTATTTATTTCATTTATTTTATTTCTATCCCATCTTTCTGCCAAAAATGGCCCTCAAGGTGACAAATAGAATCCAGTTTAAAAAAAAGACAAGAAAAAAACTTAATTTAGCCATAACATAAAAGCATTTTTAAAACAAACAAACACACAATTAAAACACCACAATAAAAGAATTGTGCAACTCCAACCAATTTTAGAACTTCTCCAGCAACAGGACACTTATATGCCAAAGACCTGCCTGAATAAAACGCCTTTGCCTGCTGGTGGAAGGACAACAGAGAGATGGCCAGTCTAGCACTTTTATATAGCACCTATATGAAACATATGTTATATAAGTTTTCTCTCTTTGCCAGTCTAAAGGAAAACAGGTGTGGAATTAAGCTTGTGTGTGAACTTAAAATGTAGAATTGAACCTTGAATGTGCAAACGTATGTTTTTCATTTGAGTAGCTCAATCGTCAAGGCAGGTGTTGATTTTAATGCATTTCTCATCTTTCCTCTTCAGCTTAAATTGGGTATGGGGGTTAAGGAAGTGTTTGAATTTAAAATGGAGAATGATGTTGTAAATGCACATATTAAACATCATTGTAATGTCTCAATAGCCAATGGAAAAAATGGCAGTGATAAACTATGTTTTATAGTGATGGGAATTTGCCTAGGTTCTCCCTGTGCTCACACACTTCCCCTCCTGTCTCCTCTCAGTGCTTCTGTGAGGAACTTTTGCTTCCATTTCAATGAACTGCAACTTCTTTTACCATCTGAACCTAGCAAACTGTGGTTAATCTTAACTGTTGTTTATGAGCGTAGCTTGTTTGAACAGACCACAGTTGAGATTAACCACTGTTTAGGATTCAGACAGAACGCTAAACCGTGGCACATTAAAATCAGAAGGGAAAGAGAGTGGGGGGAGGATAGCACACTGGGCTAATACATCCTTATCATGAGAAACCATGGTTTAATATAATATCCAAATGCAACCAGTGTGTTGTGCATGCACACATGCAATAACGCCCCTCCTCTAAAGTGCAGTACCATGAATCCTATGTCTCAGAAAGAGTCACAGACTGGTGACCGCAACTTGGGGACTGTATGCTTGGTGGGGGTTGGAGGGTAATGCCTGTTCATCTTGGGTGAACAGGTATGGGTTACCCAAGAGACATGTGTTCGGTTAGTAATCTGTATTTGCCTGAAATTGTTACAGAGAAAAGTTTCTAATCTTTCCTTCCATCCCCCAGTAAAATTACCTTGCTCTTTCAGTGGAGGAAGACACCGAGGAAAGCTCACGATCGGGTAGAGAATCCGTCTCCACATCAAGTGACCAACCACACCATTCTCTGGAAAGACAGATGAATGGCAGTCAAGATAAAGGGGACCGGAAAAAAATTGGGAAGGACAAGAAGAAAGATCGCGATAAAGAGAAAGATAAAATTAAAGCCAAGAAAGGAATGCTCAAGGGCCTTGGGGACATGTTCAGGTAGGAGTGATGTGTATGACAGCAGAGAAATTGGAGCCTTTGCATCTCATTGTTTGTGTTATACTGATGACCAAATAATCATACTCTGGAATCAGGAGGACCCATTATTCTCATGACAATATGTATTTCCTTACCTATTTCCAAAATACTAATGCATCGAGCATATTTTAAATGTATCACTGAATGCCTGCTCACTGAGCCACACTATCTGTCATGTGACAGCTATCGTTCAATCAGATTGAGTTCCGTTACACCAAAATTGGCATGTATTAGGTTATGTCATGTATCAGTAACATTTCAAGACCTCTTAGCCACTTTCAAGGTGAAAAAAGCAAGTGACATCTTTGTTACACCTGGGCAAGGGTCAGCATTTTTTACAAAATAAAAGAATATTCCCTTCCTTATGTGTATGAAGATGCATTACTGAAATGTTATGGACCCAGCTCATATCAATGCAAGCTTCTTGAAATATTAGTATGGTGGCAGCTTCAGGTAGCATGCTGGAGACTCTCTCTCTCTCTCGATTTTGGGCTCATCTACTCCAAGCAGGATATTCCACTATGAAAGTGGTATGAAAGCGGTATATAAAAGGCAGGAGCCACACGACTGCTTTATAGTGATATTGAGTTGCACTGCAGGATCTACACTACTGTTTTTTAGTGGTAATGAAGTGCACTGAGAACTGGTGGGGCCCATGACACAACTACACCAAGCAGGATATAACATTATGAAAGTGGTATGAAACCGGTCTATGGTATGTGTCAATGGCCCTCAACAGTTGTCAGTGCACTTCAATACTGCTATGAAGCAGCAGTGTGACTCCTGCATTTTATATACCGCTTTCATACCACTTTCATGGTGGAATATCTGCTTGGTGTAGATGAGCCCTTTGCTGTTTTTCACTATTCCAACACAACCTCTCTGGTTTTGTAGTTGGGATGGAGCAAATGTCCCAACTGAATTGAAGAGCTTCTCCGCAGAATTCGCTTGCCATGTAAGACTTTTGTTTTAAGGAAGTGCTATATTACAGTTTGTGTGTGTGAATTGGGCAGTAGGAATGTAGTGTCAGTCATAATTCCTAAATCATGGTTACATTGCTGGAAGCTACTAATTAAGGGTACTTTCAGATGAGATTTTTTGCATGCGGTTGCCCTGCCTGATACACAGAATTTTATGAGGAGGCCCAATGACATTGGGCTGGTTCGCATGATCACCATGGGGCGTTGTGGCACATGCCAGCAGCCACTGTGAATATTCAAGTTGTGACGGGTGATCTATGGCTGATTTTAACATCCAAACCCAGCAAGGGTGGATTGTCTATTGTTGTGGTAGTTAACAAACCACCTCCAAGCCATGGACTGCTTTTTGGATTGGGGTGGTTTTCCTGATGGTGCCTCACGGTCATGCACAACAAGGTTACCAATCCTCATGCTCACCACAAAGCACACCAAAATGCACATAAATACTTTTGGAAAATGTACCAGTACAGTTTAATCAATGGGAGATGAATGCATAGATTTCAAAAATGCGCAGAATTGATGTGTACATTTGTAAAATTACACATGAAAATACCCACGGATTTTCACACGGAAAGAAACAAACAAAGCTTGCAATCGGATACAGACTTCAGTTGGAAGGAGCTTTAAGATGGAATTCGGAGAACTTCAACAAGCTTGTGTTTTGATGATTCACACATCCCTAGCAACAACCCTCTTTGTACTGGGTTCAGAAGTTACGATAAGCCACAGCTTGAATATTTACCATGGCATAAATGGTCAAAGAAGGTTTGACCATATAACACTTGCTCTGGTCCACTTGCACTGGCTGCCTGTATGTTTCCGAGCCCAATTCAAGGTGCTGGTTTTGACCTATAAAGCCTTACACGGCTTGGGACCACAATACCTGATGGAACGCCTCTCCCGACGTGAATATACCCGGTCCCTACGTTCAACATCTAAAGTCCTCCTCCGGGTGCCTACTCCGAGAGAGGCTTGGAGTGTGGCAACGAGGGATAGGGCCTTTTCGGTGGTGGCCCCCAGACTGTGGAATGATCTCCCTGATGAGGCTCGCCTGGTGCCAACGCTGCTATCTTTACGGCGCCAGGTTAAGACTGTCCTCTTTGCCCAGGCATATGGCGGCACATCCTAATTACCCACATGTTTAGTTTTTAATTGGTTTTTAATGCTTTATGTATGTATGTTCTGTGTTTTAGAGTTTTAAATTTTGTATACTTGTTTTTACCTCAATTTTAGAATTTCTGTAAACCGCCCAGAGAGCCCTGGCTATGGGAGCGGTATATAAGTGCAATAAATAAATAAATAAAATAAATAAATAAACTGTCTTCAACTTGTAACCCTCCCATGTTTTCCCATCACTTCCCCCCCCTCTCTTTTTGTGCAGAAAATAGCCATTAAGCAATAGCTGTACAATTATTTTGATTGGTAGTGCTAGGTGATTTGCATCTGGAATTATAATGCCAGGAAGTCACTGAGAAATCATACAGTGTAGTATTGATTTGATTTGTACAGTATGGTTGGATTTGTCAATGAGAGGTACCTAATTTCCCCCAGAAGGCAGTGGAAGGGGGTAGGTCTGGAAGCACCAATTAAGCGTATAATCAGTTCTACACTTACCTATTTCCATATTTATTTTGACCTCTGACATCCTCCTTGAATGCACGTACTATTGCATTTTCTACTCTAAGAGAGTTCTTGACATTTCTGTTCTCTCAAGCTGTCTCTCTTCTCATGGAGAGACTCTGTTAGCCATAAAGCTACGTGACTTCCAACTAGCTTCCTGGTTCTCTAATGGTTTCTCTGCCATATCTGTTGCAGTTCTCTTAGTTTTATTATTGTTATTTAACTTGTTCTACTGAATATTGTTACTTTTGTTTGTTTGTTTTAATGATGCAAGTTGCCTTGAGTGCTCCTTTGACAGTGGAATGGCAGGATTTATTTTTGTCTTTCATAAACAAAAATTGGCTGGATGTTTCTAGGGAGGTTGTGGCATATGCTGCACAATGGAATATTCCAAAATGCACAGATGGAAAGATGGGGACACACATGCACATGAACACACATGGATCACTTGGCCTTCCTGCGTCTTTTCTCACTTATCTTGGTCTCTCTGTATCATGTTTCTTTGTTTCTGAAATCAGTATTGGCTAACTTTCAATAAGGGAAGCACTATTAATTTTCTGTAGATTGAAGGCACTTATCTAATTTACACACTGGTCTTAAATGCAGAAGGTGGGATCGGATGCTACCCTTCTGTTCCCAGAAGTGGCTTCAATCAAGAAGATTTTCCTTGCAGCCTCCCTAGGCCACCTACTGTTACGGAAAGCCCACCAATTTACCAGAGTGAATTGTCATGGGGGGTGTAAATTGGTAAAAATTGCCTCCCCCTTTCCCTGAGTTGAGAATGCCCTGTTCCATGAGCAGAAGTCCAGTCATGGATATCTGGATCTCAGAGGGGAGGGCAACATACGTGATTACCCATTTGCTCTTCTTTGCCTTCCGGCCCTACATCCATTTATATCTTTTTCTCTAGGACATAGGTAATGGCAGTCTGGTGTAGTGTTTACAGTACCAGACTAGGGGCAAGAAGAATGGGTTCAAATGCCCAGTCAGTCATGAAATTCACCGGCTGACCTTGGGCCTGTTGCTATCTCTCAGCCTAGTTGACATCACATGGTTTTTATGAGGACAACCTGACAGAATGAACCTTATAGACTACCCCTGAGCTTCTTAGAAGAAAGACAGGATAACAGTGTAATACATGAAATAATACATATCCAGGTGGGAGCTTATTTTGTACTTGGTTGGGAGGTGCCAAGGTATAACAACGCTGCTTAACTACAGTCGGGGAGGGGTCTCTGAAAGACTAAACATTTTCTTCAAAGGAAGGTGGCAGAAAACCAAAACCTATGGTGGGGACAAATCCACTCAAATAAACATAATAAACTGTGATATAATATATGACAAACGATAGCTTTGGATTTTGTTTTTTAACTTTATGGATTCATAATTTGGCATTTTTCATGAAAACAGTAGCCACTGCATCATCATTATTATTTACATATATGGTCTTGGTGGTTTGGGATATTTATTTGGGTGGACTTGTGTATACCATGGTTATTTGGAATTCACCCTTGCTTGCCTCCAAAACAATGCTTTTTATGTTTCTAAACAACTAAATGTGGCCAGCTTGTCCCCAGGCACAGGAGAGCAACAAATATGGACATTCACCTTGACTCCTTGCTTTGTAAATATCAGGTTTCCTTCTAAAGGAATACAGCATAAAGCCCTTGAACCAACATCTTGCAAGGGTGTTTTTTTAGTTACAGTCAGCTGTCATGCAGGCAAACCCTGTGTTCTCTTGTCTTCAGTTGCTGTTGTATCATGTCACATAAAATATTGAAAAATCTGTTTCTCTAGTCTGATGTTCAAAGCTGTTCGCTTTCTCCTTAGTTTAAGCTGCTGCTTTTGGGGTTTTCCCCCCTTGCTGTTTCACAGTTACAGATGTCTGGAAGATTGAATTACTTGGCATTTGGGGTGGGGATTAACTGATTGTCTGCATATAGTAGATGTCTGGTATAGAAGTAGCATGAGCCTCTCAACTATAGTTAAAGAATAGGGCTGTGGGATTGCACGCTTCCTTCCACAGCCTCCTCCGCCAATCCGGCCTTTCCCCCTATTGCAGGTTGATGCAGACCAAGGTTTGCTCCAGTCTAGAGCCGATTTCTTTCTTTTTTGCTTTTGCTTTTTTTTCTACACCAAGCAGGATATTGCACTATGAAAGTGGTATGGAAGTGGCATATAAAAGGCAGGAGCCACACTACTGCTTTATAGCGGCATTGAAGTGCACTGACAACTGTTGGGGCCCATTGACACAGACCATAGACCCCTTTCACACTGCTTTCATAGTGCTAGATCCTGCTTGGTGTGGCTCCTGCCTTTTATATACCACTTTCATACTGCTTTCATAGTGCAATTATTGTAAACTTCAACAACATGAAACAAAACCATAAAGAAAGAAGGGGGGAAATAGAGTAAGAAAAGAAATATGACTACATGATTTAAATGTATCAATTTCAATGGATATATATGAAATGTGTGTATATGAATACAGCATTCTAGGATGAGAAAATTATGCATAAACTTCAACAAAAGCAGACTAAATCTCCATGTAAGTGTCATTTGTGAGAACTGCCCTAAATACCTCCCGTTGAAATGTTGATAGCATTGTTATGTCCTCAGTCCATAGGAGGTTGGAATTTATCCTTCCAATCAGTCTTTTAGCTGTCAAAAAGATGCAGAGAATCCATTTATGTTGACGATGTGTTAACTTCCAGAAAAGAGGTAAATAATTTAATAAGACATGTACACCAGTAAATATTAAAGAGTGTTCCAATACAAAGTTTATTAATAAAATAACCTCCTCCGAAAAGGAGGCAACAATTGGGAATTGCCAAAACATATGGTTAAGAGAAGCTTTAGCTGTATTACACCTCCAGCAATTAGCTGACTTAGGCCATCGCTAGACCAGGCCTATATCCCGGGATCATCCTGGGATCATCCCTGTGCATCCAAATGACACACAGGGGATCCCTGGAGCAGGCAGGGACGACCCCTCCATTTGCCTGGGATAATCGTTAGGTCTAGCTAAGGCCATAGACAAACTTTATTAGAGAGACATTGTAGCATGCAGTGGCCATGTAACAAAAGTTTTTCCTGAATAAGACATAACTTGAGTTCCTACAACCTATTTCTAATCCCTGGTTTCAAATGCTAAAAGAGGAACAACCTCTGGTTTGCTTTAATTTTGTTTAACCCTGGCCAAAGTAGACATAACTTTAAACCATGGTTAAGGCCCATATATAAAAGCCGGGAGGGATTAATGCTTGAGAGAAGAAGGCTTAATTACATAACCTGCTTCTAATTCCTTTACTCTTTTTAAAGCCCAGAACTTGGGTTCACTGTGAAATTTGCAGGTTAGATTCATAGAAAGTCAAATTCATTTGAATGTGTTGCGGATTTTGCCAAAATCCCTAAGAATGTGCTCCCCATTGACATTAGACAGGCATGAACAGTTTTTATCTTTAGATGCCCGCTTAAGACCTACCTCTGCCCTGAGGAGTGACTCAGCCAGTGTAGGTACAGTTTTCTTGTTGAGCATTCCTTGTTTCAGTGTATTTTATTGTTTGGTGACGATAATGATGATAACTGCTTTGATAATTTTATTCAAAAGGAGTATACAAATTTGTGCAATAAAATAAATAAATAAATAACTAGTAAACACTTTTCAATGAGCAAAATATTCATATTTTTGTTAGGATTCATATTTTGCTTTTTTTCTGGCCATGTGAATGGAAACAAGTAGGCAGGGAGGACCAGTTTATATTTTCTGCATACCTTTGTTGTTCATAATCATTGCAGAAAAAAGGTTCCTTCCTTGCCCATATAGTGCTATTTGCGCTGGGGTTCCAGTCAGGAAACTTGTACTTCAGGCTTGTAGGGTTTGTTTCTGTGCCAAGTACATTTTGTTCTGAAGAAAAGAACAGACGGAATTCCAAGTCCTCATGGCCTAAATTAGGACCATGGTGTGATCCAATGAGTTTAGAGTTCATAAATATGTACACAGATGTCGTGGGTTTGTGTTCATAGTCCCCCGGGGTCACAGGCAGCCCTGCCTTGCCAAGTGGGGGAGCTGCATTTCCAGGTGGGGCTTCAAAGAAGTGAATACAAAAACCACTGACCTCCCTGTTGCCAAACCTCAAGGGTCTTGGTGTCCTTTTGTATCCATGAATTATTACCGTCAGGGAAGGACAAGTTAAATAAAAAGTTACTTTTTACATCCAGATTGATAGATAGATGATTGATTGATTGATTGATAGATAGATAGATAGATATCTTATGCTGCCTTTCAATTAAAAAAATCCAGTTTACAAGAGTAGAAAATATAAAAACAAATGAAACAGAAATAATACAAATCTGTTCAGTCATAAAAACGTAGGAACTTAAATGGGAGCAAGATCTTAAAAGCCAGATTAAGAACATAAGATTGCCACGCTGGATGAGATCAAAAGACCATCTAGTCCATCACTCTGTTCATGCAGTGGCCAGCTGTCGACCAGGGATCAAGAAAGCAGGACACAGTGGAACAGCACTCTCCCACCCATGTTCCCCAGCAACTGGTGCAATCAAGAAGACTGTTGCTTACTTATAAAGAACCTTTCCTTGAGTAAACAAACACCTTGCATAAAAAGGACAGATTGTCATGCAGGATTTATGAAGGGGGAAATTAATCATGAACATCTTGAACTAAATTTCTGGCCCGTGTTTTTCTTTTTAAGCAGTACACAGTCACTCTTGGGGAATCACCCTTTGAGCCACATGCATACTGTGGGTTTGACAAAGTGCTTAAAGTCCTTTAGGATGTTTAGGAAACCCATTCCAAATTTCTCGTTGGCTTTTGAGATTCCAGATCCCCTGATTCTGTTTCTGGAGCAGCATTGATGTGGTCACCACATCCCATTCTTCTCCTTTGGGGCATGTTCTCATTGCAGTACGGGGTGGGAGCGGTGGGAGGGAATGCAATGAAAGACGTTACTAGGAGTGCAGCCATTTTGGTAGTAAGTGAAAGAATACCCGTTCATCCTTTCCTTTGGTGCTGAGAAACCCTTCTGCCTATGGGTCCATATCTTTCCTGGGGCTATAGTGGTGCTGTGTTAAGGGGAATCCAGTCTCTAGTAGTTTGGTTGGGTAGAATCCACCCCCACTGGTGGAAGAAGACAGTCATACCTGCTTTTACTTACCCTTATATCCCCTTAAGGCATGCTGCCATGCTCACAGTTGCACCATGGGGGTGGGTGGGTTAGGAGCACTTTAGCATTATAAGGGTAATATTACTCTTAAAAATTGCACCCTGAGCTAATGAAACTGTTGGGTGGCCAGAGCTGGGAATGCAAGATGGATGAAGTTTGAACCACTAGTGCCTTTTGGGGCTCTCACCCCCACTGATTTTGTTTATTTGTCTGTTTGTTTTCACAAGCAATTTTCATATTCTAAAAACAAGCTCTTGTTCTATAAAACACCTGCTATTCGGAAATAATCAGGGTTTTATGTGGGATGGTTACACACACTGGGTCTATCTTGGCTCTGTGTTTGCTGGGTACCAATCTAATCAGAGATGAATTACTGATCTATTTGCAGCTTCTCAGTGACTTGTACAACATACCAGTGTCACCATCTTTTGCAGTCTTATCCATAATTTACTTAAAGTTGTTCTTGGAGTTAAACCAGCTGAATCCCATTGGGGTTGATGGGACTAGGTTGCTGAAAACAAGCAAATGATTGCCAAGTAGGCAGGTCTCAATCTGATAAGAGAAGTTGTAAAATTATTTTCAATTTTACAAATTAATCTTTAATAAACAACTGTCTAAATGCTATAGATTGCAATTTGTTCTATAGTTTGGAATTAATAGAGCTGAGTGAACTGGAAAAGGCACAGCTTCCATGTATTAGAAAATCAGACATAACGCCTCAATATGTGAAATGAATAAACTATTTTATAGACATTGGGTACGATATCTTCAAATACCTGTACTGGGAATTTGAGCAATGGGGCATATTCCAAACTACCAGTCTTAAATATGATTCCTAAAGGTTGTGCAGAGTTGAAGACATTATGTTTAAAGATGTGGTTTATTATGTTTGAAATACAGACTGGGCCGGGCCTTGCTTTTATCTTCAGGTCTACAGTATTGTAGAGTACAGTTGGGCAAACCATCCTATTGGAAACTAATGCAAATGAAATATCCCCGTATTACCATTAAATTGAATCCTACAATTACATTTGGAATGATTACTGGGAGCCTTGCAGTGTTGCTCCATCCAGACCTGCAAGAGGAAATAGATAATTTGGTTTTAAAGCCCTATTTAGCTGAAATCAGATATACTGCTGTCTCTCTTTACACAGCCATTTCCAAAGTGCACAGAAAAAATGTCCAGATTCATAAACATATTATTTGGAGCTTTGAATTGCACATTGCAACTGCATTAGCCACCTGAGACCCCTGACTGGGCGTTTGGGAAAACAACACATGACCAGCGACACTTTCCCATTGTGTAGCTTGCAGGTTTTATTGTTTGCACCCTAATTTTCAAAAGCAACTTTGAAAATTAGGTGGGTTTTTTAATATATATAAAAAGGTGAAAATCAATATAAAGTTCATAATTTTCCACTGTTTTAGACACTAATCAACCCATAATTCCAGCTGCTACATTTCAGATGTTTCATTAACTTTATAATTTTTCTTGATTGCAAATTTGATTTATGTCCCCTAATTGGAACAGTTTCTCAACATTTAAACAAAGGGAAGTAAGTAGAAGCTCAGTGCTTTTAATCACCCTTTCAGTTCATGCTGTATCTGTATTTTTGTTTTTCTCCTAATAGATTTTCTGCTGTGAAAGCTAACCATGTTTTTAGAAGTAGCCAAAATGTGCATAAAAACACAAAGGGTCTCAGTTCCTGACACAGGGAGATTCTAACTGTAATGAGCAGGGTGCTGTGGCTGCACTGGCTAACTTCCATGGAGGTGGCTAACTAGTTATTTGCGGTGAGTGGAGGCAAGAAATAAGGAGACGACACCAAGTATTGGATTTAAACTGGGCCACATTTTATTAAGTGATCTGATGGGGGTGGGAAATTCCTATCCTAAGAGGGCATCGTTAATCAGGCCTCTTGACAGGCCTGTTCCTCATTTGGGCGAGCCATTCGCTACCTGTGGTTTGGCACCTGGGACTTCGGCATCCCACGGGCTTCCCCTTATGGGGTAGGGAGACCTTCCGGTGTCGCTCCAGCACAGGCCGCCTAGGCTCTGCGTGAGAGAGTAGGGTCAGCCTCAGAGGTAACCCTTATCTCTCCTGCCAGGCTGCTAGGCTCAAAACAGGGAGCCTGAGGTGTTACCCCTCACCTCAGCGGTGCCTGCGAATGCTCACCGCCCCATAACCCTTGTCAGGATGCCCTTACCGCCCTAAATCAAATGTGACCAAATTATGAACATGAACCAATTAACCTATTTAATACTCCCAAGCTGTCCTACAGTATGGAGTAGGCGAAAAACTCTTGGCCAAATTAGGACAAGAGCAAAAATTCCTACTCGGCCCCCTAATGGCAACCAGCAAGCTCATACTGTCTACAGGGTGGGAGGGAGGGAGCCGTGCGCCGAGAAGCCGTCAGGAGGAGAAACAGCAGTTTTGTTTCCTCTCCTTCCCTCCCGGCCACATGACCCAGCCCATTGCCAGTCCATGGCTGGCTCCAGCATCTCGTCTTGTCCCCACCCGCAACAGCCTCCCCACGCCCAGGCTATGCCGGTTGTGGCAGAACGGCGTTTCTTGCAAGGAGAAGCAAGAGACCTGTATGAAATCTTCTGATAATTGCCTCCTCTATAATGAGTGATGGTCCAACTCTACCTAGGGGCAGAGCCTTTTTCAACTTGACAGAAGGTATTGCCACCTGATCATATGGCCTCTTGAGCATGCTTCCAAGAGATGCCAACTTGACAAGATGGACATTTAATCATGTCCTCATTCTTTTGCATCTTTTAGTGATTTTTAGCCTGTTACAATGAGATGAGACCAAACACTTCAATACATTTGGTATTCTGGTATTACATGATCATAGCAAGGTCTATTCTGCCTGCTGAAAGGCTGCTAGAAGGCTTCTCTGTGTATTTCATGGTAGCTATTGTCACTGCTTCTTATGGCACCTTGAAGACTAACAAATTTATTGTGACATAAGCTTTGCATTTGTAATGTTGTTCCCCGCCTTGATCCAGGGGGAGAGAAAGGTAAGAAATAAATGTATTATTTATTATTATTAGACACTGTTAAAGTGGACAGTATCCATGAAAGCTTATGCCAAAATAAATGTGTTAGTCTTTAAGGTGACACAAGATTCTTTGTTCTTTCTGTTGCAGCAGATGAACATGTCTCCTCTATTGGATATTGTTGTTGCTTGTTTGTCTTGAAGGACTGTATGAGAATGTGTTCAGAATTATGTTCCAGGATAGAACATAATTTTTTTCCTTGTGTTACTTTGAATGTCCAGACTGTTACTTTTGTTTGAATGTCAGAGTTGATTAAGGCATTTGAGAAGGCATGTGGGATAATCCACCTCTCATGTGACTGCACAACTTGAAAATGCAGAAAGTGAGATTATATGTTTGAAAGCATATGTAGGTATTTGGGAAAGTAACGTATCATGGACAAGGCGAGGCTAGAAATATTCTACTTGATACATAACCTTTTTACTGCAGGTTTTGGGTCTGAGTGTACTTTAAACAAAGAACTCTTTCCATGCATATTCTTGTGGTAAGGCTACATGCTGAATTGTAGCATGCGCTCCCCAGTGGTTGAAATTCAAACTCTTCTGTTTCTCTTATCCACTTGGGAAAAGTAGCAACATTTGGGTCAAATAAAGTGACTATTGATATTACAGAATTCATTGAATGGAGCTTAAAAAGATTTGTCCTTGTAAACTCTATTCATACAACCAGGCGGTGGAGTAAAAATAGGGAACCTTGAAATAGAATAAGCACATTGCTTAGGCAACTAAATAAAGGTCCCATCGCTTCCCCTCTGTTAATTTCATTTTGAAGTTTTCTTACTTTGTCCTGCTAATTGTAAACAGTTTTGGGGATGAAAATGCTTAACATTTGTTGTTTGTTTCTGAAAACACAAGCAATAGAATTAGTTATGACTACACCCTAATTTGGTGTGTGTATAGGCCATTCAGAGGGCACTGAAGGTTCTGTACTTCTCAGCAGAATGGTTGAACACAACACCATTAACCCTGTCCGGTTCCTGGTTTCCTTAAACACACTTTAACCACAAACTTGTTAGATGAGCACCTGAGCCCTCAAAATGCTCTGCGCCATATTCCAGCAGTCCTTGAGCTAAGAGAGCTGGCAGTTGTGTCCGCCATTTTAGTTAATTAATTTAATTTAATTTAATTTAATTAATTACATTTATATACCGCCCCACAGCTGAAGCTCTCTGGGCGGTTTACAACATTTAAAAATAGTAAACATTAAAAGTATACAATTTAAAAACACACACACACACACACACACACACACACACATAAAAAACAGTATAAAAACAACAGTATCCATTTAAAAACAACAATTGTGGGGTCCATTAAAAACAAACTTAACGTTGTTAAATGCTGTTTAAATGCTGTTAAAAATGCCTGGGAGAGGAGAAAAGTCTTGACCTGGCGCCGGAAAGATAACAATGTTGGCGCCAGGCGAGCCTCATTGGGGAGATCATTCCACAGTCGGGGGGCCACCACTGAAAAGGCCCTCTCAGTCAGCTTCCAGTGTTCTGTGGGTCAAACGGCGGTCGCACTTCAGGATTATTGATCCCCCACCCTTTCAGCCGCCAGGAGTTATGCAGATTTATTTACAAGGAAAGTGCAGCAGCACCATCCTGCTCTCACCACCATTTTGGGAGGGTCGGCCGCTCTGAAATGGCGGCCACCACAGCCATACTAGCACTGCAGCAATCAGGAGCAGCAAGCCTGCAGGCTAGAGCAGCCTGAGTGATTAGGGCAGCTCTATACTGCTAGCTCTATTATTTCAGTCCCTTAACCACAAGTGTGTTGCACACGACACCTTAAGCCAAAGTTAGTGCAGCTAACCCTGTTTCTTTTACTGTTTATACCTATGTTCACCGCTCTGGAATCTGTGTTAGATAATTGAGCAGTATATAAATATGGTAAATAACAACAACAACAACATAGTTAGTGAAGCTGACCATAATTTGGTTAGCAGGGGCACCTGGTTAAAGAAAATACATTGCACATAATACCTTAAACCCTGCTGCTTAACAAAAAACCCTTAACCAGCAGGGTTAATGGTGTCATCTGAACGAGCCCAATGTGGTTTAACTTGTTAAATTCCCTTTGCAAACTTCAGAATCCCATGTAGACCAGCAGTTATTTTAAACGATGTTCCTACAGCAAGTGGCTAGTAGTCAACTCCGTGTCTTTAAAAAAAAAATGAAATGCAGAAAGTATTGTTGGGTAATTGTGAACGATGGATTTAAAATGGGAGATTATGTTAATCTTGTGAGAGTTTCCAGTTTGCCATTCTGACAGGAAACAGCACAGTGTTATAACCCCTTCCAGCTGGATTTTCCCAGAGTAAATCTTGAACTTGTATATCCAGTGGGGTTTAGTGTACAGTTTTTAATCTGAAACAGGATCATGGCTTTGGGTTTTATGCACCAAAATAAGTGTCAGGCTGACCTGCTACTGAAGACAAGTCCATAGCTCCTGGTAACATATTCTCCCAGTATTCTTCTTTGCTTGTCAGGGAGTTTAAGTGAAGAACCTCTGACATCAACAGCACAGTATCTGACTGCAAAGCAAGCCCAGAGAGGCACACAGCGTGACAGCTGAGCCTTCTAAGGCCCTTCCTGACGTTTCGTAACGTTTCTTTTCCAGACCTGCCATCTGAATATAAAATGCAAGTGTCAGGGATGACACCTACTTTATAATCTCTGTAAAGCAAACCTTTTCGTAAGAGAGTTTGTTGACAGTTCAGAGATTCTAAGTCAATTTCAATTCAAGCCTGTGTACTAGATGAGGTCTCCCCCCCCACACACACACATCCCGTCTGCATCTGATGTGAAAATTGAAGGCTGGTGACTATTCAGCCCGTAGCAAAGTATGGTAAATAAATATCGTCTTGAGTGTCGAGGAATCTGCTAGATGAAAGAATATGTTAATGACGTTCCTTCCAGTGTGTGTTGGAAACATTTCTTGTGAGATTTAATTTGCTATCCTGATAGTGGCTGAATATCTGCAATACTTAGCATAATCTTTCAGAGCTGCTTTTTGTAGGGTTTTGTTTTGTTTTTATTAACTTTTAAGCCTTCTGGAAATAGCCTTGTTGAAATTAATGTTTGCAATGCCATATTTATGATTTTAGGAGGAGACATGTATATATCTCTGCAGGGGCGTATGCATTGATCACACCATAAATAAATTAAACCTTGAGTGCTTCAGATTGACACATGCTTGAGTGATGAGCTTCTATACTTGGGATACAGCTTTAACTTTAATATTTCATTTCATCCTATATAGGCAATAGTCTTGCATTCACATTGTGTTGGAATGCTAATGTGTCTTGAAAGGATATCCTTTCTTTAATCGTTTGTTTAGGAGAAAAGAGTTGTTTACACAGGAAATACCTACGAGTATTAGCCTCTGGTCATAAACACATGGATTCCTGTAAACCAGTAGGGCGCAGTTTAAAAAGTCTTATTGCTTTAAAATGTTGTACACAATCTGAAGCATTGGGGATTCAGGTGTGGTGTCCTCATGCATGAAAATGCACTTTAAATGGCCACAAGGTGCGGAATGATATAACTTCTTGTGATATGTGGTCTGACAATCAATAGTTTTCAAGATGTCTGGTTTAGTTTTTGGGATGTGTGGAATTAAAATTACAGGTTCATCCCATGACGCTGATTGTTTTACTTTTATTTTATTTAGAGATCATACATCTTGCCTTTTATTTGGATAAAATTCTTGAGACAGTTGACAAATTATGATAAAAATAGATTGTTAAAACAACATCAAATCAACAGACAGAATATAATAGGTACAAAAGTAGCATAACATACGAAGAGCCATCATAAAACTTAAAAGGAAAAAAAATCTCTCAAGGGATAGTCATTTTATGGTGCAATCCTATACTTATCTTCTCAGTCATAATCCCCATTGAGTTCAATGGGACGTCCTCTGAGGTATGTGTGTATACCATCAAAGAGTCTTGTGACAAGTAATATGTGGTGAGCATGCCCATTCCCTCTGGCATTCATACATGCTGGCAAACTGACTTGAGACCCTCACAACAGTGAGACTTCCTTTTATTGAGGAAATCACATGGTTATAGGCTTAAGGGTTATACACTCCAGGGACACACTTAAAGCTGAATGATGGTCCCCGTGCTTAAGGCCCCATGCTTCAGGCAATCACAACGGGAATTCTTGAGAGGCTTATCAAACCATCCCAAGGGAGCTTCTCCAGACATTGCATATGCTGGAAACTCAGGGAACATGGTTAAAGCCTAAACAAGATCACGGGTAGGGTAAAATCCCAGGCATAGGAGCCCCAGGCTTTCTGTTTTGCACTGGCAACTCCCTGCCACCTGTGTCTGGCAGAGAGATCAAGATCACGCACCAGTCAATCCTAGCCTGCCGTACGCTGAGCTGACCCAGTAGGCACGATCACAGGGAAGGGAAATATCTCAGGCACAGGAACTCCCGCAACTTTAGCTCTGGGGAGCTCTCTGCCACCTGAGTCTGGCAGTGAAGAAATCTAACAGTCTCACCCAGCCTGCCATATGCTGAGCTGACCAGGGAAGGTACATTCCAGGTCCCTCTATCTTTACATAGCCCTGTTTCTGGGATTGCAGCAGGCTTATGAGGCAGAGAAGTGACACGGAGTTATTTAAGAGATGTTGCATCTTTGAGTTCTGCGTATTTGATTTATTTATGTATGTATTTATTAAAAAATCACACTTCTGACTGCCTTTCATCCAAGTGAGTTGCAGAGAGGCTGTAAATAATAAAAGTACAACACAATAAAATGGTGCGGCACAATACAGATGACCTGTATACAATAATAAAGCTAAGAGGCAACAAGAAACCCCCCCCCCCAAAAAAAAACTTGCCAAGCAGAACTGAATCAATAAAACCAATTTAAAATGCAAGGGTAAATAGTGATGATTTGACCTGGTGCTGAAAAGTTTGTAGTGTTGGTGTCAGTCAATATCAGTGTCCTCGGTGAGGCTATTCCAGAGTCATTGTGCCACCACAGAAAAGACTCTCTCCTTTGTACTTTACCAACCGATCTGAAGATTTTAATGCACAAGCAGGATGGTACAGGAAGAGGTCTCCTTAAAGAATTAAGGCTCCAGCACCTTGAATTGGGCTTGGAAGTGAATCAGCAGCCAATGTAATTGTTTAAGAACTGGTGTAATATGGCTCAAACTAGCTAAACCAGTCAGAATTCTAATCACTGAATTCTGGACTAATTGAAGCTACCGAGCCATCTTCAAGGGAAACCAACAGCTCTACTCTCACGCACAGATAGCTAACCCACTTGGTAGCTGTGCTGGGTCAATTTACTAAGTCCTACTTTCTTCAGAATGGTCCATTTTAAGGAGCACTATAAACAGCAGGAGCTAGCAGCAATGGGAATATACTGCAACAGACTTGACACCATGTGCCACTGCCATCATTTTGATAGCTCTCAGGTGAGGGTAAGTGTTTTTTGTTTTGTTTTTGTGCAAAGCAGCACTAAACCTTTTGCTATGCAGTAACATTTTGAGTAGCTCGTGATGAGCATTTCATCGCAGTTAACTTTTATAACCTCAATGCCAGCTTTTCCTAGACGGGAGTATAAAAGTATGCTGGTGTTCATAAAATAAAACAAGTTAAAGAAAACACTTTCCTATGGAAGATATTGGGGCTAGTTTTGATAACATGGGCTGGGGATTATTTTTAGAACATGTCATCCTGAGTACGAAGTGCTAAAAGAAAAGTGGAAAACCTACTAAGAGAAAGATACAAGGCAACTTAGGCCATAGCTAGACGGGGCTTTATCCTGGGGTGAACCCCAGGATCGTCGCTGTGCATACACATGATGCACAGGGGATTCCAGGATCAGGGAGGGATCATCCCTCCTTTGCCCCGGGATATAGCCCTCCCCTTTGGCCCCGTGTCGCCCGGTGCCGCGGGTTGACCCAGCTCCACGCGATTACTCATGCGGAGCCGGAAGCCTCACACGGGGCACAACGCTCCTCAGGAGCGCTTCGCCCATTGAGGGTAGGGTGAGGGGAGTGGGGGAAATAATTTAAATTTAAAAAAAAACACTTACCTTCAGCGCATGAGCATTTGTGCGCTGCTGGTCCTTTAAAAAAAAAAAGTGGACGAGACTCCTCTCCTGCTGAGGTCGTCGCATGTCACGTGTAGACAGAGGAGGGATCTCGCGTTAAACACAATGCGAGATCTTCCCTCCTCCATCGCGGGATAGCAGGTAGGTCTAACTAAGGCCTTAGTTTACAGTCCTCAGTACTTGAAATTCTGGTTTGTTTTGAATACAACACCTTGGATCCCTAGGTTCTAAGTCCCTGTGGCCCTTTCTACACCTAAGGATTATCCCAGGAAAATGGAGGGATCATCTCTGCCTGCTCCTGGGATCCCCTGTGTGTCATTTCAATGCACAGGGTTGATCCCGGGACGATCCCGGGATAAATGGCTGCTGTAGACATGCACACAGAGAAATCAAACTGAACTAAACAACTTCATAATATTTTCATTGTTTACATGAAGTTCTAGTTTATTTTGGGGACTCATTCATGAACTATCTCTTCCTTCCTTCCTCTCTCTCTCTCTCTCTCTCTTCCCCTTCCTCTCTTCTTGTTACTCTCAAGGCTACTTCAGAAGTTACAAATTAAATACAGCCATGGAGTACCTGCAATAGTGAAGTGGATGTAAAATATAACCAGGCTACATTTTACCATGTGTAGCCCGGCTGGAAAAGACCTCTATCTAAATTATTGGATTACAGAATTGCTGTCAGTTAGAAATGGCAATACTTTGCCATATTGACCAGTGGCACAGTATAAGGTAGCTTCATATGTTCTAGATGTTCTTACATCCATTTTTCCTCCCATCTATTTCCAGTGTCTCCAAATGGCATGAAAAGCAGTCCAAATTAACTTTTCCCCCTAGTTCAGCATGAACCTGGAATCAGATGTCTCTTATCTCTAAACACTTATTTGTTGATGAATATGCAACAGCTGCTCTGCATACCTGGGCAAATTGCTCTGGATAAATCTAATGCAATAATTTGGTTGAATGGTGCAAATTAATCAAGTGCAAATTAATCGAGAAGTACATCATTTAGACCTTCTTCCATCCATTCGGCTCAATGTAACATTTGGTACTGTAGCTTCTGTTAACATATTTGTGAAGGAAATGAAGCCCGCACAGCTATTAAAAAGAGACATGGCCTTTATGCTCTTGGAAATATATATATGCCATCTGTTTACTTCCTGGTGGCGTTGGAAGCGCTTAAAACCTGGAGAAGCGAAGCAACGTTTTCAGTGTCATTTCTATGATATCCCTGGAATGGATTCATAACACCAAAATTAAATGTGCAAATCAGTTTTCAAGGTCTCCAGTAATATCATGTATTGCTTAATTTATTCAGCAGAGGATATTCCTTAGGAAACTTACATCAACAAAGATTTTTTTCAGTAATTGACAGGAAAAATGCTGACGTATTAATGTTTTACAGATAATGAGGTCTGCAGGGAACTTTTAATATTTGGGAGGTTCCAGGTGATCTGTCAGGAGTTTGGTTAACCTTTTGTGTGCTTATGCAAATCTTTACTGTAGGCCATTATGGAGTCATTGTAAAATATAGGCTCCATTATCAATTAACATTATTCAAGTAGGGTTGGAGGATCTAGACTTCCTCATATTTTGAATATACTCATTGAAATCAATAGAACTTACATTGAGGGTGACTAACTTCAGTCCCATTGATTCCACTGGCTCTGCTCTAAGTACGATTAAATCTGGACTCAAGCCATTAAGTTACCATGATTAGATTTTTCCCTGTAAAGTTGGCAATTCCTGTGAACATGCTGATATAGATCCAAATTGCAAATTGTCCTGAGTCAATTTTAGAAGGTTCTCCTGGACAGGGTGATTTATAATGGCATGCTGTATCATTTGTAAAAAAAAATGAAAATGAAAATGTCTCTACATCAATACTACTGTATGTGGAAAAATCAACTTACAGCACAATCCTATGCATGCTCCATCCAGCATGGGTCATACCTAATATTTCCTTTATAACTGTTTTCGATGTCAAGATTTTAGTGGATATATATTCTGAACCTTGTGGATGAAGTGCAGCAAACATTTTTACTTAAATAAAATTGCTAGAGAGTTGGATCTGCACCCCCTCATTACACAACTACTTTGTGTCCTTGCTTCCCAGAGAACGAGACACAGACTTGTGCATTCTCTACAAACCAAACTCTTAGGGCTAAGCCAAAAGGAGGGTGAGCATTTTTTAAACTTATTTTTTTAACCCAAACTCCCATCAACTGAGAAAATCTGAGTAATGCTTACTTCAGGTTAGTTTTCCGTTGTTTTAGCCACGGAGGGTCTCCCATCTTCTCTCCCCAGCCCCAGTGTTGGGGTGGTAGCTTTTCAACAACTCAACCATACCCTTCAAGTCTTTGGAGCTGTCTACAGGCGCTGCTTTCAACACGGTTTAGTTCAGAATGTTTCCATGCCGGCTTTTGAATCCAAGTAGATGCCTTTTCCTCATAGCAACTTTAGACTCAATGGTTCTGGTTTCAAGCCACTGGAGGGGATGACCTTGCTGCTGCAACTGCAGAGTTTGCCTTGTCCATGGCTATTAAGCACAGGATGGCCTCCTTCTGTCTCCTGCTTCTGTTTTACTGCACTTAGATCTAAGCTAGTGTGGTGTTGGCAGACCCCTTGGTGAGAGCAACAGCATGCCAAGCTGTTCTAAATAAAGCTAGTTTTTTAAATATGGCAAAAGCTCTATCCAGAGTACCTGTAGAGAGGAGATTCCATGGCATTGGGCATGAATATGACACCTACCAGTATCGTTGGAAGGGCGAAGGAACACCAGCATGCAACTATTGCAATCACATTTTAACACTCCAACAAGTTCTATCAATTTGTTGTCTGTTCCAAAATGAATGTCAGGTATTTTCTGATTAATTCTGCAAATAACCAACTGCAGCCATCACTTTGGTACCATTGTCAGGGCACTATTTCACTCTCCCTACTCTTTTAGATTCCAATGTTGAGTTAATAAGTGTTTACTCTTTTCTTTCTTTCATTGGCTCTGGGAAGAAATGATGATGATGATGATGATGAAGATGATGATGATGTGTTCTTGTTGTTGTTGGTAGTAAGCACATCTGCAGCACTTTAGCAAATCTGAAGTGATCCCTAAGTGATCAGTAATCCTTACAAAAGCCCTGTAAAATAAGTCAATATTATTTCCCCCATATTTCAGATCAGGGGGACTGAGGTTGAGAGAGAGAGTTGCTTAGAAGTGACTATGGTAGCCTTCTGAGGCATCTTCACATGTGTTCAAAGTAAAAGGAAGATAAAACTAAGGTGACCAGCTGCTCAGCGAAAATGGCAAAAGGCCGACAGGTGACAAAGGAGAGGTGGGACTGCTCAACTCATATTTTGGCTCAGTTTTCTCCCAAAAGAGGATTTGCGTCCCATCTGGCATATGTCAATAAACAGGTTGAAGGAGTAGGAAAATATCTAAGCCCCTTAAATGAGGTCAAGGCCCCAGGACTCTTGGAACCTCTGTTCTCTTTGAGAAATCCTAGAGAATGGGTGAAGTACCAGAAAACAAGGAGTACAAGAGTTATCCTTAGCTTCAAAAAGGGCAAATCGAAAGATCCACATCACTCTGTCTCCCAACATAGAAGGAGAGCAACGTTGTTTCTGTGTAAAAATCCAGCATCCACATTGACTGAAATGGATCCAGATAATTGGTTTCATCCAAGTGCATCTGGGCAGCAACTGTATGCTCAAGTACCTTATCCAGGAAAGATACAAGGGGGGGGGATCCTACTCTATTCCCCTCAGTGGGTGGTCTGTTCCACAGAAGGAGGGAGGGGCTAAGTGTATAACTGTCTCTCAGCCTACTCTCTACTGGCTTCAAACACTTTCATCTGCAAAGCTATGTGCTGATTAGAGAAGTCTGTCATCTAGTGACCAAAGATGGTACTACAGGCTTCAAACAGAGAGATACATTTAAATTAATTTAAAATAATAAATGTGTTTTAAAAACATAGTAACCCTGAGGTGCTCTCACCTAGGATCCCTTTAGTATGCATGCCAAGGTTCGGTGGTGACAGACAGAAAGACACACACCCTCTTTTATTATTGTAGAGGGGGTCCCCTTCTGGGAAACTACCCATAGTTTAAATTGTAAGAAAACCATGGTAACCAAATGTAGTAAGATTTGTTGGCTCTGACATGTCAAAGTGTTGTGTTTAACAAAAGAAGCTAATGGCAATGTTCAAATGGACCCTTCTCATCATGAGGCTGCTTGCAGCTCAATCAATCTCTCATTATTATTATTATCAGAGTTATTCAGGCAGAGGCAGTAGTGCTAGTATTTCTCATAATCAGCCCTTGAGCCAGATGTAATTTGCAATTTGTAGTATTGTATTTTGAAACAATAATGCATTAAAATGCACAGAGCATGGAATTAGAAGCATAGTAGTCAAGAGGATATGTTGGTAGAGCAGCTACTGCCTGAATGCTTTCTCCTGAATGCTCATAAGTGGACACTGCTGATTTTAAAAGGGCTGTAATGCAATTTTATTAGTCTCTAATTTGATTCAGACTTGTTACCATCCAAGTCTATCTAATTTCACAGGCTGTATAGTCAGATGGCAATAGAATGAGAGCAAATTAACCAACTTTATGCATGGTTTTTACATGACAGACCTTCGCTTAAAAGGTTGTCACATGATCTTCATATAGCTTAAGTTTGACAGTGACATTAAAGATCATGCTAAAAGTAGCAGAATGTCTGCAGTGAATGTCCAAATGTCGTCCCCATTTCTATCAAATAGTTTTTAGACTCAAGAACATTTAATATTGATATTGCCCACTCTACCTGCCCCTTCCTAAAAATCTCTAAGAATTATTGATATGGCATATACATGGCATTCATGCACCCTGTTATTAATACATGCAATGAAGTGGACTTAGATATCCCTGGGCATCTTCTACATGAAAATGCCTGATTTTTCTGGCTAAATTTGAATTGGAAGTTAAGTCTGTTTTCTTTCTTTTATTTACAGCTGTTTAATAGGCATCTTAACATCCTGCTGCTTGGAGCTCTATATAGCTCCTAAGTATTTGATTCCTCGCTCTCCTTTATTCCTCATATTGAGGCAGTAGCTAAATCCTGTCGTTTCTTCCTGTATAATATTGCCAGGATTCGACCATTTTTGTCTGTCTCTTCTGCCAAGACTCTTGTTCACGCTCTGGTTATCTCACGGTTGGACTACTGCAACCTTCTTCTCTCTGGCCTTCCTTCGTCTCACATCAGTCCGCTGGTCTCTGTCCACCACTCTGCCGCCAAGATGATCTTCTTGGCCCGCCGCTCTGACCATGTCACTCCACTTCTGAAATCTCTTCATTGGCTTCCAATTCACTCCAGAATCCAATATAAACTTCTCCTGTTGACCTTCAAAGCTTTTCACGGTCTAGCTCCTGCCTATCTCTCCTCTCTCATCTCACACTATTGCCCCGCTCGTGCTCTCCGCTCCTCTGATGCCATGCTTCTCGCCTGCCCAAGGGCCTCTACTTCCCTTACTCGGCTTCGTCCTTTTTCTTCTGCTGCCCCTTACGCCTGGAAAGCTCTTCCAGAACACTTGAGAACTACAAACTCAATCACAGCTTTTAAAACTCAGCTAAAAACTTTTCTTTTCCCTGTAGCTTTTAAATATTAAGTTTGTTCTGACCTTATACCGGCAGCTTCACCCTACCCGGTGCCTGTTTACACTTCCCTGTGCCTGTTTGCATTCTCTTTCCCTCCTTATTGTTTACTACAACTTTATTAGATTGTAAGCCTATGCAGCAGGGTCTTGCTATTTACTGTGTAATCTGTACAGCACCATGTACATTGATGGTGCTATATAAATAAATAATAATACTAATAATAATAATAAGTATTTAGTTAGCTAACAGTGCACTGCAGCCTTGATTGGATAATACTGACTGGAAAGAGAAGTGCATTAAGTGATAGCAATGTAAGGATATGATGTCCATTAAGAGTGCATTACCCATTAAAAGCAGATTCAGATCTTGCGGCTGTTATTTTTAAAGGAAAAAAAAAATCCTCATACCCTGTAGCTGGGTTCTGTGCATAGTTCAAACCAAGCTACCAAACCTGATACTACCAGGCTCATTGAATGTCCACCTATACCAAAATTAGTAGTTCTTGTTTTGCTGTTTCTAATCAATCTTCAAAATGCAGTAGATTTTACGACATCTCCATTTAAACCTCAATGTTCCTTTTCTGTGGTTGCTCTCATCACTGCTGATTACCAAGACTCTCATGTCTCAATAGAAGCTTTTCTCCTCATAATTCTGCCTCCTTGATTCAGTCATTGAAGCAGCAACCCACTATTTAACACATTATAGTCTAGTCCTTTCATGTAATTTATGGGAAATTTCATTCAGCGGCATCACTGTTTAAGGCATAGAATGCAGGCACGCTAGCAAGGAAGAGGACTATACCTAAATCCCCACAGTCTCCTATGCTGAGTGACACCTTTTAGGTATCATCACTTAAGGATGCTTCTGACAGTATATTACAACTGACAGAATGGACTAAGAGCATATAGCCAAATGTCTTCCATACGACTTTTATCTAATTATTTGGTCTGTTCTCCTTGCTGCTATTTTCCTTTTCAGTTGCAGAATGATCTTTTCTTCTCACTTAGTTCTTAGGATAAATAGTTTCTCTTTTTGTAAGGCAGGCAGACACCTGTGCCTGCATTTACAAGTGAAGGTAAACTGTATTCTCCAAATGTCCCTTTTTTAAAAAGAAAAAGGATATGTACATTGCGGATTTCTGGGTCTTGAACCCCAGCGCGTTACCATAGTAACCAGTTGCCAACCTGAGACGAGCACCTAAGTGGGGAGTTGCTTGGGGAGACACATTTGTAGAAAGTAGTCAGTAGGAAACGTGCTTGCGAAAGGGGAGGGGGTAGGAAAAGAAATTGAGATATAGCTGTGTAGGAGACATCAAGGACAAGAGAATGAAGGACAGGACTTTCATTAAGCTGTCGTATAAACAAGGAAATATTTTGAACTGTGGTGTTTAGAATATAGCAAATAAGCCCTGTGCAGGAGACATAGGTCTTTAGCTAGACCTAAGGTTTATCCTGAGATCATCCCGGGGTCATCCCTGACTGCTCCCGGGATCCCCTGAGTGTCATTTACATGAACAGGGACGATCCTGGGATAAACCTTAGGTCTAGCTAAGGCCATAGTCAACTCATCGAGATTTGGAACTCGGCTACTGGCATGATCCTGTTCCTCAACGCCATCCCTAGATTATCCCTGGTTAACATAACATCTGCACAGAGCTTATTCAAACATGGAAACGTCGGGGTGCCATTTCATTTCTTGGATAGATTTAAGATTTCTAAGGTGAAAAGGCAGTTCTGGGATCTCCTGCTAACAATGACCTGGTTCAAACAACAACTCAAAGTATGGGTTGTCGTTGAATTGTGGGTTATCATTATATACAAACCCTGCACTTTGGTTTAACTATTGGTTGTTAATCACACACAACCTAGAGTTCACAACCAAACAATAAACCATGGGTTCTCTTCCTGGGTTGTCCTTTTTTATTATTTTCATATGATACAAAACTTGTTCCAAGTCATCTGAAGATAGCCTTGTATTAAAAGTAATGAAGCTCTTTTCTTTTGGTCCCACAGTTAGCCATATCAAGTTAAAAGTGTATGGATTTTTTCAGCATAAAATGTGTATTGATTGGTTGATTTTGATATGATTTCTCACCCTTGTTCCCAGAGCAATTTTACAAAATATTAAAAATTACAATGAAACATTAAAAACAGTAAAGCATCACAACATGGAAGAGCAATGTAGAAAGCTGTCAGCAAAATTAGAAACAAACACCAGAAGCATTTAAGTTTTTACATGATTTAATGTTTCAGGACATTTTAATTGTAGTTCAGGTTTAAGGCTATTCATTTCTCTCCCCCCCCTCCCCTGCACTAAATGCTGTTATACCTTATTCTGGGATTACGTGAGCCCATTATTTTACTTATAGTTAAAAAAATGTTAAATATGTATAACATAAAATGCCATCTGTTTTGATTACAGAATGGAAAATGTTACGCTGAGAGTTAAAGTGCTTCAATGGCAGACTGAATGCTCAAGTTCAGTTTTTAAAATGTAGCAGCATTGCTTATTACAGGGAAAACAGCATGCCTTGGAGAAAGGAACCATTGATAGGAGTTCCAGATGCTTTTTTAAAAAAAATTTAATGTCAGGGGAAAATAATATATGCTACTGAACTGTCTCAATCAATTTTTTGTGTATATTTTCATTAATCATCCACTGCATGCTTCTCCCATTGCTCTTTATTTTAATGAAATCTGTGAATGATTTGTCAGGAGCAGTGATCTC
Source organism: Elgaria multicarinata webbii (assembly GCF_023053635.1). Classification (NCBI taxonomy): domain Eukaryota; kingdom Metazoa; phylum Chordata; class Lepidosauria; order Squamata; family Anguidae; genus Elgaria; species Elgaria multicarinata. The sequence goes on along the minus strand of NC_086171.1, from coordinate 29,011,300 downwards.
ATCAGTAGCATCTCAGAATGAAATCCATTTAGCAGATTACACGGACATTATTTTTATTGTATCAGTTTCCCTCCCCCCCCCCAAAAAAAAAAGTGGTGTTGCCATTGCAAACACATGTATCAGCTTAAAACTAGATGGTTAACATGTAAACACAACAGGGGGGTTCCCCCCCTAAATTTGAAGCAAAAGTATGAAAGTTATTGTAGTTTGGCCCTCTTTGTTTTATATTGAAATCTAACCATCGGCCTTACTTGTCTTTTACCGAAACTGCTATGATGGGCTGTAGGAACCAACCTAAAATTTACCAAAGTATATTGAGGGTTGTGTCCTGTGCTGTCATTCTGATAGGGGTGTAATGGAACCAGGGCTCACAGGGACTCTGTGCCGGCACTATTTTATTAGCAGGAATGCTGATGTCATCTGCCACCCCCCTCTGAAAATTCCATGTTCTCAGTGAGCTTAGCTCAGGGTGTGGGTGTGTTTGTGTGTGAATTTTTCCACAATGATAAAATGTTCTTTGTTGTAATGCAAAGTATTTTGGGGTGGCTTCATCTTGAAGGAGGCAATTAAGCCCCATTCCCCTTTCAAAATACATGCTTCTGGTAGAAATGGAAACTGATAGAACTGGCATGTGGATATCAATCAACACAGCTGCCTACAATTTTGGACTTTCCTTGGAGGTATGGCTATGGAGGTGCCTATGTTATGGCTGTCTCTGAGGGCCTTGGAATGTTGGCTGAATTAAGTGGGAGGGTCAAAAAATGGAGTGAGGGAAGAGCAAAAACGTCTGTTGAAAAAGGGCAGTTGTGTTGTGAGAGAGGAGAAGGGAGAGCTGGAAGAAAAGAAGGAGAAATTAACAACGTCGGAAGAAGGCGGCGACAGGCTGCAGTTTACTGAAGAGTGCACCTACACAAGAGAGACAAGCGAATAGGAATATACATCTGTTTCTGGTCCAGTAAACCTGACACTGGCACCTGAAAGAGATCTGTGGGTTGAAGGAAAGAGTTGAATACAGTTGATTCATAGTAATGTTAATTGTTTTGTTAGTATTTCTTAAATCTTCTTAAAGTAAATTCTGATAAATACATATTTCGTTGGTCTCTGGAGTGATTGTAATCTCTCCTCGTCCTGGTTATAGAAACCTGAGACATTACCCCTACACTTCAGAATTTACCACTACATCACTGCATTCATCCAGTATTTGAGGCTCTAAGCCTGTGTGCACCAGTTGCTGGAGAACATGGGTGGGAGGGTGCTGTTGCACCACATCCTGCTTGTTCATCCCTGGCCAATGGCTGGTTGGCCACTGTGTGAACTGGGTGCTGGACTAGATGGACCTTTGGTCTGATCCAGCATGGCCCTTCTTATGTTCTTAAAGTTTCTGCCGCTTGCTGAAACCCCATCTTTGCAGAAGTCTCAAATCCAGCACTTGGATTCTATGGGCCCAAGCTGTTCCACAAGTCACTTTGACTTCATTAGGTCAGGTGATGTTTCTGGTAGTTGTATTAGTGGTTCTACTAGTGGTTATGAAACCAACTAGTGGAACAATGCTGACTCTTGAATTTTCCCCGCTAGTGTAATATTATATGTAAATCTCTGGCCTTAGCTAGACCTAAGGTTTATCCAGGATCGTTCTGGGGTCATCCCGTTCATGTAAATGATACACACGGGATCCCGGGAGCAGGCAGGGACGTCCCCGGGACGATCCTGGGATAAACCTTAGGTCTAGCTAAGGCCTCTGTTTATGCAGTTGGCTGTTCTGGTTCAAAACGCCTGAATTCATGTCACTGAGCTAAGGATTAAAACAGCATCTGGTGCAGGAGAATTCACAGGTATCTTGAAACATTGTCTGACCGCTCTTCTTTTCTTTGAAAAAGAACAAGGAAGTTAAATTAACAGTCCTGGAGTATCTTGGCAATTAATGAACAAGATTTCAGGCACTCTTCCTCATCGTTGTCTCACACTTTGGGACAGGCAGGATATTTTTAATTTGCAAACGTTATTTCAATCTGTCATAAAAATAATTCTCAAAAATTGCTTTTATTCCAGTTATACAGTAATTGTAAAATGTGTTTTCTTTTGTACTATGCAAAAATGCAAAGCCTGCATCAAGGAAAGGACAGGAAGAAAATCCGAGTGTGGCATTTTGTTTATTGATATTTAATGGTTTGATATTCAGAAGCACTGAAAAAATTATTAAGTGGAGCAAAAAATGACATGTTGAAGTATCTGGCAAGGATAATAAGCTCTTGGATATATTTTTCTTACTGTGAATTGGATTTTTCTTTCCTGACGCAGAGCAGATATTTGACAAACAGGTAGATTTTTTGTTTTGTTTTAAAGATTATCATCTAGATGATTATAGCAGCAAATTTGAGACAAAAAGTCAGGGTCGTCAACCAGGCACCCTCCAGAGTTTTGTTTGGTACAATAATTCTTATAACCCCAAGCATGGCCTGTGGTTAGGGATTGTGGGAGTTGTAGTCCAAAACATCTGGAGGGCACTCAGTTGCCTACCCCTGCATAAAGCAGTTGACTCAGAATAAAATTGGAGTTTTAACTTTGGTTATAATGTATATTACTTGCATGTTTCTAGTTACATTATTCCTCCATTTGCCTCATATTATTTATTATTAACATTTATACATCACCTTATGTGCTAAAAAGCTGTCAAGACTCAAAATTGTTCTGGGTTACTTTGTGGAGATCAATTCCAGAAGGAATGAAGGAAACCAATGCACATGGATATATATTTGCTCTGAGCTTCATCGTTCTACTGTGTAAAGCTGTGGACGTTCATAGAATCATATGGTGGCACAGCATACAGGATTTCCCTTCCAAGGTCCTACCTGGTTTCTTTATGTGCTTTTTGTTTGAATGGCCAAATGTTTACTATTCTTTCAGTCAGTTAGAAATTGTAAAGGCTGAAGCAGCTTTTAAATAAATAAATATCTGCTGTCATATCATAGATCTTAGTCCAAGGTTAAACCACAGTTTCCTAGTTTGGATCTATCAGGAAACTGTGGTTTAAACAAAACACTAAAGCAATCTGTCAAGGGGAAGAAGGGGGAGAGTGAGGGGGGGTATACAGGCACAGTGCCAGGCTTTATTAAGCTGAGATTGTTACATCTGAACCAACCAATTAAATGCCCATATGCAGAAATATAAATAAGTATCCTGACGCTTGCTCTGTAACCCTTTCTTGAACAATTGCTTCCAGAATTATTAAAATGACTGATTTAAAAATATTATCATGTTGCTGATGGAGCAGCCAAAGATGAGTCGCTGAAATAAACTGAATGTGTGTTCTTGAATAGTGTATAAAAGTACACCTACAGTGTATAAAATTATTCACGGTGTGGGAAAAGCAGACGTTTATATTCCTCTCTCCCAATATTAGAGCCCAGGGTCATCTTGTGAAGCTGAATGGTGGGAGATTCAGGACAGACATAGTTGAACTATGATAGTCACATTCTCAAGATGTAGTGATGTCCCCCAACTGGGACAGCTTTAAATGGGGATTGGACATATTCATGGAGGAAGCCCACTTCCCACCCAGCCGAGACAGCTTGGGCGGGGCTGCTTTTGCGGGTGGGAAGGACCGAAAGAAAGATCCTGCACGTGCAAGGTGCACATGGGCAGCATGAGGAATGAGTAGGGCAGAGCCTACAAAGGCCAGCCCCACCGAAACTCGGCCTCTTTTGCTTTCCAGCCCCCACCCTCCCTCCCTTTAATTACTATGAGATTAGCCAGTTGCTCCCTTTGGGAGGAGGGGGGGGGGGCTGAGTAGGAATTTTACCTGCCACGAATCTGCAGTTGTGTACAGTTTTTTTGCATACTCCATACTAGAATTACGATGAGTGGAAGGTGAGTAAATAGGTGGATTAGATTGGATTGACGGGTGTGTGGGAATTTACATGATATTAGAATAGGGACGGTGAGCACTCTGGCACCTTTTGGTGATTGGCATATCCGGAGGACCTGCTCCTCGGGGGCTGTGCAGTTCTCATGTCAGGATATGTTTTGCCTTTGGGGACCTTCCTGCCTCACCTATTTGGAGCTGTGCAGCACTGGGCAGGGGTGACGCAGGTCAATCTCCCCACACTTTCAAAGTGTCACATAAGAGAGGGGGTGCTTTCACATGCAGATCCAGGGAGGGATAAAGTTCCCTTATTTAAATAAAGAGGCCCCAGTTTATCTCAATCTCTGGCATCTGTGTCTTTATTCCATGCTTCCTTCTCCACTCACAAAAGCCTATCAGTGGTTACTAGTCATGATGGTTGTAGATTAACTTCAGGATCAGAAGCAACATATCTCTGAAGGTCAGTTACTGAGACTAGGAAGTGCCCTAGACTAGCTGCCAACAACTGAGCCCCTAGGCAAATCATGCAATTGGTGCCCCAAACCCCAAAGACAGATCTAGGCTGAGGTTTTTGGTAAACTGGGAACGATTTCCCCTTATGTTCCATTTAACGTTTTTTAAAGCATATTTATTTAAACTCAGTGATAATTATTCAGTTATACCATCCATCACTCCGTCTGTCAAACTAATGTTTCTGACATCAGATAAAATAGAGATAGGAAATGTTCATTTTCATTTAAAAAAAATGGCTCCCCACTTAACTTGGCACTCTAGGTGACCACCTAGTTCACCCATATGGCTAGGCCACCCCTGATTGGGACACATGACCAGGAAATTGCTGTTGCTATCATGTCTATCTTTTGGAATTCTCATAGGCATCTGGTTGGTCAATGTAGAAAATGGGGTGCTGATCTAGAGATGAGTGTATATGATCTTAGAGAGAGAGAGAGATTAATGCTCTGTCGTTTCAATATTTCTCTCACACACAAATGATGATAGCTTAATGTATTTATCAGTTTTGCTTTTGGCAATTTTGCCAGGACAGTTGCACAAGATGCAGTTCCTCGTTTTTCGCTGTCAGCTTTTTATTGTTGCCTCATGATGTGAGCCTTCAGAGTGAATACTGCTGTGAGTGTTAATTTGTTTTTATCTGTTTCCATGAATTAACAGATTAAAACAAAACCCCATGTGCAACATGGGGAAAGTTTGTTTTGTATGTGTTATTTATTGTGCTTTAAATGTGCTTTTCTTATTTCTTTCCTTCCTTCTCTCCTTCCTTCCTTCCTTCCTTCCTTTCTTGAAGGGGGTAGTTTTGTTTTAATGTACAGAAGCTACCATTCCATAGTTTAATTAATTACTTCACTGGGCCATGAGTGTGCAATGGAACCGTACACAATTGTGTTTGCAACATAGGCAGGTCCCTGCTCTCAGGGAAATTTTAGTATAAAATAGACGATTGGAAAAACAAAGGGAAGGAGGTAAGAATATGAGCATGTGCTTTTACATGTACTGAAAGCTTGGGCTTTTGTCCATTACTTTGTCCAGGTTTTGTGGAAAAGCAACTTCATGGCTTGCTTGTAAACTTCTTGCAAAAAACCCTGGTTAATCACTGTGAGAAACAGTCTGCTGGACTTGATAGACCTTTTGGTCTGGTCCAGAAAGGATTCTGTTCCTTTATCCACTGAATAGACATTGTGTGGGAGAATGGAATTAAGAAAATAAGGAGTCAGTACCATTCCCTGTGGGGATTTGATCAGACCTAGGATTGAACGGAAGGACTCATTCATCTGTCCTTCAGATCATAGACCAACGATGTTGAATGCAAGCCGATGTTGGATGCAAACCATTATATTTACTTGGCTATTTATTAGTCTTATTCCTCACTCTTGGTGATCTCTCATCTCAGCAGTTTACAGAGTAAGGCCTGGTGAGCTTCAGAAACAAAGCAGCATTGTGTACTTTCAGACATTTCTCTGGTGAAACAAAAATGTGGTATACCCAAAGTTGCTGGGAATGGATAGAATAATTATCTAGCATTTTATGCATGTATATTGGTGGTGTATCCTTCATATTTGCTAAGTGAGAGACTTGATCTCTAGGTATGCTGCTTAACTATATGTGCATGTTGCGTTAATGAGTAATTAAGCAAGAACTGCAAACAAATAGCTGGGCATTCATCTAAAATAAAAATCTCACCAGGAGTGTTACTAAAAACATGTGCGTTTTCAAAGCTGAACTATTTCAACTGATACTTATTTAATAATTGTCTTGGCATTCCACCCTGCCCCCTTTGTGCAAGTGCCATTCTATGATGAGCACACAGTTTCCTACCCAGAGAGTGGAAACACACACAATTATTGTTCATTTTGACAAGTTAGAATTTTTGTTTTGTTATTAACAGGTTTGGCAAACATCGGAAAGATGACAAGATGGAGAAAATAAAAGTGCAGGAAGCTGTTACATCAGAAGAGGAGAGAATACGAATGAAGCAAGAGCAGGAGAGGTAGACTTGAGTCTTTTGCTTAAACCTTGGTAGAGCATATTTTTATACTTGGTCTTTTTAGCTAAAGAATTTACATTCTGCTGGAGTTCATTTTTGGTCAAATGATTCAGATACGAATGTGCTTGTAGAGCTCATGTAACTAATGGGAGGAAGCAGAATTTATATTGGACAGCAGCAAAGATAATTTGTCTATATTCAGAGGCTGTTATGGCAACCAGGCATCTGTTTCAATCTTTTTTCCTCTCCCTCCTTTACGGGGGCAAGTGGAGTAATAAGTACACCTGTGCTAGGACTGATTGTCTAGACACTTCCAAAAAATATTAATATTTATATGAAATTGGAATGAATTTTGTATCTTTTCCTGAAATATCTACTTTTGTTGATTTTATACTGTGTCATAACTTGAATTTAAAACTTGATCACTGGAAATAAATGTCACTGGAGATAACCTTTTCCTGTTGTCATGTAGTATTGTGTAGATAAAGCTGTTGGCTACAAAATAACTAGTGACTACTTTTTGCTGGAGTGTTTATCCCAAATTGTATACTTTTATGCTTTGGTCTATTTACTTTTGTCCATCTTCACATAATGAACATGAAAATGACGTTTCAAAAACACCAGTAGTTCAGTGTCATGCTCTGTGAGCAGTCCAGTGTGTCCAGAGAACTTCCTCCTGACACATGCTTCCCTATTCTCTGCCATCGAGGTACGGAACGCTTCCATCCCAAGGTTTGAATTTCATTTCAGAGAACTTTTCAGGGGCCACATTCTAGTGGTGGGTTGGGGCCAAGAGCAAAAATGCCAGAATATTTTACCCTAAAGCCCTTATTTGCCAGTAACTAAGTTTTAGGAGAGCAGTTACAACTTTTTAGAATACGGAAAATATTGCATGAATGCTGGGAAATCACAGGCGATTGGTGGTTGAAGAGAAAGCGAGACAGGAAAAGATGTTGTGGTCATCTGGAGAACGCTTGAAGGCTGGATTTGACCCCCGGGCTCAAGGATCTGCACCCAATTCTTGGTGTACTTCTGGCACAAACTGTAGCTTTGGGCACGGAATAGTCTTCTACACTGTAGTGGAGGCAGAGGCTCATAGAAGATAGGAGCTTTGTATATATAGATTGATGCTCTCGTGTGCATGACAGATGTCTAGATGAGGACTCATGGTTACAATCACGACCTGAATTAACTTAATTCTTACAAATGCACATGCCTGAACACAGGACTGCACCCCCATCTGTCACTTCCAGTGCACTACCAAATTATATTGAAGCCAATTAACCTGATTAGCTTCATGATGTAACTGTTGGTTGTAAAATGCTGCCATTATACCCACAACATTTTACAGTATTAGAGCGAAGCTAAATACTAACAATGATGGCTATTTATAATTCTAAAAATATTAATAAAAAATAGTCACTGACTAATTGTAATGTGCTGCACAACTGACGTTAATGAGGCTATACCAGTTTAGATTTGTAAGTTTAATTGCATGCTGAACTGCTATTGGATCCCCCCTTTTTTTTATTTGGGCCATTAAATTATCTTAGAATACAAATATGCACTTAGTTTATTTTAGAAGCAGGACTATACATGTCTACTCATTACATTGTTGGTTTCGATCAGAAAATTCTCAGGACTGTATGTTGGATGTCGGCGAGCAGTTTTAAACATTATTTCAGTTCCAGGATAAAGTTGTTTCCTAGGCTAGGATTTAAAGAGGCCTGGGTGAGCATGTCTAAAGCACTGCTGCTATGCATGAGGTCGGCGTATTCACTGCTCGCAGTAGCAGCCCCTGTGCCTTATATGCTGCTGTCATAGAGATAATCCTAGTAATTTGCTGATTTTCAAGCAGGCTTTTCCAGAGAAATGGGGACTATCAGGAAAAATAGGGAAAGTCCCTTTCTTCTATTACAAGTACAGCTTCAAATGTTACACATATAGGACAGAAACTGCTAAAACATCGAAAGATGTTTTTCATGGCTTTTTAATGCAATTTGCAGCTATTTATTCACATTTTATTTCTCATTCTGGAAGAATAAATTATTGAACTAGTTTGAAAGATAATCTCAACAGTGAGAATAAATCCATGTTGTCAGTTTAAAGTTTATCAGTAACCTGAGAAAGAGTTTGGTAACCAATCCCTGGTTAAAAATTACCACCGTTTAACTTTACTCCCATTCTTAAGTACTTATCTGAGCTGTAATGAATGTTTCACTGATTTCCATTGAGCATACACTCAACAGGGAGCTGCAGCTGATCATGCCTCTCCTAATTAGTGTATGCATTTTGCAAACACATGCTTGTTTCATTCATAATTTGCATATTTAAGGGTACATTTTATCAATCCTAGATGCACACCTAAAATGCAATGTGTGAAATCAGCCCTAAAGATTAAGTCATGTTTTTCTTTCTGGTTTCTTTGTATGGGAACTTTACATTAGCATGTGATTAGTGCTGCTGCACTGAGCATATTTCACTCAGAGTAATTGCTTTGATGTCTAGGTTAAGGGAAGACATGATAGAGGTGTACAATATTATGTATGGTGTGGAGCATGTGGATAGGGAGAGATTTTTCTCCCTCTCTCAAAATACTAGAACCCGAGGTCATCTTATGAAGCTGATTGGTGGGAGATCCAGGACAAATAAAAGGAAGTACCTTTTTACACAGTTAAATTATGGAACTCACTTCCACAAGATGTAGTGATTGCCACCAATTTGGATGGCTTTAAAAAGGGGGTTGTATAAATTCCTGGAGGCAAAGGCTATGAATTAGAATGACCATATGGAAAGGAGGTCAGGGCTCCTGTATCTTTAACAATTGTGATGAAAAGGGAATTTCACCAGGTGTCACTTGTATACATGCAGCATCTGGTGAAGTTCCCTCATCATCACAACAGTTGAAACTGCAGGAGCCCTGCCCTCTTGACCAGATACAAAATAGGGCAGAGCTCCTGCAGCTTTAACTGTTGTGATGAATAGGGAATTTCACAAGGTGTTGCATGCATACAAATGACACCTGCTGAAATTCCCTTTTCTGTGCAACTGTTAAAGCTACAGGAGCCTTGTCCTCTTTTTCATATGGTCACCCTAAGAGGGAAGGGGGAGCTAGACACATAGCCACCATTTTTGGTGGCCATGTTTACTGTCATGTGCAGCTTGGCCCTGAGGAAAAAAAGTACTGGCTGTCCTATACTAAGACTAGGGCCTTAGCTAGACTAAGAGGGAATTTCAGCAGGTATCATTTGTATATATGGAGAACCTAGTGAAATTCCCTCATCATCACAACAGGTAAAGCTGCAGGAACTATACTAGAGTGACCAGATTTAAACGAGGGCAGGGCACCTGCAGGTTTAACTGTTGTGATGAAGAGGAAATTTCACCAGGTTCTCCATATATACAAATGACACCTGCTGAAATTCCCCTTTCATCACAACTGTTAAAGATACAGGAGCCTCGACCTCCTTTTTCATATGGTCACCCTATATGAATAGGTATAGGAGATGCCCATCTGTCTAGATATTTGTACTGTTTGATTGATTGTTTCTTGGTGGTAACTAGGTGCTGTGATTGAGATACAGTCCACCTGATTGGGTGGACCTGAAGGAAACAATTTTGCTTTTGAATGTAACCAGACAAAATGTTTCGAGATTTTGCATCTAGCAGTCAAGAAGCAGATAAGACTTAGCACTATCTGGATGGTGGTCTGGTTCCCTCCCTGCTCAGCTAATACATCTCTAAATACATAGATTGAAATACAAAAACAGCATAAGTCATCATTACTGTCTTCTAACAATAGACCTGACCCTATAAAATAAATGGCTATCCCAAATCTTACAATTGTTTGGAGAAATGGGGAGTGCAAAACAATATAATAAAAATCTTATGTGTCTGCAACTTTGAGCAATCCCTGAAAAGTCACTTATTGGAGATCCAGTAAAATGTTTCAAATTGAAATAGAAGCTTGTTCTTACAAAAGCTTTTCTTTTTGTTTTTCCTTTGTTCTTAATGGCTCAGGTCACTTAATCTCAGTTTTACTTGCTCTTTGAATCACTATACCTTTAATGATGAAATGCACGGGGGAGCCAGGTTGGGTGTAATGAATTTACTGTGTATAGCAGAAATGCAACAAAAATCCACAGGGGTCAGAGAACAAGTGGATGCTCCATTAAGAAATCAATCAAGGCCACAATTATATAAAATTATTCTGCCCTGACTCTATCATTTTGATAGTATTTTGCTTGCATTGTATTTTGCTCAAAGTCTTGAAAGTATTTTGTTCATATTGATTAGAAGACAAGCAAATTAATGTAGCTTAATTCTCCATTGAATGAATTGAATTGAATAAAGACTGCCACTTTATACAGTGCCACTGCCTTTTTGTGAATACTGTTTTCTGTAAAGCAAATGAAAATATGGTTCTAGTCAATAAAAGTAGTCCAGTAATATGATGATCTTCCTAATATTGGAGTAATTTGCATTCAGTTTTTTGCATTGCACTGTTATAAAATGCCAGTGCATCTACATTAATACAAAGACAGGTTTTTAGATCACTGTGTAGAACAGGAATGGGTAAATTGGGGTCCTCCAATACCTTTTGGCCTATACTTCCCATATTGACTAGGGCTGATGGGAATTGTATAGGGTGACCATATGGAAAGGAGGACATGGCTTCTGTACCTTTAACAGTTGTGATGAAGAGGAAATTTCACCAGGTGTCATTTGTATACATGCAGCATCTGGTGAAGTTCATTCTTAATCACAACAGTTAAAGCTGCAGGAGCCCTGCCCTCCTGACTAGATACAAAACAGGGCAGGGCTCCTGCAGCTTTAACTGTTGTGATGAAGAGGGAATTTCACCAGGTGTTGCATGCATACAAATGACACCTGCTGAAATTACCTTTTCTATGCAACTGTTAAAGATACAGGAGTCCCGTCCTCCTTTTCACATGGCCACCTTAGAATTGTAGAACATGATGTAGAAGGAATTGCAAAAAGAAGACACAGTTAATTTTTTAAAAAATAATAATTAAGGACTTACTAAGTAGTTGAAAGCATGGTTTTAAATATTTTAGCTATTGCTGCAGAGGGGGTGGTAGTACAGGAACATTCAAGTCCCATGTCAGTTTTATCTTTATAGGAATTTATATGGAGTGTCAAGTCAAAATCTGAAGAGTGAAACAGACATGGTTTTTCCACACTTGTGAATTTCAGCTCCCATAAGCAACCACTTTTGAATGTTTACTGTCAGAATTATGAAGCGACAGCAGCATAGCGGAGATGTGTTGTTTCCCTTGTTATCAGTGACGCTATGGGCCCTATTCAATAGGTGCGCATAATACTCATGAATCGTATTCAAAATGGTGCTCTGCTTTAGCCCTGCTAACAGGGGAAAGAACTACATGCTCCACATAGCAATATGTTGTGGTTTGAATGCTGGAAAATTGTGATGTTACCGAAACAGAATGGCTCCCTTAAGGGCAAATGTCTGGATCACCTGCAACAAATGAACAACCACAACACATTTATTGCACTAAAAAAATCCAGATTTTCTGGAAAGGCCCTAAAGAAGAGATTTGAGAGGCACATAAGCTTACATTACATTTATAATCTTACATTTATAAACTCTGTTCTGCTTAGAGGCATCCTTGACTGTCAGTTCTTTTGGCAGTGTGTATTAATTAAATAATAAAAACAGTTTAGAGTTGTTGTTTTTCATGTATATATGCATGTTCACTTGTTAACTACTTTTTAACTATTGGAATTCTGTCATAGCTTAGGACACAAAAAAATGGGGTTGACGTGAGATAGTTCCAAAGCACAGGCCAGAATTGCATTACCTGCAGGGTTGACTAGATTTTGAAGGATTTTTTTTTATTAAAAACATAAAGTACAACTTAAATATAAAAGTTAAATTACAATATGAACCCACAATATAAAAAATACAACAAGAATAAGAATGAGCAGCAATGCAGATATTTAAAATACAGATTTAAAATACAGATTTAGAACAAAAAGTTAAAAGACTAGAACGGTAAAATTGTTAAAATACTGGGAAAATAAAAAGCTCTTCACCTGGTGTCAGAAAGTGTATAACATAGGTGCCAGGCAAACCTGTCTTGGGAGCTCATTCCACAGCTGGGTGCCACAGCAGAAAAGGCCCTCCTCCACTTCCTTTGGCAGGAACTCACAGAGAAGGATCCCGGAAGATAATCATAGGGTCAGAGCAAGTACATATGGGAGGAGACATTCCTTCAGATAACCTGGCAACAAGCTGTTTAGGGCTTTGAATGTTAATACTATACTTTGAATTGGGCCTGGACCTGGACTGGCAGCCAGTGAAGATGGAAAAGTACTGGCGTAATGTGATCCCCGTTATCAATCTTGCTGCTCTGTTTTGGACCAGCTGAAGTTTCCAGACCGCTTTCGAAGACAGCCCCACATATAGCACATTGTTTGCTCCCTCTACTTTCACCAACCTACCTTCTTTGCCACTTTTTATTTGGAAACCACACTGTTCTTTTGCCTGTTTGTCAAATAGATAACACTGATGTAACAATCCTGTTTATATCTCCCCTTTGCAAATGCTGTCATTGGGCATCAGTGCTAAATTGAAACTGGTATCTGTCCTTAACAGCTCCCAGACCAGAAGGGGGAGCTCCCTGCACTAGTTTTGTGGGTCTTGGGAGTATGTCTTGCTTCCCACCCCAAATGTGATGAAAGTAGAAGCAGAAAACTTTCACACGTCTGTGCCAGCTCATGGGATTGAAACAAATGGCTATAGTAAATTTCCAGTTTGGCTTTCTAAATGCAGAGTCGTCCATTGTAAAACTGCCATTAAAACTCAATTTTATATTTAAGAAGACCTTATAAATGACAAAGCAGAATGAGCTGATCTTTTCAAATCATTTGTAAAATGATATTTAAGACACCCACCTGCCTCTAAACCGAAGTGATATAAGAAAAGTTCCTCCTTTGGTATGCGAAGAAATGTCGAACGAGATTTTGAAGACTTATAAACTTCAGAGCCTTTGGTGCTAGTTACACTCCTGACAAATTACTTCGCGAAAGAGACAGCCCTATGCATGCTTAGGTAGCACAGTGAGATGTCCAAGTAAAGGTGATGGCTGCAAAAATCTATAAACTATGGGGAGGAGGGAAGCATGGTATGATTTGCAGATCCAGTGCAGAGTATATGTGCATGTTGTGTTGAGAACCATATTTTGAAGACCTTTTCTGCATATAGATGTGCATGAAGACAGTTATAATTATATAAGACATACGTATAATAGATTATTTAATTAATATACCAATGAAATAACCTATTGATATCTTGTCCAGGAAGATCAAGTCATCCCATAATGATAATTTTTTATATTGTCTCTTCCCCCAGGGGTGTAAAAGCCTACGCCTCTTAGAGATAATACAGCCTTTCTTCATCTTCCTCTAGTGCCATTAAAGCTACAAGCCTTTTGCTGTGTGTGTGTGTTTTTTAAAAAAGTATACTAATGAATAGAAATGTTACAACAAGAACAGAAGTCTTGTGTTTTCCCTTCATCATGCATCATCCATTTTAATTAGAAGAAAGGGTAGTGAGCACAGTGACAAGAGTGTGGAATTAAAATCATTAATTGATGTCAAGCTGAAGAGAGGCTGCTAACATGAATTTAGTGACAGCAGGAAGGAAATTAACCTTATTACTTTATTTAGAGCATTCGTTTATTTAATATTTTTTGTGTCTATGCAAATCCAAAGTGCTTTATTTATGACAATGGCAAAGGACAAATAATTCATTAAAAATGTGAATATTCATTATTTCAAAGCAGTGAATCTTACAAGTCACATACTGTTTTTAAAACATCCGCTGAAGTTGGGAGACATATACCCTAATCTGCTTCTTCTTCTTCTTTTTTTCCTGGACCAAATCTTTTATTTTCTAACTCGGTAGGTGGTAATACATATATTGTTTCAGGTGCCACATGTGCTAAGAAAATCACCTGATGGCAAATGTGCATCAAATGATACTCTCATTTAGTAATGAAATAATAATAATAATAATAATAATAATAATAATAATAATAATAATAATAATAATACTTTAAAATGGACAGTAACGGAATAGCCAACAAAACACTTTTCTTCCAATTTTACATATATAGTGGGCATAACTTATGTTCATTTTGGCAGTGAATGTTTCGTCACATAAGAGCTAAGGTTTAATGGAACGCATACAAACTTGCTCTTGAAAGGACGCTGTACCATCCTTTCAGATAATGTGTGACCTAAGAGGTCATGATAAAAGAATAGTGAGAGTGTTGTCTTCCAGCAAAGGCCATCTGGAGCTCTTAAAATATCAGATGGAGTCAAGATTTCAGCAGCAGGATGCTCTCCTGGTATATTTCCAGAATTCCCAAGGAGACCATAATATTTTTACTGGGAAATGTACATTTTGTTTCTCCTGAGCAAAATATTTTCCTAGCTCTTGTAGACTAGACAAAGAGATTTGGAGGTAGGAACTCTATTGGCTATAAATATAAATTGATATTTCACCCCTTGATATTTTTAACTGATGTAGTAATTTTTATTGGCATAGTCTTCTGAATCCTAGTCAACATACAATTGCTTGCACTGTGCTCATGGTTGCCACACACTTTTCCAATTGTTGGCCATGGAAAAACAAAGAGCTGTATGCCATGTACTCAAAAGTAATTCTCAGTTGTTGCATTTTAAACTTCCAGTGGTAATCAACCTTACAGAATATCATAAGTGACAGCCAGCATTGATATTTCAGACTGCGTTTATTCAAAGGTAATATTCAAGGCTGCAGTGGGGCAGTCAATAGCTACTGGATGGTGTATTTGCATCATATTTTGGACATTACAGTAACAGTATTTACTTCTTTGTGGTCTCTCACACATATGGGTTGTGAGCCTGCACAGAGCATAATTTGGAACGTTCTAGATTTCCAGTGGGAACCCTTCCCCCTTTTCATATGCCTAGAATCATAAGCAACATTTCTTGGCAGACAGGTTTATGTGGGAAAGGTTTCCTGACAGTAGGAAGTTTAGAAATCATCACCGCATGGGAAGGCTTTGGCAGAATGTTCCAACAATGATTAGCCACATTTTAATTTAAATCATATGCCTGACCTAAGCTCAAACGTCCAGAGTTCAGAAAGTAAAGCACCCTTCCTCAACTCAGTGCTGTGCTCTCCAGATGTTTTGGACTTCAACTCTCATCACCCCCAGCCAGCAATGGTCAGGAATGTTTGGAGTTATAGTAGAAACCATCTGGAGGGCACTATGTTGAGGAAAGCTGAAGTGAAGCAGTCACTTCAACACTCATGTATTGAAGGCTCCTTGGTTGGAATTATTTGTCTAAGTCAGGTGTGGGCAACTTGTGGCTCTCCAGATGCTTTGGCCTAAAAATTTCATCATTCCGGACATTGGATATGCTGACTGACAGCAGCTGTAGGCATAAACATTGGAGGGCCACGACTTGCCCACTTCTGGTCTAAGTGATATACATAAAAGTATGCGAGAAATAAGTAAGAACTTCTGCCAAGTAAAAGATTTAGCCTCTCTTTTTTAACCCCAAGTAGCTAAACACTTACATTACAAGTGAGGCACCAGCAGCTAGGATTCAACGGTTCACAACTTAAATATAGGAACAACATCGGTACTTTAGGATGACATATCATATGTCATTCTAAAGCTGACCTTGATAAATTACTTGCTCCTCCAGGATGAAGAGGTAGGTGTGAGGTACAGTATTTTCCCTACTGGAACTGCCTGCAACCATATTGGTAACCTGCACTTGTGTCCTCCCATTCCCCATCTATTCCAAGAGGTTCCTCCAGGGCATCTTCAGATACTACCCCTACGGCTGAGGGTCTTCCATGTCCACATTGGTCCTTCTGCCAATGTTTTGATGAAGGAATGCAAGCAATTAGCCAAACACCAAATTCAGCTAATGAATAAATCACAGTGAAATCCTAATGTAGGAGAAGGAATATGGGGGGAAAACCTGGATGGTATCTTTATGTTGATACCATATGGGTTTCTCTGCTCAAAGTTCAGTCATGGTCAACATACGTATACCTTCCCAGGCCCAATTAAGGATTGACAACTAGAAGCCGGTGTGCTATTTTGCACAGGTGGGTTGAAAGTTTACTTGCTTGCCTGACTGACAATACAGCAGGAGCCAAATTGGTGTCAGGTATAAGTCTTTAACAAGGCTGGAGGCCTTGTTGATTGTAGGTAGATTTTTTAGAAATAGTTTTAGAATGTCAGAATCTGTGCAAACTGGTCTCTGTCAGAAGTTCTCATGGGAGTAGCTCACTCCCTGTCTCAGCCTTGAAGCTGCTAGTTCTCTGGGAACTGATAAGAGTGTTTTACAAAGGTGGGGCCCCACTTTCAGATTGTAGCATCTTCTTGGTGGGCTGAGCAGTGGTGCCCTGTTTGGATATGGTTTGTTAAGCGTTTCAAAAATTCCCATTGTGATTGCCTGAAGCATAGAGCCTAAAGCGTTCTGACCATCAATCTACTTTTAAGTGTTTTTGAAAGTGTATAACCATTAGCATTTTACCGTAAGAGTTCCTCAATAAAAGACGTCTTACTGATTGAGTGTCTCGTGTCAGTTTGCCAGCATGTGTAAATGTCAGAGAGAACAGGCGTGCACACAACAATTGGTTTGGTCTTCCAAGACCCACATCTCAGATCTCTTAAGATTTGGAGTGATATATATAGGTCTATATAGGTGGGCTTCGCATTGTGAGACTTTAGATCAGCCTTCCAGATGTGTTGGATTACAACTCCCCTCTTCCTTAGCCTGAATGCAAGGCCAACCCATGCAGCTCTCCTCCCCATCTCCATCAGCCATCGCAAATGAGGAACCCTTGTAATACTAAATACTCATTTAAGGCTGATACGTTCTAAAACTAATTATTAGAACTGAACTGTTCTTATTGCTGTTGAATTGAACAGTACCAGAAAGCTGATCAAATCCTCCGACTTGCACCACAGGAGTCCAATACTCTGTGGATAAAAGCACTTAAATATCATGTTTACTCTAATTTTTAAGGACAGTAGCAATTATCTGAGTAATCAAAAGGGTAGCAGAGAGTGGATTCTCAACATGTGTCCCTGGGTTGTATTATTAGTCAGGCTGTAACTGGCATTTGGTAAACTTGCTTTCACACTGATTGTATATTTTCACCTATAGAATGCAGTAATGGGAGTTTTGTGTGTCATGTCTCACATGGCAGCAAATACAAATTCGTAAAGATTTACCTATGTCAGCTACACCACCATTTGAATTCTTATAATTGGGACCTGCTTTGTATTCCAACAACACTTGAATATAGAACTGTAGCTGCTGGAAGCAGGGCTTTCGTGGTGATTGCCCAGATGGCAATCTTTCTTCTAAACTCTGAAACTCTACTTTACTTCCCTGCTTTAATTTTAGAATGGTATCAGCTTTGATCAATGGAGGTATGAAAATGGTGCACATTACATGGAGCCCAAAAAATTTGAAAGC
Organism: Elgaria multicarinata webbii; assembly: GCF_023053635.1. Classification (NCBI taxonomy): domain Eukaryota; kingdom Metazoa; phylum Chordata; class Lepidosauria; order Squamata; family Anguidae; genus Elgaria; species Elgaria multicarinata. The sequence continues at coordinate 28,993,397 of NC_086171.1, read as the reverse complement.
CATACATATGCCAACACTATAAGGGCCCATTCCATACAAATAGTGTTATCAGGGAGGTGGGTAGACTGACTGACCTATTAAATACACAGTTCATGTTTTTGGTATCCCGCCTTGCTACTCAAACCCATTGTGAGAAGCTTTGCAGTGACCTAATGACATGGGGATGAAATCTGTCTTGCATACCCAATATAACAGTCCTGACCCCCATGGGCATAAAATCAGACTGGAGCCACTCAGCATCTATTCATGAGCACATGGGTTTGGTTGTGTGGTTGGCTCTGATTACTCTTCTTTCCAGTAATTATGCTGAACAGTTTCCCTGTGCCTCAACCTCATATCAGAAATGATGTGTATGTTCTCTCTTCTCTGTCTCTTAGATATTGCTGTGTACACAGCCTGTTTTCTTTTGGGGAGACCTTAATGCTCAAAGCTCCAAAAATTAAAAGGCTTTGCAAGGGCTGTTTCACACATTACTTAGAGCAAACCTGAAGTGGCCACCAAAAGTAAAATCAATAGGGAAGTGCAACCAAATATAGCTTGAGAGGGACCATGGCTGAGTGGCAGAGGACTTACCTTACATACAGAAAATTCCAGATTCGATTCCTGTAATCTCCAGTTTATTGAGAGCAGGCAATCAATGGTGTGAAAAACCTTTTCCTGGGAACCTGAAGATGCCAGTCAGATTAGATGCCAATCATGCTAGTCAGTACTGGCCTGGATGGATAAATAGCCTGAACTGGTATAAGTCATTTTATTTATTTATTTATTTATTTATTTATTCACAATATTTATATACTGCTCCCCATTGAAAATTTCAGAGCGGTGTACAAGATAAAATAAAATAAAAACAGAATAAAACACTTTAAAATAGATTTTTAAAGATGCAAAATGTACAGTGAACCGTGGCTGGTCATTAAGGAAAGGCTTCCTGGAATAATGATGTTTTCAGGAGGCGCTGAAAGGAATACAAAGTTGGCACCTGCCTAACCTCCAGAGGCAGGGAATTCCATAGGGGGGGTGGGCGCACCACGCTGAAGGCTCTTCCCCTGGTGGACTCTAATTGAAGGATGGGTCTATGTGGAACCACCAGGAGCATTTTCCTATGTTCCCACATATAGCTTCCTGACAAATGTACCTGTGTGGCACGCACATTTGTAAGTACACCCTTGTCCCATCCACTTTTTAAATTGTACATCATACCTTAGACCTGCACATAAAAATGGAAGGGGTTAAGACAGAGGCCCTGAGCTGCTGAAAGGGAAGCTCCAATATTTCTAGCCATAATGCCATCATCTATATTAAACATTATCTAAATTGCATTCAAATGTCTGCAGTGCATAATTCACAGGAGAATCACGGCTACAATATGCAGAGATGCTATTTCGTTATTAATTGTAGGTAAAATTCAACAAGATGATTGTATTGTCAATGAATGAGTGAAATTCTATCTTCGCTGAGTCAATGGGAAGTTTTCTATTGATTTAAATAAGGCCTTTATCCTTCTGGGTTTTTTATAGAAACCATAAAGTAGGATGGATTAAAAGACATGAAATCTGTGAATGGATGAAGGACAGTGTTAGATTAAAGATATGACAAAACTTCCACCATATGCTTTTAATAGTCATAGGATACTGGAACTATTGAGTTGCACTCTGATATCATTATAGTGTGAAATACGTCATCGTAGAAACAGCAGTGATTAATAATTGCCATGTGCAACAGGATCAAATACTTGTAGCTTTATGAGCAAGCTGAACCTCCACAAGGCACAGCAAGAAAGAGTTGATTGACGGTATTTAAGACTGTAAATTTTACCTGCTTGAGAAAGTAGGTCGAGTATCCAAACTAAAGGAGTTTCAATGCTAAAATAACAATGTAATAAAATTATTATTATTATTATTATTATTATTATTATTATTATTATCATCGCTATTATTATTTATTAGATTTTATACCACCCAATAACCAAAGCGTTCTGGGCGGTTTACAAAAGATTTAAACCTTAAAATACAATAGTAAACATAACGAAAAACTATTAAAAAAAATTAAACATTCAACAATAAAAATCCCAGGAACAGTTAAAACTTTACCCTATGCTGTCAAATACCTGGGATTAGAGGAAAGTCTTAACCTGGCACCAAAAGGATGATAATGTTGGTGCCAGGTGGACCTCAGTGGGGAGAACTTCCCACAATTGGAGGGCCACTGGCTGAACTTCCCATGGAGGAGGCAAGTGGAGAAGGGTCTCAGATAACAACTAGAGTGTATGGGTAGGTTCATACTTGGACAGGTGGTTTGTCAAATATTTTGGTCCTGAGCCATGTAAGGCTTATTGGTCAAAACCACGACCTTGAATAGGGCTTGGAAACAGACAGGCAACCAGTGCAAGCAGGACAAAATTGGTGTTATATGCCTGGGCATTTAACCTTCTGATCCTCCCAGTCAATCTGGCTGCCTTAATTCACATAAACTGCAGCTTCCAAACCATCTTCAAGGGCAGCTCCATGTAGGGCACATAGCAGTAATCTCACTTGGAGGTTACCAGAGCACAGACCACTGAGGCTAACTTATCCCTGGCCAAATAGGGGCATAGCTGGTCCACCAACTGAAGCAGGTTCAAGGCATTCTGTTCCAATGAAGACACCTGAGCATCTAACAGAGAGGACTCCTGGAGAACCCCCAAGCTATGAATCTGCTCCTTCTGGATGGAGTGCAGGTTGAACATCCTCCATCTGATCAGAAGAACCACCTACTAACAGTCTCTCGGATTTGGCTGGATTGACCTTCAGGTTATTAGCTCTCATTCAGTCCGTTGTCATAGCCAGGCACCGATCTGGCACAGCCTCAGATGATGATGATAGTGATGATGATAAAAAGAAGAAACAGCTGCATGTCATCAACATGAATAAATAAATAAAATCTTCTAGTCTGGGTATTACCTTCTATGTTCACTAGCCATGGCCTGGTTCTACCCTTGTTGCATTATGTCCAAATAACCCCTTATCATATGCAAATCTTGATGCATGTTGCTGGGAAAGCATCAGTTGCATATATTATATTCAATGTTAAACACACAAAAATGTGTCTTTGGTCATTTTTCCCCTTCAGGATTTCTAAAGAGTAAAGAATTACTCAAGTATTGCAGTCTTAACACTTTGGGATTAAATACTTTGTCAATAACTTTTACTTCCTTATGAATAGAAGTGTTTTTATACCATATCTTCAAATGTATTTCTAGCTTTATTTCTCATTTCCAGAATTCAAGCCAAGACTCGAGAATTTCGTGAAAGACAAGCTCGGGAACGAGATTATGCTGAGATCCAAGATTTAAACAGGACTTTTGGATATGATGGTGATGCAATGTATGCTGGAATTCCCTCATATAATTCCCCCAAGAACAGTGGCACAATGAACAATAGACCGCAGAGCCCAAGGGACGGACCGACTGTTGAAGCATTATATGCCCAAGTAAAGAAAGCATGCAATGCAAAGTCTTCACCTGCAGACAGGTAGGCACCAGACTTCGGTCAATATTCTGCTTCCAATGTCTGATTTGCAAATTATTTATTTATTTGGCTGCGAGAGGTGACTGTTCATCAACTGTAAAGCCAGAACTGCATTTTATTAATGGCTTTTTAAAAGCCTTTGTAGAGAAAAATATTGAATTCACACAAATCAAGTCATAATGGAATGAGCGGGACAATCTTTTCAGATGATTCTAACGCAATTCATCATCTTCTGGAAATGCTTTCGGACCTAAATTGCACTGTTTAGTATAATTCAAATTAAAGTCACACATGGAAAAGCCTCTGCTGATTCAATTATTGGCAGTCCTAGTAATACGTTGTGGTGTTTGTGGGCAGTTTCTGCCTTTGGTTTTCTGCACCAGTGCCTGGGGCATGAGTGCAGTGCTCTTGTTTTTCTAAGGTGGGGGGGCAGGGGGGGACAGAATCCTAAAGAAACCTTTGGGATCTTATTTCTTGATCCTAAGCTGGGGTTCCCTATTAATTTTAATTGCTTCATCTAATTCCATGGAACAAAGGGAATATTAATAACATTTTAATTTTGAAGGTTTGGGGATGCCAACCTGAGCCAAACACCACTTTTAGCCTTCCCCTTGGCCAGTTTAATAAGGGCCAAGCTGAACCTGCTAGTTTTCTTTATGTCTGTGTAAGCATGCATGGCCCTAATTTAGATCTGGACCAGATCTTCCAGGGGAGGGGGGTCTTATGGCTTTATTCATTTTTTTTGTTTTGTTTTTTGTTTTGTTTTGTTTATGTGCAAAATTAAAGCGCACACACACACACGCCTCACACTGATGGGGCATTCAAAAAGGAAAAAAGGCCTTTGGAGGAAGTTTGGTTTTAAACCCCTTGCAGGGGGTGGAATTTAATGAAAAATAGGGGCGGGAGGCAAAGGTTTAATTCCCACCCCCCCATTCGGGTCATGCATATTTCCGCAGAGATAAAGAAACTAGCATGCATATCTCCAGCGTATGCTCTAGACAGAACTTTTAGTTCCGGCAGAGCTGCTGGTGGAATGTGATTTAATTTGATGGGTTCGTTTTGTTTTGTTTTAGATTGGTTATGTTTATAATTAAGCATGCTTTTCACAACCTCAGCAGAGTGGAGATAGTCTTTCATCATGTTGAACCACCAGAAACATGCCCTCTGATGGTTCCTGGTGGTTCCACAGGGACCTATGGTCTGATTGGAGTCCACCAAGACAAGAGCCTTCAGTGTGGTAGCCCCCTTCCTATGGAATTCCCCGCCATTGGGGGTCAAATAGGTGCCAATGTTATGTTGCTTCCAGCGCCTCCTGAAAATATTGTTGTTTCTGGAAGCGTTCCTCAAGTGACTGGCCATGGTTATTCCAGAACTCAAGTTTTATCAGAACTATGCTCTTTTAAAAATAATAATTTTAATATTATGTTTTTATTTTTGTTTTTGTTTTTTTCCTGTTGTTCACCACTCTGAAATCTTTTAAATGTGGAACAGTATATAAATTTTGTAAATAAATAAGTAAATAAAATCATGTGCAGTCACGACCACACCATGCTGAAATGTAAGCCAAGAATACTTGCAATGCAATCCTTTACCTGTCTACTTAGAAGTAGGTTCTATTGATTTCAATAGGACTTACTCCCAGTTAGATGGGTATTTGAGTGCAGCCCTAATGCTTTTTCTGGACCACCTCCACCACACCTAGACAGATCGTGTAACTCCACCAGGTTTCACAAACTCCATGGTCATCTGGTAGAAACATCTGGGGAAAAGGCAGGATATAAGTGGTATGAAAGCAAAAACAATGTATTGCAAGAAGAGACTGGAAGAAAGCAATGAACGCTGTGTACTGAAGAGATGGGAACTTGTGGCCCTCCAAATGTTTTTGGAATACAATGCCCATCACCCCTGACCATTGGCCATGTTGGCTGGGGTGATGGGAGTTCAGTCCAAAAACATCTGGAGGCCTACTAGTTCTTGACCTGTGTACAGGAACACTGTGGGGAGAGACCATAGCTCAGTGATAGAATCTATATTTGACATACAGTTTCTGTCCTCAACATCCGCAGCCCAAGACAGCAATGCTAGAAAAGTATCTTGTGCAAGACATCTTGGAGAGTGTCTTCCATTTAGAGTAGGCAATACTTTGCTATATTATAGACCAATGGTCTGACAATATAAGGTGACTTCCTACGTTTATGGATAAGAAACTATGATGAGTTTGACACCTGTTTTTGCACTGTTTATTATCCGAGAAGTGCAAATGGCTGCTTGTTCATCGTGATAAATATTCCCATAGGCAGAACCAGTCTGGCAGTAGTAGTGTTTTTAAGTTCAAGACTGTGGTTGCATCTCTCAAAAAGACCCAGCATTGTTCTTTGCCTATCGTTCTTGTTCCCACAGGAGATAACAAATAACACTACTTTCCCAGAAAGCGATCTTGCACGATTTAATTTATAATGCAATTATTGTGTGGTACAATGTGTTATAGCTGTGTGTAATGCCAAGGAAAAATGATACTTGGACCAAAGGCCATTGTGCAAGTTTGCATCTGAATAAAACCATCAGGATACTTGTCTGGAATATAAGTTTGCCATTGCTGATAAACCTCTGTTAAATCTTTTCCAGGTTTTTGAGGTAGTTATTGTGCCTGTGTAGGCAGCAGCATCAAAAAGAGCATGAATGTGTTAAACATTGTTTATTACACTATTTCAGCCAGAGCTAACTCCGTGTTTGAGGGCCCTTGGTGGTTCTCCTTCTCTAAGGGTGCCCCACTGATATTCACCTGGAGGGGCTTACAGCAAAGTTTTGTTTTCATCTCATAAAGGGTACATGTTTCTCTGTGTCCATAATTCTGTTTTCCTCATAATGTCATGGATGTTGCATTGGTCCACAGCATTGTGGGGGAAACAAAATGGCACCAGCCAGTGTGAGACACCATGTTTTTGTGGTTGGCTACAGTTCTGTTTTACTACAAAGGCCCAGACAAACATCCAGGGCTTTTTACAGAATGTTGGCCACTAGTGAAATTAAAAAAACAAGAAGAGCCCTGCTGGATCAGACCAAGGCTCCATCTAGTCCAGCATTCTATTCACACAGTGGCCAACCAGCTGCTGACCAGGAACCCACAAGCAGAACACGAGTGCAATAGCATCCTCCCAACCATGTTCCCCAACAACTGGTGTACATAGGCTTACTGCCTCTGCTACTGGAGGTAGCACATAGCCATCAGGACTATTAGTCTTCTCCTCTAGGACATTGTAGGTAGTGGAGCTCAATGCTCCAGGGTGGTGGCAAGAGCAGGCTGGCAACCCAAAGTGCAGTGGGCCTGTTAGGGTGCAGAAGCCTGGAAACACCTGAAGATGTCACATGTGGGTGTTGGTTCTCATTCCAACTACGATGAATTCTATAAGCAAGCAGATGGGTAAATGCTAGCCAAAATCCTTCCTTTTTATTTTTTATTTTAACACTAGCAACATACCTGTGATTTATGAAGGGTGGATCTGTGTTTATAGAAGACTTCTAAATTGCAAGGAGGGTGCAGTACCACCACCACCCATTTCAGAAGTCCTCTAATTACCATGGAAATCGATGTGAAAAGTTAGATAGACAATCTGGAGGGTCTTTAGCTTTTGTTAAAACTGTGTTGATTTATTTGCTGACCCCTTTAAGCTTGTATAACAATCACTTTAATTCCTATGAGGTATTTTCCTGTAGAACATAACCTAATGCTTTTTGGGTATTGTTTGGAAAAATCAAAAATCATTTATTTTATATAGCACAAAAATGGGTTCTTTTATCCATGCATTTCTGATCAAGAATCCCTGCCATTGTTTTAGAGGATTGAGAGCAAATTTAACTTCCGATTCATCAGTGGTCACTGCTACGTTAGTTCCAACTAGTATTCTGACATTTTCATAAGTCGTTTGGGGATAGTAAGCAATGTTTTTTCTCAAATGGTAACCTTTTCCTTTCCAGCATTATATCCAGAGAGAAAGAGAGAGAGAGAGAATCTAGATGGAGTTTATAATTGGTTTATTTTCCTTTTCCATACCAAACAGTGCCTCGGGAATTGCATTCCTGTAGCAAAAGCTTTTAGCCAAGCTAAGGAGTCTGTTGTTGGTATGTTTTACATCATATGGAAGAAAACACAAAACCATTGATCAATAGTGACTGTGTGTGTGTGTGTGTGTTTTCACTTTGGATAGCAATGATGCCATACAGTCATTTTTGTGTTGTGATAGAGTGAGGGGTGGCAAGGCAGAGAGAGACACCCCCCCCCATGAAAAGACAGCTGCTAATGGACATTTCCTGGCTGTCGCTATGCCATCACTTTCCACCAAGAGTGCATTGTCCTCAAATATAATTGAAATGAAATGGGTACTGTGCTGCTGTAAACCTAAATAGCTTCAAAATAGTAGGCTAGAATCCCCCAACTTGCTGTGGACACTTTAATGGAAGTGTAAATACCATAATCATATGCTTTTTGCGTTCATTTTGCCATTAAAAAATATCCATCATAAAAGAAGAGACCTCTGTCTTTTCTAGTAAAAGTGGAATCAAGTTATGTCACAGGAATATTAGGCTGTTGTTGTTGTTTTGTGTGTTTTTTGGCTAGGACAGAGGGAGAGGGGAGAAAATCCCTCTTACCCTTTGTTTAGTTTATTAAAACAACAACACATGAATGCAGTTTGTTAAAATAAAAAAGTCACACCTGACACTTAATAGGCTGTCACAGAAAAGCAATTTCATTTTCTGTTAACTTTTGTTTATCTAGAAGCATTTACCTCAACTTAACTTCTGAGAAGCAGTGGAATATCCTCTAATATAATTTTTAGAAAAACAGACCTGCTTTCTGAGGCCTCCATATAAAAATCACTTTCTGTAATATTCCAAGTCATATTTTACTTGAGCTGTAAAATATTATATGGCAATATTAGGGTAAATATTTCTTTAAAAATGGAAAAGCAAGATACTTGAATATTATATTAAACCATTATTTGTAATGTCAGTCAGGTGAATGATCTTTAAAGTCTGAGGTACCCACTCATTCCATATAAATCTAAGCTTTCTGCCAAAGCTAAAATAGATGGTGAGATATGAGTTATTACTCAGGATAACACTTTCTGTAAGTGCTAAAAATTTATTTCTTTTTCTCTTAAATAGAGAGTTATGACAGATTTTGAGTTGCAGTGAGGTAGTACCTTGGGAAGGCTGTGGTAAAGTGAAAGGTCACCATTTTATTACTACTCCCAACTGCAATGCATTCTGGGCTGAACTGATTTGGATAAAGCCTGTGGATTTATAAACTTATGCTTTGCTGTGGTAACCTACAGATTCCAAAATAGGCAAGCTTGCTTATGTTGAGTTGCACCTCGTTCTGTAAGCTAGTCCCACTGAGATCAGTTTTAATGGGACTGCTAGAAAAAGTGTGTTTTCACTCAACATAGCTAAGAATAACGTTGTGTGAGGTTGTTACATTTGCCTCAGGGCCTTGGTAGCAAACACAACTGCTGATGGCTTCAAGGTTAGCTGGTCCACCTTGATTGGGGCCTGCCTGTTCCCTCTCACAAAATGTTGCAAAGCAAAAGACCCCTGAGGCAACTCACTTTCTCCCCGCCCCTCCTCAACAACAGCAACAACAAAATTCCATTTGAAAGTACATATGGGTAGGTTTAATATAGCCTTTTACATCACAGGGCTAGAATATTTAACATTACAAAAAAGACCTTGAGAGCTTTCTGAGAGCACAATCTTATGCATGTTTAGAAAGAAAGAAAAAAGCTCTACAACTCCCAGCATGCCCCAGACAGGAGACTGCATAAGTGTGATTACAGAAAGAAGCCTTGAGTTTTGACACCTCTCCTTTCACAAATTAAACCCTGCCAGATATGTAACATTTCCCCCTCCAATTCCCCTCATAAAGCCAGTCATACAGGTAGGGATGGACAGTCCATGTCACTTTTACATGTGTTCACTCATACAGTAAGTCCTTTTCATCCTATTTCCACAGTGAGTGAAAGTTCACCTCAAAATACATATTTTAACAGATATTGTTAAACATATTATAAATGGATACTGTTGTTTTTATGTTTCTGATGTTTACTGTTTTAACTTTTGTGAGTCGCCCAGAGAGCTTTGGCTGTGGGGCGGTATATAAATGTAAGAAATAAATAAATATTTTCTCTTATAATACATATGTCTACATGTATTTTATCTCAAAGTATTCATATCTAAGGGCACAATCCTATGCATGTTTAGGAAGGAAACAAGTCCTATAATAACACCCCAACCAGCATGCTGGGGGGTTGTAGGACTTTTTTTCTGTCTAAACATGCACAGGATTGTGCCCTAAATGAGTTTAGCTATCGCTGGTTGGATAATGCTGGCAATTGTAGGATTTATTTTCTTTCTTAACATTAAACATGTATAGGATTGTGAGTTAAATGTATTTTATTGCAAAATATGTATTAAATGCATTTTGATAGGTCTTTTGATCGGAGGCCTCTTTGGATCTGGTCATAGTTTTCCATGCACCACACCCACGAAGAGCAAACAAACTTTTCTTGTATTGTTTAATGTACAAGTTGTCATTGTTCACCATTTATATAGGGCTTTAGAGAAAGGATGGGCAAGTCCAGGTCCGGGCCCGATTCAAAGTGCTGTTATTAACATTTAAAGCCCTAAATGGCTTGGGGCCAGGCTATCTGAAGGAACGCCTCCTCCCATATGTACCTGCCCAGACCCCAAGGTCATCCTCAGGGGACCTTCTCTGTGAGCCCCTGCCAAAGGAAGTGAGGCAGATGGCTACCAGGAGGAGGGCCTTCTCTGCTGTGGACCCCGGCTGTGGAATGAGCTCCCTAAGGAGGTTCGCCTGGCACCTACACTATATTCTTTCAGATGACATGGTGAAGACCTTCTTATTCTCTCAGTATTTTAACAGTATATAAATTAATGTTAACTTTGCAGTTTAAAATTTGTATTTTAAATTTGTATTTCTGCACTGCTGCTGATTTTTATCGTGGTTGTGCTTTTATATTGTATTTTATATCATGTTTTTATACTGTTGTTTTATACTTTGAATGGTTTTCATTTTTGTGAACCAACCAGAGAGATTCAGCTATTGGGCGGTATAGAAATGCAATAAATAAATAAACTTACAGGGAAGGGCATATCACAAGGCAAAGGGATTTAGGGGAGAGAAAGGTAGATTAAAAAAAGAACTAGGAATGGGGAAAGGAGAGAAGTAGCAAGGAAAGGGGTTGGGGGAAAGTGGAGAGTGTTGTGGGCTCCATTGGGAATCCCCATGTGCACCACTTTGAAGACCCCTGATATAGTCCATTTGTAGCAGAGGAGAGATTTCAGCTGGGGATTTCCTGATTTGTCAATATGTCTCGTATAGCACAATCCTATCCATGTTTAAATAGAAAAAAGTCCTACAACTCCCAGCATTTCCCAGGCAGCATGTAGGACTGGTTTTTTCCTGTCTAAACATGTATGGGATTGCATCTGTAGCCACTATACCACAGTTCACATTCAGAACTGACCAGTACTGAAAATACGCTTTAAATTTATTAATGAGTGCGAAGTCAGATCAAACCATTCCCTAGCAGTAAATTCTTGGAAAGCTTTTTTAAAAAGGCTGGGTTGGTCTTTATCATGACATAGGCCAGTAGATTTGGTCTCAGGTTACTACCTGGCCCTCCTGCTAACATGGAGGCAATAAAAATCTGGTTTTAATATAAATTCATGAGGATTTATGCAGAGCCCCCATTGTGAGGTATATTTGCTGTGACTCTATCCAGTGTTTGGGTTATGACTTTGAAGAGGGATTCATAAAGATTCCTCCCCCACCCAAAATATTCACAAGCCCCTTTAGCAAGACTCAGAGATGATATGGTTGCGAGTGATGATTTTTGCTTTCTTTATTGCCTTATGAGGTTGTTTTATAATCAAAGGACTGACTATTTGTTTATTTGTTTTAAAGCATGGTTCTTTAAGACACACTATAAAAGGAGGAATGTTTGGAAAGATAAGAGAGGAATGGTCTTCCGCTAGCAGGTTGCAAAACAGGAAGAGAATAAAGGACCCACCCAAAGGTTCACCTTATAGATGAAGTAATTAAAGGTCACTTAACAATCAAGTTTTATTATGAGCTAGCAATAGCTCAGTTCAGCTCTGTGAATCGTTTACTTAAGCACAGCAGCTGTCAGTGGCAAACCAAGAGCATTTTAAAGAAAGTACAACTTAGTGTAGATCCCTATGGGGATCTTTTCAATCCTAGCGTGATCATACTAGTCTATATTTTAGTTTTAATGCCCCCTACCCTGGTTGGTTTTTCCCCTCCCTCCCCTGTCTGTTACTGTGATTTTAGATTGTAAGCCATATGGCAGATTGTCTTGTTTTGTTTTATTCTGTACAGCGCCGTGAACATTGATGGTGCTTTATAAATAAATAAATAAATAAATACGATGGGTTACACTCCTAATAGACAGTCTCAGAGCTTTATGCAGTCATCTGCCTTGCTTCTGAATATCCTGTGCCCTGCCAACAAGAGCCAGGCAGGGCAAAAGGAAGATAAAGGCAATTTAGCCTTCGTTCAAAATTAAAGCAGTTAGACAGGTCTCCAACGCTGTCCAGCTATCCTACCTTATAGTGGATAAGGAGGGAACTGGAGATTCCATAAGATATTGCATAACATGGCCTCTGCCATACCTACCCCTCCACTTGGGATCCCTTCCCTGATACACACTCACACCCAGTTCTAGGAACACTGTTTTCCCCATTAGGCTTGACCACTCCCTTAATACCGCTGCCACCACCTTTATTTAATACCTTTGGTCTCATTGAGAGACTAACTATAATGAAATATGCCTCACATTGGTGCCATTCAGAAGACAGCTTAAACCATGGCTTTAACCATGGAGGTTAAGCCAGAAAGCCGGGCCGTGTTCAGAAGACACTTTAAACCATGGCTTTTACCATGGAGGTTAAGCCAGAAAGCCGGGCCGTGTTCAGAAGACACTTTAAACCATGGCTTTAACCATGGTGAATAAACCAAAAGGCCTTATTCACCATGGTTAGAGCCATGGTTTAAGGTGTCTTCTGAACACAGACTGGCTTTCTGGCTTAACCACCATGGTTAAAGCCATGGTTTAAAGTGTCTTTTGAACGGGGCCTTATGTTGTGAACTAAAGAACTTATAATTTCTTATTTACACGAAAGATGTTAAAGAGCCCTGAAATTAACGTTTCATTTATTCCTAGCTTAACCTAGCTCCTCCCTCTGTATCTATCCCAAAACGACATACAGATTGTCCCTTCACTCTCTAGCTCCAAACCCCAATTGTTTTAACTAACTGACTTGCCCCCTATATAAACCCCATTCACTCCACATTGTCCATCCATCATACACCAGACTTCAGCATTCCATTCACTCTATCTCCCCACGCCCACCTTAACTAACCATATTAACTCTACACAAAGGACATAAACAACATTACCATAATTATACATACTCACCTGTACAATAACTCATATTACATTGCCAGACGTCACACCTTCCCTTCCCTGCCCACCACCCTCTGATTTTGCTTACAAGATTGCATAGTTGGGTTTCCTCTTCCAAGCCTGTAGCTCTGTCTGCAGGTGCAGAAGAGGTTATCTGCAGTTTCCTACAGCACTCCAGGCACTGTTGAGGGGCCATAGGATTGCTCTTTGGGACTGAGTCAGAACTAGCTACCTTAATTGGTGTAATCTATATGCAGAAATGGAATGGTAAGACATGTTATTGCCAGAAAATGAAAGAGGAAAGCAGCTTTTGTTGACATCATGTTACAGATGCAACATGTTATCGCAACTTGTTAACATGGAAAACTTCTATAATCCAAAAAAGAAAAAAGGCTGAGGTACAAACAGGCAAATTGATGCCATCTCAATTTATTTAGGAATGGGTTTAAATACATACCAGCCAATGAGTTGTGTTAGCACAGGGTTCTTATTTTCCATTAATAGACCTCTGGAAATATAAGATTTCTGAGATGAAAGAACTAAAGAGCACAGAGAAGAGAGAGAGAGAGAGAGTTTGAGAATTCTGTTCATGAAAAGTGTTGTGTGTGTTTTTAACATCGCTACTACATTTTCATGGTCTCTAGGCAGTCATCTTCATCCTTAGCCTGCAGCTCAGCTTAGTTGCTCATCCTTGCAGACCTCCTAGGGGTCCATTCCCTCTTGGGTGACACTCCTTCCATGTGGTTGGACAGTAGATATATACTTGTTTCTAAGCTCAGATTTCAGTTCTAGGCCTATTTAACCAATAAATGTAGTTAATAACTTACATTAACAAAGTTAAACTCTCTGTGAAACAATGACTCATACAACTTACTGTAATATAAAGTACTATGATGAACATATGCAGCATTTGTCCAATGGACATAGCTTATGGACATATTCACCATTCAGTACTAGTTTTATTAGATAATATAAAATAATTGATGAATATCATGCAATATTTTTTCAATGGACATAGCTTATGAACACATTCACCATTCATTATTGGTTTTATTAGATTCATTTGACTTGATCCGTTTGTGTGCTAGTTATTCTATTTATTACTTGAATTGGTGCATTAAATTTCATGGCTTATAAAATAAAATGTGCATGTGGCATTGGATGGTTGCATGATAAAGAAATCACTACAGTTCTAATTCTCCTTGTCTCTGAAGTGATAAGGGGGAAACAAAAAAGTTTCTTGTGCATTGTTTTTACGTATCATCTTACGACACACTTTAGCTTCCTGTGATTGTATATGTAGCTAGCTACCAATTAGATCCCTGTTACTGTAGCTGCCTCCATGGTTGCACCTCTGTTGGTGCAAATGCCTGCAACCATGTGGTTCAGCATCGTGGAAAACCACTCAAGTGACAAACGTCCAGATTTGTTAACCCATCCATATGGTTTCATTTCCTGACGTATTTTCAAACCATTCAAGTAGCTCCTGGCTCCTTAAGAAATCTGTCACTTCAGTGGTTTGTTGAGATGACCGGAAGTGGAACTACTCAGGGAGAAGTGCACAGACTGCAGTCAACGTGAAAGCAACTGTGGAGGTAGTGGCAACTCACTCAGGTACATGTAAAAGTACTAAATACATGGTTATATTACACCACTCATATAAAAAACAGATAAATGCCTGTCAAAAAAGGGATAAATGCATCTAAGCTGTGTTAATTAGTGAGATGTGATTTAAAGGTTGCTGAAATCAGAAAGGCTTATCCATTTTTCATCAATAATCACTCTCCTTAATATTTCATTAAAACTTGCTGATTTGCAGACCACCTTCTAGTCTTTGATTCATTATGACTGCAGACATAATTTAATCTTCTCCCCACTCCCTCTTTTTCTCATTCAGAGATACCCACTTTCATCTCCGTGACACTGTTAAGATGTTTTTAACATTCAGAGACTGCTAATTGATCTAACGTATTAAAAATGTACTTAAGGCTCAGACGTGTGTTCAGCAGAAACAGTTCTTCCTGGAATTTTGTTTGTTTGTTTGTCTTCAAAGGTTTTATTTCAGCCTAGTTACTAGGAAATAATATGTAAATTCCCTCAGATGTTTGGGATTTCGCTTTATCCTTTTCTTTAGGAAAATAGAGTTGCATCCATAGGTGCACACCCTGCAGTTTACTGATTCAAGGTGACACAAGAACAGCCGCTCAAAACCCCATTTCATGCGTGAAAGTTGTTATCGCTTGTTATTCATGGTGTTTTCAGAAGTCAAATAGAAAGATGTGGCTGAATTCCCCACAGAGTTCACAGTTTCAAATTAGATACCTTGGAGAATGGAACAATATTGAAGAATGAGTGAGAAGAATTAGAAGGACAAAGCCCTAGTTTTATGTGGTCACTTATTTTAGGGCCTGTGAACCAACCCATATGAATTGACTAGTCAACATATCTAAGTACTCATGCACTTACTGCAGCTACTGCCAAATTAATCTATGGTGGCTTATATGCGCAACAAAATAAAATTAGTCAGATTCTGCCCCCCAAACCTCTGGTCTGTGTATACCATTCCAAAAGAATAAATCAGGACAATACCACTAGTGTAGTGTACCAACTGTGATAATCAAGCACTGTTGGTGGAAACTCTCCTCTATGTGACTAAAGGTGTTCCATAAAGACAATGTCCCATAATTTTGTGGCTGGATGCTGTTTGGTATCAAGCATCATGTTCCATGGCACTGAAGAAAGTGCATAACCAATGTGGATAAGGAGGAGCCATATCTCAATATTAGAGCACATGCTTTGAATACAGAAGGTCAAGGGTTCAATCCCTGGCAACTCCAAGTAGGGCTGGAAAAGAATTCTTGCCTGAAATCCTGGAGAACAGCTGCTAGTCAGTTTTGACAATTCTAGGCTAGATGGACCAATGACTCAGGTTAACACAAAAAAAGGGAGAACAGTCTCAAGATGCTATAGACAAATTTATTGTCGACAGGCCTGACACGTTTCAGCCCCTTGCTTTTGGTTAGGCCTTTTTTAAGGGGTTGTAACAATGTCTGCAGAAATTATATAAAAGAGATTGTCACCCACCTTGCACCCATGACTCAGGTTAAGACAGCTTCTAAGGTTCCTAAGTGTTTTGTTGTGCCTGTATCCTTGCATGGGTTAATACTACCCATGTTAACAGCTACTACAGGCAAATCATAGTTATAAGTATGAATTAACCAGATTACACAGGTGTGGTTTCAACTGGTCTTTCATAGATTCTGTGTGAAGGTAATAGGGGGAGGGAACTTGAAGTGGTGGGAAACTGTGGTTTGGTGGATACACCAGGAAATATATAACCATGAATGGTGCGAAGAGCAACCTTCACTTGCAATTCTGGGATTCTGTATTTATGCACATATATATTTCTCAATAAGGGAAGAGTATTATTGTGGTGTAGTTTGAACTAGCTTTTATGAAGCATGTGAGAGAGTCCTTGGATTCCCTGGAGAATGAAAAAAGGAGCTCTAAAGGTCAGCTCTGAAAGGGCTGTTGATGGGAGGAGAACAAAATAAGATAAAAATCTTTTGTGCATTCTCTTTAATGAAAGTTCTGCTGTTGAATTTCTTTGGGACAGATTTTCAGATGTGCTTTTCTAAATGCTTTGAGTTAAACAGGAAACTGTAAATGTGAACAAAATGTAGTCAGGTTGACCCTGAAATTCATGTCACAAAGCAATTTCAGTTTGAAATACTGTGCACCTTTTCTGCATCATAATGCCATGACAACAGCTGCCAGAACTAGAACTGGGAACCCAAAAATCTGAGAGGTCCTGTTCCATGTGGTGTACCACCTGAGTTGTAGAAGGTCCTGAGGCTCCAAAGAGACTCCACCCATGCAGGATGCCTATTGGCTCTCTGGTATCTAGATGGGCTACTGAAGTTTCCAGGTCAAACTGGGAATTTGCCTGGACAACAATATTCATCATTCCCAGCTTGCCATTTCAGCTGGTAGGTAATAGGTAAAAAAAGTAGGTAGGTAAAAGAGGGGGGAAATGTCAGCTGCCTGTAATCCAGCTCTGACATACTGTACAATAGTTTTCTTCATGGATGTCTTCCTTTGTAACAAAATGCAAAGACCCCAAAACATGTTTTGCTACCTGCAACCAACAACTGCAGAATACGATCTGGCATTTGCGAGTGTTATTTCATAGGATTTTGGATTGTTGTCTCACCAAGGAAGAGCCTTTTTTTTTTTATGTAGACCTCCTGCTTTGCTCCTCTCTTGTTCTTCAAAAGCCTGTCACACTTGGCAGGCAGAGTAGCTGCCCATGTTAGGCATGCATGCTTTTAATTTAGAGCAGAGCCGTCCTTTTCAGTTAGTATGCATGTCGATTCACCTCGGATCTCATTTGAATTTCAAAAAATGTCCTCTAAAGTCTTGCATAGATGGTCAGAGCTTAAATTGTTTGGCTTCTAAAGCCACATTGAACAGTTTGTGGAGACTGAATTTCATTAACTATCATTAGTTGTAGCATTTTTTGATAGTGGTTAAAATTGCTGCAGTTTAAGGCATCAGAATTTAATAGCACAATAGGTGAAACCTTGGCAGGCATAATTTTGCTTCACTGGACCCTAAATTTCTTTCTTTCTTGGTTCTTGAGCAGAGCCACCACTGCTTTCATTATCTAAATAATGTCTCTGCTTCATAGGTGAATACATAAATGTGTCATTCACTAGAAGCAAGTTTGGATATGAATTCCTTGTCTTGGTTTAGTGAAGTAAACATGTGCATTAATCGAGTTCAGGTTATGCCTGCAATGCATACAACCATATCAAATATTATATAGAAGAAATTGTTGAGCTTTATGTCAAACGTATGAAAACTGTCATATTTCATTCTATAACACACACATAACACATGCACAGAAAATGAATATGTATGTTTCTGCCAATGTATGAGCAAGTACTCCTTCAAATAAGTACAGTGTTGAAATTATTTGCATATGAATTTGGGTATCTCCAGAAGGACTAATCAGTAATGGCTCCCAGCAAAAGGTGTAGAAGTAAGGAAATGGAATTACTTTCCTGGGGATATGGATAGCTCTGAAGTTTGATAGATCTAGGATGGGGGAGAGAGAAGAGCACAGGCATTTCTTGCTGACCTTCCTGAGCGCTGCTGTGATGGAGGATGAGACAAGAAGGAAGTCAATCATTTATTTCCTCCCACCCCCACCCCCGAACCTCAAAGTCCTGCATGCATGAATGGTATGGAAAGCAGGTGCTTTGTGTAACGAACCATGAGATATTTGTGGGCCTTTTCATCCCTGCTGCATGGCGCGTACACCTTTGACCTCTGAGGATAGCCTATGAAATGTAAACAAAGATACAAGCCTAGTAGATGTCTCCTACTCCAACAATTAACTAATCCTTTGATTCTTTTTTAAAAAAACAACCACCAAGGAGAACTTCGGTAGATAGGCAATTATTATCAGATTGGGAATTCAGAAAGGACATCAGAATAAGTACCTCTTATTCTGTACCTCTTATAAGTACCTCTGAATATAGTAACACTGAATATCTTGAAACCTCTAACAAGCGTTGGATAGGAAAAATTGTCACTAAAATAGCATCGACATTTTTTGTTTCGATTACCAGTATCTATCAAAACAAAGCATTAAGCAAGGAGACAAACGTAGCGATAATCTTGACCTATAACAACTCCATTCATAACATTATTTTCTGTACTAAAAGAAATGCATCATACAATTTTAGCTGTCCCTTGCCATTGATATTTGGAAATTATTTCATATTTCAGTGGAAAAGATGCCCACTCCTCTAATATTTATACTTAGATTTTAAGTTAAATGGACGTAAGGATGCTTGTGGAAGTAAAATTTCAACTTCTGCCTTTTGTAGTCAACTATACTTCATGAAAAGCATCTCTAGGTGGTCAGGAGGTCTCCTAGACCATATGGAAGGCATTGGAGGCTGAAAAGGGATGGGGAATGTCTGAAATTTGATGTCCCTCTTCCTGATTTTTGGGCTAATTCTCCCCTTCATCTAACAGTCCTCTGTGCCCCATCCAGCATGGTTCAGGAGGGGTCCCTGACCCTCTTGAGAGGCTTTTGGGGAAGTGCAGGAGCCCGCAAGGGGGAGGAAGGGATGAGAAATCTATGTCCTAAGAGGCATTCCTAGTGTTTTACAAAGTTATTCTCCACTTTCCCAGTTTACTTATAGTAACAGTCTGGTTAGAAGTGATTTGTTTTTGGAATTGCCACTTAAGGGTGCAATCCTATGCATGTTTAGACCAAAAAAATTCTACAACTCACTGCATTCCCCAGTCAGTATGGCTGACTGGGGAGTGCTGGAAATTGTAGAACTTTTTTTTTTGCCTAAACATGCATAGGATTGTGCCCTAAATTATCTGTAGAGATATAGTCTCCTCTTAGCTGTAGCGTGTGTGCATATACAGATGCAATTTAAATATATAGATTATATATATAGCACCTATTTGACCTCTTAATCAGTTTAACGTGTCTGTAATTTTAATTTGTATAATCTTTTTCATGCCAGCTGCATAATTCAAATCCGCCTCCTAGGAAGGATAAAAACATTCCAGGGGGCTCTTATATTGGATTTGCCAGCGCAAGGTTCCTGTAAGCAGGCGGCTTTATGGGTTACAAAGAAGCGAGGGGATCAGGAAGCAATTTGTGCTGTTTCCACACTCCTCTGTCATGTTCAAAGTGAAACTGCCACAGCGTCTCTTCCTCCAGTTTAGATGTGCATGTTATTCTCTCTTCTGGACTGCATAATTTCTTCTGCTTGAGAAGATGCAAGAATTCCAAATTGTATATTATAGAGAAGTGCAGGAACAAGAAATGTGAGACACAGTGATCTGGTTTGCACAATCACTGGGGAGGGGGTGGTATTAAGCCATGGTAGCTTGTTAACCACTCTGCACATGCAGGCTGCGGGCGGGCGGGATTGGCATAATTACCCTCGGCAATGCGGCTTGTCATGTCATGTGAACCCAGCCAGGGTAACAAGCCATTCAAAACCCATTCACTGTTGTAAGGTTCTGGATGGCCTGTTACCCATGGCAACAAGCCACCCTGGCCAGGTTCACATAATATGACAAACTCCACTGCTGAGGGTAATTATGCTAATCTCCCCAACATATGACTAGCATGTGCCATGGGGGAAATAAGCCACCATGACTTATTTCCCCAGCCATAATTGGGAGAAGCGGGCTGCTTCCTTTCTGTTATTTTTGTAGGAGGATGATGATGATGATGATAATAATAATAATAATAATAATAATAATGATATTTCTTACCTGCCTCTCCCTCTGGATCGAGGCGAGGGACAACATTAAATACAATATAATACAAAAAACTAGTTAAAAGAGCATATAAATTCAATACAATATTAAAATAACAATCATAACATCTTAAAATTCTAGTTTTATATCCCTTTATCATATATTCCTATTATACTTGGCACTAAAGATCTACGTGGCCCTCTTACTGGGCTCCCTGAGTCTGACCTAAATCCAGAAATTTTTAGCTTTGGTTGCTGAAAGGCTTACATTGTGTTGTGTATACAGCATTGTGTAGCTAGTCAGATTTTGCAGTTTGTTGACATCACTGATGTAAATAAATCCAATTCAGAGTGAGCGAAAGGCTTCCTAAATCTGCATTACACTCAATTTGAGTAGTCAAAAATATTTAGCCTATTTCAGAGCAGTTCCCAAAAGATGGCCAGAAGGGGAGGGTTGTATTAATTGTTGCTGAAAATGTTCACAAAAAGCTTCTAACTTTTCTGCTCAGCCCTACTTAAAAGCATTATTAGGTGTATCACTATTGTTGTCATATTACAGATCTGAAGGTAAGAGAGATATAAAGATGAAAGACATTGTTTGTGACAGGGTTTGTATGATTTGGACCCAAATGCCCCAGACCCAAGCCCAGCTTTACCCCTGAACTGCACTGGCTCTCAATACTTAAGTAATACAGAGAGGGGAACAACAATATATTTAGTGGGTGGATATTTTATGGGCTAGCAATAAAAGTAGCTTCACTAGTAGTATGTCATATGAACACGCATTCCCATAGAGTCCTATAGACCAGGTCTGGGAAGAAAGATGTTCTCCAGATGTTTTGGACTTCACATCCCAGGAGCCCCTGCCAGCATGGCAAATAGTCAGGAATGCTGGGAGTTGAAGTCCAAAACATTTGGGTACCTACTTTGTGTCCAAGAGACTACCAAATCAACCTGTGGTCAGTGTGATATTTGTTCCATGAAAACCATAGGGAGAGATGTGTAAGCAACTGGCCGCCTTGAGGCCCAGTATTGGGCAAAAGGCGAGATAAAAATAAATATCATCATCATCATCATCATCATCATCATCATCATTCACTTATGATTTGTTGAAATACTGCTGTGATTGTCTTTCATCTCCCTAGCAATATTGTATTTGAGCATGATAAACAGAGCCACAAGCTCTGCCTTGATTTCAGAAGGGTTCGATAAGTCCTTCTGGACAGAGTGTTAATTCCTAATGAAGTGTTTACCCAAACATTTGACTGAATTGGAAAGATATCTTGCCTAAGTAAACAATGGCCTTTGCTAGACCTACCTGTTAGCCTGCAACGGAGGAGGGAAGATCTCACGTTGTGTTTAATGCGAGATCCCTCCTCTGTTTACACACAATGCGAGACAACCTCAGAAGGAGAGGCGTTGCACCCACCATTTTTTAATTAAAGGGCCAGCAGTGCACGAACACTCGTGTGCATAAGGTAAGTGTATTTTAAAATTTAAATTACTTTCCTCGCCCCCCCCCCCAATCCCGATGGGAGCAGTGCTCCTGGCTCCTCATGAGGAATCACGCGAAGCCAGGTCAACCTGCAGCACCCGGCCACACGTTCGTTCCACGGTCTCGGGCGCAGCCCGGGACTGCAGAAAAACCGGGGCCAAAGGGGAGGGCGAGATCCTGGGGCAAGGAAAGGATCATCCCTCCCTGATGCCGTGATCCCCTGTGTGTCATGTGGACGAACAGGGACGATCCCAGGGATCACCCCGGGATACAGCTCCATCTAGCTATGGCCAATGGCTTCAAGACTTCTGTTCTCCAATGTCTGAACAATAATGGAAAAACATATTGACTATGACCCATATTTCAGCTCTGTATTAATCCATGTGCTCGAATATGGAGAAATGTAAAGATACCTACATAGGCAAATACTGCAACATGGCCATGAATACTTCCTGGACACTTGAAATACCCAGGTACAAAGTAAATAGAAATTTGAGAGCCAGTGTGGTGCAGTAGGTAAAGCAGATGTGGAGAACTTGTGGCCCTTCAGATGTTTTGACCTACATCACCCATCATCATTGGTTATGCTGGCTAGGGCTAATGGGAGTTGTATTCCAAAACACCCGTTGGCCACAAGTTGCCCACCCCTGGGGTAGAATGTTATACTAGGACTCAAGCCGCCTGGATTCAAATCCCTACTGAACCATGAAACCCACTGAGTGACTCTCTCAGCCCAACTATCCTACAGACTGGTTGTTTTTAGGATAAAATGAGTGGGTGTCCTTGTCCTTGTGGGTGGTGGAGGGAACCATACACTTCTTTGAGCTCCTTGGAGAAACATGACAATATGGATATAAGAAAGAAATTAAAATGTAAAAATATAACCTTCTCTGTATACTTCGAGTATTTACTAGTGTCACCAACTACATCTAGCCTTTTTATATAGGGTTCTTCTTCTTGTTGTTTTTATCAAAGACTCATTTCCTCAGGAATTAGTTGACCAAACTTCTAAAGGAGATGAAATCAAAGCTTGGCTGCTGATTTGCCTTCCACAGTAATTCTGCCTCTGTTCCTTTCCCTCAGAGCAATTTAAACAAGGATGACACAGCAGGACAAGCAATATAAGTTATTTAGATTCTTGCAGTTCAATCACATTTGTTGCACCATGTCTATGAGGGTGTTACAAAAGTTGATTAAGAAAATTAATGATGAGAAACAAGTGGCAAGAGAGCAAAGCAGAAAGGGGAAAAGTGAAGTCTCTGGAAGACATTAATTGTGTAAAAGTTACAGAAACACCTCTTAGAGCTAAGATCCCTCGGCTGTGAACCTTCTGAAGTTGATTTATTCTAAAACAGAATCGTAAAGCAAATGGTACCTCTGGTGATATGCAGCTCTTTGGGAACATATTTAACACGGACAGAATGAATTGAGTGTTCCCATATTCCACACACACAAACACTTTTTGTGTGTGCATTTATTCACACAACTCCTATCAGAATCCCAGAAGCAAAAAGTGCAGCACATTAGAAAGGTCAGATTTTGGACACAACCAGGGAGGAGTGTTAGGAAATTGCCTGTGTGCTAATGCACTGCTTTGTAGCATAGCTTTTCCTCTCTGAGGGTTTTGGTCTGCCACTTCATACAATTACAACATTTGGAACCCGGGAGAAAAATAAGTGTGAGGGGGGAAATCTTTGCAGAACTGTGAGATAGCAAACTTTAAGAAAAATAAACAGGTTTAGAAATCAAAAGGGAAAATATTCTGTTGCTATTGTCCCATTGAGCTCTTTAGTGCTAATCGTAGGCCACAGAAGGGTCATTGTGATCCTGTATATCTTGTTAAAACACTAAAGGAAGACTGAACACTTCTTTGAACTGCTTTATTTTCTATCAAACTTCCCTTACCCTCTTTTTTCCACTGACAAAACAATTTCCCCTCGTAGGGTTACCAGATGTCCCTCCATTTTAAGGGCTTGTTTGTTTCTTTCTGCAGACCTTCACAGTCCCTGTTTCTATGGCTCTTATTTCAAACATCACAGCTCCAAAATACACTCAAAGCTATCTCACTGATATCCTGTTTGCATGTTTGCATACAGGGTACAAGTGGGGCCACCCTGAATGGACGGCTCTGTGAACTCCATCCTTGGTCGTCCACGTT
Source organism: Elgaria multicarinata webbii (assembly GCF_023053635.1). Lineage (NCBI taxonomy): Eukaryota > Metazoa > Chordata > Lepidosauria > Squamata > Anguidae > Elgaria > Elgaria multicarinata. Next base: position 28,969,431 of record NC_086171.1, on the reverse strand, counting down.
CCTGTTGATCGCATGAAGGCTGTGTATGACTGTATGCCCAACTAGGGCCTTTATAAATAAGCCAGGAGAAAAAAGTACAATTTAAATATAAATGAATGAATGAATGAATGAATGAATGAATGAATGAATGAATGAAAATGTAAAAATATCAGCTTCATTGTACTAGACTGAGAGTCATTAACTGGCCCAAAGTCACCCAGTAAGCTTCATGACTGAGTGGGGAGTAGAACATAGATATGTCACTGTACATGAGATACGTTGCAAACTACTTTACTTTGAACTTATATGCTGTTAATCATTACGTAGACTTTTAGGCCTGATGTGTTAGATCTCATGGAACGTTGCTAGACTTTGGATGACAGCTCTGATGTTGTCATTTTTTCTGGGGTTTGAATTGAAAACTTGTGAACTAGCCTAGTGAATTACCATGAATTATGTGGGTTCAGTCCCAAGCATATAAGTTCTTTATTAGTCAATGCAATTAACAGGCCTTCCGCTCTTTCCTGACCAACAGAAAAGTACTTTCTGCTTGCTGTGGCTCAAGCTTTTGACTTTCTAAACTTCCGAATCATTGCCAGCTCCAGCCTCAGACATTCGCAGGGAGTGTGGAGTAGTAGTTAGAGTGCCAGACTTTAATCAGACAGATCTAGCTTCAAATCTTACATCAGTTCAATCAGGGAAACTAATCAGGAGAACATAGCTTTTTGGTCTTGATTTGCTGCACACAGGCCTGCCTAGCACTCACAGATTTAAGGTTTTGTAAGAAGATATTGGTGGAGGAGTCTAGCCAATGATTTTCAAAGAGAGCTGAAAATTTCCATCTACTATTGAGTCTTAAGGCAGTGTGAAGTACCTTCATGTTTTTTTAACTTAATGTAAATGAAGAATCTGGTATTAATAAATGTAAACATAAGTATGTATATAAAATGTGGCATGTGTTTCTCTACCAACCCACCCAATGGATGTTCTTCCAGTACAGTAGGGTTGCAAAAGTGTGGCCCATGGGTGACATTCAGCCTGTCAAACCATTTCAGGTGTCCCCCTCCTGCAAGCCCCAGCATCTGGTCCAGCACTGCCTATCCCTTCCTTAGTTAGTTCTAGCAAGGAAATTCCTTTGCCTGTCTCCAATCTCTCCTCAGAGACAAGGTGGTGTACTGTGGTTACAGCGTTGGACTGGAACTCGAGAGATCTGGATTCTTGCCCCACTCGAACATGAAACTCACTGGGTGACTTTGGGCCAGTCATTGACTCTCAGCCTAACTTGCCTCACAGGGTGGTTGTGTGGATAAAATGGAGAGGAGAGGAGAGGGATCATGTAAGTGAGCCACCTTGGGTTCCTTGCAAGAGGAAAAACAAGTGGGATATAAAAGTAATAATAATAAAATAAATTAGCAAGCGATTGGGTTGGGGACGCTGGGGTGAGGAAGAAGTCCACCCTGGCCCAGTGAACTTGAAACAGCCATGATCACTGCTTCTGCAGCCTCCTCTCTTCCCTACCAGGTAGGTGCATGTCTCCCCAGTCCACCCCAGTATTAAAATATTTATATCCCGCCCTATATCACTAAGATCTCAGAGCGGCGTACAGATAAAAACATACAGTATAAAACAATAAATATACACAGTTAAAAACAAATTAAACCACGGTGTCCACCCCACCCCACCGTGTGCACATGTTTGTGGATGTGCAGCTCCCTGACCCCCTAAGCATCACTGAATTTGGCCCTTGGGGCTAAAAAGTTTATGCAGCCCTGCTGTAGAGGAAATACTTGATGATGTCATGAGGGAAAACCTAGTTTAAGCCATGAAGTTTGTTCATGTCACATTCTAGGACGCATAGCTTTTATTGCATGTGCAGACATAAAGAAATATGAGTCAGGGAGAGGGAGGCGAGGGAACAAGATTTGCAGGTATAAAATAAAAAGTGGCGCTACTGGATGTCACCAGGTGACAGCCACCTGGATATTAGCTAGTTTCCTAACAGATAATATACCAGATGTCATTTAATGCCAATATTCTCTGAAGTGGCAAAGAGTTTCATCAAAACAGAATCAGAAAAACAAGTACTTCCTTTAGCAATTGAAAATCCTACTCACGCAGAAGCATTACATCTGCACCTCACTTACTTAAAAAAAATAAAAAAATAAACCCAGCTCATTATCCTTAAAGAAACTAAAACCTGCTCAGTGATGAATGAATGCCGAAGTGATTCATTCACTCAGATCTTTTTTTCTGACTGAATAATTGATGCATTGTGAAAAACATAATATACAGTGGTGTATCAGTACACCAGCTCAGTAGGTATGTTGCCGGGGAATGTGGACAGGAGGGTGCTGTTGCACTTGTGTCCTAATTGTGCATTCCTGATCAACAGCTGGTTGGCCACTATGTGAACAGAGTGCTGGACTAGATGGACCCTTGGTCTGATCCAGCATGGCTCTTCTTAAGTTCTAATGAACAATGCAATGTGTTGGAATGGGGGGTTATCAAAAGGGAAAGGAAACCCCAGCTCATTGTCTAAGACAGCCTTCCCCAATCTGATGTCCTACAGATGTGTAAAATTACAACTCCCATCAGTCAGGAATAATGGGAGTTGTAGTCCAACACATTTGGAGGACACCAGGTTGGAGAAAGCTGTTTTTGGATTTCATCAGCTCCAGCTAGCATGGTCAGGAATGTTGGAGCTTGTAGTCCAAAATATCTGAAGGGCACCAGGTTGGGGAAGCCTGCCTCAAATCATGCAATAGCCACTGAAAATATAAATTGCATGGCCACTCTTCCACGTACTTATCCATTACTGTCAACAGATAACCACCTGCTTTGTTATGATTCTAACCAGGAAACTCGGGATGGGTTTTCTCTCATCTTAATCATCTGATTTAATCATCAGATTATCTTAACCTGCCATCGCTGGGCTTGTAGAAGACTGTTAAACTAATGGCATAGATTTTCTTCTTCCTCTATTTGATTTGTAGGCACCCTTTTTACAGTAACAATTAACATGTTAGAATTTTTTAAACTGAGAAAATAATTATGCCATTTCAGGGACTGCTGGTTTTCTTTACTGCTGACGTTGGCTGCTTTAAAAACAACAACACAGAGAGTGTGTAAAAATAAAAGCAGTTGTGATGGTTTATTTTGAGAATCTGTAGCACTTCTTGGTGGGATTTCAGCATAAATCTCTGCATAAGCACTCACTGACTGAGGCCACGTTTTGTTAACTCTTAATGACTTCTGCTAAATTTGTTTCTCTTTAAAGCCGCCTTAAGTAAAAGGAATATTGCACCTTATTCAGCTAGTTTTTAATTACCATTTACACTTAATTCCTATTTTCAATTAGCTGGAGCTGAAAAACGGAATATTTAGGAAATGCACATTTCTTGATGCAGATAAATAGCTTTGATATCTTTATAGAAAAGCTTACATCTTTCGATGGAAGAAAGCTGGTTTCGTCTGGGAATCCGAAACTAAATTGGTGAGGCCTGTGCCAGTGTTTCGAAGGGGCATTCTGGGACAACGTCAGCATGATAGGTTCAAGAGGTGAACTGGGTTAAACCATTGAACCAACAAATAGCTGCCCAGCAAGGACCACTGAGATGGGGTCAATGTAATTAAAAGACTGTGAACTCATCTGGATTGATTTTAATGTTTAATTCTCTCCATAATACAATTGTAGTTTGGACTTCTCCCAGTTGAGCCGAGATTGGGATTTTCCACATCCTGGTTCAACTCCATTTTTGAGAATCCCCAGTTATGTTTTATGTTGTTGTGGCATGTAATTCATACATGCAGTCACCACACACACACACACACACACATGAACTACACACATACGATAGCAATATTTAGCATACCTATTGAGAAAGCCCATAGGCTAGTAGCAGAACATATTTTTAGCTATCTCTAGCACTTGCAGTTAAATTATTATGATTATTAACATTAATATTTATTTCATTTCTACACCGCCCACGAGCCAAAGCTCTCTCGGCAGTTCACAACAATTCACACGATAATAAAACACAGTATAAAATTTCAATATACAACATTTAAAACAATTTAATCAGCTAAAACCAACTTCAATAAAATACCAGACTTGTTCGGACAGCTGGCATAGCTGCCCTATCATATGCCATTAAATGCATGGAAGGAGAAGACGGTCTTAACCTGGCTGTCGTGTTTCTCAGAAAACACCTGCTTTTGATGGGAGGCAAATGACGAGGCTTGCTAAGTAATCTACAAAGCTTTTATTACGCAACAAACGTCTCTTCTACCTGAAGAGAGTCTAACTTCTTGGAAATGTCCCCCTAGGCAAAACTATGCAAACTAAGCAAGACAATTGTCCGCTCAAGAAGAATAGGAAACTACTTCCCAAATGCTCGGAACTTCAGGGAGCCTGGTGCGGAGGCAGGTTCTGGCGTAATCGAACTGACTTTCCCATGCCTTCCTTCCGTGCTGTGCGTTTGAGCTTCTGGCAGACCCTAGCATCAGCTAGCTTGTCGGGACATTCAAACCTCACTTCCCACTGAGTGTGTAGGATTTGGCCTTGAGGAGATAAGCTCTGGAGAGGGGTGACTCTCAGCTGGGGAATCGGCCGTGAGAGCTTCCTCCACCACTGGTACAGGCTGGCTGGTGTCTGGCGCTGCGTCTTCTAGTTCTGAATCTGATTCTGATTGATTACCTGAAACATCTTCTCCAAGACAGGGGCAGTAGGGTTAGACATGACACTGGCGCTAGAAAGACAACAGTGTTGGCGCACCACGCAGGTCTCAGTGGGGAGATCAGACCATAACCGGGGGGAGGGATGATGACTGAAAGGCCTTCTCCCTTGTTGCCACCTTTGAGCGTCCTTTGGAGGTGGCACTCAGAGGAAGGCCTCAGATGTTAAACACAGTAGGGTAGGTTCATGTTGGGAAAGGCGTTCCAACTGGTATTGTAGTCCCACGCCGTGTAAATGACTTCTGCGTGATATTTCGGAGAGATGCAGCCTATCAAACTTGATAATACTGAGCTAGAGTGACTTAGTGAAAGGCAGTGACTTGCATAAGACACGTTCATATTGTGGTTTCTGAGACAGACAAATAGTCATTTGCTATTTGTTAGGCACAGGATATTGCTGCAGACCAGTCTGCACACTTTGACAGGGTTCATCTTTATACGTGATTTTTGGCATCACAATATTCCTATAATTCTGAAGCAAAGCAATGTATCTCACCCATGTCTGTGCGCCTGATGAGTCTTGTCCGCCCACTTCCTGATGAATTTCCTTTATATTTGACTCAGGTTATTTTCTAGTTTGTGCTTTCCCAAATCAATACTGTCTTTTTTTCACATCATGTTATTTTGCTGTGATTTACCCTTTCCATTTAAAGAATACTTTAAAATGAGCCAGAGTGAAAGAACTTTGATTTTGTAATGTCATTTTCTTCTTCTTTGTATGTCTAATTTTCAATCAGTCGTAAGTCGGCTGCAAGCAAAAGCTTACATTGTATGCTTTAATAAATTGCTGTGGTCAATTGTATTTGTGTGTGTGTGTGTGTGTGTGTGTGTGTGTGTGTGTGTGTGAGAGAGAGAGAGAGAGAGAGAGAGAGAGAGAGAGAGAGAGAGAGAGACTAAAGTTGGCATTCATCTTTGTCATGCAGCTAGCTGTCTCCTTTCTGAAGCATACAAATACCATAGACCTCTGACATTTGTTCATTAAATATATTAAGGATGTTGACCAGATTATAAAACCCATCAGTCCCCTTTTGGCTGGGTCTCGAGATGCTAAGACTACAAAATGTGCCATGAGTTCCAAGGTAAAAGTGAACAAATTTCTTTGTTTAACTACTCATTTGGGATACTACAATCTGTTGCCAAAGCTGGTTATCATCAGCTTTGATTAGAAATCATGAAAGACAGCTGCTGAAACACTGAGTCGGGAAGATTGTATTGGATTAGAAAGGAGCTGCTTGTAATTTAAAATAGCAGGAGGACATAAAGGGTGAACCTGTGAATGCTCGTTCATTTTAATACTAGGGAGGCTGGGGACAGGGGCTTGCCGTGTCATAAATACAGCTTCTGTATGCCTTTTATAGAATAACTCACTGCTGGTTTGTCCTTGATCTTTGATTTGGCTTTTACAGTCACCCCACCTCCCCCTTTCAGCTTTTACTGTCCTGTTTTAACCCGATTTAATTCACAGTATTGATAGTATTGTGCCCATATGTGCAAATTGAACTGCTTCAGATTTCCTAGAAGATCGCCAATGGAAATGATTTTCTACCTAGTGCTGTTTGGTTGGTTTTTTTCTCAGCAAGGAATGGTGTTCTTTGTTTTTGTTTTGTTTCAAATTCTATTCTGAAAATCATACAGTCAACGGTGGGGATGTATTTTTTAAGCCCACTATTTCCACGATTAATGTTCTTTTTTAGAGGGCATGTGATGTTATATAAGCTTTGTCCTATATGAGTTAAATACCAGGTGACTTTTTTGTAGACTACAAAATTTTATTTATTTATTTATTTATAACTAAAATGAAGTTATTTTAGAAGACATCATATTGGCTATCAAATTGACAAGGTGGTGGCTATTTATTGATTTTTGGAATAACAAGTATCAGGAGAAAGTGCAACTTAAACTAATCTAAACATACATTATTCAGCCCGGCTGAAAGACCAACTAGGTACTATTTCAAAGGATTTGGAGGGCTTGTTGGAATAGTGCCTGGGTTCAGACATCATGGTAACCCACATCAGTGGCTAAGTATAGGTTGTTACTGAATTGTGAGTTGTTTGTTGAATCATGGGTTAGCATGTCGTCCCTACTGAGGACATTTTCTCCAGGGTGGCTTGTCAACAATGCTGGGTGGGTTGTTCTCCCCTCCGAACAAGCCACCTTGAGAAGCCATGTTGGGTTGTTCTGGGTGGTTAACAAACCACACTTCATGGTTAACAAGCCACTCTGCAAAAAATATCCTGGGTTCAGACAGCACACTAACCAATGGTTCAATAAACAACCCACATTTCAACAAACAACCCACACTCAACCACTGAATTGGGTTAGCATGTTGTGTGAAGCCAGCCATTGAGGGGGTGGTGCAGGGGGCTGCAAAGGAGGTGAAAACTGCCTTCCCCTTCTCTTCTTCGATTAAACGCCTCTGCTTCTACAGAAGGAAGGATCTCTTCCATCATGACAAAGAACTCAGGATCCATCTCAATATGTTTTAAAATTAGAATTACTAGTGTTATTTCAGCCAGAGATATGGAAGGAATGAAACTCAGAACTTGTTAATGTTACCATGATGATGGATTGTCTGGTTTTATGTATGGAAACATAGACTGGAATAAGTTGTCCTAGTCTATGAGTGTATTTCAATGCAGGGATTACATCTCATGAAGTGAAGGTTGACAGCTTCTAGCCATAAGTTACAAACGTTCTCAGGCTTCAGTGAGGCTTAGCCACAATGATAAATATGACTTGAGGTCAGACACTTGTACTGCCAGAAATGTATAGGTCAACTTAGACTTTGTTTTATTTCCAGTTACATGGTAAATTCATGCAAGTTCCAGATATTCATCTTTTCTGCAGCATTAGCAAAACCAAAGAGTGTCCCAAACCTTATCAGATCAGTTTGAGACACAAATCATCGACTAAGGGGCATGCTCTGTTTTTAGCCATGAAGAATGATAGTATTTACGCATCCTGAAGGTCATAATGCATCTTAAACAATTTATCTAATACAAACAATAGCATTTGCGGGAAACATGCAATTACACATCCCTATAGTAACAATGTTCCTGCTTGCTGTCTATTTATGAACCTCTGTTCCTTCATAAATTAGCTACTTGCAAATGACCTTTGGGTCAGCAGATACTAGATCTGGCTCAAAGCATAGCTTAGTGCTAACAAATAATAAAAGCTTACAAGAAGTGGTCAAGAGCAAGCTCCAATTTCAGCAGGTTTCAGTTCCTCCTGGTACATTTTCCAGAAATAAGCCTTTTTCTTTCACCGGCTGATTTCAGGGAGTTGGATCAGATCAAGCTAGGGTCTTCAGTATTAATCGTGCAATTCATAATGGCAGAATTATGTAAGTGTGGCAGAAAAGCTATGCCCATGAGAGCTACTTATACTGCAGTTTAGTAGCTACGAGGAGGAGCTATGTGACAGGAAGCTCCAAGTTCAAATGTGGCTTCTGCAACAAGGTGGCCTTACACAAGACACTCCTTGGTTTCACACAATACACTGACCCACCCTGTGTGAGTTATTGTTAAACCATGGATTATCATGTATTCTGAACAGAGCACGTTTTCCACAGGGTGGGTTATCATGTTGCCTGAACACAGCGTGCGGTTTCTCATTAACCATGCAGCGCGGCTTGTTATCCATCTTGAACAACCCAACAACAAGCTGGCTTGTTTGAGAAAAATGAACCACACTGTATGGTTAACAAGCCACCCTGTGGGAAATGCACAGGACCAAAGGGTAGGGCTGTATCCCGGGGCAAGGGAGGGATGATCCCTCCCTGATCCCGGGATCCTCTGTGCGTCATCTGGATGCAGAGGGATGATCTCGGGTATCACCCCGGGATATAGCCTCGTCTAGCTAAAGCCTTAGAAGCTCCTGTAGTCAAACCTCCCTCAGGTGAACATGTTCATGAAGGCATGAGCCATAAGAGGGCAATGTTATGAGCCTGTTTGTAGTTGAAGATTAAAGATGGAGCAGAACTTAATTTCCACTGCAGTATTAAGTATGTATTGGAATCAGAAAATCTAAGAAGAAACTAAAGATTAGCTAGGCCTGTAACTCTTAGATAAGTGATATGAATGATGATGTGTAAACCCAGTTAGATTAGATTTCTGATAAGGTTTAACACAGAGGTTGAATTGTTGTGATATAATAATAATAATAATAATAATAATAATAATAATAATAATAATAATAATACGTGTTTCTTAACTAAGTCTTTTAATATATACCAGTCATTGAGAATCTGAAAACTTTCTGTTGTGAGGATGCTGATCAGCTTATCTAGTTTGTACCTTTGAGGCAATCTTATGTTATAAAGCTTGGTTAAATCTGTTGTGCAGCAATTGAAGTAAGTAGTTTTGCTGCACATAGAAATTAATGAATGAAGGGTAGCCTACAGGATTTCTATTAAGCAGTCAATGTCTGGCCCAGTACTTTTGCCCTCGTGCCTAAAACTGCTGCCAGGATAGATGCTACCTATATAGCCAATTCAAGGATTTCCATAGTTGAATGTATTTTAAGGCACCTGTAATGGAACAGTCTGATATTTGCCTGGTGTGGTTCAGTCCCACTGGGTGAAGATCTGGCTTTATTCTCTGTGTGTCTGTGTGTCTGTGTTTGAACATGTGGATAAGTTGCTTTGCTTTGCTATCTGAAGGTAATCCTTCCATGTGGTGTTCTTAATACAATGCGGGCTGGGGTATACAAACCTAAGTACTCTATTCCTGGAATCCACAGCCAAGGAGGAAATATTATATCCACTGTACAGCTAAGTTTAGATTCTAGGTCCTGAGCTCCTGTTCTCCCATGTTTTGTTAAACACCATCTGAATCCCAATTGCCCATAGAAGAGGCCTAAAAAAGATTTACTGCTAAGCATGGACATGCCAAAATGGGCAACCTAGGTCAAGAATTGGATCCAGACTTAATCATGCTTAGAGAAGACCCATTGTAATAAATAGGACTCAAGTTAACCTTTGCTTACTTGTTCCATTGATTTCAACATGTCTACTCTAAGCATGACTTAGTCTGGACATAACCCAAACTATTTCCGTAAAGCCACAGTTTGGGGGTAATTCTGTTAATGTTCATGTTAGCATGTAGATAAAGTAGATGCACACAATATGTACTAATTTTTCAAGCATATTATTAATTCCTGTTTCTACTTTTCTTTTCTTTTAAATGTAGCCTTAAATTATGCTACTGTGACACTTAAATGAAACCAAGATAAATGAAGCCCAGATAACATTCTCTGGCTGAACAATAGTTCCTGCAAAATGGTTTCCTTCATCCTCACTTTAGACCATCTGTTCTAAAAGGAACCCAAAAGCCCCACCACAGGAAGCTAGTCTGTAATCTATGGTTACGAGTTTTAAAACACATCCATATTTTCACAAGTATATGTGAAAAGTACTCTTGGTATGTACCAAGAGCTGTAATTGAGTTAATGTTAGCTATAAAAACTGGGCGATTTGTTTTCAGCATCTGGACGTTACATGCCTAATGTATATAATTTAATTTCCTTTAAACATACTTTTTAATGTGGTACAAAGCATAGTATTTTAGTAGCATTCTTGTTAGTTATTTCTCTCATTTAAAAAAAAAACTCTTATGAAAAATTATTAAATAACTGATACATAAAATATTTAAGCCTGCTGTTTTGTCTGAATTATTTTGAACTGGCAATTTGGATATGCTTACCTGTTCACTATAAAATATTCTACGGAGAAAATATCTGACTAAAATGGCCTTCTTTTCTCCAGATACCAACCCCCTTTTTTCAGAGTATCCTGTATATTTTGCAGTTCAGGACAGTGCTGGTTAAAATAAGCTGCAACAACCAAACATTAAAATGCCAAACCACATCACCCAGATAAAATCATTTTCATCTGGGCCACAGCTAGACCTAAGGTTTATCCTGGGATCATCCAGAGTTCACCCCTGCCTGAGCACTGTATCCCCTGTGTGTCACCTAGATGAACAGGTTTGACTCCTGGACGATCCAGGGATAAACCTTAGGTCTAGCTATGGCCCTGGTTGGACATGCAGCTGATGTTCAGCAACACAGTCATTCCTGGTGAAAGACCCATTTTGAGCAGGGCTCAGGCTGGAATTTGGTGGTGAGATAGGGTGGCCATGCATCCTGCTTTACAAAGGACAGGCCTCTATTTGAGCATCTGTCAGTCCTCTGTTTGAAGGTATTCTCCATTTGAATGGTTTTCTGGTCCAAGTCCAGTTTAAAGGTAAAGAACTGCAAGAAGGGAGCTTACCAGGGACTTTGAGGCTGCCCATTAACTTCAAGTTGTAGCTTCTGAAGTTACAGACACTCAGGTCAACTGGTCACAGTCATCCCCACTAGGGTGAGATGTATTATTATACTCATCATTTCTAAATGTGCATCTGTACATATAAATTAGCATAAACAAATGTGTCCTTTTGATGCTGCAATTCCTCTTTTTTGTGAAGCGTAAGGGGACACCCTAGTCATCTGATGAGCCAGACTAGCCTTGGTAATAATGTGGCCATATTGCTGAATGTGGGCCTCTCAGGGCGCAGTCTTATTCGGATAGTCGTCATCATCTGACTTCAGAGGCTAACAACTATCCAATGCATGGTGGATGGAGCACAGAGAGGATCCTCTCCTCTGTGCTCTGTCCACTTGCAATTTTCGCTTGATGCTCGATTCTGAGCAAATAGGCAAGGAGTGAAGGGGGGAGGCCGCACAGTGCATAGGAAGCTGCATAAAGGAGCTTCCATAGTCTCCTCCCTTCCCTGCACACACACACACACACACATACACACACAGTGGGCGAAGAGGCAGGGCGAACAATTTCTGTGAACTGAAAAATCCGTTGGCTCTCTAGGCAGTGTCTAGTGGCCATAGGATTGCTCCCTCAGAGGCCTATGTTACCATTTACAAACATGGGCCGTTGTTTGGTTATCTCAGGGTGTTTCCCTCTCAAACAAGTCATGTCCACGGGTTCAGATAACATGGCAAGCTGGGAAATTAGCCAATGGTGGCTGGCATGCACTGTTGCTTAAACTAGCTGCTGTGGCTTACTTATGTCGTGGTGATTGTGCAAACTGGGTCATGTTCTTGTGGAATACTTCACAACGTTATTACACATTCTATGGCTATAGGTATGGGTTTTTCTTATTCTAACTCTGCTCAAACAATTGCCCTTCATATAATGTTTTAATTAAATGAACGCATGTCATTTGGGACAAGATGGTTTTAATAAATTTCTGAGGCCGTTTGCTAAATGTCTATAGAGGTGTGAAGTACTTTATACTGTTTAATCAGAATTGGCAGGATTTGAATATACCCAGAAGTACAACATTCTACATTGTGGCACGGAATATTTGAATTCTGTTTTCTTTTAGGAGTGCTCATTTATGCCATATAAAATATTTAACAGTTGCCATTCAGTGCAAAAAGATAATATTTAATAATAGCAAAGGTTATCATTATCAGTAGATTTGAGGCGATAGATATATATAGGATGGTTTGTGTTTCTTAAGACTGGCAAATAAAATACATAGCTCCATCATATAAATTTTATTAGTTATTAGAGTTCAAGAATTATTGAAGATAATCAATGTTTTCTTGTTATATCTCATGAACCACATACCTGGTAGCAATTACAAAGGCACTACCAGAATTCTTTCAAGTATTATTTTTGTATCAGCTTATCTACACGGACCACTGTTTTCTACTAATGTTGCATGAGTTGTTGTTGTTTTTCCTGGAGCCAAGAAGTCAACTATATACCTTTAATAAGTTCAGTGACATCACTGAGAGAGCCTAGCAATAGTTGCCATTGTTTGAGGATATTGCATTAGCTTTAAGAACAGAAGCACAGACGTCAAGGTCAGGGCATTAACAAGAAATAAATACTCTTTGGGCAAAATAAAGACGTAAAGGGACAAGTATGCCCTATAGTCAAGGGAACAATTAAGTGCTCCTTCCAAGAATGTGTTCAAGACTCCCTGAGCAAATTTTTCCCACATAAAAATGTTTCTCAAGTGACCTGTCCTGGGGGTGGGGGTGGGGGGAAGCAGTCTTCATAACTAAATTATTCAGAAGAATGCTCCATTCTAAAATAGTTGTTTAAACACATGTTAGAGTAGTATCCTTAATCCAAACTTTAGATTTTTCCTACATTACACTTGGGGTGCAGCTATTTTTCTAGATTACAATTAGAAACACACTCCTGTATCAGCTTACTGTAGAATTGATAATTCTCCTTTGCAACTGCAAGATGGCACAGTCTCCTGGCATTTTATCCTCCACTGATGAGGTTTCAGAGATTGGACCATGCTTTCTGGTCAGTACAAAATTGCCTAGTTCAGTTCGGGATTCACGATTCACCTGAATCTAACACGTACTCCTAGGGAGCAGTGCATTTTTGGAAAATAAAATTACGGCACTAACAGTATCTATCAAAATCAGGGAGCAAAATAACAGCAAAGCAAAGAAGTGTTCATGGTGAATGAATCACCAAAAAAAAAAAAAGGATCTAATAATGAAACAAACAAAACAAAATCCATCCAGATTTAACAGGCCTTGGTCATTCTCTCCCCCTCTTATAACTCAAGATGTTACAGGTTGTTCTGAGGACTGAGAAAGCAGATAGGCTTGCTAAGTATTTCACTTTAAAAAAATATTCTGAGCCAAAAACTAACAGAAACCAAGATATAATTAAATATAGTATGCTTAAGAGAATGCATAATAGATAAAATGAGGAGGCCTATGAGAATTTTACAGTGTTGGCTACTGTCTCCTCTTAAATTGGAAATTTGCCAACTTTTAGAGGCACGCGTCAGACACTCTACATTAGAAGATACTTTTCCATAGATTATCTTCAAATAGATTGGGAAAAATTTGGCAGATATGTAGGAAGCCAAGAAACAATTAGCACTGTGTGCAAAATGTCTGTCTCTGAACAACCAATGTCAATACAAAACAGGTCTTAATGGACCTCTGTCTGACTGGGATTTTTTTTGCTGACCAAGCAGAATGAATGGGAGCCAAACCATTTAAGCTTTAAAAAACAACAACCTGCAAAGTGGCCTAATGTTTTCTATAAAAAGTGGATCTTGGTTTCCTGAGAATAGGCTCAGACTTGCCCTTTGAATGCAAGCATAGGAACCCCACCCCGGTTGTTAATTGCTTAGATACTAGCCACTGTGGCCCAGTAGGGAAAGGACATCACATAGTTTTCTGGAACTAGAATCACAGAATCATAGAATAGTAGAGTTGGAAGGGGCCTATAAGGCCATCGAGTCCAACCCCCTGCTCAGTGCAGAAATCCACCCTAAAGCATCCCTGACAGATGGTTGTCCAGCTGCCTTTTGAATGCCTCTAGTGTGGGAGAGCCCACAACCTCCCTAGGTAACTGGTTCCATTGTCTTACTGCTCTAACAGTGAGGAAGTTTTTCCTGATGTCCAGCCGGAATCTGGCTTCCTGTAGCTTGAGCCCATTATTCCATGTCCTGCACTCTGGGATGATTGAGAAGAGATCCTGGCCCTCCTCTGTGTGACAACCTTTCAAATATTTGAAGAGTGCTATCATGTCTCCCCTCAATCTTCTCTTCTCCAGGCTAAACATGCCCAGTTGTTTCAGTCTCTCTTCATAGGGCTTTGTTTCCAGATCCCTGATCATCCTGGTTGCCCTCCTCTATACTACTCATCTAAACAAGATAAGTAGTACAGCCCTCACATACAAAGGCAGCATACTGTCATCGGCTGTTTCTACACATGTCTCCTCCCCCCCCCCCCCCCCGGATCATCTCTGGATCATTCTTGTGCATCCAAATTACGCTCAGGGGATCCTGGGAGCAGGCAGGGATGATCCCTCCATTTTCCTGGGATAACCCTTAGGTGTAGAAAGAGCCATCCTCTAGTCTAATAAGGTCCACATTAGTTACCCCCAGTTACCAGAAGAAGGGTCTGAAACTGCAGCATGTGGTGAATGTATATTCCCAAGACTATATACGTTACTTACCTTTCCCTAAGGTATTTGTGTAACTGTACATCTGTCAACGTGTGTGTGTGTGTGTGTTGTAACTTTCATATAGTTGTGATGCAATCCTATGCACGCTTCCCTGATAGTAAGTCTCACTGAAATCCATAGGGGTTACTTCCAAGTAGATATGTATAGGATTGTACTGTAAATAAAGCTAGCGATTATTGTTCACTACTAGAAGTTCAGAGAAGAACAAAGACAGATAGAAATCTGCTTTAGGTTAGGAAAGCATGCAAATGAATTCATGGCTGTGCCACTAGATAAGCCATTGACTTCGTCACATTTTTAAACAGTTGCTTTGTTTAAGAAAACATAGAAACACGGAACGAAAAAGGAACAGATTTAGTTTATAGTATTGGGAAGCATCTTATTGTGGATTACTTCAGGATTCCGTTTAACAGACCCCAGTTGTTAGATGATGTCATTGGACCTGTGGATTGTTCAGTTTTAAGACATGGAAGGCAACTTTTTATCTTGTGCACTATCCAGCATAACTCTGTGTCATCGTAGCACACAGGAGGGATGACACGCGAAGTGCAGTCACGCACTAGATGAAAATTTCAAAGTTGTTTTGAAGGTTGCAAATGGGATTTAAAGGTGAGAAACTTACTCACCAAGATGAAAGTGCTCAATTTTCACTCCATACTCCCCCCCACCACTCAAAAAAGAAAAGGGAAGAGAGACTGTCAGAAGTTTCAAATGTATAAAATGCACAATGTGGTTTCTCTTCATATCTGCAGTTCCCCTACGGATAAATTTTTTTTAATCAGATGTTTTTCTACTCCTAAAGATTTTTCATTTGATTTACAACTTGTAGGAGGGAGTTGCAGCAAGTAATCAGGGAGAATGCCATGAGGAGGACAAAAGAAAGGTGAAACGCAGCGTTAATAATTTAGTTTCAATAACCTTAAAAGGTTTGCCAGTCACTTCTAACCCTGCTTTTAGGAAAGAAAGAAAAAAAGAGGTCCAGCTACTGAACTGAATCATAAAAATGTTTCGTTTAATTTGCAAACCATTCATCTCAGTTCAGCTACAAGCAAAGTGAAGCATCTGGTTTGAGGGAAAAGATTAAAACAAAAGCTGTTTATCAGTTTGAGTGTCTGGCACTTTAAGCTACCCTTATGTATATATATTTTTCGAACATGGCCAAGAGGATGATGAGAGCTAATGGGAAGTCTTCTCCCATTAGATGCCAAGCAGAAAGAAATAGATAAAGATCCAAAGGGAGAAGTACAGGTTAGAGGGACCCTTGGGCCTTAGCTAAACCTACCAGTCTAGCGCGACGGAGGGGTGAAGATTTCACAATATTTTTATCACAAGATCTCCCCTTCTGTTTACACGTGGCATGCAATGACCTCAGAAGAAGAGGACGTCGTGCCTGCCATTTTGTGTTTTTTTTAAAAGAGGAAGCAGCGCATGAGCACTCTTGCGCAAAAAGTAAGTGGTTTTTTTTTTATTTTTTAAAAAAATTTCCCGCTCCAGAGCTCCTGAAGAGCTCTGTATCCCATTTATTTATTTATTACATTTATATACAGCCCCATAGCCGAAGCTCTCTGGGCGGTTTACAACAGTTAAAAAGGATAAACATTAAAAAGTATACAAAATTTAAAAAACCATCAGAAACATAAAAACAACAGTATAAAAACAACAGTATCCATTTAAAAACAATTCTGGGGTCCATTAAAAACAAACTTAACGTCGTTAAATGCTGTTAAAATGCTGTTAAAGTGTTAAAATGCCTGGGAGAAGAGAAAAGTCTTGACCTGGTGCCTAAAAGATAACAGTTTTGATGCCAGGCGAGCCTCATCGGGGAGATCATTCCACAGTTGGGGGGCCACCACCGAAAAGGCCCTCTCCCTTGTTGCCATCCTCCGAGCTTCCTTCGGAATAGGCACTCGGAGGAGGACCTTAGATGTTGAGCGCAGTGTATGGATAGGTTAATGTCGGGAGAGGCGTTCCATCAGGTATTGCGGTCCCAAGCCATGTAGGGCTTTATAGGTTAAAACCAGCACCTTGAATTGGGCTCGGAAACGGATGTACGGGTCCCAGCTCCTCGCAAGTAACTACGAGGAGCCGGGACAAACCGTGATGGTGGGCCACACTTTCCGTGGTCTTGGGATCAGCCCGAGACCACGGAAAAAGCAGGCCTAAAGTGTAGGGCGAGATCCCAGAGCAAGGGAGGGATCATCCCTCCCTGATCCCGGGATCCCCTGTGCGTCATATGAACGCACAGGGATGATCCCGGGGATCACCCCTGGATAAAGCCCCGTCTAGCTATAGCCTGAAGAACAGTAGGGCTATCTGTCACTCATGTGCTCAGGAAAATAGCAACATGGAAGTCAATGAATGCACACAAGCTAGTCCTTGTATTTCCAGTCAAGCAGTCCATCTACTGATCTGTGGACATGTTCACATCGTATTCAGAAATAATCCATAAAAATAGGCTCTGAAATGGGCTCTAGAATAGTTGTTTGTAGGCTGATCAGGATCCAACCATTCATTTGGACCATCTTTAGGAGAGTCATAGATGAGAACAAGATTCCTCAGAAAGATATTCTGTCACATCCAATTTAGCACTTTGTGGCAATGTCAATGTATGCAGAGCACTTGATGTAGCTGGCACAGTAACCTAAAATTATATTCTATATTATCCTTCCAGAGACCAGCTGATTTGGACTGCAGTTTGCATGCTCACTGGGAATCAGCAGGACATGTAAACAAAGCAGCCTACCAGTGGGTCAGGTAATATAATTCCATGGGTTCTAACAGGCCCTTGTTACATGCTAGGTCAGCTAGAGGCAACACTGTTGTGTAATCATATTTCCTTTGCTGACCCAGCACACACCCAAGTTCATCTGGCATGGCATGAGGTTCAATTACATGACTGCTAAGAGCTAGTGTCTTAATTTGCCTGCTCTGTTCTCTCACCACAACTCTCCTTCAGTGATTATATTAGGTAACAACACAAATTGCTGAACCCTCAGTCACTAGGGTTCAATATGAAAGCAACCTAAATATCCATAGCATGTTTTTTTTAATTGAATGATAACAAGACTGCCTTGCAATAAATACCTTCTAAGCTAGGTTAGCGATCTTGTTGCTTATTTTAGAAGTAGGTAAAATGATTACACAAAGGAAGAGAGAAAGAGAGGAGAGAGAGAATTCCTGCTGAACTTATGCATGCATGTGCATACTTCTGCTCTGGTTTGTAGATGTCGCTCCATTCCAGAGAGGTGGGAAGAGACAGCAATGTTTTATATTGTCCTCCTTCAAGACTTCCATGATAAGCACGTTGCTCACCATAAGCAGATTTTAAAAGGCAGTGCAGGGAAGATAGTTTCGGAAAGATGACAAAAACCATTATTATGACTAGATGTCCTACATGAATGCTTTCTGGATTGGCTCCAAACTGCATTAATGCACAGAAATTAGTGTCATGTAGCTATTGCCCATGCTAGGATCTTGAATGCAGCTCTTAAAATGCACTGTGTAGTTTCTGCATTTAGTTTTACATAGGTGAATGAAATTCACTTTCTTGCAATTTGTTTGGGAGGTCTTAAAGCAAGGGACTTTTCCTATTTTGGTCATATTATAATGGAAGTAAACATTTTGTCTTCTGAATCCATTATGTTACTATACTTTCAGATCTCTGCGTAAGCATATATCAACAGTTATTTAATTGATTTATTGATTTTTCCTCTTAGACATTGCAGCACCCTGGCATTCCTGTAAGATAGAAAACAAGTTTACTCTCTCTTCGGCCATTGCTAGACCAGGTGATATCCCGGTGATCACCCTGGGATCATCCCTGTGCGTCCACATGATGCACTGGGAATCCCAGGAGCAGGGAGGGATGATCCCTCCCTTGGCCCGGGATATTACCCCACCCTTTCCTCCCACTTTTTCCACAGTCTCGGGATGATCCTGAGTCCGCGGAACGTGTGGCCGGGCATCACGGGTTGTCCCGGCTCCTCGCAAGGATTGGGGATGGGGTGAGTGGGGATTTGTGTGTTTTTTAGAAAACTAACCATATGCGCACGAGCGCTTGTGCGCTCTTCTCCGATTGAAAACAAAAACAATGGCAAGTGCGACATCCTCTTCCTCCTGGGACGTCATGCACCGCATGTAGATGAGGGCGATGATTCCACGATCATAAACTCATGAGATCATCGCCCTCAAACCACCTCATCTAGCCATGGCCTATATATCTGTATTTATATATCTATATGTAAAACACACGGGGAAGTAAGGCACTTAGAATCCCATGATCATAGTGTCATAGCTGAGGTTAGAATCCCAGTACTCTTTCATTTCCAGTCCAATGCCTTAAGCATAGGATCACCCTTTCTCTCCAAACAAGTTTGTTCTCCAGTGATAAAGTGACTGTCAAAGCATTTTAAAGGATTGTTATGGTCTGAAGCCATTGATTTAATCTTATATCAATTTTGCTGCGTGGTTTTATCCTGGTTGTGCTTTCTATACTGTATTTTGTATTTGAGTTTTTAACCTGTTAGTTATTTTATTATGGTTTTAATTTTTGTGAACTGTCCAGAGAGCTTCAGCTATTGGGCAGTATAAAAATGTAATAAATAAATAAATAAATAAATAAATAAATAAATAAATAAATTCTGTTTCCAGAACAAGCAGCAAGCTAGTAGTTGCTCCCTTGGTCAGCCATGACACTTCACTTGTCCCTCAAAATTGTCTGGTCCCTTGAAACCTTGAGGGAAGAAACACAATTTGGATTTACTCCAGATTAAATTTTTTAAAAAAGGCATTTTGAGACCTGGAAGAGTTGCCAATGAACTGTGACTATAACTGGAACATTGATGAGAAATACCTCCATTATGACAGAGCCATTGCTCAACGAATCACACTGGGTGGTTTGGAATACAGCCCATATTTATGTGTGTCAGAGTGGAGTTCTAATGCATCCAGATATTTAGCTGAATCATTTTTGTCAAGGGATGGGTGAAAATCAGCTTGAGTAGACCTAAATTATATGTATTTTTGTAAATCTCTTTGGCACGTTTCCTAACAGAATTATGTAATTACTAGTGTAGACCTGCAAAAAGAAGAGAAAGAGAAAGGAAGCTTTATTCAATGTTTGCCCACTAACCACATGTATGTAGAATAAGTATAGTGAGATAGGGCAAAAGATGGCAGTAGGTACTTTCTTAAATTAGGCAGAGAAGATTTTATTTTAGTGAGAATGGGCAGTCTTCCCCCTACGTTTCAGATTACATATGATATTCTTCCCTATTCCTGATTATTATGAGATATAAAGTTGTAACCACAACTTAAATGAATATGCAATCTAATCTTAAAAATGCAATCTAATCCTATTCTTATTTCCTAGTGTATAAGAAGAGGATGTTGTGATGGAATGGTGACAGAAAACAACTCTGTATGTTTTCAAAAATGTCTTCTTTTGCCTAAAACCTATTCCTTGAATAGTTAATAGCTAAGTTGTGATGGTGGTAGCCCTTTATGTGCAAAGAATTCCCTGACCCATTCTTTCCTCTGCTGGCTATTGCCCATTGCCTCCATCTGAGAAGTAATGTACTAAAAAGGCCATTTTTTTAGGTCATGTGGAAGACTAGTTCATCTCCTGGACATTTGCAGTGGGGTGGTGTTGGTAAATTGCAAATAAATGTTCTGCTTTACACAGTATGCGGGAAGAAGAATCATTCCAGCAGCTCTGTAAATAAGCCCACAAAAATGAGTAGCTTGCAAAAAATAAAAATACAATAAAATATCAGCCTTTTTCAATGCCAGCAAACCAACAATTACATGCGTCCATGGAAGAGGAGATATCAGCCTTAGCTAGACCTAAGGTTTATCCCGGGATCGTCCCAGGGTCATCCCTGTTCATGTAAATGACACACAGGGGATCCTGGGAGCAGGCAGGGATGACCCCGGGATAAACCTTAGGTCTAGCTAAGGCTGATATCCTCTTAGCTTGTAAAAATGCTTTCTACCAAATGGATGGAAGGAGGGACAGAATGCTCCATTCCTCTGCCTTTCCATGCTGATTGTGGAGAAGGAAGGTTTCCTTCCTTCCTTTATTTATTTAAAACATTTCTTGGGTGCTTTTCAGAGCAGAAGCCCTCACAAAGAGGCCAACAATAAAATTCTATGTCCAGCACAGAAAAAAAAAATGGTGTTGCCTGTCAAAGAAGGAACAGAGCAGCCTGGGCCTTCTTTGCCAGCCCTCTCACCTACACTAGTTGCTGATGAACATGGGTGGGAGGATGCTGTTGCACTGTGTTCTGCTTGTGGGTCCCTGGTCAACAGCTGGTTGGCCACTGTGTGAAGAAGAGTGCTGGACTAGATGGACCCTTGGTCTGATCCAGCATGGCTCTTCTTATGTTCTTAACAAGCACTCTCCCCACAAAATAATTATCTTTGCCTAAGTTAGATTTTCTGCAGTCGCCACTGGACAGGAAGCCCAAAAGGAGGAAGTACTAGTCTTTTACACCAGTCCTGTTCAGAGAACATGTCCATGTAGAGGAAATAAATAAATAGAGAAGAGGTCAGGATCATGCCAACATACCCTGCTCCTGTCTTCTACATATTAATCATAATTTCTGAACACAGCCCACATACATGCAAACTGTAGGCACGTGAGCTGTGTCCAGAAGTTACAATTAAGTACTATTTAATGAATTAATTAATTTACTGTAACTTTTTAGCCACACAACAGCTGAAGTTCTCTAAATGGTGAACAATATATCAAACCCCTAAATGTGAACATTAAAGCAAAGGAGGGAATACAGCACAGAATAAAACCCCAAGATAAAACCGGCAGGAAAGAATTTCTATGGCATTTATTCAGATCTCAGGCCCACGCTAGCATTTGTATTAAAAACAGAAGCAAATTAATGGTAAGTAGTCAAGTAGAAGTGTTTACAAGGAGAAATAATACCATTAGAGCAAGGGAGGTGGAATGGAGAGAACTCTTATGATCTTCACAGTTTATTTTAGCTAGGTACATCTGTACAAATGCAATTTACTGGGAAGTGCAACTGGCTGGTACTGTTAAAACTCCTGTGTCTGCAGCCAAGCAGATTGGCCCTGATGGCTTTTATACTTAAAGGTACTTGAAAGTGCCTTGTTTACATTACTGCCATTTATAAAACATTTAGAATGGCCATTCTGCTGAATAAACAGTCGAGGGCCTGGAGGATAAGCATATCACCATCAGCTTCTTAAGAGTAAACTTTCCAAACTGTTTCCTGCCAGAGGGGACCTCTGCAGTAAAATTGCAAACTCTGTGCTCCAAGATGAGATAGGCAGAATTAGATTAAGCAGCTTACTGTTGACATGTCTATTGATCTGGGTTCAGTACAGTTTCCTGCCTCTGCTGGCAGTAAGATTGCTGTATACAATAACATTGTGGCCTGGTTTATATGAAATTGGGGTCTCCAAGCATCAATTACTGCAGGAAGGCAGTGGCACTGGGAGATAAGGTTAAGCTGCTCGCTGTGTTTAAGACTGCTCAAACTCAAGCAACACACTTGCTGTCTAAATTGCTACATATACATTGGACAGTGCTCTGTTTATATTCTACTTGTCTCGGTTCCCCACCCTACATTCCCAAGACCATGCTATATTATTCCCAAGACCATACTATATTATTCTCAATGGGTAACCATTCATTATGAGTTCCCCTAAACACTTATTTGTTAGGTGGTCTATTTCCCCAGCTCTTTGGCTTTTGTCTTAAATAACACATCTTAAATGGAGTTATAGGGTGTCTGTGTGTGCATGTGTTCTGAATATAAAAACTTTCAGGGATTTCTAAAAGTGGTGCGCAGTACTATATTTAGTTTTTCTACATTTCTAAAAAAAAAAAAAGCCACATTCATTAGAATATAGATCTGACTTTAAATGGATCCAAAGTGATGACATTGGAGATACAACCGTATTGTTATTGTCAGTTGTGAAATATTCGTAATGGAATGACCTGCGGTGACTATTCTTGCTATGAGGAAAAGTCCTTATCCCTAGGAACAAGACATTTGCCAGGGAAAGATGAGACATTTTCAGGTGTATTGTGTAAGGTAAATTGAGGTGAGCGCTTTAGCTTTGCCTCCTTCATGAGACAACTTTTTTGTTCATGGGAATCAATGAGACCTGCTTGTTTGTTCCATCACCTCAAAAGCATTGTGGTGGGACCCTTTTACCTAGATTTCTTTATGTTTGTTCCTAAGGTGATAAAGTAACTGGATATTTCAAGCTAAATTCCCAGTTTGGCTAATATTGAGGGAGTATTGGGTACATTCTTGACTTGTGATAATCACCTGTGAAAAACTTTGAGAGCCCCTGGGCCTGAAGCAATTGCTGATAAACACCCTCAAGAAAGATTGATCTATCTCTCTTGCCCCCTCTTTGTGTCTGTGTTCATCACAGCTCAAAGTCATGTTCTGGCAAATTATATCCACTTGAACTTCTTTAGGCTGCTTCACACTCGTGTATAGTCACATAATATCTCATCTGATGGCTCATGGGTGCATCAAGGGTAGTCATGGTTTGGCATCTGCTGAGGGCCTATACCCCAATAGGGGTCAACTGACAAAAGTCCCCTGGATTTACTCCGCCTTCATTGCAAACTCCTTGTTCACCTGCCTTTCACTCTGGCCCAGGCAATGGTAGGGGTAAGAAGGATGAACAGGAGATGCCACAGCCTACTTGCTCACCGGCTTTCTGCCTGTTAAGTAAGGAAGTGATAGCAGTGATGAAAAAGAAGATGAAGAGCAATAGCATCTAGTGACAATGGGATCACAAGGTATACTCACTAAGGGATTGAGGGTTCCTTGCCCAAGGGCCTTCAGAAGCCAAGAGCCAGCTCTGCACGGGTAAGCAGGTGAATGGTTTCCATTTAAAAGTATAATATTGGAGTGATATGAAAACTCTTTGGTGTTTGATATATGATGCTCTTTCGCATATATAAGCCATTCCTTGATGTTGCAGTCATTGAATGATTAGCATGGAAGCAAAGTCCTATTGACTTTACGAGCAATGGGTTGGATCTGAGCTTAGTTATAGTAGACTCATTGACATCAATGGGACTTAAATCAGACATAAATAAAATAATCCCAAAGGGTATAATATCACTAAGTCTGGATCCAACCATTGGGATTGAATTACTCCTATCTTCCAGGACCTCACTCCTCAGTCTTTGCAATTGCAGGCAGCAGAAGAAGGGAATGTTGCTATTTCAGAAATTCTCTTGTTACCTCAATCCTTTTTTCTGGTTAATTGTTTTATGCCATGATACTTCCTTTTATTTTTTCCCCACACTGAACAGTAGCACATGATTGAAAATGAATTATTCCTTTGCTCAGTTATAGAAGAACCCCAGAGGTACTGTTGTGTATGCAGAGGGGAGTTGTATGTATGCAGTGACCACAAAACGCTGTCCCAGAGCACTGTTTTTCAAAAGTGGGGATCACACACACAGTAGAGTGTTTGCAGGAGGTAATTTTTAAAACTACTTTGCAGGTGACTTTCAGCAATAGCATTTGCAGGTCACCTGTTATTGTTCTGATTTAAGTATTCCAAAGGAAATTGCTCTCGTAAAAAAATAATATTAGCACAGCAAATTCCATTGTTTGGGAATTATAACACGAGATCTGAGCTGTAACCCCAATGAAAGGAAATATTTTAACAGAGATATTTCAGTTAGTTTATTACAATATCTTAGGGATTTTGCACTGCATGTACTTTTTTCACAGCACAATCTGTCAGCAGTCTAGTGCTCAGCAGTCTCAAATGGAAAGGAGAATATGAATCCCACTTTGTTCGCAGTTCAATAGGAAAATCCAGAAGTATTATTTGACAACAAGGAATTTTAACTAGGATATTTTTAAAAAACAAATACAAAGACAACTGTTAAAATGTATATCGTAGTCTGGCCTTTCCCCCCCCCCCCCCCCACAAAATGTTCATAGACAAAATGTTCATAAAAAACATTTGGATACCATTTGGTCCATGGCTTATAAAATTACAATACCGCACAAATAACCACATACAAGAATAGGTTCGTCTCTTGTTTCAGGTATATCATGCCTAGTCTATTTCTGATCTGTTGCAGAAGCATGGTAAATTTAACCTTATTTTATAGCCACTGAGAGCCAGTGTGGTGTTGCGGTTAGGGTGTCAGACTGGGTGTCGGGAGAGCCAGGTTCTAGGCCCCACTTGACCATGGAAGCTCACTGGGTGACTTTGGGCCAGTCATACCCCATGGCTAGATGAGGGGGTTGAAGGGCAACGATCTCATGATTTTATGATCGTGAGATTGTCGCCCTTGTTACACGCGGCGCGCGACATCGCAGCTGCCATTTTGGATTTCAGGTTTTAAAGGGAAAGGAGCACACGAGTGCTCGTGCACAAATGGTGAGGATTTTTTTTTAAAAAAAACTCGCCCTCCCCCCACCCCACCCCGATGGGCACAGATCTCCTGAGGAGCTCTGGGCCTCATGCCCAGCTCCCGGCACCTTGCGGTTATTCATGAGGAGCCAGGACAACCCGTGATGCCTGCCCACACATTCCGCGATCTCAGGATCATCCTGAGACTGCGATAAAAGCAGGATTAAAGTGTAGGGCCATATCCCAGGGCAAGGGAGGAATCATGCCTCCCTGCTCCCAGGATCCCCTGTGTGTCATGTGGACACACAGGGATGGTCCCGGGATGATCCCGGGATATAGGCCTGGTCTAGCCATGGCCATAAACTCACAGCCCAACTTACCTCATAGGGTTGTTGTTGTGAGGGTAAAATAGAGAGGAGGAAGTTTATGTACTTGGTTTCTTAGAGGAAAAAAGGGGGGATATAAATGCAATAAAATAAATGAATGAATACATATTTTAAAGATGATACAGGATAGCAGGCACAATGAGATTTCACAGAACCACAACACTACAAATGCAGAGCCCCAAAGAATAGCAATTGTTATTCTGGTGTGACCCTTGTTCTTTCCTGGAGGAAAAAGGGCCAATGTTGGCTCCAGTTATGGAAGGTGAACTTCTATAGGTAGGCTCAGCAAAAAAGTCACTTCAAAACTCATTTTGATTTGCTCCTATTTTTGTTTTTCCAGTTTTTCAACTCTTTCGATTGGGAAAAGTGCACATTTTGAAGGGAGAAAGTCTGCATTTCTGCATGTTATTTCCAAAACTGTGCACTCCCCCCCCCCATTGACTGAAGTGTAAAAAATGCTATTTTAAAAAACAAACAATAATGTGCATTTCAAAGTGCGCTTTTTTTTTTTTTTAAAGAGGATCACACATTTCAGAATTTGCAAATATTTCTCAAAAAACACATGCTCTTGCTTATATTTGCATTCAGATGTATGAATGGGACATGTTGCATGACTTGTGAACAGAAACAAACTTCTTGTCCATCCCTGGGAGCTGCTGAACCAGCACTGAGAACTGCTGAAATAGTGTGAAGCTCTACTGTTGGTGAACCATTGAACTGCAGCCAGCAGCTTCTCAGTGAAGAACCTTCCAGGCTGGCTCCGCCTACCTAGTCTGACCATTGGATCCTTCTGGGCTATAAAGAACTATAAAGGGCTTCCTGTTCTATCTAGCCTTGCTTGAGTAACAAGGTCTTCCTGAGCTCTGGTGTGTTCCTGCATCCTTGAATGGTCTTTGATTCTGATGTCTGGTTTAACCTTGAATTTCTTCTCAAACTTCAGTTCTCCCTTCTGGTTTGTCCTTCACTCCTGACTTGTTCTTTGTTCCTGATTTCGGATTGCTCTTTGACTTCCTTCCCCCATGTCTCTTTTGCCCTTGAGTCCTGACTGGTTCTTCGATTCTGGCTAATGGCTTTTCTCATGCCTCCTGGTTCCCATCTCACCACAATCTGCCCACAACCGAGCCCTGACAATCCATGAGTCCAGGTGGGCTTTTCGGTCAGTGACAGCAGCACTCTAAACAGCACCAGGCAGCTGGGTCCAGTCACCATTTTAATTTCCCACAAAGCCCAGATGGTGTGCCACTGTCTTCAGTAAGACATATAAATGGTGGTTAGACCCACCCCTGCTTCCCAGCATTGCTCTGAATGCCAGACCAGTGTTGTTGTCAGCAGTTGTGCATAGATGTGGGCAGGGGCTCTTCCTGATATTACACTGATCCTCAGAAAGCTGAGATTCAGAAAGCAGCAAGACATTTTAGTGCTTTTTGAGCCTCTCTAAGGTTCAGTACAACAGTGCTTTCTCTCCCCCCCCCCCTCGCACACACACACACACAGCTTGAAAGCAGCATGGGGACTAGTGATCATGCTGACATTCAGTCGACATTACAGACAAAATTCCCTCTTGATGGAGGAGCAGCATCAGTGGCTGGTTTTGGGCTGGTTATAATTGATTATCGGAATCCAGCCATGGACAAATTTCATCAGGGAAGCTTAGAAGAGTCTGTAGAAAAATAAAGACTAGGAGGTGTGTATGTGTGTGAGAGGTAGGGAGGGAGGGAGATTTTGATTTGTATTCCTTATACTTTATATGAATAGGGTGGGGGTGGAGCGAATACTATCATTATCCATCAACACATTCACTTCTACTGACATAAATGCAGCATTTGTGTCACAGGAGTTAATACCACCCAAGATGATTAACTTAATTAACTTGAGCAAGTAATAACATTCTCCCATTGAGCAGCAAGAGTTCAAGGCTCTTGCTTGGTAACAAGAATGTAACAAAAGCCTGACAAAGGCGCTCCCCAGTCTAAAGGCGGGAAGGTGTTAGGATTCTGGCCTTTCAAATAGTCAACTAACTATCATTGTTGTCACCAACTTCTAACACTCATTATAAATAATGGGAAACGGACTGAATGTGGAACTAGGAAATGTCCGTCTGCATGGCCTGCTCCTGAGGAATGGGACAACCATTGAATGGACTGAGAGAGGAGGAGATTTTGGGGGCTGAAGACCTTGGTTATGTAGTAGGATTGTTGTTGTTATTATTAATGGTAGAAGATAGCCATACTTGCATGGAAGGTGTGGTGGGTTGGGGTGGCAGTGATTGAGTGCTGGAAAGGTTCCCTCAGAATATTGAAAGAAAACTGGGCTGGCTGTTGCCCCCTAGTTTGTGTGTGTGTGTTTGTAAAACAAAACTTCTTCTTTGCTCCATGCACTGGCAGAGTACAGGATTCTCTGAGTTGATTAACTAGGATTTGGAGTTATTCAAAGCCCGTTGCTTCTACTGCTGCCTTGGTAGGTATCATGAATGATTTGGTTTCATTAATTGTTCTTCTGCTGTTTTCAGCAGTGCGTTTATATCATTTGACACTTCTCCTTAGGAAAATGGTGGACATATACGATTGGGGTGTAGCCATTTTGAATGGTATTGTGTTTTTCTTCCGATAGTGAAGCATGGCTCAGTTGTACAATGCTTGAGGTGTCCCTACTGTAAGTAATTGTTAAGCATCCCCAAATAGTTATAGATAGTGTACAGGAATTTAGGGTGGTCATTTAAACGTGGAATGGATAACTGAGCTCTAGAGAGTTCGTATGAGAGGCATGCAACCTGCAAATTGTAATTAGGAAATCTGAGGGTACCAATTGGGTACCCTAACCCAATTTAAATATGGAACCGGTCAATATGATCAATGTGTCACATAAACTACCCATAAATTGTATCTTTTGTCTACTTCCTGAGTTAGTATGGCCGACCAAAATGCAATATACTGGTGAACGACGAAGGACAGGAACGTCTGGACTCAGTTGCAAGGCTTCAGGTCAGAAGGAAGAGATCAAAAGGTGTTTCTTTTTTCATCTTCAAAACAATGACGTTGCTGGACATTTGCAAGATGTAGGACAGCCTCCCCGAACTTGGTATCTTCAGTTGTGTGGGACTGCAATTCTCATAATCCCCAGTGAACTGGTTGGACATGATGTGAACTGTAGTCCAACACATTTGGAGGCCACTTGGTTGAGGAAGACTGATGTAGGGCAACAGATACAGCCAGAGTATGAATGCAAGCACTGGGGCTCAAGGATGCCTCTTGGAGTTAGAGATAGTGTTGATTACTTTAATGTGCTTTTCAAAAACATGGTCTAGCTGTAATAATGATTGTAATGCATTAAAAACACAAGATTTGACCTGTTGAGTAGACACTGATACCACAAGACAACGGGAGCTTAATCTGTACATTTTTAAAATATGATTTGGCATTTTATTAGCATGGTTGGGGGTTATCTTTTAACGAGAAATTAATTGGTTTTATTGCATTTTTTTGTGTTTGGAAGGCAAATGGAACATCTGACGCAGGCAGACATTTAATAAATAGCATTTACTGTGAACAGAGATTAAAACTAGAAGTACAAAAGCAACATCTAGACCACTGCGTGGGGAATCTGATCCACAAAGTTAATTGTCAGTTAAAGTTTTGACGTTTTATCGTTGGCTTATGCCAGTGGTACAGTATTTCAGACCCGTGCATTATCTTATGAACTACATAGATCGGCCATGCTGGGATCTGAGTCTTTAATGATTTAATTTATTTGTGTTTTTAGCAACTTTAATATGGCTTTGAAACCGCCACCTTCTGCACTCCTTATCTTTCTGCCTCCTCCTACTGAGGGAGTCTCTTGGAGAGAGCCTGTCTATTCTTTGGGGCTTTCCTGACATCTTACTGCCCTTATTTCCATATGCAGTTAATCAAGGGAGCCAATCAGAATGGAGAGGGATTAACACAGGGTGGAATTAATCTTGTCTGCTTTGCTGTTAATTATGTCTATTGTTGTTGGGAAAAGTAAGCGGCTGCTGAAGGAGCACTGTTTTCCTCATTAGCAGACAGCCTGATCTTGTAACAAGACAGACAATAATACTTTTTCTCTGCAATTAGCAAATAGACGGAATGGTTTTGTAAGAACAACCATTTGCAAGCGAGGGGGGCTCTTAATTGCCTAATTCCTAGATGGGGATACTTGTGGCAAACTCAGGCAGCAATCCTGCTGATGTTCTTTGCCCCCAGACACTTCAGGCACTTCCTGTCCCATTAAATCTGGAGGGTTTGAGGAGAGAAGATGCTATTTAAGCAATTAGCCAATGGCAATTGTGTGAATGGCTTTTAAAAAGTAAGTTGTAGGCTGGCGGGGATGGAAGTGTGGGAAATCCAGGTAGGGGTTTGTGGGTGGGTGGTGGTAGTGCTGTCTTGAACCCTTTGCCCTCTGCTGTAGACACCATCTGGATTGCATTGGAGGGAAATACCCATTCATTCCAATGGTGTCACGCCTAGCCTAGCCTAGTCTAGTCCCAACACACTGCAAACCCCTTG
This sequence comes from Elgaria multicarinata webbii, assembly GCF_023053635.1. Classification (NCBI taxonomy): domain Eukaryota; kingdom Metazoa; phylum Chordata; class Lepidosauria; order Squamata; family Anguidae; genus Elgaria; species Elgaria multicarinata. Next base: position 28,939,399 of record NC_086171.1, on the reverse strand, counting down.
AATCTTTTCTACATGCTCAAACAAAATAGATTTCAGTCCCCTCAACTGCCAAAAGAAAGTTGGCATTAATCTTTGTAAACCGCCCAGAGAGCTTCAGCTATGGGCGGTATAGAAATGTAATAATTAAAGATATTGCTGCTAAATCCTGTTGCTATATGGTGGCAAACTATTCAGAAAGAACGTACTATGAATGACACTTGGAGATTTTACAAACTTGTGATTTGGGTCATTTACCGATCACCATCTATAATGTGTATGAATAATAAGCACTATGATTTTAATACTAATTTGCTCAATTGCTATTCTAAGTTTGATGTTTGTAACTTCTAAGTGTTCTTTAAACAATCACACAGCCTTTCAAGATTAAATTTAAGTCTGGTACTTTCTGTGAGTAAAGACCTGATGTATCAAAGGGCAACGAAGTCCCATAGAAATGGGTTGGAAGTGTCTTTATAGTCCCTCAGTGACATTTCAGGGTGATGCTTACCTCATCTCAGGAACACAGAAAGCCGCCTTATACTGAATCCGACCCTCAGTCCATCTAGCCCATTTTTATTGATACTGACCAGCAGCCATGGCTCTCCAGGCATTCAGGCAGGAATTTTTCCACCCCTGCCCGGAGATGTCAGGGATTGAACCTGGGACCTTCTGCATGAAAAGCAGGTGCTCTTCCACTGAGCCATGGCCCTTCCCTGTGGTTCTTTAGTTAGAAGACCTAAATCTTCTAACTTCCGTTTTTCAAGAATGAAAGAGGAAATGGGAAGAAGAAATTGCTTGACTTTTTCAGAATCACAGAAGGAAAGAGTCCCTAACCTTATCACCAAACCTAACATTTTGTTTCTTTATTAATTAAAATGTATAATTATAATTATAATTTAATAAATCAGTAGATATCCATCAGTCAATATGTTCTGGATCTACCTTAACTATTACTAATCTGGGCACAACCCTCCAATTGCGCCAATGCTAAATATTATTGCCATTGTGGTCCTATACTTTTGGATCAATGGCGTATTGGTGACATTTGACTACAGTGTTAATGTGAAGACGGAAATAAAAACTTCACATTTCACTTCACATGCCATTTATGTTTTAATAGATAGTGTTATTCAGTACCGCTTGAGATGGAAAATGGGCACAGATCACTTTTCTATTCGTTCTCAGTCTCTTACACTAAGAGGAACATTCACCAAATCCACTGAGTGCATTCTGTCTAAAGTAAATGGTCTTATATGGAACTTTAAAATAATTGTCATTTCTTTCCAATTGGAATTTGAATTACATTGAAAGGGAAGATTTTCACTGCAGTAGGAATAAGTGGCTTATTTGGAAAGGTACCAAGCATAAATCTGCGTTGATATTATGCTCATGGAAATCTACTATAGATTTCTCTAATCATTCATGTTGTTGTCAATAAAGGAGTGACTGCCTAGTCAAGGTGGGAATTTATAACTAGGATATTTATACACCGAGAATATTATTACCACAGCTTATCTGTATATGTTGCCACTGAATGCAGCATTAAATAATTCTAGAGTTCTGCAATCAATCAATGGGCTGTAAGAGAAGCTTTCTTCTCCCTTTCTGCCCTAGTACATGCTGCATATCTCATTTATGGCTCTTGCCCCACTGTCTCACCTGTCTCTGCCTTGGTCATTACATTGACAACGCCCCTCATATAACGGTAACTGGTTGTGAGCCCCTTGCTTTCTTATGAAAGTATAAATCCAACGCATCATTCCCAATAGTACATAGCTCTGGTTCCCATAATTTCTCCTCCATAACAAGAGCGTGCCCATCATGCAAGTGGGCTTTGTGGTGGTGAAATTCCTGGCTCCTTCTTTGAAAGGGAAAGAAGGATAGAGGCAAAGGCACCGGCTTCTACTGTTGAAAGAGAAAGACAGAGGGCAAATGGTCAACGAATGAACCAAGCCCTACTCTCTCCTTACCCTGTTACTTGCCTCTCTAACTTGCTTACCCACTTACCTTTTCCCCCCTTCCTGATGCATGCACTGTTGCAGTGAGTACGATACAATATGAACAAGATAATATATCCCAGCTGTGATAGTTTTTGCTTACTATTCTTACCTGTTATGTCATAGGATCCCCTTTCTGCTCAATAAATCAGAGGGTACTGAAACAAGAATTTACTTCACTAATTAATGGCCAGATCCTATGAGTTGCTGCACCATCAAATAAAAACTAAGAATGAGAGATGCCCAATCCTACATCAGTGCAAGGTCAAAAATATCATAAAGCAAATTAGCATTAATAAACATTCCGTTGACACTCCAATCCTAAATATTTGTAACCCGTGCCTTACTTCCAAAATGATTTTTCTTTCTTTTTTCAAAGAATAACTCTTCACTGCCTTAAATGTTTGAAAAGGACATTAAATATTGTTCCAACACCTGATTCTACTTGTATTGCATGGTATATAATCTTACAGGGTTGGATTGTAACCTTGCATTGATAATACTGAAACAAAATGTTAAAGCTACGAATAGCACTATTCCATTTTTTACTTGTGTAAAAAGGTTTGTAAACTATATCAAGGTTATTAAGAACCAACAAAACAAAACAATGTCGCATTGGCTGGTGGTGGTTTGGATGAGGTGAAAGCACCTCTCTGCCATTGGGGAGGACTTCCATGGCAGAGGGGCACATGCTGTGGAGGCCCTTGGTATACCTACAGAAAGCCCTGCGGGCATAAATCTACCACTGGTGGTGTTTCCACCAGTGGTAGGCCTCAAAATGGGGTGTGTATCTTGGGACAAGACCGAGGCGGTCTTTGATCCATTGAATCAAAGTTCCTTCCTTCCCCAACTCCCATTCTGATTGCCACTTCACTCTGCCCCCCCCCACTTAGAACTGGTCTTTAAGGATACAATCCTATGGCCTAGACATTGTCTGAAGGCTTACAGGATTGTAAGGATTCCACCCTCTGAGGTTGGAGACAGCACTCTGAACTTGAGAGATGAAGATACAAACACATGCTCCTGCCCCCTCACATCCAGCATGGAAAGAACTGTGCCGGCTGCCTTCTGAGAACAGGAAATCCCCTTGGAGAGGGGGGGGAAGGCGGCATTCCAGTGGGCAGAGAGGGGAGGAGGCTAGCTATCCTGAGCCTCCTTCAGCCTCCTCCCATCTGCTAGGTGGGCTAAAAAATGCCCATCTAGCAAAATATGCAGGGTGGGAGGTGGGGAAGCAAAAATTGCCCTGCATTGGATGATTGGAAGCCTCTGAGTTCAGGGGCTTCCTATCATTATAGGACTGCACCCTAAATTCCTTTAAAATTTGAGAACACTTTTTAAAAAATATTCTGTTACATTGGTAACAACATTTTTGTTTAAACATTTTTTTTAAAAAAAGTAAAGCAGTGGAGAAATAATATTAAAATTTTGGTAACGATAAAGTTCAAAAGTTAATATTCTATGAAGGGTAAAATCATAGCTATTCATTGTAGATATTCACCCTGTGAATATTTAGTGGCTCTGGATAGTTTGGAATTCTGATGAATGCACAGAGCTCTAAGTATAAAGTCCCTTTTTATTTCAATGTCAAGTAATGCTTCATGCACAAATGGGATTGCTTCTCCAAAGCACTCCCTGAGGGAATGGGTCCTTCCTTTGTACCCAGAACACATTTGTGGAGCTTTAGGATATAATCATAGAGTGTCTTTAAAAGATTTGTATCTCTTTGTTTCCACTTCTTGATATTCACTTAGCATGTACTGAAATATGTAATTCTACATTCCAAATTGGAGTTAAATAGAACCCATTCTGAGTAAGTTTCTTCCTCATTAATACTATGTAAATATTACCCATTATGTTGCAGCAGACTTTGACCCACAGTATATTATCACACAATGAATAGACAGTTATTCCTAATCTGTCAGTCTTTTCCATTTACAAATGGAAGAGCATTAGACCGTCATTGTACAGCATGGTCTGGTCCAGTTCAGACATGATAGGAAACCGTGGTTTCTCACTGTGTGACAGAGTATCAAGCTGTCACGCTCCTTTCTCCTTATTTTTGTGAACCGCCCAGAGAGCTTCGGCTATTGGGCAGTAAAGAAATGCAATAGATAAATAAATAAATAAATTCTCCCCGCTTCCTTTTTCACACTTACAAGGAGATCAGAAGCTTCTGCATCTGACTTTCAACTAACCTCAGTTCCAAATGTTTGGATGTCCCAGGGAACTACGAAATCCACTTAAAATCATAAGTGGAAGTTTCTGATCTGCTTGCAGACTCAAAAGAGAAGAAGGTGAAGGGGGTCGGGAGACTCCCTGGACCTGTTCAGACAACACACTAAGCCATGGTTAGGCCACTAACCCTTTTGCAGCAAATGGTTAGTGAGCATGTTTAAACCATGGTTGTGTATCCAGCATGGTTAGGAATGGTTCACATGACACACTAAGCCATAATGTTTAGCTGAAAATGCTTAATCATTGTGGTTTAGTATATCATCTGAACAGGATCACTGTGGCTTGTTCGCGTGGTGGGAAACCACTGTCTTCTGTTACATCTGATCTGGCTGTCTGTCTTGACATATAGCAGTTTTCCTGCCCTAGATTCTACACACACAGCAACACACACACATTATTATAATTGTAGGGCTCAGAACTAGTGTGGTTGTGATGACTCAGGAGGGAGGACCTAAACTCAAATACTGGGCAAACCACAACATTAAGCTGCATTCCAATTGCTGGCATGGCTTCTGTAGCATTTGCTGAAATGTTGGTTGTAAAATATTACTCCAAACTCCTTCTGCTTTTGCTAATGCTGGTTGAAATGAAAGCCAAAGACCCTACGGCAGCTTTCCAAAAGAGAGTAGTAATAGGCCACGTCGAGACAATATTTTACTTGGATACTAAGATTAATAATAGTAATCACATCCTAATGCTAGGCATAAGTATTTAAGTGTGTGTAAATGTTCTCCACAGAACATACCCTGCCAAGCATACTATTGGTGCTCAGCAAGCAATAATAAATGACTGAGCATTTAAAATTTCATGACAATTTTTTATAAATGGCAATATAAGCTTTCAGAAATCAATAGCAGCTGCACAATGGAAGTACCTTGTTTGTTAATATGTGGAGATCATACAATGAATTATCTTATTCTCGGAGGGTTCCACAAAACCATTTAACTTCTTGTTTAGTGGTACACTTGCTTGCTTTGTATTGTGGTATACTGCGGGTCTTACTGAACAATTGCAATGAACGATGTCTTAAAATAATGAATGATTGCACCTTGATTAATTTTCTAATATAAATGAGACATTTAGAGTACAAGCCTGGGCATATTTAAACAAAACAAAAGTCCTACAACTCCCAGCATTCCCCAGCCAGAATGGCTGTCTGGGCAATGCTGGGAATTATAGGACTTTTGTTCTGTAGAAATGTGCATAGGATTCTGCTCTTAGACATTTTGGAGTCTAAATTTAGCATTTAGGAGTACGAACCATTTGCATCTCATAGAAATTCATTTATCCCATAACACTGGCCTGAATGATCCCTTCAAATTTCATCACTTGGCATTGCAAGAACTCACACTTGAAATAAAAAAAAATCTGGTACTTGGAATGGATCTCTGAGCAGTGTCTGAATGCATCTGGAGCAGAGCAAAGTACAGCTATTGCAAGTGGTTACAAGTCCCCTGTCCCTTAGCTATAACATTTGGATGTAATATCAGGGCCACCACAGATCACAGCACAATCCAGTCTTCAGCTTGTAGCATAATCAAAATCAGAAAATAATGTACACAAGAAGCAAAATAATGAGCCAAGCCACAAAGCTGAAGATCAAGTCCCATATTTGTATTACATGTTCAAGGAATTAAATGTGATAAAGGAAACAAATTCCAAGCAAGGAGTTCAGCATGTGGAAAAGGCAAAACATACTCCCTCTGCCATCATGCAGACATACACAAACAGTGTGTTCATGAACACACCTACAAGGCAAGCCTGTATGTGTGTTCACAATTTTCGTAAATGGCCCAGACAGCTTTGGCTATGGGGTGGTATAGAAATATAATTATGAAATGAAATGAAATGAAATGATATGTGTGTCAAAAAGATCCAGACTACCACCTATCACTATCTCTGGGCTCATCTACACCAAGCAGGATATTGCACTATGAAAGTGGTATGAAAGCAGTACATAAAAGGCAGGAGCCAGACCAAGCAAAATATAATGGTATAAAAGTGGTATATAGTATGTGTCAATGGGCCTCAACAGTTTTCAGTGCACTTCAATTGCACTTCAGTACTGCTATAAAGCAGTAGTGTGGCTCCTGCCTTTTATATACCACTTTCATACCACTTTCATAGTGGAATATCCTGTTTGTTGTAGATGAGCCCCCCCCTCTCGCACACACTCTCATCTACACACACACACACAGAGACAGACACATGGTGCAAGGGTCGTGGCTCAGTCATAGAGCATATGCTTTGCATGCAGAAGTTCCCAGGTTCAATTCCCGGCATCTCCAGATGGCACTGGAAAAGACTCCTGCCTGAAACCCTGGATTGCTGCTGCTAGCTAGTGTGAACAAGACTGAACTGGATGGACTGCTCGTCTGGTTCTGTATAAATGCCATTTCCTACGTTCCAGTGGAGTGCCTGCCCCTGAGCAGCACTACTCCTCTGAGAGCTCTATTCTTCCCTAGTGGATGCCAGCTGGTAGGTAAGCAGGCAGATGAGCATTGGATGGTGATGGTTTTGTCTTGAGCAGGACATGGTGGTGAAGCTCACCTTGCACAGCTGGTCTGGTGACAAGAAGGTTGAGGTGGCTAGGAATGACCTTGCCAGAGCCTCCAGGCTTTTTCTGTGCCCCATGTGCCCCCTCTTCCCCTTGCTGGCACCTGCCTCCTGCCGCCATCTCCTCATCTGACTCCTTGTCACTGCCAGTCACCAATGCCACAGGAGGCGTGAGTGCAAGAGACCCAACCAGCAGAACAATTGGAGGAAGCTCTTCCTCATCACTGTCCTACTGCCACAGCAGAGGGCAACCATTTTAAATATCAAGGCCTTTGCATGCAAAACAGCTTCATCTGGGTTTGGCCTTACCTACCATTCCCATGATAATAAAAAACCACTTTAAATATCAAATGGCTTTGCCCTGACTTCCTCCAGCAACCGTCTTCTGAAACAACAAGAAGAAAAATGTTTGGGTTGCTTGTCAACCCAACCTACAAGGGAAAAACAGATCTGGATTCGTCAGAATCAGCCTCCTATAAAGTAGAAGCCTACCATCTCATGTGAATCCTTTAAAATGTGGTATTTGCCTTCTCTGGGGAAGATGAAGTTATAAGCGCACATGTCAGTGCAGTTCTGGTCCAAGATATTTTACTGCCTGAGGCACAGCAGCAAATGGTGTGTCTCTACATTGCTCCAAGTCAAGTTGCATACTTCCCTAGGCCAGACAAGCTATTTGGCATGTGAGGTGGAAATCCTACCCACTTCCTGGCAGTAAAAATGCAGTAATAATAAACTAAGGAATGATAAATTTCTTGACTTTTTCATGACACCCACTCTGTCTAATGGTAGGGCCATCCCTGTACCACCATTTCAAACTAGTTCTTAGCTTCATATAACAACATATGGCGTAGGGGGAGAGACCTTTTCTGTAGGGTGTAAAAACTAGAAATACACAAGGATGGTTTCTATTGGAAATTGATAATGTACATTAAATTAATTGATTAAATTAATTGATTGCATTTGGCTTTAGGCTGCTGTTGAAATAGTACACTTATGATGTAAGTGTGTCGAATGATAGCATGTTTTTTCCCTCTTTGCTCCTTGTCCCTGGACTCGAATTACTCTTGGCATTTGCTGTAATGATGCAGGTACAATAGTTTTGCTTAATTACAGTTTACCATCTTAAGCAACTTTTCCCTTGAGTCACTGAAAAGTTTTATTGCTACCCTTTAATACGATTATGAAAATTAATGGCCTTGCACTATCTTTTAATGTACAAGAGTAAGCGGGAATAAACTCTGCACTATCCCTGGCCTTTCTCCATTGCCAGCAAGCTAAAAATATATTGGAGCACAGGAAGATCCTGAATTTATTACCAGCTTTTGCCATGCCATGCAGCTTATTTAAAGACCTCCATGCATCTTGCAGTGGGATGCTACATTTGTCTGATATGAAATAAAATAAAATGTTTTGGGGGTTTGGGGTAACTTGTTGATATGTCAGCAAACGCCAAAAATATAGTTAGAGCATTTGGTTGCAAAGGGGGTAAGCTCAGCTTCCAATTGTCAATCCATCGGAAGCCACTATTTCTCATGGGGTAGAGCCAGCATGGGAGAGTACTCAGATTTTAGGCTAGGACTGGAGAGACCCAGGTTGAAATCCCAGCTATGAAGCTCACTAGGGGCATGTCTAGACCAGGGGGAGGGGGAGGGTCTTGCGATATGCTGATCGCGAGATCCTCCCCCTCAGTCTACACATGGCGCACAATGTCCTGGGAGGACGGAGGACATCATGCCCGCCATTTTTTTTTGAAGATGAGCACTTGAGCGCTCTTGCAAAAAGGTGGGTTTTTAAGTGTGTGTGTATGTGTGTGTGTGTGTGTGTATATATATATATATATATATATATATATATATATATATTCATATTCCCATCCTCCCACCCCACCCCTGATGGGCACGGAGCTCCTGAGGAGCTCTGTGCCCAGTTCCTGGCTCCTTACGGTTATTCGCAAGGAGCCGGGATGAAACCGGGATGGCGGCCCACACCTCCCGCAGTCTCGGGACGATCCCAAGACTGGGAAAAACTGGGATTAAAGATGTCCCGGTTATCCTGGGACAAAGGAGGGATCATCCCTCTCTGCCCCCGGGATCCCCTGTGCGTCATATGGATGCACAAGGATGATCCCTGGGCGATCCCCAGGGATATCCCATCGTCTAGACATGCCCTAGGTGACCTTAGATCAGTCACTGCCTTTCAGCCTAACTTATGATGTAGGGTTGTTGTGAGGATAAAATGGGGGAGGAGGCAACCATGTACACTGGGCTCAATGGCAGAAGGGCATAATAAAAATGTAATAATGCATGGATAGTATGCTTCTTCTATTAGCTGCTTTGCAGCCCTTGATAAAAGAACAAGATATAAATGGTGACATAGTGCTGCAACTTAGTATTTCTATACTGCTTAAGGAAATTCAAAGTAGTTCACATGCATCATATCAATAATGTTCCCAACAATCCTGTGATTGTTAGTGTTTTTATACTATATTTGTTACTATCTCTATATCTCATCCTGTAAATATTACTATGTCTATACTGCCTTTACATGGAGAGTAAGGAAGTCTTGTTACCTGAATTGGGGGCTTCCCAGTTTGCAGTTTTGTCTCTAGCCTTTATTCAATACTAGTTATCCTATAATAATTATTTTTTAAATTTATTCCTTAAGGAGAGAGACGAATTGGCCATTTAGTAGCATTGAGGCTGAGCTAAAAAACCAACAATCTAAGGCAATTTGGAACTGTTTAAAATGGACAGAATAGCTGCTTCCTTCAAGTAGTTCTTGCAATGTGATGAAACTTCCTGTGGGTGTTAAATTCATACTATTCCAGGGTTAAGCCCTTAGATTTCAAGCAATCTCCTTCAAGTGGAATATAATGGAAGGGATAGAATGTTCTCTTTTGATATATTTTTTTAAAAAATAATAATTGCGGCCAACTGGAGAAAATGTCTATTTAGCAAAAAAATATCTATAGCTATTTCCTAGAGCAGTCATTTGTGGTTCAAAATTAGGAAACACAGCTTCAGTACGCTGTCTTTTTTGTCTTCCCAGTTTTGTATGAGGAAGTAATGGAAGCTTATTATTATTATTATTATTATTATTATTATTATTATTATTATTATTTTAGCTGTCCACATTTTACTTCTTCCTACAATCCATTACAAATAGGAAATGGACCGTTTTCTGGGATATATAGATGGTTGTGCTTCAATAGATTAAAATCTACAATTTTATCACACTGATGTCAGTCAAGGGGAAAAGAGGACAATTGCGGGCATGGAGGAGAAAGATGGGTAAAGTGAAGCAGATATTCTGTGAAAAGCCAAATGAAATTAAAAGATCTTGAGTTTGCTCTAGCTGGTGGGAGTGTCCCCTCAGCACAGGAACATAGGAAGCTGCCTTACTGAGGCCTAGACCAGCCTATATTCCGGGGTAATACCCAGGATCGTCCCTGTGCATCCAGTTAACGTACAGGGGATCCCGGGCTCAGGCAGGGATCAACCCTCCCTGGCCCCAAGATATAGGCCTACCCTTTGGTCCTGCATTTTCCTGCGGTCTCGGGCTGAGCCTGAGACCGCGAGCGTGTGGCCCATTTCCACGGCTTTCCCTGGCTCTGCGTGATTATTCGTGCGGAGCCGGGAGCTGCGTCCATCGGTGCTAGGGTGGGGGGAGTGGGGAAATCAAGCTTTTTTAAAAAAACAAAACACTTACCTTGCCGCTTATCCTCTCGTGCACAGCCAACCCTTTAAAAGATTTTTTAAAAATGGCAGGTGCGACGGCTCTCTTCTTGAGCTCGTCGTGTCTCGCATGTAAACGAGGGTGAGATCTCGCGTTATTCATAACGCGATGTCTCCTCTCCTCTCCCTTGGATTTTCACTTAGGTCTAGCAAAGGCCTATGTCAGACCCATTTAACCCAATATAGTCAACACTGACTGGCAGCGCCTCTCCAAGGTTTTACCTGGAGACGCTAAAGATTGATCCTGGGACCTCCTGCATGCAAAGCATGTGTTCTACTACTGAGCTATGTCCTCCTCCCTTGTGATACAGTCTCCTCCATGGCTCACAGATCCCCCTGCCAATGGCAGGAGAAGAAGGTGACAAATTGATTTCCCCCTTCCCCTTGTAACCTCTTGTGGTTGAAAATCTACTCCAAAGGAAGAAGATCTGCAGGAGGAAAGGAGAACTAGTAAATATCAGAGCCAGTAAGTCTATATACACCAGTTTCTGGGGAACATGGGTGGGAGGCTGCTGTTGCACCATGTCCTGCTTGTGGGTCCCTGGTCGACAGCTGGTTGGCCATTGTGTGAATAGAGTGCTGAACTAGTTGGATTTTTGGTCTGATTCACTCTTCTTATAATTAATGCAATGTGTTGGAATGGAGGTTCATCAAAGGGGCTCCATCTGTGAATGGAAAGGATCCTTCTATTCCTGGATGCCCAGTTAGGACCCAAACCAATTTTAAGAGGAGAAAAATAAAAGCCTCAGTTGAGATCGCAAACTGTTATGAAAATCAGCTGATTAAAAGGAGAGCTGATGGTGACAGATCTAGACAGTGCCTGAAATCGCAGTGACCTTAATTTGAGCTAATCATCTAAATTAAGGAAAGAGCAGATGCTTGAGAGACCAAGTGTATATGAACAGAAAATTTATGAACATACTGCCTCAGAAACAACAGTATTAATTCTTAATCGTCCGATTACTCTTTTCCATAAACACACACACACACAACTTCTTCACACTTTAATAGGGAATACTCCCCCTGCCCCGGCTCTATTTTAAGGTGGGGGGTATATGTGGCATTATTCAAGATCACTGCTTACTTTATGCAAGTATGATAATAGTTTATGGACAGTTTTCCCCTGGTTTGTAAACTGCTTCCTAACTTGCTGCTTGAGAACTTCTTCTCCTGCAAATAGTTAGGCTTGTGATTAATTTTGTATCTACAATTAATTGTTGCACATAGAAAATCTGTGAAATCTCAGTGCAGTTTATGTCAGTTAAAACAATTTTAACACAATTTGTGTTTTTTTTTTAACAAATTCAATAAAATAATAATGAGACTTGTTTCTAACTTTCCTTTCCCTGTTTTTCACATTGGATAAAATCCAACATAAATCCTATTAAGAGTAGACCCATTGAAATGAATGGGACTTAAGCTAGACTAACTTAAGTCCCATTCATTTCAATGGGTCTACTCTAAATAGGATTTATGTTGGATTTTACCCATACATACACATACATACACTTAGGGGGCTGCCATCATGCACCCATTGATTTAATGTAAAATTCCATTCAGTGGGCTCAGCTTTGTGACTGGCATTTGCATGATCAGGACTAACAAATGCTTAGCTAGTAAGTAGTTAGCCAGTGAATGTAAGGATTATGTAAACCAGAGATCTCCAATCTTTTTGGACCCATGCAGACATTTGGGAATTTGAGAAACTGCTGTGGGCACCCCCACAAAATGGCTCTCCCAGAGGATGTGGTTAGTCACATAATGGCTGCTGTCGGAGCCTGTGTACTCAAACAACAAATAATTCACCCAAGAAACTAGGGCCACAGCTAGACATAAGGTTTATCCTGGGATCATCCAGGGTTCACCCCTACCTGAGCACTGGATCCCCTGTGTGTCACCTAGGTGAACAGGTTTGATCCCTGGATGATCCAGGGATAAACCTTAGGTCTAGCTACGGCCTAAGTGAGTACAATGGGAAGAAGGTTATGAACTCCAAAGCCAATACACATATTTGACCCCAGAGAAGCACAACAAAATACACATTTAAGGTTGCAATCCTATACAACCTATGCTTACAAGGAACTCAATGGAAATTACTTCTGAGTAGGCATATATGGGATTATTCTGCTGATATCCATACTCTCCCTGCAGCCCATAAGGAAAAGGCAATATTTTTCCTACCTCAACCTCAGGCTCAGACACTCCATTCCCTATCCAGTGGTCCTACCTCCTCTGCTATCCTGTGCCCAGGAAGCTGGTGAGTGAGTGTGTGTGTGTGTGTGTGTGTGTGTGTGTTAGAGAGAGAGAGAGAGAGAGAAGGGACTGGGAAGGGAGAAAGAAAAAGCAAGGCTATGGGCTGGGAGGAGAAAAAGAAATAGCATGAAAAAGGGGTGAGTGGAAGAGAAATACCACTTTCATACCGCTTTCATAGTGGAATATCCTGCTTGGTGTAGATGAGCCCAATAAGGCTGATTTCTCTAAGCAGTTGTTACAGTAAATTGGTGTTATTTGTCCCCTACTTTTGGCCCTGGAGGGGCATCATTCAGTCCAGTTAATAACATAATGTGTGAGCTGCAGATTACTCTCAGTTACTTCTGTGGCCTTAGCTAGACCTAACTCATAGTCTACGATGGAGGAGGGAAGATCTCGCAATGTGATTAACGCAAGATCCCTCCTCCATGAAGCGCGTGAGGCGCGATGACCTCAGGAGGAGAGGCGTCGCGCCCACCATTTTTTAAAAAGAAGAAGGAGCGCAGGAATGCTCGTGCGCTAAAAGTAAGGGTTTTTTAAATTTTAATTACTTTTCCCACTCCCCGCCTACCTCCGATGGGTGCAGTGCTCCTGGGGAGCAAAGCACCCCGTGCACGGCTCTGCAGCAACAGGCCACACGTTCTGCAGTCTTGGGCTTAGCCCGGGACTGCGGAAAAAGCGGGCCCAAAGGGGAGGGCGAGATCCCGGGGCAAGGGAGGGATCATCCCTCTCTGATCCTGGGATCCTCTGTACATCATGTGGACGCACAGGGACGATCCCAGGGTTCGCCCCAGGATTTCGCCCGGTCTAACTAAGGCCTGTGTTTGGCTTACACCAAGCAGGATATTGCGCTATGAATGCAGTATATAAAAGGCCACACTACCGCTTTATAGAGGTATTGGAGTGCATTGACAACTGTTGGGGCCCATTGACACAGACCATGGACCACTTTCAGACCGCTTTCATAGTGCAATACCCTGCTTGGTGTACATTAGGCCTTAGTCTCAAAGTACATTGTACATTGTACATTGATGGTGCTATATAAATAAATAAATAAATAAATAAATAATAATAATACATTGAATGTCCAGGAAATTGCTGGGACTGACCTCTGAGCTTCTTGCATAAATCACATTCATGCATATGGATGGCTTCTATGACCACAAAAAAGAGCCCATAGGGAAACTCTCATCCACTTCTTGGTTTGTCAATATTGCATCCTAGAGCTCACTGCTCAGCATTTCCTGCACCATGTCCACAATGTCTTTACAAAAGGGTTCCCTCCAGGGAACAAGTTGTTTAAGGGCCTGATCTGATATAGGTTTAAACAGGAAAAAAGTCCTGTAATTCCCAGACTCCTCCAGCCAGCAATGCTGGTTGGGAACTCTGGGAATTGTAGGACATTTTTTTCTGTCTAATGCATCGGATTATTTTAGTCTTCTCCATTAAAAAGAAGAAAACAAACTTTCTATCTGTTCTGAGCTGATAATATAGTACTTTCTTCTTTTTAACACGCTGTAGTTTAAACAAAATCTGTTTGGGGGTTCTCTGAATGTTTCTCTTATGCAAATATTCCCAGCAGACTTGTAAAGTACAGCATGTAAGCAACACTGTGATGTGTCTCACAGAAATTGCATATCTATTTATGGTTTGGGGGTGGGTGAATGAATTTGCAATTTCTTTTGCTTCCCATGCTTTTTCAACGTTTCCTGCAAATTGTGTGTAGATAAGTGCAAATCAGCAGTCTTTGCAACCAGGATTCTTAGAAGTGTAAAAAATGCATAAAATTAAAACAGTGTGAGAGGAATGTGCTTCTAATTAAGGTAACCATATAAAGAAATGTGGGGACTCAAATGAGTTGCCTCAGCTGAAAGATTTAGTGGCTCAGTTTAAAGCTAAGCATGCCAAAGGAGGTTCGTTTCTCTACTAATATTTCCATGATCACCTGAAGCGCCTTGGTAGCACTCTTACATCAGAAGTTACATCAGGCCGGCCCTACCGTAAGCCAAGAGTGAAGTGTCCAACCTTAGGTGGCAGATTTTTGACATGACTATTTACTGCTCTTTAATCATTAATTAATTAGGACACAATTGATTTTTTTAGACAGAAAAAAGTCCTACAACTCTCAGCATGTCTTAACCAGGATTGTTTCCTTAGTTGATTTTATAGTTTTCTCATCATGGGCATCACCATTCAGATTTTCTGCCAGAGGCACCAAAATATCTTGGTCTTTTTCTGCTTTACCCTTTTGAGATAAATCATGAATGATAATGCATTACCAGTGAGTTCTATAGTAAAATGTCACAGTGTGGAGTGCTCCTGTTCATTTTTCCAGGCAATGAGCCATAACTTCTTCCAGGAGCCTCCATTCCATTTCCCCTCCCCCTTGGTTTTCCTTCCTCCAATTCCCAAGAAAGGGTCAGCTTTCCATGCCCACTGAATATGTTCAGTCAGCACTGGGCTCTTTGGGGCCGAGAGAGCTGCCCTCGTAAGTTTTTCTGTATATACTTTTGCAAACCTTCAGGTTCCCTGAGTATGCTAATACCTCCCACTTGTTTACACGTGGCGCTCATTTGACTACATAAGGGTAGCCAACAGGAGAATGAATTCAGTAGTAGTATATATGATAGCAGTGGGTCAAACAATAACATCCAGGATATACTACTGAGAATACCAACATAATGGATGCATGTTGTGTATTTGCAAAATACTATTTAATTTAGTATGCTGTAATGAAGCACTATCCATCCATCTGTCTATAATTCATCTGCTCCAGTCCGTTCTTGTTTTCCAAGCACAGCTTAATCATTGACCTTTACTTAGGTTCTTGTCCGGTAACAAAAGCCACAGGTGCTCATGTTAAGTGCTTACAACCTAGGGCAGGGTGGACGATTTGTGGCTATCCAAATGTTTTGGCTTATAACTCCCCTCCGCCCTAGTCTACCCTAGCCTGCATAGCCAACAATGAGGAGTGGTGGAAGTTGAGGGCAAAACATCTGGAGGGCCAAGTTGCCCGACCCTGACCTAGAAGAAGTTGGAAATCTCATCACAACTTTTACAGCTCCAATCCTCTAAATTCTTACTCGGGAATTAAGCCCCGTTCAGGCATTCGCCTGAATGCATGGTGGCTTAAATGAGGTAGAGTGTTGGAGCCATGCACACAGGCAACACCCTCTACAGGCATGCTGGCCATCTCTGTTTGCTTGAACATAATAGAACTCCATTTCAGACCTTGCCAATTCAGCACAGCAAGGTCTGAACTGAAGGGGGCTGAGGCCATCCCACTCGAAGGCCTAGGGGGCAGGACAGTTTTCATAGCCCCAGTCCTCTACCCACCTTAAGCCCTCACCCATTCAGGCAAATTCAGTGAGACCTATTTCTGAGAAGACTTGCATAGCATTGCACTGTAAGTAGGATATAGCTATCTCACTATATTCCACGGTGCATGTGCTACTTGCTTCCACAAAAAATCTCTAAAATGGAAATATGGTCGTCCTTGAGTTCACGTAGAATTTTTCATTTATAAGAACTGGGACAAAATTATGCATGGTGTGGAGAATGTGGATAGGGAGATATTTCTCTCTCTCTCTCTCCCATAATACTAGAACCCAATGGGGTCATCCCATGAAACTGATTGGTGGGAGATTCAGGACAGGTAAAAGGAAGTACCTCTTCACACAGTGCATAGTTAAACTATGGAACTCACTACCGCAACATGTGGTGATGGCCACCAATTTGGAAGGCTTTAAAAGGGGGTTGGATAAATTCCTGAAGGAGAAGGCTGTCAATGGCTACTAGTCCTGATGGCTAACTGCAACCTCCAGGATCAGAGGCAATAAGCCTGTATGCACTAGTTGCTGGGGAACATGGGTGGGAGGGTGCTGTTGCATCATGTCCTGCTTGTGGGTCCCTGGTCGACAGCTGGTTGTCCACTGTGTGAACAGAATGCTGAACTAGATGGAGCCTTGGCCTGATCCAGCTTGGCTCTTCTTATATTCTTACATTCCTCCTATATTGTGGAATTGTGCACATGATGATGCAATCCAGAACTATAAAATAGTACTGGGAGTTCACATGTATGCCATGCAACACATTTACATAACACATTATGCAATGTTTTCTTCTTTTGATTTTTTGTTTTATTTTTTACTACCAGAGTGTTCACTTATAAATAGGTCACATTTAATTTTCCCACTGAAATCCATAGAAGTGCTTGGCTTTGGTTGGCTGGATTGTATCCATTTTGTTCCATTTCCCACACAATCTGCAGATTTGCAGTAAAGTTACACCTGTGCTACTTTGACTTTGAATAAAATTCAGATGGTATGAAGCTGGGAGGAGGGAGGGAATAGGACCTGACAATATATTGCAGTGAACCTAAAAGAGCACATTGCTCACAACTTTCAGTTGTAACATATGTTAACAGAAAACACCTTGATTTTCAGGAATGTTCTGTGCTTGTCTCTGATGTTAGTATCTCCTTCAGGGCTGGGGGAAAAATCCATTCATGGGAGCTAGCATCAGATATTTAGCTTCAGATCAGGCTGCTGCTGGTGATGATGATAGATAAGCAAAATCTCAGAGTTTATTTTGCACTTTTTGGGACCTGGAATGGAGAGGAAGAATTTGCTAATGTATTCCTCCTGGGATTGAGGAACACTGAGGGCATGTCCAGACTTCGGGATATCCCGGGGATCACCCTAGGATCATCCCTGTGCATCCACATAACGCACAGGGGATCCTGGGGGCAGGGAGGGATGATCCTTCCCTTGCCCCAGGATATGGCCCTACACTTTAATACCGGTGTTTCCCATGGTCTTGGGATGATCCTGAGGCCACAGGATGTGTGGGCAGCCATCCCGGTTTGTCCTGGCTCCTTGTGAGTAAATGTGAGGAACCGGGAACCGGGCACGGAGGTCCTCAGGAGCTCCGTGCCCTTCGGGGGGGGGAGTGGGAGGTGGTTTTTTTTTTTAAAAAAAATTACTTTTTTCACTGTAGCGCTCCTGTGCTCGTTTCCGATAAAAAACAAAAAGGCGGCCACGACGTCCTCTTCCTCCCGGGATGTCATGCGTAGACTGAGGGGGAGAATCTCGTGGTCACCATATCGCGAGACCCTCCCCCCTTCCTCCTGGAAAGCCGGGAGGTCTAGACATGCCCTGAGATATTAAGCACTGAGAAATTCTCAAGGGGTTCATTTATGCAATGTTTTCCATCAACATGGCTTTTTGAAAAAGACCATAAGAACAGAAGAAGAGCCCTGCTGGATCAGAACCTAGTGCAGAACTCTTGTTTCCCATACTGGCTACAACCGGATATCTCCGAAAAGCCCAGAAGTGGAACGAAAAAAAAGCAAAAACCCTCTCTGGTGTTGCTATCCAGAAACAGGTACTCAGAGGCCTGTTTGCCTCTGATCGTGGAGTTATTATTTAGCCATCATGACTAGTGGCCATTAATAGATTTGTCATGTAGGAATTTATCTAATCCCTCTTTCAAAGCCATGTAAACTAGTGGCCATTCTTGTGATGGCAAATCCATAAAGCAATTATACAAGTTTAGCAAGCCACTACTTCAAACTCAGATCTGATTATCTTACTTTGGCTATTATTGGACCAAATATTATGGATTCAGATTCATTGTGCAATGGCAAAAATAATCTTGTGAATCCACCTGATCATGTAACTATTTTTTATACTATTTTTTTTTCATTGGGTAAAACCTGTTCCAAGTGTGTGGGGTCACTGCAGAGAGGCCCTTTCCTGTGTGTTCACATATATAAATATCACAAATAAATAAATGAATACAGCTCTTGTTCAGACTTTGATGCTCAACACAGCAAGGTTAGAACAGAGGGTGCATGGCCAACATTCACTGGATCATAGGGGCCAGGAACAGTATGTGCGATCCCATTCCCAGTCTCATGAATTGATGTAACCTGTTATTGCCTGAACAGGGCTTACATTGAATTCCTCCATGCAGATGCATTGAATGGAAAAAAGATTATCTGAAAAGGGTTAAGAATTTGCCCGGAATACCCTCTCCCCCAGATTCCCACGGAGTTCAAACCACTGCAGTGTGTATATGTGTATTTCTGTATGTTTTTCTTAGGGTCTTGGCCATTGGTTCTAGGGGTGGGTTGATGCTACTCATTTATATTAGCTTTGAAAATAGTGTAGGTTTTTTTGTTTTTGTTTTTAACGGGGCTTTCATATTCAGTGGGAAAATGCGCACCATGTACCCAAACCGCTTAGATAGAAGGCAGTTTGCAAAATTTAGTGTCTGACACTACAGGATCAGGAAGTAAGGTTGCCTTTAGGGCTCCAGTTATAAATGGCTGTCACTTTGAATTGTTGGTCTAAAATCCCAGAAGAAATATAGTGGAACTTTTAACTCTGATTCCATTGTGATTGATCTCGCAGATTTTTAGAGTAATTGATGGCATTGCCTTAGTTGAGTCTGTTAGTGCAAATAATTATTAATCAATATGCACTCAGCTCTTACTTTAGAAGATAATTTTAACACATGATTTATTCTGAACATTTCAATTGAGCTACCTTTACAAGGAGAAAATCAATTGGCTAGTGGTCTAAAGCACTTTAATTATCTCAAGAGCTGTGTGTGGTGGGTCTTTTTCTTTTTTCTTTTTACTAGGCATTTCCCTACCATAGTAACTTATTGTCCCATACAGAATTAAGCTCTTTACTACTTGGCACCTTCATTGGCAGGATATTTTTCATTGCTTCTTTAAAGAAGAAAACGTTGCTTTTTTATTGACTTTTGTTTTCGTTTTGTTTGTTTTTTAAAAAAACTTGTTTAATTTGATACTATAAAATTAGTATTATATACTAATACTGAGTGGAGGGGCGGTATGGCAGGGGGAGGATTGTAAAGAATGAGGTACTTTTGGACACAAAGAATGCTTGTCTTAAAAGATTTGCCAATGACTATTTTCTTTAGATGTTTGCTCTTGCAGATTCACTATAGCAGTGGAGAATTGGAGTTAATTTGGAAGGGTATTCCCATGCCGGAATTCAGATGCAGGTGGTTAGCTGTGCATTAGTCAGAGATGGATTTAATGGTGATTTATTCTAAACCTCTGTTATACATGGACACGTTGTGTACTCCATCAAGCTAAACACAGGCCACCATCCATCTATAGTTGGTCATATGCAGATCCAACGCCAGAGGTTGGCTTCATTGGGAACGCCCCAGAACTCCCTCCTCGCTGTTGCTACTTGTTCACTTGCCCCATCTAACCATGTGACCATTGACAAGAGCAAGAATAGGCAGCCTCCCCACACCTGGCTCGCTCTCTCCTTTTGGGTAGTTGTGCGGATTTGACCCAGAGACTGTGGGGGAAGTGTGTGCAAGCAACTGGGCAGCAGTGAAAGTGGCAAAGAGGTTGGGTGGCCACCTATGAATCATCGAAAGAGAAGACATGCATCACTCTGGAAGAGGATAGAAATTTGCATAAAATGTGCATATGCTAATTTATATGCCTAGATGCATGTTTAGAATTAATTGCTGTAATTGAAAAAGAAGCTCTTAACTTGTGTTTTGTACAGTAGCTTAAAATTCCCCTAAATTCCAGGAAGAGGGATTTCACAGACTTTGAAACAACACTATTTCCTGTAAATAATCTCTGTTTATTCACCAGAATATCTATCTATCTATCTATCTATCTATCTATCTATCTATCTATCTATCTATCTATCTGAATGACTTTTCTCTGCTTAAAAGAACTGACTATGGTTTGCAAGTAAAAGCCTGAAAGTCTTTCTTTTAACCTATTCCCTTCTTCTTCCAACAGGAAGGGGCTTTGCGGGGGGGGGGGAGCAAAGCAAAGAAGCCATGGTTTCTTTCAAAAATTCTAACTTTAGAACAAAGTGCATGGAGCCATTATATCCCCAGCAGAACTTCCCCACAGTCTGTTGGTGGGCGCCTCTGACAGTGCGAAGGCACTTTCGAAGAACAGGAAAAGCTCTTTGTTATCTGTGAAAGATCAAACAGGTTAATTCTGGGACTGTTCCCAGCACACTGCTCCCTTCCTTCCAGCTGGTTGCCTGCCTGCTTTGCAGTGCAGTACTACCGAAGCTTTGGAGATTAAAAACATCTGGCTTTTCGCATCTCTTTTGTGCTCCAGAAAGATAGCTCCGAAGAGTTAGCAGCGGCGTCTGCCAGCACTTATCTGACACATTTTGTTGACCTTGATACTTAGCACTGGCATTGCCAACGCCAGATTAAAAAGAAAAGAAAAAAGGCTGCTTTTGTGACACGAGGCAGATCACCCACCACACAGTGGAAGCTGGTGGCTCCAATATCAGTAGGGCGGGAAATCCACTCCGGGGTTCATTCAGAACCAGTCAGAACTCTAAAGGACCTATCCAAGGTGCGGAAGAGTTCTTTCTGGTTCTGACTGAAATCTGGAGTGGATTCACCACCCCACTGTCCTCAGAACCACCAGCCTCTACTGCCACAACACCAGCCTTCCCCTAATCCTGATACCTTCCGGATGTGTTGGATTTCGACTCCCATTGTTCCCAGGCAGCATGTTCTAGGACCTGAGCCTTGGGCTGGTTAAAAAGTGTTGTTATTTAAGCCTAAGCCTCAAAAATGTGCATTTGGTTAATGCCTTCCTTCGGATGTGTGAAAACATTGGCTGTCCTTATAATATATACATATAATGCACATACACACACTCTTTCTCACACACACATAGTGCCACAGATAATAATGATGGTTTGCAGGGTACTGTAAGCAAAAAAAAGGAGTTGGCAGAATCAACAATGATGGATACAAGAAAGGAAGACAGGGGAGACAAGGGATATATGTGAGCAAATGCAGGCAAACGTATTTTGTTTCAGTTACTGTGTAACCCACTTTACAGAGGATAGTAAGATAAGAAGGTGTCTTATACTAAGTCAGACCCTTGGTCCATCTGGCCCAGTATTGTCGACACTGACAGGCAGCGGCTCTCCAGGTTTCCAGGCAGGATTCTTTCCTTGCCCTACCTGGAGAAGCCAGGGATCGAACCAGGGACTTTCTGCATGCAAAGCATGTGCTCTATCACACAGAGCTACAGCCTCTCCCATGGCCCTCTAATGAAGGGGGCCCTCTATTGGAAGGGCTGTCCAGTCCAAGTCTGATTTAAAACCAGATAACCATAGGAAAGGAGAGCAGAAGCCATGAAGTAGCCCTACAACAGCCATCCTATCCCACTAAGAAGGACATGTCCAGGCTTTGGCTAAAGGTCAAATGGATCACAAGCTTTTGCAACTTGTTAATTACACTGGAAAATGTGTTCTTTTTATTAAGGCAAGCACTCCTTAACAACACAACTCACCTTTAAAAAACAAAGGCGGTAAATTATCTTAAACATGGGCCTTAGCTAGACCGGGCTTTATCACGGGGCGAACCCCGGGATCGTCCCTGTGCATCCACATGATGCACAGGGGATCCCGGGATCAGGGAGGGATGATCCCTCCCTTGCCCCAGGATAGCGCCCTCCCCTTTGGGCCTGGGCTGAGCCCATTGCCGTGGTTTGACCTGGCTCCGCGCGAGTGGGAGCCGCGCACAGGGTGCAGCGCTCCCCAGGAGCACTGCGCCCATCGGGGTTAGGGTGGGGGGAGCAGGGAGAGTAGTTTAATTTTTTAAAAAAACTTACCTTTAGCGCACGAGCATTCGTGCGCTTCATCCTCTTTCAAAATTAAAAAATGGCGGGCGCGACTCCTCTCTTCCTGAGGTCGTCGCACCTCACGTGTAAACGGAGGAGAGTTCTCACGTTAATCACAATGCAAGATCTTCCCTCCTCCGTCGCGGACTATAAGGTAAGTCTAGCTAAGGCCATGGTGGAAGATATTTGGAGATGCCGCATTTGGACTATGCTTTATTGTTATGGGAATGCGCCCAGGCAAATTTGAGCCTTGCATGCTCCCCCACTCCCACTCCTCCTCTCGTGTGGCTTTTGTTTACAATTAACCACAGTTCAGCATCACGTTCAAACCCTAAACTGTGCTTAAGTTTAACTATGGTTTTATTGAAACAAGCCAGCTTCATAAAGCAAGAGATGAAGATGGCTTGTTTCAGTAAACCATAGATTAAGATTAACCATAGTTTCTCAGGGTTAAGATGAAATGATAAATTCCAGTTAGTCAAAAACAGAAGCAAGACCTTCCAAACACCACCCACACCCAGGTTGCATTTCCCATAATGATAAAGCATAGTTTATTACAGCTTCTGTATACAGCCGCTGTCTTTTCCATACCATCGTTTTCTTCACTGGTAGGAGTTTTCTGTGTTTGACTTAAAATGAGCAATCTCAACATTATTATGCATTTACAGTTCTATGATATATTAAAACTAGGGTACACATGAAGATAAGATAAAATTCATGTTTTTAGATTATCCAAGGCAAATATGATTTTAATGCCTTTATTACTTGCTGTAGACTTCAGCTTTCAGGTTAGAACTCCCATAAAGCTGTCTTAATTTATTAGCTGTGTCATGTTAGTATTGGATAACTAGCTCGAAGATAAATCTGTGCTTAGTACAGATGTGTCTGAGTTGATGATGTTCAGTGTAATTTATATAGAAAGTCTAGTTTGGTTATGAGGAGAAGTGCAATTTTATGTGACAGCTTTAGATGGTGGAATGCTTATTAATCTTGGTCTGTTGCATATATTTGGAAGAATATTTTCAGCCATGTTTAGAATTTGATGAGGTCTTCCCCCACCCCCTCTTTTCGGTTTGATTTAGTGAAATACCAGTTTCTTATAATGATGCATATTAGCTTTTCTTCGCCAAAACTGCGTTTAATGTACGCACACCAGTTTTCTTTATGCATTCTGCATGGAGGCAAATTCTATACCACTTCAAAGCTGATAAAATTCTTCATATATGTTAATGATCCTCTTGCCCTAAACATAATGATGAGCCATGGTACAGGACACTTCAGTACAGAGTGTCAATCCAATTGACACAACCAGATTGTTTGTAGTCTGTCGCTTTTCAGGGTAAATGAATAAAAATGTGCCTGAATTCAGAGCAAGACAGTTGAGTGGTTGTGTGAGTTGGCTTGGAGTTGGCTGTTTCAAGAATCTTACGTGAAGCAATCTGATAATGACTTGCTCTGTGATAGAAAGGATGAGATTTTGTGTATTTATATATTATTTGAGTTATTTATTGGAAGCATAGGATGTCAAGCCATTGGTTTGTGTAGCTGACCATTGTTGGCATGTTCAGACTTGATTCTTTCCCAGTCTTATATGAAGATGCCAGGAATGGGAGCATGTACTCTACTACTGAGCTATGGTCCTTACTTACCTGAGTTCTCAGAGCTGCAGCAACTCAAAGAAGTTCTAGAACTCAGAAGAGCAGAATTAGGGTGATCATATGAAAAGGAGGACAGGGCTCCTGTATCTTTAACAGTTGTATTGAAAAGGGAATTTCAGCAGGTGTCATTTATATATATGGAGAACCTGGTGAAATTTCCTCTTCATCACAACAGTTAAAGTTGCAGGTGCCCTGCCCTCTTTTAAATCTGGTCACTCTAGTATAGCTCCTGCAGCTTAACTGCTGTGATGAAGAGGGAATTTCACCAGGTTCTCCATATATACAAATGATACCTGCTGAAATTCCCTTTTCTATGCAACTGTTAAAGATACAGGAACCCTGTCCTCCTTTTCATATGGTCACCCTAGCAGAATATAATACCAACATAAAATAATATAAACAGACTAAATAATCCAAAAGTCCTGGGCAAATGAAAAGGTTTTCTCTGTGGTGCAAAGTGAATCTTTCTGAGGAGAGAATTCCACTAGGCACTATAACAGGGAAAATCCTGTCTCCAGCAGGACCAGACCAAGATATTTTGCTTCTTGAGGCAAACAAGATGGCATCCCCTCCCATTCCATTTTCCAAAGGTTCGCTGGACTGGCAGCTGAATCTTTCTGTATCACTGATAATAGGCGAACATCCTCCACCACACCAGAAGGCCGCAGGTTAGCTTAGAGGGTATAGGTCAAGCCACGTGGCACACAGTTCTCTCCTCCAGCACCTTACCACCTCCCATCATTTGTTAACTGAGGCATCTGGTTCACTTTGCCTAATAGTAGAGCTGGCCCTGTTTTCTGGTCAACTCCCACTTCTCTTCAGAAATCGTTATGTATGCTATGTGATGCCTTAATTCTTTCTAGTTGCAAGCAAATTCACTAGATTAGAGATCAGAACTTGGGGTTCCCAGAGCTGAAGCTGCCCCTCTGAGTAGTATCAGGACGTATGCCAGCTACTATCTTGGAAGCAGGTTGTGTGTGTGGTGGTGGTGGCGGGGTGGAGTTGTGATTTGTGGCGGTGTGAGTTGCTGGCAGTTCACTTTTGTAGTATCTGGGAAGAGCCTTCCATTTTCGCCTCTGAGTATCCTTCCTGTAAAACTAGTTCTGACCAGGACACTAGATAAATAGATAATTTCAGAACATAAGCACATTTAATGAGCATGAAACTCAGGATGTTCTAAACTGTAACCATTTTGGACTGGAAACATAATGTGCATTAAGAGCCCATTTTACAGTATCCAGATTAGCTAAAATTATTAGTTTGACCAAATTTCCATACCCATAGGTAATATGAGTTTTGAATATCTCATTAACTTTGTTCAGCACAGACTCTTTAATGCTAGCTTTCACAGAGCCAGCTGGCAACTGTATAAAGGTAGAGGCCAGCTTGTTTGATGGAGGTTGATCATCTTTCCCATTCACATGAACGTGCAATAAATGATCAGTTAAAGGACATGAAGACATGGGAAAGAACTATTTTCAAAGGGAGCATACATTTTTATTTACTCCTTTGTTCCTGGAAGGATGTCTTTTTGTACCATGAAACCATACCAGCCACATGGCCTGTGTGTAACCTTAATTAATTGGCTTCTTGAATTTCTTCTCTGAAATGATGGAGTAAACCTGATGTTCCCACCCGCCCCTCTTCTTTGAACATCTAATCTGGGTACAACCCAAAATCTTGCATTTTAAGATCTACCAAGTGCAAATAAAAGGCACTGTCTCTGTGTTCCTTTTTCTGTGCTACCAAAGCAACTAATAAGGGTCAAACTAGATGTGATGTTAACCATGACTTGAAACCCCATGCTTGGGACTCCCCTCTTTTTCAAAAACCTAGCAGCAGCTGTAGGGCTTCTGGATCAAGACTGTGGCATGGAAGGAGGTGGTTTTAATCCAGGGAAGGAGAACCGCTAGCTCAGCACCTTCATTCCCTGGCCCCATCCCCTCTGCCAGAGAGGGAAAAGCTCTTATCTCTGATCAGTGGCTGAGTACTTTTCCCTGCTTAGCACTGGGGAAAAGGGCTCTCTTTCTTAGTGCTTAGCAGGGGAAAGCACTTATCTCCAATTTGAGATGAAAACATTTTTCTGTGGGGCAGAGGAGGCAGGGCCAGAAAAGGAAGCTGCTGAGTGATTCAGTCCTGCTTCCTTCTGAGTACTCATGCAGAGGCTTACCCCTGTTGACTTCCAAGTGGGCATGCTGTTCATGCTTACTTATGAATAGACATGATTCCTACCATAGTCCCACCTACTTTTGCTTCTGGGCCTGCCCATCACTGGAATGTGACCCTCAAGAGTTTTCCCAGAATAGAATCTGACCAAAAAAAGTTCCTGGTTTAACCCTTTTCACTATGTTTTCCAAGAAATCCTCCTGGAAGCTGCTTCTATTTGACCTTCAGACTGCTATTTCAATAAAGACTCTGATGGAGCCAGAAGAGCAGAATGGGATTCTAATATACATTCATAGACTAGAACATAGTCATAAAAATTTCCAGCAGTGTACTGCAAGAACGAGCCCTCTTGGCTACGATGGCATTGACTCCATGTCCCTTGGTGCTTCCTATTCATTGCTCTTTATCTGCTTATTGCCATTTATGACCTGCGGACGTGCACACGCTGTTGGAGTGGGGTGTGCGGAAATGCTCTGTTTTGTACTTTGCTTGGTTATGGCTGCTCAGAGGTGATGGTCCACACTGTAATTGCAGCTTCTTCACAATCCCAGTCAGGCCCATGGGAAGCCCGATTCACTCCTGGAAGCCATTGAGTGGAGGATGCCACACATATGGACTAGGGATTCGTGAGTTTGCCCTATCACAATAGCAGTATGCATTTCAATACCAATTGCTGGGGAATATGAGAAGGAGGGTGCTATTGTACTCATGTGCCACTTGTGCGCTTGTCATGGGCTCCTGGTTGGCCACAGTGGGAATAGAATGCTGGACTACATAGTCCTCAGGTCTGTTCCAGCAGGGCTCTTACATTTGTAAGACCCCTGACCCTGTTCTCGTTTGGCCTAGAGCAGTGCCCAATAATATTGGAATCCGAAAACTTTTTCAGTAACATAAGGCAATGGAGACTAATTCATAAGCTGTCTACTGATATTTGAGGGGAGAACAGTTTTTCATGACTGATACAGATAGTTCAGGGGGAGTACAATCCCATTCAGAAAAGGCTAACCACCCAGCTCATAGCATCATGGTGCTACGTAGCCAATCGGATTTGGTGACTCCATGGTATCACTGAGGGCAAATGTTGCCAATTCGGAATGAGGGCAATTCTAGCTGGATTATTATCATGGATAATCTCAGCCAATCAGGAGATCATGGAGACAAGAGGATGAAGTTATATAGTTAATCAGTGAGAAAAGGATATATCTTTATTCAGATTTGGGAATTGAAGATAACTGCGTCATTCCCACTCATCAGTCTTAATTGCTTGTTTAAAAATTACTTTGTTGATGAAATGTGAATATTTACCTGTATTTTATAGATCTGCTGTAAATTCCATACTGCATAAAACCCTGGGTTCCAGAAATCCTTGCGTTCAGAGTTTTCTTAAAAATTTATCTCTTTTGAGCAAACATCTTTTCATCATCAGTTGAAAAGTGTTTCATGGTTCACCTAGTTGGTGCTCATTGCTCTGCTGCATCCTTCTAAGCTAAGCTGTTAAAATTGAATTTCTTCATAATGTAAACAATCTGTTTTACCTAGGGATTATATATACATATACATAGTAAATCTGCTTAATATCTTGGAATTTATCAATAGCATTTAGGTCATTTTGTTGTCCTTTCTGTTTTATTAGATATTGATGTTCAGATTGTTTTTTTATTGCATTTGACACACACAAAAAGTAGGTATATTGGTTCCTCCCTACACATATCTTCAGTTACTTTCCTGCTGCATATTTAACTATTTATGTACGCACCCTAAACTGTGTCTTTTATTGACCTACAATTAAGAACTAATGTATCTCTAAATTGCAAATTAAAAGTTGCTAAGTGTGAAAATGCTTGAAATACGCAAATTAGCTGGCCAGAAGAATATAACCCTAATTAAGGGGAAAGAGGAACTGTTGCTAATTGTTTTGGATCATTACGGATTACTGGAAATGAATAGCGTGTTTACAGGAAATGAAAAAGAATTGACTTTTTTTCTTAAGGAATGAAAGACCAATCCTGTAGTTCAGCTAAGATGGCTGCTGCTACAACATAGCTTAAATCAGCATAGCTGGTTTAGTATCCTTTACTTCCTCCCGCCCCAAAACAGTAGCTTCAAAAGCACAAGAGTACCAGTGGGGGAAAGAGGGGAATGTAACAGCAGCCACAACGATTCCCAGAGTATCCTTTATTTATTTATTTACAAAAAATTACTCTGCTCTTCAACCAAAAATGGTTCCCAGAGTGTGGTAGAAAGGTTAATAATGAGACTATCCCTGCCCTCAGGCTTATAGTGTAAAAGACATGTCACAAAAGGAAAAGGGACTGAGAGGGATAAGGAGAGAAAAAAGGCAAATCCAGGCAGTGCTTTTTGAAGTTTAGAACTTCTTATAGGTTCTTTCCAGCAGGGAAGACTGAAACAAACTCCCTTCAGCCTTCTCTGGCTGATATATGGGGCTAGGTTGATCTCCCTCTTCCCATGATGCTCTTTCTGGGAGGCAGGGGCCACAGTCTCCCAGTGGCCCTTGGTTCTCTGATGTATGAGGCCAGAGTCTACCGTCTTTTGTGGCTGCCTTCCACGTCCACTGATCAGGACGCCCCTTTAGGCAACACATTTGTTAGATCAAAGAACATTGATCTAACACATTCACATTATCACCAATCAGCACTTGCACCAATGGCAGGAATACTAAGGTCATGGAAACACCGCACAGTGATTAGCAAGAAGCCAGGAAGAGCCCACCACATCTCTCTCACTCAGCTAATGGCCTAGACTAATGGTCAGGCCCACAGCAACCCATGCCTATATTTCCAGGGGTCCTCTTCAGATCATCTGCCAGCCCAAAACCCAGGCAGGAAAAGAACTGTTTTAACAACCAGACTTTTGGCAGGGAAACAACCAGTGCCAAACAAGGAAGGAAGGAACACCCAACCAGTTGAAATGACTGACGTTCCAGAGGGGAACAGTAAAGGTGCCCAGCTCCCAGGAGAAGGCTTGCAGTCTTCACTTCTGGTGCTGATAACATAGCAAACAACATGTTTGTATTATTGTCTGTGTAATGGGAACAAACTTTTGGGAAGGGAGTAGGCATTCCTCTTCTCCCTGACCACAACTCTTACTCTGCCCTTTCCCCCCCTTTATGCTATTGCAGTTATATTTTAGTAGCTGCTCTGATTCAATGCCAGGATGTCATAATAATACCACAGTGCCATCATAACTTCACTAGGCTGTTGTAACTTGGAGTTAAGCCAGTGTAAAAGATTGAGTAGTGATCTGATCCTTGTCCAGTTGATATAACTCAAGGATGGGATTGTACCTTGAGATTGATCTTGACATTTACTATCCCATAAGAATCCTTTAATTCTGGCCAAAAGTAGGACAATTAGAGTGGTGGGAAGGAAATGGGTAGCAATATAAGATGTAACTAAACTGTGAACATGAAATGGAAAGCTATTTCCAGGAGAGTTTTATAGATTGATATGGACATGGGACTTATCCAGCCTGAGAAATAATGGCAAAAGAGAGACCTTGATATATTCCTGGATGAAATGTTCGTCAGGAGCCTAGGAAATCTCAGTGCACAGATAATAATCGAGGCTGCTAGTAGTTGTTATTGTTCTGATTTTAATTTTCAAGGTCTCCAAATGTGAGCATACACTTGGGTTGTAGGACTGTGGTGTTTTTTAAATAATCCTATAAGACAGAGTTGGCCAATGCTGGAAGCCCATTTCCAGCCCCCACCCATACACCCCTTGCTTCAGCAGCAGGCACAGCACGTCTTCCTCTGTGGCCACCGATGTAGTAAGAACCAGCTGATGGATCCCCTCTGCTGACAGAGGAGGAGATCTGCTCGCCGGATCTTGTTGCTGCAGTGGCCATGGGACGGGAGATCAGTCCTGC
Organism: Elgaria multicarinata webbii; assembly: GCF_023053635.1. Taxonomy (NCBI): domain Eukaryota; kingdom Metazoa; phylum Chordata; class Lepidosauria; order Squamata; family Anguidae; genus Elgaria; species Elgaria multicarinata. The sequence goes on along the minus strand of NC_086171.1, from coordinate 28,909,266 downwards.
CACAGCAAGAAGGAGGCAGCGGACCATCTCTCTCTCCCCTCGACCCCTACCCATGGAATGGCGGTGCCCCAATAAGGTAACAAGGAACCAGCAGGGGGAGAGAGAGAGCAATAGCCAACCCTGTCCTTATAGCTTACTCCACGGATGACTTATTAACATGTCGCCCAAGCACGACATGCAAATAGTCATCTGTGGAGTGGACTATAAGGGCAGGTTCCCCTTTTTTTCTTTTATTGTGAATATTAACAAAATAGAACAGAAAATACATTGAGAAAACGGGGGGAAACCCATACATTACGTATATAAGATTATCGTCGATTTCCATCATGTGTACCGTTCATAAAAGAAAAGGGGGGAGGGAGAGAGTTGTACAAAGGTTTCAAGAAAAGCAGACCAGATATCCATATGTTTATCCACTTGCAAGTTGCATCTATATAACACCTGTTCAAAAGTTGATAGTATTATTAAGTCCTCGATCCGTTGCATTATGGGAGGTGTTGATTTGTCCTTTCAATGTGATGGTATAAGTCTTTTGGCTGTCCTGAGGGCTATTGTGTCATCCAAACGTGCCCATTGTTGGGTGCCTGGCTTAGCTGAACTGAATGTACTTGGTGGAGCAGCTGTCTAAGCCGACTTTAGGTAAATGAATAAATACTTTAAAAAAAAACACTGCAAAACCTTGGTGCACTCCTATTGGAAAGAAACTGCCTCTGGACAGACTCCTCTTCTGTAAAGTCGAACCTGTTGCTAAACAATTGAGATCATCTTCCATGTAATCCTGTGCTTGGCTCTTTGTGGATCCAGATGTTGCATGATTGAATAAAACTTTACCACTTGATAATCCTTTTGGGCAGAATGTTTCTGGCATATTTCAAGCTGAATCTAACACTTGGCCTGGAGTTTTCTAAGCCCTGCCTGTTAGAAGCTTTCAAATGAACATCTTGTATCAAGGCAGCAGGCACAGTGGGTTCGCTTAACCATAGCAACAGCAGTATTTATTAAGCATGACACTTAACAAAAAGGAGGACCATTGCACAAGCATCATTATAATTGGCTTGAGGGTAAATGGAGATAAAATCTGGATGCAATAGCCTGAGAATATTAACCTTAAGCACACAAGTCTTGCTAATCATGTTCTATTGACCACAGAACAAGCTGTTTATTTAATTGTTGGAAGAAGATTCTAGCCACACACACACACACTCACACAATATTGAATATTTGGCTCAGCAATACTACAAACGAGAAAGATCTTGGAATTGTTGTAGATCACAAGCTGAATATGAGCCAACAGTGCGATATGGCTGCAAGAAAGGCAAATGCTATTTTGGGCTGCATTAATAGAAGTATAGCTTCCAAATCATGTGAGGTACTGGTTCCTCTCTATTCGGCCCTGGTGAGGCCTCATCTAGAGTATTGTGTCCCGTTCTGGGCTCCACAATTCAAGAAGGATGCAGACAAGCTGGAGCATGTTCAGAAGAGGGCAACCAGGATGATCAGAGGTCTAGAAACAAAGCCCTATGAAGAGAGACTGAAAGAACTGGGCATGTTTAGCCTGGAGAAGAGAAGATTGAGGGGAGACATGATAGCACTCTTCAAATACTTAAAAGGTTGTCACACAGAGGAGGGCCAGGATCTCTTCTCGATCCTCCCAGAGTGCAGGACACGGAATAACGGGCTCAAGTTAAAGGAAGCCAGATTCCACCTGGACATCAGGAAAACCTTCCTAACTGTTAGAGCAGTGCGACGACGGAATCAGTTACCTAGGGAGGTTGTGGGCTCTCCCACACTAGAGGCCTTCAAGAGGCAGCTGGACAACCATCTGTCAGGGATGCTTTAGGGTGGATTCCTGCATTGAGCAGGGAGTTGGACTCGATGGCCTTGTAGGCCCCTTCCAACTCTGCTATTCTATGATTCTATGATTCTATTTATGATCAGAAGGACTCTTTGAGCCAGTGGACACCAAATTATTGGTTGGAGATTCAGGACAAATAAAAGGAATGTAGTAATGGCGTCCAATTTGGAAGGCTTTAAAAGAAAGTTGGATAAATTGCTGGAGGAGAAGGCTATCAATGGCTAATAGCGCTGATGTTTATGAGCTGCCACCAGTATCTGACGCAGTAAGCCTGTGCACACCAGTTGCTTGGGAACATGGGCGGGAGGGTGCTGTTGCACCATGGGTCCCTGGTCAACAGCTGGTTGGCCACTGTGTGAACACAGTGCTGGACTAGATGGACCCTCAGTCTGATCCAGCATCAGGGCACTTCTTATGTTCTTATATTGTGGCTTTACCTTTCTCAATCCAATCTACTCCTTGTAGGTGTTTATATTCATTCATTCTCAATTCTCTTTTCTTTGGCTCTTTGTGTGAGAGCTTTATCTTCTCAGTCAAGGTAGCATATAACACAGAACCTGTCCTGTGGTCATTGCTGTTGCTGCTGTGTTGATTGGCAAACCTGGGTGCCAAGAAAAAGAAAGGAAAATGCAGGTGGCAAGCAGAGCCCAAGAGACAAAGCACTACTCTTTCGGGCCTCTTACGTTGGCTGGAAATGCGTAACCTTTCCCATAAGCGGCAGCTATGAACAAATTACAACCACTTCCTGCGTCAGCAGCTTTAAATGCTAATTGTGCCTGTTGGTGGATAAACAGGTGGACCATCTTCTAACAAGCCCACAATTCATCATTTTTTAATCACCAGATCTATGCATATTTTCCTTCTGTTACAAGTTACCTGTTGTGCTTTTATAGCCCCCTTCACTCATGATTTGTGTAGCCATTTCTTCCCCGTCACTGACCCACCTGATTCTTGTTTGTTCTCACATTCCAGTACAGCTGCAATTTCCAAGAGTGTAACATTGCTCTTTGTCCATACAAATAATATCAGAAAAGCTAAGGGGAAAAATATCCCTGTATCTTCTCTAAGTCCGTGTAAGTCCCAGAACTGAACAGCTTTATTTATTGTTCTTGAAGTAGATGAAATAAATTGGTCTGAGTCTTCTTATTTATAATAATATATTTCTTTTAAATCATGTCAAGCTGGGAGATTTAATTTTCAGCAGAGAACTATTATTAAATAAAGGTAGAAAGAAACTGATTTGTTAGTGAAATGATTTATGGTTGATTCAATGTTATCTGAAACACTCACTTGTTAGCCCATTTTCATATATCTATCAATGTGTTTTTGCAAAGGGCAGTCTTCATTTCTGAGCTTGCTTATACGGCATCTAAATTCAGTGAGAGAAAAATAATGTCATGAGCCCGAAAAGTTAGCAAAAGGATTCAAAGACTTACTGTCTTCTAAAATAAAGACTTTGGGGAAAATAAAAACAGACTGTGCTTAGCAGTTGGGTTAGATATATTTTTTTGTTCAAAAATTGCCAACAACCCCATAAAAATTTATTGTTTTGCTCCTCTCTGCTCCTACATTTCTCCATGCCTCTTCTACTGGGAAAAAAACCCATTAGATTAGACTGAAAGGACTGTGAGCAGAAGGGAAAAATGCATTTTGTTCCAATCCATATACTAATCCTGTAAGAATAAATAGTGGATTTGTCTCATCAGTAGGAAGAATACTCTGGTCTGGCATAATTTCACCAGTTTCCTTATCCCTTCTTACCATTGATTGTTGATGCTAATTGATAACGTAACTGAAACATGCTCTGGCTCTTGTCTTTTAGTCAGTCATATGCTATCATGAGCATGTCATGCCCTTTTGACATGATCAGCTCCCTGGGGTCAGAATGTAATGTTACATCGGAGCATAGTATTTCATGACAAAATGGTAATTTGATTTTAAAACAACACACACACACACACACACACCAGAAAGCATGTGCTAACTAGAAGGAAATGCAGCTGATTAATTATATGCATCTTATACTTTCACTAATACATAGTCCTGGGACAAGCCTCTTAAATATTTTATAAAGGAAGTTTCCGCAGCAGACGTGTTAATAATTTACAGTGCCTTGTACTACATACCAGGTTCTTGGGCATAGGCACTTAGAAATAAATTTGTATTTTGCATAAAGCCCTAGTAAACAAATTCACTTGCTGTGTGTTTGCATTTTTTAAAAAACCATATTTTTTTTTGCATGCCCAATAAAGTGAAAAATGGCATACTGGATATTTGCATATATACCTAAAGTTGAGGACTGCCTGTATACTAGGAATAGGAATCTCCATTCTCTGATTACTGGTCCTGATTTAGCCAAAACTTGTGTGGCACAATTACACGTCAGTGGGAGGTATCAACTGACTTACAAGAACCCGAAGCTTTGTTGAAATAGAATAAAGTAAGCAGTGATGTCCAATGGGAATCGGGCATGAGACGAGCAGCAAGTTGATGTTTGGAGAATCCTTGCGATCTTGGACATCATTTGTTTGCCCATTCCGACACATATGTTGTCTCCGTAATCCTTACAGCAATGCTGCCAGTATCACTTGTATCTTATTGCTGCTGGAGGTATGGAATGTGGATGAAAATGTGTGCTGTAGTAAGTGTGCTCCTAGATTACAGTCAAAGAGACCAGATTCAAATTCCCACTCACCATGAAGCTTATTGGCTGATCTTGGCTAGTCACCATTAGGGGTGTGCACGGACCCCCCGCTCCGCCACGCAGGCCGATCCCATACTCCACTCCTCTTCGCTGCGGAGCTCCGGCTCCAAATCGGAGCTCCGCAGTGGAGGGGAGTGATGCCAGGTAAGGCCGGGAGAGGAGGGCGTGAGGTTTACCAGGCCCTGCCGCCATCACCGCCCGTGCGGTGATGGCGGCAGAGCCCGGTAAGGGACCAGGGGGAGGGGGGCCTTACCTGCCTCCCTCCGCGGTCCATCGGCGTCTTCAATTGAGCCCGCGGTTCAAGCAGGAAGCAAGCGGCCCAGACTTCCTGGTTGAACCGCGGGCTCAATTGAAGATGCCGACGGACCGCGGACGGAGGCAGGTAAGGGAGAGGAGGGTGGGGGGATTACCGGGCCCTGCCACTGTCGCCGCATGGGCGACAGCGGCAGGGCCCGGTAAACCCCACTTACCTTTCCGGCGGAGCTCCGGATCGAGGCGAAGGATCCGCCTTCACCTCGATCCTCTTTGCCACGCTCCGCCGGCCCCCCAATCCTCTTCGCCTTCGCCTTAAGGGCAGGCGAAGCCCCCCGCTCCGCTTCTAATTCGCCGGTCCGATTAGAAGCGGAGCACATCCCTAGTCACCATCGCAAACCAAGCCTCACAGGCTTGTTGTGAGGATAAACATGAGGAAGGATCCTGGATCATCACCCCCCTTGAGATCCCCAAGGAAGGGTGGAATAAAATGTACCAAAGAAATAGTCACCTACTTATTGGGTTGCAGGAGCAAAATTTGAACAGAGGACTTGCCAGGGGACTTGTTTCAAAGTACAATCTAGGCTGGACGTGTGTCCTATTTTACAGAGGGGAGTCCTCCATTTGAGGGCATCCTCTTATGTCAAGGGAGGGCAATATGCAGATCACAGATGACATGGAGCCCCCTCCCCCCCCCCGGCACAGCAGCAAAAAAGGAAAAGAAAAGGCAGTTTGGCACTGAATTTTGGCAACAAACCACTGAGTTGTTTGCTCGTTTGTTTTGATGCTGCCACTAGATTTGGCGGCACGGCAGTGGCAGGAATACAGCTCCTGCCTCCCCTCAAAATTACCTCCAGAGGTTGCTCCCCCTTGCCCTAGATGAAGGTCTCTCTAGTCCCAATCCAGTATAAATTTAAAGAACCATCAAAAGGGAGAGCACCAGAGACCTTGCAGTTGCCCATCAACAACAGACAGAGCAAGGCACATAGGTCACCACTGTATTTCTATTTACATTACAGTCATTCCCTGTACATTCACATAAATCAGCACATGCAAACTTTATCTGTGTCCGCTTTGGTCTCCTTTTTCAGTGGTGCATTCCTTTTATTTTAGCGATGTGCAAGTGGTCACCCTGGCACAATTCTATACATGTCTCAGCAGAAGTAAGTCCTATTGAGTTCAATAGGGAGTACTCCTTGGTATGTGGGTATAGGATTGCAGCCTCAGCCGCTGTGCTCTACACCTCTTACAACTTTTGAAAATAACTTCATTCCCCCCCCCCCCCCACTTACACATAAAAATCTGTGGGTAAACTTTTTGTCATAGCCTTGATCAAGATGTGGAATCGCTGACAGGGAGCAGATAAAATAGGGTGATCATATGAAAAGGAGGACAGGGCTCCTGTATCTTTAACAGTTGTATTGAAAAGGGAATTTCAGCAGGTGTCACTTGTATATATGGAGAACCTGGTGAAATTCCCTCATCATCACAACAGTTAAAGCTGCAGGAGCTATACTGGAGTGACCAGATTTAAAAATGGGCAGGGCACCTGCAGCCTTAACTGGTGTGATGAAGAGGAAATTTCACCAGGTTCCTCATATATACAAATGACACCTGCTGAAGTTTCCTTTTCAATACAACTCTTAAAGATACAGGAGCCCTGTCCTCCTTTTCATACGGTCACCCTAGATAAAAATGCTTTGCAGGCCAGAGCCAACCCATGGGGCACCTCTTGACCATTCGTGTATTGAAACTACCCCTACCATTGTGCCCAGTATTGTGTTTCTCTGTGTGTATGTTTGTCTGTGTAACTCAGTGCCAGGAAGTGCCTTGGTCTATGCAGAAATATCTGCCAACAAAAGAGCACTCAGCAGACGCAGCCATGTTCCAACATGTCACTACTGTTTTGCCAATTCATACATATGAAAGATGGTGTTTGGTGCCAGGGTGCATTAAAATATGCAAAGTTCAGATTAAAATCTTCTCAGTGGACAATGTGTTGACAAGGCTGGCAGCCTCGCTGAGTCCCCCTCCCCTCCCCTCCCCCCCCCCCGGGTACCCTCCTCTGCTTCTCTTGGCCAGTAATAAGGAGCTGCTCCTATTTAAATTTGCTAATAAATGCAGGCATTCATATTTTAGTAACTGATATGGATGTAACAGACAAGATATAGATTTTTATTCTAAATTAGAAAGCTCTTTGAACTGAAGGTTGATTAATAATCATTCTAAATTAAAGTGCTTTCATGAACTAACATATACTGCTGAAAATCGCCTCTCTTTTTTTTTTTAAAAACGAACTCTTTCAAAGCTATCATTTTCATAACTTGATAGATCAATTATCCAGTAAAGGTGGTGGGGGGGAAGAGAATATTTGTTCTTTTTTGCTAGTACTAAAATGTACTGAAATAAAGATTATCCTGCTAATGCACTGTATTGTAACACAGGTGAAATTGATCTCTCTATTTAAGTGTTTCTGGAGTGCCCATTGGTGAAATATCTGGGCCCCATATTGATGTATTTTGTGGCGCATGAGTACCATACAGTAATGAGAAAAACTTGAATAGTTAGCAGTAGTATTGAACTCTACAAATGACGTTTGCTCATCTACATTTGCCCTCCTGTATAAGAGCAGTGAGCTCTATAGGGATAGATGCTGGAGCCTCCATGAACCGAATGAACGTCTGCCCGGGGGGGGGGGGGAAGGGGGCTCTGTATTGACGTGGGGGTCCACTAATGTAAAACGTGTTCTGGGAATGAAACTGGGAACCAGATGATCTATGAGTCCATTCGCAAAACAACCAATTTTGTATAGATTTTTCCCTCTTCAGATTTGTGGTCTGCATGGATTCCCGTAATATGATAGCTGCGCAGGCAAACCTTTGGCAACATATGCAGGCCTTTTTGAAATGCTTTTTGACTGGCAAGGGCTACCCTGTTTTTATGATGTATTTTGCTGTAAAAGTGCACATGGGACTTGTTTTTTAGATTGTTGATGCTTGAAAATGAAGTGATTGTTCCAGCCTTCCTGGAACTGGAATGCAAAGGGAAGCTTTGCCCCAGGAAAATAAATAGAGGCAGAAGCTCCATCCAGTCAAAAGAGTTCAGGTAAAACAAGGCCCTGGTTGCATTTTCCTTCATTGTCAGAACAGCTGTGGCTTTTTCCACACGCATGGGTGCCATTTCAGATCTGAGTAGGGCAGGGAAACCACACTTCTCAGTGAGAATCGAAGTTCAGCTCTTGCAAATATTTGAGATTATTTGCAAAAAGAAAAAAAAATACCACTGTGAATCGGTTAAATAAATGTTAACGATTAATCACATGAGTTTTAGTTGCTTAATCTATTGAGTAGGATGGCTCTAATAGGGGGTTGGATAAATTCCTGGAGGAGAAGGCTATCAATGGCTACTAGTCCTGATGGCAATGCACTACCTTCAGGATCAGAGGCAGTAAGCTTATATACACCAGTTGCTGGGGAACATGGGTGGTAGGGTGCTTTTGCAACCATGCCCTGTTTGTGGGTCCCTGGTCAACAGCTGGTTGGCCACTGTGTGAACAGAGTGCTGGACTAGATGGACTTTCGGTCTGATTTAAAGTGACTCTTATGTTCTTATGTATTGTTGATGATATTGTGCATATGGATAAATTAATATTTCTGGAACAAGAAGCATCATTCCTTTGTTTTAGATGTAATTCCTCATAGCGGGCATCATTGTAGAAGAGACATTACTTCTCTGCATGTGAGAAAAGCAGAATGCTCTTGCTTCTGCAATGGGTTGGATCCAAGATCTGCCTGCTCTTCTGCTCACAGAAGGTGCCTTTGCCTGTTTTCTATTTCCCTCTTCCCCCTGCACCTCAGCTTACCCCATTTAACAAGGGCCCTTGACCCTCGGGATAGTATTTTCAGGGGGCGGGAGGGGCTGCCACAGGGATGAGGAGGCAGGGAAGACCACATCTATCAACCCAGTTGCATGCACTTAAATCTGGATCCAACCCTATTATTATTATTATTATTATTGTGGCGCAGAGCAGCACAAAGCAGCAGTTTCTGCAGCTGAAACTCTCCCCATGGCCTGAGTTCGATCCCAGCAGAAGCTGGTTTCAGGCAGCCGGCTCAGGTCAACTCAACCTTCCATCCTCCTGAGGTTGGTAAAATGAGTACCCAGTTAGCTGGGGGAAAGGTAATAACGGCCAGGGAAGGCAACGGCAAACCACCCCGCTATAAGGTCTGCCAAGAAAATGTCAGCGAAAGCTGGCATCCCTCCAAGAGTCAGTAATGACTCAGTGCTTGCACGAGAGGTTCCTTTCCTTTTCCTATTATTGACACTGGGAGTATTTTTCAGAGTACAAGAGGACTGGTCCCTGTTCCGAGGAGTTTACAGTCTAACTTTCACTACAGGGGGAACAACAAGGGAAGGGAAAGCAGGGGTAAGCAGGGAAGCAATGTGCATTGTTTCAATTGCACGTGCTCAGGCTTGATTACAGGCTGAGTTACGGCAGGGTATAGAAATAGGGAGTTGGGCCAAAGGCTTAATGGAAAACGGGGGGTTTGAAAAGAGATTTGAAGGAAGGAAAGAGGTGAGATCGCACAGGTGTTCTGGGAGGCAGTTCAAGCATATGGGGCAGTTATATTAAAATACTTGCATTAAAATATTTGTTTGTAATATTTCTTTTCAACAACTGGATGTTTAGAAGGTTCCATTTTAGTCTGCTAACAGCTTTATCAATTAATTAAATGATTAATCAATTCAAGATTAATCCTACTACCAAAACAATGCATTTTAAGAACAATTCTTGGACTTGCCTTTTTCTCTCTCTTCCTAATAAATCAGTAATGTTATCAACACTGAACCAACAGTTATCTTTAAACACACACACACACACACACACACACACACACACACACACACACACACTTATTTATTGCATTTCTATACCGCCCAATAGCTGAAGCTCTCTGGGCGGTTCACAAAAATTAAAACCATTCAAATTATAAAACAACAGTATAAAACATGATATAAAATACAATATAAAAGCACACACAGAGAGAGTTGTATGTAGGGCCTCTTTAATTAGGGTGACTATATGAAAAGGAGGACAAGGCTTCTGTATCTTTAACAGTTGTATTGAAAAGGGAATTTCAGCAGGTGCCATTTGTATATATGGAGAACCTGGTGAAATTTCCTCTTCATTACACCAGTTAAACTGCAGGTGCCCTACCCTCTTTTAAATCTGGTCACTCCAGTATAGCTCCTGCAGCTTGAACTGTTGTAATGAAGAGGGAATTTCACCAGGTTCTCCATATATACAAATGACACCTGCTGAAATTCTTTTTCTATGCAACTGTTAAAGATACAGGAGCCCTGTCCTCCTTTTCATATGGTCACCCTACTTTAATAGTTCTTTCAAGCCAAACTAAACATAGCACTAAATGCACATTTTTGTCTAAATTAGCAGCTCTGGAGACCCCGATTCAGAACAGGATGGTGGCATAGGTAGAGGGGATGTTAATCCATTTCTTTCCCCATCTAAATTGTCCTCTGGAACTCTATTTTCTTTGGGACAGAAGCTGATATTGACACCAATCTAGATTGCCCCTTAAGACCAACGGTGCTATTTTTTAAAGGCACATACACCCATATACAAACTTATACTATGTGCATTGTATAGTTTGGCCCTCAGTATGTAGAATCTTCTCTGAAATGTGTGGGGCAGCATAATGGCTCATCTGCCTTCTCTAAAGTCCACACTGTAGCCCAAAGGGGAGGCTTTGTGGACCTGGGCAATGGAGGTTACTATAGGTCAGGGCTGTAGAACCTTAGGCCCAAGGGGCAAATGCAGTCCAACAAGGGACCTGGACCAGGGCTCCCTAGCTGAACGCACCCACTTCCCCTTCCTTCCACGGCTGACTGTGATTTAATCGTTTTTGGCATCATTCCTGTCCCATTTGATTCATCTGTGCCCTTCTCTAAATACCTGGATTCTTTGGAGGGTTTGCAATTTGGGTTTTCCAAAGCTTCAGCTGGTCCTATTCCTGTAGCATTCGTGGGGCTGATTGGGATAGCTGTAGGGACAGAGCAGCCCCATGTGCAGCGGCCAGAAGGCTGAGATCTAGGGATGAATGGTGGCAGAGGCACTTGTGTTAACCACCCTCAACAAGTCCTAATGCATACAACCAGGTTCTTCAACTGCCCCTATTTATCTGGGACAGTCCCTATTTATTGGTACCTCTTCCTGGCAAGGCACATGTTCTCTGTTTTTGCCTCTTGGGTACATCTTGTAAAGCTGTTATCAGTTTTCTTCCTTCTGGGGTTAGGTCCCTCCCCAGGGATTCTAGAAATAATCTCCAAAGTGGCGGCGGTGGTGCCAGTAGACGCATCTCATCTTTTGTGCACATTCACGAAAATGCGTCTGCATAAGCGCAAGAGGCATCATGTAGCACACAGCTGGCACGCTGCAGTTGTGGAGGTAAATCTTCGACTGCTGACAACTTACCATAGGGCAATTATGATTTTCAAGTCTATATTGAACCCAAAGAGCAATCACAGTCATCTCTTTAAATCGGCAGTTGCTGTTGTAGAGTGACCGATCGCAGCAAGCCGCAGGAGGACTAAACCTTTTAGCAGTGTGAAATTTCAGCTGGTGGGTGGGAGGCAGACACTGATCCTTGATAAAGTCCCTATTTTCATCTGTGAAATGTTGGAGGCATATACAAGAGAGCCAAACATAGAGCATGTTGAGTGGGGCCTTAATCAGTTAGAAGCCAAGCTGTGTCCTTGCATTTTGCTGAAGGAGGAGAAAGTCCGGGAGTGCTTTCTTCATATGTCTTATGCCTTTTACCTCTATTTCACATAGGAAGTTCTCAATCACAAGGGGAGGAAGAGCAACAATAATGCCACCCAACACAATAATCCAGTTGAGCGCGTTCAAACAAGTTTCCTTCTCAAAATCGAATGCCAGAAAAGAGTCTTAGTAGCCTTTCGGAGATTTTAGGCAGCGGGGCTAGTTAAATTAATCATGGCGATGCCCTTTTACTAACGTGGTCAATTAACGGCATGGGATGGAAGGTCAGAGTGTGCAAACTGCTGGGCTCTGCAGACTTCTGATGCTGCTGTTCTCTGGCTTGCGTTTCCCATTGAAAAGTAATTGCTTTGAACACCAAAAATGATTACAGAAGATTATACCTTTTAAAGGCAATTGCGGAATCTTGTGCGATGGAGGAATGTGGCACGTTAGAAATAGTATGACTTGCACGGCAATTACTCACCTTGTTGTAGTTAATCACAAAAAGCTCAATTTGGCCATTATTTCAGCATAGTCTTTCTGAGCACCCAGCAACTGTGGAGAAAATGGCTGCCCTGCCTCGAAACATGAAAGAAGATTCAGCACAGCTAGGTGCTGCCATAACTGGAGTTTGAACTTATTGGAATCAAATAACCCTTGAACAGACCAAGATTCAAATGACAAAAGCATCCACTGTGAACACACAGGATTGCAAAGGCCACAGAACTTCCATTTGAGTCTCAGTCCCTTACATTCAGAGACCTCCAAGAGCAGATGGAGAACAGCTGAAGGCCCAGCTCACCTGACAGATTCACCTCTGCATTGCACCTATGCCCAAGAAGCTAAGCAGAGCCATTGAGAAAGTACTTGCTGCTTCCACTATCCCCAACCCGGTGCCCTCCAGATGGTGTGGACTTCAATTCCCATCACTCTTAGCCAGCATGACCAATGATCAGGCATACTGAGAGTTGTTCTCCAAAACATATGGGCCTAATCTACACCAAGCAGGATATTGTACTATGAAAGCAGTATGAAAGCGCTATATAAAAGACAGGAGCCATACCAAGCAGGATATACTAGTATATGGTACATGTCAATGGGCCCCAACAGTTGTCAGTGCACTTCAATACTCCTATAAACCAGTAGTGTGGCTCCTGCCTTTTACATAGCACTTTCATGGCTGTTCTGGGTGTTAAATGCTGCCCTGTTGTTTAGCTGTGGGCTGAACTCAGCATTTGAGATATGATAATGAGTAGAAAGCCATAACAGGTAATAGAGCAGTTTGCAATTCAGGGCAACAATTCCTGGGTTGTTTAACCCAAGAATTGCAGGGACGAGTGGAGTGTGTGAGCTGCGACAAGCAGAGTGTGTGAACTGTATGCTTGTTGTTTCTGCTTTTAATTTCCAACCCAGGAATGCTTCATTCCTGCATTGTTTCATGTTGTACGAACCCAGAAATTCTGGGTTGTTTATAAATTAAACAAGCTAGAGTTAACCCAACAACAAGCCATGGGCAATTGTTGGGTTAACTCTGACTTGTTTAACCCATAAACAATCCAGATTTTTCAGGTTCACGCATCAAGAAACAACTCAAGTACAGGGTATTCTTACATTGTTAATTAAAAGTGGAAAAGGGAAACACGGAACTCATGCACTCTGCTCGACTTAACAATTCCTTGATAAAACAACCATAACGTATGAACTGGGTCAACGAAAAGAGGTGTTCTCTAGCCAGAGAAAAAGTCTCCCACACCATCACAAATTGAATGGATGTGGTGATGATGATGATGATGATGATGATGATGATGATGATGATTGTATTTATTTATATCCCGTCTTTTCCCCAGTACTGGGACTTACCTTGGAAAATAATAAGCAAATTTCCCCCATCACCAGAACGCTTCACAATTCATCTTCTATATGGTGCTGCAAGAATCACAGCAAAATGGAGGTTCTGTGCAGCAGCCATGAAGTCTATGATCTGGTCTTCATGTTGATCAGCCGTATCTCATGGGAAGCTCCCGTGCCAGTGTTCCAGGTTCTTGGCAGTTGCTGGCATTCTTCATGTACTGTGGCCATTCTATATAGCAAGCTAATTTCAACTTTATGCCTCCTTCATGTAGCCACCACCATATGGATGCATTTCTCATGGCTTCAGTAAGACTGCTGTAAAGTATATGAAGCGTCTAACTCCAAAACATAAAATGAAAATGTGACTTTTAACAAATTATTGATGGTGCACCTTCACCGTCATCTCTCCGGTCCTTCCTATTTTCTTTCACGCTTTCCATCTATGGAAGGTTTGTATGGCTAGGTCTTGAAATCTTTCCAAAGTGTTCTAAAGGGATAGTAAGATTTAATGCTAACAATATGGATCCTATCAGAACTGCTATTGTCCCAAGCAGGGCTGGTGCTACCATTAGGCCAACTAGGCAGCTGCCTAGGGCGCAGACCTCTGAGGGGTGCAGTACTGCCCTTTAAGGGTCACAGTTTTATACAAATTAGCTGGTTGTTGTTGTTTTAAAATAATAATAATAATAAAAGGAAAATATAATAGTTCAGAAACTCTTCTTGAACAGCTGAATCGAAGTTGGCAGTTTTTTGGGTGTGTGTGTGTGTGTGCAAGTAGCTCGCCTTGCCTAGGGCACAAAATAGTCTGGCACTGGGACTGGTCCCATGAATGTGCTTGGAGACTGTGCTCAGTGTCTTGGCCTATGAAGTGCAATTAGAATGTATTTGGAGGAGGCCTTGTTTGTGGTGAGCCCAGTTCTTTGGAAACCACTGTCCTATGAAAGTTATCCTAGCTCAACTCATTCAGGAAGTCATGCAAACATCCCCTGCCTTCTGTTTCCTCTTCCACACAGTTTTTTGTCCCACTCCAAACAGTCAGTCAGCATTAATTCCCCTTGAGCACACTCACTCCTCATGGAGTTTCACCTCTTAGGGTTTCTTTTTTCTCTGAAGTTTTGTTTTGTTTTCACACTTCTGCTGAAACACCCCTCTTGTGCATGGATAGTGCCCTTAAAAAGGAATCACTTCAGTGTTGAGTTCATACAGTTGCGTGTTGATACCAGTAATTGGAAAAGAAATGTTTCCTTCTCATGCAGTTTGCCTCGTCTGAGATTAGTTTGAATGCAAGATGTCACAGAGCCAATATGTAATCCTCTGTGATAAAACAAACTAATTTCTATCTTCTGAATAATTAAATGGCCCAAAATATAAATCCTGACTTCTTGGCTTGTGTACTCTGAGAGTCTACCTATCAATGCATTGCCACATGTCCATGTTATATTTTAGGAGTACAAATAATAAAGTGAATTGTATGCCTTCGAGATACCAAAAGTGAAGAGGTCCTCCGCAAATGTGCCTTGGGAATCCAGGGCTGAGCGGACCCTATGTGAAAAACTCCAATCAATCCACTGGATCACATGGACTTTCATTGCTGATAGAATACAATTTGGAGAGATGTTTCACTTTGTTTTATTTTTGGCACTGAAGTTGCCGAGTGTTGAGCATTGATGCTTGATTTTCGTCAATCTGAAGGCGTTTCTATTTGCAGAAGTGGCAGGAAAGCACTGGAGATGTGCCTAACCTATACAATATCCTACTCCAAAAAGAGGTTATAATAACAGATATGAACTCTTCAATTTAAAAACGTGTGTAGGTGGAAAAAGGAAAAGTTTCAAAGAATATGACTCATTATGACAGTCTGTAACTCCTTGATGGTCAGTGTCCCTTAGGCAGCAAACCTACTGTATCCACACTTACCTGGGTGTAGGTCTCAATGGACTCAATGGGACTTTCTTCAGAGTAGATATCTATAGGATTCCACTGTTAAAGTGCTCCAGTGACAAGGACGCTTTTTAGCTGAAAGTCTACAAATATTTGTATTTGTAATCCATTTTCTGTGCTTGTACTCTCTTTTCATATATCTGAGAAGGAATTCTAGGTTGGAACGAGGGCCTAATCTACACCAAGCAGGATATTGCACTATGAAAGCAGTATGAAAGTGGCATATAAAATAGGGTGACCATATGAAAAGGAGGACAGGGCTCCTGTATCTTTAACAATTGCATAGAAAAGGACATTTCAGCTGATGTTATTTGTATATATGGAGAACCTGATGAAATTCCCTCTTCATCACAACAGTTAAAGCTGCAGCAGCTATACTGGAGTGACCAGATTTAAAAATGGGCAGGGCACCTGCAGCCTTAACTGGTGTGATGAAGAGGAAATTTTACCAGGTTCCTCATATATACAAATGACACCTGCTGAAATTTCCTTCATCACAACAGTTAAAGCTGCAGGAGCTCTACTAGAGTGACCAGATTTAAAAGAGGGCAAGGCACCTGCACCTTTAACTATTGTGATGAAGAGGAAATTTCACCAGGTTCCCCATATATACAAATGACACCTGCTGAAATTTCCTTTTCAATACAACTCTTAAAGATACAAGAGCCCTGTCTTCCTTTTCATATGGTCACCCTAATATAAAACGCAGGAGCCACACCAAGCAGGTTATTGCACTATGAAAGTGGTATATGGTAAGTCTCAATGGGCCCCAACAGTTGTCAGTGCACTTCAGTATTGCTATAAAGCAGTTGTGTGGATCCTACCTTTTATATACTGCTTTCATACCACTTTCATGGTGCAATATCCTGCTTGATGCAGATTAGGCCCAGGACCTGCCTTCTGCCAGAGGAAGGGCTCCACTTGCAGAAGATTCTTTTGCCCATTTACACGACAGCTCACCCCATTCAGCAGGGCCTCTGGACTTTTGGGGTATATTTTTAGGGGGCTGGAGTGGTTGCCATGGGAAGGAGGTGGTGGGAAATTCCACTTTTGCCACTGCAGTTGGTCCAGTGTAAATCTATATCCAGCCCTGTCTTTCTATTGCTGAGGGGAGAGTTATTTAGAATGTTGAAGTTTGCATAGTCCTGCAAACATTTAATAAAATCTATTATCAATCCATTTTTTCTATATTTTATATTTTTTAGAACCCACAGAACAATACTGCTCTGCATGAAGGCTGAAGTCAATGTTAACAAACTGTAATCATATCCATGCTTACTTTCAGTGGAAGTTGGTGGCGCTGATGTTAGTGGGGCTGTGAATCTGGTCTGGGGCCAAATCTACACCAAGCAGGATATTGCACTATGAAAGTGGTGTGAAAGTGGTATATAAAAGGCAGGAGCCACAGTACTGCTTGATAGCGGTATTGAAGTGCACTGACAACTGTTGGAGCCCATTGACACATACCATATACTGCTTTCATACCGCTATATCCTGCTTGGTGTGGCCCCTGCCTTTTATATGCCGCTGCCATACCACTTTCATAGTGCAATATCCTGCTTGGTGTAGATTAGGCCTGGGTTTCAGTCAGAGCCTAAAGGAACTCTCCAAGGTGCTGAACCTTGTTTAGAGCTACAGTCCAGCACCTTGGACCGCTCTTTTAGTGTTCTGGCTGGTTTTGACTGAAACCCAGAGTACATTCACAGCCACACGGACATCAGAGTCACCAGCCTCCCTGCTTACTTGGGAGTAAGTCACACTGAATACAGTTCAACAGGAGACTTACATCCATGTAAAAGCACTTTCAGTGAGACTTACTTTCATGTAAAGTCACAGGATCAGTCTGTAAAACTGATAATACCTGTCTATATTTATTCAGGCATGCAAGATTAAAAATGGTTTAGGTCATAGATATTATAATGTTCGAGACCTGTTTAGCCACAAAAGATTTATCTTCAGAACATCCTTCAGCAAGGGATAACATTTTTGTATTCTTTCATAAACTTGGGAAAGCTCAGAAAGAAAGGTTAAGTGGTTTGCTCAGAATCACAGAGGGAGTATGGATTAGATCTCAAGTATATTTGATTCCCTTTCAGCCTATGACACCTCTCAAAACCAGATAAGGAGAGATTATGAGATAGCTCACTGAGTTGGAACAAGATTATCGTGGGGTTCTGATGACCTCATGATGACTACAAAATCAGAACTCAGATGATTTGACATATCTCTCTGTGTGACTTCGAAGGGTGTGTGTTGTTTTGGGTTTCAACGTTTTTACTATGGTTAATGGAAGACCAACGTTTGTTAGATAGGAAAGTTGGGTCCGTCCTAATTGTTATTTATGCTTCTTTCCACTAAAGATGAAGGTATGACCCAAAAAAGGGAGGTAGGTCCATAATGCCTCCCTTGATTTCCAAAAGTTGCCATCAGCTGTCCATGAACGTGCTGCCAGGTTGCTGGCTGTCATTTATACAATGTTAGTCTACGGACATTCTTTGTTTCTGTGGATTTTGAAGAATTCCCAATTGGAGACTGGTCACATGGCAAGAAAAGTTAGGCCTTGTTCACAAAACAGTAGATGTGATGCTAAAACTGTGCCAGGGCTGTACCAGAAAGGGAACTGCATGGCTGAAGTCTTCCCCATTTAAAAGAAAATAGAAACAGAAAAACCCCAGCATGTGCAAAGCGATTATATCAGCAGAAAGCTTCGCTACAGCTTGTCTTCTCCATAATGTCTCACTTCTGATGCACAAAAGGGTTTTTTTGTTTTGTTTTTTATGTGGAGGATTATTCAATCACACCATCCTACTCTTGCCAGAAGCAGTTTCACCATCTTCTTTGCTCTTTGCATGAAAATAGACCTTAGGATACATGTTTAGACAGAAAAAAGCCCTACAACTTCCAGCATGCTCCAGCCAGCCATTCTGTTTGATGCATTCTGGACTTTTTCTGTCAAAACATGCATAGGATTGTGTCCTTAGTCACCTTTGAAACCCTGACACCAAAGAAACTTACATTTTATTTTATTTACTTCATTTATATCCCACCTTTTTCTCCCCCTTGCAAAGAACCCAAGGTGGCTTCCATGATCTTCCTCCTCTCTGTTTTATCCTCACAACAACCCTGTGAGTTAGGTTAGACTGAGAGTCAGTGACTGGCCCAAAGTCATCAAGTCAGCTTCATAGCTGGGTGAGGACTAGAACCTGGATCTCCTGAGCGCCAGTCCAACACACTAACCACTACACCACGCTGGCACTCAACCTCTCATATCAATCTGGATGGGATTTAAATGCATCCAAGTTTCTCCATGTCCATAGATAATGGCTCTGTTACGGCTGGAGTCCATGTCCATAGACAGTGGCCCTGTTAGGTCCGGCAGGCCAGGAGCCTCTTAAGCAACTGCCAGTGTAGTCAGGTTTGGCAGCAGGAAATAGGCCCATGTTGGCACCTGGAATGGTAGGGTTAATGCCTGTTGCCACACAGCATGCTCCCCCCCCTTTATTGGCATTTAGTTAGGCAGGTACTCTATGCACCAAAGGCTCTGCTGCACCCACTATAGAGTGCACTCTGGCAAAATAAAGATGTCAGACATGGCTAGAGCCTCAGCAGGAGGCACTTCACTGTGCATTGCGCCTGCCCCACTGTAAAAACAGCCCATCATCTCTGTAGAAGGAATCCAAGAAGGCATGAGAAGAGATTCAGAGTCAGAGGAGGAAGAGGTGGTAGAGTTACCGAGAGCGATGGAGACAGGGCAGGGTAATAGCGGCAGAGAGGACTCTTTTCACATCCTGGCTAACTCGCTAATCAGTTAGTTCAAAGCCAGCCAGAGAGTTCTCTAGCTGTGGGAATGTAAGGTCTTATGGTGGGGTAGGACTTGGGAGTGACAGACCCAAGCATCGGATGTCGGGTGAGGAGGGAGGAGCAATTTGGGGACTGAAAAGAGGTCCCTAAGGGAAGACTCTCCCTGAGGGCAGGACTTGAAAAGCTGCTCAGGTTTCATACTGTTGGCTGGTGCCAGTTTTTGTTGCAACTTCCTAACAGAGTGTATTTGTCAAAGGTAGCTTCTTGTAGTCTCATTAGTATTTATGCAAAGCTGACTAGAGAACTTAGCTCAATGTTGCTGTATGCAGATTGCATCTGTAACTGGAAGCTCAGCTGATCTGCCTGTGGCTTGCATAATAAAAGCTATTTATTAAGAGAACATCTTCCTTAGGTGGCTACAAAGTCGACCAGAGGCTTGGTACTCAACACCAACTAAATGTTAAAAAAGCAAAAAGGGACTCTGACCTGGTTCGCACTTCACAGCCACCCAATGTTGTTGTGGGTTTTTTTTATTTTAAAAAAGCCATGGCTTACCATGAGTGAGCCCTTGTACTAGTGCTCACAGGTCAATCATTCCCACTTGGTTCCTCCTGCCCATGGAAGTGGAAAAACAAATAAAGGACTCCTGTCCCTGACATGGTTAGCATGATCCTGGCTTATGACTGGCTGATCAGGGGAGAGATAAGCCAGAGTTCCTGGCTCAGATATTACATTAACCAAGCCAGGGATACTGGTTCATTCATGGTAATCCAGAGTTTTAAGAAAATTTTGGTTGCTGTGACATGTGACCTAGGCCTATATAAAGCCAGATACCTAATTGCTAAGAAAAGTGGTATATGATGGCAACAGCCCCAAAGGCTTCAGTACCAATGGGACCTGAAATTTCTTGTCTATGTTTTTCCTTCCCAGAGCTTATTCTATACACATATGGTTGGATTCAGACTGAGTATTGAGTAACATAGGTCCTATGGATTGCAATAGGTCTACTCTAAGTATGACTAAGTCTGCATTCAACCCGTTAACTCCTAGATTATACAGACATCTGTGAAGAAAATAATTCTTTACTCTAGAAGGGAAGAAGAAGGTTTACACGTTTGTTCACATAAATCTGTTAAAAAAAATAGGAGTGTATATATTGTTACGACTTTGCATTTTGGCTTTTTGAGACTAGGCTATTACCATGTAAAATAAACTACATCAATCTTATATACGTTGCTACATATGGTTCTGTGCTACCCATTACACTTAGCAAGTCTGTTTGTCAGAAAACTCTAATTGCTTTATGCGTGAGAACATTAAGCTGCCGTAAATTTCTATACACAGCTGTTCCATTACTGCAGAACAAGTTTTATCTCCTAATAAATTGATGTTTCTTTTTAGTGTCAACTCAAACCAAAATTTACATCCCAGTAGGTGAACCTTAACATTGTATAATTAGTTCGCTGCCAGGGCTGGTAATAAGAGGGTATATCCTTTAAATGTATCAATGAAGAAAAAGTTTTGGCTTCCGCTAATTGTTTCTTGAAAGCTTAATTGTGATTAAGAGCAGCTTTGATTGAGGAAAAAAGAAAAAGAAGGGGGGAATTATGACCTTTAAAACACATATTGCAAATAGCATGTCTCCCTTTTGAATATGTCTCACCGTAAAGAAGAAATACTAAAAGCTTCTTTTAAAACCAAAGATGTAGTGGTGGCCCGGTATAGAGTCACATTTAGGTTAATGGAACAGGAACTTATACTGCTCTGGACTTTGATTAATATTTAATTAATCTTTGGTAGAAGGCTGTGATTTTGAATTAAACAGGTCACTAATAACACAGCCAATTCACCAAAGAGTTTACATAAATCTGATCTGCCATTCGGGGTGGGGAGTGTTAAATTAAAATGCACTAAGTTCTGTTTTCTCCTTATTTTATGCGTGCTGTACATCAGCTACAAGCAATTGGCCGAAAACAAGTGGATTGCTGAAATGTGACCAGAATTGGACTGCAGGAATTGAGCCGTATAAAGATGCATCATTTGGGTTTCTTTAAAATAAATAGTGTTGAGTAGAGACTTGTATCGGGTGCGTGATGCATTCTTCTAATTCCCAGTTCATCACACAGAGAACTAGTGCAGTGTTGGTTGGCTGGTTTATTAACAAGATTTATATGTTGCCCGATAATGTACATTCTCCAGCAGCTAAGAAAATGAACCATAAGTAGGGTGGCCCCATGTTCTCTTTTATGGAGGACAGTCCTCTATGTAAATGGCTGTCCTCTGTTTTGGAAACATCCTCTATTTGAAGGGCTTCCCAGTCCAAGTCCAGGTTAAAGATTAAGTAGGATGACCATATGAAAAGGAGGATAGGGCTCCTGTATCTTTAACAGTTGCATAGAAAAGGAAATTTTAGCAGATGTCATTTGTATATATGGAGAACCTGGTGAAATTCCCTCTTCATCACAACAGTTAAAGCTGCAGGAGCTCTACTAGAGTGACCAGATTTAAAAGAGGGGAAGGCACCTGCAGGTGATGAAGAGGAAATTTCACTAGGTTCCCTATATATACAAATGACACCTGCTGAAATTTCCTTTTCAATACAGCTGCTAAAGATACAAGAGCCCTGTCCTCCTTTTCATATGGTCACCCTAGATTAAGAAGTATCAGAGAGAAGAGCTGGGCCTTGAAATTGCCCATCAACAGCTCCTGGACAGCAGACTTAGCAAGGCACACAGATCACCTGGTTACATTCTTCCACACTATGGTGAGATGCACTGTATTACTATTTGAATTATAAGCATTACTAAACCTGCATCTATATGTATAAATAAGCATTTGCATTTTTTATGCAAATCAGTCTCCTCTTTTGTCCTCTTTTTTGGTGATGCATTTGCACTTTTTGGGTGATTCATAAGTGGCCACCATAGCCATAAGTCCTTACTTCAAATCTTGTATCTGCCATAACCCATAACTTATCTAGAAGGCCTTACGAAACACACACACTGTCAGCAGTGGCAGTCCACCTTCATCTCTACAAAACGTGAATAATTATAACTTATCTCTTTAAGGGTTATTGGAACTATATTAGCCATTAGCAAAATTCTAGGCTCAACCCAGACATTCAGGAGAAAAGGCTGAAAACGGCAGGTTATGTTCATTGGATAGCTTTGATCATCATACTGAAAGTCCCCCAAATATCCAGATTGGAGAAAAGCTGCCATAGTGGAAAACGGTGCTTTTACGTCTGTTAAGCTAAAAGGACTCTGGAGCTAACAAGACATCTCTGTAACTAGCAGTCTGAATTTTATGTTCTTGCACTCCAAGTGGTCAATAGGGTTTTAAAACTTAGGGGTTTTCGGGTGCTTTTCATACATTTATCACAGCTGCCAATGGTATAGGCCCTGCAATTTTCAGCTTTTTATTGTAGGTGTTGATGTCAACATGGATTTCATTGGACTATATATAAATGGTTTAAAATACATTATTATTATTATTATTATTATTATTATTATTATTATTTTACTATATTTTGTGAAAGATGGAGGAAACAATTGCTCTGTATCCATACCTGTGTTATGAGGGTGTAAAACAAATACATTTGGCTCTATTGCACTGGTAAAGGAAGATAATTTGGCTCTGAATTCCCCTGCCTAAGTTTTTCTGCACCAAAATGATTTTAAATCGTGCCTGTTGTTCAGCGGTTATAACATGTACTTAGGGAAGTGTTTGTATAATTCGATAGCACCTGTGGTACTAAACGTCCATTTTTAAATCACTCTCTATAAAGCCATGAAAAGAGAGTCAGGCTGAACCATATATAAGTCACAGTAGGAATACAATGTGATGTTTGATCTTCTAATATAGATGTTTGTTTTACTGTGAGAATCCAATGTATAGAATAGCCTCTTGACAAATGTGGAACATAAGTATCATTGTACTTTATTCATGAAGAGGGATCAAGGGATGGTTTCAAATAAACCATGCTAGCCTTCCTAAAATACAATAACGTAGGCAATTTCTGTTGAACATGATGACTCTGGCCTGATTGCAATGGGAGGGAATTCTGTAGTAGGCTCTTATCAGATCTCAACACAAGGAGAGACTTATGCAGCCATGTTGAAACTTTAGAGATTTGTATCAGTGGTTGTTTGTAGGTAGAATGTTGAGTATTATGCTTCTTAGGTTCCATTAAATGGAATAGATTCTGAAAGGATTCTATTAGATTTTACCATGAAAGAAAGGATGTGGCTGCTGCATTAAAGCATATGGGAAAGATGTTTTCTCATACTTTTGCATTTTCAAGGGATACATTCTACAATTACAGTATATTTTTATGTATATCTTGTTCATTGCTGTGGCAGTGTCAAAGTTCTACATGTGACCTGCATCCACTCTCCAATCCCTATGCTTTTTGGGGTCAGGGACATGTAGGGGACCCATTACCACACCTGCAAATCATCTGTGAGAAACTGGCCCAGTTCAGATGACACCTTAAACCATGGCTTTAACCACAGTGGTTAAGCCAGAAGGCCGGGCTGTGTTCAGAAGACACCTTAAACCACGGCATTAACCATGGTGCAAAGCCTTATTCACCACAGTTAAAGCTATGGTGTAAAGTGTCTTCTGAACACAGACTGGCTTTCTGGCTTAACCACCGTGGTTAAAGCCATGGTTTAAGGTGTCTTCTGAATGGGCCCACTGTTCCACTTTGGTTCTGCTGAGAAATCCATGCAAAGACTCCGTGCATCCAGTTCACCTCTGCAACTACCCACTGAAGAAGCAGCAATGATGGACAAGCTGTCTTTTGAATAAGTTGTCAGCCAATGTCGAACTTCTCATCCTACAGCCTCTGACAGAACTCCACAGAGCACTGTTTCAAAACTGGAGATGATGTGACATAGGCAAAGCGCTTAGCATGCTGCTTCACCTCCCAATCGGATTTGTGGCTCTGTATTACTGTCAGTTGGTGGTAAGAAGGGATAGCCTCTCTCCATCTTTTCCCCACTTACCAAATAGCCTCACTCCAGGGGCCAAAGCTTGGGGAGTGAAGTGGGTGGGCCAACAGGGGGAGCTCAAGCCTCCTTGGGCTGGATGAGGAATCTGCACAGGTCACATCAGGCATGTGATCTAGAGGTTTGCCACCCCTGTTCTACCAGATCCTTTTGTATCTTATATGTATTTTAGAGCATCCAACTTGTTTTCCAATTTTCTCATTCCATCTTCAGCTTTCTTATCTGATACCTCTGTCATTTTATCTCTAAGGTGTTCTAGCCTGCCAATTTCAGATAAAAATATTCCTTTTAGTCCAAGGTAACTGTAAACGTAGCATTCTAATTGTTGCCTGCTTCTTGGAGTCATATCTTTAATCAGAATGACTAACCATCTTTTCCAGGTATACAATTTCCTTTTTGAAATGGGGCAACCAAAAGTGTACAGAGCATTCCAAATGTGGTTTCACCATTCATTTTTAGAATGGCATTTCAATACTGGCAGTCTTGTTTTCAGTATCTTTCCTAATAGTTCTTAGCAGTGAATTTGCCTTTTTTTCACGGCTGCTGCGTACTGTGTTGTCATTTTCATTGAGCTATCCACCATGACTTTAAGATCTCACTCCTAGCTAATTTTCTGCCCTTCAAATAATGAATAAGGTATTGACCCCATCAATGTGTATGTGGTTAGGATGTTTTTCTCTCCATTGGGCATCCCATTACACTTAGGGCTCATCTACACCAAGCAGGATATTCCACCATGAAAATGGTATGGTATTGAAGTGCACTGACAACTGTTGGGGCCCATTGACACACATCATTTACTGCTTTCAGAGTGTTATATCCTGCTTGGTGTAGATGTGTCATGGCCCCAACAGTTGTCAGTGCACTTCAGTACCACTATAAAGCAGTAGTGTAGATCCTGCAGTGCACTTCAATACGTCTATAAAGCAGTAGTGTGGCTCCAGCCTTTTATATACCGCTTTCATACTGCTTTCATGGTGGAATATCCTGCTTGGTGTAGATGAGCCCTTAATTACACTGAATTGCATGTGCAATGTGCAACCAATTTCAGGAGACCTTTTCATGGTCTATTTAGGTTTTCATACATGTAGAAAATAAGTTATAGATAATGATATTTGGTGGTTATTATAAATTAATATGTTACTGACGATATGAACAAAGAGCCCAAGTTAACCAAAGTCCAGTGTTACAATATATCTCCACCCTGGAACCACATAGGATGCACCCATAGGCCACAGCAAAAGGCCTTTTGGAATGCCCCTGTAGCAGGGGGCCTGTAAGCTTTGGCATACGAGGTTTAAAGCAGGAGCAAAGGGAGGTGGATACGAAAATACCAATAGAATCTAAGCATAGTCTTGGAGGTTAAATATCTCCCTGATACATCCTTGTTTCAGTCACTGTTCATGGCAAGTGCTTTGTCGTATTAATATTGCCATTTTTTTTTTGCCTCGCCATTTTCCTTTACAATTTTGCCACTAGACGGTCCCTATCCCCTCCCCACCCACATGCACACCCTCTTTTTCCTCTCCCCATCCTTTTCCAGGGTCATGACACTGACTTCAGAAGAGGTGCTTGTGCAGAGTTTTTTGTGGCTGCAGACCACAGATCCGAGCGGGTATTTTCACTTCCAAGGTTGTAGCTCTTTCTGCAGCCTCAGAGGTGAAACTCCCCAGAATCCTATGGCCCCTAAGGCAATACCTATGGGCTATAGAATTGCTCTGTTACTGTATACATGAGTTGTACCTACGAAAAGCACTGTTCTTCAAGTGAGGAATAAACTGTGCAGGTACATGACATTTTCTTATTCTTGTTTCTGTTGTCCATTTTTACAATTTACTTTGTGTGTGTGGTGTGCATAATCACAAGACAATTTCTGTACAACTGGTAATAGAACATGAGTTACTTGCAAGACATGCATTTAATTATCAGAGAACATCCATTACTGGGTGGACTAAAATATAATATAGTAAATAATATCAATGTATACATGACAAATAAGTTAATGATTGTTTTCAAAATAAAAATACACATACAAAATATACCTGTAATATATAGTTGTTAGCTACAAATGAAATATTTTGGGTCTATTTGGTGCTAAGGTCCTGTATTACATATGCTTTATGCATGTTTTTAGCACTAACCTGCAATTTCTGACCAAATCCGGATATAAGTAGTAGTTTTCAGTTAAACAGAAACCCTCGATGGTTCAGAAATTCATTTTTTATTGGTTAACTGGTTAGCACACATTGGAGTGTGAAGAATAGCAGTTCAGATAGTTTTTTTTAATTGAAGGAAGGTTCCAATTGCTGCAATGTTTTGCTATTTGGTCATTTGGCTGAGGTTTTTGCAATAAACTGAGAACTGGATTCATTTGAGGAAGTTCTTGAAAAACGTATGTTAGAGTTTCATTTACAGTTACTGTGGGACAAAATCTCTCTGGTCTGTTTGATGTGTCTAAAGTGTACGGTTCTCCACATTTAAAGACGTGGAACCTCTTGGATGTGGTGTTTCATAATTTTTCTGGCAGTTTATTCTATTTCATCAATCTCTTTAATGAGCCTAAAGATATACATGTGAATTTATGGGACAGTATAATACGCGAGGAAGTTCAGAGGTGACATTTTGATGACAAAATAAAATGTCATGCTCGCCTAATCAAAACAATATTGTGATGGCAAAATTAAATGGTATCAATGTGGATATATTTTAACATTATGTCAAAACAATATGCCATCTAAAATCCATGGAGATGCTATTTTGATGTCAAAATGAAAAATTGTCAACACAAGTCAGTGGAGATGTTCTACTGAAAGAAAGACAAAGTGATATCAATTTAAGTCTGCATCATTATGTTACCATCCCCCCCCCCCAAAAAAGACATTTGACGTGTTAAGTGGTATTTATTACAATTTTTTTCCTATTTGCAGCTAAAACACAAATTATACCATTTAAAACAATTGGAAATTTAATGGCATCTACTAGAATAGTTATTAGGGTTGAGATACAAATGAACCATTCAGCTCCTGGACCGTTTTATTAAAGAGTCCTTTTTCGCTCTAGTTGTGTTCGTTCACATTTTAAAAACATAAGACTTGAAGGAACAGGGGATCTTTTTCCTATTGATGTCAGCACTAGTTCCAGGAGAGGGCATGGTCAGAGCCAAAAGTTGGTAGAGTTACAGGTGTGACTCTGGCCTTTGTTGAGTACTAGGGTGGCCATATGGAAAGGAGGACAGGGCTCCTGTATCTTTAACAGTTGTATTGGAAAGGGAATTTCAGCAGGTGTATGTATGCAGCACCTGGTGAAATTCTCTCTTCATCACAATAGTAAAAGCTACAGGAGTCCTGCCCTCTTGACCAGATACAAAAGAGGGCAGGGCTCTTACAGCTTGAACTATTGTGATGAAGAGGGAATTTCACAAGTTCTGCCTACATACAAATGACACCTGCTGAAATTCCCTTTTCTATACAATTGTTAAAGATACAGGAGCCCTGTCCTCCTTTCCATATGGTCACCCATTCAGTACCCAATGGGGAAAAATACATTTGCATCCAGGTCTTCTCCTTCCCCAAATTGTGCAAAGTTCCTTCCATCAGGCTTGTAGCTATGGGACAGACTAGGACAGTGTAAAATAATGCCAAAAAACTACAGCAGGTCCTGGGGGTAGGGAATGGCCAGGAGAGACAGTCCAGACTGAGAGATCTGGAAGTCTGAATTTGGCCGATGGGCCAGAAGTTCCTGCCAATCCTGGATCAAACCCAAGATCTATCTATTCCAGCATTCAGTTCCAACGGTTGCCAGCCAGATACATCTTGGCATCAGTGCCTGTTTGTTTGTCACTAGCATTTGGCATTTAGAGGTAGACTACCTTTGAACTTGGAGGTTTCATTTAGCTAAATGGCTAATAAGCAGTTGATAGCCCTACCCTCTGTAAATGTGTCTCCTTTTCAGTATGACATCTAAGATAGCGGCCACTCACCACATTTTGTGGTTGTGAATGAAAAAGCCTTCCTTTTGTCAGTCCTGAACCTGCTGCCAACCAATTTCATTGGGTGGCCAAGAGTTCTGGTGTTAGGAGAGAGGAGAGAAAACGTACTCGTGGTAAACCACTCATGTGTTATGCTACTTTGTTGGTCTTTATTGTTGTGCACTCACCAGCGTTGGATAAAGATAGCCTTCTGGTTACTGAATATTTTCTTCTAATGCTGTGAATAAGGAATAATTGTGAATAGATACATATCCAAATCCACCTAGGGCAGCAATCTCCTACCAGGATCATTTCAGATGTTTCGAACTACAACTCCCAGCTCCCTTGACTATTGGCTATGTAGGCTGGGTCTGATTGGCATTGTAGTCCATAACATGAAGGCGGATCAGTTGGGGATGGCTGATTGAAGGCCCCATATGTATGGAAGCTGGCTTCTAGTGCACATAGCATGACAACCTGTATGTGGAGTTTCCAAAGCTGAAAAGCCCCATCAAACATCCAGTACTGATGAGAGGGCTGATTCCCCCTGCACAAGTGACACACACAGTTGTCAGCAATCCCATGGGTTCTGTGGATGTGTTGACCCAATTGCTATATGAGAGGCAACGGACTGCAAAAAGGAAGGCCCATTCCTCTAATATGTTTTTCCCATTGATAGATTCCTCCTCCCAAATAGGTAGTGTAATAAATTACAGACAGGGGAATTGTTCTGATATTCCTAGTTTCCATTTCTGAGATTGCTGGCGTACAGTTCCCTTGTCTGTATGTTCCCATGACACATTTGCACAGTAATCTCAACCTGGGGGATTTGTTGTGGAAATCATCCTGTTATGGGAAAAACATGTGTGAGTGGGCCTTGGGTGTTGTTGGTTAGCGTTTCTCAAATTATCTCAGAATATTTTCCTGATGGAATCTGGAAAAAAACAATCACAAGGTTCACTCTTTTTTGCTCTCCTACGTTAATACAGCTGGAAAAAGCATATGTGCCCCTAGTTTGATCTTTCTCAAGAAGATCTGCCCTATTACAAAACAGAATACCATAAAAAGACACAGAATTCTTTAGTGCTCTCCTTCAGTAGTCATATCCAACATTGCTATGCCCTTAAAAGTCTTCTGGAGAGGGCCCTTCATGGCAGATTTAGATCTCCTTTTGGACAATGCATTTTGCAGCTGGTTTTCTCTTCCTGCAAAGTGTTGTGCATGGTGACCTTTTGGAATGTGAAACTTATTTTGCTTTTAACAGGAAGGAACTGTAGTTAAGGGGGGATCACAGTGTTGATTATTGGGCAAGTAAATATAGGGATGATGACAAAGGTTGCCACTACAATTCCACTTCATTTATTTATTTATTTACTTATTGCATTTTTATCCTTCCTTCAAGAGGCTTCATTTGATGTAGAATCCAATTCCATGCTCAAATCAACCCTGTGAGGTTGGTTAGGCTGAGAAAAAGTAAGTGGCCCAAATCATAGGGAGCTGCTTTATGCTGCCAGACCATTGGTCCATCTAGCTTAGTATTGTCAAAATTCATTGGCAGCAGCTCTCCAGAAAGGAATCCTTTCCAGCCCTACCTGGAGAAGCCAAAGACCGAACCTGGGACCTTCTGCTTGCAAAACATGTGCTCTGTCACTGAGCTATAGCCCTTTTCTGTGTCATCTAGTGGCTGAGTGAGGATTTGAACCCATATCTCCAACCACACTTCACTTTTAAAATTTCCTTCAGTGTTCAGAAGATTATGACATATTGCTTTCATGAATCTTGTTACCTGTGTGCCTTTCTCCATATTTTGATGATCAGCTTTTGCATGAATACATATTTTTGTTCATGGGACATTATTTAAATGGTTATATTTTAGCAGAAGGGGAAACCTTGAGCAGATTTTGACAAAAGTTACCGATTTGGTGGTGGCAATGGTTGGGAAGGTATTTGAAATATATCCCGTTAGTTGAATATTTTTATTATTCCGTGTTTGTTGTAGGTTCCTGAAAGATTTGACGTTGCTGCTGCTTCTTTTTTTTTCTTTAGCACAAAGAAAAGAATTCCCCTGAAGAGTAAAACAAAAATGTTGTCTCCCTCATGTGAGCTCTGACAGGCTAATAAGGAAGAATGATGGTAGCAATAAAATAGGGTCTTGGGTGCATTCCTCGGATTTCACTGTTGTAAAATGATGGCCCTGTTACAAAATGACCACATAGGAACTCAAAGTCTTCACCATTTGGAGAGAATGGTGTAGTGACCTCCGTCTTAGCCATAAAACATCCAGAGGACTCTTAGCCTACCCATCAGAAGAGAGTGCTGTATTAACAGCTTTGGAGAGCACCTTTTTAACCTAGAGAACAGAGCAGTATGTTTTTAATTTGTGGTGATTTACTACATTAAATTGGTGTGAAATGCACAACCAATCACAGTGTCAAAAGTGGGAACTGAATTTTATCAGCTGAAGGAAGAGCAGGCTCGAGGGAATTAGCATAACTTTCTCGTAATACCGTTCCCATTCTGAGATGATGGGCAAAGTCTGTACTGAAAGTAAAGTCGAAGTGACAGAAAACTTCCTAAGCGGCTGATTTTATGTGCATGCACACGAACTGACATGTTGTCTGGGCTTTGAAGTCACCTTTGAATGGAAATTTGGCCGTTGTGTGCATATATATGACCTAGGTAGAAAGTGAAGAGATCGTCTTTGTCATATTAAGTTGATCCACAAGTTTAGCTACAGGAAGAAAGTGCCTGCATTAAAGGAGATACATTTTACATATCCAACTTGCAAATGTGAACTAATAAATTGGGGTGGTGGGATTTTTATACTCCCATATGTACTTATTGAAAATAAGTACGCATTGCGTAGTAATATGTTAAATGGAGTTTAGATATGCAAGCCTACTGCTCAACATTCAAAAAGCTGTCCTTGTTAGAGAGACTAACTTTGCATGCATAATCAATTCCAGGCAATACATTCAGCTTCTGCAAAATTAAATTCAGGTGCTAATTGAACATATGGTTTTTTTGTTTGTTTTTTACTATTCATGTATGACTTGTGCATTGCATGGAAAATATCCAGACACTAGCAGCTAAAATTAAATTAATCATATGCAAAGAAACTATTCTTATCTATACCATATTAATTGATACATCCTTGATTTGAAACCTTACAGTCTTTTACACGTTTCAAGTTCTTGGTTTTCCAGGAAAATATGAGTGATAAAATTCTAGCATAGTCAGGACAAATTGATTCTCAGCTGAACGCATCTGACTGAAAGTATAGTACCTAACTGGATTTAAAAAGAGGGGTGGGGAGATCTTTGAATTTTATCTGTCAGTTTATGTACCTTCCTGTGCCTAACTCAAGCAAGCTCTATGCTCTCAGTATTAGATCATTTTAAAATCTATTTGTCAAGAACATAAATCATAACAACTGTAAAACCAGAAAGATGAAATAAAACAGTTTCATATATCAGAAAAGCAATATAGTTCATGTAACTTTAAAGACTTTGGGACAACTTAAGCTGTGAGACCTGGCTACTTTAGCTGAACATTGCGAATATTTCTATGTTCCTTGCATGAGAATATAAGCACACTGCTGGATCAATTCAAACATCCATTTAGTTGAGCAACCTCATAGCAGCCAACCAGATAGCCCTGGGAATAGCATCATGGAAGTTGGAAGGGGTCATTTAGGCCATTGAGTCGAACCTCCTGCTCAGCGCAGGAATCTATTGTAAAGCATCCCTGACAGATGGCTGTTCAGTCTTTTATTGAATAACGCCAGCGACAGAGGGTCCACCACCTCCTTAGACAGTTGGTTTCATTGTCTGATGATACTCACCATTTAGAAGTTTTTCCAGGTGTTTAACCGAAATCTGCCTTTCTGTCATTTCAGCTCACTATTTTGTGTCTCACAGTCTTGCGACCCTCTTCTATGTGACGACCCTTTAAAAACTTGAAAAGTGCGGTCATATCCCCATTCAGTAGTCTCTTCTTAAGGCTAAACATACCCAGTTCGAAGTGTTCACAGGATACTGCCTCTGAACATGGACGTTCCATTTAGCCAACATTGCCAATGATAGATCTACCCTCCATGAATTTTTCTAACCCTCCTTTGAAGTTATCTGAGGGCTAAAGCCGACATTACTTTAAACCTAGCTTGCCAGCTTTGTCTCTCTTTCCCTCCATTTTTACTCTAGAGTAGGTTGCAGGTTGGAACCCTAACATTGGTGTAAGGGTGGGGTGGGGGCTTTAACCTTTCTCCCACTATGGGCCTGATTGAGATTGGTGGCCCTCATGCCTGCAGTTTCTATTTTAAAATAACGATCTGTAAAGCAAAGGCCTGCTTTCTCCATGAACTGTTGGCCATCTTTGCCTCTTGGATTAGCAAATTCCATACGTTTATTAATTTTTGTTTGTTTGTTACATTTATATCCTGCTATTTCCTCCAATGATCCCAAGGCAGCAAACATGATCCTCCTCCTCCTATTTTATCCTCACAACAACAAACCTGTTGAGGTAGATTAGGCTGAGTGATTGGCCCAAAGTCATCCAATGAGCTTCATGGCCAAGTGGGGATTTGGCCAAGCAGGGACTTGATCACGGGTCTCCCCAGTCCCAGTCCACCACTACACCACACTGTGGTCCACCACTACACCACACTGGCTATCCAGTTAGTTATGTGTTGACTGAAAACCCGGGTGGTGGTGCTGTCTGTCCTCTAATTGAATAGTCCCAGGGCCTAGTATGACCCAGCTCTGGATTTTATGCAAACACACCAAACCACATAACCAAGCGATAATAAAATACGTGATCTCTCTATCCGTGTGAGTGTTTCAGGATAATGTTGCATAGCATCTCACAGTGGGGCTGCACATCTTCTGTGTGGCAGCTCGACAGCTTCCATTGATATGTGTGTCTCTGTTCCAGACAGACCCATCTGCATTGAGTAAACACTGTTCGGATGGTGTTACATTAACACTGTTCCATTAAACACAACAAAAGCTTTTACAGTGGATTAACACGGCTCGACATTCTCTTTTGCCTATCTCCTCCTGCCCAAGCAATGACGAGAGAGGTCCAATTTAATATACACACAGCTCGCTCTGAACTTTGGCAAGCGTGCGTTCTGCAGGCTTAATGCATTGCCAGAACTGAGAGGATAGCATTAATAGTCAACGAGGCAACCTTTTTAAAATTCACTGGAACAGCCTTTGTTTCTCTTTCATTCTACCTGTGGATACAAGATTTGTCATGGCTTTTTAAAAAAAATAAAAAATAATAACGTAAGTTGGATGCTTCTACTGTGCCATCTGACCATAAGGGGATTTAATTAACCAACAAGTTGGCAATGCTTGTTCATGAGGCTGCAGTGATTAAGAACCCAATTATTACTTCCACGTTTTATAGCCATTATCTGTAGACCGACATAGCTGTACGTATTGCATGGTGTTTCCCCACCCCCTTCCCCTCAGGTTTGGTCTAGACAAATTCCAGGTAACAAAATTGTTTGTTTGCGAAGCTTTCTGTTGTTGTAGCTGTTAGTATTATTGCTTGGCTTTATCGGGAGGACTTTCTTTTTTTTCTCCCGTCCTTTCTCAGAACGATATTTTTTTCCCTCCCCAAAGCTTTATTCATTCCCCGTTCAGTAGCTTGCTTGTATCCACTTTATCACACTGACAATCTGTCCGTTCTGAAAGGATTACAACTCCGTACTTCAATGCATGACATCATAGTGAGATATTGCTTAACGATCTGAGACTTTTAGCGGCCATTGCTGTGGCTTCTTGTTACTGAAAATATGTGACAGCCCTGGCCTGTACCAGCTTTGCTTACGCTGCTCTTTTCGGGCCCATGCAGGCGATTTTCGTGTGTTGTAAGTAGCATTCATGAAACTGCTGAAGGCGCATTTAACAATGTGTAGTTGGCAGGCATCAAAAGACGAGAAAAGAACCTCATGTAAGTTCTCCCATCACTCAGGCAGTGGAAATGTCCTTAACTTGCTACAGAGTTGAGTTTGAGATTGAGCTTTTGATTTTACTGAATGTTGTTGTTAGTAGTTATTTGTATGTGTTTGGGTGGGAGACAGGAGAATTAGAATATAATCTGTCTCAGAAAAAAAACCTGAATCAGAGTATGAGGGCGATTGAAAGTAGATATAGCTGTGTTCTACGGCAGGGGTGGTCAGAAGGTAGAACTGGAACTCTGGTTAGATCTCTGGGTGATTTGTAGTAGATCAGCAAGAATTTCTGACACCCAGTTGGTTAACAACAACAACATTACTCCCCCCTCCCTCCCCACCTAAATTATATTGCTGAAATGAAGAATGTTTGGAGTAACCAGGAGTGGGGGTTTGTGTGTGGAAGAACTGTGAGCTCTGTTGAGTTCTGGTACTCAAAACAAATTTCTGGGCTCAGAATGTTTCAATTCTAAGTTTGCACCAGACCCTGGTTGGTGGATCTCAGAGATCTAGTAAAAAATAAATTAATAAAAATACTGTTCACAAGCCTGAAGTCTGCCAATCCTGGTTCTAAGAAGTAGCACTGAAAGACCTAATCAGACATGTCTTAAGATCTTCTGCACCAAGTGACTTCCATATCAGGATTGCACTATGGCCACAGCTAGACCTAAGGTTTATCCTGGGATCATCAAGGGTTCGCCCCTGCCTGAGCTCTGGATCCTCTGTGGCCATAGCTAGACCTAAGGTTTATCCCAGGATTGTCCTGGGGTCAAACCTGTTCATCTAAGTGCCACACAGGGCATCCAGCGCTCAGGCAGGGACGAACCCGGGATGATCCTGGGATAAACCTTAGGTCTAACTATGGCCTGTGTGTCACCTAGATGAACAGGTTTGACCCCTGGACGATCCAGGGATAAACCTTAGGTCTAGCTATGGCCAAAGTAATCACAAAGGGGAGGACTTTCTTTTTGAGGGCGCCCTGGGTTTATAATGCCCTCCTTTGTCTGGCACCTAATTTACCATCTTTTCTAGTGCCAGGTAAAGACAAATCTTTTTAATGTGGCATTTAAATTGTATTACTTCTCAGCCTGACATTGAAATTGAAGTTTTCATCTGCTGTCTTATATTGTAGCTGTTGGGTATGAGTTTCATTGTATTGCAAAGATTTTTAAACTAATGTGTGATTTGTATGGTATACCACCTTGGAATCGCAGGTGATAAAGGACAGTACAGAAATGTTTTAAATAAATAAATTGCCACTTCTATGGGAGCTCAGAATTTGTCACCATAATGCATGTCTTGTGGCAGTTTTTGCTTGGTGATGTCCTGTAGTATTTGCCTGGTAGACAACTGTTGGATCACCAATGTGTTGGTGTTTATTTGTTTAACAAATGTAATAAATTCCTACAATTGCTTGGGCTCTTAGTTATGCAGGCCTGATCAAAAATACAATGAGCAATAATGCTCTTCCCCAAGCCTTAAAAAGGATATTTTAGCACATTCCCTTCATAGATAGAAGTTGTCTCTACCAGAAGCCCCACACCATTTGCCATTCTGTATAACAAAAGTTCAATTCTACAGTAATAAGGCATTTGAAAAGTCCCCCCCCCCTTTCACACAGTAGAAATATTTCTCTGGCCATTGTGTTCATTCAGCATACCAACTGTTATGGCAGAGTGCTTAGATTTTATTCACCATACATGTCCTTTGCCTTTTTATGCTACCTGCACTTCAAAATGCTGGGTTTACAAGGTCAAAGTTAGCAGGATGAAGTGAGCATAGATAGAGATTTGAAATATTTGTTTATTAAGGCTTCTGAAATTCATGTTATCATTCTATGCTGTATTGTAGCACTTGGAAGGCAGGCGAACAAACACTTCACAAAGGAATTCATGCGAACAGCCTTCAACCCTTTGAAATCACCCATTTCAGTATGTTTCATTGTGGTTTCAGGATTGTTTCCTTCCCTAAATGTATCAAGCATGAAAAGCAGAGCTGCTCCCAGTTTTTGTGAGCACTTGGGCAAAATGCTCTCCGTTGACCACCCCACGCCTTTCTCTGAATAAGGCCATCCCCGCTTTGCCATTGCTGCTACTGCCTGTTCTCTTGGCCTCTTCCTCTGGGGACCAACTAGCACAGCGGTGTGAAGAGAAAAGAGTGAAGGCAAGTGGAGAAGGAAGCTCAATGTCTTCACTCTTCTCACTACTTGCACGCTCAGAGAGGGCAGGTGAATGGTCTGGAACTGAAAGGAGGAAGAACAGCCATGGCCAGAGACTCTGAGAGTCGGTAGTGCCCCCCCTACAGGAGTGTGGGCCTTGACAGGTACCCATCAATGCTAACCCATGATGCAGGCCGTTATGAAAAGTCCTTATGAGAGCTCTTACAGGTATGACTTCAGAAGATGGGTCTGTTGGCCTTTTGCCCTGGGTCAACAAAGACAGAAAATTTAACTCTGAAGAACCTTTCTGGCATTAAGCGGTTGTGCAACAAAGGTAGAATTTGGATTGTGGGGGGAGCTCTTCTGATGGTAATTTGCCTAAGGGTCTTCAAAATTCTGGAGCTAGCCCAGAGTTTTATTTGCAATTGGTAACGAAGTCAATTGTTGCTTCATGTATTTTTAAGAGCAGCCCGTAGTGGGAGAGCTGTCTGTGGAGAGGCAGGCCCAGAAGGCCCGAGAGGGTTCTGGAAGCAAGATGGTGTGTGGGTGTGTATGGGTGAAGTTTAAACATGGGAGGCCTAGTTTGTTGTTCGTGAAAAAGAACAAATAAAGCATCTGTTGTGCTCCTACACTGGATCATTTCCTCTCTGAAAAACAACCTGTCTGGCTGAGTTGCTGGCATAGGCCAAAAAGCTACATAACAGTATTATGGAAAACTTAAAAAGTGGTGCATAATGTTAGGATCTGACAAGTAATTTTTATATAATCCTAAAATGGTAGCGGTGGTTTTTAAATCCCTGCTCCTGCTCCTGTTGACTCAAATGTAATTCCTCTAAATTTAATGGATTTTACTCCCAAGAAAGTGTACATAGGATTACAGCTGTGATCTCTGTTCTTGCAAGGCTATATCCCTGATGAATGCTGCAGTAGTTTCTACATGGTGAAATGTCCCACATGCCCATTAACCTTTTAATGCTATCAAGCTGATCAGTTCAAAGGACTTGTCAGAAACAGATCTAAAGGGTGACAGGATCCTATTGACTGGGAAAAATAATCCAATAGTGTTGTCTCCATATTATAGCGAGGGGCCCATTGAGACAGAGGTCTTGACAGCAGTGGAGAAGCTGAAGTGAGTAAACAATTATCTGTCATGTTGTTTCTAGATTACGGGTTCTCATAAAAAGATTTCCCTGTGATATTTTTAAATTTTGAAATCTAAGTGCAAAGTCTTCACATTCCTAGATATTTGTAATCCTTTTAATAACACAATACTGAATGTTCCTTTTTGCTTTGGATGGTGACCAGTTTACACATTATAACAGCCTGTAGCAATTTAAAATGGCCACTTTGCTCATTCATTTATAACATTGACACTCAAGGCGGCCAATAGATGATGTAACGCAGCCTTCCCAAACCTAGTGAACTCCAGATGATTGAAATTCAACTTTCACCAACCCAAGTCAGCATGACCAATGGTTAGGAATCCTGGGAATTGTAGTCCAAAACATCTGGAGGGCACCAGGTTGGGCAAGGCATCTATTGGCCACCATAAGTATCAATTTTGACAGAAAGGAGGAGTATAAATGTAATAAATGAATGGATAGGGTGGCCATTTTAAAAGTGGTAGTTACATGGGGAGCCATTCATGAGCTGCAGCTCACCATAAAGATCAGGCTTCACTATGTCATCTTATACTGTAGTTTCCCAGTGTGGTAATGTGGAAAATCTTGCCTGATAGGCCCTGTAAGCTGATACAAATAGCTCCGCATGTACTAAAAGCCACTGTGAGTGGAGTAACATGAAGTGACCCACATGACATACCTCCAGCATCCTGAATTTAGTATTATATTACTTTTCCTTATATTCTGAAGGAGAGCCTGAGTTTAGTACAGTGTCGCTTTTTTTCTCATTCCGAAATGCCCTTGAATACTTTTAATTTTTAATTTGTTAACCAGAAAAACACCATGACTGCTTACAAATTTCACATCACTTGACAGCAGAACTACCGCTTTGCATGAGACCCAGACTTCACTGATTATCATATTAAAATTGTCTTCAAATTGGGGCTGCTCACGATCAAGCTAGCTCAGCGGGGGTTTTTTTTATAAGTTGGATGCCATTCTACAGCTTTGTAGAATCTCCTGGCCCACCGTATCCTAGGCTTAAAACAGGGCTGGAGGATCTTTTTCAAGTTGAGGGCTGCATTCTCTCGGGGGCTGCATACTGGGGTTGGCAGGGTCAAAGTCAGCAGTGGGAGGAGCTGAAGCCAAACGGGGATGGGGCAAGAGCAGGTGATGCACTGCTCAGTTTGTGCCTGCCACACCCTTTCTCTCCTTCTCCCTTTCTCCTCTTCTCTCTCTTGCCTTCTCTCTCTCCCCCATACCTTCTCCCACCCTGCCATCTTCAACCACCACAGTGCAACAACATAGAGTGGCCAGGTATCCTCCTTTTTAAAGGACAGCCCTCTGTTTGAAGTAGGGTGAACATATGAAAAGGAGGACAGGGCTCCTGTATCTTTAACAGTTGTACTGAAAAGGGAATTTCAGCAGGTGTCATTTGTATATATGGGGAACCTGGTGAAATTCCCTCTTCATCACAACAGTTAAAGCTGCAGGTGCCCTGCCTTCTTTTAAATCTGGTCACTCTAGTGTAGCTCCTGCAGCTTTAACTGTTGTAATGAAGAGGGAATTTCACCAGGTTCTCCATATATACAAATGACACCTGCTGAAATTCCTTTTTCTATGCAACTGTTAAAGATACAGGAGCCCTGTCCTCCTTTTCATATGGTCACCCTAGTTTGAAGGCATCCTCTGTTTGGAAGCCCGTCCTAACCAATTCCACTTTAAAGATAGAGCCATAAAAACTGTTTCCCAACCATAGTTAGCACCTGGAGAGCAGGCTGAACAGGCCAGCACACAGGTCACCTGGTCAGTATTCCATAGTACTGTGAGATGTATTCTATTTCTATTTAAATTAGAATAAACTAGGGTCACCATATGGAAAGGAGGACAGGGCATCCTCAACAGTTGTATTGAAAAGGGAATTTCAGCAGGTGTCATTTGTATGCATGTAGCACCTGGTAAAATTCCCTGTTCATTACAACTGTTCAAGCTGCAGGAACCCTGCCCTCTTCTGTATCTGGTCACCACCGTGGCTTAGCATGTCATCTGAACAGGGTCATAGAAATATATATATATATATATAGAGAGAGAGAGAGATTTCTATATATATATAAAAAACTTCATTCTAAACTGTCCACAGTCCTTGAAGCAATTTAATCAAGGAACCATCCTTAAATTATTTCCTGTTATTAAGATAATAACATCTATAAACTCTTTCCAGAAATTTGTTAAGGTTTTGGCTGGGATTTATGTGAATATTTTTTTATTTATTTTGAGGAACAAATAGAATTTTATGCCTCTAAGGCTGGTTTTGGTCTAAAATTCTTACTTTAAGCACCTTGTCAGCTTCTTATTACGTATTTGTGAGATTAGAATGTACGCCTATGTGGCAGGGTGTTGCTGTTTTATTCTTTTACTATGTACAGCACCATGTACATTGATGGTGCAATTATTATTATTATTATTATTATTATTATTATTATTATTATTCAAACTGTTTCGTACCTGAAAAAGAAAAATAGTGTGCTTGGGTTGGTTTTGTTTTTACGACAGTATTAATCTCTCTTCTCTCTCTGTCGTTCTTCCTAACAGATCAGCTCCTAGCAATCATGATCGGATACAGCGTCTAAGGCAAGAATTTCAACAAGCAAAGCAGGATGAAGATGTAGAAGACAGGAGGCGGACCTACAGTTTTGAACAACCATGGGTAAGGGCTGACTTATTCCAGTCTATGCGTATAGCACTGGACAACAACCTGGTGAAATTCCCTCTTCATCCCAACAGTTAAAGCTGGAGGAGCCCTGCCATCTTGAACAGATAAAAAAGGGGGCAGGGTTTCTGCAGCTTTAACTGTTGTCATGAAGAGGGAGTTTCACTGGGTGCTGCATGCATACAAATGAAACCTGCTGAAATTCCCTTTTCTATACAACTATAAAGATACAGGAGCCCTGTCCTCCTTTCCACATGGTCACCCTAGGCACAGGGCACCTCTGAAACCTTGCTGCTGCCTCAGTATCTGCCACCTTAGCCAAATGCCTCACTCTACCTAATGGTAGGGCCAGCCCTGATTCCTGCCGTGGTAACCCACTGCATGGGAAGGAAAAGGGGTGTGTGTTGTACCCCTCTTTTTAGGATCCCTTCCCTGAGGCTGTGGGTACGTTTGTTCTGTATAAATGAGGGGCCTCTCCTTACACTTCAACCCTTGCCTTTATACACCCTCACACCCAGTTTGAGGAACACTGTTCCCCCCCCCACTAGGCGTGGCCGCTCCCTTAATACCACTGCCACCATATAACCTTTATTTAATACTTTTAGTCTCACTGAGAGACTAGCTATAATGAAAGATGACACACTGTGTGCTGTGAACAAAAGAACTTATAAGTTATTAATTTCACATAAGATGGTAAAGAAGATTTGTTTGTGTGTCCAATAAAAGCTCTGAAATTAACGTTTCAATTATTCCTAGCCTAGCCTAACCTAACTCCTCCCTCTATATCTATCGCTAAACAACAGATTGTCCCTGCACTCACTAGCTCTAAACCCAACTGTCTCTTTTAATTAACTTGACTCACCCCTATTTAAACTCCAGTCGCTCCATGCTCTCCACCAATCATACACCAGCACACCATTCACTCTCTCTCTTCCGCCTCCCCTCTTAACTAACTTGCCATATTAATTCTACACAATGGACATAAACAACATTACCATAAATATACGTACCAACCTTCACCATAACTCACATTACTTAGCTGGACATCGCAGGTGTCAGAAAGAGAAAAAGGGCAACCCGCCCACTTTTGGCTCTGGCCTTGCCCGCCACTGACATGTGGCCTGATTACCCATGAGGAATTGCGGCCCTCAACAGAAAAAAGATGGCCCACCTGTGGTCTACTGCTAGTGGGTCTCAGGGAAGAGTCATTTAAAGGCCTTCCTGCAGATTCCAGGAAGTCTGCCGAGGACCTTCTGAATGGGAAGTGTGTGCTCTACCACAGGGTGCAGCTCAGCCACATCTTTTACCCTCCCCTGCTGCAGCTGTTACCATTAATCCCTGGTGCAAGAAAACTTAGATTCAAGGTCCTGGGTGACCTTTAAACTCCTGACTCCTTCCTGCTCCATCTGTGGCCTGGCGTTCCTAATTTCATTTTGTATTGTGCTCTGCCATCTGTCCGTTCTGTAAAGGGTATTGTTTGCCCTGTGACAAGGCTTAGCTGGGTCACATCAATGCAGACTAACTTATCTGTCCTTCAGTTTGTGCCTGTAGGGGGTTTGTGTAGGCATTATTTACAAGAACATGACTCTTCGTTTGTGTTAACTGCACAGTTTCAAATAAAAGATAGAAGCATTTAAGGCGTTTATGCTAGACTTCGCTTGAAAAATGCATTAAAAAATGCACTGATACAAGTATAATAATGTGAAAGGAACCAGCAACTTGATTTTGCCAAGGCAGGCAGAGATGTCTTGAAGAGCACTGCTTTTCAAGCCCCCTTTCACATGGATAAAATATCTATTTATTTTATTTCTACCACCACTGTCCTGCTTTTTAGTATGAAAGGGCCCCCAAGGCATAACAAAATGCAACTATTTTAAAACATTGTGTGTGGGAGGGTTCCAGTTAAAAAAAAGTGCAATTAAAACTACCCACCACAGTCAATAAACCACTGAGAGAGAGAGAGAGAGGACATCAATCTCATAGGAATAATAACTATCGTTAATTAAATCAGCTATGAAAGGATTTCTGAATAAGAATATTTTAATCAGTCTCTTAAAAACTGGGGAGAGAGAGAGAGAGAGAGAGAGAGGTCCCAAGGAAGGGATTTCTGCTATTAAGAGGAAAATAGGTTGACCATATGAAAAGGATAACAGGGCTCCTGTATCTTTAACAGTTGCATAGAAAAGGGAATTTCAGCAGGTGTCATTGGTGACATTCCCTCTTCATCACAACAGTTCAAGCTGCAGGAGCCCTGCCCTCTTGACCAGAAACAAAAGGGGCAGGGCTCCTGCAGCTTGAACTGTTGTGATGAAGAGGGATGACGCCTGCTGAAATTCCCTTTTCTACGCAACCGTTACTGATATAGGGGCCCTGTCCTCCTTTCCATATGGTCGCCCTACTTGAGGAAACCACTTAAAAGGAACTGATAGCCACTGATAGAGCTGAGGCACTTGAAGTTGGATCATAAGAACACAAGAGCCATGCTTGATCAGTCCCAGGGTCCTTCTAGTCCAGCATTCTGTTCACACAACTAGCTGCTCATGGGAAACCCACAAGCAGACGTGAGTGCAACAGCACCCTCCCACTCATGTTTATTTTTATTTATTTATTACATTTATATACCGCCCCACAGCCGAAGTTCCCCCACTACTGGAGTACATGCTCATACTGCCTCTGATACTGGAGGTAACCTATAGCCATCAGGACTAGTAGCCATCAATCCTGTTTGATAACCTATGCACATGAGGATATTCTTCTGGGAGAAGACATTCCTTGGATACTTGAGTTGTTTAGGACACCACACACACACACACACACACACACACACACACACACACACACACACGTACGTCACTGGTTTGGGGTGATGGTATAAATCGCAAGCCCAAACTGTCCCAATAAGGAAACAAGACTTGGAAAACCTCTTAAGTTTGCAATGGGGCCTACCAGCAGATAACTGTACAGGGTTTAAAATTAATATTTGCTATGATGCCATGGAAATGCATAGAGAGATGGCTTTTGCTCTCTGGCCATAACGAAGAGAGCTATGTCATAAATATATTTATTTTATTTATTTACAATAGTTATATAATGCTCCACATCTAAACAGATTCTGGAGGGGTGAACAATAAAAGATGAAAAGATAAAAGAATAACACGGCATAATAGAATGTTATTTTAAAAACCGAATACTAGTAAAACCCATGGCTGGTCAGACAGGGAAGGCTTCCTGAGATAAAGGTGCTTTTAGGAAACACTGGAAGCAACACAATGTTGGTCCTTGCCTGACCTTCAGAGGCAGGGAGTTCCATAGAAAGGTGGCCACCGCACTGAAGGCTCTTCTCTGGGTGGACTCAAATCAGGGGGAACCCTCAAAAGCATACCATCTGATGACCTCTGTGACTGGGCATATTGATAAGGGGGAAGGCAGTCTCTCAAATATCCTGGACCCAAGTTGTTTAGGAATTTATACACTAATACCAAAGCCCTAAACCTGGCCCAGCAGCGAATAAGCAGCCAATGTAGTTCCCTGAGCAAAGGAGTTGCATGCTGAAACAGGGCAGCTGCTGACAACAGCTGAACGGCTGGGTTCTGCACAAGGTCCACCATCCGGGGCAGCCTTAAGGGCAGCCCCACATGGAGTACCTTGCAGGAATCCAGTCTTGAGGTTCTTTACACAGCTATACCACAGTGGCCAAGCTATCCCTGTCCAGGAGAGGCCATAGCTGCTGAACTAGCCAAAGCTGGTGAAAGGCACAACAAGCCGCAATGGCTCCTTTAGCCTCCAGTGACAGTGATGGGTCTAGTAGTAACCCCAGACTATGAACCTGATATTTTAAAGGGAGTGCAACTCCACCCAGAACAGGGAATGACCTTTCTCCCGGATTCGGGAAGCACTCACCCACAGGGCTTCCACCTTGCAAAGGATTCAGGCCATTTCTACACCAGCCCGGTGTAGAGGGAGGGAGGGAGGAGGATTGTGAGATCCTCCCCTTAGTCCACATGTGGGTGCAACATCTCAGGAGGAAGAAGGGTGTCGCGCCCGCCATTTTGTTTTTGTTTTTTTTAAAAGGAGATGAGTGCATGTGCGCTGCAACTAAATGTAAGTTAAAAAAAATTTTAAAACCCGACCCCGCTCCCCTCCCCTCCGATTTCTCCCGGCCCGGTTCCTTCCCTCTACTGATCCCCACTACTCACGGGAAGGAGGGAAGACGCTGGGACAGGCAGCCACACCTCCTGCGATCTCGGGACGATCCTGAGACCGTAGGAAGAATCGGATATTCCCAGGGAGTACTTTATCCCTGAGAAAACCCGTTCTCTTCCCTCCTTCCTCCCAGGAGTCCCTGTGCGTCATTTGAATACACAGGAACTCGGCCGTAACCAGCCCGCATTTTCAGGATGGTGTAGAAATGGCCTTAGCTTCCTTTTCTAGACTCTTATCCAGCCCTTTACTACGTCTAGGCACTAATCGAGGACTTGCACAGCCTCACCTGATTCAGATGCCACAGGTGTGTCATCCAGATACTGCATCACATTTTGGGAATATGCATATCATATTTGTTAACCTGGAGAATATATTACATATTCATTTCA
This sequence comes from Elgaria multicarinata webbii, assembly GCF_023053635.1. Lineage (NCBI taxonomy): Eukaryota > Metazoa > Chordata > Lepidosauria > Squamata > Anguidae > Elgaria > Elgaria multicarinata. The sequence goes on along the minus strand of NC_086171.1, from coordinate 28,864,559 downwards.
GTCTTCCTTTGCACTTTCGTCTCCTGAAAAGTATTGAGTTCAATCTCAACATTAAAACAATGAGGACAACAACCATACCCTTAATTCAGTTTTTTCTGCAAGTCATTGCAAAATTCTCTGTATGTTTCTCTATGTAAAATATATAGGCTTCTTTTCAAAGCTCTCTTATAATATAAAGTATGTTTGGTTCCCCTGGGAAGTAATTGAATAAAATGTGTATTTATTTATTTATTTTGATGACTGTCCCATTTTCCATTAGAAACAGTAATGATAATTCAATAATCCATTAGTTAATATTTTCATATACGAGGCCCTTGAAAAAGGATGTGCACTTCTCTACTACGCGGGGGTTCTTCTGCTTAATTTCTGGAATGCAGTGATTTAGGGATCTTGGGAAAACTGTCTGAGGAAAACGTGCACTCAGAAGGACTTGAGAACTTAACTACTGAAGGTCATGGGCCAAATGTTGTCTCTCCGAACACCATAGCAACTTTAGACAGGCTGCTTGGTGCATATTATAGTTTCCAGCAATGAGTGAGTGGGGAATTATTTAGATGACAGGCTGATTACCTCAAGAATGGAATAATTTCCTAAATTGTGGGTCACAACACTGACCTTTCTTTTTTTTCTCCCCACCCACCCACCAACCAAACAATGAGGGCCTCTCCCCCACTGGGCTGATCATGCAAATGAACTTAAAGTGACAGTAATTCTGTTTAATGTATTATTTTTAATCCTGTGCCTCATTGTTGCCTTGGTTGATGGCCTGTTCCATTATTAAAGCTAGCTGTGTGTGTGTGTGTGTGTGTAAATGCACATGGTTGTGCCTTTTTATCCAGATGCATTCATTAGAGACAAGGTCCATTGTACCTTGGAATTACCCTCCCCCGTCTTGTATTCTAATCTGGATAACATCACTAAGCTTGGAAGGGATAAAACAATGATCTCATCCATTTTGAGAGCGCACAATATAGTTTGAGCATTGAGGAACAATAAACCCATCTCTTTAAGGCACATATGTGACTTGGTTGCTCTCCCCAAAATGCCTCCAGATGTAGCAAATACCAAAACGTTGCTGAAAACATAAAAGTGGTTTACTATGTGCAGGTAGGAGGGTATTTCAGCCATATTCATAAATGCTTTCTATTCTTTTCGCCTCAAAGCTCTTGGCCCAAGGTATGGTGTGTGTGTGTGTGTGTGTGTGTGTGTAATGGTGGGGTGGGGAGTTAGAATGTACCTGTGCAAAGCCTTTTGTTAAACTGCTGCATTAGCCTGAAGGAACTAATTTGTGTCCTCAAGAAGAGTGAGAAGATGGGATGGAGAGAGGCTTAGATGGACGTACTGCTTTAAAGCCAGAAAAGTCCCTCAGATCCATGACGGGAAAGTACACCTTTCCCTCCTGGTTTGAACAGTGAAAGCAATCTTCCATTTGCAGAGCCGTGTGAACTATGAATAACAGAGACATGTGGTTTTGTCTTTAAAATGGTGATGAGAGAACTGAGATTGTAGGAGCAGAGATATAGGAAGGACACACACACACACGAAAGAAGAAGGAAATGAGGATTTGTGTATATGTCTAACATATAAAAATGACTTCTGCCTGAATCATGGTTTTCCCAATCCCTGGCGGATGGCCGTGACCACATGCCTCTTCCCAGATCACAGTGGGCAAGGGTCCATTTCAAATTGTTCCACTATGATCCCGTTGGCAAAGTCTGTACTGATGGGCTGCGTGAGAGCTGGCACTTTGGCCTGAGAATATGTATCTGCTCTGCCAATAATTAATGAACTCCTGTCCTCAAGGCAGGCAGTCCAACAACTTTAATGGATACAGACACTCTTATTACAATCTTTCAACTGACATTTCCTGAAGAGAACTGGGCAAAAATGTTGATGTCCAAGACATGGCTCAGAACAGCATGTCTCGATTTTTTTTTATTGATTTTGTTAGAATGGTGATTTATCTTTTCATTAACACTAAGGGAATATAGTAACATAAGAAGAGCTATGCTGGGTCCATCTAGTCCAGCATTCTGTTCACATAGTGCCCTACCAGCTGTTGATCAGGGACCCATGAGCAGGACCCAGGACACCATGCAACAGCACCCTCCCGCCCATGTTCCCCAGCAACTGGTATATATAGGCTCACTACCTCTGATACTGGAGATAGCACATAGCCATCAGGACTAGTAGCCGTTGAAAGCTTTCTTTTCCAGGAATTTATCCAACCCCCTTTTAAAGCCATCCAAATTGGTGGCCATCACTACCTCTTGTGGTAGTGAATCCCATAGTTTAACTATGCGCTATGAGAAGAAGTACAGGTCAGAGCTCTTTAGGGCATAATTGTATGCATGTTTTGAAAAAGAAAAGTTCTACAACTCCCAGATGCTCCAGACACTCATGTTGGCTGTGGGAAGCTGGGAGTTGTAGGACTTTTTTCTGTCTAACCATGCATAGGATTGCACCCTTAGGGCTCAGTGCATGCATGGAATTCCTGCACAAGATGGAGCTTCTTTATTTGAACCCAGGGGTAGGGATAGCTCTGTTTACGGTGTATCCCCAACAGGGAAATGAACGAAGAAGTTCTTGCTGATGCAGGAACTCTGTGTGTTCATTGTGACAGAAGGACATAAGAAGAGTGTTCTATTCCCACAGTGGCCAAACAGATGCCTATGGGAAGCCCAGAAGCAGGAAATGAGTTTAATAGCATCTTCCTGATCTTCTTCTTAGCAACTAATATTAAACACACTCTGCTTCTGAGGGCTTCTTTAAATGAATGATTTATAGCACGCTCTTGACTGGCCACTCACAGAAGTTGCCTTTTATTTGGATGATGTTGTGAGCCTCCTCCATGTCTCCCACTCCTTTCCCCAGTTATTCTGTTTTCTAAAAAAATCCTGGATATCCTGATTCATCTGAAATATCTTGGGATTTCCTGCTGTGTGCAGCTGAAGTTGCACTACAAATCACCCACTAGAGGGTGCTGTCCATTAAAGTATATGAGCAGGGAAGTTTTTGATTACAGACCACATGGTCGCCCCTCTCCTCCCATGTAATTCAGCTCATTACAATTGTGGAAGAGAAGCAGGAAGCAAAGTATTGGTAAGCAAATGTGATTTCCCTTTAATATAAAGAAGCCCTGATACTGGAGGTAATAACAAGAACAACTAATAGCCATGGATAGCCTTATTCTCCATTAATTTTCCTAAACCCCTTTAAAAGCTATCCCAATTGGAAGCCATCACTACACCTGTAGTAGTGAATTCTATAGTTTAAATATGCACTGAGTAAAGTATTTTCTTTTATCTGTCCTGAATCTCCCTCCACCCTGCTTCATTGGATGACCCTGAGTTGTAGTATTATGAGAGAGTGCCTGATTTTATATACCTAATTTTGTACACCTCTATCATGTTTCCCCTTACCTTACCATTTTTCTAAGCTGAAGAGCTTCAAATCTTGTAGCTTTTCCTCATAGTGGAGTTGTTCCAGCCCTTAATCAATTTGGCTGCCCATTTCCACACTTACTCCAGTTCTATAATATTCTTTCTGAGATGCAGTTACCAGAACTATACACCGTATTCCAAGTGTGGTTGCACTTTAGATTTGTATTAAGGCATTATGATATTGGCAGTTTTATTTTTGATTCCTTTCCCAATGATCTCCAACATGGAATTCAGTGTTTTCACAGTAGTTGGAGTTTTCATTGGGCAGTCCATCACAACGCGGACCCCTTTCCTATTCAATTCCCACCAGTTGATACCCAATCAGTGTATACATGAAGTGAATTTTTGCTTCAATGTGCATTATTTTATGCTTGCTTATATTGAACCGCTTTTGCCATTTTAGTACCCATTCTCGTAGTTTGGAGACATTTTGGGGAGCTCTTCACTGATCTTTTTTGAGTTAACTGCCCTAAATAATTTGATGTCATCGGCAAATTTGGCCATCTCCTTGCTCACCCCTAACTCCAGATCATTCATTCATTCATTCTCTTAAGTGAAATGCATCATCTCTAAACTTCCAGCATGATAATGGGGTTGGACTCGATGGCCTTATAGGCCCCTTCCAACTATACTATTCTATGAACTTATTCCCATTCTCTTAATAATTCCTAATAATTCTTAATACCTTGTTGTCACTGTTGAAGGCTCAACAAGTGTGTATTTTAACTGTGTATAAGTTCAGGATAGGTAATCATGGTAGTCTGTCCCAGCAAATAAGTCTTGTGTGGGACCTTAGAGACTAAAAACTGTGTTGTGCTTTAACACCTTTTGTAGACTAGCCTCCAACTCATAAGATGAAAGGCAGATCATTTCCAGCCAGTATCCCCAATGAGCCTTCTGCCTTTTCTCATTTACCGGCTATCTCTAGTCTTGCCATAATACACAAATTGATCAGTGTTTCTTCTTTAGGAAATAAATGAGGGCATATCTCTAATTGTTACAGTTTCGTCCTTCTGAAAGTCCTGAATCTTTTTGTGATTCCATCACATATGCATATCATTGGCATTAACTTCTGCAACACATATCTAATGTTTTTCTATTAAGGTGATACATTCTATGCAAAATGTTTTTTGATGTTTCTGCTCCTATATTCTAGAAAGGGCATTCCTTCTACTAAGACCTTACGTTAGAATATATATAAGGATCTTACATCTTAATGATCTCCACATCAGCATTCTTGTTGGACTTCCTTTCTCCTATACTTTGCTTAACAAATGCTCAGTGCAGTGGCCATCATTGTGGAAGACATAAACATCTATTTATTTGTGTATTAACAGCCAAGTGGTGGCCTTGACCACCATTTGATGTAAAAGGTCAGCACTCATCATACATCTCCTTGCAGACAAGGCCGTACTTCTTTGCAATTTGCACAGTTAAAACGGAGCCAGCTTTGTTTGATAGCTTTAAAGAATTATGATAATTATACTTTGCCTTGTGCTGCCCTGTTTGTACAGGTGTTAACTACTTATACTCTGAGCACACAAGTTGAGTTCCAGTGTGCTGGAATATATTTTTTCACTTTGTGGGAGGTTATTTTTCCATCTCCCATTCATGATGTATACTGTTGCCAGGATTAAAAATTGTGTGCAGATGTGAAATAATTTTCCTAACATGCATTGTCAGTCATTTACAAAATCACAGGGTTTGGTTTTGGGTCCCCCCACCCCCCGGTCTATAGATTTCTATTTGTCAGCTATGAAACATATTTTCCAATACAATGTGAGTTAAGTGTTGATAAAACCTTGCCCTTTGGGATATTTGCTCCTTGCCTAGGATTTATTAATTTATTTACTTTCCACCATTCCACCATAAAAGCCCTCAAGGCAGCTTACATAAACACACATACACACACTATATATATATATATATATATATATATATATATATATATATATATGCAGTGATTAAAAAAAGAAGCTAAAATAATTAAATAGCAAGTTGTAAAACCTGCAGTAAAAACAAAACAAAAATAAAGAAAACAAGCCATTGCAGCAAAGAGGTTCCGATTATTCCAGAATCTTGAATAAACAGGACAGGTTTAGCCTACGAAAGTTGGCATCATGTAAACCTTCTTAGGGAGGGAATTCCACACCTGAATGCCAACATTGCCCTGTGCCAAAATACTGAAAGCCTGGCATCTGGAGAAAAGGTCTAAATTGCCAGGTCAGGTGATATGGGGGAAGATACTGCTTTACATTCCCTGGATTGGAACGGGGAGAAAGATTTAGGCTTGTAGGTCTGTATTAATAATGGATCACACAGAGGCCTTAGCTAGACCTAAGGTTTATCCCGGGGTCGTCCCTGCCTGCTCCCAGGATCCCCTGTGTGTCATTTACATGAACAGGGATGACCCCGGGATGATCCCAAGATAAACCTTACCTCACCTCTAGCTAAGGCCATAGTCAGCAAGGTGTACCTGATAATAGTGTCAGATTTGTAATGGAGGTATGTGGATTCAAATACCCATTGAGCTATAAAATGCCTTCTAGTTAATAAAAGGGACTTTTTAGAGTCAGCCAAACTCCTCATAGATGTCTTTTATTCATTTATTTATTTTGGTTCACTTATATATCCTGCCATTCTTCCAGCATGGGATACAAGGCTGCATACATGGGGTTCCCATTCAAGCACTGTCCGACAAAACCTGCTTAGCTTCATCATGGTGTCTGAATATTTGTCCTCATTCCATAAGGCTAAGGTTGCAGAAACTACCAACAACTTGCTTTGAACAGTGTTGAAACAATGTATCCCCTCATAATGATCTCTGGTGCATCATCTATAAATCTTTGATTGACCAAAATCACACGGTCTCCATTCAGATAGGTCCATATATGACAACTTTGTCTTAATATCAGTAACATTCTTACATATCTGTGAAAACCTTTGTAGATTCCTGCAGGGATATTCTGAAGTCTACCTAAAGATCTTAAGAACCTAACATTTAGGCCTACAATGGTAGGCCGGTGTGTGTGTGTCTCCTTTAAGTATATTTCTAAGCTTTTCTTTCATGCCTCTCTCTCAGTAATACTTTCATGTCAACAACCAGGATTATATTAATACATTATGTTGTGAATGAGTCTACGTAAGTTTATTTTGAAGACTTTATGACCTTGACAGCCTCTTTTTTACCCAAATGGTCCTGTTGTTTTGTCTCAAAAAAATAAGCTCCTCCCCATTAGTTCCATGATGCACCAAAGAGCCCAAATGACTGTTTGGAGTGGGGGGAAACACTTAGCTTTTCTAAATGGTTATGGAGGGGACAAGACTCTGTTAACCATCTAACGTGGTGTTGGCATATGAGATTATAGTGTAATCAGTGTTGCTAAGCTTAGGAACCATGTATTATCATTTTTACCCATCTGGCAAAGAGCACACACACATCGCTTTACCAGTGCAATCCTTTGTAATTTCCGCTAGCCTTATTTCCTTTCGTTTTGACGTTTCTCCCACTCCATTTCCTCTCTTCCTCAAAATTATCAGAATTCTCCTCCTTTCTTCCAGCCCTAGAGATAAACATATTGAATGTTACCTGACACAGGTGAATTGCAGAGGATGACTATACTGTTATTCAAAATGAACATTCAGTGAGTGTGAGATTCTGTGTTTCCCTGCTGGATCGGAATTTCACTATTTGGCTTCAAGGAAATGTCAGAGAGAACAAGGAACAACTCAGTTGACAGTACTTGTCTTTAGTATTATAACGTCCAAAGAAACATTGTCCAAACGTATCCTAAAATGAAATCACACCAGAAGCCATCGTGGACCGTTCATACCTATTTTGACTTTTTGTGTGTGCAGAACGGTTATTTTTTTTTACATTGTGTATATGCAGAGAAGTAGCATTATTTATTGTTTGAAAGTCAACAAAAATTAATCCTTATTACGTTTTTACTTTTCATGTCCTAGCCAAATTCAAAGACGTACTCGCAAAGTGGAAGGCATTCTGTGTCGGTAGAAGTTCAAATGCAGAAGCAGCGGCAAGAAGAGAGAGAGAGCTTCCAGCAAGCTCAGCGTCAGTACAGTTCATTACCCAGGTATGGCAAGTGTCTAACCCTACTGGGCAAATGTGTTGCTAGTCCAGTTCCATCAGAAGGAGATCAAGAATAGTAGTGCCCACCATCTATGTTAAGAGGAATCCTTTGTGGACATGCATATAGGGTAAATGAGATGGTGGGAGAGGAGGGAAATCATATGGCAGCCTCTTCCCCTGACCTATACACATCCAGTAGACCCTCTGTAGAGAGTCCCTGCATGTCCAGACATCAGGAAAAACTTCCTGACTGTTAGAGCAGTACGACAATGGAACCAGTTACCTAGGGAGGTTGTGGTCTCTCCCACACTAGAGGTCTTCAAGAGGCAGCTGTACAGCCATCTGCCAGGGATGCTTTAGGGTGGATTCCTGCATTGAGCAGGGGGTTGGACGCAATGGCCTTATAGGCCTATTCCAACTCTATTATTTTATGATTCTATGATTCTACAGTATGTTTTAATGAACACACATAGCTTAGAGGTGAAGCCTGAAATCTTTATGCAACCCCACCTGGCACACTCCTTTTATCTCATGTGAACATCTGCAAGGGACTACGGTTGGATAAAATGGGTTGGATCCAGATTTGCTAGTTCATTTATTTATGTATTTCATGTCTATGCTCCTGGTCAGTCGAAAGGCAGATCAGGGAATAGGGATTCAGGTTGTGCTGTATGGGGTTACACTCCCCCTGAAAACACAGGTCCACAGCTTGGGTGTACTTCTGGATTCAGCCCTGAGCCTGGATGCCCAGGTTTCAGCGGAGGCCAGGAGTGCATTTGCACAGTTAAAGCTTGTGTGCCAGCTGTGCCCATTCCTAGAGATGTCGGACTTAGTTACATCCCGTTTGGATTACTGTAACATGCTATACATGTGGCTGCCTTTAAAGAGTGTTCGGAAAGATCCGCAGCCAGAGCATTGACCGGGGCTGGTTACAGGGAGCAGACAACTCCCCTGTTCGTTTCCAGTTTGTTTCCGGGCACAATTCAAAGTGCTGGTTATGACCTATAAAGCCCTATTCAGCTCAGGTCCAGGTTATCTGAAAGACCCTATTCTCCCTCACGAGCCTATCCGTCCTCTGAGATCTTCAGGGGAGGCCCTTCTCTTGGTCCCACCACCATTACAGGCAAATTTCTCATAGTGTAAAAACTGACATAGTGAAAAATAAATATGAACTTGATAAGAGGAGGTAGTATTAATGGAAGAGTTCTTTCTTGGAGAGCTTGTGAACAAAGTGAATTTTGGATGGAGATGATGATGATGATGATGTATGTCACAGAAGACTTAATTGAGTGAATAGAAAAATCACCATGAAAAGTTATATCATATTGGGCCACTTCCAAGTTTCTGACACATTTAATTGGCTCCAGTATTTAAGTGCTATCTATAGACATGCTTCAGTTTAGAATTGAGATTTATATGCAGAGTGTTCCCAGGCAGCTTAGAGCCCAGAAGGGAGATCAATTCTTAAGAAAAGGGGGTTTGCTTGTGACTACCATGGGGCTCTACCTAAGGTCTTCAGACATTTGCTGAATGGTTTAGGCTGGCTTGGGGCAGAGATGGTTGGAATCATGTTTAAAGTGAGTATGAGACCACCTTCAAAAATAATGGTATTTAGAAGACAATGGAGGATTGGGTTTGAAAAGAATAGCAGTCCCTTAGAAGGATGCAGGGATGTTTGGAAGAGGTTTTATTTCAGCGTGGTGTAATGGAACAACCTTTAAGAAAGCCAAAAAGGAGGATTTGGCAGGGTCCATTTCCCACTACCCCATGGTATTGATTTTTTGGAGATCTGGATGAGTGTATTGAAGACTGAGGTGATGGGGGACCATGGGTTTGAAAGAGAGAAATGAAACCATAATAACAATAACAATAATAATAATAATAATAATAATAATAATAATAATAATAATAATTTATTTCTTACCCGCCTCTCCATTTGGATTGAGGTGGGGAACAACAATAAGTATAAAATACATAAAACTGAATTAAAAACATAGTATATAATATTAAAACATCCTAAAACCATCCTAAACTGGATAGGCCTGCCGGAATAGATCAGTCTTTATAGCTTTCTTATATGCTAAAAGACTGTTAAATTGATGAGTCTCCTCCGGCAGGCCATTCCACAGTCTGGGAGCAGCAGAAGGGAAGCTCCTCTGGGTAATACTTGTCAGCCTAATTTTGGCAGACTGAAGTAGATTCTTCCCAGGGGACCTGAGTGAGCAGGGCGGATTGTACAGGAGAAGGCGATCCCGCAGGTAGCCTGGACCCAAACCATGAGGGTGTGCACCTTAAATCAAGAATTTGAATGCTGCAATCCATTTCCCAAGTGTGCTGCTGGCATATCTCTGCGTCCGTGGCACGGGCAGGGAACCTGTGGCCCTCCAGACAACGCTGGCTCCAGGTTGTTTAGGGCCCATGGGCGAGACGCCCTCCATGAGCCCCCTCCTTCTACCTTCATACTGTAGTTGTCACTAGCTGTCATTGCTCCTCATCCTCTTTCTCATCAGTTGCTACCACTCACTTGCTTGACAGGCAGAGGGCCAGTGAGCAAGTAGGCCGCAGCATCTGCTCCTCTTCCTCCTCACCACGTCCATTTGTCGGTGCCAGAATGAGAGGCAGGTGAACAAAGAGGTAGCAATGGTGAAGAGGAGGAGCAAGCCCAGGGGGCGCTTATTAGTAGGCCCCTGCGGAGGTGTGGGCCCTCAGCAGATGCGCAACCATACCTACCAATAATAATAATAATAATAATAATAATAATAATAATAATAATAATATTTCTTACCCACCTCTCCATCCTGATTAAAAACATAGTATACATTGTTAAAACTTCCTAACAAAATTCCTAAAAACATCCTAAAATTCCACTGGATAGGCCTGCCGGAAGAGATCAGTCTTTATAGCTTTCTTAAATGCTAAAAGATTGTTAAGTTGACGAATCTCCTCCGGCAGGCCATTCTGGGAGCAGCAGAGGAAAAGGTCCTCTGGGTAACACCTGTCAGTCCCTTGACGCCGGCCTCTGCCTCCAGATGTCATTGGACTACAACTCCCATCATCTCTGACCATTGCCCATTCTTGCCAGAGCTAACGGGAGTTGGAGTCCAACAACATCTGTGAAGGGGACATTTTAAAGGCCTCGCCCATGAATTGCCCTCACGCCCTGCGTGCGAACTTCCTATAGGCATTTAGTTGCTGGAATAAATGGGCTTTTGAGGCCGCTCTGGCAGGACACTTCTTGTCTCCTTAAAGGAGGATCATTGGAACGTGTCTGTTATTATGTCTCTGGTAAATTGTTTTTTGTTTTGTTTGTTTTGTCTTTATCTGAAAGAGCGTGCAGCACAATATTGTTTCATTTATGAATTACAGGGGACTGTGGAATAACCTTCCACAGAGGTATACATGTATGCTCAGTTCAGGGAAAACAGATTGTTCAAGGTCTCTGCTACATAACATCTGTGCACAAACAAATTAATAAGTCCTTCAGTCTTTGTTTCCTCCCTTCGTGGAGAATCTACATTCATGCAGCTCTAAATATAACTTGTTTCCAGAATTCATAAATTATTTTGATAACTTCCCATCAAAGCGGTGCAAACAGTCCAACCAACTTTGAACTCGCCTTATGGCTAACAGGCAGAATGAAACGGGGTCTACTCAATTAATCCTTGTCATTTCCAGCATGAAACTGTTTAAAGTCGTATCCAACTCTCAAGTTGGAGCCTGCTGTTGAAAAGTTGTTTGACTGCATCTCAGAAATTCTGGCAGCTCTGTGAACTCAAGAGCTTCATTCAGTTTGCTGTAAATTGTTTCGCAAAGGGGATTCGGAAGCAGAGTTGTTTTAGAAGGCTTAGGCAAAGCTAAACAAAAGTCTGAATGAATTCACATTGGCTAGAAAATACAGTCACCCGGAGATCTCAGTGGGCTGTTCATAGGCGTGTAGCCTTTATGACCTTCAGCTTATATACAGATGAAAAAGAAGTGAGACGCTACGGTAACAATGGAGCCTGTCCATGTGATTCTGGCCATAGCTAGATGGGGTGATATCCCAGGGTGATCCCCGGGATCGGCCCTGTGCGTCCACATGACGCACAGGGGATCCCGGGAACGGGGACGGATGATCCCTCCCTTGCCCTGGGATCTTGCCCTAGCCTTTGAGCCCGCTTTTTCCGCGGTCTCAGGCTTATCCTGAGACCGTAGAACATGTGTGCGGGCGTCATGGTTTGTCCTGGCTCTTCGTGGTTACTCACGAGGAGCCGGGACCCATGCACGGGGCGCAGAGCTCCTTGGGAGCTCTACGCCGATTGGGGGTGGGATGGGGGGAGCGGGAAAAATCATTTAAAATAAAAAAGACTTACCTTTTGCGCACAAGCATTCGTGTGCTCTTCTTTAATAAAACAAAAAACAAAATGGCGGGCGCGACGTACTCTCCCTCCGAGGTCGTTGCGAGCTATGTGTAAAAAGAGGGGGAGATCTCACGATAAAAAATATCAAGGGATCTTCACTCCTCCATCGTGCTAGACCAAGTCCGGGAATATGGAGCCGTGGCAAAGAGCTGTGGCAAAATTTACATATCAACTTAAATTAGCTAAAAGCAAGGTTAAAATATCTAACTTTTATACACCATGGCATGACTTTATTTCACATACTAATCAGGGCCACCATATGCAGCAACATCTATCAAAGCATTTCCTCAGATTATGAAAAAGAGGCCAAATCTAACATAATTTGCTTTTATAAAGAATTACAACCAAAATCTCTAAGCAGCCAATGGGATCCTACCCATTGTTTGCATAATATATATATATATATATATATATATATATATATATATATATATATATATATATGAAAACAAAAGACATTTCGGAATGACAAATGCCCTGATTATGCCACATCAATAAGTTGACTTCAACCTAATCTACACCAAGCAGGATATTCCACTATGAAAGCGGTACATAAAAGGCAGGAGCCACACTGCTGCTTTATAGCAGTATTGAAGTGCACTGACAACTGTTGGGGCCCATTGACATGTACCATATACCGCTTTTATACTGCTTCATTCTGTTGGGGCCCATTGACACATACCATAAACCACTTTCCTACTGCTTTATCCTTTTATATACCGCTTTCATACTGCTTTCATACTGCAATATCCTGCGTGGTATAGATTAGGCCTTCATCTCTCTTGGGCTCCTACCTATCTCTTTGGGTTTCTCGATCTATGGCCTCCAAATTTTCCTTTGCACATTCACTCCATTAGTATTCTCACTGTCGCTAGGCCAGGGGTGGGCAACTTGTGGTTCTCCAGATGTTTTGGCCTACAACTTCTATCTACCATAGCCAGCATAGTCAATGGTCAAGGATGATGGAAGTTGTAGGTCAAAATATATGGAGAGCCGCAAGTTGCCCGCTCCTGCCTTAGGCTGTGTGTGAGCTCTTCTTCCAGCCCCACTTTCTCACTGGGCACCCACCAATTGTCAATGCCTCAAATTGCTTTCAATAGGTTTTACTCTACCACTGCCTTATCGGGGAGAGAGTAAAGGGGAACCCTGTGGTAAACAAGGAACTACCTGGAGTGGAGAAGGCAGGAACTCACTCTGAACTATTTTCTGCGTGTAAGGAAGCTCATGTGGTTGCTCCTTCTGGCGCAGTGGAGACGGGACGTGTGCTCACTTCACCTTCCCTCCGATGCAACAGCAGCTTCCAAGCCCTTATCCGAGAGGTGGGAAGAAGTTGCTTCCCTCCTCAGATGTCAGCCCTGCCAGCCAGAGAGTCAGGAGCTGCAGGCAAATGGCTGTGGTTTGTGGGCCATAGTCTTTGCTTACTGCAAGCCGAAGGGGGATTGCACAACCCCAGCATGCCCCTTCCGAGGGGCGGAACCCGCATCTGGTGGTCTCCTCATTCATTCAACTCCCACCTCCATTGTCTGTGTGTCTTGCTCACATCCTGGTTAACTAACAGATTCCTTCCTAGGTCAGATTTACACCAAGCAGGATCTAGCGCTATGAAAGCAGGACGAAAGTGATATATGGTCTGTGTCAATGGGCCCCAACAGTTGTCAGTGCGCTTCAATACCACTATAAAGCAGTTGTGTGGCTCCTGCCTCTTATATACTGCTTTCATACCACTTTCATAGTGCTAGATCCTGCTTGGTGTGGATCTGGCCTTACTTTTTTATTATTATTATTATTTAAGAATTTTTATGCTGCCATTCAGCCAAAAAAGGCTCTCACGGCAGCTTACAAAAGTATTTCTTGACAGTCCCTGCCCACAGGCTTACAATCTAAAAGACATGACACAAAAGGAAAGGGGATTGGGAGGGAGGAGGAGGAGGGGGAAAAGGAAAGCAAATTCAGGCACTACAATCTTAGTTGCAAAGTTCAGCAGTTACAGTTGACAGCAGGAAGGAGGGGGCTCTCAGCTGGAGCTGGACCCAGGCACGGTGGAGAGGTGCCTGGCTGCTGGTTCCTCCCTCACTGGTGGCCTCTTAATGCATGCCTTGTTTAGGGTGCAGCTTCACCGCCTTAAGCACGATATAGTATGGCTCAATAGATAATATTTCTGGCTGCTGCCAGTTAAAATCAGACCAACGGCTTGGTTAAGTACAAGGCAGTAGTGAGTAGGAAGTGTCTTCAGCTTGAATTATGTTCAGCTTGCTTAAATTTCCTTTGGTTGACTATTCCGATATCCCATATAATCTAGTGTTTTTTTATCTACAGCAGGATGAACTTGGAGAGGGCTTCGTCAGGTTAAAGACAGGCCTTTGGCAATCAGGGTGGTTAAACCCCTGCATACTAATGTCCCATGTCCTGGTCTATTGTGGCATTAAATGTGAAGGTTCTAATTGCTGTTACAGTACTAGCTGTCAAGTGGTGAATATTTATAGTGTAGTGCCTCAAGGATCACCTTTAAATGAAAGAATAGCAGGTTACTCTAAGCAAAAGAGACAAGGCTGGCACTTTGGAGCAGAGGGATGGAAAGGTCCACCAGCCGCCAAGCTGACATCATCATCTGGGAATCCGCCATGATGGGGGGTGTTGTCTGAACTGTTGCGTTACAGTTCTTCTAAAACAGGAATGGTGAATGTGTGGCCTGCCATATGGTGTGGGACTGCAACTCCCATCAGCACTGACCATTGGCTAGGGCTGATGGGAGTTGCAGTCTTAACAACTGGAGGGCTGTCTGTTCCCCACCCCAGTTCTAAGGCTATCCGTTTCTTCTTCTGCTGTTCTCTGTTCATCATTGTACACCAGGAGTAGACAACCTCCAGGTCTTTGGATTACAACTCCCATCAACCCCAGCCAACATGGCATTGATCAAGGATTATCAGAGTTGTAGTTCAGAACACAGAGGTTTGTATAAACCTCTGGGAAAATCAGTACCGATTGCTAAGTAACAAACCAGGACTTGACATTCTGGAGCGTTGTATCCAACATTAGTCAAACTAAAGTCCTATTTGTTTCAATGGGTCTACTCTAAGAAGGATTAGTGTTTGATAGAACCAAGCGTACCTGGACACAGGCCATAGCTAGACCTAAGGTTTATCCCTGGATCGTCCAGGGGTCAAATCTGTTCATCTAGGTGACACACAGGGGATCCAGTGCTCAGGCAGGGGTGAACCTTGGATGATCCCAGGATAAACCTTAGGTCTAGCTGTGGCCACAGTGATGTATAAAATTGAAGTGAAAGGGAAAGTGGCAAGCATGTTGATCTGGACACCACATGTATGAGTGTAATAATGACCATCTGTGTGTGTTTAGAGCAAAAGTTGTAGGACACAGAAGGCATAGGCTTTTTAAGGGTTCTGGGGTAGTTGTTAACCCTGGCAGCAACCCACCCTTACTGGGTTTAGATGACATTTATTTATTTATTTATTTATTTATTTATTTATTTATTTATTTATTTATTTATTTCATTTCTATACTGCCCAATAGCCGGAGCTCTCTGGGCGGTTCACAACGACATGGTAAACCATGTTGGCAAGGATAATTAAGCAAATTGGGCTGATATGGTATCCAGCACATGCAGCATAGTTAATGAGACAGCGTGGCTTCTTAACCATGTTGGCGATCATGCAAACTTCCCTATGCTGAATTGTGGCATTGAAAAATACAGCATGTATACAGCTTTAATGCATGGGGTTCTTTGACATTATTTTGCATGTGATTACTTACCACAGTTTTATGCCATATTGATTGGGCTCAGCTCTCGTCTTGGATTACCTCAGCTCATCTTTGGATGTGTGGCACATGGTTATGTGGAAGACTGCTTTCTCGATCATAGTGGCTTTATTGTGATGCTCCGTCCAGAGGGAGATTCACTTGGTTCCTTCACAGCTGGATATTAGATGGTGAATTAATACGCTGTAGTTCTGAAAGGTGTAAGGGGAGCCTTGTTGAATCAGACCATGGAATAATCTGTTCTAGTATCCTGTTTTCCACAGAGACACAGATACCTTCAGGAAATCCACACATAGAAGATGAAGGCAATAGACTTCCTGTGCTATTGCCTCCAGCATTCAGCATTGATTTGTGGATTATTGTTGTTTATTGTTTGTTTGTTTATTCATTCAACTGGTGAGTTGCTGAAGCTCTCAGGGCAAAAAATCTAGTTAAATGCAATTTAAACGCTATGAGTAGCCACAAACACAGTTTAAAATAGCAATCATTACAATCATAAACATCTAATACTAAAAAGATCCACAAAGTTGAAACATGGGATCAGTGGTGAGCTGCCTTGAGTGTCTCACACACTAGGGTGACCATATGAAAAGGAGGACAGGGCTCCTGTATCTTTAACAGTTGCATAGAAAAGGGAATTTCAGCAGGTGTCATTTTTGTATATACGGGGAACCTGGTGAAATTCCCTCTTCATCACAACAGTTAAAGTGCAGGAGCTATACTAGAGTGACCAGATTTAAAAGAGGGCAGGGCACCTGCAGCTTTAACTGTTATGATGAAGAGGAAATTTCTCCAGGTTCTCCATATATACAAATGACACCTGCTGAAATTCCCTTTTCAATACAACTGTTAAAGATACAGGAGTCCTGTCCTCCCTACTCACACACTGAGGTAGGGTGGTGGAATTATTATTATTATTATTATTATTTATTTATTTATTTATTTATTTATATAGCACCATCAATGTACATGGTGCTGTACAGAGTAAAACAGTAAATAGTAAGACTCTGCCGCATAGGCTTACAATCTAATAAAATCCTAGTAAAACAATAAGGAGGGGAAGAGAATGCAAACAGGTACAGGGTAGGGTAAGCAGGCACAGGGTAGGGTAAAACTAACAGTATAAAGTCTGTGTTCAAGAAATAAAATAGTTATTTTAGATAAGTATAAGTAAATTTATTTACAAAGATATTTGTCTACTTTCAGGCAAAGCCGGAAAAATGCAAGCTCCGTATCTCAAGATTCTTGGGAGCAGAACTATTCTGCAGGTGAAGGTTTCCAAAGTGCAAAAGACAACCCCAGGTATTCCAGTTATCAGGGCTCCAGGAATGGCTACATGGGAGGCCACGGCTTCAATGCCCGTGTAATGCTCGAAACGCAAGAGCTGTTGCGTCAGGAGCAGAGGCGCAAAGAGCAGCAGCAGCTGAAAAAAAAGACATCTTCTGAGGGGTCCAGCAACTATGACTCCTATAAGAAAGTCCAGGACCCTAATTATGCTGTTCCGAAAGGTCCTTTCAGGCAAGATGTACCACCTTCGCCATCTCAGGTTGCCAGGCTAAACAGATTACAAACACCAGAAAAGGGAAGGCCCTTCTACTCTTGAGTCAAAGGTCAATGTCACATGCAATAAAGGAACGTTTTCATATGAAGAGACTTGTATTTTGGGAAGAACCCCCCCCTTTTTTTTTTAATGGAGGTACTAAGGAATTATTGTCTGTTTCAGTGCCTTTAGCAAGATGGGCAAAGGATCGGAGGGCCTTACGTCTTTGCCATTATGTCTCGTCTCAAGTGTTATATCCACGAAAGGATTTTCTGTCATTTGACAATCATACTCTAGGCAAGTGATGTGTCTTAGTTATCAAGTGTCCTAGCCCAGTCCTGTGCTATCAATGGCTGCTTCACCCCATTTTGCTATCAGGTGTTCAACTCTGCAATGAGTTATGGTTTCAACATGCATCATCATGAATTTGTTTCTGATTAAAGAACGCATTGCCATACCTTTGATTGTTTCCCTTGGGTTGAGCGAAAGGAGTACATATCAGTGATAAGCAGTAAGGCAGATGTCCTCTTGAGATCTCTGGTCCTTGATGTTTTACAGTGATAAATATTTAAATGTCTGTATGATGAAATACTGTTTTTCTTTGGCTGCACATGTTCAATCTTGAGTCCTATTGAAAAGCTTTATCCTCATTCCTAAGCAAAAACTTTTATTATTATTATGTTTCATTTATTCTGGGGACCTTGTCGCATTTGTCTTATACCTTAACCATATATACATCATATTATCTCCGAGATCATTGTATTTATAAGTTAACACCGGCGAACATCATGGGACAGAATTTTGTGATTTCATTCAACATGCGGAATGGCTGGCAGGAGAAGATATCTCTGGTTCGGTATAGCATGGGTGTTTTTTGGGGGGTTATTTTATAAAATCTTTCCCATTACATAAAAATGGAACCCAACAATGAATTCTTCATGAATCAATGCTCAGTTACTCCATATATCTTGATAATTTAATTTGTCTTTATTTTGTGGCTGGGAAAATGCAGGACAAAATAAAACAAAGTTCTATTTTTGAATTAAAAATAGCTTTTTTAAAACCTGTCTTTTTCGACAATTTGTAAAGACTCGTGGACAATTTGCGCTGTGCTTCCATGTTACTGTATTTTTGCATCTTGGTATCACAATGAAGATCAACCACAAATGTGTATAAATACAAGATAAATGGAAGGGGGCAGAATTGGTACACATCATTGTGAAAATGTATTGGTGTCCAAAAATAACTGAAACAAAAAGATTGTTCAGGCACAGATATTTTTAACATGCATATTGGGTATATGAAATTTTCCTTTGAGGGTCTGAACTTTCATGTATCGTGAATATATATATATGGATTGCTAAAGTGCCTGCAAATCCTGATGTGAAAAGGCTTGAGATTTAAAACTCAGCATATCATGCATAAATGAACAAAAGGAAAGAAGTACCATGTATTGTATGTGATTGATAATTTGCCTTTTTCAAAAAGAAAAAGAAAAGAAAAGAAACCTGGCCCATTTTACTTTTGCCTCAACCTGTTTCTAGAATATATGTGAAAATTCAGCACATGCTATCGGTGTCTTTTATGCCTGTTTGTTAATTTTGTTTGTTAATATACTCAAGTGTTAAAGATTTGTTACTAATGTAAGCACAATGACATTGGATGACTATGGCTCTTTTACGCAGAGACTTACAACACTGTGTAAAATGGCACTCTCTGTAAATACAGAAATTTAGAATAAAAAGACTTTTCATCTTGGTTTCAACATCCTTTTGAAGTGTTTCAAAACGGTAGCCATTATTAGCTGGTGTGTTTAAATATTTCACAGATGTTGTTTTATCATGTTCTTGGTGGTTTAAGCTTCCTTTCCTTTATGCAATTATAAACATTAGCTTAAAAAAAGAAATTATTTGTTTGGCCCATTGAAGTTCCAGAACTGTTTTCAAAACAGAGAAAGTGGTTAAATGCTTTGAAGTATCTACCTATATAAAGCGCTAAGGTAATGTGTGGCAATGCATGACATAGAGGTTCTGAGCTGTGACATGCTGGAGTCCTGAGCTATGAGAAGAACTTTGTATGCTGGAGGTTCTGTGCTATGAGAAGAACTTTGTGAGGCTAAGCAACAGGATATATAAATACAGGGGGGAGCTGGGAGGAAGTGGAGGGGAGTGGTGGGGAGTGGGGAGCTCAGAGAGGAGGCTGGACAGCTCGCTGGCACATGCACAGACCTCAGGTAAGTCGTTTGGGTTGGCAGGCAGGTGAGAGGGGTGGGAGAATGGTTGGGAGGGAACGGGCGGAGCGGCTGGGAGGAAGAGGGGGGGTCCAATGTACTCCCAGTTGGCCTCACACCCAGCTTTTCTTCAGCACCTGCAGAAAAGCTGGAAAAGTATGATACTGAGCAAAAAAGTACTAGAGTGCAGATGGTCTAGTTTCTGAATAGTTCTATAAGAAAAAAGTGCACTTTTGAAGTCAACATCAGTGAAAGTTGCCAAGGCAGAGCCATCATATTGGTGTCTAACTTTGGACAGGTTCAAACAACCAGTAGCCTCCATGTGGTGGCCTTTTGGGAGTATTTGTTACCACTGTTTGGTTCACAACACAACTGGGATTGTTCTGGGGGCATCAATTGTATGAATGGGTGCCTTTATGAAAGGGTGGTGTGGTGGACACCATGATCTATGCAGAAAGCACAGCCCTTTTTCAAGTTGCTGTAATCATGGAAGCCCCAACAGCCATCTCTCCACCATTCCCAGGCAGCTGATAAGCCAGCCCAGCTTAAGGCCATTGTGTAGGAGCCAATCAGCTGCATGAATCTATGCCTGGGGTTTCCAATGTGGGGTCTGTGGGCGACACTGTGCCTGAAAACAC
The DNA here is from genome assembly GCF_023053635.1 of Elgaria multicarinata webbii. Classification (NCBI taxonomy): domain Eukaryota; kingdom Metazoa; phylum Chordata; class Lepidosauria; order Squamata; family Anguidae; genus Elgaria; species Elgaria multicarinata. The sequence goes on along the minus strand of NC_086171.1, from coordinate 28,844,441 downwards.
CTCTTCACACCCACAAGCCTTTTAATTTTTTCTTTCTTTCCTAAGATTATTTTGTTTTATACTTTGAATGGTTTTAATTTTTGTGAACCACCCAGGGAGCTTCGGCTATTGGGCGGTTATAAAAATGCAATAAATAAATAAATAAATAAATTTAACTTGAAAAGAAAAGAAAAAAACTGGGACACTGCCATGCTGTAAAGCAAAGCTCTGCCTTAAACCTAGGATCTTGAGCAAGTTACTTTGCTATTAGTTTCCCCAGTTTGCCTTCTGAAAACTGAGTATTTTCTTACCGGCTAGGTCCTCCTGATGGCATAAGGCAACCTATTTGAGGAGTGGGATCAGGACCAGCAAGTCTCTGGATCCATAACTGCAGAGGAAAGTGGAAAGAATGGCAGAGAAGTGGGCCATTCAATAGCACCATAGGGCAGGCCGCTCAGCGTCTTCACTGTTGCTGCTTAGAAGGAAAAGGAAGATCTAATCACCATAATAAGCAGATAAAGACACACACACACACCCTGATGTTTGTTCAGGCATTTTTTCAGGGTTCATGACTTCCCTCCTAATGGAAACAATTGACACAAAGCGGTCCAAAATGGGGTGGAGGATGAGTGGAGAACATCTGCTTAAAACAGATTGTACAATGCCGGTAATGTTCTGTTTCCCCCATTAACAATATTCAAGCTATTTTTCTCCTTTTTTGCATTTCTTGTTCACACAGCATCTCCCTTTGAACAATCCTGCAGTGAAAATCGCTGTTAATCCTTTATTTGCATGACATCACAGTCGGTTGCCATGGCAATCATGTCAGCTTATGTGTTCCGACTCTACACCAGGTGCAAAGGAAGGGATGGAGAGGAGAGAGGATGGCAAGGTGGATTTTGATTCATCATCTAAAGCTGATGTAGCAAATAGGCTCTATTTTAGATGCAAATGGAACATAGACGTGAACCCCACAATTTTGTCCTCTACTCATCTAATGACCCAGCACCAATCAGGCTTTAAAAAAAAGAAATGATAAAAAAAAAAACCCAGGTAAAATGACAGCGGCAGAATTTGCACTTATAAGTATATGAAGATTGGACTCGGGGCTTTTCCAAAATCAAATCACTTATTCAGTGCAGCACAGAAAAGGCGCATGAAAAATCAGAAAGTCCTGATTAAAGGTACTGTACAAGCAAGTATAGCAGACATTTGCACTACCATCTGAAAGCCCTTTTAAGGATTTGTGGTAGTTGGGGATTCTTATGTGAAAGCGAGCGGTTCCCTGGGTCAGTAACTGTTTTGCTAAGGGAGAATATAATCATTCCCCCCCCACCCCGCCCCCAGCTTCATCATTGTCCTATGTTCCTGTCACAGACAGTATTTCTCATACTAACTATCCTCAATCCCGGGGGAGCATGTAATAATGAGAGTGAGCCACTTTTCATACAAAATTGCCTTTTTGTTCTGATTAACAGGTTTGCATACAAAAGCTAATGGTAATTGAAGCTGGGAAGGAAGATCCGGAGACTCGATGCAGAGGAAATACGGTCACAGCTTTGGCAGATTTAGGTTGCTCATTGTCATATGTTAAAACTAGGGATGTGCTCCGCTTCTAATCGGACCGGCGAATTAGAAGCGGAGCGGGGTGCTTCGCCTCCCCTTAAGGCGGAGGCAAAGAGGATTGGGGGGCCGGCGGAGCGTGGCAAAGAGGATCGAGGTGAAGGCGGATCCTTCACCTCGATCCGGAGCTCCGCCGGAAAGGTAAGTGGGGTTTACCAGGCCCTGCCGCTGTCGCCCATGCGGCGACAGCAGCAGGGCCCTGTAACCCCCCCTCCTCTCCCTTACCTGCCTCCGTCCGCGGTCCCTCGGCTTCTTCAATTGAGCCCGCGGTTCAACCAGGAAGTCTGGACCGCACTTGCGGCCCAGACTTCCTGGTTGAACCGCGGGCTCAATTGAAGAAGCCGATGGACTGCGGACGGCGGCAGGTAAGGCCCCCCTCCCCCTTGGTCCCTTACTGGGCTCTGCTGCCGTCGCTGCACGGGCGGCGATGGCGGCAGGGCCCAGTAACCCCCCCACCCTCCTCTCCTGGCCTTACCTGGCACCACTCCCCTCCACTGCGGAGCTCCGATTCGGAGCCGGAGTTCCGCAGCGAAGAGGAGCGGAGTATGGGCGGAGAGGTGTGGAGCGGAGCGGGCCGATACGAAATTTTCGGATCAGCCCTCGGGGCGGAGCGGGGGGTCCGTGCACACCCCTAGTTAAAACAATTTAGCATGGGCGTCCATTCAGCTCCCTTTCCTGGAGTCACGTTCTCAGAACTCACAAAAGCAATCTTCAACCTTGGTTCTTCCACAATGCTTCAGCTCTTGCATATTGTCTAACTCTAACTCTTGCATACTGTCTAACTCTAGTTTATCTATGGGCTCATCTACACCAAGCAGGATATTCCGCTATGAAAGTGGTATATAAAAGGCAGGAGCCACACGGCTGCTTTAAAGTGGTGTTGAAGTGCACTGGCATCTGTTGAGGCCCATTGACACATACTATATACCACTTTTATACTGTTATATCCTGCTTGGTCTGGCTCCTGCCTTTTATATACTGCTTTCATACCACTTTCATAGTGCAATATCCTGCTTGGTGTAGATGAGCCCTATGTGATAAGCTCTCCAGACATAGGCTACATCACTTGTGTGGTCACGATGGTAACTTCTGCAACTAGGAACCACGTGGAATGGAGTGCTTCATGCGATACAGCAAAACGACAATGTACAACCGTTAAGTTGTATGCCATCAGAACCATGTGAGCTAAACAAGTCACATGGTAAGGTCCAATGCCAGTTCTGCCTGGAAAGCTTCCACGTGGTCCATGGATTCCAACTGGTTTCCTATTGCAGTCAGTAGCCCCGTTCAGACGACATGCTGGTTCAGGGTTTTTGGTTAAGTAGTAGGGTTAACAGTGTCGTATGACATGCGTTTTCCTTAACCAGGTGCCTCAGCTACCCACATTGTGGTTGGCTTCATTGTGTGCAGCAGGATTAGCAGCACTAACTTTGGCTTAAGGTGTCTTATGCAATGCAGCTGTGGTTAAGGGGCCGAAATCATAGAGCTAGCAGTGTAGAGCAACATAAATAGTCTAAATGGCATAGCTGCCGGCTGTCTTAGTGCCGACTGTTGGGATACAGGGCGGAGCATTTGGAGGACTCCGGTGTTCATCTAACTGCTTTGTGGTTAGTGTGTGGTTAAGGAAACTGGGAACAAGACAGGGTTAACGGTGTCATGTGCGAGCGTATGGTTTGTAGTTAGTGCTAAGCACAGAGCCCTCAGTGTTGTCTGAACAGGCCCAGTGTTATGCAGCACTGTAGTAGCTCCAGGGGTCGTACAGTCAAAAAGTTATTATGTTTTGATTAGCGGGGAAATGATGTCATCTGCCAACCTCCTCAGACTTCCCTCTGAGATTAGCTGCAATACTTACAATAGCTATGTGTGAGTGTGGGTGGGTGGATGGATTTTCCCAACAAAAGTATATTGTTGTGAGCTATTTGGGGGCAATTAAGACCCATTCATTTTACCATAGACTTGCCCCTGTTGGAGATGAAAATTGGTAGAAAGAAGGACTCTCCTCAAGGGGTGTGGCTTTTGAGAGTGCTACGATGAGCACTTGCATTTTAAAATTTGCCATGGAAAAGTGAGGATGGGTGTGACAACTGCATCGCTGTGGTATGTATGAATTAGGTCTCAGTTCAAGTCTGTGGTCCTAAGCAGGAGGACATTGAGAGCTTGCAGAGCAGAATTAGTCTCCTCCGTTGCCCGGCTCAAAATATATTCAAGCATATTGAAATCATTCTCGTCATTGATGACTGGGCATGCCAGCACTTGAAAGGGCTCCATTTATGTCCAGTAGGACATATTTCCTGTTTTTCGTTGCCCTCTCAGGAAAGCTTGTGAGATTTAGATGATGTGCATGTCTTGCTCTTCCTTTCAAACATCTCAGGAGCCTGAGCCTGAACCTACCTGGGCCAACATAGAAGCACATTTGTAGGAAACGAATTGAAGAAGGGTCGGGGCTGAAGAGGCTAATGAGGAACCATCAAAAGGGCTGTCTCCACTGGCTCCGGAATCAGTCCGACTTTTTTCTACAGAGGTAATCTCAGACCCACTATAGTCTCTTCCTTGTATGTTATCGAAACATTTTTTTTTAATGCTATTCACAATGGCATGGGAGAGAATTGTATTATTAATGCATGTGTTTCCATTGAAACATGTTCCCCCGCTTTCCATAAGGTCTCCCTGGAAATGAGATGCTAAGTTCAATTGAGCCATTTTATGGTGCCAATATTTTAATATACATCTTTGAGGACTCAGCCACGATAAACAGTGAAAATGGCCAGCTGGCCAGCATTCTGCAAACTCAAAATGCAAGTGCCATTTCTTATTGGCAAGTCTTGTGGCATCACGTACATGACGTAGTGCAAATACCCATTTCTGGACCATGTTATGATCTTGGATATATGGTTAGGAAGGCAATGTTCTGCTGATGTCTGGCAGCCATTCCTTTTGTTTACAGGGTATTAGTGGCATATTGTTTCTATTGCTGCTTGTGTTGGGATGATCTGGGGAAGAGAAAAGAATAACAGCCCTTGGCCAGACAAGGGGAAGAATTAGTGTGCTGGCTGAATTACAGGATATTCTTGAGTAATCCAAACCTTTGAACTTGTCTTCTGGAGAAATCCAAGCAAATTGAGAGTTTAGATGTCCCGGCTTGCAAAAGTCTTGTTTTCAAAACACACCTTAATTTTATTTGCTGTGCTTTGATATCTCTTTGTTTCAGTCTCAAAAGTCTGGCTTACTGGAAAGATGCCCAGCACATGTACAATATATATATATAATATGTAGATGTCTACAGCCAAGGATCTGAGATGGCAGACTGTGATAATTTAAGATTAATGGGTCAGGGTCACAAGTGAGCATGCACACTATATCTCAGAGTCACAAATGGTAGAAACCACATGTTTTGCATGAATCTCGACCTCCTCAAATGGTCTTATGGTCTCCTACTTGTCTCCTGACCTCTTAATTTTTATAATTGCCTCCTTGGCCCCTGACCTCTCTACCTGCCCCATTCCTCTTGCTTGCTATTGGCTTATCTGTTCTGGTGCCAGAAGTAGGCTATAGGTAGGCAGGCACATGTGCGATGACTCTTCCGGCTGCTATTGGCTTAGCTGCTATGGTGTAACAGAAGTGCTGAGCAGCCCGGGGCTACGGTGATCTTGGAAAATCTCCTAGGTCAACTAATATGTTCTGTTGAAGCCTCTAAATGTTGCCAACTTGCCACTGACTTTCAAATGACACCTTGTTGATGCAAAGTCAGGGGATGCTGTTTTGGTGAAAAATGCTGTACCCCAAAAAAGAAACGATGTACAAACCAAGGCCAAAATGCTGAAGTGAGATGCCCAAGTAAAATAGGTGGCATCTATGACACAAAGTCAACTCATTTGTCAGCTCATTTTTGTAAGTCTCATTTACTCAAGAGGTGCTACGCCCCTTGAAGGGCAGCAAGAAAACTGATTCTTTCCTTCTTTTGTGTTTTTAGCAAGGTGTTGCTGCTCTGCTAGGTCTACACTGCATCCAGTTACAAAGCAAGTCTGGTTATCAAAGTCAAATAAATAGGACCAGGAAATAACATTACATGATGATGGATCAGGGCCATAGCTAGATGGGGCAATATCCCGGTGTTCATTCCGGGATATTGCCCTGTGTGTTCACATGATGCACATGGCGTCCCGGGAGCAGGGAGGAATGATCCCTCCCTTGGCCTGGGACATCGCCCTACAGTTGTAGATCATGTTTTCTGCAGTCTCAGGCTGATCCCGAGACGGCGGAATGTGTGGCCCGGTGTTGCGGATTGTTTGGGAGCCAGGCACTGAATCCTCTCTCTCTCTCTCTCTCTCTCTCCCTCTCTCTCTCTCTCGCACGCACACACGCACACACGCCTACTTCTGGTGCCTAGTCCACATTTCCTGGGCCAGAAGTCCTCTCTTTGTCCCACTTGCTTGGTACCACTTTGCAGCTCTATTTGCCCAGATAGATCCCTTGCCATGCATAACACAATAGAACCCGTAATGTCTAGTCACCAAATTCAGTTATGCTCCATTAAAGAATGACCTTACCGATCGCCTCAGTGCCCAGCTGCAGGTGTGTGTGTGTCTAGGAAAACATCTGAAAATAAAATAGCAATAATTTGATAAAATGTCCATCATAGCCTTGAAATGGAAATGGTTACATTTTGCCCTTGAAATAATATTTTTCAGAATGAGGTCTGTAACATACTTCCTTTTTTAAAAAGTCAAAGGGACACGGTGCTTGCTTTTGTTACACATTACCTAGTGTGGATTTTTTATTTATTTAGCTATCTATCACCTTGCAAGTTTTTGCTATGCCGTTGAAATGTTCATTCTGGTTTTAGATGCATGCCCCTCAGCACCTATGGTATTTCTCGTTTCATTGTTCAGCAGGTTGCTGGAGCGAATCAGGTCTCTGAGAGAGGAATGATGTGGTGGTGGTTGGTGTGTGTTTAAAATGCCCCATTCTATCTCTGTAACTATATTTGGTACCATGCTAGTACTGTAGAAAAGCCAGAGGAACTTAACAATTTGCACATCTGGTTAAGCAGTGCTTACAGGGACAGGTTATTAATTATACTGGGAATAGCACACTTTTGCAGCTATAAATGAGTCAGCCTAACATGTTCCATTATGTTGCCCTGAACCATGGGGCTTAGGATAAAAGTAAGAAAAAACATTGTGCGATACACCCTAGCATGTGTAACTGATCTGGGTCTCAGAGCAAATATTTATCTGATGAGCTTCCATCTACAAGGACGGAGACCAAAGGATTAGGAAGGTGAGAGTTTTTACACTGTACATTGCGTGGTTTATACCTCCTCACACCTAGACTTGAATCTCAGTTCATCTCTCCCATTATCTCTATGTGTTGTTAAAGCATTAGCGCATTGGCTAGGCTACTCCCATTACTGAACCATCTGTCCAGCTGTTGAATCCCTAAAGCGTGGAGAACTGTCCTAAAGACCTGTTCTATTGACTTCACTGGATTTGGATCTTAAACCAGTGAAGGAAATGGATTCTCAGTGTCACTTTAATGTTGACAAATTGTCTAAGGAAATGCTTTCCTAAGGCAAGCAGAGCATCCCCTGAGTCATGCGGATGGAGCAAAATCAACGTTCACAGGAGTTCTCTTCCATGCTCTCAGCCAAACTCCAACTACATTTGATTTCACTCCAATAAATTATTATTTTTTGTTAATCCTTGTGCATTCTTTTGAAGATCGAAAGTACAATTTAGAATGAACGCAACCTTTCACATCTTCCCCAAGAATGATCGCACACCTTGGAATATTCACTCCTGCTACGCTATAGTGCTCCAATGCAAGGCATGTTCCAGAAAAGTGGTCACCACATTTTCTGGACCCGGTGGACATCTATATTGCTTTTATGTAGCCGTGATGCAAATAGATAACTTCTGCATTTGCAGTTTAAACATTTCTGGTGAGAAACTTGAAATGTCTTTAGCAAGTAGTTGCAGGTGCAATCCTAAAATCGGCCAAAGGCTAGCTAAGGGGCCATAGAAAGCTCTTTCCTCAATGCTAGCAGAAGTGGGGAAAGAGCTCTCTGTATGAGCATCTCTGGAGAAAGAGTAAAGGCAGCAGGGAAATTGGCACCGGTGGCGAATAGGCAGTGATAGGGTGGTCAAGATAGGGATGCACGGACTTTGCTTAATCCGTCCCATCTGTGTTTTGCAGCTTGCCAAGTGTCTCTAGTTCCGCCATGCGGTCATTGTCAACATCAGATCCCCCCCTCCTTCAGAAAAGTACACGAAAAAGGTCTGCCATGATTGAGGTAATCTTTGCTGGCACGTCACGTTTTGTGTTGTCTCCTTAGCTCAGCACACAACCAATGAGCAGAGTGTGCAAAAAGATAGAAAAAAGTGAGGTCAGAGAAGTATAAAATACTGTGTGCATTTTTTTTACAAAGACACACATATTAACATGTTTTCCAGCCCCTTTTGTATTTTTGTACGACGAAAGTTGCGCACAATTCTGGCAAGTAAATAAATGGTTTGCAAGCGATGGATCCGCGCAACTCAGGAAAAGCCAATCGGCTGTGGAGCCTGCGGGATGAATTCATGGAAATCCGAAGTCATTTGAATCCATTCTGGATTTTCTCAACATCTGTAGATCAGGCAGCCCTGAGGGGCAGGATGCAGTAAAGCTTCGAAGTAAAGTTAGACCACAGGCAGTGCAGGGTAATGGCTCTGATGCCAATGGGGCAGTGAATCCGTTCCAGGTTTCAGTCAGAACTTAGAGCTCTCCAAGGTGCTTAGAGTTGAGACTGGTTCTGTCTGACACCTGGACCAGATTCACCACCCCACTGACATCAGAGACACCAGCCTCTACTGGCCGTAGGTTGTGCTTCCCTCAATTAGGATCAACGGTTGGCTTTCTGTGTGGTGCCTCCCAACTGGCTTAGGGCTTCCCCTGTACATGAACTGAAGTAATGCATCTTCTGCATGCCAGCAACAAGTGGTCTCAGGGAGGTTTGGCATCAATGTATAAAGGGTGGATGGATTTGGGGACGAACAAATAAGGATTCTTTAAATGTTATGTTGGCTCTTGTGGAGGACTGTCACAGGGGAGAGCATTTTTGAGCTTGAACATATACAGAGCAAAGTCTAAATTGACTGTGAAAAGAAGCCACACTCTACAGTTACATTACATGTTTGGTGTCCAAGTCAGCTGGACTCTTACCAAATCCTTTCTTGGCTCACTCTTTTTGCATGTCTTCATTTAGCCTCTCTCTGCATGTATCAAAACACGTAGTGGTCACAACCCAACCTGGGTTTACTTAAGCCCACTGAGTTGGATCCAGACTTAGAGCAGACTCACTTTAATCAATGTAACTTAAGTTAGTCATGATTGTTGCAAGTCCCATTGATTTCAATGGGTCTACTTCCAGTGTGATAAAGCCTGCATCCATTTCATTGATTCCTGGTGAGTACGTCTAAATTTCTTTTGGAATGTGGCCACTGGGTTCTGTCCAATAAATTGTCATTTCAAGGGTCAGTTGTCAGTTATCATGACTACCTTAACTTTTTTTGTTTGGATATTAACTGCCAGCTGGGCTAGAACTGGGAACCTTTGGTTTTGTTTGGGGAAGCAATTGATATCTCTCTGGAAGCCCATTTCACTCCTTCCTAAATCTAGTAGGGTGTGGTGATGCAAGAACTCAAGGGGATGTTGCATTGCTTTCTGTCCACCTGGTTGTTGAATGGGGTCAGGTATGGTTGTGTATAGAACTGGCTGAGGACGAGGGTCCATCCCAAACCCAGAGACATAGTAGTTGAGGAGGACGAGGTATAGCAACCTCTTACAGAAACAATTGTTTGTTTGTCTTTCCCTTTGCAAGCCAGTTTAAGCTGGAAAGGATCCAGTAACCCACAAGGCTGGACAGCCATCTGTCTAGAATGGTAAGGTGACATTTGGTTTAGAATGCTATGGTTATATTTTCCTTTCGAACATGGTATTGACCTGGTTTGTCACCCAACAATGACTCTTTCAACAATGTCTGTGATTTGAGTGCAGAAGGTCGTGTATAATCTACCAATAATCGGAGGGACAGAAATATGTAATACTTGTTTATCATCATCGTTGTCATCATCATCATGTTGTTGTTGTTGTTATTTAATTCTATGTGTCAAGAACAAAACCCATGGACCCTTCTTGACTGTCCTGCTGATGGACATTCACAAGCTGATAAAATTCAGCTTAATTGCAGATAAATCTTAAGCATCATCAGATGGGTGGATTTTCGTGTTTCCCTACCATTGCTATGGCCTCCTGCTGCTGTCCCACAATAGCGATGATCTCTTTACATAGGGAGAGAAAGAGGAAATAGCAATGTCCAGGTAGCCCATTCAGAGGCCGTTTTTATCGCACTGCTTTTCCTGCACACAGCAGGAAATGGCAGCACATTCCATTAAAAAAAAAAGACAGATTAAAAGGGGTCTATTTTGCAACGGAAAAATGAGTGGAAGGAGCGGGAGGCACGCAGGAGATGGACATTGTCATCTAAAGGATGTGCGAACATCCAAAAGTTGGCAGTAGTGAGCATGTGATAAAACACTTGTCTTATGATGCTCCTTATCCCAGAATCCATTAGGGAAACACCAGCCATCCCAACTTCCAAGTAAAACCTCACTTCCCCAAATATCCTGTTGGTTTCTTGTTTGGAGTTCCATTCGATTGGACAGAGAAGTGCTTTGAAATAATTTGTATTCGGTAACGCTGTTTTGTAGTTTTTTAAAAAAAGGAAGGAAGGAAGGAAGAAAGAAACGCAACGCTTTTGTGAGGAGCCGTGTACAGAATTTTGCAACTGCTCACTGGTGGTTTTCAAAGTCACTTTGCATGCATAATTTTCTCATCTTTATGCAGAATTTCCCCACATTTTTGTTGACTAAAATATTACTCGTCTAATTTCCTATTTAAAAAACTCATTTCCAGCGCCACGGCATTGAAAGGTGCTACCAAGCATTTAGCCTTCAATTTGCATACAACAAATCCTGTAATCTGATGGGGGCTTTAACACAAGGATGGCTGCAAGCAATTACATGGGCAAAGAAATATTTTCGGCGGAGGTTTTGCCCTGCGTTAATTTCATCTGTTGAACCCCCGTTGAGATTTCTTCTATTGTTAAATTGCTTATTGATGTGGATTTAGAAGAGGGGGAAATAAAACTTGCACCAAGCTGGGATATTGAGTTTTCTAAGGCACTTTTGCCTTTCATTCTATTTTTTGGGGGTGGTGGTTAACTTTTAAAATCGTAATTTGGAAAATTTAAGTTTATTAGGAAAGAACAAAGTGATCGGGTTAGAATAATTCATTTAATTTAACACTCATTGACGGAGCAATATTTAACATTCTCCATATGAAGCATCCATCATGAAAGAACAGTGGATAATCCAGGCATTACAACTCCACTAAATTAGTTTCATGGGGGCATGTCTCCTAATACTGCATGAGGCTGTACAAAGGATTAACACGTGCCCAATAAACTGAGGCCTCTCCCCCACCCCCAAACCATTTATCATTACAGCCTAGATATATTTTTGTCTGGGTTTTTTTTATGTAGAAAATAGATTTATAACATGTGTAAAGGCAGTAGCAAGACTGCGTGCAAGTGGGAATTATACAGTGGCAAATGTGTTCAATTAGACATAGCCCAACATATTTTGCAAGATTGGTAAACTTTTGCTCCAGAGAAAATTATTTAATTTAATACAATGGTATCTCACCTATCAACCATGAAGCATATTTATCAGTCTTCAATGTCTCTTCCTCCTCCTTCCATTTTCTTCATCTTCTTCCATTTTCTACATCTGGATTACTGTGCCTGGTTCTGGATACCACAGTTATAGAAGAACATTGATGAACTGGAGTATCTCCAGAAGACAGTTACCAGGATGGCAAAGATATGGAAATTAAGTATTATGAGGAATGATTGGAAGAACTAGCTGTGTTTAGTCTGGAGAAGAGAAGATGGGGGTAGTGGTGGGCAGGATTGCTGCCTTCAGATATCTGAAGGCTTCTAATACAGAAGATCCAGCAGATGGGTTCTCTGTTCACAGGAGGACTAGGCTAGAACTAATGGGTGGAAATTATAGGGAGACAGATATTTTGGGGCTTCTCTAAATAAGCTATTTATAGCATGCTTGTGACTGGCCACTCATGGAAGTTTCTGGGTGGATTACATGACAGGATGTTCTCCAGTGGTTTCTCCCCTTATTCCGTTTAAAAACACATACAGATAAGAAGGAAGAAAGCCCTAATGGTGTGAAATCGGCAATGTATAAAGCTGACATTGGGCTATAAACTTGCCGAGGAAGGACTTATTTATTTTATTTTATTTATTTATTACATTTATATCCCACCTTTTTTCCCCCAAGGAACCCAAGGCGGTGTACATAATCCTCCTCTCCAGTTTATCCTCACAACAACAACCCTGTGAGGTAGGTTGGGCTGAGAGTGTGACTGGCCTAAAGTCACCCAGTGGGTTTCCATGCTGAGTGGGGACTAGAACCCGGATCTCCCAACTCCCAGTCCAACACTTTAGCCACTACGCCACACTGGCTTCCCCTGCTATTGGAGGGGGAAGAGGGTAAAATGCCTCCCAGCAACAAAGGGAGGCAGATCTGACTTACTCTCAAGTCAGGGAGACTCTTCATTAAGCTAGAATAGAGTTGTGCTTGTGATTCTTTTTATTTTTCTTCTTCTTTCTGTTAGTCTATGCTAGTAGTTCCCCATGTGTCTACTCAAAAGTAAGTCCCATTGTATTCAATGGGGCTTACTCCCAAGTAAGTGGGTCAAGGGTTGCAGGCTTACAGCACATGACCCCCTTCCCTGGTGCTCCTTTGTACACCTGCCAGGGAGGGAGGGAAGCCCTCCCTCGAAACATGTCTGCTGTTTAAAGGAGCCCTGGGAAACAGCAGGACCTTCCCCCTTCTTGAGCCTCTCCTCCTGAATAATGTAGGTCATGCAGCCCAAATGAATCATGCCAAAGAACCAGAAAGCACAACAGCCCCAGGTAAAGAACACGATTTCCCTCAATGCAGAGATGCTCTAAATCAGCCTTCCCCAACCTTGTGCCATCCAGATATTTTGGACTTTAATTCCCATGAGCCCCAGCTTGCTTGGCCCATGGTCAGGAATTCTGGCAGTTGTATGCCAAAAGATCCAGGGGTCACCACGTTCAGGGTGGACTCAACATTAGGAGAACTGTCCTAATGGTAAGAGCTCTTATTTTCTGGTACTATGTAAGAAGATGCTGGATAGCTGTCAGGGATGCCATAGCTGCAACTTGTTTTGGAGATAATGGGGATTCAGCTTTAGTCATATTAAGAACAGGCACAGTGAAATAAATGGGATGTATGTTAGTCATGACTGACTAGTTCCATTGATTTTAATGGGACTACTTTAAGCACGATGGGGAGACCAATCCTGTGGTCCTTCGGCAAGCATCCCAGGAACCATAGCGTGGCTCACATTGCCCCCTCTGAGGTCGGAGAGGAATCGGAAGGGGAAATTGGAGATCCACAGCAGGTGTAGAGAGATCCAGAAAATCAACCACTGAGAAGAGTGGGGGAAAGGGATGTTCTGGTGGGAGGGCAGCGGAGGAGGCAGGAGAGGCCAGGATACCATTTATTCTGAGCCTCCTCCAGACTCCTTCCCTCTCCCCTCTGAAACAAGCTTGAAAGCAAGGCAGGCTGAAAGCTCATCAAGCAAAAACTCAAAGATCAGAGGACAGTGAGGCAAAGATCGCCTCCGCTGCACCTCCTGCCTTGCTGGCTTCAGCCCAGCAGGGCATAGGAAACTTGTAAGCCTCTAAGTTCGGGGACTTTGGAGCAGTGAAGGCTGAAGCTATAGGTTTGTGTCCTAAATGGTTGAGGTAGTTTCAACTAGGGGTGTGCACAGACCCCCCGCTCTGCTTCACTTACAGATCCGCCATTTTCGGAGCGGGCCGCTCCGCCCCGCCCCCACTCCGCCTGTGCCCACTCCGCTCCGCTCGGAGCTCCGGACCGAGGACGGAGGCAGGTAAAGGAGAGGAGGGCGGGGGGGGGTTACCGGGCCCTGCCACCATCGCCGCCCATGCGGCGGCGACGGCGGCAGAGCCCGGTAAGGGACCAATGGGGATGGGGGGCCTTATCTGCCTCCGTCCGCGGGTCCGTCGCCGTCTTCAATTGAGCCCGTGGTTCCAGCAGGAAGTCTGGGCCGTGCGGCCCAGACTTCCTGCTGGAACCACGGGTTCAATTGAAGACGGCGACGGACCCACGGACGGAGGCAGGTAAGGGAGAGGAGGGGGGGTTTACCGGGCTCTGCTGCTGTCGCCACATGGGCGACAGCGGCAGGGCCCAGTAAACCCCACTTACCTTTCCAGCGGAGCTCCGGATCGAGGCGAAGGATCCGCCTTCACCTCGATCCTCTTCGCCATGCTCCGCCGGCCCCCCAATCCTCTTCGCCTCCGCCGTAAGGGCAGGCGAAGCCCCCCACTCCACTCTTGCTTCTCCGGTCCGATTAGAAGCGGAGCACATCCCTAGTTTCAACTCCTTGTATTGAGCTGGGCGTTGGAGTAGATGCCTTCCAATGTTCCTTCTGACACTAGATTGCTCCTTATTATCATCAATCTGCCTAACCTCCAGGGGAAGGAAGTTCCAGAGAAATGGGGCCACCACACTGAAGGCTCTTCTTCTGGTGGACTTTAGTCGGGCCATAGGTCCACATGGCTCCACCAGGAGCATGCCCTCTGATAACTTAGTGGCTGGGCAGGTTGGTGAGGGAGAAGGCACTCTCTCAGGTATCCTGGTCCTAAGTGGTTTAGAACTTTCTACACTAGTACCAAATCCTTAAACCTGGCCTGGTAGCAAATAGGCAGCAAAGCAGTTACATGCTGAAAAGGAGCAGCTCCTGACAACAGCTGAGCTGCTGTGATCTGTACTAGCTCTAGCTTCCAGAGCAGCCTTAAGGCAGCCCCACATAGAGCACATTGCAGTAATCCAGTCTTGAGGATACTAACACCTGTACCACTGTGGCCAAGCTATCCCTGCCAGGCGAGATCGTAGCTTGTGAGCCAGCCGAAACTGGTAAAAGGCACTCCAAGCTGCCATAGCCACTTGGACCTCCAGTGACAATGATGGATCTAGGAGGGACCCCAAACCATGAACCGGATCTTTTAGAGGGAGTGCAACCCCATCCAGAACAGGCAATGAGCCTCTCTCCCAGACTTGGGACCACTCAACTTGCCAGGATCCAGCTTCAGTTTTGCTGCCTGATGAACGATTTTCAGCGCATTGTGTTGACCAACACAAACGTGTGAGTATTGAACTGGGCGTGTGAATGATTCAACCTGCCCACACTAGTGAGCACATACGGAGCAGTGAATCTTGCACACACACTATGCAACAGGGGCTTGCCAGCAATTTGTGACATAATTAATCCAACCTTCAGGAGCAGGGCTTTATTTTGCTTGGTTTATTTAGTGACTGGTTGTGTGAGTGGATCGAGACTAATTGAGTCCATATTGGCCCTGTGCACATGGAGAACAGTGTAGATGGGCTTTCAGCTTAATGCACAAATACAGCTTAAGATAACTGAAAAAGCAAATCCACATTGAAAGGGGATACCTTACATTTGCCTATTACTTCCCCCACCTTTTGACCCTTCCATTCATCAGTTCATTCTGGAACACAGAAGGGGAAGACAATGTGTTGAACAAAGAAGGTCTTTCTCCACAGCCTAACATCTGTTACTGGATCTTTGTTGGGAAAAGTTTGGAACCTCTGAAAGAAGGAACAAATATACGAGTTGGAGTCAGCTACTAATTTAATTTGAACGCTGAGTGTTACTTGTTTGTTTCATTCCAGACCGAGATCCCCCTGGTCCCAAGATTCCAGGCCGATCTTTGTGAAATATGACCCGTCTTTTCTAAACCCAGCTGTGTAGCATCTTAAAGTTTCCTTTCGCTGGTGTTTTCAGTACTGCCAGTGCAAAGCAATCCAGGCCTTAATCGAATTCAGAATACAGGCGGTTTCTTTTGTTAAACATCTTGTCCTACAAGTGAGCATGTACCTCACCCGCCCACCATTCTTCCTCCTTCACCCATGGTTTAAATTCCATTTAACCCAGAGGCCTAAATCCATCTAGAATAGTTGAGGGAGAGAGCACAGAGGATTACTAGTAATAACACGGACAATAACCACGCGGCGGCTTGCATGTCTTTATTTTTTGGCCCCAGCCAGCTCCTCACTTTTCCTCATCAAAAAGAATGAAATTGGTATCTGAGTGCATAATCAAAATCCAGTGACATGTCAGAAGAGGCAGTAATCTCTGGCAGTTATGTTTTTCAATAGGCTTCAGCTCAGAGCTCCTTTTAACTCAGTCTTGCTCCCTTGCTGTAACTTACAGATATTTTTTTTCAGTGTAGAACTACTGAGATAATGCGCACAGGATGGTAATACCTGCAGTGAACTTAGATTATTTATAATCACCTCTCTCTGACAAAATTGTACGCCGTGGATCTTTACAGGTGACAAAAAAAAAAAAAGGATTATATTTTTAGCTCTTAACTTGCTGTAAGCATGATCCCAGACCAGTGTAACACTAGCAAGAGGGTTTGCCTTGCTGCAGGGAATAGAGCAGTCACAATTGCTACGGCAGTGCTGGCTGGTTGAAGGATTATATTTTCCTAGGGACAAAAACTTGGCATAATGTAATATTCCTGCTATGGAAATGCTTCCTTGGGTGGGGGGGGAAGGTGTCAGGTTCTCTTACTAACAATTGTATATTTATTGTGGGGTGGTGGTGGTGGTGAAGGGAAGGAATGGAAAGAATAGGCTTTAATTAAACAATTTAAATGTATTTTTTACCCGCCTCTGCCTTTTGATCAAGGTGGGGAACAACATTAAGGGCTTTGCTAGACCAGGGTTTAGCCCGGGCTGATACCTGGGCTCACCCCTGTGTGTCCAGATGACGCACAGGGGATCCCGGGGTCAGGCAGGGGTCAACCCTCCCTTGCCCTGGGTTAACAGGCTCCACTTTTGGACTGGTATTTCCGCAGTCCCGGGCTGAGCCCGGGACCACAGAAAGTCTAGCCCGTTCCATGGCTTTTCCCGGCTACACGGCTTACTCGTGCGTAGCCGGGAGAAGCCGCGCACTGGGCAGGAGGAGAGATCATGGCCGGGGGGGAGATCGGGGGCAAGGGGAGCAGAAAAACCTTTTTTTAAAAAACAAACAAACAAACTTACTTTTGGCACTCGTGTGCTCCTGCGCACCTGGCCCTTTAAAAATAAAAAAAATGGCAGACGCGACTGGGCTTTCCTTTAACCCGTTGCGTCTGACGTATGGATTAGAGCAATAGCTCATGCTAGTTGCAGCGCAGGCTCGCCCCTCCACACGCCCAGATTTTAAGGTAGGTCTAGCAATCAGGACATCTTAAAATTCTTAGGTTTAAAATTAATCTGGGTAGGCCTGCCAGAAGGGACTGGTCTTTATAGCTGTCTTTAAACTGGTCTTTAAACTTGGAAAGAATGTTAAGTTGGCGAATCTCTCTGAGCAGGCCATTCCACAGTCTGGGGGCAGCAGAAGAAAAGGTCCTCTGGGTAACAGTTGTCAGCCTAGTTTTGGATGACTGTTCTCTCCAGAGGACCTGAGTGTGCGGGGCAGATTGCATGGGAGAAGGTGATCCCGCAGGTAAACTGGACCCAAACCCTGTAAGGCTTTAAAGGTAATAACCAACACTTTGTACTTTGCCTGGCAACTAATTGGCAGCCAGTGGAGTGATTTTAATGTTGGTGTAATATGATCACCCCAGGTGTGCCAGTGACCAACCTGGCTTCCATATTTTGAACGAGTTGAAGTATCCCAATGAGGTACAATGGTAGCCCTACATACAGCGCATTTCAGGAGGAATTAGGAAATTATATCCTCTTTTGACGAGCAATTTCCCTGTATTTGAACATTGCCAACATAGTGTGCTATGTTTGTCGTAAAACGGAAGAGATAACAAAGAGTGAGTGAACGTGTCAAAGATGGACAAGTTTGGGATGCAAAAACAGCTAGACCTAAGGTTTATCCCGGGGTTGTCCCTGCCTGCTCCCGGGATATCCTGTTGTCATTTACATGAATAGGGATGACCCCAGGATGATCCTGGGATAAACCTTAGGTCTAGCTAAGGCCACCAACTTTTCTGAGCATTATACCAAAGCCATGATAAATGCAACACACTTCCTTATTGCTGCTTCCAATGCCAACCCGATGGCACATTCTTATGTAACTTGGGTGAGGTGGTTTGGACCGTGTGGTAAACTGCTGTATTGTTTCTGTAACAATTGGAGGAGTGAAATCATTTGAGGCTTTATAAATTTCACATCCACACCTCTTTGGGGACTGGAAAATCTAATATGGAAACTTCCTGTACTTCTACTTCCAGGGCTGGCCCAAGACATTTCACAGCCTGAAGTGAAGAAGACGGCTCCCCTTCCCAATCTATGTACAAAAGCCAACTGGAGTGGCAACTGAACCTTTCCTCAACATTATTGATGGGCCAGCATGCTCCACCTCACCTGAAGATACCAGGCTAGCGTAGGAAATGCACATCAGGCTGTGTGGCTAGGGATGGACAGACTCACCTGTGTCTGGCAAACTGCCACCGCTTGCCCCTGCTTGGAGCACCATGCAAGCTTCTTTGCAGCTCATCGAGTGGCCAATGAACCCGCAAGGCCACTCACCATCAGCTGGAGCCTCCATTGTGTGCAACAATGGTGGCTCCAGAATTGTGTATTTCCCACGTTGCATAAATAGCAACTGTAAAGGCCTCATTCATGCAACTTGGGAAATACGCAATTTCCAGAGCTGCCATTGTTGTGCACAATTGTGGCTCAGGACGAGGGTGGACAGCTGCTGGTTGGTCACCAAACCGTGGTGTGCTTGAAGAGCAGGCCCATGAATGCTCCACGACCTAGTAAGCTGTTTCCAGGGGTCAGGTGTGGGGGATTCCGCCGTGACATCCCTCTATGTGGCACATAATTATCTCCTCCAACGCCTCGCCACTTCCCAGCATGTCACCTGAGACAATCACCTCACGTTGCCTAATGGTAGGGCCAGTCCTGGTAACTTCAAAACATGGATCTAGACTATATTAATTGCACTTAATTCCCCGTTGAAATCAATTGGGGTTTAAATTAATCCTGACTAACTTTTCCACATGGATGTCAATGTGACCAAAGAGCAAATAATGTGGTTTGGATCCAAGCCATGATCTGTAAAAATGGAAATCGCTTGGACTTAAAACTTCTGCGGTTCCAACATTTCATGTAGAAGGCAAAGCAAGACCCTCTGCTTTAATCTTGACCCTTCACTCACAGTTCAACCCTTGCAAATGTAAACAAATAGATGTTAAATCGAATGAAGATGTTACTGTCTGGCATGTTTGTGCAATTTGAGCTATTTCAGACTTGATTTACAAAAAGAAAAAAAGACTGAAAGAAAAGAAGGAAGAAGAGAAAGAAGAAAGGAAAGTGTAGCCAATACAAAATTACACATGGGGGAAATGGTTGTGGTGTACAAATCCGCACACCCAGAAATAAGAGAGAAAAACAGTCCTCCACTATCTCCTTAGCCCTCCTGACAAATAGTATTCAGTGGCATCACATCTCTGAAACATGCCAGTTCAGGAGAAGGGCTGTAACTCCGTAACTAGAGCTCCTACTTTGCATGCAACAGGTCCCGGGTTCAATTTCTGGCATCTCCAGGTGCAGAATCTATGCAGACAATACTGAAATAGCTCTGACATCCTATAATGCAAACTCCTGAGTTCCATGGTTGCTTTTATCATTAGGACTAACATCAATTGATGGACCATGAATTTGTTAACTGTATTCTGGTGGACACCGAATCCTGACTGCTAAGCCATGGTTAGGACACTAACCCTTTTGCAGCAAATGATTGGTGAGCATATTTAAACCGTGGTTATGTAGCCACCATGGTTAAGAATGGTTCATACGACAGACTAAGCTATAATGTTTAGCTCAAAATGCTTAACCACTGTGGCTTCGCGTGTCATCTGAACAGAGTCATTCTATTGCCAGGTACAGAGTGTCTGCAGTGCAGGTTAAAAGTGTATATTTACCACTGTATTTAACCATCTGTTTTGGTCTGCACAGAGTTTTTGGTGACAGTGTAACTCAACTGTGTGACCCCATACACCTCTCCAGTGTGTATATAATAAGCAAAAGAAGCTCTGTTTTACAAAGTAATATTTCGCAAGCTATTAATCAGTGATATGAACTATAGTCCTAATGATCTGATAATTCTTAATGCTACATTAATTTAGTATAAGATAATGAAACACTGTCACCTTGAATGTGCTATCTCTCCATTATGAGCTTTATCTCGTAATCCCCATTTAATAGAGACATTCTCTGATACTTTTGTATTAGAAAGAGAAAGACTGACTGAAGATCTCTTCAAAGCAAGGGCTTCATCATAATTTAAAAAGCTAAGATTAAAATACAATATTCATAACAGCTATTTCTCCCCTCTTGTATATTCTTCCTATGCTTGAGATTCCAGTTCAGAGTTCCACAGAGAATACACACACACACACACACACACACATTTTGAAAATCTGGAAGAAAATCACCCTTCCTACTTTCCTCCTTCAGAAATCTCCATTCAGTGCTGACTCGTGCGTGTTGCTTGATTGTTCTAAGTCATGCATGCCACATAATTCAATTACTCAACACTCCATGACTTGTATCTGTGGTGTGAATGTCCTCCATGCAAATGGTTTGGTTGCAGTTCAGCAAGAAATTAGAATTAGGTGTACATAAGGGCTGATTCACACACGCCTTCGTGTCTCACGACTCAACGACATGGAGAAAAAGTAGGGACATGATCTTATCAATGTTGTTGGCAAATTCCGTTGCTTCCTGTGGGAGAGTAAAACACCTGCTTAAGTTTCTCCTGGAGGCTGTCTTGATGATACTTTGGTGCTGTGAGACCCTAAAACCCCATGCTTGCTCTCATGCGGGGTTGACCCCACAGCAGGAGCAAGCATGGGGTTTGCATCCAACAATTGGAGGAGGAGGAGCCCCCCCCCACGCGCCACTGCTGCATCCTCTGCTGTGCCACTGCACAAGCCCCATTGTGCACCCACGTGTCCCTCCCCAGTTTTTCTCCCACCTTACCTCGTGGGGCTTTCCCTGCCAAGTGTTTCTTTCTCCCCATGCCGGAGGAAGTGCAGAGGCATTCCAGCAGCCATTTGACTCACTGGCCCGCCCCCTCCGCCCTCTCTGGGCTCACTGGCCCGCCCCCTCCACCCTGTCCAATCAGAGGTCACCATCTGCCTGGCCACACCTCTCCCACAACTCTGGCATGGCGATCGACAGCCGATGCACCATTGTTGCCTCGCTCCAGAGAAAAATGTCAGGGTAAATCCCCAACTTTTTTATTTATTTATTTATTTATTTGTTTGTTTATTTATTTATTTATAAATAAATAAAGAGCTTCAGGGGAAAGCCATGGGATGGCTCTGAAGCAGTGGCTTCTACATCATATAAACAGTCCCCTGTTTAAAACATAATTTCACTAGAACTACTTATCTTTAAGTTTGCAGTTTCAGGGTTTTTGTTGCTTGTAATAGATGGCAAAACATTTATAGAATGGTTACAGAAATAATACTGGAATAATGTAACACTCACAACAAAATCTTAAGCAGGTCTACTCAGAGGTAAATGACATTGAACTCAATGGAACTTCCTTCCCAGTAAACATATACAGGATTGCAGGCTATGCTGCTTTCTGCCTTAAATATAATAGTGCAAATTCTGCTCCGCATCTATTCATCTAAGTAATCTATTATGAATCACTGTTCTTTTTATATCCCATTTTGGTTCACAAAATATCCAGCCCACCATGGACATCTCAACTAGGGAGGCACCTGAAGTTGCCATAAATTTGTGCAAAGCACTGAGAAAATATTAGTGCTGTGCCAAAATTGTTTTGGAACATCTCATTCAATTTCATAGAAAAGAACTTACTTTCCAAAAGAAATTCAAAGGAGAATTTAATTTCAGAGAAATGATCATGAGCTGGATTCTGGTTTCTTGTGTTTATCTTACTTAGGGGATGGCCAAGAAGTGTGACCCATCTTTCGTTGTACATTGGCAGCCTGTAGCCTCTCAGCTTCCCACCCTTCAAATAAAGCCCAGGGGCATGTCTACACTAGCCCTATATTCCGGGATCGTCCCCGGATCGTTGCTGTGCATCCAAATGCCACACAGGGGATCCCGGCAGCAGGCAGGGATGATCCCTCCATTTTCCTGGGATAACCCTTAGGTGAAGAACGGGCCCAGGGAAAGACATCTTGAGGTAATCTTTCCCATAGAACTTTTTCAGCTCAGGAAGTGCAGGCAGCCTGGGTGGTGGAGGCATGTATAATAGAAAGAAAACATACATGCAGCAGGACCCTCAGCCACCTCACTGTAATTAGATATCACAAAATAAATGAATGAACAGCCTGAGAATGAGGCAGAACAATGGAAGCCTCTTTCATGGGAAGAGAACACTTTCAGGCAAATGGAAGGTTTTGGCACCGCACTAGCTCCACCTTTTCCCTGGCTCTGGCTACAACACTGCCCCCTAACACCTGCAAAATGAGGGCCACCATGCCAACAGAGCTGATGCTGATGCCAGCACATACAGAAATGAAAACATCCTTAGGAAAAAAAGAAGAAGCAGTCGATGGTGTGTTCTACTTGGGAGAAACTGTTGAGAATTTTCCCTCCTCTTGGGAAAATAATGGTGAAATCTCCCACCCCCGCCCACCTCATTTCTCTGCCCACAAATAGAGTGGGGAATTTTGAGAGGCCACTTGCACACAGCTTTAGAAAATATTATCTACTAGGGAACAAAATATGTTCTTGTTGAAAGCAGCAGGACCTCTGGGAATATTTAGGACTGGGGTATGGGAGTCCTAGATTTAAATCAGCACAGTGTCCTTTGACCAATGCAGACACTAGTTAAGCACAGTGAATTGCTAAGAACAAATGAATTCCTTTAGGCTGGAATCCTATACTCACTTACCTGTGAGTAAGCCCCATTGAATTCAATGGGTTTTACTTCTATGTAGACACATGTAGGAGTGTACTGTTAGTGGTCTTCACTGCTGCTTATGTACGGGAGACGTTTAGTGCAGCTGAAACCTTCCAACCTGCTCAGATCTCACAAGGGGTCCTTTTCCATAAGCCAACATTATGGGAGGAATTCTTCTATGTCAAAACAGCTTTATTAAAAGAACACGGAGCATTTGTCTTCTCTCCACAGTAGTCAGGAAATTTGATGTTTAGAGGCTGAAAAGTGTCCTCATCTCATCCCTTTATGCCCTGTGGATGGAAAACCCATTTGCATCTCATAAAACACTGCATGCCAATAGAAATCTCATCACTTGGCAATCCCAAAAATGTCTTAAGAGCTGAATACAAGATCCAGATGCTCTGGCAAAGAATACCTTCTGTTGGGAGGGAAGCTTCAGGGGGAACTTGTATTGATTCTTGTTGCAGCTAGAGATCGAAGCCTGTCAAACAGTACAGGCAGGAAATCATTTTGACTCAACTTCAGTCAACCACAGTCTGGCCTTCTTTTATTTCATCCGCATTTTATATTATAAAATAAATGAATGGTTACATTATGCTGGTTTTTCCAGCAACATACATTAGAATTGACTTGTCTTCACTGTACATCATACGTATCTGCCAGCATTTCAAAGCTATAATAATAATAATAATAATAATGGCAAATCAGTGTCAGTTAAGGAAAGAGAAAATCTTTCAAGAACTAATTGGAGCTTTTAGCCAGAGAGTTGTCAGAGAAAACCTTGCATCTTCATGGATACATCAGTCTGTTACTACACTAAATTTCTTATTTAGTGTAGCTAAACTGTGGCTCTGTTCAGACAACACAGTAGTCAATGGTGGGGTAATAATTAACTCGACAGTTCTTTATCTAGAGGGTACTCCCCACACGACATGTTAATAATCAACCATGGTATGGATTAGGAACAGGGTTGAGTTGACTATGGCCTAATCTACACCAAGCAGGATATAGCACTATGAAAGTGGTATGAAAGTGGTATATGCTATGTATATGCAATGGGCCTCAACAGTTGTCAGTGCACTTCAATACCGCTACAAAGCAGTAGTGTGGCTCTTGCCTTTTATATACCGCTTCCATACTGCTTTCATAGTGGAATATCCTGCTCGGTGTAGATTAGGCCTATTAGTCCATGCTGAGTTGATTTATCCATCCCCCATGCTCTTTCCCCCTTCAGTCTTCCCGCTGGTATCCCATCAGCCATTGCTGCTGAATTAGCCTGCTGGCTGGGCTAGAGTGGCAGCCACCACTTTGAAAGCTCTTGCCTTGTGATCCAGTGCCCGCCAAAATAACCCACAGTGGCTGCTGAAATAACCAACGGTGCCCTCCACACAACACAATAACCAGTGGTAGTTCAAATAGCCAACTCTGCACACTGTTGGTTCTTTGCGTGGGTTATTTTGGCCAAATAACCAATCCTCATAAGTCCTAACAGGGAAAAGAAAGAGATATAGTTTATGCCACCAGTCCTCCGAGGAACTTAGGGGTGTAGCTCAGTGGTAAAGCCAGTGGCTCTTATAACAGAAGGATGGTAAATCTGCCACTGATTTCAGTCAGAACTTTAAGGGATCTATCCAAGATGTGCAAGCCTGCTGTGAGACCTCTTGCACTGGCTGCCAATCTTTTTCTGGGCCCAATTCAAGGTGCTGGTTCTAATCTATCAAACCCTTAAATGGCCTGATTCCAGATTATCTCAGGGAATGTCTCCAAAGCATGTCTGCAAAGCACCTTGGATAGCTCCTTTAGAATTCTGACTGAAATCCAGAGTGGATTCACCACCCCACTGGCGTCAGAGCTACCAGCCTCTGGGTAGAGCACATACTTGTATTTCGTAATTGTGTTTTAACCTGTTGGGTGTTTTACTGTGGTTTTAATTTTTGTGAACCGCCCAGAGAGCTTCGGCTATTGGGCGGTATAAAAATGTAATAAATAAATAAATAAATAAATACTTTGTATCCTTATGGTCACAGGTTTGATCCCCAGCATCGCCAAGCAGGGCTGAGGGAGAGATGTGTTTGAAACCCTGGAAAGCTCCTGATAAGTTAAGCTAATAGAGAGTGACTGGCCAAGGATTTCCCAGGAAACATCATAACTGACTGGAGATCTGACCTTGGTTCTTCCTGATCTAAGGCCAACATTCTAAGCATGACTACATCACAATGTCTCTCTTGTATGACTTGATCCAATCAGGGCTATGGCAGAGAAGGCAACCTCTGGATCAAGATGCCCAATCTGGCCTGTGGAGATTTTGGCTCCTCCCCCTACCCAAGCCCTTCCCCTGCCTGGGGAGAGGAATCCCTCTGTTATTTCTGATCTTGGATTGGAGATAACAAGTGGATTCCCTGGTGTACCACTCACCATCCCAATGGGAGAGGAAGCAGCTTGAGGGTGACTTTCTTTATTATCTCTGGTCAACAATTGGAGATAACAAGGGAGTTCCCATGCACTTGCCTGAGGCTTGCACGATTTGGTCTTGCAAGTGCCATCTGAGTCCCTTCCTGCACCAACTGGGATGTGATCACTGCAGGAAGGAGGCAGTGTAGGAAAGAGGTGATGCAGGAAGGTAGGAAGTGGTGTGGGAACAAGGCGCCCGACTTGGCCGGTGCTCCTGGATGTGCTGGCTGGACAAGATGGCACTCAGTGATGGTGCAGCTAGGGTGAGACTTTGCTCTGCCCTCTTGACATCATCTGGACTGCTGGCTTTGTCTCCACCACTGTAAGGACCACTTTATATCTCCCTCAAGTCCCATCATCTAACTGCTCACTCTTTTCAACTTCAAGAAAGAAGCCCAGTCACAGCGAAATTCTATCGTCACCCCAGCCAATGAAAAACATGTTTTCCTCCCTTCTTCTTTCATAATAATGTATCACTTTATATTGATATATCAATTTCTGTATAGACAGACAGACAGACACACACACACACACACACACACACACAAATATTGAAAGTGTATAAAGAATAACATAACAATTTAAACCGTTGTTATTGTTGGTGAGTTAGAACTCTATTTTACCTATATGCAAGTTGAATTCAGTACTTGGATGGCATAATCTTCCAGGCACTCTGTTAAATTGATTTAATCTATTACAAAACAGTGCAGTTGAGTTCAGCAACACACTGTTTTGAATACGGACCACAGACTTCCTTTTCCTGCATGTAAAATGCTACTCCTTATTGAAAGCGATGCATGGTGAAATGGAGGCTTTGGGGGAATGATTATTGATGCCAAATTAAAAACAAAAATAACACACACACAACCTGAAAACAAAGGGTAACATCACCCTTGCTGTGTCAGCTCTTTAAAATGTGCCGATAATGAGAAAACACAGAAGCATTTCAATAACATCATATATCTCTGAGCCAAGGCTGTGTACTCCAGGTAGTAGTTCTCAACCATATGTTGAGTAAAAAAAAAAAAGAGCCAGCTGGTTCTTACCACTACTGCTTAATTACAGATGATGCCATATGAGGTATTATGCAAGAAGTAATGGTTTTGTTTTCACTCAAATGATCCCAAGATAATTAAAGGGCCTGTGCATACTAGCTATGGAATAGATGCATGTGGGTAGGCATGTGGCTACCTTTTCTATGCAACTGTTAAAGGTACAGGAGCCCTGTCCTCCTTTTCATATTGCCACCTGAATATAAATATAATGAATGGATGGATGGATGAATATCGACGGATTCAAACATCCCTATGAAATACCTATACCATTGGCGTTTAGGCCAAAGATGACATAGAGACCCAACCTGAAGACACAAGTGTAAGCTTTAATTGATCTATAACTTACCTGCTTTTGGCTTTTCTTTTCTTCTCCCAGTTAATTCGAGGAGAAATTCAGCTTGTAGCGTGATTTCTGCAAATCTCTCTCTCTCTCTCTCTCTCTGTGTCATTTTAATACAAGACACTCAGATAAATTGCCTCACCAATTTCAGACTAATGACTTATTATTTCTTACTGATGTAACATGAAAGCAGATGACATCCCATCGTTGATGGCTATAATCACCTTCAGCCCAGATAAGGCACCCCAAGCCCTGGTGTTCTCTGACTTGATCAAGTATTTGTCATTTCAAGTTCCTCCTCTTCTGCCAGAGATAACTTTGTTTTATTCAAACTGTCACACTTTGGAGTTCAGCAAGGACGTGGATGTGTCAGGTAATAATCCCCCTTCAGTCTGGGGAGCCGGTTAATGCTGCTAATATCGGGAACTATTAGTAGGTTGATTTACTTTTCCTAACATAATAATCCTCTATGGCCCAAGCTTTTCCATGAGCCCTGGTGCTGTTAAAGCTGATCTGGATAAGCTCCTCTCTTCACAGACCTTGGTACGCCTTGGGAGATTTACAGAAATAAGCACCTTTCATATTGTTACTTTCAACACATCCATTTTTTTAAAAAAACTTTCATGACGTGACTTGTGGAATGATCTTCACAACACATACACATATATTTCATGCCTATCTCTATATTGACAATCCGTGGCCTATAACGCAAATTGCAGTCCAGGATTTTTTTTCATAATCCTGATACAGAGAGACCACTCCTCATCCTCCATGGTCTCCAAGCCCCTCTTCGCCTGTTGACACTATAAATATATGCATTCACACAAGGAACAACACATGTGGTTTGGCCCTGAGAGTTATTCAGACCAGTCAAGTAACCGTTTAGCTGTTTTTCAATGCCAAGTTCAATGTCCTGCTGAAGGACTTACTTGGAAGTCCTATTTACCTAGAACAGGGTTTGGAAATAGTCGATTCTGGTTGGGCTAGTTGGAGGTGGAGGGATTTGTTGGTATCTTTATATCTGCCACCAAAGCAGGAGATGAAGCAGCTGAAGTTCCCCCTGCCCATTGCCCCCTGGGTCTTATAATCAGTGTCATCTCTCACCTGCTGTAAGGCGCAGCTGCTATTTCCCATTTTTAGCAAGTGGGGAGAGGGGGCTGGATGAGTAGAAAAATAGGTGAGAGAAGCCAGGACTGCTTCATCTGTTGAGTCAGTGATGGTTTTCAAAGTCCAGAGGTAATCTCTGAGTCATCATGTCTGATCATAACACATAAGAACGTAAGAAGAGCCATGCTGGATAGCACCAAGGGTCCATCTAGTCCAGCACTCTGTTCACACAGTGGCCAACCACCAGTCAACCACGGACCCACAAGCAGGACACGCCTCTCACCCACATTCCGCAGCAAGCCATGTATATAGGCTTACTGTCTGTGATACTGGAGGCAGCCCATTTATCCATTTCATTGTGTGAATACAAACTGGTTGGCCACGGCTTCCCAGTGCATGCACAGTTTGATGGATACAGGAAAGAATTCATAGCATTTGGAGTGGTCCTAAGGGTGTACGTACACTACAAATGCCTTTTGGCTTTTCCCTGTTATATTAATTATAGATTTTTGTATGTGTGTGTGTAAGATGCTTCAAGACAGCTTTTTGTGGTGGGAAACGACACATACAATTGAATAATAATAATAATAATAATAATAATAATAATAATAATAATAATAATAGTTTTGTACCATGAGAATTGAAATTTGGTGAGGTACTAAAGACTGAGGCCTTAGCTAGACCTAAGGTTTATCCTGGGATCATCCCGGGGTCATCCCTGTTCATGTAAATGACACACAGGATATCCCGGGAGCAGGCAGGGATGGCTCCGGGATGATCTGGGGATAAACCTTAGATCTAGCTAAGACCTGAGAGAATGCCAGTTAAATGGATTTATCTCTGGATCTGTCTTCCCCCAATGTGGTGCCCTCCAGATGGCCAGGAATGCTAGGAATTGTACTCCACAACACCAGGAGGGCAGCAAGTTGGGAAAGGCTACTCTATAATACAGATATGCTCGTTGGCTTCAGCTCTCTAGCATCCAAAGGAAATTGACCCTCCCAGGAATGTCCTGAACCTTTCTCCACTTGCAGGGGATGATTATTTTTATTTTTAAAAGGAAATAAAAGAGGAAATATTTAAATATTTTTGTCTTTTCTATTACTTGTTATTTGCTCTTCAGACAATTGGAAGGATGCGTTATAATGAACCTTCACCAAATAAGGGAATCATGGTGGTTATTTATGTTTTGCTTCAGAAATATACTTATATTGTGTGCTGATATTGATTTAGAATCTGAAACAGAGTCAAGAAAACAATTTGCATAATCATATCCTGCTGGGGTATGCTTTCCAATTATTATCAAGCTCTCCACCCCCGCCCCACCATACAGTTTTGTCATAGCATTGTAGTTATAGAAACAAACTATGGATTCTTTTTACAATATAGGATTATAGGATAATTCAGGCATGACATTGTATAGACACAGAGGAAAAACAACTCCAGTGTTTTAATGCAACACGACCCCAGTTTTTAAAATTAGGAGAAAGTGAATGAAAGGTAAATTGAAGAAGAATGTAAAACATTATTACATAGATCGACACATTGTCCGCTTTGGGAATTCTGTACTCGTTGACAAAAGATTTCCTCTCGATGCTCATTCCACTTTCATTCAAATGTGCCAAAGTGGCATGGAAATATGAAAATGATAACATCGATATATGAAAACCGTTAAAAGGACATTGCAAAAAGGACAATACAAACCAATCATCAACATTAGAAATGGCATTGAACAAATGAAAAGAACAGGAAGAAAAAAAGAGAGGCATTTCAACAGGCAGATTTCAAATGCTTGTTGAAATGAAAGCAAGAAGAGATGGGGTGGCTGGATTTCTATAGAGTTGGAATTGCATAACAGTGGCACCAACACTGAGAAGTCTCTGTTAAGCTGCCCATCATCTCCAATGAAAATAAGCCAATGAGTAAGGCTTCCAATGCAGATCTGAAGATAAGCAGGTTTGCATGAGCAAAGGTGGAAGTTTGCATGGGTGAAGGTAGGGTGACCATATTAAAAGAAGGACAGGACTCCTGTATCTTTAACAGTCGTATTGAAAAGGGAATTTCAGCAGGTGTCATTTGTATATATGGAGAACCTGGTGAAATTTCCTCTTTATCACAACAGTTAAAGCTGCAGGTGCCCTGCCCTCTTTTAAATCTGGTCACTCTAGTATAGCTCCTGCAGCTTTAACTGTTGTGATGAAGAGGGAGTTTCACCAGGTTCTCCATATATACAAATGACACCTGCTGAAATTCCCCTTTCTATGCAACTGTTAAAGATACAGAAGCCCTGTCTTCCTTTTCATATGGTCACCCTAGTGAAGGTGGTCCTCAAACCACTAA
Source organism: Elgaria multicarinata webbii (assembly GCF_023053635.1). Taxonomy (NCBI): domain Eukaryota; kingdom Metazoa; phylum Chordata; class Lepidosauria; order Squamata; family Anguidae; genus Elgaria; species Elgaria multicarinata. The sequence goes on along the minus strand of NC_086171.1, from coordinate 28,814,453 downwards.
GGTCTATTATTCCTGGCCAAAACAGGAAAGCTGAAGATCATCTTATCCATTGACATTGTCTCTGTTTTTACCAGCAGCTGTTAGGGAAAGAGCCAATATGTTGCATGGGATTTCATAAACCACTCAGGCATTCCTTCATTTTACATTCGTCTTCCATAGATCAGCTCTTGATGTAGGTTGGAACATCAACACCTGCTTAATGCTTATCTACAAAAATCATTTGTACTGGAAAAGTCAAAACCAACCCTTTTAATTCAATAGGGAGCTACTCAGCTGCCCAGAGTGGATTCATACTGCACTGCTTGGCCTCTTTCATGTAGTCCTGCTAATTAATTTGGCAGGCTTATGAATTAAAACACACACCCTAATATCAAATTATTGTCCCAGTGTCTCAAACCTTACAATGGAAAGCCACATGATTTGCTTGTCAGTAGAGTTTTATTTGTCACCCTGCGGAGAGGAGAACTCCTTAAGGAAATAATAAAAAAAAATCAACCCTGAGATTTTAATTATTGACTTTGAGGCAGACTTGATTAACAAGGATTTCTCATCCTCTGCTATGAAATCCCAAGTCACAGTCCTTGTATCCACTGTTGCTTAAATGATATCCCCATAAGGTACCTTGCAGTTCTTGAAGTAGCCTCATTAAATCAACTAAACGATAAGCCACTGGTAGATTAGAACTTGTTTGTGAGGGAATGTAGATGCAACACTCGATTACTTTCCTTAGGCTGATGGCACAAATTGATTCCCTGCCCCCAACACCGCAGAGTTGGCCGGTCATACTACAGCACGTTCGCCTTGTAAGGCTTTCTTGAGCTTGACAAGAAGAGCTGTATGTTCAACGTGATTGGAACAAACGAACATGGCTGCTTTTAGAAACTTGTTTATTGCCAGAGGACACTTTGACTATTAGAATTGGCCATCAAGAGCCTGCACTGACAACAGTATCAATATGTATGGTGATCTTTTTTTCTTAATTGGGGCAGCTTCATAAAAATATGGATTTAAAAAATGCATGTTATGAAAGTTTCTATTAGGCAGAATAAATTGCCCTCATTTGCTCTCTGCAAACAAAGAAACAAAAGCTCTTGCACAGTATAATAGATTGTCCAGTAACATAATTTAAGCACAAATACACAGGCCAAGGATGGAGAATCTGTGGCTCTCCTGATGTTGTTGGACTGTAAGTCCCATCATCCCTCACCACTGGCTGTCCTGGCTAGGGCTGATGGAAATTGAAGTTCAACAACATCTGGAAGGCCACATATTCTGCATAAGCCCTCTCAAAGTGGACCAGCTCCTCCTCACTTGCTCTAACCACTACTTGTTCGCTTACGACCTCCTGCTGGGCCCAATCTGCACACCTCTTGAAGTAGGGTGAGGAACCTGTAGCTGTCCAGCAGTTGTTTGGACTACAACTCCCATAATCCTCAACCATTGGCCTTGCTGGATGGGCTGTTATGAGTTGAGGTCCAACAACAGCTGGAGGGCCATAGGTTCTGCAACCCTGTCCCAGAAGGGTAGTAGAAGGCAAGAGGTGGACACGGCTCCCTCTCTTCAACTTTGCTCACTGCTTGCATGCTCAGGCAGGACAGTTGCCTAGTCAACAAGAGAAGGGAGGATGAACGGAAGGGCTGGGGGGCTCTGGGATTCAGCCATGGGTCTCCTAAAGGTGGTTTGAGGTTGGCCTTGACCCCTGACCCCAGCCATTCCTGATGAAATAATACGAGCTAAAGTTATTTAAAATGTAAATGTTAAATCTTAAAGTGTCAACATGAAATGTTTAAAATGTCTGGGCTAGAAGCCAAGCCTTTAGTGACAACAACAGACCACAGCTTGCTGTTTTTATCAAGACAAATCTATATAAAAGAAGGAGACACTGGGACTGTTGTACAAAAGTGGATAGAACTTCATGGGCAAAGGAGCAAAGATGCCGTTTCAAAGGGAAGAGTCACATCTAACCAAGACCCAAAAGGAGACATCCTTTCCCCATATACTTACATATTAGGTCCAGCTTATCACATATAAACATGTGGGGATAGGCCTTCTGTTGATGGAAGGGCTTTGCTCATGGAAGATGCCTTGTGGGGGCAGGAATCCTCTCCTCCCCTCTGACCCACACCACAACGCACCCTGTTCAGCAGGGTCCATTGGTCCTCTGAGTAGCATTTTCAGTGGACTGGAAGAGCTGCTCTAAAGAGGAGGAGGCAGCCTAAATCTGGATCTAGCCCATGGTGATTCCTTACGTGACCAAAAAAAAGAGATTATCCCTACCTTGTTGTTCTATTAATGAAGCTGTGTTTGCAATCTTCTATGATAGGCTTGGCTTCAAGACCCAATAGGTGAAAATGTTGTGTTAGCATCTTAGGTCTTTAAAAAAAACCCCAAGGAAAGCAAGAAAGCTCTCCATGTTGCAGAAAGTGAATTTCCCATGCCAAGGTTTATGTGTATTAATACACAATACTATCAACTATAGCCATGAAAGTAGCCAGCATGGTATTTATTTATTTATTTCAGAATTCAATCAGCAGGCCAATGCTGAGAATGAGATGCTTTTGCTAACTAGTTGTTGTTGTTGTTTTAAAATCTAGTTTGTCTTTATCCTTTCCTTGTGATCTTTTGTCTCTGATTCGCTGGTTTTCCTTCACTTCCAAATGCCTTTCATCTTCTATATCCCCATGCAGAACACAGCCGGCCTTTTGTGGATTAGATCCATTTGCACACTGTCTGCCCTCACCTATGGGAGGTCATTATCTATCAACACGTCCAAATCCAACTGTTCAGTTTCTAGTCCCATGTTATATTTGCAAAATTTTACTGATTTTTTATTCTAGTGTTAGAAGGCAGTGAGGCTGTCTTAAGTATTTCATAAGGGAAAGGCACTTAAACAAGCATAATTTATTAATAAAACATATGCTGTTCATATTCAAAGATTCTTAAATCTTTAATTATATATCACGCACACATATTTAAAATTATTTAAATTATATTATTTAAATATTATATTCTAACGTTCATCTTTAATTTTATTCATAACTTCAATTTACATATGAGTTATGTTCTCCACTACTTAAAGTAGTAGGTAGAAAACACTGAACTTGTAGTGATGGCTACCAATTTGGATGGATTTCAAAGGGGGTTGGATAAATTCCTGGAAGAGAAGGCTATCAATGGCTACTAGCCCTGATGACTATGTGCTACCTCCAGTATTAGAGGCAGTAAACCTGTGTACATCAGTTGCTGGGGAACACGGGTGGGAGGGCGCTGTTGTACATGTCCTGCTTTGTTGGTCCCTGGTCAACAGCTGGTTGGCCACTGTGTGAATCAAATGCTGGACTAGATGGACCCTCAGTCTGATCCAGCATGGCTCTTCTTATCTTCTAATGATGCTATACAGATGGGCATATTACTGATCTAACTCTTATTTATTTATTTATTTATTTATTTATTTATTTATTTATTTTTGTCCTGTTTTTTTAGCCAAAAAAGTTCCCAGAGTGCCTTACAAAGATCATTGGTAAGTTAGCCCCTGTCCCCAAGTGTACAATCTAAAAATCATGGCACACAAGGAAAAAGGTCTGGGGAGAGAGGTGGGGTTTGCATGAGTAGGGGGAGCAGCAAGTTCAGATAACAGATCTTAAAAGTGCAGTTCTTATAATGACTAGCTGAGAAGGAAACCATTCAGGTAGACCACTGGAATGGCTGTCACTAGGTGACCATTGAGGGGAGTCAAAGGTAGATGGGTTCTCAGCAGTGACCATGGATTAGCCTAGCCTCTCTTCTCTCCCTCAGCTCTGCAGCCTGATGTAAGGTAAGCTGAGGTAGGCAGCTGTCTGAGCTGAGCCAGGATCTAAGGCCATAGCTAGATGGGGCTTTATCCTGGATCGTCCCTGTGCGTTCACATGATGCACAGGGGATCCCGGGATCAGGGAGGGATGATCCCTCCCTTGCCCTGGGATCTCGCCCTACCCTTTGAGCCCAGTTTTTCCGTCATGGTTTGTCCCGGCTCCTCGCGTTTACTCACGAGGAGCTGGGACCCGTGCGTGGGGTGCCTCAGGAGCTCTGCGCCCATCAGGGGTGGGGTGAGGGGAGCAGGAAAATGTTTAAAAAATAAAAAAAACTTACCTTTTGCACACGAGCACTTGTGCGCTCCTTCCTCTTTAAAAAAAAACCCAACAAAATGGTGGGCGCGATGTCCTCTCCCTCTGATGTCGTCGTGCGCTGCGGGTAAACAGAGGGGGAGAACTCTCGATAAAAATATTGCGAGATCTTCACTCCTCCATCGCGCTAGACCAGTAGGTGTAGCTGAGGCCTAAGAATCAAAAGCAATTAGGTGGGACCAAAGAAGAAGCTGAAAAACATACAGGGCCATACCTGAGCCAGGAAGATAGTACAGCTCAGGCAAGGCAAGGCCTCACTCAAACAGGAAGCCTTTGTATAGTTCTTCCTGTCCAGGAGGGTCCAATGGCCATTTTTGGTAGACTAGGCCAGTCTAGGCCTTGAAAGTATTTCACTGCTAGCAAGATGCTGCTGGCTGTAGTTCCATCGCTTACTAAATGAGGCATCCACAGCCAGAGCCAAAGATGCCTAGATCATTACACCATTCCTAGGGTTTAATGTGACGTAATTTGAGTGAACACATGCATAAAATTGGACTGTGAAAGTTCTTTAGGTGATAGGCTGGCATGCAAAGAATCACACAACTAGTTCTGCATATCCTTTAACTGGTGTTTTTCTGACGGGCGTTTCATAAGAAGCTTTGGGTATGGAATGTGGGTCAAAAGAATAACAATTTTGGGCTTCATTTGCAGGCTATGTGGACCAAAAGGAATATTCAATGGGAAGAGCAACTCCATATAAAGAGAGGAAAGGACAGAGAGGCAGAGGGACCCAGAAAAAACATATTCACAACAGAATTAATTTTTCAATTCAGTTAAAAGGGTTGGAACAGGAAAAATCTAAGTGTTTCATATATTTAAAAACTTAAGCAAATATTTTGCATGTATTGTAACAGCATGCATAACAGCAACAATGTGAGAGGGCTCATGCCTAGCAGACCTACTTTATTAATTTATTTTATCATTACATTTATATTCCACCAGTTTTCCTCTTGCAAGGAACCCAAGGTAGTTAAGTCCTCCTCCTCTCCATTTTATCCTCACAACAACCCTGTGAAGTAGGTTAGGCTAAGAGTCAGTGACTCAAGGTCACCCAGTGAGCTGCATGGCTGAGTAGGGACTGGAACCCAGATCTCCTGAGTCCCAGTCAAACACTCTAACCACTATACCACACTGACTCTCAGTATGGGTTTCCTGGAGGTGTCTGGTCGGCCACTGTGGGAAGCAGAAGGCTGAGCTAGATGGACCTTTGCTCTGCTCTCTCAGGTGTCTTCTCATTCACTAATTCATTTATATCCCAGCTTTCTTCCAAATTGCTCAAGGTGGCATACCTGGTTTTTCCCTCCCATTATAAGCTCACAAAAAAATCTGTGAGGTCAGTTAGGCTGGGAGTCAGTGACTAGCCAAAGATCACCCACTGAGCTTCATGCTTGAATGTGGATTTCAACTTGAGTCATGTCCTTACATAATATTTTATATCAGAGGTACCCAACACTTTCTTGGGCCAATGGGCACTTTCACAAAGTGGCTGTCATGGTGGGCATGGTCAGTCACAAAACAGCCACTTCCCAGTTGGCAAACCGGCAAGGCTAAAAGACACTAACTTGCCCAGGAACCTAAGTAGCAGGCAGAGGTGAATTCTGGGTTCCAAAGCATGATATCACTCTTTTGAGCCCACAGTGTTGTGCTCCTATGCAAAGAAGGCATACTTCAAAAGAAAGCCCTGGGCTGCAGACACCCACTTTTATTTTCTAGGGATGCTTCTAGGGTCCTTTATTTTTGGAGATAAATATGGCGCATCTGGCACTTCACTTGGCAGCAGGAGTGCGCAACTTTGGGAGGTCTGTGGTGCATTTTTGCCATGCTAGCTGCACTCCCCCATTGGTTCTGAATTTTATTTTATTTTTGAAAAATTCATCCCTAGCAGCTATGGAGCACCATAGATGTTGACCCTTTGGTGAACCCTAGCCACTTACAGACACCATATTTGTCTATCTATATGAACCAAGTTTAGATAAATTGTGGGGGGGGGGGGGCAGCAGGGGTTGCCCACCCATACCTTGCAACACACCAGCCTCCCGGATAATTAAAACAAATTATTTAAAGGTTTTAAAAATTGGGGGGGGGGGATAGGGAGCAAGAAGGGACAAGATGTACTCACAATGTAGCCAAGATTATATATCAGCCTTCCCCAACCTGATGCTGTCCAGATGTTTATGTATTTTATCCTTACTGCTGTTCCCATCTCGATCAAAATGGAGGCGGGTAGGAAATAAGTTTTTTATTATTATTATTATTATTATTATTATTATTATTATTATTATTTATTTATTTTGGATTGCAACTCCAGCCATTTCTAACCATTAGCCATGATGGCTGGGGCTTGGGGTTGAAGTCCAAAACATCTGGAGGGCACCAGGTTGGAGGAGGCTGTTATATACAATCCTGATCAAGCCAGATTATTTATTTATTTATTTTATTCATTTGATTTGTAGCCAACTTCCTACCAAAAAATGGTATTCAGAGTGGCTAAATAGCATGCAAAGAGTCTTTAATCATCACCTTGATCCAGTTATGGACTATATGTTAAAGCTGCAGGAGCTATACTAGAGTGACCAGATACAAAAGAGGGCAGGGTTCCTGCAACTTGAACTGTTGTGATGAAGAGGGAATTTCACAAAGTTTTGCATGCATACAAATGATGCCTGCTGAAGTTCCCCTTTCAATACAACTGTTAAAGATGCAAGAGCCCTGCCCTTTTTTTCATGGGGTCAGCCAACGTATACAGAAGACAAATGAGAATTTTTGCTCAACAAATGCTGAATCAATAAAGTTCTCGAATAGTTGCCACTTCTTTGGAGGCACTAAGTGTATATAAATTGTACACAAAATTAGACATTTCCATCTCAGAGAGGGAGAGAGCACTTTTTTTCAGCTTTCTTTCTGAGGCAGTAAATTTGAGGTGGTAAGTTTTGACATGGGTCACACATTTTTGGAATGGACATTTTCAAACATGCAACATCCATGTGAAGTGATGGGGTTCACCGTATGAGAGGATTTGAGGTAAAAATGCTCATTTGGTCTTACATTTTCCTCATTCAGAGGCTGTAAGACTTGAAAGTGAAATTCCATGGAATCCAAGGAGCTGATGTCTTATCTTTGCACCAGGAGGCCTGGCTCTCTGGCTATTTGCAGCGAGAGCTGATGACCTATCGCTCCAAAAATGGCCTCCTATGACATTTCCTCCAAAGCCCTCTTGTGGTAGTCCTTGTTCTTTTTATCTCACACCTTGGGCTGAACTTGCAGAATCATCACACTTTATCTCCGAGTGTCCTGTCCTGCCATTTTAGAAATATTCTCACGCTCGCCAGAGCAAATGTTGATAAGATGCCTAGAGAATGCGATAAAAAAAAAATGAAGGAAAGGAGAGATATCTTTCAAATGCGATAAATAAAGGCTTTAAAAAAAATATCACTGAAAGACGTCTGGCAGGGCATTATTGAATGCGAATCCTCCCTGGTGCATGTGTGGAGTTTGGGGACTTATTGTTTGGTGGTGCTCTTTGAAAGGTTTAGGGCTCTTACTCTGTCTTTCGAAGAAAAATCTCTTTGAAGGTCATGTCTGAATTCAAAGCCGTACTTATTGTCTGAGTTTTCCATGCTATCTACATTAGCGCTGCGTATCACACTCGGAAGGCCAGTATCTCCTGAAGCTAATATTTTCTAATTCCACTTTTATCCTACCCTCTGGTGTAGTATTTGTCAGTCCATGTTTGCATCTGCAGGTGTAGATAAGGTAGAAACAGCTACCTGACTCACATTATTATAGTGGGGTATTTTTTAATTATTTTTTTTGCCTAGGTAGTTTGAAAACGACGATTGCCTCCGGACTCTAGTCATATGCTAGAAGATCAAATACTTTTATTCGACAAACTCTTCCGTCACTTTGAAGCGATGGCGGTTGTAGAGATTATCGGGAAATATGAAATCTTATTGCCACTAAATAAATAAATAAATGGGGAAAAGGAGGTACAACGGACAGGGAGGGAGAAAGAACTTTTCAAGATGGGCTTTAACAGGAGCGATAGCATTTCGGTAACAAAGGCTGTGGTTCCTTGCTCAGATTTTAGGGAAGGCAATTAATCTCTCTCGATTTGAGAGTGGTCGTAAGCGGACCCATTCCACGAAACGGCTGCACATAATGATGCTTGGAGGAAGCAGGGGAGGAGAAGAAGAAGACGCAAGCATTAACCTGGAGCACATCAAGCGATTTATGAATGACTATCCGGCCTTGTTGTATTGACCCTTTGGATTCTACATTAGTGGGGTAAGACAAATGGAAAGCCGTTTCTGCGACCAGCCAAGATGTGAGTGGGAATCAATATAACAAAAGAGAACCTCCCCAGCCATTAGGGATGTATGGACTTTTCAGGCACTGCTCGTGGTTTCTGGTGGAGAGACGGAATTCTCTGAGCAATATCAGGGAAACAGTACCACACGGGGTGCCTTTATTAGGCTAGATATGGAGACATGAACTATTTTCTGGGGATGTTGCTTTCCTCCCCCTGCAATCCTCTATCTGGGAGAGCACGTTCAGCGTGTGGAACTTGTTATATAATATTTTATTATGTAACAAGCCTCCAATCCAAGCACTGATTTGTTCCAGATCTCCTTAACTTTGCTTCAGCAAGGTTGCTGTATTTGGGTGCCTAAAGAAGTAGTGGAGGCTGGTGGCTCCAATGTCAGTTGGTGCGGTGATTCTGCCCCAGGTTTCAAACTGAATGAGTCAGAACTCTAAAGGAGCTTCGTACCTTGGAGAACTCCTTTAGAGTTCTGACTGAAACCCAGAACAGATTCATCGCCCCACTGAGATTGGGGCCACCAGCCTCCACTGCAAAGAATCATAGTATCGTAAAGTTGTAAAGGGACCTTGGAGGTCATGTACTCCAACCTTCTGGTCAATGCATGATCAGTGATGCCAGATGCAACCAGAGCATCCTTGACAGATGGCTGCCCAAGCTGTGCTTAAAAATTTCAGCGAAGGGGAGTCCAACACCTCCACAGGCAGACGTTGGTTCAAGAGTCTTTCCTAAGGGGGCTGTCCTATCAGAAGAAGGCACAGGTAGCCCAAAGCAACAATGGAGCCCAGTATTCAGTAAATGGGGCGTAACTGCTTCTCTGCTTACCTGTTCCCATTTTTATTTGCTGGAAGAAACAGAGGAGTGGGAAATTGCACCACTCTCCACTGATCCAGGAGGACCTGTTGCCACCGCTGCCACTGCCACCTCCAGCAGGTGCTCCAGAGAGCCCCACCAGCTACTCTCCTAGCACAGCATTTGCTGCAACGAGAGAGTAGCTGGCAGGGCTTTCTGGAGCACCTGCTGTCTGTCTGTCTGTCGCTTTCAGCGAGAGCCTCATGGCCAGAAAAAGCCATGAGGCTTGTAAGATCCCGCGGGAGCTCGGCCAGGAATCGTGAGTTCCCGTGGGAGCTAGGCTGAGTCTTGCAAGACCATGTGGGAGCTTGACCAGGTTGCAGGATCCCACGAAGCCCAGCAAGGTCTTACAATTCCTGGGAGTCAGATTCTTCCAGCTGCATGTTGTGGCAACAAAGGTAAAAAGGGGTGTGTGCAATGGCAGCGAGATGGAGGGGATGTGGTGGTGGTGCAAATTGTCTCTAGCTTCAGGTGGCAAGAGAATCTCCACTGGCCCTGATGGTGAGGACATACTGGGAGTTGTAGTCCAACACATCAGGAGGGCAGCAGGTTGGGGAAGACGGCTGTAGCCAAAATGGCACCATCTAGCACAAGAAGGAAGTCCCAGTAGACTTGTAAACAAATTACAGAAGGTCTTTAGGAAATACTGTAAGGAGGATGGGAACCTAAAATCAGCCCAGTGAGGACTAAGCATGTTCATTGGCCAGGGAATGCTGACTGGCTATTTTTTGGGTGCGGGGAGAAAATGACACAAAATCATGGGGAGGGTCAATGGAACAGAATATCCCTGTATTTCTAAAAGGCAAAGCTACTGCCGCATCAATCTTTTCAGCATGCACAAAGCCTTGTCATACATCGAAGAAATGCCCATCCCTTTTGGGACAGGGTTAGAAACTCTGACTTGTTCCATAGGCATGAGCATAAATGCAAAGTCGGGGCATCGATTTCCTCATTTCCTCACCTCTAGAGAACAATTCATAAAGCACGGAAGTTCTAACTGGTCAATCAATAGTTGCTACTTAAATCAGAGCCACTGCGGTCGGCCTGTGTTATTAAGAGTGTTCCTTTTGAAGACGGTGCTCAATGAAAAAAGGAGGAACTGATTCAAGCTTTCCTTGGACTTCAGACTCAAGCACCGGAGGAAGTGGTGTTGTTAGCCACATTCTAAGCCTTTCCTGTTTGGTCCCTGCCCGAGGAGAAATAAGGGAAATGCATCTCCTTAAAAAGCCCTTCAACTACTTCATGGGAAACAAGACAAAGAAAACTGCTGACCATTGTGTTCCCCCCACCCCACCATCCTGATGTCTGCAAAAATTAAAACAGAAGTTAGCATTACAGGATGACCCTTAGCTATCTCTTCCTGCAATGTAATTATAGAACTGTGAGATGGGCGACTACCTTAATTTGTTCTAAAGCATTTTGGTTACTTTATGGTGACCGGATGTTGTTATTGTGAGCTCTTGGGAAGTGTAAGGAGGAAGTTTTTATGTTGAGAGTGAGGGAGATGATCTGAGCACCGGCCCGATGAGTTGGATGTGTGTGGCTGGATCAGTGTGAAGGGGCATCTGCTTGGATTTTAGGGCGAGAAAGTGATCATGGGGAGAAAGATCCACAGCATGGTTCAAAGGTTCACTCATTCAACATTAAGGTGCATCACCACCCCCACCCCCACCCCCACCATCATCATAGCCAGTGTGATGTAGTGGTTAGAGTGTTGAATCAGGGATCAGGAGCTCTAGGTTCTAGTCCCCACTAGGAACTCTGGGCCAGTCACAGACTCTCAGCCCAATCTACCTCACAGGGTTGTTGTTGTGAGGATAAAATGGAGCGGAGGGTAATATACAACACCTTGGGTTCCTTGGAAGAAAAAGGGCAGGAAATTAATGCAATGGATAAAATCATCATCTCCCAATGTATCTTAGGAACATTGGTTGTTATCTTTTATATATTAGATGGGTTATAACAGTAGATACCCAGTATGTAGAACTAATGAGCTGCAGACAGATAGAGATGCTCCTGATTAATAATCACTTGTCATCTCAAACAAGAGTTCCCCTATTTTTGAGTGAGCAAGATCCCCCACGTTCATATGTCATTTATTTTGCTCTTCACAATCACATATGTTATTGATTCATACAAATCACATGTGTTCCATTTACTTACTTACTTATTTACAATATCTAAATACCACTCCACATCTAAGCAGATTCCGGAGCAATGGACAATAAAAGACAAAAAGAATATAACACTGTATTAAAAGTGTTTAAAAAACAACCACCACAGAATGCCAATAAAAACTGCGGCTAGTCAATCAAGGAAGTCTTGTTGCAATAAAGATGTCTTCAGCACGTGCAGAGAACAATGGAACGCTGGTGTCTGCCTGACCTTCATAGGCAGGGAATTCCATAGAAAGGGGGCCACCACACTAAAGCCTCTACTCTGTGTGGACTTATATGAACATAAGAAGAGCAGGATCTACATTACTGCTTTAAAATGGTTTATAACAGTAGTGACAACTGTTGAGGCCCAGGACACACTCCGTAGACAGTTTTCAAAACATTTTCAAAGTGTTATATCCTGCTTGGTGTAGATCTGCCCCCAGGCTGGAGCAGACCTTGGGTCCATCTAGTCCAGTGTTCTATTCACTCCAACTGGGCCATAGGACAATGCATAACCACCAGGAACATCCCCTCTGACGACCTCAGTGAATGGGCAGGTGGATAAGGGAGAAGACACTCCCTCAAGTATCCAAGTTTTCCCGTTCATTCATTGGACTTGCATTCATTTTATTTCTTGGGTTCATTTCTGTTGGCCCTCCCCTTTCTTTTCAGTATTGTTTTTGTTCCCGCCTGTGGTGGCAGGAAAACTCACTTCAGTGGCTACTCCTGGCAGTCGCTTTCCCTGCAAAATGCTCTGGCAGGAGGGAGAAACTGGTGGCTGTTATGAAAAATGCTCACTCCTTTTGCCAGAAGGTCTCATAATGATGCAACATCCAGGGCATTCTGGCGAAAATATGGCCACTGCCACAGACGCTTGAGGAACCCAGCTCTTTCTGTCTCTGCTCCTGACAAAGTCAGGCAAACTCTCTCACCATCCCAGAGTAGTACAAATGAAAGCAGAAAACATGCCATTTGTATGAAAGCAGAAAACATGCCCATCCATACCCCTGCGTACTTGATTCAGAACAAATGAAAATGGGGCCCATTCAGTTCAGCTTTTCATTTGTTCTAAAGCAATTGCACAGTCTTACTTTTGAGTGTGAATACCAGCTGAATAAAAAGTTTGACTCAAAAGCTACATATGTGTTAATTAAAGCTAGATATTCCTTATACATGGGATCTCCAACATGGTGCCCATAGACACCTCTCTTGATGTCCACCAGACTCTTTGCCCCTTCTGATTTTATTTTTAAGGATTTGTTTGCAATTTAAAAAGATTAACTGGGAGGCTGGTATGCTGCAAAGCGACGTTCCAGCTTTCAGCACAATCTTTATTTCCGAGAATGCCTCTGGGAGTATGTGCTTCTTTGAGCATCATCAGTTTAACTTCTGTGAAATTAGTATTTTGTTGTATATTGTGAGGGCAAATATGTAATTTGGTTTTGGGGGCTCATAACTCACCCCTGCCTTGTACTTAGCTTCTGGTCCATGTTACTTGTCTCTGAGCTACATCAATTTGACATCTGGGAAATGGGTGTTGCTGCAGAGAACTACAGATTCAAAAGAATGTTTTTGTGCTTTGGACTTCAGACCCCACCTCTGCCTTGTACATAGGTCTTTGGGCAAGTTACTTTTCTTTTACTATCAACAGTTTGCCTTATTGGAAATGGGTGTTTGTGACTGGCCATGCACACCTCGACAGCCATTTTGTGAGAGCACCCATGAGCACAAATTCCAAATGTGATCGTGGACCTGAAAAGTTTGGGTACTGCTACCTTATAAAATAGTTTTCTTCCCTGTCATAAACATGACTGGGGGCCTTGCTAGACGATGCCGGATAAGCCGGCAGGGAGGCGGGGCGACGGCGCGCTAACTTTAGCGCGCGCCGCCCCGCCTCCTACACGCACAATGCACAGGGACTCCGGAAGCCCTGCAGCGTCAGCCATTTTTGTTGTTGTTGTTAAAAGGGCCACGTGCGCCCCGAAGACTCCGGAGAAGGTAAGTGGTTTTTTTTACTTAAGCCCCCCATCCGCTCCTGATCCCCTCCCCGTCCCCGATCTGTGCCTCCCTCCCTCCCTGATCTGTGCCACCCTCCGCCCTCCCTCCCTGATCTGTGCCACCCTCCGCCATCCCTCCCCGATCTGTGCCACCCTCCACCCTCCCTCCCCGATCTGTGCCACCCTCCGCCCTCCCTCCCCGTCCCCGATCTGTGCCGCCCTCTGCCCTCCCTCCCCGATCTGTGCCACCCTCCGCCCTCCCTCCCCATCCCCGATCTGTGCCGCCCTCTGCCATCCCCCTCTCCTGCCGGTCCGGCCTTCCCCCCTATCTTCCCCCCGGGATCCCCCCCCGGCCAGATGGGCACAGCGCTCATATGAGTGCTGTGCCCAGTCCGTGGCTTTTCCCAGCTACTTGCGAGTAAGCGAGTAGCCACAAAAAGCCACGGACCTTGCTAGACGTTCCGCAGCCCCAGCCTCAGGCCGGGGCTGCGGAAAAGGCGCACCATAAGCGACTTCGCTTATGGCGCGTTAGGGGATGCTTCAGCGCGGCCTGACCCCGGATTCCCCTGTGCGTCATCTGGACAGCACAGCAGGGAAACCGGGCCTCACAGCGCGCAAAGGCCTTGTCTAGCAAGGCCCTGGTTCTGGCATCCCCCATGCTTAGTAAAAAAAATCATCAAATGTAGTTTTAGATTAAAATTTCCATATTCTTGAAATTAGGGACAGGCTGGATACATTCAAAAATTATTTCAGTGCTACTGATCAAAAGCTTGTGCAAAAGGAATAGCTTTCTTTTAAAAAGAGTGTAGAACTTTGATTTTTGAATTGGACAATACCCCTTTAAAGTTGGTGCTTTGAAACAGAACAACTGCCAATTTATGGTAATTTTAATGCCTCACAACCTTGACGGTGTCCCTTTAATTAGCCTGTAAAAAATGAGGTAGCATTTGATAGCTTTCGATACGTTCGCTTGCTGAAAATGTCTGCAGGCTATCGAATGTACGATGAATGTCAGCATTTGTCACTGAGAAGATTTTGGTAATAGACACAATGTGACTCTGAAAGGTTGAGGTAAAATTATAGCAATGCTGATCAGGAGAACCAAGGCAGTCTTTTGTAAAAGTCTGTGTATACAGAGAGGTTCTTCATACAACATGCTAAGCCATACTCAGTAGTTGAGTGTTGGTTGTTGTTGAACTGTGGGTTGTTTGTTGAACCATAGGTTAATCTGTTTTCTGAACTCAGGTCATTTCCCAAAGGGTGGCTTAATAACCACCCTGAAGAACCCAACAACAAACCATGGGTTCACATGCTGGCTTGTTGCAGAAAAATAAGTCACACCGCATAGTTAAGAAACCATCCTGTGGGAAATGTCCTGGGTTCAGACAACATGCTAAAATGATTCAACAAAAAACCCACTATTCAACAACAACCCACACTTAATCACTGAGTGTGACTTAGCATGCTTTTTTAATCCAGTCACTCTATACTCTAGGAGCCTATGTGTTCTAGTGAGATACTGGGATGCTTCACACATATATGTGGATTACATTGGTGAGTGACATTTGGGCAAAGTAAAGGGTTATAAGCATGGTGGAGTGGATAGAGTGTTAGACTTCAAATGCACTTACTTGGGAATACTTCATTGAACACACTGGGACTTACTATTGTGTAAATATGCATAGAATAGTAGGGCTGTGCACGGACCCCCCGATCCGCTCCGGATCCCGATCTGCAACTTCCGGTTCGGGTCCGCTTCGTCGCGCATCAATCCACCTATGGGCTGCTTCGCTCCGTTGCGGAGCTCTGGATCTGAATTGGAGCTCCGTGCTGCCGCTGCCAGGTAAAGCCCCCTACCCCCTCACAACTAACCTGCCTCCGTCATGGTCCAGCAGCAGCTTCAACTGAGGCTGAGGACTCAAACAGGAAGACCAGGCCGCAGCCGCGACCGCGATGGAGCCAGGTAAGCTGCCCTCCCTCTGCCCCTTACCTGGCTCCACCGACATCACCGTATGGACTGTGGCGGCGGCAGCACCAGGTAAGGCCCCCCTCCCTCCTTCCCCCTTACCTGGCTCCATCGTGGTCTGGCGGCGGCTTCAACTGAGGCTGAGGACTCAAACAGGAAGACCAGGCCACTCGGTGCGATGGAGCCAGGTAAGCCCTCCTCCCCCCTGCCTCTTACCTGGCTCTGCTGCTGTCGCCGCATGGACTGTGCCAGCGCCAGGTAAGCCCCCACTGTTTTCGGAGCTCCGGATCGAGGCAAAGTAACCGCTTGGTCTCGATCCACAGCTCCCCCGACCCGATCCGTCTCCACCTTTGTCAGAGGCGAATCAGGCCGCCTAGCTATCGCTTCCGATCTGAAGTGAAGCGGAGGATAGCCCTATAGAATAGTAGGGCTGTGCAAGCCTCAGGATTCGGATTTGGAAATCTGAATCCTGGCTACTATTTTAGGATGGAGCTGCCATTTTAGGATGGATCCGCCATTTTAAAGCACAGCCCAAGGGACCCTGGTACGTCGGAAAGATCTTACAACTCCCAGGAGGGCCCTACTGGGGCCCCTGGAACACTGTACAGTCATGTCCTCACCACTGCCGCCATTGCCATCACTGCTGCCATTGCCTGGCCATGCGGTGATCGCCAGCCACTCATGTGCTTGCAGGGATGGGCACATCCTTGGATGGGGCATGGCGATTGCCAGCCACTCATGTGTTCCCAGGGACCTTCAACTGTATTATAAAGTTTTAAGCCCCATTGGGAAACATCATTACTGGCAAATGAGGATTGAAACAATAGCTGATAGAAGAGACTAGGGATGTGCTCCGCTTCTAATCGGACCGGAGAAGCAGTAGCGGAGCGGGGGGCTTCGCCTGCCCTTAAGGCGGAGGCGAAGAGGATTGGGGGGCTGGCAGAGCATGGCGAAGAGGATCGAGGTGAAGGCGGATCCTTTGCCTCAATCCGGAGCTCTGCCGGAAAGGTAAGTGGGGTTTACCGGGCCCTGCCGCTGTCGCTGTCGCCCATGCGGCGACGGCAGCAGGGCCCGGTAACGCCCCCCGCCCTCCTCTCCCTTACCTGCCTCCGTCCGCAGTCCGTCAGCGTCTCCAATTGAGCCCGTGGTTCCAGCAGGAAGTCTGGGCTGCACTTGTGGCCCAGACTTCCTGGTGGAACCGCGGGCTCAATTGAAGACGGCGACGGACCGCGGACGGAGGCAGGTAAGGCCCTCTCCTCCTTACCGGGCTCTGCCGCCGTCGCCGCATGGGCGGCGATGGCGGCAGGGCCCGGTAACCCCCCCTATGGGGGGGGGGACCGGAGGTCTGATCTGGATCCGGAGCTCCGAGCAGAGCGGAGTGGGCACAGGCGGAGTGGGGGCGGGGCGGAGCGGGCCGATCCGAAAATGGCGGATCTTAAAGTGAAGCGGAGTGGGGGGTCCGTGCACACCCCTAGAAGAGACCATCTTTTTGGTAGACTGCAGTGTCTCTTCCCACGTCTCTGAGGAAAGGTTTATGTTCTTGGTGAGGCTAAGGGCAAAAGGATTTATTAAAGTTCTTCTTCTCTTCCTTGTATTTCCAGATATACTCCCCTGATTATGCCAGAAAGTCATGTCTGTGATAGTAAAGGACATTAGGAAAAGAGAGATTAATGAAAAAAGATGGGAGGCAAAACAGCAATGCAATTTTCAAATGAATAATACTTAAATTCATATTTTTAAAAGAATATCTTAAAGACAGCAACTGTATAAGACAAAGTTTTTACACTGCACTAAATTTGACACCTTCTAATATTTTAACAGTGCAGTCCAAAGCACGTCTACTTGGAACTGTTTCCCATTGAGTTAATTGGAGCTTACTCCCAGGAAAGGGTTTATAGGATTGCAATCTAAAGCTATCATTTATGTAGATTGAAAAAGCTGATTTGAGTTTTGCAAAAGTGGTCGGTGAATATACTGAGAATACATTTCCTTTTTGCCCTCTGTGAAGCCAGTTAGGATTTCAAACTGGAACAAATCAATCAAAATAAAGATGAAAATGCAGTCCACATGTTGTTGGATATTTTTTTTTTAAAAAAATGAGCAGAGTGTTAACTGTGCATTCAGTTGGCAAAAATGACACGTCGGCTCTGCTCTGCTGAGACAGGCTGGTGGGGAGGAAGAGCTGCAGCATTTGTTCATTTAAAGATAAGGATAACTCCCTGTGCAGAGCACCACAAGCAGAATGCAATGAGCATCCCATCCCAAAAAGAATATCTATTATTCTGCTCAGGTCATTTGAAGGCACTTCCTCTGAATTCTTTATGAGAATTCTCAGTCGTCCTCATTCTGAATGTCCACCGGCAATCAGGGCTAAGGTGGATGTTTCTGCATTTTTGAGTCATGCAGAAGACAACTGGATCAGCATTAATGGCAACATTGGAAAAGTGGCAGTGTTGTAAGTCAGGGGTTTTTGGAGCTTCGCCAAGGCCCTGGCATCAATGGAAGACAATATGCCACATGAATGGGTCACTTTGCTACTCTTAGGCCTCATCTACACCAAGCAGGATATTGCACTTTGAAAGTGGTATATAAGGCAGCAGCCACACCAAGCAGGATATAGCGGTATGAAAGCAATATATGGTATGTGTCAATGGGCCCCAACAGTTGTCAGTGCGTTATAAAGCAGTAGTGTGGCTCCTGCCTTTTATATACTGCTTTCACTTTCATAGTGCAACATCCTGCTTGGTGTAGATGAAGCCTCTATCTAAATATCATCATCATCATCATCATCATTAATAATTCCATGAATTTAGAAGTATTTAGAATTATTTAGAAATTAACAGCAGCAGCAGCAGCAGCAGCAACTCCAAGTATTTAGATAAAGAGCAGCTAAGTAGCCCATTCATGTTCCTTGCTGCTGCTGCTGTTGTTATAATTTGAATTTCTTAGTTGCCTTTCTCTTAAAAAAAAAAATAAAGATCCAAGAATATAAGTAACACTTATCTTGGAAGGACCTGAAACTGTTTAGTTCATGTGCAGTTGGGCAGTTTGTGTGCCAAGGAGCTGAACATTCATTCATTCGTTTCATTTCTATACCATTCAGTAGCCTATAAGCTGATAGTGGCCTATAGGCCTCCCTACACCACACTATATTCTCTATACCTACCCCAGGCATCCTGATGCAGGTTGCAAGAGAATCCATTTTGTGACTTAGAGGGAATCTACACGTCATACTGAAGGCGTTTGCATGCGTCTCCAGTACGCCCCCAAAACGATGGTGTAGATTCCTGCCTACCTGCCCAGAAGAGACGGAGGAGGAGGCCAGCGGGGAGGCGGGTGGCGGCAGCAAGGACGCGGACGGATTCCCCAGCCTCCTCCTCCTCCGTCTCTTCTGGGCAGGTAGGCAGGAATCTACACCATCGTTTGGGGGGCGTACTGGAGGCGCATGCAACCGCCTTCAGTACGACGTGTAGATTCCCCCTTAGTGGTTGACAGGATCATATTCCGAAAAGGAAAATCAGAGAGGCTCATTGAATGGACTGCCTTTCTTTCTTTCTTTTTTCTTTTTTGCTTTTAATCTGAAGCGCAAAAGAACTCCTGCTCCAATTTCTCACGCCTCTATCATTTATTTCCTCACCCATATCTTTAAATACAAGCTCTGGGGCTGAAAGCTATATATTTTCAGAGAGCTCCAACAGTGACAGATGACTTTTACCTGCCTTTCACTATTTCCTTTTCAGAATTTGTATTCCAACTTGGTTTCACTGCCTGTTTTCCTAAGCCAGACATACCAATATTGATACTTCCTCATTACTGCAATAATTTCCAGGAGACGAAGGAGCAAAAGAGGGATGGAGGGCAAAGGGAGGGCTTGCTCAGGACAGGATCCATGGAACTAAAACGGAATATATATATATATATATATATATATATATATATATATATATATATATATATATATATCTCCTTCAGCTTTGAAGGCTTGGAAAGTCCCATAATCTGGAATTAAATTGGCTTAGTCTAATGCATACAGATGGCAATACCTTGTGCAAGCTACAGCTGTCATATTTTTTGTCCTCAAAGGGAAAGCAGTAGGGGAAAAGTGTTAGCTCTCTACATGCAACAAACAGCAGGCTTTCGTAACAGGAAGGCGGCAGAAGGGGGCCTGGTTTTGCAGAAGCTCATCTGCTAGGAATGGGACACGCTGTGGTACATTTTAAATATTTCAAATGCAAATCACTTCCTCTGACTTATTTTAGACAATCACATTTCTAGGAAAGAGGAATAAAAGAAGCAGGTTGCTGTAAAATAGACGTTGCTGTCTTTTACTGAACCGATTTCTGTAGGTGTAGAAAGTGACAAGCTTTTGGGTTACACAGGGTTCTCCATGCTGAATCTCAAGGAAGCGTTCTGTTTAATCGGCAAGCTTGCTGGTCCTTATCTAAAGTAAAAATGTGTACAGCAGGGGCGCAGTCTGCAACCACCCCACCATTTGATCATTAAGGTGGAACAGCCCAGAAGTTTGAAGAGAGGTCTTGTCCCAAGTCCCCTGCAAAGAGGGTGGGCTTCCCCCCCACCCCCACCCCGCACAACAAATTTCCCTAGGAGCTGCCCTTCACAGCTCATGGGGAAATGATTTTTAGCCTTCTTTTTATATACAGTCAGAAGCTTTGAAAACCATGCTGGGAGTTGCAGAACATTTTTTTCCTGTCTAAACATGCATAGGATTGTGCTTCTGGAGCAGATGTTTTGAAAACCTAGGGATCCCCCATTTATTTTCTTGTTACAAAATGATCACACTGCAGTCCCCTAAGCACACCTTCAAAAGCCTTGGGCATTTTGCAACTGCTCAAATTAATGCTTGCAACCCCCCCACCACAATCCAATGCAAACTGGGGCGGGGGGTGTTTGCTTATAACTAATTTAAATTCCATTCAGTTCAGTGGGACATTAGCCCAGTGAAGTTTTCTGATTTGGGGCAAATATAGTTACCAGCTGCCAGAGAAAAAACAACCTGCCCTTTGATTGGCAGAAGAAGCTGTTCATGAAAATGAGATGTGCACCATTACCTGTAATGCTTGCAAATCAAGATGCTGATAAAGGCATAGGAAGAGGGATTGGTAAATATGTGACAACCCAAGATGGTTCTGAAACATGTAGCCCTGATTACCAAGTTGACTTATAAGTAAGTTCCATGATGCTAGGGTGACCATATGAAAAGGAGGACAGGCTCCTGTATCTTTAACAGTTGTATTGAAAAGGAAATTTCAACAGGTGCCATTTGTATATATGGGGAACCTGGTGAAATTTCCTCTTCATCACAACAGTTAAAGCTGCAGGTGCCCTGCCCTCTTTTAAATCTGGTCACTCTGGTACAGCTCCTGCAGCTTTAACTGTTGTGATGAAGAGGGAATTTCACCAGGTTCTGCATATATACAAATGACACCTGCTGAAATTCCCTTTTCATATAGTCACCCTACTTAAGTAGAGTTTTCAGCATGCAATGTTTGAATGAGTTCGGTCCATCCCTTGATTTTTTAAGGATTTTTCAAATCCCCCCCCCTTAAACCCTTTTCCTGGTAGTCTGTAAGTGCGGAGGATCGATCCTTTAATCATGCTAAGCTGTGCATTTCCAATGTTTATAAAATAGCAATCTGCTGTTCCCTTACTCAAGAGTAAATCCCATTGATTTCAACTGCATTTACATCCAATTCATACTAAAATCCCATGCATGCTTACCTTTGAGTAAACTCCATTTTAGTAAATCTGTCTCTGTTCAATGGGGTTTATTCAAAGGCAAGCATGAGTGGTGTAGTGGCTAAGGTATTGGACTGGGAGTCAGGAGATCTGAGTTCTCCCCACTCGGCCATGGAAAGCCACTGGGTGCCTTTGGGCCAGTCACAGACTCTCAGCCTAACGAATTCTGTTTGTTGCCTGGCCTGGTGCACAAGAGCAACTGATACTTTTAAGAAATCATTTTAATTCAGTAGTATTGATGCACAATTAATATATGTATTGAACTATAGCAAAATTAAGCAATTGTGAGTCCTTAGTAGTGGTACAGGCTGAATTTCTTTTCATCCTTCCCAAGGGACAGTCCTTAGAGAGTAGGGTAACCATATGAAAAGGAGGACAGGGCTCCTGTATCTTTAACAGTTCAATTGAAAAGGAAATTTCAGCAGGTGTCATTTGTATATATGGGGAACCTGGTGAAATTTCCTCTTCCTCACAACAGTTAAAGCTGCAGGTGCCCTGCCCTCTTTTAAATTTGGTCACTCTAGTATAGCTCCTGCACCTTTAACTGTTGTGATGAAGAGGGAATTTCACCAGGTTCTCCATATATACAAATGACACCTGCTGAAATTCCCTTTTCTATGCAACTGTTAAAGATACAGGAGCCCTGTCCTCTTTTTCATATGGTCACCCTATTAGAGAGCAGGTTCTGGGCTGCCAAGGAGCTTAAGAATTGGGACTGTTTTCATCAGGCATTACTGTATTTTAGAGATGGCATTAGCTGGGGGGGGGTGGCTGTAGCTTGGTAGGAAAAGGGATGGCTTTTGTGTGTGTATAACATTCTAGGTTCATAGCATCTCCAGTTAAAAAGAATCTGCTAGCAAAAAACTATCTGCAACCACACTAATGGGCCAGATAATCTGATGTAATTAATCTGATGTAACAATATGTAATCAATATTGTTTTTATGCTTTTGATGGTTTTAAATTTTTGTATATCTGTTTTTAGTATTCATTGTTTTTAAGTTTTGTAAACCACCCAGAGAGCTTCAGCTATGGGGCGGTATATAAATGTAATAAAATAAATAAATAAATACCTCCCAGGGTTGTTGTTGTGGGGATAAATTGGAGAGGAGGAGGATTATATTATTATTATTATTATTATTATTATTATTATTATTATTATTATTATTATTTATTTATTTATATAGCACCATCAGTGTACATGGTGCTGTACAGAGTAAAGCAGTAAATAGCAAGACCCTGCCGTATAGGCTTACAATCTAATAAAATCATAGTAAAACAATAAGGAGGGGAAGAGAATGCAAACAGGTACAGGGTAGGGTAAGCAGGCACAGGGTAGGGTAAAACTAACAGTAGAAAGTAACAGTAGAAGTTATGCCGCCTTGGGTTCCTTGGAGGAAAAAAGGCAGGATATAAATGTAATAAATAAATAAACACGCATTGGATTTTAGTAAGAATTGGTTGAGGGGAACGGGTGTAGCCTAGGCAACAAGGAATAACCACAAAAGTATGTAGGAGAGGCACAGAGTTTTTCTGAAGTGAGTTCAGTAACAAGAGAAGCTACTTCCTAGGAAAAAGCAGTGCAAGACCAGGAGTGCCCCATGTCGATTACTAGGGAGGGCGAGGTGTCCAACTACCACCAACCAATGAACTGTAGGGGGAGGTATAAAGGAGATCTGAGAGTGCATCTCAATGGAACAACAGCGGAACAACGTTGAGGTGTAAAGATGAATGAAACATAAAAGCGCAAAGGTGTAAGTGCTCAGTGTTTCATATGCTATGGAAATGAAGGCGGATAATTCGAGGGCAAACAAGGGCAAATGTGTAGGTGTGATGGAGCTCATAATCTGGCAGGGATTTGTAGGACTTTTGTCTGTCTAAACATTCTAAACATGTACCCTTAGAATGTAATCTGATTTGTGGTTGTAGTTTTAAAATTGCTACAATGCAAAGATCTCTGTGCATTTACATCATCTCTTGACAGTTCTGGCTGACAGAAATTGGATATGAAGATACAGTATGCCACTTTGGAGAACTGTCTGAAAATCGGATTTTGGCTTCTTTTCTGAGTATCTTCCCCAGAGCAGATCCCTGGAGCATTCTTTGTTGTGGCTTTGGAGAGAAATCTAGTCCAACGACCAAACGCTATGACGAGAAATACAGCTGGTGCTGTGTGAATGTCAAGCTAAGTGAGCACAACGGAAGTTCTTTTTAAATAAAGGTGATCTAATCTAGATTTTTTTCCTTAAAATCCCATCTGGGTTGGGTACAGTTTTGCTTAAACAAATGGATGAAGTAGAGAACTCCTGTGCCGATACCTGAGACAGAAAAAATGGCATCGATGTGACTGGACAAAAAACCAATCTCCCCAGCCGTTGTTTGTGTTGTACAATAATTCCCATGCTGTCACCTGGGGACATGGGTGAAGAGGTATTGGGGAGAGTTTGAGCTAGAATTGGGAAGCCTTTGGTTCAAATCCCTGCTCAGCCATGACATTCATTGGATGACCTTCAGTCAATTTATGTCAGCTGAACCTACTGATAGGGTAAATTGTGAGAGAATGGACAGAGAGACATTTTCTTCCCTTTCTCATTGTATTCACAACATGGTGTCATCCGATGGAACTGCTTGGTGAGATGTTCAGGACAGAGAAATGGAAGTACTTCTTCACATAATGATTAATTTATTGCACTTCCTGCCACAAAATGTGGCAATGGTAACTGGCTCTGGTAGGTTTGAAAGGAGATTAGACCATTTCATGGAGGATACCTTTATCAATGATTATTAGCCATGATGGCTAAATTGCACCTTTGCATTCAGAGGCAGAAGGACTGCCACTGCCTCTGTGAAGCCACAATTGTAGAGGTCTATTGCCCTCATGTCTTGCTTGTGGGCTCCAAAGAAACATGGTTCCCTTTTATAACATATATTAATGACATTTCATCTGGATTACACCCCCCCATTCCCAAATAACTTTCTGAGCTGGTATATTTACCAAAAAAGCCCCAAATAAATAAAATTGTATATGGTAGAGACCCCCCAGCCCCTCCCTGGCTGCCTTAGGCCTGTGATTGCTGGGACACTCTGGGCCAAAAGCAGCTTTCTCACTTCATTTTCCTTACTGGGCCAATAAGAACATGGGAAGCTTAAGTTGCTTTAAATGTGACTAAATTCCTACATGGAAAGCACTTGTTTACAGAAAATACCCCCCAAAATGTGTATAGTAGATGTATATACACACACGTGTTTATCAGCCTTTTGTACAGCAGTTTGCAAATACTGTGGATGTTCCAGCAAGCATGCATACAGCAAAATTTGGAAGTGTGCAATCGTCCCATGTCATGGCATATGTGCCAGGGGTCTGCACCTCTTTCAAAGAACATGCACTTTCCTTAGTCTCCTTCAGGCATTATGCCTCTCACACTGTGGCCTCAGCTAGACCTACGGGTGTAGCACGACAGAAGGGTGAGGATATCATGATATTTTTATCATGAGATCTCCCCCTCTGTTTAGACGTTGTGCGTGACGACCTCGGAAGGAAAGGACGTCGTGCCCGCCATTTTGTTTTAAAAAAAAACAGCAGAAGAAATGCACGAGCACTCATGTGCCCAAAGTTAGGGTTGGGTTTTTTTAAAAAAAAAATCCGTGCTGCCCCACCCCACCTCCGATGGGCACAGAGCTCCTGAGGAGCTCTGAGGCCTATGTGCAGCTCCTGGCTCCTTGCGAGTAACCACGAGGAGCCAGGAGAAACCGCGATGCCTGGCCACATGTTCCATGGTCTCAGGATCAGGCTGGGACCACGGAAAAATTGGGCTGCAAGGGTAGGGCAAAATCCCAGGGAAATGGAGGGATCATCCCTCCCTGCTCAAGGGTTCTCCTGTGTGTCATGTGGATGCACAGGGATGATCCCGGGGTGATCCCCGGGATAAGCCGCCGTCTAGCTAAGGCCTGTGAGGGGGAGAATGGGGGTGAGCACACTAGCTCTTTCCCATCTGTGGCATCCTCACCAGCCTCCAAATGTTGAGAAAGCAAACTTCTACAGCAGAGAGAGTTCTCAATTCATGGAGGCTCCCTGCATGACTTTAAAGCCTGATCTCTCAGGATTCTACACCACCCAGGGAATATCCATGAGTAGAGAAGTCTCCTCACTGCAGAGGTTTACCTTCCTAATACATGGAAGTGATGAAGTTGGTGATGGGGATATAACAGAGAAGCAGGGCTTATCCCCTCTTTCCACCACGCGTGACTGTAATCCAGTGAGGATGGGGAGAAAGAGAGAGTGCCCACTCAGTCCCTGTGAGTGGGGCTGTTTCTGAGGTGAATAGGGTTTCTTTTGAGGTGAGCCTCAGCTGAGCCAACTAGGCAAGACTAAGCAGGGAGTCCTGACATTTTAGAAAGAAAACGTCAATGGAAGAAAAAGACGGAATGGAAGAAGGTGTTTTCACAGTTGATTTTGGTTAAATAGGTGAAAGAACCCTGGCTAGGAATGGCACTGGGACATACCATGTGGCTGCTGTCAGAAAACATGGCTGCTGTATTCTGTCAGTTCTTATTTTTCCTGTTTATTTTTTCTCTTGGAATAGCTCCCTAGGCTTGGCAATAACTAATTCTAAAAACATTTGTTCATTGCCTGAGAAGCAGAACATTTAAAATGATGCAGCAAGCATGGCCTAGTTATTGGGCCACAAATTCATTTTGTTTTTATGCATAGTTACATTTCATTTTCTGTGTCGGGGCAGGAGGGGAGGAGGAAATAAACAGTCTCATAAAGGCTGGAATGAAGAAACCTTTGAATCCCATCCTAAGTAAATGCAAAGCCTCGAGGAACAGAACCCCAATACTAAATTACTTCTAAATATTTCTACAACAATTGTTTGGCTTTATTTATAAACTCATTCATATAACCCTAGTATTCACTAACTCCCCTCCCCCTCCCCCACTTCCCTCCTTTCTATGTTCAACTATAAGCAACATGAGACAGGAACCCAACTATGCTGTCCTAAACTCTGTAAGGCATCATGTAATGAAATGATACAAACTGGTGTGGCATTTTAAGGGACCTTCGTTGTGTAGTGAAGGAACAGTACTGGCTGCCGCAGCATGGCCCAGAATTCATGTGAAAAAGACTTATGTGTGTACAGCTGTACATGTGCAGCGCCCTGTCTCATTAATGCTCTTTCTGTGACCAACTGGCATGTCAACACCAGAACAGGGCTATGGGCATGATCCTTTTCTCTCACTCATGGGTGTGATGAATATGTGACGGACATTGTTGTGTTGGCCAGATAGTGTCAAAGGCCCACTCAAGGTTGATGCTGAGGTAATCTAAAATGACACCTACACCTTCTCTAATTTAAGGGCTGCCATTTTTTCTTTGTGTCTGTTCTCCATCTCATAAGGCATCCGTAAATTCTCATTAGTGCTAGAGATAGGTTCAAAGAACTGCTGGTTTTGATACTTTCAAACAGAGAGGGTCCATTGCTTCTTTGCCCCTTATATGCATTGGTGCACCCTGAGATCTTTTGCCCTGGTCTTCTTCCAGCAACATCTTAATGTCCCCCTTCATGCTATTATTATGATCTCTCTTTTCTCACTTGTGGTGGTTTCTGTAGACAGACATGATGGGCTTTGCCAAGTCATGCTGACTTTTACTGATTCAGAAATTTCCTGATTATTGAACATATTTTAAGTAAGATTGCTTTCTTGAAGTTGGTGTGGATGTACTTTGGTAGGGCCAGGTTCTGAAGGTTTTTTGTATAGTTTTTTGAGGTGATGCTGGTGACTGATGTGACTAATGGAATAATTGTGACCCTTTCTTGTTGCCATAGTTCATTAACTTCCATAGCCAGTGGTGTATGTACGTATTTATTATTATTATTATTATTATTATTATTATTATTATTCACGAGGAAGAGTTTTTTCTGTATAGTTCAAACACAGATTTTTAATTGGTCTTCATAAAGATATTAACGCTTGAAGAATAATATTGTGAGTTAGTTTCTACTATAGGTTTAATTCATTCCTTCTTTCTTTTAATCAGGGGTGGGCAACTTGCAGCCCTAGAGACATAATTTCATGCAGTCCTCAAACTACTCCCTAAATCCCTCTGCAAGTGAATGGTTTAGACCTCAGGAAAATTGTCCTCCCCTTGGCAGCCTGCAGGGTGGGTACTTAGGGAGGAGAAAGGGATTTCAGCTCTGGCTCCTCCCATTGCCAGCATGTGGTCCCTGATAGATTATCCCCCATATGTAGTCCTCAACAGAAAAAAAAAGTTTCCTATCCCTACTTAAAATTCTAATTCTTTCTGGCTGAGATTGTCACAGTTGCCAGAGAGGGATCATAGCTCAGTGGCGGTGCACACTCTTTGCATGCGGGAGGTCACAGGTTCAATGCCTGGCATTTCAAAATCAGAGAAACACAGTCAGGGTTGATAGAAAAAACAATCTCTTTAGTTCTACAATACAAATGACTAAAGAAACTCACCAAGGAAGTGTACGGGGGTAACACACCAGGATTCCTTGTATGCAGGGATTCTTACATTGGGAACAATGGCTTCTAATGACTAATTTAAGTCCCATTGATTGTAGTGGGTCTTTTCTAAGTATGATTAAGTCTGGATCCAACTCTGTAAGTTTGTGGTAACAATCTCTGCTCCTCCACCCCGCTTAACTCCATAACTTTAGCTCCTTCATGTAGAGCTGTGCCATCTCTCCCTAGCCTCATAAATCAGATCAATGCCTAAGGAAAGGCTTAGCAATTTTCCCCAGTATTATTCCCATTATACCAGCAGGATCAGGCAAATGGAAACTTCCTTTGTTTTTGTAGTTACGTGTTTCCAGGTACTTCTAGTCTGCAAGCTGTCTTGTAAATAGCAGCTACATGTGTTTTGAAACAGCCTTCAATTTAAAGCGGCGGGAGGCAGTAATTAAATTTAATAGAAACCATGTCTGTGAGGCTTAGGGTCAAAAAATCTTTAAATCCATCTACTCCTCTGCTTCTTTTCTTGAGCTGATGGAAAGCAGCACTGGGGCTAGTCCAATAAGGACTTGTATTAGATCTTTTTGTAGGTAAGTGAGATTAGAGAGATTATTCTATTTGCCCTTTTATTGCAGTCCCATTGGCATTTCCCCCCCTATTTTGAGTGGTTATTTGACCCTTCAATTTGCACAGTAATCATTCAGAATATCAGTTGTTCTGTAAATTTCTAGATTAATTGGATGGAGCATACCCATTACCCATGACTACAGGTAATTTTAGCGCATCTTTTCAGCACTGCAATGACTCAGTTTGGATAGACAAAGGCAGTTTCTACACCTGCCTTTTCCCCAGGGATTGTCCTGGGATCATCCCTGTGCATCCAAATGACACACAGGGGATCCCTGGAGCAGGCAGGGATGATCCCTCCATTTTCCTGGGATAATCCTTAGCTGTAGAAAGGGCCAAAGTGGATGGAACAGCCTGGTGATGTACTCCAGAGAACACAACTGTGGGAGGAAATAAGTGTGACTACTTGATCACAAGTGGTGCCAAAGAGTGTGATCACTTATATCCAAGGTTTGTTTCAATATGGAACTTGGTAATATCATATACTTTGCTCATGCAACCATGTCCCACAGGGATGCATTCCACAATGTGTACTGGGCCAGACAGATAAAAATGTCACAATTGTACAGTTCAGCGCACCTCGAGCAATTGCACAGAACCTATTTTCTGTTTCATTCCCATCACAACAACTGCATATTCTTTGCTTCTGGACTTTCCAATAAACAATTCATTCTCCTTTCCAGCTCCCTCTTTCCAGTTCCCCTGAAAACACCGTAGTCAAGAGGGATGTATGAATCTGTCCATTTCGATTACTCTCCGTTACTCATTTTTCCAATCTTAGGTTTGGTTCATTCTAAACTTTTAGAATTCCCCCAATCTTAAATTTGCTCCAAGTTTGTATCAAAATGTGTACACTTCGCCAGTGACTTCCATCATGGAATGATTTTTGGGATTTAATTTCAGTAATACACACTTTTTTGGCATGCGAATTTTGAAGGATGACTGAGTTTCAGTTCACATGTTGGCTCAAAATGGCAGAATTAGGTAAGTTTGCATTAATATATGAACCAAATGAATTTCTCCTTAATACCTAATTGTCAAGGTCATCTGGTCCCTCTGTACATTGCTAGGACATGGTAGTTACTGAGCAAAAATGATTGGCAGATAGTACAGGACTGACAGAAGGAAGCAGTTTTTCACATAACAAGCCATTGTCTTGTAGAATTTACTATGGCAGGTTCAGGGAGCCTGAACAACTCAGTAGGTCCATCCAGTTTCAACAGTTACCAGCCATGATCAGTCATGATAGTGACACTTCTTTGTATCAAGGAAGTATACCCTAATACCTGAACCTGGGGACAAACAGCAGTGGGAGGCAGTGGGGTCTACTTGTGATCTTCCTGGGAGCATCTGCTTGGCCATGACTGGAAACAGAATGCTGGGGACTGTCTTCATAGTGCCACCTCCCTCTTCAACCCTGCACTTTCCCTCTTCCAGGGGGGTGTTGGGTAATCCTGATGCTGAGGGGGGAGCATGGGGTTTCTGAGTGGCCATCCGGGTCCTGGACCTGCCCTCTTCCTGGTGGAAGGCAACCAATTGCTGATTGCCTTCCACCAGGCTGCGCCCCCCGGTTGACCCTGGATTTGCCCCAGAGTGACATCACATGATGGAAAAAGTCAGAGTGAATCCCTGAGTTTTTCATATCACAGTATCATGGGGAAGCCTCACGGTGGCTGTGAAGCTACATTTGCATCGTCTAACCAACGCGGTGCAGATCCACAGTGGCTGTGGGGCTTTCCATGCATATAGACAGTCCCCTGGACTAGATGGAACTTTGGTCTGGTGCAGCTTGGAAATCTCATAGCCCAATGGTACCAAATAGCTATGCTTATTCCTGATTTTCATTTTGTGCCCCAGATTTCCAATATGGATTATACCCAACCATCTAGTAGCCATGGTTTTGTAAATACATTAGTTTACTCTCATATTGTCTTGATTTAGGAGTGATTCAGACACATGCAAAAGGTCCCAATAAATTCTGCTAGTGGCATTTTCATGGCTTGAACCATGGCAAGAATGTTCCTGGCCATGAACCTGAGAAAAGATTTCTAGCAAAGGGTAAGAAACCCATACCATGTTGCGGCATCTTGAGGTTTCCTGTGGTCTTCATGTCTTCATACTATGCTCTCATAAGCCATCCAAAGGGCAAGATCCTTTCAGCAAGCACACACTAGTGAGTATAGGTAATATTTGTTAAGTATATGAAAAGAAATACTTGCTTAGTCATTAAAATTGTGTGTGTATGGCTATCTCAGGGTTAAACAGAGAAAGTCTATCTGGGCAATTACCTTGAGATAGAGGCTGTTCTGGGAACCTTGCCAAGATTCTAAGTTAGCCTCATCACAGCTGTATGTAATGTAGATAAGAATTGTGTAAGATGTGTATATAGTTTCTCACTTTGTAAAATGGAACTGATCACTGCTCTCTGATCACTGCTCTATGATCACTGCTCTCTGTGTATGCCTCAGTGTGCTGATCTGAACTGAACTGCACAGAAGCCTGAAGGAAATAAACCAGCTCTGCTGTGTAAGACCTGCGTGATGTGTGTTTGTTTCTGAGCACAAACAGAGTTCCAGAAGGAGAAAAGTTCTGGCACAATAACCCAACAAAGGTTATGGGCCCAGTCTAGCCTAGACCAGCCTACGCCAGCCTAATCCAGGCAGAAGAACCAGAACTTGATGGGAACGGTGCAGTATCAGAACCAGAACCAGGAGTCTGCTAAAACAGAAAACTGTTGATGAAGGAAGACATCAAGCTAAAGCCAGTGCTGCAAAGTGAGGAAAAATCTCAGTCGGCTGACTCTGAGGAGGACTCTGAGCAGGAGGACGGTGAGATACAAATTCCTAAAGCAGAGGAAATGGCAGGAGCTAATATGTCTGGTTTGCATCAATTGTTAGAAAAGCTGAATGACTCTAACTATGCATTATGGTCTTACAAAATGCAAATGTATCTGATTCAGGCTGAACTGTGGTATGTAGTCACAGAGGATCCACCAGATAGAGCAGATCCACAGAATGCTAAATGGTTTAAGGACGATGCAAAAGCAATGGCAGTTATTGCATTAGCTGTGGAAGACTCTCAAATTTCCTTCATTCAGTTTTTGAATACATCAAAAGAGTGCTGGAATGCGCTACAAGCTGTATATCAAAGAGAAACAGCGGGCAGTAGAGTAATTCTAACCCGGAAACTGTATGGAATGAAGCTGAAACTAGGGGAGTCTATGTCAAACCATTTGAAAAGCATGAGAGAAATCTTCAATCAACTCAGGGCACGAGGGATGGAGTTTACAAATATACACCAAGTCTATGTGATTTTGTCAAGTCTTGATTCATCGTACGACGCGGTTGTCACCATGATGGAAAGTCAAGAGGAGAAAAATTTAACCCTCGAGTATGTAGCTGGAAAACTACTGGAAACCTATGAAAGAAGACAAGCTTCAAAACAACAGAGCTTTAAACATCCTGTGGCTGAATTTCAACAAAGCCATAAATCTTCTGATGTGGTGGCTGCATTAAAGGCAAAGAAATGCTTTAACTGTGGTTCCACAGGACACTTAAGG
Organism: Elgaria multicarinata webbii; assembly: GCF_023053635.1. Classification (NCBI taxonomy): domain Eukaryota; kingdom Metazoa; phylum Chordata; class Lepidosauria; order Squamata; family Anguidae; genus Elgaria; species Elgaria multicarinata. The sequence goes on along the minus strand of NC_086171.1, from coordinate 28,782,579 downwards.
CGGGATTGCAACAAGAAGAAGAAAAAGCAGTCAACAGCAAAGTGGAGAGAAGAAAACAACATGAATGAAGCTGAATCAACAAAGAAGTGTCTTCTAGCAAGAGTCAAAGAGACAATGAATCCTTGGTTTTTGGATTCTGGGGCTTCAATAAGTATGGCAAAAGACAAACTTTCATTTGTAACCTTGGAAACTTCTACTTCAAAGCAAAAGTGTGTTACCCTTGCAAATGGAACAAAAATCCAGATTTGTGGTGTGGGTAATGTATATTTTGATTGTCTGGGAGTTGAACTACAAAGTGTTTTATATGTACCAGAATTAGAAACAAACCTTCTAAGTGTGTTTCAGTTAACAGAAATGGGGTATGAGGTTTGTTTTACTGAAGAAAATTGTACTATAAAACAGGGAAACAAGGTGTGTGTGCAGGGAATAATGAAAGAATCTTTGTATGTGATTAATACTTGTACAAAAAATGAAGTTGTAGCTAGCAAAGTCACAACAAAAACAATAGCCAATTGCAAACCACACCAAGAGTGCATCCATTTAACTCATAAAAGGTTTGGTCATGCTAACTATAAAACAATTTCTAAGATTCCAGAATTGTGTGAAGGGGTGAAAATCAAACCATGTTCTAACTATGTAGAATGTAATGTATGCAGTGAAACCAAGTGTCATAAGTCAAACATTCCAAAACATAGTGAGAGAACAACAAAAAGAATTTTTGAATTAATACATGCAGATCTTGCAGGTCCTTTTGAGACAAGTCAAGGAGGAAACAGATTTTTCTTGTCTATTGTTGATGATTACAGTAGATTTGGATTTGTGTATGTGTTAAAACAGAAGAGTGAAACTTTTGGAAAGTTTAAAGCCTTTGTTAAGTGGAGTAAAAATAGATTTAAAGAACCTATAGCTAATCTAAGAACGGACCGGGGAGGTGAATTTCTTAGCAACCAATTTAAAAAATTCCTCAGTGATGAAGGTATACAACATGACCTTACTGCTCCATATTCACCATTTCAAAATGGAGTTGCAGAAAGGAAAAACAGAACCTTGCAGAACATGTTAAGAGCTCTATTGAAAGAGTCAGGATTGTCTAATCTGTTCTGGGCAGAAGCTTTGTCCACCTCAAATTATTTGTTAAACAGGCTTTACCACTCTGTACATGAAAAAACCCCATATGAAATGTTTTACAAAAGAAAACCTAGAGTGTCACATATAAGGGTTTTTGGAAGTAAATGTTTTGCTCATGTTCAGAAAGAAAACAGACCAGGAAAGCTAGCTCAAAGAGGTTTGGAATGTAAACTGTTGGGATATGATACACAAACAAAAGGCTATCGTTTGTGGTCTCCATATCACAAAAGTGTAATTGTGAGCAGAGATGTAGTTTTTCATGAACAAATGCAGGAAACAAAACAGTATGTAAGTTTGCCTGTAGAACAGAAAGCTGTAGAAACAGAAGAAATTCCTGAACAATCTCAGCAAGAGAGGGAGGGGGAAGAAACTGTAAAGGAGGAAACTGTGCCTGTAACTATGCCAAAGCGACCAGAAAGGGAACGCAAAGCTCCAATTCGTTATTCAGATGAATACCAAAGCAAACAGGTTTCTCATAGAGCTTTACTAATAGCCTATGAACCTACTTCATTTGAGGAAATTCAGGAAATGGAACCTACAGAAGCTCAGGGCTGGCATGAAGCAATGTCAGAGGAAATCAGAGCAATGGGAAAAAATGAAACGTGGGAGCTAGTACCTTTACCTGAAGGTCGTAAAGCCATTACCTGTAAATGGGTATTCAAAGTAAAACAAAATGAGAAAGGACAGGTGGAACGTTCAATGGTAAAACACAAAGAGATGTTTTAAAGCTGGGTCTCAGATTGTAACACAATTTAAACAACATGCGCAAGAGGAGGACTGTTAAGTATATGAAAAGAAATACTTGCTTAGTCATTAAAATTGTGTGTGTATGGCTATCTCAGGGTTAAACAGAGAAAGTCTATCTGGGCAATTACCTTGAGATAGAGGCTGTTCTGGGAACCTTGCCAAGATTCTAAGTTAGCCTCATCACAGCTGTATGTAATGTAGATAAGAATTGTGTAAGATGTGTATATAGTTTCTCACTTTGTAAAATGGAACTGATCACTGCTCTCTGATCACTGCTCTCTGATCACTGCTCTCTGTGTATGCCTCAGTGTGCTGATCTGAACTGAACTGCACAGAAGCCTGAAGGAAATAAACCAGCTCTGCTGTGTAAGACCTGCGTGATGTGTGTTTGTTTCTGAGCACAAACAGAGTTCCAGAAGGAGAAAAGTTCTGGCACAATAACCCAACAATATTTCTTTAGAGAACTGAACCCCTTTTCAGGTCTTCTGAACCTGAATAGGGCAAACACATGAGAAGTAGGAGCACTTCAGCTCTGCCTTCTCTCTCATAATTTTTGCTTGGATGGTGAGTAGGTGCTAGGTGGAGTAGCGAGAAAGTTGCAGCAAGGTCTTGGAGGACAGGGCTATGTGTGCCACATGGTCTGTCTTGTACCCCCTAAAACTAGTCTACTCCCATCAGATTTGGTGAAGGATGCTGTCCCATCACCCAGGCTGAAGTAAGTTTTAGTTGCCAGTTTGGTCAGCTTCTCGACATGGGATGTGGAGGCCCACCTTGTTCTTCACTTCAAGCAGCAACATGTCTTGGGCCAGCCCTATCGGAAACTAGATTACAGAGTCAGCACAATGCCTGATGCAGGGAATCCATATGGCATTTCAATGTAGTGGTAAAAATGTAATAATGAAGTAAATAATTGACAAATTGCTGCCCTTGAATGATGCTCTCAGATCTGTAACCCAAGCAAGGACATTTTCCCTTGGATTATGGTAGGGCCAGACATTATTGCACTATCCTATAAAGCAGTGGTTCTCAACCTTCCTAATGCCGCGACCCTTTAATACAGTTCCTCATGTTGTGGTGACCCCCAACCATAAAATTATTTTCGTTGCTACTTCATAACTGTAATTTTGCTACTATTATGTAGCAAAATTATGTAGCTCGGTTCCTAAGACCATCGGAAATACGTGTTTTCCGATGGTCTTAGGCGACCCCTGTGAAAGGGTCATTCGACCCCCAAAGGGGTCGCGACCCACAGGTTGAGAACCGCTGCTATAAAGTCTTTGATGGAAGAAATCTAATACCAATACCTTCTCTTTTCAGAGGTCTTTGCTAGGTCTTGCCTTGCTTTCAAATTCCAAACATGATGTACTTAGTTGATCAGTAACACAACCTATAATTGTGGTTTCAAGAATGGAGGTTGTATGCTTTTCTCCCCTTTAGGCTGCTGTCAACTCTACTACAATCTCCAACTCTTGACATTTCATTCAAACATAGGACTCTATGAAGCTGCCTTTGACCATTTGTGCAGTTGTGATTCCCAGTGGCTCTCCAAGATCTTGGGCAGAGTTCTTTCCCAGCACTGCTACCTGTGATCCATCTAACTGGAGATGCTAGAAATGAACCTGGAAACTGGTGCATGCAAAGCATCTACTTTGCTATTGAGCTTCCAAGAAGCAGCTATGCTCAGTGGAGGATCATCAGTCATCACTTCAGATGCTTCATGTCTCTAATAAAACAGAGTCATTTCCCCCCCCCCCTTCGGTTTCTTCTTCTTCTATGAGTATGGTTGATCAGTGTCTCTGCAACATATGGTCCGCACATCAAAGAACCTGACTGGATCTTAAACAGGAAGTCCATTTGGAATAGAAACAACTCAAATTAATCCCCCCCTTCCCATCTCTTTTTCCATTTCTTTTAATAGTTCCTACTTGTACGCTTTCTGCTCTATTGGCAAGTAGCTTCACAAAGCATGTGGCAGTATCAAGAGGAGCAAACATGGTGTGGCGATGCAAAATTAATAGGCTCCATGGCAAACTCCTTTTAAGGCAAATCCCACTTTGTAATACAGCGCACCCTTCTCAATTAGCCTCTTCTCAGATCCAAAAGGGGAGTTTGTGTGCCGTGTGGTGAAGTGTGCCTTGAAAATGACTCCCTAACTCGTGAAGATCTGTATAGCTGATAGTGAGACTACAATCACCCGGTATGAAAAGCTCGTATATCAGAAAGCCTTACAGAGGCAGTTCACCGTACTTTCATGTTTGTGCTTCCTTTAAAGAAGAAGAAGAAGTTGTTTCTTGGTTAGCAAAGTGGAAGGTATTTCAGTCACTTTTGTTAGGAGCCCTAATAAAAAATGAAAGTGCCTCTTGCTATCTTATATGGGTTGCTGCTTTCTCTCTCCCTCTCTCTCCTGCAGATCAGATCATTAGTGAGACATGTGACTGGCAGAGACTACCACTTCTTATTTCTTGCTCTCCACGGTAATTATCATACCCATCGCAAAGGTTACGATTCTGACTTCCCGACCGAGCGCAACCAAGACCTCTTCGTAATAAATGCCGCACAGTGGAATCTCAACTGGAGCGGGTGAACGGAGCAATCCTTATAATGGGAGTTGTGGTAAAGTCTCATCAAAGGGGGGGGGATGAGTGAAAAATACCTAGTTCCTTGCCAGCAGGAGACCTAGGGAATACAAAGCTTTAAAATGTAGAGAGAAGAAAGCAAAATCTGACCGTTTAGCCTGCCTACCGCACAGTACTTCAGAGTGGGATGGCAGGATCCCCAAAGGAAGAAAGTTCAGGGAAGCTATTAGTGGAGGTTTCAGGAGAGACCCAGTCTGGCAGTCAAACACACCATTACACAGAGTTATACATACGTGTGAGAGGCAGAGTAATTATGCCTAAATGATAGAATGTGTTTCAGGAATTGAGCCCGCTTTGCATCATGAACTGATGAGGTGGGATTTCAGCTTGTGTATCACTTCCTAGCACTTCCCAAAGCAGGGAACTGCAGGGAGACCACCAATACTCACCCATGAATTCCTTTTGGTCAAATAGGCCACAGCAAGTCAGGTGAGGCCGTCTAGGGCCAGCCCTAGCATGAGGCAGAGTTAGGCATATGTCGGGTGGCCAATGAGGCAGGATAAAAGAGAACACAGGTACAATTTACAAACAGTTTGCAAATATGTTAGCTTATGTGTCCAGAGGTATATTTCGAAATAATCACTGCAATGTAAATGGAGATACAATGCATGTCACTACAGTGGAGAAGACAGGGATCAGTTGTCCTGTGTGCCTGCACAGTCTGCTATCCAGATGCTCAATGATAACAATATATTAACATCCCAGGTCCTCTCCTCTCTCTCCTTTATCTTTAAAGTGGACATGGCCTGGACAGCCCTTCAAATAGAGGACTCATGTATGTAAAGTAGGGTACCTGGCGCCCCTAAATGGCTGCCTAAGGCAGTGGATGCTGCGGGAAAGGAGGAGCAAGCCCCACCCATCCATGAGCTCCCTCCCCCAGCTATTCCTATCCCCATAAGTCATTGCTCCCATGGCAGTAATGTCCAATTGTTGCTGGCTTAAGAAAGAAGGTCTTGGTGGAGAGAGAAGTCCCAAGCTGCATTCTGAAATAGTATGGTCTCAGAAGGTCTATAGCACATGATTTTTTGTGGGAGGGGAACTGCATAAACTGGCTCTCAAACATCCTTTTGTAGGATATCAATTCATGCCCCCCAATATTCTGTGTTCAAGTCAAAGTGGCCCTCCCATTTTATAACCTCTTCAAATAAACTCCAACTTTAGTATGCATTGTCCACTAAAATTGTCCACTTCAAACCTTGCAAACCTCCACAAATTGCTATAATCAGGGCCATGTGGGGTTGAAGTACAATTGCTGGAGGGAGTGAAATTTCATTCTGACACGAAATTAACATGCTCTCTGAAAAGCTGACAACTTCACGAACCAACTACTGTAACCCAGCAGGGAACAGCAGCTCAGGGGAAATGGTGAGACCAAGGCCTTGTGTCAAATCATGATGAATGTGGAATAAAAAGTAGGATATAACACTATGAAAGCAGTATACAGAATGTGGATTGTGCCCCAACGGTTATCAGTGCACTTCAATACTGCCATAAAGCAGTAGTATAGATCCAGCCCAGCTGCTGCCACCCATCTCATCATTGGCTGCCCTTAAGGGTCCACCTCACTCTGCGTCATTGGAATAGTCAGACTGTATATAGGTACGGTATGTTCCTATGTCTGAGTTAATGTCGAGTTCTGGGAAATTTTATATCGAGCATAGCTTCAGATTAGCTCTCTGTCCAGGCTAGGAGGATTCTGAGCTGTTGTTGTGGGTTTCTCCCAGAGTTCCCATCCTCAACTAGCAGCCCTGGTAATGTGGGAAGCCAGGACTGATCAGAATATCCAAGCTCCATGGCACAAAAATGCTGATCACTCATATTGCCCACCTGATCAACCGTTGTCATTCTTTTGGGGCAAGGTGCCAAGATTTAAGCTGGTTGCCAGGGTGGCTGCTTATGAATCACCAAAAAAGAGAACAAAAGGAAGAGGACATACATTTGTATAACGTTTACATATGCTAATTTATAGGAAGAGATGCAAATTCAGAAATAATCATTGTAATATAAATAGAAATACAATACACCTCACCTTTGTATGGTAGACCGTGACCAGTTGACCTATCTGCCTTGTTCAGTCTGCTGTACAGGTGAGGTTGACAGACAACTTCAAGGTCCCTGCTGCTCTCTCTTCTGATGTTTTTATGTTTTATCTTTAATCTTCATCATGATCTTTTATCTTTAACTGGACTGTCCTTCAAACAGAGGATGCCTTCAAAGTAGAGGACAGTGGTTGACTGTGAGCAGCTGACCTGTTCCGTTTGCTATCCTGGTGCAAAGAGTTGATGGGCGACAGTTCTGATGGTTCTTTTTCTTTAAACTGGAATTAGACTGGACAGCCCTTCCAGTGGAGGATGCCTTCAAACAGAGGACAGTCCTCTGGTTACCTTTCAAACAGAGAACTGTCCACTCCATGTTGCTGTCATACCCCTCCCCTAGGGATCCCTTCCCTGAGGCTATGGGTACATTTGAGGTAGGGCTGTGGAGTGCACCCACCTCCCAATCTGCCTCAGAGGCCAGCTCGGAGCCCCTGAAGCAGCCCCGGTTCGGCTTGGGGGTGCTTCCGGGGTTGCCCAACCTGCCTTGGCGCTGAAGCCGAGGTGAGATTCGGGCCCTCTGAGGCAACTCAGACTTTTCTGGGTGCCAGCTGCGCAGCTGGAACCCAGAAAAGGCTCCCTTTCCCTGCTTACCTGCTGCTGCCACTGCCATCTTCTGCTGCCGCCTCCAGCCTTGTGTCTGCTGGCTTCCGCTGCTGCTGACACATATGACGGTGGATGGGGGCGGTGGACGGTGGCGGAGGCAGCAGGTAAGGGATCGCTGAGGGCTGCTCCAAAGTGCTGAGGCACCCCGAAGTGTCAGAGCCGATTGGCTTTGGCTTCGGGGCGACTCGGGCTTTGACTGAACCGCCTCAGAACCGAGCTGAGGCGGGCCGAATCAGCCCGCCTCAGCTTGGATTCAGGGCCTCGGCCCGAGGCGCTGCACAGCCCTAGTTTGAGGTGTACAAAAGGAGGTTTATCCTTTCACTTCACACCTTGCCCCTTATACATCTTCAAATCCAGTTCAAGGAAATACTGCTTTTTCTACCAGACTTTGACCACTCTCGATACCACTGCCACCACATATCCTCAACAATATACCTTTTGTCACTCATTTATTATCTGGATTGATAGATACCACACTGAACGTTGATGGAAATAAATGATTATTTATTGATAACACTTTATACCTATCATATTCTTAATTCCTCCCTCAACCTCTAGTCCCCAAATAACAAACACCTCATCCCTGCACTCTGTAACACTAACTCTCTCACTAACTGCCTCTAACTGACTACAGACACTCCTATTTAAAACACTGATACCTCATGCGCTCCACGAATAGGTCACCAGGACACCAACATTCCATTCATTCACTCCCCCCTCCCCAATTAACTCACTTACCATATTCACTGTATACAGTTGACACTGACAATATTACCATACAATACATTACATCACAGTTGCCCCTTCAAAAGATTCATTTGTGGCTTAAGCCAATACTTTCCCCACTTCTGGCTGGTTCTGTCATCCTTTGATGTCTCTGATTGGCTCTTGAATTAAACCCACCTGAGGGATGGGTCGGAAACAGACATTGCCTCTCTCGATCTGAGCAGCCAGGGCAATGTTTGCTGGATCAACTTCTTGATGGAAAAGTGTTTCAGTTAGGATATTATGGTTTTTAAAGTTTGGGTAGCAGAGAAGCCAAATGGCTCTGGTTCTAATATATACACGGATGTCTCTGCAGCCTTGAATTAGCAAAAGCTGTCCTTTGGCGCCAAAGGAAGCACATATGCCTGGAAAATTTCCTGCCTCTTTTAGTTTTCTCCAAAGTTAATTTATCGGTTGGCATTTTTACCAGGCCCAAAAACCTTCTCTCATTGAAGGGGATGGGAATTCTGCCATTGATTTCGACGGGAGCAGGTGTGTGCCCTTAATGAGGCATGTGTCGGTGTCAGGATATACACAAGAAAGCCTGGAAGCCATCAGTGTTAGGAACGCCAGGCAAAGCAATTTTGATGAATCCTGAAACACATGAATAGTGCATGCTGGTGACATTTAAGAGTTGACAAGGAGAGTGAGGGATATCAAGCAGAAGAACAGAATTTAAACAAGAAGATACTGTCATGTTGGAAGCAGTCACCCCTCACTTGGCGAAGTTATAAAAACCTTGAAGAGAAAGGCAAAGAGAATACTAATAAAGCAGCAGGGCTTAAGCTCTCTCAGATGATCACAGGGGTGTTTTGCTTGATGCCCAGGGCTAATTTGCATGACGGTGTATTAAATAAACAATACACACACACACACCAGCAGCAGCAGCAGCAAATGTTTGGAAGTTAACCTCACTACCACAAACAGTAGTGATGGCCACCAATTTGGATGGCTTGAAAAGGGGAGTTGGATAAATTCCTGGAGGAGAAAGCTATCAACGGCTAATAGTCTTGATGGCTATGTGCTACCTCTGTTATCAGAGGCAGTAAGCCTGGGGAACATGGGTGGGAGGGTGCTGTTGCACCCGTAGTCCTGCTTATGGGTTCCTGGTTGGCTGCTGATTGGCCACTGTGTGAACAGAGTGCTGCACTAGATGGACCCTTGGTCTGAGCCAGCATGGGTCTTCTTTATGTTCTTATGTTCTTACGGACACATTTAAATTCATGAACACATTTTAAAAATAAGCCCAAGTTTCAAGCATCTAGGGGTGCTGATGGACAGATACACAGACAACAATCTTTTTTTAGTATTATGAGTAAGAGAAAACTTTCCAGCAGCTTCTACCAGCCTGACTTTTTTACTAGACAGAACAAGGACCGAATATGGGACCTTTTGCAAGCAAAGCAACGAGTTATTCAATGTGCTGAACCCCATCCCCAAAATGAGTTCAGCACCTTGGATAGCTCATTTTGACTGGATTCGCAGCTCAAGCGAAATCAGAGCCACTAGTCTTCACTGTTACACCCCTCAGTCCCACCAAATTAGGGCTGAACCGTGTAACTATCTAGGTGCCTAGGTAGGGCCAAACCATAGGTTATGTTAAACTAATCATCTGGCCTTTAGGGTTTTGCAGTGGTTGTTTTCTTAAACGTTAACTAGCAGCTATGCGGTAGGCCGATCAAGACTGGGTCCACGGGTCAGATGGAGTCTTTTAACCTTTTCCTCACAGACCATATTCTTAACGAAAATAGTACCCTTCCCCCATGCCAGCTGCTGCTTGTGAGAGGGGGAAGCACCAATGGCAGCTTCCCTCTGAATGCAGATAGCAGGTTCAGAAGGGGAGATGGTTTTCATGGAGACCTCAGCAGAACCCTGCCTTGAGCCTTCCCCACTCTCAGGGCCGGCACGGTGGACCTCCTGCCGAAGGCTCACACCCCAGCAGCCCCACCATTGACCAGAGCCCCTTGGAGTTGCTCCTTATCATCACTATGGCAACCTGCCTCTTGCTGTGCTCTCTCAGCAAGCAAGGAGCAGCAATGATGTGAAAGAGGATGAGGAGTCATAGCAGCTGGTGACAATGGCAGTGACTCACTGAGGGAGGGGCCCCCATTGATGGCGCCCTGCCCAAGGGCCCACAAAAACTGCCCCCTCTGCATGATGCTATTTCATGTAAAACAAACAAATAAATAAATAAATGAATGAAAGACCAAACTATGCCTTTAACAAAATATTAGTTTGGCTAATACTAAGAATGCTTGCCTAGAAGGGGCTTGATCCTTTACACATACTCCAAGTGCGCCACATGCAAAACACTCACTAGAGCTCAATCGCCCACTGCTGGATCTGCTATTTCCATGGCCCGTTGCATCTCCCAGGGGCTCCCATGTTTACCTGGGGTAAAAGAAAATGGAGTGGCGGGGCACCCTTTCCCATTTAGGAAGTCACTGGGAATCCATGTTCCAGTGTCCCTGGCAGGAATGTGACACTATTTCCATCCATTTCCAATTCAGGATGTTGGGATCTGTAGTCCCCGCAATCATTGTGGTGAGAGAGGATACGCCACCAAAGACCTGGAATTCCTTCCACTGCCACCTCCCGTTTCCTGTCCCAAGTGAGTTATGCCTGAGGTCTGGGAGGATATGGGAAGGGAGGTGTCAGCTATGGAGTCATCAGCTGGTGCTCAAGGCTCCTTCCCCATCTCTGCAGCATTAGATGGGGAGAGTCAGTGTATACGTGTGTGCATGAGTGTGTGTGCATGAGTGGACATGAGTTGGCAAGGCACAACTGCCGCTGCAGCCCCTGACTCCTTGCCACAGGTAGCTCCTGGAGGTACAAATGTGGCATACCGCTGTAAGATCTTATGGGGTTGTGTATATTAGGTTTGTGTCAGGCTGAATAGCTTGATAGATCAAGAATGGAAAAGACCATGGACTGACACTGTTCTCTGGATGGGACATCAGCAATTCCATAAGAAACAGAAGGGAAGCAGGCGATTGTTTGTCATGGTGGCTGGGGTGGAAGACAATGGCCCTGTTCAGACAACACACTAAACCATGATGGTTAAGTGGTCTGAGCTAAACATTATGGCTTAGCGTGTCAAGTGAACCATGACTTAGTGTGTCATGTGAATTCATCTTAACCATGGTGGCTACATAACCAAGGTTTAAACATGCTCACTAACCATGTTGCAAAAGGGTAAGCAGCCTAACCATGGCTTAGTGTGTTGACTGAACAGGCCCAGTGAAATGAAATGAGATTTGGGGGGGGGGGGAGAGGGAGGGAGAGAGGGAGGGAGGCTAGATGGAAGGAGCTGGAGTTTCCAAGTTGCTGGAGTTCCTCAATTCAACTTCAATTGGTGCGTTTTGCAGGGTCTTCTCACTCTGCATCTTTGTAGAGTCACATTGTGTGCACATTGCTTCATTTAAAATAATGTGCCAGAAGTTCCAAAAGTCCATTTGACAAGTACTGATCGTAAACTTACATAAATGAAAGGCAAACTTTCATAGTGCCCCTCAGCAAGCATAAGGAAAAAATGGTCAGGTGCCGACTCTAATGCATTACGAGCATATAAAATTGTCCCACAAAAGTGGCATCCATGTCTATAACACCTTTTACAAAAACTATATATGTGGGGGTGGAAATCAACAATGAAATCAATGTGCAGCCTGGACCTTTCTGTTGCAATACATGCCACATGTGAGTAAGAAAACCAGTCTGGGGAAATTTCTCCTCAGCAAGGCACTTTATGGGGAAAATAAAATGCCAGCCAAGAGCGCTGAGGCTTACATTTTTGTTGGCACTTTCTCCACAAGTTTAGTGCAAGTCTCTGTACATTTGGGAATTTAAAAAGGGATGTCTTGTCAGAAACAACATTTTCTTGTGTGCGTTCTTCTATTCCTACCCCCACAAAAAACTCGACTTTTAAGGTGGTAGAGTATGTGTGTTATGAACTAGACATTACAGTGGAATGATGGGAGCATATAATCCTGTGTTTATCCCATAGCGGCAGCGCTAGTGCAGGGGTGAGAAAAGCATTTACAACGAAGAACTGGACAATTCCTGCTTGTTGTCACAACGTCTCTGCCTTTTTGTTCACTGCCTTTTCCCACAAACTATGCTCTGAGACAAGAAAAAGCTTCAGGTAAAAGCAAACTGGTAATAAACTGGCAGGGAATTCAGAGGAATTGGCTTGTGTAACCTGCCCTGCCTATCTCTGCATTCATGTTAACAGATCAGATGTGTGTTTAGGAAACACCAGTGTGCAAATATATAGGAGTTTGCTAATCTCCCCGTGTCCCACCAACCTCCTCCCCTCACAAAACAAAACATTTAAAAAAAAAAAACAACTTTGCCATCTTTTCTCTAGGTTGTTTTTCAAATAATAGTGGGAAATGCTACTATTCTCACATTTTTGCCTCTAATTATATATTTAGTGCCATCTGTTTATTTCAAGTTTTGTTTCTTGTGTTTTTGCCTTCAGAATCTCAAGTGACAGCATTACTAAGAACCAAGACATTTCTGGATTACATGGGAGTGGTAAAAATATTGCTATCTGAAAGCTGCTATGAAACAAGCTAGTGGTGAAAGAAAGTCACGTTAAGAGTTAGAAAGGCAGGAATGCTTTACTACACGAGAAGAAGTAACAAGAAACAAAGGCCAGAAGAAAAATGCCAAAATCCATATAATGTAATAACTTTATGAGGCCAACTCAAAGGTCACACAAGAAGAGCAGGCTTTTAAGATTTCCAGATCCCTTCATCAGGCGAGATGTTACAAAAGATCTTACATCTTGTCTTGTTACGAGATCTGGAGACTTCGAAAGCTTCCATATTTTTTGTGATCTTTGAGTTGGCCTAATCTAAAATATATTGATTTTATAGTCACACACACCCCTGCCTATATAGAACTCCTGCAAAGTTTCACAGCAGGAAACCCACAAATACACACGCAAACACTATCACTGACTGGTTTTTCCCTGCCACTGAAGAATAAAATCTAGAGAGAAAAGATATCTCTTTTTTCACAGCACTAGCAGCTCTTTATAAAAGAGGAATCAGAGCTCCTGGTGTGTACATTTATCAGACTTTCCCCTCAGGAAAATTGGGTTGGCAGGGTTTTTGTAGTCTTTCGAAAAGGAATGTGTGGGCACGCCACACAAAGTGATGCCTCTGCAAGACCGTTTTCAACTCTTAAAAACGACAGTCGGTTTCTAGCCTTGCAGAAAGGCTGCCCTAAGATCTGTGAGAATCCAGACTGGACCAAAATGGCCACCCCACTTTGATGTCCCTCTAGAGCAGTGGTTCTCAACCTTCCTAATGCCGCGACCCTTTAATACAGTTCCTCATGTTGTGGTGACCCCCAACCATAAAATTATTTTCGTTGCTACTTCATAACTGTAATTTTGCTACTGCTTTGAATCGTAATGTAAATATCTGATATGCAGGATGTATTTTCATTGTTACAAATTGAACATAATTAAAGCATAGTGATCACAAAAACAATATGTAATTATATATTGTGAAATATTTATTTCTAATTACAAATAAATTAAATGTCTTGGTTCCTAAGACCATCGGAAATATGTGTTTTCTGATGGTCTTAGGCGACCCCTGTGAAAGGGTCGTTCGACCCCCAAAGGGGTCCCGACCCACAGGTTGAGAACTGCTGCTCTAGAGGCTGTGGAAGTGGGAGAGGCTTTGGAGCTCTTTTAGGGGTAGGGTGGAGTGAATTTCTGGGGTGGAGTGAAACCATCCAACTTTCTTGGTGCTTGTCCAGCATTTCTGTTCCTTGAGAATGCCCTCACCACACCCCTAAAATATGCCAAATGATTATATGTCATTCTGAGTGGAAGCTCCACATTCTTACATAGTTTTATTATTGGGCATTTGTGAGGCTGTATCAATGGCCCCACCTTTGCTATTACACACCTGGCCTAGCCCCAGTCCCAATAGCTACATGTTGAGTGCAGACATTTGGAGATGTCTCAATGCAGAGATATCAGTGTGGAGCTAGCTCAGGGCAGATGTAAAGAAAGATGATCTTACTCTGTGCACCAGAAAGGGGAAATCAAAGGGCTAAACTGTGTCAAATTGTGGCCATGATGCCTGGGTCCAAGTCTGACCCTGTATGCAAAAATGTGGATTAGCATAATTGAACTGCCAGCCTCACGCTGTATCCCCCATGAAGTCTAGCAGTGACTCTGATATTTTCTTCCTCCTCTGGTTTTCACATACCATTGTTTTAAACCCTGTAAAAGCCATCACAAAAAAATAAATCAAAGGCATCAAGGAAGAAGGATGAATGATGTTTTCATTTTCGTTGTAGCCGGAACCGTTCGAGACAGAATATCTCAGAATCTTTAATCAACTCTTTTCTGAAGTGTGTATTTATTTTTCTTCTGCTTGCACAATTTATCTTTTATTTTCAGAGAAGCTGGAACAAAGCTATCCCTCCGCCTTCCTTTCTTATAAAAGCAAGGGAGGCGAGTTTGACACTTTGTCTGCCCAGGTTTTCTCTAATTGCCATTACACCTCTGTTGAGATGATGAGTTATTGGTTGTCAATATTGCACATATTGATCATCATCTTCCAAAGGCCAATCTTCATATATGCCTGAGAACAGAATATGCTACAAACCGTAACACTGGATCAATTACTTTGGCCCCAATCCAGAGATTCTGTGGCACAGCAGTTGGTGGCATGCAAGGATGTCTTTTCGCTGACTGATGTTGAGCACCCCTTACCATGACAATGCTGCTTACCTATTAGGGAAGAAGGAAGTGCTGGAATGTTCTCCCTTTCCTTCCCAGGGTGATGGGTCCTGCTACAGCTAATAGTGTTACATGCACAGTAATACCGTGCATGTAACACAGAAACACGAATGGCCCTGCAATACAGAAGCACACTGCTTTACAATGGATAACGTTTTTACATTGTACAGCATCTCAATGCATTACATTGCATAACCTGCCTGGATTCAGTTCAGAAGGACAATTCATTCCTGGAAGGTTATTTCCATACAACCATCTTCAAAGAAAAGAAGATAGCAGGTGTCAAAGTTATTCTAACAGTACAATCATGTACACATGTATTTAGGAGTAATTCCCAATGGCTGCCCCATGGCTGATTGTGCCACAAGGGATGATGGGATGTGAAGTGGACCAGTTGGAGAACTGAGGAGAACAGTGGAGAGGTATGTGGCTAGAGTGTGGTTAGGGAAACTGTGAAACAGATCATGGTTACGCTGTCATGTGCAACAGCATGCCACGTGCTTAGTGGTAACCACACAGAGATGAGGTTATGCTAACCACATTCTCTGAAATGTCATCTGAACAGGTCCACTGAGTTCAATGGGACTTACTCCCTTGCCATTTAAAAAGGCAAGGGTTTGGGGGAAGAGAGGGTTCCTCCAACATGGAGCAGCAAGCCTGGAATTTGAAAATTACTATCAGAAAGGCAGGCCAGGGACTACATGTGGAACCAGCCAAATTAATCCCTTGCTCCAAATCGATGCATATACAATACATATACACAGTGTTCTACATTCTGTGAACTATCAACAGCTGGAATGGGAAATGTTCAATGGGGCTATTCATTTTATGCAGCTGCACATGATGGCCTACTCATTCCAAATACGAACCCTGGGCTTTCAAACAGCATAGGAAGGTGAAAGACAAGATGGCACCCTCCCATTTCAAGGACAGAAGCCAACTGGATGGCAACTGAATCTTCATTACAGCCAACAGGACAGCAGGCTAGCTTAGAGGGCACAGGGAAGGCCACGTGGCACACACACAGCTCTGTCCCCCAACTGCATGGAAAGGCAAGGAGCTCAAAGTCAGGGAGTCCTAGCATCTACTACCTGAAGCAGTTGTTTCCTTTTGCCTAATGACAGAGCTGCCTCTGGAACCAAGGGTGCTAGAACTTAGTAAGTGCCTTAAAATGGCATCCTCATGCTGCAATGGGTCTATATGATATTTCCCTTTCTTTCCTGTACATTTGAATTGTATTTTTCCCTCTGATGTCCAGGCCTAAAAGCTGTTTTTAACTAGTGTTGGCTGGTGAAATTTTAATGAGGTTCAGCTTGCTCTCCTCTGTACTGAGTAATTAGAAATACAGTAAAGCCATATTTTTTAGAGAGTTTTTTTAATTAAGATTTCTCAAATATTTTTTTCTGTTCTGTTTACAAATGTAGATGGAAGTGTTCAAAGGAAGAGAGTGCTGAAAGTCTCATTATTTTGCTGTCCCTGATTGTGTTTAAAGTGAACAAAAAGTTTCATAACTAAAAACCCCTCCCAAGTTTCAGCTTAAGACGGTAACTAGATGCAGACTCCATGGCTTGAACATCAGGTATGTTTTTTTCCTTCCTGCCTGCCTTCCCACCCACTTTGCATTGTTTACCATCCTGCCAGATGAAGAGTCCTGGAGAACTTGAAAGCTGGCACACAAAAGCAGGAACTTTAGTGGGTCTAATAAATGCATTAGAAGCTGGTGGCTCTGATGTCAGTGGGGTGGCGAATCCGCTCCAGGTTTCAGTCAGATCCAGTGAAAACTCTAAGAGAGCTATCCAATGTGTGAACCTATCCAATATATTTGTATTGTCCAACTGCAGGCTTGTGGACTTTTGTCATGCCCCATTTTTGTAAACTTGACTGGGTGTTTTATCTCACTTTAGAATTCTTTGCCTATATTGTTTTGTATGATTCGTCCTTTCTTTTTTAATAGTGAATGTAGTCTTTGCTATTAATCATTATGGGTATGATCCATCTCTGTCATTCTGTCTCTCTGTTGCTCTTTCTTCTACATTCAGTCATTTTAATAGATCTGACTTGCACCATTTCAAAGCACTTGCTGGGTGCATGGAATTGTTTGAAACTAATTTGAGTGTTCTTGTTTTTTAATCTCAAAGTTCTGCTGAATTGAATTGTATTTTGTAATTTCTAAATTTTACATTGATTGACATAAATTGACATTTATTGAGAATTTCAGAAGGTATTTTGGAGTCTTCACTGTAAGATCTGCAGATCTGGAATGCGATCGTTAATTGAAGAGTTCTTCAGGTTGAACACTAATTAAGGTCTGATTGGTCAACCATGTGCTATTACAAACTGGGGTGTTCAGGAAAAACCCTCTGTTCAGACATCAGCAGTGATATCTGACTTTTTACCAACCTTTCAACCCTGCATTTGTAACACCCTTATTCCTAAAACAAGTTTATGAAGAGCCTGCCTGATCATTAGGATCTTTGACAGAGACCCTGTTTCAGGCACTTTCACCCTCAGAGGTAATGTAGATGCCTCCCAGGGACAGGGCCGTCTGGATGGTAGCACCCCATTGATGGCAATTTCTCCACGAATCTATCCATAAGGTATCTACTTTACCCTCATTGACCAACATTAGATAAAAAATGGTTCTATTTGACCAAGTGATGCTTCCGCTGCTGTGTTCTGTTTTGTAGTCCCTCCCCCTCCTAAATTTTGGAGTGCTTTTATTATTATAATGTAATTAATTGTTACACTTTTTGCCTGCTGGGTGCCAGAAAGCTGAGCGAAATGGTTGTTGTCATTGTTAAGCCTTGCACGATGAGAAATCTCTCCAAAATCCTCACCCCTTCCCACAATTTTTTGGGGTAATTTCTTTTCGCTCCTCCCCTCCACCAATGAATGGCCTAAAATGCATAGATAGAAAAATTTGGCACTGTGCTCAAAGGAACCCTTTCTGTGCTGATGCGCTTTGCCTTCTGAGAATGCTTCCAAATGTCCGGGCTTCCATTAGCTTAACAGCTGTTTAGTGCTAAACAGTTGATTGAGTTGCAGTGCGGTAAACAACGTTACAAAAAGGAGATGACGCCTCTCCCTATTTCGGCCATGTTTTTATTCCCTGAGGTGTCAGGATAAATGGGCTTGCCCTATTATGTTCTCACAGGCAAGCGAACATAGTGTTATGATAGATAAGGTAAATTATTTATAAATGAATAACCAAACGTGCTCAGCATATGACTTTTCAGATACGGCATCTGCCTTTGTGAGAGATCTAAGGAAGGACGAGGGTTGGTGGTACAGCCGTCTCAACTATTCACAGTCACGAGGAATGTGGGGGGGAGTACAGCTGATAAGATAGCGCAAACCTTTATTCCAGACATGCATTATGAGGAATTGCTATTCACGACAACAGTGTGCTAATCAGCCTTTATTTCCAGGGGCATTCTTTCATGTCAGAAGGCTGCCAGAATTGTCAGGCATTCATTGGTGGAGGTCAGGAAGAGAGGAGGGGATTGATTTTTTTTTGTAATAGCACATTGCTTTGCTTCATTTCCTTGGTCATTAAAAGCAATGGGGAAAAATGATACACTTAAAATATTTAATATGGCAGGGGCCCTGTCCTTGCAACCAGAGCGTACGTGGGACTTCCTCTGATGCTGATGAGACTTCTGCCACTGGAAGGAACAATCACGCTAACTATTCAGTGGAGTAATGGCAACAATATTATCTAGGGATAATCGGCCGCAGCATGCCAGAGATTTCTTTTTCAAATGGCCAACATTTCGAGCCAAAGGACCACCTTGGAAATGAATCCCGAGCCTAGGATGAGCTCACCTGGATCCTGCAAACTGCCTCCACCTAGGGTGGCCACTGACAAATAACCATGAAAAGAGGATATGCGCCACTAAAAAAAGAGGAGAGGGATTTGCATGAAATTTACATATGGTGATTTATATGCATAGATGCAAATTTAGAAATAAGGATTACCATTGAAAAAGAAATACAGTATATCTAAGCACAGTGTGGAAAACAGTGGCCACTAGGGTGACCATATTTGGGAAACAAAAAAAGAGGAGACCCAGTGGGGGGCAGGGTGGGAAAGTGCACTTTTCGGGGCCTCTGGAAAGTCTGTCATTCCCCCCTGCCATGCTAATGGCAGCCTTAATGGTAGAGTGTGTCATTCCCCCAAGAGAAAATCCCCCTGACACCCAGGATAGACAAAACCCAGGCAAATCCATGGAAATCCTGACAGTTGGTCACCCTAGTGGCCACATGACTTTTGTGCTTGCCTGTTCAGACTGCTGTTCATGTGCTAACAACGGAGGGGCAACAGTTTTAATCGTTCTTTAATTTTAAAACGGGCCTGGAAAGACTAGCCTTTCAAATAGAGGATGCCTTCTTATAGAAGGCAATCCTCTGACAACACTAAAAATACAGGACAAATGGTGCCTTACCTCAACTCTAAAAGCCAAGTGGAAAAATTCCCGGTGGAACCAAAATGAGCTAACCCAAAATGGCAAAATGAAGGTTGAGCTAAAAATTCTCTTCGCAAGATTCTGATGTAGTGTAGAGAACATGTGTGTTGCTGCTTTCCCCTGTCAAGTGCTGTTTTGAAACATCACCAATAATTTGTACTCTGGAAGTGCTTGACTTACGGACCCCTGGGTCTAATTGGATCCGCTGATTTCGGCTAAATCCCATCCTGTCAACAGCTCAGCAGTAGGTACTATATGGAAACTCTAATTAATCTAGTAATAATGTCAATTTGTCAGATTGGATTTTTTTTTTACAAGGAAAAAAAAGTCCCTGCAAAAAGTTATGCTTTTCTGTAATCCCAAAATTGTGTATGCTACAATTTTTCACTTATCTTCTCTGATCTATATATGTATGATTTATGTGGATAGGATTGCTAACAGACCAATCCAGCATGCTCAAGTTTTGCTTTGTTGGTTTGTTTGGCTTTCGGAGCAGTCACCAGAAAAACAAGAGGTCACTCTAGTTCTTCTGCCCAGGCAAATGGTGTGCTGAGGTGAAAGACAACCCCAAACATACCCCCCTGCATCTAGGGGTGACAGTATGCAGACAGTGAGAAGAGGGGACAAGCAGGCAACTCTTAACACAAAGCATATAAGGGTTTAGGCACAATGGATAAACAAGTACCCTCAGGGCTAGGCAGGACCAGCCCTACCATTAGGCAGAGGGACATAGGAAAGAGATTGTTGATGATTTAAATCATTGTATTTTTACTGCCAGGGAGCAGCTGATGTGTTTGAGGAATTTTCAGCCTCAGTGTCGAAATAACTTGGCCTTGAGTGTTGTGGACTGTGGACCATGACTTTGGGGATGGGCATTTGCTGCTCCAACTAAGCTAGCAAAGTATCTTGGGTCTCTCCAGCCCTGAAGTTATAGGAGGCAAAGCCAAGCTCCATTTTAATATTTCACTTACATAGATGCATGGACTGGTCCTGAAGAGAGATGTAGCTGGACAAGAATGAGGATTGCTGCCAACTATATAAATTCTGGTTTTCTTTTTTCAAATGTACGTTGTTGATTTTTGAAAAAGGAATAAGGAATGATTACAAAACAACAACAACTGAGGACCAGGGAGTCAAAGCCCCCCAACACCAAAAATTCTTTATTTTGTCCTGAATTGGAACAGAATCTGGTTTCCTATTCACTCCTGTTCAATTTGCACAATTTTCCTATTCACGCAAATCAAACAGAGGTTGCAAATGACTGTGGTAAATGAGAAGAGAAGAACATCAAGCTGATGTTCGGAGAAATCTGGGCGGATGCGAACATCGCTTGTTTGCCAACCCCTGGGCTGAATCGAATGGTGTGTGATTTGCACAATGGGACCTTCCCTTTGCTCCCCTTGCAGCTCCCAGACCCCAAATCTGTTCCAGAGGTTCCCTCAATCATCTGGAACAGATTTGAGGGACAGGACTGCAAGGGGGAAAAGGAACTCTGTTCCACCAACAGACAGACAGCATTGGGCACAACTCAATATCTGGAAGGGTTTATATATTTTGGACTTGTACAGGCTTCTGTACTCTGCCCACTTTGTGGCCCGGCCCTGGGAAGCATTAGGATGGAATTGGACTTGAGGCCTACATCCCCTTCGTGAAAGAGGTTTGGCCAACTTACAAATTACAACAAGGGGATGTATCTGTTGCTAAAAAATAAAACATGGAGATGTAACTGTTTGTTGTTTCTCTGGTTTGAAAACATATGATCATGAAGTTAACTAATCACAGTGACAGTTCAATGATTATTTATGCAATCTTTTCCTTCCTCTTGAAAAGTGGTTTGGTTGCTTCTTCATCTATTACACATGTCACTGATCATGCAATTAAAATTAAATGGTACAGATTTAATACATCCATGTACTTAAAATTAAGTACTTAAAATTTATTTTATCCTCATGTAGGATAAGGCTGTCAATGGGTAGTAGTCATAGTCGCTATATGCCAACTCCAGAAACAGAATGCTATTGCACTCAAGTCCTGCTTATTGGTTTCCCAAAGGCAAATGTTTGGCCACTGTGTGAACAGAATGAGGGATCTATTTATTATATTAAGTATTTAATCAATTAATTTTCATATCTATACCACTCAATAGCCGGAGCTCTCTGGGTGGTTAACACCAATTTGTAAAATAATAAAATATAATATAAAAATACAGTATAAAACATACACATACAAAATTTAAAGCAATTTAGGCAGCAAAAACCAGTTTCAATAAAATATGTGTTTGCATTTGTGTTGTACCCCCCCCCCTCGATCCAGAGGGAGAGGTAGGTAACAAATAAATAAAATAATAATAATAATAATAATAATAATAATAATAATAATAATAATAGACCTGTTTCAATGATTGACATAAATACCCCATGATATGCCACTAAATGCCATTAAAATGCCTGGGAGTAGAGGGCAGTCTTAACCTGGCACTGAAAATATGACAATGTTGAGCAGTGGGGAGCTTATTCCATAGTCAGGGGCCCACCACTGAGAAGGCCCTCTTTCTTGTCACCACCCTCTGAGCCTCCCTTGGAGGAGGCACTCAGAGAAGCACCCTCAGATGTTGATTTCAGTGTCTGGCTGGGTCTGTTCAGGTCAGGAGAGGAGTTTTGTCAGGTATTGCAGTCCTGAGCCATGTAAGGCTTTATAGATTAAAACCAGCACATTGAATCATGCTTGGTAGCATCCAGGCAGTCAATGCAAGCAGGATTTGATGGATCCTTGGTCTGATTCAGCATGGTTCTTAGGTACCTATTATTATTATTTTAGTTTGTTTCATGCACAATTCATAGTACTTATTACTGACACTTAGTTGCAACAGTTTTAGATCTATTAGCTTACTCCAACCCACTATGCCAATGATGATTATAATTACTCTGCCTTACACTTACATTTTCTCATGTGAACTGAAACCAGACATGCGACAACTTGAGTTGCAGCTGAATCTGAACTGGAACTTGAACCCCCAAATGTAATAGCTTGTAGGGGTGTGCAAAGTGGGTCTTCTCTGCCCCAATATTCGATCTGGACCTTGGTAGAGGTGTCTGTCTGCCTCGATTTCCAGGGCAGGTCCCTCTCTCTCCGCCTTGTCAAATTACCCGTCGAAGAACCGTTCAGTATTCGGGTAATCGGTATTAACGGAAATGCTTACAGCTCTCTCAGTTTTAAAGATAAACACATGGAAATTGGCATTGTGACAGCTTTTAAAGAGGGCTTTAGGCTCGCCAATTTTAGAGCAGGTCCCTGTATTCAGTGATTTATAAGGAATTTTTAAGAATATGAACTCAAATGTCCTCCCTCAGGCACCTCTCGCAGGGGAGAGGGAAACAAAGCAGCAGGAAAGTGCTTAGTGCAACAGTAAATAAGTAAATATATTAATAAATGGCACAACAGCAGCACACAGCTTGCCCAACCTCAGAGAGGACAGGAGGTTTGCAGGAGGAGGAGGCACCCCTCCCTCATTGTTGGTCGGGCACATTGGAGTGAGTGAAGGCAATGACAACAACAACAACAACTTCCCTACACGAGAGGAGGAGGACAATGACCCCCTGCCTGCACCGGAAGCCCATCCAGCCAATAGGAGTAATAGTTTAACTGAGAAATAAACAGCCTGCCTGACTCAGGTATAGAAGCTTACTCACTGGCAATACCAGCCCAGCAGCACTTTCACACTGTTGCTGACTTGAGTCCAAGCAGAAAGGTGCAACCAACCAACCAGCCCTGCACTCTTTCTCCCCCATGGCCAGAACCAGCACAGCAGCAGTCAGTGCTTCCCACACCTCATGATGGAATGTTATCAAGGTGTGCTTTATTAATTGTGTAGTGCTTGTGTGGACTGCACAACCCTAAAACATACAAACATACAAGTACAAGAAGACGACGCTTGAAGCCAAGTAATTTTGAAGCCAAGTGCTGCTGGGAAGGCTCAACTTTGAGGAAGGAGAGCTAGAGCACATCAAACCATTAAGGGGAAATAAATCATCATCATCATCATCATCATCATCATCATCATCATCATCATCACACAACCCAGTCCTGCAAGGTGGGCGGGCAGGCACAGTGAAGGAAAAAGCTTTAACAGAACAGGCAGGCACATGTGCACATGCTGGGGGTGGAACAGGTGAAACAGTACCCTCTCTCTCTCCTCTCTCTGCAAAGAAACAGACTTGTCTCGATATCTCTCCCCCTCTAAATCTGTTTGCAAACAAAATGCCCCCACCTCACTCTGCACTGTGTGTGCAAAGATAAAAGAATCTCTCTCTCTCTCTCTCTCTCTCTCTGTGACCCTAATGAATACCACAAGACCAAGAACAGCAATGAGTGTGTGGAATCAAGGACAGTGAGAAAATTCCCTTCCCCGAACACTGTGATTGGAGGAGAACAGAATATGATCATGGACAGTGCTGTGGCAATTCCTAATTGGTTAGCCGCAGATGTCAATATCAAAGCTACCCCTCACCTCACTCAGCACCTTCCAAATATGGAGATATTCAATTCATACACACACACATACAAATGGTCAAATAATTACGGACACTTTAGAAGCACTGATTGGGCACATCTCTGCTCTGATATTAATTGATGGGGTTGGAAATGGCCAATCTCTGCTCTGGAAGATTAAATGCTCTGCGGATGTTCACGGTTACCAGATAATTCCGGGGTGGAGAGCACACCCCTAATAGCTTGTCTCTCTGCTCAGGACAGCTCCCCTGTTAATTCTATCATAAGATGATCCCGCTGGATCAGAGCAAAGGCCCATTTAGCCTAGTGTTTTGCTTGCAACAGTGAGCCATGAGATGTCTTCAGGAAACTTACAGTGGAGTATTATGGCATCAGGCATCCCCAGCCATCAATTTCTCTAGTAGTTATTTAACCCCATATGAATTGCATTATATTGCAGTATCAGCTCCAGTCAAATCCTAGGAAATGAATGTATCTGTAAATTAAGAAGGGAGGAAGAGAGGATGAGAGCAACATGAGAGACACAACATGGAAATTCATTAACGACATTTAGAAAGTAACTGTCTTATAAGTGTTCCGATAACTATCCGAGCCTCAAGGGGATTAAAGAGTCAACTGACAAACATAAGTGAGTCACCACTTTTTAAAAAAATGCATTTGTAGGAGGGCGAGAGACAAATATATGCACGGTAGAAATGACTGACTGTGAGGCTAGGGGTATCTGTACCCTTGAGATCCTTTTTTCCAGGCTAAAATTTTGCTAATGATGAACATGGAACCTATGAAGAAGAGATGTTGCTTAATTAGTTAATGTCTGTGATGTAAATGTTGATAAATTAGTTAATAGGCTAGACTCACTCCCAGCAGAGAGATGTTGAAGTGGAGCATCCACAGGGATTTGGAACAGGCTGAGATGATGACAATGGAAAGTTGTGTTTGCTGTAGCTTTGTGAATAGCATTGCAGCGTCATTTGGGTGACCTGCAATACTAGGAGCTGGAAAGAGGGCCAGGGAAATTGTACTGCAAGAATTTCAGTGGGTTACATGGGCATGGATATGGCTTTCTCTTTGGCATGGAACATGGTAAATATGAGAGAAAATGTCATCTATTATTTCTACAGCATTCCTCATTTTGCAAGTGAATGTTTAATGTTCCGTAATTCTCTGAGTAATAGGAAATTCTAGGGGCAACTACTGCATTTTTATCATCAGGAGAGAATAGAGGAATCTTATGACATTTTTGGTGATACCTGTTTGTTTCCAAATATATAAGCTCAGCAAAATGGACCTGGTGGACATTCTGACAAGTGCAAGTGGCATTCCATTCCACCCACCCTGCACCCCAAACAAACAGCATCCCCTTGGAGTCTTCCAGGCAGCAGCAAAAACCCCAACTTATTCGGCTGGATAAATTCCAGCTGCCAAACTCTTTTGCTCCAGCCCCCACCCAAGATGGTGTGTTGTGTTCGAAATTTCTGTCTCTACTATCCACCAGCCTAGAAAGAGAAGTGTGATCATGTGCTTCACAACCAAGTAGATGGCCATCTAAAGGGAGGGGACACCCATAAGACTGTTAAAGGTCTAAAATGATCACACTGCACCACTCTTCTGGTAAGTCAGCCTTCTCCAACCTGGCACTCTCCAGATGCATTGGACTACAATCCCCATCATTACATAAGAAGTGCCATGTGGGATCAGACGAAGGGTCCATCTAGTCCAGCACTCTGTTCACACAGTGGCCAACCAGCCATCGGCCAGGGACCAACAAGCAGGACATGGTGCAACAGCACCCTCCCACCCATGTTCCCCAGCAACTGGTACACACAAGCTTACTGCCTCGAATACTGGAGATAGCAACCTGCCTGGTCACTGAGGTCATCTGAGGGAATGCTCCTGGTGGTTCCACATGGACCTATGGTCCAACTGGAGTCCTCCAGGTGAAGAGTCTTCAGTATGGTAGCCCCCTTCCAATGGAATACCTTGCCTCTGGAGGTCAGGGAGGTGCCAACTTTATATTCCTTCCAGTGCCTCCTGAAAACATTGTTCCAGGAAGCTTTCCCTTAATGACCAGCTATGGTTTCATTTGCACTTCCTTTCTTTTAAAGATATTTTTATGTGTTTTTATTCTGGTTTTATTCTATTATTCTATTTGTTAACCGCTCTGAAATTCTTGAATAGGGAGCAGTATATAAATACTATAAATAAATTAGTGTAAAATCTTGGTACCCCCTTCCTCTCTTCACAGAAGGCTCTGAGGAGAAAGGAGCATTTCAGGCTGTCACGAAGGAAATTCCCCCAGTGTAAAAGCAAGGCAGTGAGTGTGCAGGAGAAGCATGTGCACAAGAGAAACAGGGTGTGTGTGTGGGGGGGGGGAGGTATGTACTTCTTGGCAAGTCTGGGCTGTACGATCATTGTAGTCTTTGGCTACACCATAACCCAGAAGAGTTGCCATGGGAACCATTGCAAAAAGAATAAATATATGAAGGGGCCTTGATTGTGAGAAATGGGTGGAAATAAGAGAATTCAATTAACATAGAAATGGTGTTTTTGTTTTGCTCCCCAAGCCACGGTAGGAACCTTTAGATTCACAAACATCTAATTAAGAGGAGAAGTTGTAGCGAATGTCTGTGAGGCCTATTCAGAGGAGCGTGATTGCTCTATAATTGAAGCAAAATAAATAGTGCTTTATTTTTCAAAATGGAAATTAAATGGTTCACTTTCTTTTGTGCTTCACTCTCCCCTTGTAACTTCTTCTGTACTGTGCTGGTTGGAGGCCGTCCGGCTACACTGACCTTCAAGAGGAATTCACAGGTGCAGTGGCTGTCAGCCATGAGGTAGCCAACCGGCTTTCATGGAGTTTAGAGTAAGGAGAACCATTGAACTCCCAACTCACCTATCGGCGTAGATCTCTGAAAAGGCTGAACGTAAACAGGTGCTAATCCATGGGGAGAAAGCCAAGGTAGCTTTTGATTATTTCTGATGCAGAGAGCAGGGTCGCCTTGTGTCCTATTTTACAGAGGATAGCCCTCTATTTGAGGGGGCGTCAGAGGACTGTGAAGGCACCCTCTCCTTGACGGGATGTCAAGTAAAAAATAAAAGTAAAAGTTAAAAGATAATAAAAATTAAAGATAAAGAACCATCGGAAGAGAGAACAGCAGGGGGTTTGAAGTTCCCCATCAGCAGCACCTAGAGAACAGGCTGAGCAAGGCACACAGGCCACTTGGTCAGAATCTTCTAGCTATGGTGAAATTGATGCTCTCTTCTCCTTCTCCTCCTCCTCCTCCTCCTTCTGATGCATGTCCTCTTTTGAGGTGATTCATAAGTGGCCACCCTACCTGAGAGGCACCACCAAAGCTGGTTCCTGGATCTTTCAAACCTGGGGTAATGCACATGTTTCTACAGTGGTGCTCTTGTCAGGGCAGATGTCCACAGTCCCACTAAGCTGAATTTGCAAGAGGGGCCCCACAAGTGGAGGTTGGTGGCACTGATGTCAGTGGGGCAGCGAATCAGCTCTGGGTATCAATCAGAACCAGTCAGAACTCTAAAAGAACTATTCAAAGTTCTTTGTAGCTTGGATAGCTAATTTAGAGTTCTGACTGGTTCTGAATGAGACCCAGAGTGGATTTACCGCCCCACTGACATTGGAACCACCAACCTCCACTGGTCCCCACAAGCAACAGGGCTACACATTACCATTTAAAGAGGACCCCTGCACCCAAGATCATTGCACCCAGGGTCTAAAATTACTTAATTGTATTCTTTAGAGGTTTGTCCTGAGCACAGAGGAAGTTTATAAATACTCATAACTCTTGTCACACTAGGACAAAGGAGTTAGCATTGGTTCTCCTCATGTGTCAGTGGAAGTTGGTGGCTCCTAGTTTAGTGGGGCAGTGAATCCACTCTGAGTTTCAGTCAGAATCAGCTGGAACTCTAAAGGAGCTATCCAAATACTTGAAAGGTTGTCACACAGAGGAAGGCTAGGATCTCTTCTTGATCATCCCAGAGCCCACCACCTCCCTAGGTAACTGGTTCCATTGTCATACTGCTCTAACAGTCAGGAAGTTTTTCCAGAAGTCCAGCTGGAATCTGGCTTCCTGTAACTTCAGCCCGTTATTCCGTGTCCTGCACTCTGGGAGGATTGAGAAGAGATCCCGGCTCTCCTCTGTGTGACAACCTTTTTAGTATTTGAAGAGTGCTATCATGTCTCCCCTCCATCTTCTCTTCTCCAGGCTAAACATGCCCAGTTCTTTCAGTCTCTCTTCATAGGGCTTTTTTTCCAGAGCCCTGATCATCCTGGTTGCCCGCCTCTGAACACGCTCCAGTTTGTCTGCATCCTTCTTGAATTGTGGAGCCCAGAACTGGACACAATACTCTAGATGAGGCCTGACCAGGGCCGAATAGAGAGGAACCAGTATCTCATGAGATTTGGAAGATATACTTCTATTAATGCAGCCCCAAATAGCATTTGCCTTTTTTGCAGCCATGTCGCGCTGCTGGCTCATATTCAGCTTGTGAAGTACAACAATTCCAAGATCCTTCTCGTTTTTAGTATTGCTGAGCCAAGTATCCCCCATCTTGTAACTGTGCATTTGGTTTTAATTCCTAGGTGTAGAACTTGGCATTTATCCCTATGAAATTTCATTCTGTTATTCTCAGCCCAGCACGATCACTTTGAAGTTTATTTCTGTCTTCCAGGGTGTTAGCTATCCCACCCAATTTTGTGTCATCTGCAAACTGATAAACGTTCCCTGTACCTTCTCATCCAAATCATTAATAAAAATGTTGAAGAGCACTGGGCCCAGGACTGAGTCCTGTGGTACCCCACCTCCCCCCAGTTTGAGAAAGTACTGTTGATAGAGTCCGATTCTGTAGCCAACTGTGAATCTACCTAATAGTTGTTCCATCTAGCCCACTTTTAGCTAGTTTGTTAATCAGAATATCATGGGGCTTTGTCGACTGCACTTCTGTTATGCAGCTTCAATCCAGTAGCTTTTTTTCCAGTTGTTGTACCCTTTGTGAGTAAATGGATTTTCAGCAATACAGGGATCTTTTCCAGAGAAATAGTGACAAACAAAACAAAACACAGCATTTTGTATTACACTGTATTCTAACTGTAATACAGTATTACACTGTATTCTAACCAAAAATAGCATTTGTACCATGCTGGGTTGAAATGTCTGGCCATATTTTATTGATGGATAACTTTTTAGCACTGTCTGAATTGGACTTTCTTCTTGAGACTGTGCAATGTCACTTGGACCAGGTAACTTCTTTTCTTTTCTTTTTTTTACAAAGGGAGGCATTAACTCAACCCCTAAACAAGCATCTGGCAACTCAGAATCACTTTCGTCTTCAGAATTATTTATTTCAGAAATATCAGACTCACTACTACTGCCAGATAATTCCTTCTCCTAGTCAAGTTCTCACAATTTACTCTTGCACTGTGAGTGAATTCTCCCCACCCACCACCCATTCCTGTCTTAATTCTCTGAGGAATTAAAAAAGGAAGATGTGGAGAAGGTACAGATTAATTCTTTCCTCCCCCTCTCATTTTTCCTGGCTGACTCTAATGAGAAAAAAAGGAAGAGATCCATGGAATAACCATGTTCTTCTAGCTGGCTGGCTGCTGGTGCTGGAGTATAGTTTGGAGAACTGCCAAGAATAAGTTTAGGCATCAGGGGTTTTAAGTGTGATGCAGTTATGAGGGGCTCCATCCCAAACCTCAGTTACCTAACCCTAATTGGTGGGGCAGAAAGTGGGTTCACTGGAGACAGAGCCAAGGGGGTCACCACCCTCCTAGAAACCTCTCTAGAATAACACAGAGAAAGCAGTTTGTGGAAGAGCCCACTTGTTGAAGCAAGGGGAGGTAGGGAAAGAAGAAGCTCATTTCACACACAGGCAAACTGAGGCAGGAGGCAAATAAGAGTCAATGGAAGAGAGTGAGTTTGTGTTGCATAATTGCAGCACGCTTAAGTTCCCAGAGCCAACAGAGAGCAGACTTTAAAAAAAAGTGTCTTAAACACACATGCACACAATTTCTCCAGGGTATGTCACAGCACAGAGAAAGGCATTTATAGACAAGCCCACTTCTCCAACATTTAAATTAAATGCAGATGGGAGACCAAGAAACCCATTTCACACATAGATAAACTGAGGCAGCAGCTAAATAGGAGCCAATGACTGCAAGTGAGAGTTTGGGTTTCATAATCACATGTTTAAAGGGGGGAAATGCGCTCCATCAAACAGGAAGAATTTAGCCACGAATATATTAACCTGCACCATGGAAAGCAAATAAATTATTTTTTAAAACCATGTTTTCACAATATAATTGAGATGAATTATACAGCAAAACAAAATAGATTCTAGGCCCAAACACACACACACACACTCAAGAATTTCTCAATCTGAAAATCACACACACACCAAGCCCAAATAGATTTTTACATGACATGGCACCACAGAGTTACATGCATTCCCTATTCAGTCACAACCCCGTGAAAATATTTTTACATGAATCTATTGGGCTCTGATGGGAATGGTTTTTGTTAAAACAGAAGTATTTTTGCTGAGGGAAATAATCCCCTACCCGCCCAGAAATGAACAAAGGAGATAGCAACCACCACCAGCAAGAAACATTACAAAAAACAGCAGTAAGATCATGCCAGGATGAAGATGAGAGTGATGTTCTTGAAGGTGCCTGCCCCCACCCCACCCTGCTCAGACTGAGCTGGCCAGATAGGCAAAGGTTAAACAGCAAACAGTAAAACTTTAGCAAAACTATTATACACGGGGCAAAACAAGCTGCCAGCAAAAAGCAACACGCAAACAACAACAACAACAAACCCCCAATATACATAACGACAATGTGCTGAATATTAAAACCCCCAAAAAGAAATAGTCTACGAACCGGATTCAATTCACAAAAAGGCAAAAGTGGGGTAAATAAAATGTTCCTCAGTGCAGAAGATTTGAATAGTGTATTGAGCATTTTCCTGACAAACAATATTAGGAAGTGTTTTTATAAGGGAGAGCAATAATATAAATGGAATGCTAGATTGTCAGCAGACTGTATTAAGGGAATGAAATGATATCAGTAACTTAAAGAAAAGGAGAATCTTTTAGAACATACTTAAACAGGGTGCAGTTGGCAGCCGCGGGGAAAGCAGAGGCAGCAACCTGGGGCCTGGGCCAGTTGCTCCTTATGTCTTCCTTGTTCCTTCCTCCTCTTCAGTAAAGCAGGCCTCGGCAGTGTCTGCTCACTGAGGCTGCTTAGCCCGGCCTGCCTGGCATGTGCTGCTCTCCGCTTCACACTTGTGCAGTCGCTCCTTCCTAACCTTTCCACCCTGCCCCACCTCTTTCTAAAACAACAAGCCCCTTCTTCCCGATAATTAATCACCATGACAACGAGGCCTCAAAGCCTCCGCCCAAGTAGTCACCCAGCAGTGAGCTGACCAAGCAGCCCTGGATCTGGCTCTGGAACTGGATCAAATCTTCATCTCCACTGCCACTGGCTTCTCAGCCATCCCAGAATGCAGGCTATTATAACAGGAGTCCTAAAACTGGGGTGGCAACTGGGGTGGCAAGCTCCTTGTTAAGAGGGGGGCTTGCCCCCCTCCGCCCCCCCTTGGAGCCGCCACTGCCTAGGGAGGTTGTGGGCTCTCCCACACTAGAGGCATTCAAGAGGCAGCTGGACAGCCATCTGTCAGGGATGCCTTGAGGTGCATTCCTGCATTGAGCAGGGGTGTTGGACTCAATGGTCTTATGGGCCCCTTCCAACTCTACTATTCTATGATTCTAAGATGCTGAACCCATTTTGGGGATGGGGTTCAGAAGTTTGGACAGCCCCTTTACTAGGGTGACCATATGAAAAGGAGGACAAGGCTCCTGTATCTTTAACAGTGGAATTGAAAAGGACGTTTCAGCAGGTGTCACTTGTATATATGGGGAACCTGGTGAAATTTCATCTTCATCACAACAGTTAAAGCTGCAGGTGTCCTGCCTTTTTTTGTATCTGGTCACTCTAGTATAGCTCCTGCAGCTTTCACTGTTGTGATAAAGATGGAATTTCACCAGGTTCTCCATATATACAAATGACACCTGCTGAAATTCCTTTTTCAATACAACTGTTAAAGATACAGGAGCCCTGTCCTCCTTTTCATATGGTCACCCTACCTTTACATTTCTGACTGAAACCCAGAGCAGATTTCAGCCCCAGTGGAATAGGAGCCACCAGCCTCCACTGTCATGAGTTTAATAACAAACCATACTGAATCTCCACTGGTGATTTGCTCTGGCCTGTGGGGTTTGAGTAAAAGAAAAGTGCCGATGGCTCTTACTAGGGCTGAGCATAGTCATCTTTAGGGTTAATGATTTAGCAAACTCCTTTATTAGAATGTAAGCCTATGCGGCAGGGTCTTGCTATTTACTGTTTTACTCTGTACAGCACCATGTACATTGATGGTGCTAAATAATAATAATAATAATAATAATAATAATAATAATAATAATAATAATAATAAATCTTTAGCAACAATGGCTTATTTGTGGCTCTAGGCAAATGGCTTACCTGAAGGTGTTCCTAATTTGACCCAGATATCAACTTTGAGAAGGCAGCAGACCTGGCCATATGCTGCATCAGCAAATTCTGAGCTCATTTCAAGCATATTGACTGAGCCAGCCCAGAGCAAACCTGTCCAACCAGATCCAGGTTCTCTTATTACTTAGTTCAGGGGTGGGCAGAAGGTCGATCTCAAGATGTTTTCAACTTCAACTCCCATAAGTCCCTGCCAGCATGGCCAATGGTCAGGAATGCTAGGACACAAAGTCCAAAATGTCTGGAAGTCTACTTTCTGCTGACTCTTAGCTCCCTCTCTCATAATACTAGAACCAATGGGGTCATCCCATGAAGCTGATTGGTAAGAGATTCAGGGCAGATAATAGGAAGGACTTCTTTGGGCAGTGCATAGTTAAACTATGGAATTCACTCACGCAAGATGTAGTGATGGCCACCAATTTGGATGGCTTTAAAAGGGGGTTAGACAAATTCCTGGCAGTGAAGGGTATCAATGACTACTAGGGCGTTGCTAGACGTACCGGGTGTTCCGTCGTTGAGGAGCGGTGAAAGCGGCTTTTCCCGTTCAGCCGTGACGCCTCATCATCCACACCTGCCTTCGATTTGTGGCGGAAGTTTGCGCCGGTTGTGCTGCTGCCGCCGCGAGAACGGTTGCGCAGCCACACCGGCCTGATTGCCGCGGCTTTTTTTTTCGCTCGCTGCACGGTTTGCGCACGTCCGAAAGACCGCAAACTTGCGCAGCCGTCAGCGATGCTGCCGCCGGCCCTGGCGGCGGCAGCGGCGGCAGTGCCAGTGCCAGCCGAAGTGCTGCTGGTGCTGTTGAGGGTCAACATTGATGCGCTCACTTCCTGATGGGGGTCGTGGCGGGTGTCATATGACCCGAGGTCAATCGTCTGCATGGCCACTCTGTGCCTACATCTCCCATCATGCCTCTGAGGTGTCGGCGGCGATGACCGCCTCTGTGCCCTGTGCCCCATCCCAAGGAGCCAACCCACATCTGGCCGTAGCCATGGCAGCAGCCCACAAACAGCTCTGCCCTCTGCCAGCCTGGTACCCACACTAACAGGCAGCGTACAGCACCGCCATTATGCGGCCACGGTAGCTGCCCACCGCAAGGAGTCACCAGCCACTTTTCCGGTCCTCCGTTCCTGCGCAAACTGTCACTGGGGAAATAAAAAAAAAAAGCCGCTCCGCCGCGCTGCCCCAGCTGCCGGACTGCGCGCAAATGGCGGAGGCGGCTTGACCGAAGCCGCTGACCACTCCCCCTTAGCACGCCTTTTCCTGCCCAGTGCGGACCGCAGTGACCTCACATCCTCCCACACGTACTCCGAATTACCGCGGGACAGCAGGAAAAGGCGTCCTAAAACTCACTTTTTTAAAGTCGGGAGAAAGAGGCTTCACCGCGGGATAACGGCGGATCCTCGTGAACGTCATCTGGAAGCCTCGACGTGACTGCGGAAGGTAACGCGCGCTAGAGCCTCGTCTAGTAACGCCCCTAGTCCTCATGGCTATATGCTACCTCCAGTATCAGAGGCAGTAAGCCTATATACACCAGTTGCTGGGGAACATGGGTATTGTTGCACTTCTGTCCTGCTTGTAGGTTCCCCATGAGCAGCAGTTTGGCCACTATGTGAACTGAATGCTGGACTGGATGGACCCTTGGTTTGATCTAGCATGGCTTTTCTTATGCTCTTAGTTATTTCATTAATTAAATTTAATAGATTTCCAGGAGAGTTGACAGTACATCCAACCAGTTAATAATACCACAATAAAATAGTATCACAGGCAGATTGGCTGACTATTTTATGGGCCCACGTTACCATATCCCGTCATACTGACATTGCTTGGTGTTCTGGCAATAGTTAATATAACATTCTCAGTATTATGCATCCTGGAAAAGAAATAAACAAATTGTGATGAATTCATTAAAGAATCCCTTTTTTGCCTTTTGATTTAGAAAGTCGAGAGAAACATATGGAAATGAGGGGGAAAATACTTCCAGCTCTTG
This sequence comes from Elgaria multicarinata webbii, assembly GCF_023053635.1. Classification (NCBI taxonomy): domain Eukaryota; kingdom Metazoa; phylum Chordata; class Lepidosauria; order Squamata; family Anguidae; genus Elgaria; species Elgaria multicarinata. Next base: position 28,748,280 of record NC_086171.1, on the reverse strand, counting down.
TAATTATTCAAGGTCATATTTCAATGTGAGTCCACACAAAGAATACCCAGTGCTGGAAGTTTTTGTTTCTTTCCATCACATTTCTCCCCGCCCTGTGCAGTTGTACTGCTCCTTTTATTATAGCTGTCACAGTCTGTTCTGCATCCAGTATGATTTGGATCCCCAAAGATTTCCCCCTCATATAGCAAACATCCTGAAATGGTGACCTGCTTCAACAACAGGAAACATATTTCTTAAACAGTGCAATATCTGCTCATTTTAAATTGTCCCATTTCCAGAAAGATTCTGACATCAAGTAATGTTAGCCTAACATTTGCTCTCATCTCGTGTAACTCCAAACCACATCAAGCCTATGATTGTGTGTTCATTCTGAATAGCAACCAGCCATTTCTTCATCTTCTAATCAATACACACTAAATAATAAGTAACAGCAAACAACATCAAATCAGACAAATATCAAAAGGTCACTGCCCATCATTCGTTTTCCATCTACCAGCAACTTGGCAGGACTCAATTTAATCAACGATTGTTCTAATATTTTAACCCTTGATGGGATCTTGCTATGGCCACCAATAAAGGTTTCAACCATCTAGATTTTAATGTGTTATTTGATTAATTAACTCAATGAAATAAAGATTACAGAATGCCAACACAGGCAATAGTTTGCTGTTTTCTCTTGACAGCAACATCTGTTGATGGAGAGCTTTTCAACTTAACTATATAAGATGGACAAACAACTCGTCATTTGGACAAAGTCTACCTTAAACACAATGGGCTGGATCCAGAGTTAATCATACTTATAGTTTTAATTATTTGTAATTGTTTTTATTGCTTTTTAAAAATTTCTACTGGTTTTAATTTGTTAATGATTAAACACTTTTTAAACTGTGTATATTATTTATGTTCATTGTTCTGATTTTATCTGTACATCACCCTGATATCCCAGTGATATAGGGTGGGATACAAATGTTTTAATAAAGAAATAAAATAAATAAGACATACTAGAAGATCCTGATCAACTTTCTGCTTCTTCCTGGTCTATTTTGACTGACAGCAATTCTCAAAAGTCTTGGGTAGAGGTCTTCCATACAACCTAGGCAGGATCTACACTACCGTTTTATAGTGGTACTGAAGTGCACTGACAACAGTTGGGGCCCATGACACATCTACACCAAGCAGGATATAACACTATGAAAGCGGTATGAAAGTGGTATACGATCTGTGTTAATGGGCTCCAACAATTGTCAGTGCACTTCAATACCACTATAAAGCAGTAGTGTAGATCCTGCCTCCATATACCACTTTTAGTGCAATATCCTGCTTGGTGTAGATCTGGCCCTACACAACTTACTAGCCAATGCTTTTAACTGGTGATGTCAGGAATTATTTGTCCTTTTCCCAAACATGGGAGTTCAATGTCTGGAGCACCCCATGTGTATTTCTTTGTCAAAATCCCTGTGGGTGAGCAGGATTTGTTGTGCCTTTCTACCATGCAGTGACCATCTTCTCACTGTTCTATTTTTAAAACTTCTCAAACTAAGACACCTGGCTGATGCTGTAGCAATCAGAGCAGCCTTGGTCCCCTCTCCCGGTTTTTATATGATGCTCGTGACTAGCCCCATGCAATATCAGACAAGAAAGATGACCTCTCTCAGCACTGCAGCCACTCAGCAGGAGACGGAAAACCTAATCAGAAGACTCAGAAGTATAGCCGCTTGGGAACCAATTTGGAGGTGATAACCCTAACGGCAAAACGTCTGTACTAACCTTCACATAGTTGTATTACTTGACTTGGAAAAAAATGGTTAAGAATCCAGATAAGGGCACAGTGTGTGGGCCTGTCCAGAAGACACCGTAAATGCTGCTGGTTAAGGCTTTTTGTAAAGCAGCAGTGTTTAAGGTGTCTTGTGCAAGGCTTTTTGCTAAACCCTGCTCACTCACTAACCACAGTCAGATCATCTGCAGCAGAGTCAGCGGCTCTAACCATGGCTTAAGGTGTTGTGTGCAACAGCATGGCTTGTGGTTAGTGGCTAACCCCAGAGAATCACAGTTTAGCTAACCACAGAGCCTGAAGTGTCGTCTGAACAGGCCATGTGTGTGTGTGCGCGTGTGTGTGTGTATGCTGAAGGGGGAGCAGTGCCGACAGACAAATGTCCTGGAGAACGTCGACCTCCATCTCTTGCGGATCCTTCTGTGTCTTCGTATCTCATTTCCACCCTTGCAAAAGGCTGAAGCACACACACATTTACTGTATGCCAGTAGTCACAAAAGGCTCCTAACAACCCTGTCTCTTGAAAAGTAAAAAGGACTTCAGGGAAGCAATTCAAGTTTCCAGAATGACTAGGCAGGAAAATGTATGAAGGCTTTAGGAAGAAAAGAATCTATTAAAGGGATGCACTTAATGTGAATCACATTATTAAAAAGAAACTCAAATGACATTCCCCCCACACCCGCCACCCTGTTTAGAAGGTTTAATCATCTTCTAGGCTCTCAGCCGCCTAAACAGAGTATTAGACCTTGACTATCTGGTTTCCCTACCTTATACCTGTCTCTTTGTAGTAGTTTATCTACTTTAGAGGTGAAACAGAAGAGTTCTTTTTGCCATTCAGTTTAGATTAATCTACAGCTCTTGGACTATGAGAGGGCAAATGAAAAGCATCCCTTCTTTAGTCTGGGATGATTGAGGTGCGACTTCCCCTTCCACATTGGTTGTTGCCAACATCTGACTCATAGCCATTATTCAGAGTATCGCTGCTTCAAATAGGATGACCATTTGTGAACAGCCCCTCAAAGATGACAAACGAGGACATCACATTTTGCAAAAAATAAATTTTAAAAATGCATATGCTAATTGATTCATACAGATGCAAATGTAGAAATAATTATTAGGATTTTAATAGCAATATAGTATGTCTCACCTCAATGTTGAAGATTATGACCAGGTGATCTGCCATTGTGGTTGAGAGGAGGGTGTGCATGGAAAATCATCCCCACACAACCTCTTCCCCATTTTAATTGTGCTCCCACCAGCCCACAATTCAACTGTTTGGCACGCAGGCAGGAGCCCAATTTAGATAAGGAAAATGATGCGTGGGAAGGGTCATTCCCACACACTGTCCTTCCCCATTTAACTGGTGTGCCCAACTGATTGGCACAGGGTTGAGAGATGAGATTGCAGTGCACAGAGAGAGGAGATTTAAACCTCCTTATTCCCACATGTTGAGATGGGGAGAAAGAGTGGGCATGTCTACACTGGGCGATATCTCCGGGATCGTCCCGGGATCGTCCCTGTGCATCCACATGACACACAGGGGATTTTATTATTATTATTATTATTATTATTATTATTATTATTATTATTATTATTAATTTATTTACATTTATATACCGCCCCACAGCCGAAGCTCTCTGGGCGGTTCACAAAAGCTAAAAACAGTAAACATTAAAAATATACAAAATTTAAAAACCATCAGAGACATGAAAACAACAGTATAAAAACAGCAGCATCCATTTAAACAACAATTATGGGATCCATTAAAAGCAAACTTAGCGTTCAATGCCTTTAAATGCCTGGGAGAAGAGGAAAGTCTTGACTTGGCGCCAGGCGAGCCTCATTGGGGAGATCATTCCACAGTCGGGGGACCACCACCGAAAAGGCCCTCTCCCTTGTTGCCATCCTCCGACCTTCCCTCGGAGTAGGCACTCAGAGGAGGAGCTTAGATGTTGAGAGCAGTGTACGGGTAGGTTTATGTCGGGAGAGGCGTTCCATCAGGTATTGTGGTCCCAAGCCATGTAGGGCTTTATAGGGACAACACACCTTGAATTGGGCTCGGAAACGTATAGGCAGCCAATGCAAGCGGGCCAGAATTGGTGTTATATGCTCAGACCTCCCTGCACCAGCTATCAATCTGGCCGCTGCATTTTGCACAAGCTGTAGCTTCCAAACCGTCTTCAAAGGCTGCCCCATGTAGAGGGCATTGCAGTAATCTAATTTGGAGGTTATCAGAGTATGGACGACTAAAGCTAGGATCCCAGGAGCAGGAAGGGATGATCCCTCCATTCCACTATACCCTCCATTCCACCATCCCTCCATATCACCATACCCTTTTTTATTGGTTTTTGATGCAGTCCCGGGACAAACCCGAGGACTGGGGGTGGTGTGGACAGCTGTCCCAACTTCTTCCCTCTTCCCCACGAGTAACAGGAGTCATCTGAGGGAGGGAGCCAGGATGGGAAGAGTCTAGGGCCATCAAGGGTGGGGTGGGGTCTTCTTCTCTCTTTTTTTTTAACTTACTTTTTTGCTGGGGCGCAGGTGCGCTGCAGCTCCAGTATTCTTAAAAACAATGGTGGGCGTGATGTCCTCCTTCCTCTCTGGACGTCATGCGCCACATGTGAACGCAGAGGGAGGATCTCACGATCAGCATATCGTGAGATCCTCCCCCCTCCCTCCTGGATCGCCGGGAGGTGTAGACATGCCCAGTGTGTGGATAAGTGTCTCTTTCTTTATGTATGTCAGTGTGTGACTGTGTGTTGTCCCTTACTCAGGCAGTGCTCAGTTTCGGGGTTTCAGAGTTTGCAAGTCTGAGCATGTGCTACTAGTTTATACGATATACTTTCCTGTTTATGCAAATACAGGAATGATTCCCAGGGATTTTTCATTTTGTTTCTGAAGTTATATCAGAAGCAACTCTTAGGGGTTTTATTTTAGCCTCTTTTTTTTAAAAAAACATGTTCAGCAACATTCACTCTGGGTGGGCATAGCCATGTACATGAGATTCCAATGCAGCAACCCCCCTGCTAAATAATTATCGTCTTGCATCTTTTGACAGTCTAAACCTGCTCTTCCTAGAAGCTGCTTCTCCGTTAGATCCATGCCCTAAAGGATCGTTTGGAGTGAAAGCATGCTTGCATTTTAGAAGTCTGTGGAAAAATTGCCCGATGTGAATACTTTGTGATCATTCTTTGAGCACTTCCAGAGATTACACATCACCTGAAGAAGGTATCTTTCTGCCAGCCTGAGTCAGGGCATCAGCTGATGTGGGCCTGTGAATTGCTTATGAACTTCCCCGTCAGAGTTCTAAAAGGGAAAAATCATGAGGCATAAAAGGTGCTCCTTGACGTGATGTGGCAGTGAGAGGCTCGTGGGTGGTGGGTGGGTTACTCATCTCCATTACGCAGAGCAGAGACTTCGTGTGGAAAGAGGTAGATGAGGGGAATATCTCATGATAGTGTCACCTGTGCACTAAATTTGAACTGTGCTGACAAAACCAGAGGTGATGATTTATCTGAGAGAAAATAATCGAGTAATAGGTATAGAAGTCAACCTCATTAAGATGTAGATGCGTAAGACGTCCTTGAGGCTGGCAAATACAGAATTTAAAAAGGATATAGCAGAACGAGCATCAAGCCAGGTATGAAGACAGCCGAAAGGAGAGGCTATTGAATGAAAACAGCTTCGAGGGAATAGACAAGCTCAATATCATGACCTGTGGAGGATCAAGGGTATCAGATATCATTTCCCTGGGTTAGGATATCCCAAGGGCTTATTCTATTCATTGGAGAGGCCAAGTAGTATGTTCATCCAGAGGAGGTTTATGGGGATTTCTGAAGCAGTGTTAGATCAGCTGGGTTTATTGGTATGTCAGGCAAGTGGATGAAGAGGAGGAAAGGCAAGGCAGGCAGACCGCATTGAGTCTTTGTAATCGGGTCATTGTGTATCCTATTAGGCTTGTGGTGCAGCTTTGGGTCGTCAATCGGAGTCCCCATAGTTTCTGATAGGGCAAGTTCAAGATTTTGTAAATGGAGCTGTTTTCTTTTTAAACCCTACCCATAATCAGTGGGGATGGGTAGGGAACGAGGGGGTGAAGCAATCTTTGGGGAATGATCCGTACTGTGCTAAGGTCAGGCACAGGCAGGAGGGATGCCAGTTATGCTCAATATATCCCATTGACTCTGGACTTATTCAGACCCTGCCACATGTTGCTAACCCCTCCCTTGCACTGGGGTTTTTGTTGTACTTATTGACTGCAGCCAAGCGGGGGCTTTATAATGTTGTATTTGTCTGTACACTTGGGTGTCTGTTTGTCCAGCTCCTGAGCTCCCAGGCTAGCTATGGATCCAAGTTTTAAAACCAGCACTCTAAAATCCAATCCGCCCACCTGATCATCAGAACATCACAGCTGGTGCTTCAATAAATGCAAGCCCAAGACTGCTTTGGGTATGAAGAGTTAAACTTGACTCGGTTTTTGGATCCCAGTCTAACTCTGCAAATTCTTCGCATGATACCTGTAATTTGGGGGTAAAGAGGGGGTAAACAGACTGTCATTTGAAGAAAAAGTCTGTATGCCACTCAGATTTTGATAGTGACAGATTTGAAGGAGATTCGTTCACAGAATAACAATTGGCACCAGTGTGGGACATGCTGCAGTTCATTTCTAAAAAGAGAGGTTTTTAAAATTATTTTTTCAGGCATTAGGAACATAGGAAGCTGCCTTATACCAAGTCAGATGATTGGTCCAGTGAAGGCTGGTGGCTCCAATTTTGGTGGGGTTGTGACTCCTTTCCTGGTTCCAGTCAGTACCAGCCAAAACTCTAAAGAAGCTGTCCATGGTGATGCCAGAACCTTGGTCAGCTTCTTTAGAGTTCTGGCTGGTTCTGGCTGAAACCTCGAATGCATTCACAGCCCCACTGAAATCAGAGCCACCAGCCTCTACTGGATTGGTCTGGAGCGTATTTTCTGCATTGAATGGCAATGGCTTTCCAGGGCTTCTGACAGGAGTCCTACCTGATGATGCCAGGTATTGAACGTGGGACCTTCTGCCTGCAAAGCATGTAATTCATCACTGAGCTATAGGCCTTCCATAATCCAGTGATGAGCCCTGCCCCTGAATTAAGCCTTCAGATAGGTGTGTGTGTGTGTCCATGTGTGTGTGTCCTCAAATGGCAACAATTTTGGGAAGGGGCCAGTGCAAATCACAGTGCTTTTTCAGTGTGTACGGTTTGACCAGTGTAAGGATATTTGGGCTGTGTTTAATAACTATGTTTATTAGCACCATCTACCAAGAGTGTATCAGACTATTGGACTAGATTTCATCAGCTAAGTGAAAACTGGCCAATAAGGAGGGCCAAATTGGAGATGGTCTACACCAGCTGATGCCACAGATGGAGGACAGAAGATCTGTTAAAATTGCAGCTGAGTCCACATTGGTACTACATTGCTACCTGCAGCTAACATTTCCTGATGCAAACGTTCCCATTGTTTCTCTCTGAAGAGATTCCTTTAACACACACTGTTTTAATAGCTCTCTACAGTTATCTCTTGTAAGTGTGTCACTGGCCATTTTGTCTTAAAGAATACAAGATACAAGGTGGATACCATTTTTATGTGTTTCCTTCGGTCGATGAGGGTAGGCCAATCTTCGTGCCAGCCTCCTCACCGCTCTTCAGGAAGTGCTGACAGGAATCCTCTGAGAATTTGGAGAGCTGGCAAACGCTTATCAACAGACGCTGGTTCCACAAACATTGGGGTGACACTAGAATATATAGCTTAAAGGTGGGAAAGGAGACATTGAGAGCATACAATGATTAACGATAAAAAATGTTTATATATATATATAACACACACACACACACACACACACACACACACAAATAATGGGTGACTTAAGAACAGCAACCGCTAGGCAATTACCTCATTTCTTCTTTGCTCTGCCTGAACAGAAAAGCCATCATGTTGGCCTGCTGTCTTTATGCCTAAGCCAGCTATGAGCAGTATTTGGCACAAGGCCTAGCCTAGGCCAGGGCCTGGTGGTCTATATTAAATTGGCTGTTGGTATTGGCTCTGGATAATGGGAGTGGAAGGACCGCATCACAGTACCCATAATTTCTTTTGTTCTTTAAATCCTACATTACACATTGTGGAGTCATATATAATAAATGTAGTGTGAATTACCAATGTGAATATCTTCACATAAATCTCTTTGTAGTTGTTGTTTTTCTTCCCCTAGAGGCTGATGTGTTACGCTCCATATATTCAGTACCTTGCATGGGGAGTTTTTCATCTAAAAGATCATAAATGAATGTTTTTCAACCAAGGGTGCATACAACCCCCATGGGTATGCATCTGATGGGTAAAAATACTCAACACAAAGGAATTAGGCCTGTCTCCATCTTGGAACAGCAGGCTGATGGAAGAACATAAGCAAGAAGCTCTGTGGGGAAACAGGAAACTAAAGGTTATGTTGGTAATGCTCACACAACTTCCTGTTGTTGCACTCATTACAGGAAGCTAAGCCAAATCAAAACTTTGCTGGCCAGGCCTGGACAGTGTGCATGCTCACTTGTCATGCGCACTCTTATGCACATGAGTTGTAAGAGAAGGCTTATACGAATGTCTTCCTTTCTGAAGCAATATGAAAGCAGCTGCAGTAGTTCATATACTTTTTGCTTGGAGAGAATACTACTCGTCTGAGTCCGTTTCATGCATGAGATAGGGTAAACAATTGCCTGTGAAAGCTCGTGCCAAGATAAACTAGACTTAGATAGACTTTTGGTTCCAACCCCAGATAATGGGGTATTGGGTTGGCCTTGTGGTAGTGAACACATAGTGACATGCCGTGTCAGGATGGCTGAGTGGTCTAAGGCGCCAGACTCAAGGTGATGACGCCGCCTTTCTGCAGCCAGGGCTGGGTGTTCTGGTCTCCGTATGGAGGCGTGGGTTTGAATCCCACTTCTGACACATCAGTTTTTTCACTGCTCCGAAATTTTTCAATGGGGAGCAGTATATAAATATTCTAAATAAATAATTAAATAAACACTCTCACTTGTGAGAATGGGGAAGGCCTTATGTGAAATTACCGAGGGCTCATCTACACCAAGCAGGATATTGCATTATGAAAGTGGTATGAAAGCAGTATATAAAAGGCAGGAGCCACACCAAGCAGGATATAACGGTATAAAAGTGGTATATGGTATGTGTCAGTGGGCCCAACAGTTGTCAGTGCACTTCAATACTGCTATAAAGCAGTAGTGTGGCTCCTGCCTTTTATATACTGCTTTCATACCACTTTCATAGTGCAATATCCTGCTTGGTGTAGATTAGGGTGACCAACTGTCAGGATTTCCCCGGATTTGTCCTGGTTTTTTTTCTTTTTCATGGTGTCAGGGGGGATTTTCTATAATTTTCAATAATGTCCTGGAATGACACACCTTCCCCTTTAAGGCTGCCATTAGCATGGCAGGAGGGACTGACATGCTTTCTTGAGGCACATCATTCCCCCACCCCGAGCTCCAATTGAGGTCTTAAAGGGGAAAGTGGGTCATTCGTGGACATTATAGAAAAGGCCCCAATTGGAGTGGATGGTGGTGGTGCAGAATGAAATCCTTTCCCCTCCTCCACTCCAATCAGGTTCTTTAAGGTGGCGGGGGAATAACGTACTTTCTGCAGGACTCAGAAAGCTACTTCCCCACACACACACTAGGTGTGCTCTTTTTTGGTTTCCCAAATATGGTCACCCTAGTGTAGATGAGCCCTGAGATCGTGTCTACTGCTTTGGGCTCCCTCGTCCACAGCCTCTAGCATTTCCCTTGAGTGTCAGTTCCACTCCGTAGCTGCCTTGTGCCAAATTCCTGTGAGTAAGCCAAGAGCAGATTGATCTAGAACCACTATTGTTTGCTTCAGCCTGGACTCCAGACTCTCAGGCAGACAGGGCTGTGCTCTTGCTGCTGGCAGAGGCAAAAGTGAGCTAGCTAAACAGTTTCCTAATACAAATGCAGGTTTGGTTCAGTCCCTTCTGTTTCTTTCACATGAGGATAGTGGAGCTGCAGCCAGTTGCCATGGAGAAAGGAGAACAAGATCAGGTAAGAATGGCAAGAGCCAAAACCAGCATTTAAGTGCCAAAACCAGCATTTATTTATTTTTACTTCCTCATGCCTTGCTTTGCCTGGAAAAGCAACCACATACACCCACCCACCCACAATGTTCTCTATCATCCAGGGCTGTAGGACACAAAGTAATGGTCAGAGCTGTCAGGATAATGGAACCAACTTCTGAGGGAGGTGGTGGGCTCTCCATCGCTGGAGGTATTCAAGCAAAGGCTGGGCAGCCATCTGTTAGGGATGCTTTAAACTGGATTCCTGGGCTGAGCAGAGGGATGGACTTGATGGTCTAAATGGGCTCTTCCAGCTCTGTGATTTTATAGTCAGTTGCACAGACTGAGAACACACCCGTTCTTGCCATCCTGCTCTGGCTGTGTGATGTAATGGTTAGAGTGGGTTATCTTGGGCCAATCACAGTCTCTCAGCCTACCCTGGCTCATGGAGTGTTGTGAGGATAAAAGGAAGGGACCAAGAACAGTGCCTTGAGTCACTCTGAAGCAGGAAAGGAGTACAAAAAGAAACGAAAAAAGCAGCCTCATGAATTCTCCTTACCAATAAAGGATTTTTCCCACCCACTTTTTTTTTTTTTTTACAATGCCACGAGATTCCTTGTTTCCAGAGAAGCAAGGACCTAAAAGAACAAGGGTGTATATGAAGGAAAGAGTTGATGGTCAGTAGGAAACAGGGACTAAAAGAAAACCTCACAGATTCACAAGAAGAATTCTGTGCTGCTGCTGGCAGCCTTAGCATAGAATTAACATGGGGTAACTTTGGAGGCTACGAATGCCAAGAAGTGAGCAGGACCGGAAGGTGGGAGAGTTTCACAAAGCAATTTGGAAATCTTTCCCTGCAGCTCACTCATAGGCTCTCAGTGGCTATTAACCATTAACCAGGATAGCTAAATGCAGCATGTTCAGGATACCTTTGCTTTGTGGATGCTAGAGACAAGCAGAGGTGGCTATTAACATTCCCTGTTCCAGGCCCACAAATTGGACAAGGCAGGGCAAGATGTTGCTCATGCCCCAGCAGGGCATATTTTTCTGTGAAGGTCTGAGAGTACCAGTTCTAAAATGCCCAGTGGGAATCTGCCCCAACACACAATTTCCACTGGGGAGAAGACCCTCCAAGGTGGAAATGATGCACGGTGCATTAGTTTACCAGTCGGGAGTTTAGGATTGGCAGTTCTAGTCCAAACCCTGGCAGGATGCTATGCTAGGGCCTGTGGAGCACCCAGCACTAACATCTCCACAACCTCTTCCTCAATTCCCAAGATAAATTTCTGGGCCTTGGGGCAGTTGAAGGGGAAGTAATATGGATAGGACTGAGGGGATCAGGACCCTACTTGTCCTGTTTGCAGCAGGTCATTGAACAGGGCTATGCTTGCCTCTGTCTCCTGCTTGCAAGCATTTCAAGCAGGGACACTCATTTCTGTGAACACCCTTACCTAAATGCTCACAACAGCCCTACTTGAGTTTCAAGATATACTATCAGGCTGGTTTCTATCAGAAACCAGCCAGAAACCAGCTAGACTAGATGGACACTTGGATGTAGAGCTGAACCAGTAGGGCAACTTAGGCCACAGTTAGACCTAAGGTTTATCCTGGGATCATCCAGGGTTCGCCCCTGCCTGAGCACTGGATCCCCTGTGTGTCACCTAGATGAACAGGTTTGACCCCTGGACGATCCAGGGATAAACCTTAGGTCTAGCTATGGCCTTAGGCTCATTTACACCAAGCAGGATATTCTACTATGAAAACGGTATGAAAGCAGTATATAAAAGGCAGGAGCCACGCTACGGCTTTATTGCAGTATTGAAGTGCACTGAAAACTGTTGGGCCCACTGACACATACTATATACCACTTTTATACCGTTATATCCTGCTTGGTCTGGCTCCTGCCTTTTATATACTGCTTTCATACCACTTTCATAGTGCAATATCCTGCTTGGTGTAGATGTGACAGGGGCCCTAGCAGTTGTCAGTACACTTCAGTACCACTATAAAGCAGTAGTGTGGCTCCTGCCTTTTATATACCGCTTTCATACTGCTTTCATAGTGGAATATCCTGCTTGGTGTAGATGAGCCCTTAGATATACTAGACAGCATCTGAGCCCTCAGGGAGTGAGGTTTCCTCGTTATAGTAAGTATGCAACCACTTGGGACCAAAATACCTGAAGGAACACCCCCTCCCATACCAACCTGCCAATGCATGATGTTCATCAGATGAGTCCCTTATCTGAGTACTATCATCAGAAGCAACATAGTTCATGGGATCATGAACAATCTCAGGAAGCAGCCACCAATGTACATACAAAGTAGAGGGCCTTTTCTGTGGTGGCTTCCTGAGTTTGGAACAACCAAACATTAAATCCGTTTGGTGCCAGACCTAATATAGCTATAGCTATCATCTATCTATTTGTCCAGGCATTTTAATTGAATGTATTGCTTCTGGTGGTTGTACAGTTTAATTGTTTGTGGCCTATTAATTCTGAATATAATGGGCACTTTTTAGATAGCATTGTAACGTTTTGGGTTTTATATCCATACACTGCCCCAGAACCCTTTCAGGATGAAGGGCAATCTAGAAAAATTCTAAGTAAATGCATCTGTGTATATAAGAGATTTGATATCTTGCCCTCCATGAACTCCCAAGTTGCCTTCTGATAAAAACAGTTTTAAAACAAACTTGCCTATATAATGTAGGCACCCTTTGCTCTGTTGTGTCTCCTGTGTGCAATTCATTCAAAATCCTTCTGTTTATTTTTTGTTCCAGAGGGGTTTTCTGTTCTACTTAATAAAATACTCTGTTTAAAAACTGATGCTCCAATTGACACAGAAGAGGTTTTAATGTTCAAGATAAACCATTTTTCATTAAGCAAAGCTATTCTGTGGCCCTAGTAAAGCTTACTTGGAGGAACAGCAAGAAGTAATCAGAGTAGAAAAACCAAGTGAAGCAAAGACCTACAGCCCAACGGATAATCATTTCGTTTCTGTTAGAAATGTAGAAGCCAAGAAAATTTGGCCAAGTTGTTACGTCCTCCATTGTAAGGCATTCAGTTGACAAAATGCACTCGCATTGTATTGTACTGTATTGTATTGTATTATATGCAGCATTGTATTTTGTAATATTGTCTCCTGGCAGAGAGGAAGTTGTTAAAACAATCGTACTTCTACATCTGTCAGCTCAAGGCTATTCAGAGTTGTTCTAGTGGAAGCTGAACATTTCAACTATTTCCTTCCTTTCATTTGTCCTATTCCTCCCTTTTACAAGGGTCAGGCATTACCAGACAAGGTAGGGACCGGAGTGAATGGAGGTGGTTCTTTGGGAATCCATAGTCTCCCACACCAATGTAAACAAATTCTGGCATGGAGCATTTCTCACATATTTTCTCATGTCTTCCTGCTTTTGAAGCCAGTTCTCACATTAAAAGCACACACACCTGCTTTCCCCACATTTTCATTCATGAGAACAATGTCTCATGTGAACTAGCAGCTCACGTATGTCAACGATGGTGTATCGTCTGCGATTTCCAATTAATTCTGAAACATCGCAGATCAGGGAAGTTACCCAGGGGAATATCCCTGTCCTACCTTGAATGGAAAAGTGTGGACAAGATCTCCAAATGTGCAAAACCTGCCCCGACATCATGTGAAAGTTGGATCGTGCCTTAGCAACTCTACCTCTCAAATTCGGACTCAGACTGAGAATTAATGTTCTCATGTAGAAGAATGAGAAAGCAAAGAATATGTGTTCCTCTTAGGAGAGAAATTTGCATGGAAACTGTGCAGGCATCAGGAAGGAGCCATATGGCAACAAGAGCCAGGGGAAGCACAGGTGGAGAGTCACACCTAGGATGCAGATCAGGTAAAACTAGCAAATCATTTCCCTGTAAATAAGTCTGTGGAAAGTAATTCCATTTTCTTGGCTTCTGTCCTTTCATGGACTGGCAATGTATGGATTTTGTAAAATCCATTCTATCTGTGTTTTGTGGATTGTCAAGTGCATTTTGTTCCAGCATGTGCTCATTGTCAGAATTGAATTTTTCCAGTTTCCCAAATTTGCGCAAATTCACTTTTGGGCAAATTTGCATTTGTGCAAAATCACACTCGCGAAAATGCATGAATCTCCCTGAAAATCCCCCAATCCCCCTCCCATGCTCATATCCCTCCCAAATGCACTTTTTCATGCTTTAGCCTATAGGGGAAATGCACATTTTTGTATTTTTCTACAAAATTTGAATACAATTCTGGGAAGTAAAAAGAAACAACAGTCCACAATCCGCAGAATCCATGCAACTTGGGGAAAGCTGGACCACTGTGCAATACATGTGTCAGATTGATAGAAATGTGAACTTGATTGGTTCCACTGTGGATTTCTTCAACATCCCTGCCCAGGACCCAGATTGCCTTCCATCATAAGGAGACATAGGCCTTAGCTAGACCTAAGGATTATCCCAGGCAAATGGAGGAGTCATCCCTGCCTGCTCCTGGGATCCCCTGTGTGTCATTTGGATGCACAGGGATGATCCTGGGACAATCCCAGGATATAGGGATTATAGCCAAGGCCATAAAGGATGAGAAGGACTCCGATTATGAACTATCTCAAGAGGCTAGAGACCCATGTTAGAGACTCTCAAAGCAAAGGACTCCAGAAGAAAGTGATGCCTTCATCCTCGACTATTCTTTCTCAGAATCATCAGTGGTTCTTGTGGTGACCCTTCTGCTCCACCTCACCAAGTCCAGGATCAGCTAGAGGCATCCCAGTTCTGATGGAATAGAGCACTCTCTCTTTAATCCCTTTTTCACCAAGAGACAAAGCCTGCAACATGTGCCTCTCCACAGAACTACGTAAGGTCTCAGCTCTGGAGCAATCCTCCAGGCACTGGACTTATCATTTGATCCTCCATCCAGCTTTATCTTGTATCCTGCCTCACATTGAGCAATTTGTGGAACTGGGTACCTGCTGATGACTCTCAATTGTCAGAATATCCCATGCATTTAAGGAATGTTTGCCCAAGTGCATGTGGCCCTGAGAACATATGGTCACAGGACCACAGGGACTACCCATAACCTGATGCTACATCCCCATTCTCTATGGCGTGCATGAGAAAGGATTCAATGTGTATACCAATGCACACACAGAGAGAACCTCTACAAGAGGGGGGATCCTGCCCAATCAGGATACTACTTGCATGAAGGAACTCTATGGGCATAAGTTGCTAGTCATGGAGAACCTCTTCTCATGTGCATCAAATACATGGACAATGGGAAGTGTGGCAGCTGGTTACAGGGCTAGTCATCTTGAACCCACAAGTCCCCCCCACATTCCATAGGAGACCAGGTATCCTACTCTGAAGTTAAGATCTCTCTCTTTGAAGGCATCCTCTATTTGAAGAGCTGCCCAGTCCCAAGTTGAGGTTAAACCAAGTAGACCAGGGGCCTTGAAGTTGCCCATTGACAGTTAGCACCTGGACAGCAGACTGATCAGACATACCCTGCAGGGCACCTGGTACCTGGTCACAGTCTTCCCCACTGTGATGCAAGGCCTTGTATTACTATTTAAATTATATACATTATTTCTACATTTGCATCTGTACATATAAATTAGCACGTGTAAATTGTATGCAGATGTGTGCCCCTTTTGTCCCCCCTTTTTGGCGATGTGTAAATGGCCACTTTACTTAACTTCCTGTTGGAGGTCATCTCCCCAGCCATCAATTTGTGGGTTCTGCGGACAAATGTAAAGGGCAATTTCCTGTTGCAAAGACTGGCTGTCTAAAACAGAAGAAGGATGTATGGGGGTGTGGGGGAGGAGACAAAAGCACACGAGAATCCAGCCTGAGCATTTCCTTCCCTTACTGCACCTTCTGCAAGTTTTTACTCAGCAACCAATCTATATTAATTAGGTATGTGCATCTGTTCCTTTTGCCCATATGGATAAAACAAGGCCTAACTGTAGTCCACTGTGCTGTAGTTAAGAATGCTTCAGTCGTATTGCAATCAATGGCACTCATGCACACTTAACTATGCATTTGATTGAAGCATGCAGTGTGAACTCTCCATTGTTTAGAAACTGCAGGGCTGCTAAGGTGAGCAGTTGAAGAACAGTACAGTATATTAACATCATTAATAGGAAAGAATCTAATTGATATACGTATTGAGCTAATAAAAGGTAACAGGAGGAAGACTAATAAGAGTCAAGGAAAGTCCCAGATAGGAATTAGTATCATCATACTGGTTAGAAGTATCTTTAGCAAGTGATTATATCAATCTCATGATCGTTATCTAACTTACTCTAGTTCAGGGATGGACAACTTGTGGCCCTCCAGGAAGTTTTGGTCTACAACTCCCATCAGCCCTACCCATCATAGCCAATGTTGAGGATGATGGGAATTGTAGGCCAAAATAAGTTGCCCTAGGTGGCATCATGTCAAAGGATATCTTTAGGTAGATAGTGAAGCAACACAATGAAATACCTTTGGGTAGCCTTTCCCAACCTTGGGTCCCTACATGGTGATGAACCACAGTTCCCATCATCCCCAGACAACATGCCCATTGCTGGCTTGGGATGATAGGAGCTGTAGTCCAACAGGTTGGGAATGGTTGGCATAGTCTAAGCCAAGCAGAAGGTGGAGTTCCAAGAAGGCAAATTAGGATCTGAGGGGGCCAGAGATCATAATCTGCTGTAATAGTCATGAGCAAAGGAAGTAGCAGCTAGGCAGAGTCTTCATGATACAGACAAGTTGCTCAGATAAAAGGAGCCAGCTGGTCCAGAGCTCAGTCTACCAAGCTTAAGGTCAGAACACAATCATGCAATATGGAAGGTACCAGAATCTGGTTGCCCTAATTTGAGACCTTGAGGGCACAATCCTATGCTTATTTAGATTGAAAAAAAGTCTACAACTCCCAGCATGCCCCAGCCAGCTGTGGCTGGAAGCTGAAGGCCCTTTTTCTGTCTAACCATGCATAGGATTGCACCTTTACAGAGTGATGACCTGGTGCTTTTTGGGATTCATATATCCAGGTGGTCATCAAAATATGAAGTTATCCTGCCACACCCCATACTGTTTTAGTATAATGACCATGTGGGAAGGTTTATGTGCAAAGACCTGCTGGACCTCTTCCCCCAAAAGTTTTAAGCCAGGCCCCCATGCTCTTACAAGCTACTTCTGAAACTTGAGGAACCTCCACAGTGGCCTTTGAAACAGGCCAAAAGCAAACCATCTTTTCTGGGCAAAGTAACATTTCAATCTGTGCCAGGCAGAGGACAATTGCTCCACGACGTTCCACGCTCTGGCTTGTCTAGGCTGATTGTCCTGCCACCTCTCCATTCTTCAGTCTACCCAGAATGCTTCTGGCACAAGTTGCAGGATGCCGCTCACACACCTTGCCCGAGGCCCCTCCTTGCGCTTGAATAGTTCCCAAGATCCAGCCATCTGCATGAACATTGCATAAACATACCTGCACAGATGGGCTGGTTCTGCTCCCTTTCACAGCATAAATATTTATGTTGGTGAAAGCAGCTGAGGAGATGGGGCAAAATGAGAATGAAGAGAGAAGTACAGGGAAAGGCAGGTGGGAGGAAAGAGAAATACATGCTAATTTACCTGATCCTCCAACTGCTCTTGGCCTTTAAATAACTGATTGGGTGCTGGGGGTGACATGGGGTTACTAGAACTCTGAAGCTCTCAGAGCGGCAATGATAATTGGTGGTAGATTTCAGTGATTTCAATGGAATTTAACTCACCACAGTTCAGATGTTCCTTTATCAAAAATATGTGAGTTGCAGACAAGAGCCCATACTGGACTTTATGTTTTGAAGGAAGTGGCAGAATGAGTGATGCTTTATGCTGGTGTTGTGAATTGTATAGTCAGTCTCCTCAAACGTAAGATAAGTTAACTTATTGGTGTTTGTGTAAGGAAAGTTTACATTGCCTCCTCCCCCCCCACACACCTGAAGCTACCTGTGACTACTGAAAAGACTCTTTAAAGGGTTGGGGGGCAGCTTCCCAAATAAGATGGGATAGCGAGTGTGGCTGCTGGGGGTGGATAGTGGATGAGGAAACAATTTTCTGTGAACTTCCTTAATGGTGCACATTTAGAAAGAAAGAAAAAGTCCTACAGCTCCCCAAATTCCCTAGCCAGCCATGCTGGCTGGGGGTTGCAGGACTTTTATTCTGTTGTGCTAGCTGGGGAATGCTGGGGGTTGTAGAAGTTTTTCTGTCATGTTGGCTGGGGAATGCTGGGTACTTCAGGGTCTCTTTCTGTCTAAACACACATAGCATTGCACCTTAAGTTAATTTAGAATCGAAGCTTGATTTTGAGCAATTCTCGCTTTCTCCAGGGGTCCTAACGTCCCATCTCACATTGTTTGTGGTGGAGGACACCAGTGGCTTTCTGGAGAAATTGGGGGGGGGGGGAGGAGAAGAAAGGGTCAAGAAACTTTACTTCCATAAAATGCCTTACATTGACTTACCTTTGGATCCAAGGCACTCTAGGTAGGCTTGGCTGATTGACTTTTCAAACCTAAAGGCACACTCCTATGCATGTTTAGACATTAAAAAAGAAGTCCTGGCTGGGAGCTGTAGGACTTTTTTTCTGTATGAACCTGCATAGGGTTATACCTTAAAACTCTTAAAAACCAATACATCAAATGTTCTATGGAGTGCTTTAAGATCTTCACCAAGCAGGATATGTCACTTTGAAAACGTTTTGAAAACTGTATATGGAGTGTATCTTTGGTCCCAACAGTTGTCGCTACTGTTATAAACCATTTTAAAGCAGTAGTGTAGATCCTGCAATGGACTGAAATTAACTTTTGTGTTTGGTTCATTGAGGCTACATTGAAATAAGGCATGTACAGGAGAATATGGTTGCTTGTTAATTAGGGTGGTCACTCATGAATCACCAAAACAAACAAACAAGGAAATACACCCCCTCCTCCTCAAAAAGAGGACACTGTTTTGTATAAAATGTGCTTATCCTAAGTTAAATCCTAAGCACATGTAGAAATTGTTTTTATATTTAAATAAAAATACCCCACCATAGTGTGGAAGATTGTAACCAGGTGACCTTTTCGCCTGCATGGTCTGCTGACCAGGTGCTGTTGGAGGGCAATTTTAAGGCCCAGTTCTTCCATCTGATGGTTCTTTATCTTTAAATTGAACTAGAGAGGCCTTCAAATCGAGGATGACTTCAAAACAGAGTACAGTCTTAAGAACATAAGAGGAGCCCTGCTAGATCAGACCAAGGTTCCATCTAGTCCAGCATTCTGTTTACACAGCACCAACCAGCGGCCCAGGGGAAACCTATTGGCAAGACATAAGTCCAACAATCCCCTGTAGTCTTCCTGCAGCTCTACAAATTCCCTATTCTATGCAACTGTTAAAGATGCAGGAACCCTGTCCTCCTTTGCTCACTAACCATTTGCTGCAAAAGGGTTAGCGGCCTAACCACGGCTTGGTGTGCTGTCTGAACAGGCCCATAAAGTCTATACTGATGTTTTTATTTGCAGCTGGGCTTCACAAGGAAAAAAAAAAAGACCATTCATGACATTGTTCTCCTTTGTTTCTCCTCTTAGGAAAACATACTCCTTCCTTCTTAAACTCCTTTCACAGTTCCTGAGATGAAGTTACTTAGAATTAATGAGCTGTGTCCATTAAGGATCTTCAAAGATCTCAGCCACAAATCTAAACCTCTGCAATGTTTAGGGGTTTGTGT
Source organism: Elgaria multicarinata webbii (assembly GCF_023053635.1). Classification (NCBI taxonomy): domain Eukaryota; kingdom Metazoa; phylum Chordata; class Lepidosauria; order Squamata; family Anguidae; genus Elgaria; species Elgaria multicarinata. The sequence continues at coordinate 28,728,685 of NC_086171.1, read as the reverse complement.
GTGTGTGTTTAAGTTTATGGCCACACTGAGACAGCTCTTTGCATTTCCTTTGCCTTTGCCTTCCTCCTTTCTATTTAGTCACTTCAACTAGCATTGCTTTAACAATTACCCATCAAAAGTAGTAACCCTAAGCAATGTCAGCTGTAGGATTAGATCAGCCTCTTCTAAGGCCACGTTTAATATTGCCGTGTTCACACCTCATTCCTTGTGTGAAATGTCTGGATGCATAACCAGAGCCATTAGTTCCACCCAAGATTTCAGTTTTGAATATGGACAGATGATCTGGCAGGGAAGATGTTTCTGAATCATTATTCACAACCTTTAGATAACATTACATTTGCAAGAGAAATGGGATTTTATCTTTCTCTCTCGCTTTCTTTTGCTCAACCTTGCTCCTGATTCATTTTTAGCGTGAGACAAGTTTACCTTTAAAATGGATGCTTTGGTTGCACAATGTTTTTAAGTCTATTCATGAATGTTTCCCCTTCCTACTTACATGCTCATGTATCAGGATGTTATTCATGGATTCTTATCTCCCCCTCCCTTTCTGTTCTTGTTTGCAGGTGGAATAGCTTTTACACATGTAAGTCACAAAAGCAGGATTCGGTACTGTGATAATCTACCATTCTCCCAGGCCTCTTGTCCATTACTTTCTGGGAGCTATGCTTTGATTTGTGTTATGTTTCTGCGTCTTTTGTGTTTTATGGTGTTGGCTGTTGATGGTACATGTATTTAAAAACACCTTTTCAGCAGTATGTACATGCACAGAATATGAGATTTTGATATACAAGGGTGGTGGTAGTGACGGGGGAAAGGCAACTATTTTGAATGATTTAAACAGATTATCGGTTCGATCCGATGCATGTCTGCTCAGAAGTAAATCCATTATTTAAATGGGGCTCACTCCCAGGCAAGTGTGCATAGGAGCGCAGCTTTAGGCTGCAAACCTGTACACACTGACAGGATTGAACTCAGTTGGATTTTCTTCTGTTTAGGAGTGTATGCATATGGAAACTTTATTGAGTCCTTCATATATAAGTCTTTGTACTCAGGTGTTTTTCAAGAACAAATCAAGTGTGTTGTGCTATGAAGTGCTACACATGTTTATTCAGAATTAGGGCCTGGTCTACATGTGTAGTTCAAGAAGGTGGTAAAATACTGATCGGGGGTAATGGACTGCATGTCTTTAAAGTATAGGAGCAGGATGCCTTTAATGTTCCTCCGCATAAAATAAACACCATGAAGAAGAAAAAAGTGCATATATCGATGCACATATAGCTTCTGTGTACATGTGTCCATATCTGATTTTTAAACTGGTACTAGAATCCTACTTAACCCAGAGTACAGATTATGCATACAGCTGTACCAGAGATGACGAAATACACATATAGTTGTGTGAATTGATGGATCCATGTTCATTTTATGATATTGTAACCATGTTAACTGTAGCCCCCTGTAGGATGCTTAAAGTCCAACCCTTTTTGGTCCTGAGGAGCTGCCATACAAGATTGCTAATGGGCAAAGGTCTAGATTAGAGTTGGGCAAATTGTGGCTCTCTGGGTGCTTTGGCCTACAACTCCCGCCATTCCTCGCTATTGGCTATGCTTACTGGGGCTGATGGGAGCTGTAGCCCAAAACACCTCAAGGGCTACCAATTGCCCACCTCTGGTCCAGATGGTGAGGGAATGTGGCTCAAATGGAGAGCACAAGCTTGGCATGCAAAATGAACCCAGTTTAGTCCTTGGAAATGTCTCATTAAGCAAATCTCCATCAGCAGAGCTGAGAAGGGTCTTGATTATTGCTCAAGGCCTTGGAGAGTCATTTCCAGTCAAGAGCCTTCAGTACTGGTTTAGATGGACCTGCATTCACTCACTGTGTCAATTCATCTATTTCTTAGATGTGCTGGTGGGTGCACAAATTGGGTCAGGGAAGGGTCCTGCAGATGGACGTACAGGTGGTCAAGAGGTGGAGTATTCAGAGATGGAGTATTTAGCATTGTCACAACCAAGCCCTATTTCTGAAGTGTTTGTGATTCTAGGATTGTCAGCTCATTATAGGTGGCTTCTGTCTAAAATCTAAAATCAGACTGGTCTGGTGCTTTTTATTTTTATTTTGTTTTCTGCCTTTTTTTTAAAAAAATGTTTTCATATAGCTTTTCCTTTTGTGGGGAAAGCAATTATAGATGGGAAAAGATGAGTTCGGTTAGTGTATTCATTCCCCGATGTCTGCACAGAATTGCTCCCCATAGTATGGAATTGTCTTCTAAGCTTTTGTCTAGCCCAGCTCTAAATAATAACACATCAGTACAGACGATGATTTGCTGTCCTCACTGCCTTAAAACTGAAAAGCTCACTGGTTCCTATATCAGGATGTTTACTGGAAAGGAGAGATGGAATAGATATGATTGTATTTCTGGCTTTTTATCTTTTTATGGTACAAAGGAGAAGAAGACAAAGGAAGCATTTGAGGTGGGGAAGGGTGAAGAAAGAGAAATATTTGTTTAGCCAAGGAGCATACAGCTACAGAGAGATGCCTAAATGTTCTGAATTACATCCAACGCCATTTTTGGGTATTGTCCAAGCTATATATGCTCCAGGGATACAAGCACACTTAATCCCCCCCAAACCATCCATTGTAGCTAGGGATAATGGGTGATTTCCATTTTCTATAGTTATTCAGGTTTTCTCCTACCTACCCACCCACCTAAATGCTTCCCCCCCCTCTGTGCACCTGAGCTAGGAACTGATTCAGAGGTTCCTTGGGTGTAGAAAGGTGTGTGATCCAGGGGAGGCAGGAACAGATTTTGCTCCTAAATCTGGTGGCTGCAGAAATGCCAAGTGCTTGTGAGGTCTGGATAGGTTTCAGCAGAGCAAATGCTGAGAACAAAGACATTTTTCTCCCCACGCAGCTTTGGGTGTGTTTGGAAGCATGTGAAAAATCACCGGGTGTTTGTTTCATGCACTGAAGACAATATAAGCTGCCTAAACCAGCCCTGAAGTGTGTTCCACAATATGAAAGACACCCCTAATCTGCCACATAAATCATAAAGAACATCTGCCATTTCTCAGTGGGGAAAGCCATCTTTGGGGTGTCTGTTATATTCATTCATTGCTGAACAAAACAGTCCCCATATAGCTACATCCTAAGCATGTCTAGGCAAAATCTTGTGACCTCATCTCCCCAAAGTCTCAGTCAACCCCCGCAAGCAATTAAATCTCTCCATCCCCAGCAGAAAACGAAATGTGTGGAAGGGGAGGGAGATCAAATAAGCAGATTTTCAACCATTTACATGTTTGGCAACAGGAAAAACACGATATGTAACTCTAAGGAATGGCTATTTCTTCTATGTTGCTTAATGTGCACAACAAGGATTTTTGTTTTGGTCTGGTTTTTGTGTATTTTTGTTTTAACTCTGAAATTCTGCAATTATTTGAAACATTGGGGATGGGGGGGAGGTAAACACTGCTATGTAATTGCAAATTTGTAATTTCATTCAAGGAATTGGGACATACACAGTTACTTTATATTCAGGGTACAACTGAGGGAGATCGATGATTGAATCTCTTACTGATTCTCAAAAAAGTTTGAGAATCAAACTTTTGATTTGTTGTGGGGTTGTGGGGGGAAATCCAGCTGGACCTGTGGTGCTGTGGAAGGAGACTTAACCTTTTCCCTTATGCTCTTTTCCTGATGACCCTCCTTCCCAAAGCTGCTATTTGTTCTGTGCTTATCGTATTACAGGTGCCATCTGGACTTTTCTCCATCTCTCAAAATACTAGAACCCAGGGTCATCCCATGAAGCAGATTGATGTGAGATTCAGGACCAATAAAAGGAAGTACTTCTTCACACAATGCATAGTTAAATTATGGAAATCACTACCACAAGATGTGGTGATGGCCACCAGTTTGGATGGTTTTAAAAGAGGCTTAGATAAATTCCAGGAGGAGAAGGCCATCAATGGCTACTAGTCCTGATAGCCATGCGCTACCTCCAGTATCTGAGGCAGTAAGCCTGTGTGCACCAGTTGCTGGGGAACATGGGGGAGGGGGGTGCTGTTGCACCATGTCCTGCTTTGTTGGTCCCTAGTCAACAGCTGGTTGGCCACTGTGTGAACAGAGTGCTGGACTAGATAGACCCTCGGTCTGATCCAGCAGGGCTCTTCTTGTGTTCTTACGACTTTTCATTACTGGGTTATGTTTCTTCTTCCATGAGGAAATGACCTTCCAAGTTCCACTCTGGCGACAACAGACATTTTTCTCCCTCTCCCATAAAACTAGAAACTGGGGTCATCCCATGAAGCCAATTGGTTGGAGATTCAGGACAGATAAAAGGAAAGACTTCTTCATGTAGCACATAGTTAAATTACGGAATTTGCTACCACACGGAGCATCTTTAGATGAACATTTTATCGCACTCTCGTGATTGGCCACTCACGGATCTTTGTGGGTCATTTGATAATGCAGCGATCCTCCAGTGTGCCTCCAGCTTCTTCTGTTGTCTTTTCTGCCACAAAATATGATCCAGAAAATCTGTTTCTTCTTGGCTCTGACAATAATTGGCGCCATTTCCTGTGGTGTTCAGGAGAAGCTGCACTACAAAAACACTCACTGAATGTGCTATGTGATCACTAATTGCTTCCTCTTTCTTCCTGGGCATAATCTACGCCAAGCAGGATATTGCACTATGAAAGTGGTACGAAAGCAGTATATAAAAGGCAGGAGCCACACTACTGCTTTATAATGGTATTGAAGTGCACTGACAACTGTTGGGGGCCATTGACATATATATGTATACGGCTTCGTACTGCTTTCATAGTGCTATATCCTGCTTGGTGTGGCTCCTGCCTCATATACCACTTGCATACAGCTTTCATAGTGCAATATCCTGCTTGGTGTAGATGAGGCCCCTGTGTGAAGAAAGAGGAAGCTGTTCTTCCCTATTGTGGGACAGAAGCAGGAGGCAAAGCAGCAGTAGGGAAACACTCAAGATGTAGTGATGGCCTCCAATTTGGATGGCTTTAAAAGGGTGTGTGTGTGAATAAATTCCTGGAGGAGAAGGCAATCAATGGCTAGTAGTCCTGATGGCTAAGTGCAACCTCCAGTATCAGAGGCAGTAAGCCTATGTACACTAGCTGCTGTGGAACATGGGCAGGAGGGTGCAGTTGCACTTGTGTCCTGCTTGACGGTTGAACAGCTGGTTGGCCCCTGTGTGAACAGAATGCTGGACTAGATGGACCCTCGGTCTGATCCAGAATGGCACTTCGTATGTTCTCATATTCTCTTTGCCTCATCATACGGGATACATGGTGCTTTCCATTGACCTTCCCTAATCAATTGATGGAATGCTCCTGGGGTATAAACTGTAAAGTAGGGGTGGGCAGCTTCAGGACTGGAGCCCAGATCTGGCCCTCCTGGGCTTCCAATACAGTCCCCCAGAGTTCCTTAGCCTGCCATACCCCTGGCCCCACCCCCTTTCCCCTAACCAGCAATCATTGCGCAGTTTCCTAGCTTTTGTTCCATCCCCCCCCCCGCCACTCTGAAAAGTTGAAATGACTCTTTTTAGGCTTCATTACTGGCAGTAAGAGCTTTTGTAAACCGCCCAGAGAGCTTTGGCTATTGGGCAGTATAAAAATGCAATAAATAAATAATAACAAATAAATAAATTTAGGGTCATATGCTAATATTTTGTATTTTGGGACCTGTCTTCTTTGCCTTTAGCTCTGCCCACCACTGGAATGCAACTACAGAAAATAATATGGTGATGCTTGATTTATCTTTGCGAAGTGATTCAGTGTCTCTGGTATTTTTTGTCTTTTGGCCCCACCCCCTTTGCATTATTATTATTATTATTATTATTATTATTAATAATAATAATATTTGTACCTTGCCATTTCCTCAATACTGGGACTCAAGCTGGCTTAACAAAATTAAAACACATACAATTAAAACATATAAATAGAAATATACAAAGGTTAAATTATAATTTAACCCACTATAATATTAAAACATTTAAAAATGTGAAAAACAAGTGACAATAAAAAATCCAATGCATTAACGGAGGTCCAGACTATTTCCAATGGCCTGCTGGAACAAAAAGGGTTTTGCCTGCCTTTGGAAACACAGCAAGGCGAGAGACAGCCTAGCCTGCCTGGGAAGGGAGATCCAGAGCCTTGGAACAGCCTCCGAGAAGGTCCTGTTTTGTGTTCCCACCAGGCGTGCCTGTGATGATGGTGGGACCGAAAGGCCTCCCCTGAAGATCTCAGGGCACGGGCAGGGTCATAAGGGAGAATATGGCCTTTCAGATAACCTGGACCTGAGCCGTATAGGGCTTTATGGGTGGTAACCAGCACTTTGAATTGTGACCAGAAACAGACTGGAAGCCAGTGGAGCTTTGTAACAGGTGAGTTATATGCTCCAGTCTATAGTCTTTAGCTCCACCCACTATAGGTACGTGGCTTCTCTGAAATAAAATTTGGCCTTTGGACTGGAAGAGTTTCAACACCATTGCTGTAAAGCCTATACAGTAAGTGTCTTGCAGCGGGTAGGGGCACTTTACAGAATGTCTCATAATACCATTCATTTTGGTACCGTATGTTGCACATTAACAGCTCAGACTTTTGCTGTCTGGCACTATATTATCCTGATAATGTTTCTTCTGCTTTAGCTTTGCCTTCAATATCTGGTGACTTAATTTTATATTCCTCCTGCCACCAGTTCCAGCTCACAATAATGCCAAAATGTTATTCAAGCTGTCGTGCACTCCATGCTATGTGCTTTCAAACATTTGGAAGGTCCTGATTCTGTTTCCACCGTCCTCGGGGAAATCAGAAATGATGATGGTTTCGTATGCATTCTGCAACAGATAGGTGAAGCGTCTCTACAATACACAATGCACCTAAAGCTTGCTATTGTTTGTATATCTCAGAAAGATGCAAAAGATTCAGGCAGGCCTTTGTTGGTAGCACTGTGCCATTTTCTCAGTCTTGGTTTCTGCCAATTTTCTATATGCAGTTCTAAAGAATACATCAAAATGTCATGTAAATTAAGCCAGCACAATCCACACAACACACATCAGGGAGAATATTTCTAAATTGCTGCAATCCTGTTTTCACCGGGATATTGTTACAAATGATGGGGTCTCTGTGTTTTATTTCGATGGACAAATTTCATGGAAATGTGCAACACAAATTGGAATTAACCAGATGACTGCATGGTTTAATGTTATGTGTAGCAAGTTCATCTGGTTTCATGGTTTGTGCAATTTTTCAATAACAGACTAATCCTCTAAACTGCTGTGCAAAGATGTGGGATGTAATAAAATTGGATGCAACCTTGTTGGATGCAAGGTGCACCCACACAATGATTAGGAGCACCAACACAATGCACAAAATGATCAAAGTCACGATTTTTCTGTTTACGGAAGGGAATGGATGATCTCAGATGTTATACGGCTCACATGAGTAGACTGCTCATATGCTGTATTATCAGAATCAAGGGACTGGTCTGGAGAATCTCAGGTTCATGCCACAGAAAATAATATGGTGATACTTGATTTGGGGCACAATCCTATGTGGCTAGTAGGCAGCCTCCCCACTCGGAGGCTGACCACTATCCAATGCAGGGCAGGATGTAAGTGGAGGCGATTTTTGCCTCTGTGCTCCAGCTGCCCTACGTTTCTGCTAGATGGGCGATTTTGCCCATCTAGCAATGGCACCTTGGAGGGGGAGGTAAGGAAGCTGGGCTGGCCTTAGGAAGTGGCATAATGCCTGTTTCTTCCCCTCCCTGCTCCTGGGAACCCCCCTTTTTCCCCATCTCCACTCTCCTTTTTTTGCAAGTACAGAAAGGTGGCCGGCATGGTTCTCTCCATGCTGGCTACAAGGGGGAGGGGAGAGGAGCATGGTTTCCTGTCCCCAAGCTTAGAGCCCTGTCTCTGAGCTCAGATACAGGAAATCAAAATATCCTATGTCCCCCTACCATTAGACACTGTCCTTCCCTCCAATTGTTGCTCCCTCCAATGTTATCTTTGTGATATGATTCCGTGGCTGGCCTAGAATCCTTGCCTCAGGCAGTGGATCTGGAAGAGCAGTGGTGTGCACCCTCAACTTTACTGCTTGGAGGGCCACCTGCTTCCCTCCAGTGTTGCTGCCAGACCCAGTTCTGAGGACTCCTACGAATGAACATATGAGCAGGCGGGTGCTCAGGTGAGCCCCATTGGCTGCTGACCTGCCACAAAAAGAAAGTAGCTTTCTGAAGTGCCTGACCCTTTGGCAGGCAGCTAATCCAGAGAGCTGAGCTGGCTTCTCTCTGGACCACCTGTTACCTGCCTGATGTCTCACTCTGAGAAACCTTCAAAGAGCCTGAGTGAGCAGGCTCTTTGAAGAGCACTGCTAGCCACTTTTCTGCTGCTGCAAATGCCACAGTAGGAAAGTGGCCTTCACAAGTCTTCAGAGAGCTCACCAGGCCCAAGTGCCTCACTCTGAGGGGGTCATTCTCTGAGGAGGTATTGCGGGTGATGTGCATCTGGGGACCACCTTTGACACAGGCATTCTTCAGAGACACCTCACACACGATGCCTTGATCTGAGGAAGGAACCCCCAGAGCAAAGCAATGAGTGACAGGGGGTAATGGGGATGGCAGACAGGAGAAGGAGGAGGAAGCTGAAGAGGAATGGAGTCGGTAGTGGCACATCCTCCTGGCTCAGCTGGCAGACTATATCAATCTGCCCTTGTTTGATTCCCTTTCTCTGTGTGATTCCCGCATCACACTCATAGTAGCTGGAGTTCCATATCAAGTGAACTTGCCTGGAGGGCATGGTTACTTCCATTGCTACTGGCATGCTAGGTGAGAATCCATTTTGCAAAGATAATGGACAATAGGATTCTTGGAGGACCATGTGTTCTTCAGGTTTGGGTGGGGACAAGGAGAAGACCTCCAGGGTGGTGGAATCCTCTCTCTTGCTCTCTCTCTCTCTCTCTCCTCCCTTTCTCTCTCTGTGTTACTATGTCAGTCAGTCTTTACAACAACAACCTTTTTATTTTCTCAGCATTTTAACAGTTAAGCAATTTAATTTTAATTTTGCTGTTTAAAATTTGTATTTTAAATCTGTATTAATTTCTGCATTGCTGCTTGATTTTATCCTGGTTGTGTCATTATATTGTATTATATGTTATGCTTTTATACTGTGGTTTTTATGGTTTTAATTTTTGTAAACCGCCCAGAGAGCTTCGGATATTGGGCGGTATAAAAAGGCAATAAATAAATAAATAAATAAATAAATAAATAAATAAATAAAACAAACTATAACAACAACATGACATGACTAATTTAAATTAAGTCTGCACAATCCAGGCAATCAGTAAGAAGATTTCTAAATGGATACAATCCTGTTTGCACTGGGATATTGTTACAAAATTGGCATCTTTGCTTTACTTTGACCAAAAAAAAAAAAAGGTCTCGTGGAAATATGCAACACAAATTGGAATTAACCAAAGAGGTCTTTCTGGCGCCTGCTATGTTATCCTTTCGGCACCAGGCAAAGACCTTTCTATTTTCCCAGACCTTTTTGACTTAAACTTACTGCCTGCTGATTGTTTTGTTTTCTTATCTGCCTCTTAAGCTCTTGTTGCCTTTTTAGTCTTTGTCTTTTATGTTTATTAGTATTTTAATTGTATTTTAATTGTATTTTAATTGTGTTTGCATTTTCCTTTTGTTTAAACCGCCCCAGGAATGACTACTGAAGGGCGGTATAGAAATGTCTTTAAAAAACACACCAAGATAAATGAAGTATGGAGGTAGGCTGTGAGAACTGGAATGCAAGGGGACGGAGGAGCCAAACTGCATGAGTTATTTCCATACCATCCTAAAAGCACTTTCACAACTATATAGCCATCTAAGGCCTCGTCTACACTATGAAAGTGGTATGAAAGAAGTATATAAAAGGCAGGGGCCACACTACTGCTTTATAGCGGTATTGAAGTCTGTTGGGGCCCATTGACACAGACCACATACTGCTTTCATACCGCTATATCCAGCTTGGTGTGGCTCCTGCCTTTTATATACCACTTTCATAGTGTAATATCCTGGTTGGTGTAGATGAGGCCCTAAGTAAGTGGAACCTTACAGAATCCATGATAATAGGATTTCCACAGATAAACAGCCTAGCCACACAGCTTTGGCCCATGGATGTCACAGATAGGTTATTGCTATTGCTATATCAGTGCAAGCTACTATGTAGTACAGCACTGCAGTTAACCATATCTGTAGAAAGAGCTGTTGTTGTTGTTGTTGTTATTATTATTATTATTATTATATTTATTTGTATCCCGCCTTTTGCCCAGTGCTGGGCCTCAAGGTGGCCTTACAAAGTTTAAAACATACATGGGGGGGGGGGGGCAGGGAGAGAAACAAAACCATAAACGTTTAAAATACACAACAAAATTATAAGACATTAACATAGATGGAGGGCCAGATTATTCTCCAAAGGCCTGCTGGAACAAAAAAGTTTTAGCCTGCTTCCGAAAGCCCATCAAGGAGGGAGCCAGCCTAGCTCCCTCCTTGATGGGAGTTGTTAAATTGGGTACAAGTTGGGACAGATCAATCAGTCTATTTCTGGTCCATGTCAATTTCACATGTGTTCAATCCTAAATGCATTCCATCTAATTTCTATGGGGTTGTCTATCCGTGCCCAAAACCCTGCGGGGGCTGCAAATCTGTGCTGCATCAGTTATATGGTGCAGCTGCAGATTTGCAGCCATCGTGACGCTTGCCCACGAAGATGCACAGAAAGTCAGGGACTTGCCCTGGGTTTTCCGGTGGGAGCGAGGTCACGCCAGCTCTTCCACCATCTGACCTCACTCCATAGCCAATCCAGGGGATGATCCTGGTGGGGGCAACCAGTGATTGGCTGCTGGAAACACTGTGTTCCCTCTTTGGTGTTGGGATTACTCGATGCTACCCCAGGTAAGTAAAACACCCGGGTTTGGGTGGAAGGCGGTGCCAACTCAGGGCCATGAAGACAGCCCCTACATCAGTCTACACATTAAAAAAAGCATGAAAATTTGCATTCATTTTTTGTTTGCAATTTCCCTTAGTATACAGTTCTGAATGCAACTTTCTCTAATATACACAACTTTGTACACGAGATTCGAGCCAAGAACTACATCACAAAATTTGGAGAACCCCACAATCTGTAGGATAACAGTATTCTGCTCCACAGATTAGTCTAGGAAGTGTGATTTAGATCAGTTTGCTTAAAAATACAGACGAAATGAATCTCTTTCCCTTCTCTACCTAAGAGTTTATTTGGTTGATTTTTGCCTGGAGTCTCAGATCTTTGTACAGCTAACTCAGTATGTTCATGGCCTTCCATGTTTCAAGGGAAGTATCTAACACTCCATTGCAAATTCTATATTAATCCAAAGTCTGGAATCCTAACAAATTCTTGGAGATGACTACAGTGGTTATGGAGACTGAAGATCAACTATGTGTTATATATGAATGTGTGTAATTAAACCCTGAAGGTCATCGTCCTCCTCCTCCTTGGAAAAGCTGCTCCAGGAGGGACAATCTGAAGGGGAAGAGTAGCAGAGGGAAAGTGTTTAAGCCTTTCTGGTCTCTGCTCCACCCCATTTCCACAACCAGTTTTGCCCTTCCAAACTCACATTTGGAAACTCACATTCATCTTGAGAGATAAGGATGGTGCAAATCCATATTGGAATCCACACAGATCAAATTCCTGAAGTCCCCTCCATATGTAATTTCCCTATGATATCCAAAGATAGTTCAAGAGACCCCAGTAACACTGTGGTGAGTCAACATTGGTCCAACAAATAGGAGGGTGATCAAAGAAAGGGTGGTTAATTTTGTTTTTGGTAAGGCCTTTGCTAGACCTACCTTAAAATCCGTGCTGGACGAGGGGAGAGAATGCGATGCAACTATTGCATCGCAGCTTTTCCTAGCTATGCATGAGTAATTGCGTGAAGCTGGGAAAAGCGGCAGAACAGGCTACACATTTGCAGTCTTGGGCTTAGCCCGAGACCATGGTAAAAATCGGGCTAGAAGGGGTAGGCTATATCCCAGGGCCATGGAGGGTTGATCCCTTCCTGAGCCAGGGATCCCCTGTGCATCATCTGGATGCACAGGGGTGATCTCGGGTATCAGCCTGGGATACAGCCTAGTCTAGCAATGGCCTAAGACTAAGACCTATCTCTCTCACCTTAAAAACCATAATGTGTGATGGGTGGGTGGGAAGCAAGGTACGTTTTCAGGGGCTTCCGGAAAGTGCACAATTCCCCCAGTCATGCTAATGGTGTGCTATGGGAATTGCACCTGGTGGACTCCAATTGGGCCATAGGTCCATGTGGAACCACCAGGAACATGTATCTAGTTTTATGCCCATCCACTTTTATGACAGAAATGTGCCAATCCTTGTATAGAAGGCCATTGAGGTAGTTTCAGTGTTCCTGAACTGATGGATATGATTGCATTGACCTGAACAACTAACTTGATGGTAGGCTGAAGCAAAGTACTTTGTTGCCAAAAGCAGGAGACAAAAGCAGCCAAATCAATTGGTCTGTTGTACTGTATTTTTATTAACTTTTAATGTTGTTTTGTATTTTGTCATTTTTGTAAACTGCCCAGAGAGCTTTGGCTATGGGACGGTATATAAACGTAATAAATAATAATAATAATAATAATAATAATAATAATAATAATAATAATAATAATAGTTTTATTGGTCTTTGAGGTTGCATGACCATTTTTGGTTATATTTGTTGTTTACTGCCCTGATATCTTTTGATGAAACAGGTTTTATGAATGAATGAATGAACGAATGAATGAATGGCACAGCAACAATCACACAATCTCTTTCCTCAAAGGTTCTCTTCCCAGTCAGTTATTATGCATCTTCACATTTGTAACTTTTAAAAGCAAGTGATCAAGGAAGGTCAGTATGCAGTCAAATCAAGCACTGAGATAAATTGGATTGACATCTCATGTTTTGGCCTCTGCACTTTGAAGGTAATGTTTAATTCTTAAGTACCACTAGAATTTGCAGCCTGGTATACTTAAGACTATTTTTGTTCATGATTGTGAGCAATGGCAATGATGCTATGCTAAACATTACAGTAAACACAAAAGCTCATAAACTCAGGTAAATTTGAAGCAGTCCTATTGATTTAAATAGGATTATTCTAACATAAGTGGAGTATAGCTTGCAGCTTGTTGCATTTGTTAAGACTCTGCAAGCTTTTAGCTTCTACAGAATGCTCCTCGGGGCATTTCAATTCCATGAGATGAAGGCAAGTGCTTACCTACAGTAGTTGGGCAAATAAAATGTTTTAAACACTGTTGGATCCAAATTTAGTCCTACTTAGAATTGTTGCTTATTCATTCAGTTGCTTCCGACTCTTCGGGACTTCATGGATCAGCCCACGACAGAGCTTTCTGTTGGCCGTCACCACCCCTGGCTCCCCCAAGGTCAAGTCCATCACCTCCAGAATATCATCCATCCATCTTGCTCTTGGTCGGCCCCTCTTCCTTTTGCCTTCCACTTTCCCTAGCATCAGCATCTTCTCTGGAGTATCCTGTCTTCTCATTATGTGGCCAAAGTACTTCAGTTTTGTCTTTAATATTATTCCCTCAAGTGAGCAGTCTGGCTTTATTTCCTGGCGTATGGACTGGTTTGATCTTCTTGCAGTCCAAGGCACTCTCAGAATTTTCCTCCAACACCACAGTTCAAAAGCATCTATCTTCCTTCGCTCAGCCTTCCTTATGGTCCAGCTCTCGCAGCCATAGGTTACTACGGGGAATACCATTGCTTTAACTATGCAGACCTTTGTTGTCAGTGTGGTGTCTCTGCTCTTAACTATTTTATCAAGATTTGTCATTGCTCTCCTCCCAAGAAGTAAACGTCTTCTGATTTCCTGGCTGCAGTCAGCGTCTGCAGTAATCTTTGCGCCCAGAAATACAAAGTCTGTCACTGCCTCCATGTTTTCTCCCTCTGTTTGCCAGTTATCAATCAAGCTGTTGCTATAATCTTGGTTTTTTTTAGGTTTAACTGCAACCCAGCTTTTGCACTTTCTTCTTTCACCTTCGTCATAAGGCTCCTCAGCTCCTCCTCGCTTTGGTATCATCTGCATATATGAGATTGTTAATGTTTCTTCCTGCGATTTTAACTCCAGCCTTGGATTCGTCAAGCCCAGCATGTCACCTGATGTGTTCTGCATACAAGTTGAATAGGTAGCATGAGAGTAGATATTTTTCTGGAGTAGACCCATTAAAACCAATGAGACTTAAGTAAGTTATGACTAACATAAGTCTACTCTAAGCAGGACTTCATCTAGATCCATCCCTGAAACTAAAGCTCTTTATGGGTAAACGTAATAGTGAAAGTGGTGCAAAATCTAAATATGTTTGCAAGGGTTTGCTGCAGTTACAACAGGCAAAAAGAATGCAAGGAAGTCTTTTGACTTCTTCATTTGGACTTTTTGGTAGTTCATATTATTCTGTTATATCAGCTCCTGAAGAAGGATCGGCAGATCTGAAACGTCGAGCTTTTATTCAAAAAGTCTTGTAATAACAATACATTTTTAAACGTTTGAGATATCAGTGCAAAGAGATTAAAACTTTTCTATTTTTTTTAACACTAGAGACTATCTCTTCCTTTTTTTGATAATCCATGAAACATAGGCTGAATGCATTTATCAAAGTTTTACCCTGCAAAAAAATAAAATAAAAGTGTTGCAAAGGACACTGGGATACATGCTGGGAGTGGGCTGGAGGACCAAGGGGAAAACAAATCAAGGAACACCTGATTGTCAGATGACAGCAGTGTGTGTTAATGATGGATTAAATAAGCCACCATTGTTTGTTTTCAGGATGGCTTATCATGATGTGCGAACTCACCCATTGACACAGGCATCTTGAATGCCAATATTTAATACTCCGCATCCATCTATAATTCCTGAAGCTCAGAAGGGTGAATGCGGAGGATTGTATAGGGGTGATGAGCTTGGGGTAGATGTAATGATATGGAAGTGCTTTTCAGAAATTTAATTTCCTACAAAATAATTCTTCTCCCACGACAGTAACTTTTCTTTGTCTAATAGATATTCTGACAGGAAACACTGAAAGTACACTAATAATTGCCTGTTCCTGATGCGGTTCATGAGTCCCAACAAAAACAATTCTAATGTAAATCCATCTGCTGACAAAGGATTGGTCTTGTTTTGCAACAAATGGCATGCCTATAATTTAATTGCACAATGATGATAATGATTATGTCTGGTCAGAGCGTGCACCAAAATGATCCCAATTCTTTCCCCAATGTAAATCATGCAAATAAATCACATTTAAGTAAGCTTATTTCCCATAACATTGTTGGGTATGTCAACTGAACCTGATATTTTTCAGAATTTGAAATGTCTTAACAGAATGAGATGCCAGGAGGCCATGGATGTACAGACAGTCGTCAGATGGCGAGAGAGCAATGTGACTGAAAATTATGACCAGCAGCTTTACAGACCATGTGCAGTGCTGAAGCTTTGATGCATACCCAGCATAGCTCTTGCTTCAAGGCTTACTCCATTCACTCCTCCTTTTGCGGAATTTGTGATGAAACAGTCTCTTTTCCTGAAGTGAATGTGGAATCTCGGTTGCACAAAAGCTCCATGTATTCATTGCAGCATAAAGTCTCATAATGGAGCAAGTTCTCACATGCTTTCAATTAGGGATGGTTGGTTTGAATACAAACTTTGCAGCTGTTATCAGATTCTGGACCAGATAACAAATACCTGCATAAGAAGGCATGAACATGCAAACTAACAGCCCTTGGGGTTATTTGCAGACACTGGTCATGTTTGGATGTAACAATTAACTATGGCCATAGCTAGATGGGGCGAAATCCCAGGAGATCCCCGGGATCATCCCTGTGCATTCACATGACGCACAGGGGATCCTGGGATCAGGGAGGGATGATCCCTCCCTTGCCCTGGGATCTCGCCCTATCCTTTAGGCCATTTTTTTCCCGTGTGGCCAAGCGTCGCGGTTTGTCCCAGCTCCTCGCGATTCCTTGTGAGGAGCTGGGACCCATGCACAGGGTGTAGAGCTCCTTAGGAGCTTTGCACCCATCTGGGGTGGGTTGGGGTGAGCAGAGAAAGTAATATTTTTTAATTACGAGTGTTCATGCAAAATGGTGGGCGTGACACCTCTCTGTCTGAGGTTGTCGCGTGCCATGTGTGAACTGAGGGGGAGATCTTGCAATGAAAAAATCGTGAGATCGTCAGCCCTCCATCACGCTAGACTGCTAGGTCTAGCTAAGGCCTTTGTGTTATCATTATTAGAATGAGCCTAGGCATGCATGAGATCCACATTCTCCTCCCTTCCCTCTCCTCCTCACAATGTGTCCATGAGTGGATGGGAAGTTTTCACTTCCATTTTTGATTAACCACAGTTTAGCATTACGTCCAAACCCTAAATTATGGTTAATCTTAACTATGGTTTATTGAAACAAGCCAGCTTCATAAACCAAAAATTTAAACCCAACCACAGTTTGTCTCAGTTGGGATGAAATGATCAACTGCGGTTATTCAAAAACAGAAGAGAAAGCTTCTGATCACTGGTGAAGGAGAAGAAAGGGGAGACTGCACATGCTTGAGATTTGCCTAGGCTTCCCCCCCCCCCATAATGATAAACCATAGTTCAGCTTTAAGTCCAAATGAGGCTTCTCTAGTTGTCATATACACAATTGCAGCCATTGTAGTTATTGTAATCATGTTTGGCTATTGTTAAAGGGTCGTGGCCAGGTTAAAAAATAACGTTGCTCTTATTTTAAATGAATTGCTTTCCCCAGGTGCAGCCTCTTCCAAGAGTTGGATTTCTTTTAAATTGTTTTTATTTTACTATGCATTGACTTGCACGAACTGTCTTCAGATCTGTATCTCCAGGGCACCTCTGACCTTTGAAAAACTAAATGCCACAACCTTATCATCTTAGATTAGATATCAATTTGGCATCACATTGGTATATCAGTGGCCTGCCTTCAACCGAAATACCATAAGTCCAAACCAAACCCACATTTGTAAATCTGTGTAATCTCTTCAAAACCCTGCATCAAGGCCTGGGATAAAGTTATTACAAATTAACTTTCCAACTATCATTGTTCAATGCCAAAAAATATTGTACAAATGTTCCCATAAAAAGAAAGGCTGGTTTATATTTCCTGGGACATGTTAGGAGTTGTAGGCCTTTTTTCTGTCTAAACAAGCATAAGATTGTTTAGGAGAGGGTCCGCAAATCACATTGCAATTCTGGAAATGTATGGACTGATCACTGATTATGTCTGAGTCCAGGTTCAGGCTGGAAGGTGCAAGCTGGTAAAATCCTGACAAGAGAAATAAAATAAAAATAAATGAACTAAAAAAAATATCTCATACATCCCTCCTCTCCTTACATTCTTGCAGGGCAGAACACAATAGATTACTATATTTAGTCTGCAATCCTAAGTAAATTTAAGAAAAAGCTATATTTAAGATTGTTTAAAAACATTGATTGTTTTAGGAAAGACTGTGATCATATTACCGTTTCTCCCTTCCAAACCTGCCTCATGGAACACATCTGTCAAGCACTCATTCATTATGGTATCTCATGGAATTGTTATATTGGAAGTTGTGAGTTCTCACAGTGGCCTTAACTAGACCTACCTGATAGTCCGTGATGGAGGAGGGAAGATCTCGCGTTGCGTTTAATGCGAGATCCCTCCTCCATTTACACGTGAGGCACGACGACCTCAGGAAGAGAGGCGTCGTGCCCGCCATTTTTTTAATTTTTAAAGAAGATGGAGCGCACAAATGCTCATGAGCTAAAGGTAGTTTTTTTTTAAAAAAAACCCTTGATTTCCCTGCTCCCCCCACCCTACCCCCAATGGGCATAACACTCCTGAGAAGCGCTGCGCCTTGTGTGTGGCTCCCGGCTCTGCGGCAACAGGCCACACATTCTGTGGTATCTGGCTCAGCCCAAGACCACGGAAAAAGCAGGCCCAAAGGGGAGGGCTCTATCCCGGGTCAAGGGAGGGTTGATCCCTCCCTGATCCCAGGATCCCCTGTGCGTCATGTGGATGCACAGGGAAGATCCCGGGGTTCGCCCCATGATAAAACCTGGTCTAACTAAGGCCAGTGTTCCATATCCCACTGTATTATCCTGAGACAAGTGAAGCAAAAAATGTAGATACTTCCATCACCTTTGTGAATGTCTGCAGCATGCCTCATTGAACGATGTGCCCTACATTAAGAGTATTATTATTTCTGTTTCAGTGGGATTTCACGAAACTAACTTGAATGCCATCCCATGTCTGAACCCTCAAGAGACATTCTGATGGCCTGCACTGGGGACAAAACTGGTATTTAAAAGGAGGGAACATCAAAATAATTATGCCGGGGAAAATTGAAATGCCATTACTTAAAAGTTGTATTTTTCTGACAGTCTTGAAGGTATCTAACAGTTTATTTCCCTGAAAGAATTCCTTTTACTGATATATTTCAGAGTTTCTGAAGTTGGTAATTGCTAAGTTTATTCGGCTATGTATTTTTGGGAGACAACCCATAATAACTTGATAGTTAGGGGGTTGCATCATTTGCTTGGTTTAGGCTGCAATCATATATATATATATATATATATGGGAGTAAGTCCTATTGAACTCAATGGGTCTTACTTCGGAGTAGGCACACATAGGACCGCACCCTTAGAGATTTATTGAACGGGATAGAATTATCACATGTATAGGCACACTACATACTTCCTACCCACTTCTTGCAAGTGATGATACCTATGATCTATTTAACATGAGATGGAGGTGAGGGAATCATGTAGGAATGTCAGAGAAATCCATTTGCCCTCTGGATTTCATTTCAATTCTTGCTGTGGCACCAGACTAGATGTGTGGCGAGTTGGGCCGATTTGCAGATTTTTCAGGAATTTTGTGCTTTTTTTTGGTGGGGGTGAGGTTCTGCTATCTGCACATATTACAGGCAAATTTGTACAAATTATGCAGATTATGGCCAATTTTGCGGAAATGGCTCAGAAATCTGCAGAAATGGCTGAACCTTCAAAAATGCACAAATCAGCTTGCAGCTCAGCTTGCAGATACAAAGTGCCACAGAACTCCGTAGGGCCAAAAAAGAATTGATCTCCCAAGGATGGACATGTGTCCTATTGGACAGAAGACACGTCATTTGGAAGCTGTTAGAGGACAGTCCTTTATTAAAGGTGTCCTCTATTTGAAGGGCTTTCCAGTTGAATGATCGTGAAGTTTAAGTTGTGTATCAACACTCAGCATTCAGTGTAGGTGCCGGACATGCTGAGTCCTCATTTACATGCTTCTAGATATCTCCATCCATGGGAAATCCATTCTTTTTTGGCCCTGAGCTTCCCCCCGAACTCTGCGAGGTATCTCCACCAATGAGGCCATTTCTAGAATCATGCAAACGAGGGTGCTGCAGGGCTGGCACCTACATTGAATGAAGATAATCAGAAAAGGCATGCTCATGTCTCTTGTGACTCTCTTCCTGGGGAAGGAAAAGGTTCTCATTGGTGAAGGTACCTCATAGAGCTCAGGGGAAAGCAACATTGCCTTGTGAGTAATCAGTTGGGGGGCATCACATGTTATCAGTGGCCAGGGCTAAAGCCAATGACGGGCAGGAAAAAAAGGAAAGGAACCTCTCATGCAAGCACTGAGTCATTACTGACCCTTGGAGGGATGCCAGCTTTCGCTGATGTTTTCTTGGCAGGCCTTATAGCGGGGTGGTTTGCCGTTGCCTTCCCCGGCCATGATTACCTTTCCCCCAGCTAACTGGGTATTCATTTTACCGACTTCGGGAGGTTGGAAGGCTGAGTCAACCCGAGCCAGCTGCCTGAAACCAGCTTCCGTTGGCATCGAACTCAGGCCGTGGGGAGAGTTTCAGCTGCAGAAACTGCTGCTTTACCGCTCTGCGCCACATGTCATCCCTTCTTTTTTCTACTATTCTCTCTTCTCTCTCCCTTCTTCCTTCCCACTCAGAAGGCTGCCAAGGAAGGGACAGCTGGCTCTTGCCAGAGGTCCGAACTGATTGCATTTGGAGAACTTTTGAAATTACGCCGAAACCTGCATGAAATGAGGCCGAGGTCCACAGGCTGCCCATCCCTGCTTTACCTCTATGTATCAGTTGTCTGCTACGTGACATCTACTCACTAAACGGCCTGGGCCCAATTACATTTCTCACCTGTTCCCTCCCTCTGCCATGAGGATCCCTGGCCTCATTGGTCATTCTTGATTGTCTAGGGTGGCCACATATGAATCATCAAAACAGAGGGTCAAAGAGGATGCTGATTTGCATAAAATTTGCATATTCAAATTTATAGGTATATATGCTCATTTAGAAATTAGTATTAGTATTTAAATAGAAATACAGAACATCTTGCTATAGTGTGGAAGACTGTGACTGCTGTTCAAGTGCTAAAGTTCTTTTGATTCTTTGTCTCAAAGCCAGAATTGAAGAGAACAGTCTTTCAAACAGAGGATGCCTTCACATAGGGGACGGTCCTCCATTTATCTAGTTCAGCTTTGGTATGAGTGTGTGTGGGATTCTAATCTGCATTTATTCCAACAAACAAAAAACTATTTGCAAACAAGCAATGGCTGTGCATTTTCACTGGGAATGATGCCTCTCCTATGTGACGGAGCATTCTTCCCTGTAGTTAAGTTTGGGAATCATTGCTGTTAGTTAGCATGCATCAAGGAGGAAAATGAATGCGTCGGCAGTGGCATTGCACCCAGAAGCCAACAAATTGTATCAGATGCAAAATAGGTGGAGGATACGTGTGAGAGCGCATTCAAAAATTGGCCCAGTTTCTACAAATGAGAGCCAAGGCTCTTTATTCCACAAAGCTATAATAACTGGCAGAGCAAGGTAAATGGTGTGAAAGGGACAGCATTAGACTATAATAGCCCAAAAGCAAAATGAGCAAAAATGCACATCTTAATACACACAGCCGCATAATGGGTGTTTTGATATAAAACAATGTAATTATGCAGAAACATTGCAGGCATTTAAATGTCAGGGCTAGGAGATACTTAATGAAGTTAATAACATAGAAGCAGTTTGGAATGTAATAAATAAATAAATTTAAGGTGTTAGAAGCATAAAACAACAACAATTCCTTAGCTGGGTAAAAATAATAGCGGGTATTTTCAGACTGTTTTAAATCTTCAAGCACGGCCAAAAATATTAACCAATTAATTCTACATGCTCTACATAGAATGCATTTGTTCATTTCAGAATGGCAGTTAAGAGACCAGCTAGACAGTAGTGTGAGATGTGTAATAGCTAAGGAATAGCACCAAAATGAGCAATAGCCCAATCTCCTTAATCAGAAAAAGCCGCAGAGCAGTGGAGGCTGGTGGCTCCGATGTCAGTGGGGTGGTGAATCTTCTCTGGGTTTCAGCCACAACCAATGAGAACTCTAAAGGAGCAATTTACTAGACTCCACTAGACTCCACTGGTGCAAAGTGTAATCCTGTTCTTGGCACCTGGATCAGGACTAGCCATAACTGGGTTGCTGTGCTGCAACCCTTGATACTCCTGCCCCTGTCCTCCTTCCTGGCCTGTTGGAACATTATTTTCATGATATGATTTTACTGGATGGTGCTGGGTGTGTAGGCTGACATTGGGAAAGGTAGCTAAGCAGCCATTGTCACCAACACAACCAATGTTTAGGCAGGATTCTTTCTTTCTTTCTTTCTTTCTTTCTTTCTTTCTTATTACATTTATATACCGCCCCATAGCTGAAGCTCTCTGGGCGGTTTACAAAAGTTAAAATCAGTGAACATTAAAAACAAATATACAAAATACTTGAAATGTCTGTCTAGCAGCCATATCTTTTTCTCATTTTTAAAATTCTACATTAGGTGCCAGGCTCCTGATTTTTGTCAGGATGCTAGTGTGTGGAGTGGATGGGTAGGGCTTTTTTTTTTTTTTTAATGTTCTGGATTGGGACCCTGCACCTAAAGTAAAAATGAAAAGAAGACACAACAGCTAGGCACACATTAAAGCCTTCATCCCACGTACCTGTTTCCCTCGAATTATCCCCTATAGTGTAAAGTTGTTGTTGTTGTTAGCTAAATCACAACCTGGGCGGCAGCGCTCCTAAGATCCTTTGCATACCAGGAAAAGGGTTTAAGGGGGGAAATGTAAAAAAAATCATTAAAAAATCAACAGATGACCCAATCCATTTCAAATGTGGAATGCTTAAAGCTCTTTTTAATATCTATTACTGTGCCAATTTTTATGTCTTTATCTTTAACATGTACACAGATGTAAATTTAAACCTATCAAATCCTCCTCCTGCGCCCCCAGTGGCCGCTCGGAAAACAACAAAAGATTCGCTCCTAAAGACGTAGCAAAATAGGTTGGGTCTTTTGGCTTTAAAGCACAATTAAAGCAGGACGCATGGGAGTACTTCACAGTCAAAGCAGATTATAGGCTGGAAAACTTCGGAGTCCTTTGCACGCAATTCGCAGTGATTGCGCAGTATAACCCTGGTGTGATGAAGCTCTTAAAGTACTGTCTGTTTTGCCCATCAGAAAGATGGATCTGCTCTGTCAGTATAGCAAAGCAACATGTTTGCATTGACGGTGGCACTCTGTTTATAATCTGATTATAATCATTGGGATAAAGTGGGTCCTCACAGTTTGTTTCGTTTTCGTGTTTAATTTTTAAAATAGCGCTTTTATAAATGCGCACAAGAATGCCATTCCAGGAGAATCACGCGTTTTATATTAATCAGGTATAAATTCAGATTGGGGTTTAAATCCGGCAGTAATCCAAGAGAAAGCAGAAGACTGCGAGTAGGAGAAACAGGCCTTGTAAATGAACTGCAGGAGGCAGGAGAAGGTGGGTGCCTGGGCTGTCCTTTTCGTGATGCGTTAGCAAGTCTAATGAGCGGAGGGAGCCGAAAGCGGTGACAGGACAGGTGGCTTCCGCAGCTCTTCAGGTACACAAAGAAGGTGATGGGGAGAGTGTGAGTGGGCAGTGACAGGAAATCTTTGGCAAGTAAATTTAATGGGCATCCAATAAGATTGTTGCTGTCCTGCTTTTACAACGTCTGGCGAAGGGATGAAAGCAGCAAGAGCATTGGGGAATTCTGACAGTATTGGAGAAGCAGCAATCTCCATATAATTAAGGTTGTAAGATGGGTCCCCGACATATATATCTATATATATCTATATCATGGTTCATGCACAAAGTATTGCAGACTGATCCTATGCCTGGGTCACTGGAGGCTGAGGGGTCAGCTGTTCATGGCGTGAAGCATAGGATCAGTCTGCAATACTTCATGCATGAACCTCTCTCTCTCTCTCTCTCTCTCTCTCTCTCTCTCTCTCTCTCTAATGTGGGGACCCATCTTACAACCATAATTATATATGAAGCACCTTAGCAGCTCCTTTAGGGTTCTGACTGGTTTCAACTAAAACCTGGAGTGGATTTACCACCACACTGGCATTGGAGCCACCAGACACCCCTGGCCTGGGCTCTGCTGTTTGAGTACGTAGGATCTGGAATACCCATCACACCTGGGTGAACTGGGAATCAGCCCTACGAAGTACTAATTTAGCAGAGGATATAACGACAACTGTGCCTGCAGCTCCCTGCTACAACAGACAGCCTTCTGTCCAATAGCCGGAGCTGCAGCAAAGGAATGGCTTGACGTGAACATCAAGGAACTCAAAATGCAGTTTTGCGTTACAGATGAATGGAGGGAGCTGTGTTCTCTTCACTGCTCTTCATCTGCATTCGCACAGCACGGGTGGCGGCGAAGGGTAAACAGGGGACAAGGTGGCTAGGAGAAATGCAGAGAAGGGTGAGATGCTGTTGGTCGGTAATCTATTGTCAAGTTGTCTGAGATAATGTGAATATTTTCATTTGAATAGCAAATCTTTGATTTCAGCAAAACTGTTTGAGCTCTCCCATTCTAAAACCCTCAATATTCTTCTGTTGTGCTTTAGCATGATCTCCAGGGGTTATTTCGGCAATTGAAACTGAACTGAAACAGATTGGGTAAGGGTGATTGCACCAAACTCTAATGCAGCTGAAATGATTTGCCTGTGAGCTGGACCACTTTTGTATGGTTCTATTTGATTGATTGGAAGCCAACCCCACCTTTTCCCTCTCCCCGGGTAGTGGGTCCCCCAAGCTGCGAGCTAGTTATCTGCCTGGGTGGAGGGAGGGAGCAGGTGAGGCCTCCTGTCACCTCCTTTCCTCTTACTTCCCTATAGATATTAAATAGGTAGACACAGGTAGATGAGTGAAGCAGGTAGGCAGAGAAGTCTTTCTTGGAATTGCCAGAAACTCACATTGAAACCTCAGGTCCACAATGAAAGACAATGTTTATTAAAGGATTTTTTTTTCTTTTTTATAATAAAGAAAAGGAATATAATAAAGGGGGGGAGGAGGGTACCTGAATAAAAATAAAGTAAAACAAGAACAACAAATATCTTGCTAACCCATGCTAAACTACTCATAATTCAGGGTCACCTAGAGAACTACAACATGTACAGGAACTTTGGGTGGTCAGAGGAGGGGTTGACCAGAGGCCAGTGTGACAAAAGAATAAAAAAAACATATTATAACTTACACCAAGCAGGATATGACATGTTGAAAATGGTTTGAATACTGTTTATGGAGTGTGTCCTGGGTCCCAACAGTTGTCACTATTATTATAAACCGTTTATAACAATAGTAGATCCTGTCCATGTTTGACTTTTGGGGAACAAGGGTGTCTGCCTAACAGGCCTTACTAAGTGGCATGTAAACAGGAAGATCCTCTTTCCACCTTTTGTGGCTAGGAAACGGACTGTCAAACTTGTGGAAGGACTTATGTGCGTCCCAGAGGCAGCGGGTTGACCACTGTGTGAACAGAATACTGGATGAGATGGGCCTTGGTTTTCTTAGGTTTTTATCAGATGGCTGTGATGTTACACATCTGTGCGTATGGAGTTTATGTTTACAATTGTGTATTCTTGTTACAGACCTGTGGTTTGGGTAAGTATCTCTAGGGTGAGCATGGTGAATTTGCAGGTGTGAGCTGATTGGCTGAGAAAGTGAGAGGGGGTGAAGTATGTGTGTGTTTGTGTGTGTTATATAAACTGACTGCTGTGCCTGTGTGAGGCAGACATGGATTTGATGCAAGGTGGTTTAGACCAGAAACAGAATTAATGAATGAAGCTTTTGGACCAGAGATAGGATTTTAGACTGAGAGAAGGAGAGAGGTCTGTGGTATTGTTTTATAGCAGTATTGAAGTGCACTGACAGTGGTTGTGCCCCATTGACACATACCATGTACTGCTTTCATAGTGCAATAACCTGCTTGGTGTGGCTCCTGCCTTTTATATACCACTTTCATAGTGCAATATCCTGCTTGGTGTAGATTAGGCCTAAAATGATCAAGGGGCTGGAGCATTTCCCCCTATGAGGGAAGGTTATAACAGCTAGGATTGTTTAGCTTGGAAAAAAAGAGGCAAAGGGTGCAAGAGGCAAAGAGGCAAAGGGTGTGGAGAATGTGGATTGGGAGACATTTTTCTCCTTCTCTCATAATACTGAACCCCAGGGTCATCCCATGAAGCTGACTGGTGGGAGATTCAGGACAGATAAAAGGAAGGACTTCTTCACAAAGCACGTAGTTAAATGATAGAATTTGCTACCACAAGATGTAGAGATGGCCACCAATTTGGATGGCTTTAAAAGGGGGGTTGGATAAATTCCTGGAGGAGAAGGGTATCAATCGCTACTAGTCCTGATTGCTATGTGCTACCCCAGTTTCAGAGGCAGTATGTCTATGTATGCCAGTTGCTGGGGGACATGGGTGGGAGGGTGCTGTTGAATTCGTGCCTTGCTGATGGGTTCCTGGTCAAAAGCTGGTTGGCCACAATATGAACAGAATGCTGGACTAGATGGACTCTTGGTTTGATCCAGCAGGGCTCTTCTTATGTTCTTAAGTGCAAAATATAACACTAGCCTCAGCTACATGCCATGTGTTTCATGTAACGTGTAGTTTGGCTCTCAGTGTCACATCAGCTTCTTACTATTGGATAGACAAGTGGAAATCTCTGTCTCAATAACCAATTTCTGAATGATCTGCCAGATTCTCAACATGTACAACTTTTTATTTCTGTTTCAGTATTGGTGCTGTGATTGCATTCCATCTCCTAGTTACAAAGTTCCCAAGCTGACATGAGGCCTGAACCTCTGAAGCAGTGCAGAGCAAATAAAACAAAACAGCCAGCACCTGTTGGATGACTCTTAATGCTTAAAAATAAGGAGAAAAAAAAAAAACTAGTTATCTAATTTCTTTCACGCTCCAGAGTTTTCTTTCCTTTGTATTATTGACGTGGGATGAAAAACTAGCTGGAATATGAAGACTCAAATTTATTACAACTGGAAAGCCAGAAGAAAGGATCACCCATCACTGTCTCATCTGATTCAGGACAGATAAAAAGAAGTAAAAAGAAAGAAATTTTAATGGCCCATTAATTGGCATTATTGAATACAGCTTTGCTGAATATAGATAGGAGACATGATAGAGATGTACAACATTTTTCATGGTATGTCAAATGTGGATGAGAAATTTCTCTCTCTCTCTCTCTTCCATAAGACTAGAACCCGGAGTCATCCCATGAGGTTGATCGGTGGGAGATTCAAGACAGATAAAAGGAAGGACTTCTTCATACAGCACTTAATTAAACTACAGAATTCACTACCACAAGATGTGGCGATGGCCACCAATTTGGATGGCTTTAAAAGGGGGTTGGATACATTCCTGGGGAGAAGGCCATCATGGATGCTAGTCCCAATAGCTATGTGCAACCTCCAGTATTGGAGGCAGTAAGCCTATATGCACCAGTTGCTGATGAACATGGGAGGAAGGGTGCTGTTGCAACATGTCCTGCTTTGTTGGTTCCTGGTCAACAGAGTCCTAGACTAGATGGACCCTTGGTCTGATCCAGCAGAGCTCTTCTTATGTTCTTATGTTCTGAAGGATGGTAGCTCTAAAAGAGTGGCTTCTCTCTAATTGCTGCATTGTTGGCAAGGTACAGGGATCCTACTGGGAGATTTGTACCTAAACTGCAAACAAGTTGCCAACTGAACTACAGTAGCATCATCAAAAGAGTTAAGTTACCAACCAGCTTCTTCAGCATCACTCTTTATGCTCTAGGGCTGGAACATGTGGATTGGAAAATGGGTTTGGTGTTTTTTTGTCGTCATCTAGATGCATTAATCAATGCAATCTTGTGCATGTTTACTCAGAAGTAAGTCAGACTTAGTTGAAGAAGATTTATTCGCTGGGAAATCTGCATAAGACTGCAGTTTAAACCACACTTGATTTACTTCTCGTTTTAAGAGATATCTTTCCCTTGAAAATTGGGCAATCCTGCAAGCAGGCAAAGATCATCATTTTTAAGTATGCAGAATGTGTCTGCACATAAGCAAGTTATATTTGGTCCTTCAGATGTGACCTTTCGGTGTCGCAATTTTAGAGAGCTTGGTGCAGGATACACTAAAAGAGGAACATGTAAAACAAACTCTTCAGTTCACAGCTACACACCCACATAATGTCATGGAGTCCACTTATATTCACATTGTTTTTGGAGCAGAATTCTCCTTGGGACCTTGGGGTTTTGAAAACTGCGAAAAGGCTCATTAAATGCAATTAAAATATTAAATATAATAAGGCTGTTTCTTTCTGTTTGGGGGACTTCAGCTCCATTGTAGTAAAAAGGAAGGAACAGTCAGGATACACATTGACTGGTTTCACACAACACACTAACCCACACTCAGAGCTCCAACAGATGAGTGTATTATTGCACGCTCATTACTGGGCACTCATGGATTTTTGCAGGTCCCTCTCATGACATCGTCTGCATCCCATGCACCTCCCATCCCTTCTTGCCTTCTTTGCACCACAAAAAAACACCCCAGTATGTCTGACTTAAAATAAAGACGGAAGTTGCTGCTATCTCCTGCTGTGTGCAGGAGAAGCAGCACAATCAAAATGGCCCACTGAATGGGCCATGTGCACATTGTTTACTTCATCTTTCAAAAGTGGGAGTAATGAGGGACAAACACGTGGGTGGAGAAGTGACGGTAAGCAAATCTGATTTCCTCCTGTGTGATGATGCTCTTAGTGGTTGAATGTGGATTGTTTGTTGAAACGTTAATTAGCTCATTGTCTGAACCCAGGATATTTTCCATGGGGAGGCTTGTTAACCATACAGTTTGGCTTCTTTTTCTCGAGCAAGCCACCTTGAGAACCTATGGTTTGTTGTTGGATTATTCAGAGTGGTTAACAAGCCACATTGCATGGTTAACAAGCCACCTTGTGGAAAATATCATGGGTTCAGGCAACACACTAACCCATAGTTCAACTAACAACCTATGGTTCAACAACAACCCACACTCTACCACAGAGTGTGGGTTAGCATGTTGTGTGATCAGCCCCACTGACCCAGTGTGTATGATCAAGATAAGCCACCATGGCTTAAATAAGCCATAGTGGCTTTTTAAAATCTCCGATGTGTGCCATATGCCATTTCCCTAATTAGCTGCCTGGGTGCAGCTTGTCATGGCATCCAAGGCCAGGCAGCATGGCTTGTTTGAGGGGGAAACAACCATCAAATAGCCCATGGCCTCCCAGCAGCAGCAATGCTCCTACTGATCAGGCCTTTTCTCCCCTTGTGGCCTTAAGTGGTGGGGCTAGTGTGCCTCATCTTGAAGCTAAACAGCTCCTCCAAAACTGCTGGGTCAGGGGGTGGAATGGAGGATCCAACAGTAGGCTCTAGCATTGTGTTAGGGCCATAGCAGCTGCCCAGTTATACCAGATGCTGACGCCAGCCCTGAGCATGTGTATCCTCATCAGTATTACAGGTAGCAAGTCTTGCACTTGATCAGTGAAGTTCTTTCTTTCTTTCTTTCTTTCTTTCTTTCTTTCTTTCTTTCTTTCTTTCTTTCTTTCTTTCTTTCTCTTCTAGGCCACTTTCAAAGTAAACTTTCCCCTAAAGTGGCTTACGAAATAGAACAAAAATGAGAAGACAACACAAAATTTTTTAAAAATTGTGAACTGCCCAGAGAGCTTCGGCTATTGGGCAGTATAGAAATGTAATAAATAAATAAATAAATAAATAAATAAATAAATAAATAAAATTAGCAACTACAATAACCATCCATATTTAAACCTTTAAAATACACATTCAAGTATGCATTCACACTAGCCAGATAAACAGTAAAAAGGGGGAAACCCTCAGCATGAAAAATTTTAAACCTTGCTTAGATAAGGTGACTCTATTTAAATAAAAAAGTCTTGAAAATAACAGCGAAAGGGGCCAACCATACACCCTGCGGGAGGGAATTCCTCAAAGGGAGCCGGGGTTGCTGATAAAGCCCTTGCAGAAGTCCTGTAAGCTCCCGACGAAAGCCTGGAGAATTGAAGACCAATTATGGTGAATCAGGCAGAAGCAAGATGAAACACCTTAGAGGCATGTGGTATGGCTTTTCCCTCTCCCTCAGGATATAAAACATGTCGGGTATATATTCTGAAATTGGGCAGGCTCTGTAATGTCCAAGTAACTTTCAACCAAAGCCCTGAGAAAATGTGGCCATTGCCTTCAGTATGTCTCGGTTTATTATCCCAGAAACAAAGCATTGTCAAGACACTGCCAACCTGCTTACATTTAGGCTTGTGCGTTGTGCCAAATCTCTAATGTTGGCCAAGAAAGCACATTAGGTATGAAGCCCAGGCTGTGAGTCATTGATATTGAATGGCTGCTGTAGCGGCATATTTTCTTTGTAATCAGTGTTTTCTTCTTCTTACAAGCCATCTTAGAAATGACACTATCATAGAGGTTTGAACAATTACTGTACCTGTAACAAGATTACAGTTAATATATTTTCTGTGAAATCTGTAAAATTTTGGATTTTTCACTTCATCAGCTCTGAGGACATGTGGAGATACACTGATTTTCTTGAAAGAGGAAATGGCTATAGATTACATGGCTATTCTATTTACACCCTCTGGAGGGTTTTTTTGGGTGGGTGAGGGGGGAGTCGATGCTTCTTAAGCTGAGTATAAAACCCATCATTTCCATTAAAAAACATTTTAACATCTGGGAGCCATTTGTTACAATATAATCAGTAATGTGCTCTTCTTCTTTTTTTAAAAAAAACTTCTGTTATTGTTTAACCCATGACTGACTGTGTAATTTGCCAATTTAACCCTGACCAGCCTGTGAAATTTGTCGTTTTCGGTTGGTGACTTACATAAAGATCTTTAAACAGTATGATTTATTTACACTAATTCTGCCAGGAAGACAATGGTGTCCTTGTCTGAAGCCGGATGTTCTAACTGAAGGCAGTCTTGAAAAGCAAAGAGTTCTAAATCCCGTGGAAAGTTCTATGAGAGAAAGAGTGGGTGGGGGTGGGATGGGCCCAGGGAGTTGTATCTCAGTATCAGAAGATCAGAACCTGCTGGAAATGCTAACTGGAAGCTTAATTCTTTGATGTCTTTAGTATTCTCCTGATCTTTCAAAGCAGCCTTCTGCAACCTGAAGTCCTCCAGATGTTTTGGACTTCAACTTCCATCAGCCCCAGTCAGCATGGCCAATGGTCAGGAATTCTGGGCACTGTAGCTTAAAACATCTGGAGGGCACCAGGTTGGGAAAGTCTGTTTCAAAACATAGCTACTTTTTCAATGGAAAAAGATAGAAGAATGAGGTAGAAGCCAAAAGAAAAAGGAGAACAGGAATATGTGTCTTTCTTAAAGTGCACACTGTTCAGGAGTTCTCAAATTTTCTACTTCGGGGAACCCTTTTTGTGTCTAGGGTGACCATATGAAAAGGAGGAAAGGGCTCCTGTATCTTTAACAGTTTAATAAAAAAGGGAATTTTCTATACTTGAGTATAGCTAGAGTATAGCTAGTTACAAAAGAGGGCTGCAGCTTTAACTGCTGTGATGAAGAAGAAATTTCACCAGGTGCTGCATGCATACAACTTACACCTGCTGAAATTCCCTTCTCTGTACAACTGTTAAAGATACAGGTGCCCTGGCCTCCTTTCCATATGGTCACCCTACTGCTGACCTCTCTGCCAAGGAACTCCTGTGTATTTGCCATCAGACCCTGTGCTTTGTACAAATTATGTGATATGTTTTAGGGTTCATGGTCAGTTGAAAGAGCAACTAGTTAGGCCAATTGCTCTAGAACTGAGAGTTACACTCTAGAACCCACACAGCCTTCTCCTGCAGCTGAACACTTACAAGGAAAGGTGGGCAAAATGTTTTTTAGGGAAGCTTAGTCCACCATTAATGATCTTCTGGTGGAAGATTCTCTGATCAGGAACACCTGAATTCTTTGAAATGCAGAACCACTGCATTATGGATAATATGCTAAGAATTTTGCAAGCTCCAGTATCATTTTGAATCCAAGGCTAAATTGTGCTACTGCTTGAAAAATAAACTAGCTAGGGTTCAGTCAGATGTCCCAATTTGCAATCTCAGTACCTCCTTGGGGTCCTTTCCAGTCCTGCTATGACCTAGAATTGAAGATTGAATACTAGACTGCAGGGACTGGTCTAAAGGCACATGATGCAGCTATCTTGCTGAAAGTAAGCTGGTCTGATCAATGCCTGGCTGGGGATCCCATGTAGCACCTAGAGGCATATAGATAAAATATATACAAGCCATGCATATTTCCCCCTTCCTATAAGGAGTTACTTTATACTGACTAAGACCAGTAGTTTACTGACCTCAGAACTGCCAGCAGTTATCATCTAGAGCTCGCTCACCTGCCTATCACTGCTTCTGCTTCCTAGCTCCTCCTCCTCCTCCTCCTCCTCCTCCTCCAGATATCGACTGAAATAGCAGAGTAGGGGATGAGTCTCCTGATCATCCCGTTTTTTGTTTCCTATTATGAGTGCAGAGTTGGGAGAATCCATAGTGGTGAGGAAGGGGTTAAGAGCAGGGTTATAGAGGTCTTGGCGAGTGCTGCATTCCTCAGATGTAGGCTAAGGAAGTCAAGGGCATGACCAGGGAAAATAAAAACATGAGCACTTCCACTCAGTCCCGACCATTTCTGAACAGGCCTATCTACTGCACAGCTCCACGTCTCTTCTCCCTTGCAGCGCTGGCCCCGGGAGGGAGCAGGCATCCCTGCTTGCAGACACAGTGGGTGGTTGAGCGAGTGACTTAGAGCAAAGAACAGGGTTGGATCTACACTACTGCTCTATGGCAGTATTGAAGTGCAGTGATAACGATTGGGGCACATTATGCATTCCATATAGTGCTTCCATAAAGGTTCATCAGACGAGTGTTTTATTGCACATTTCTTACTGGGCAGTCAGGGATTTTCACGGGTTCCATCTCGTGATGTCGTCTGCCTCCCGCATGCCTCCGGTGCACCTCCTATTTCTTCTAGCTTTCTTCACACGATAAAAAAAGCCCCCATAAGTCTGTATTATTTTAAAGGCAGAAGTTGCCGCTATCTCCTGCTGTGTGCAGGAGAAGCAGCGCGATAAAGACGACCCCTGAATGGACCACATGCACTGTCCACTTCCTCTTTCCTCTCCCTGAAAGAAAGAGGAAGTATCAAGTAACAAAAGCGGGGGTGGAGAAGCGACAGCAGGTAAGCATGATTCCCCCCTCCCCGCCCATCTGATGGAGCTCATAGAGTTATTTCCTGCTTTTTATTTCACATTATCCAAAATACCACAACAAATGTCATTGTGTATCCTCTGAGCTAGAAATGCACAAGAGGGATATAGCATTACCATGATGGGATGCTAGTGATTTGACACAAGTTGTAGATCTGGCCCAGCTGTAGCCACTGAAAGTACTGGTTGGCAGTGGACCCTTCTGGATTACTAGGGCCTTGGCAGCTGCAGGATGTCATTGCAGAATGCTGTGATTTCCATTTGGATCTGCTATGGGGTGGTATAGATGACGACGACGATGATGATGATATAGGGTTCCTTCAAAATAGAAGGGAGTCCACAGCCAGCCTTTCAGGCAGGGGACTGTCCCCTGTAAAAGAGGAGAGATGGCACTCTATGAACAAATAAAACCTTGAATATTCATTTTTTAAATCTGGAGGAGCAAATCAAGTACTCAGAAATCATTATCACAATGCTGAAGATGTAAATTACAGTCCTTCTAGAGCTTGAACTATTATTTAATTGTGTGTGTGTGTGTGTGTGTGATAAGCAGTCTGAAGGCCTCATGGAAAAGCACACAGGATCCCTCAGTGACATAACACAACATACCAAGGGTCACCCCGTCATGTTACACTCAATGGCCCTTAATAGAGTACCAGCCCATTTTCAAAGTCGTTAAAGGCATGAGACAGACTGTGCAACAGCCCCTTTAAAATGTAAAGGGCAATATATGTCTTTGAAACAAGGTCCAACAAAGGTCAAGCAATAAAGAGGTGAGAAAAAGAAACAAAATAAAAAGTGAATGGTCAGGTGAAGAGAGCCTTTCAAGCTGACGCTGAAATCAAATTAGGGAATAAATCAAGCAATGGAACCCAGACAGAGGGAAAGGTTACAACCCTGGATGTGTTTGGAGAGGGAACA
This sequence comes from Elgaria multicarinata webbii, assembly GCF_023053635.1. Taxonomy (NCBI): domain Eukaryota; kingdom Metazoa; phylum Chordata; class Lepidosauria; order Squamata; family Anguidae; genus Elgaria; species Elgaria multicarinata. Next base: position 28,695,039 of record NC_086171.1, on the reverse strand, counting down.
TGTCAGCACAGACATGCCAAATCAGTATTTACAAACATAAAAAAGAAAGGCACAGGCTGGAACATTTCTTTCTGGAATGAGTGGGTTGAGGAAGAGTGGAGAAAATGGAGAGGAGGAAGTCCCACAGTCCAGCATATGTCCCACTGAACTTGCAGATGCAGAAGGATCCTTCAGCAGATGCTAAACAGTTAAGGCCAGATGAAGCATTTTTATGTTTATTTTCTGAAAACCTTTGGGTTTCTCATCCTATTTTTTAGACCAATCTATAGTCTAAACAGGAAATAATAAAGAACTAGAAATATATCATTCATGTTTGCTATATTTCTGCGTACAGTACATATTTTATGTCTGGACCTTTGTCATGATAAAAATCCTGCTTAAAGCAGGCAGGGGGCAGATTTCATGATATACTTTCCCCTAGAACCCTGAGACCCACCAACTGGAATCTGGTGCAAAAAAGCGATACACCTAGAAGTGAAGAATTTATGAACCCATGAATTTTGAGTACCAGGACTGAATGGAGCTCACACAAATCCACTCCTGGTTACTTCAAGTTTTCTTCATTTCAGCAGTATAATTTAGAGTAAGGAAGGGGGACACATTTTATTGCTGCTACTATTAAACAATTGGGAGTGAAAAATCCTTGCCGATCTACTGCGAATTATGCAGAAAACTGCTAGTAGATTCAGATTTAACTTCTGCTTACTCCTGGTTTAGGGACATCCTCTTTTCCCTCTCAATAAATGTGCTTCATAAAGAGTCAACATTCCATTTACATTCAAATTCAAGAAGTGTAGTACACATATAGAATAATGATTTTAGTTGTTCAAGTATTTTAATGAATTAACACAAGCTTTCTTAGGCCTCAGCTAGTCCTACGGGTCTAGCACAACAGAGGGGTGATGATCTCACAATATTTTTATCGTGAGATCTCCCCCTCTGTTTACATGTGGCACGTGACGGCCTCGGACGAACAGAACATTGTGCCCGCCATTTTGTGTTTTTTTAAAATAAAAAAACAGAAGGAGCGCACAAGCACTTGTGCACTCAAAGGTAAGTTGTTGTTTATTGAAAAATAATATTTTCCCTGCTCCCCCCAATGGGCGCAGAGCTCCTGAGGAGCTCTGCGCCCAGTTCCTGGCTCCTTGCCAGTAACCGCGAGGAGCTGGGACAAACCATGATGGTGGGCCACACTTTCTGCACCTAAAGGGTAGGGTGATATCCCAGGGAAAGGGAGAGATCATCCCTCCCTGCTCCCGGGATCCTTTGTGCGTCATGTGGGCACACAGGGACGATCCCGGGATGATTCCCAGGATATCACCCTGTCTAGCTATGGCCATAGTTACAACCACTTCATCAGATGCTCTTAGTGGAACAGGAGGCTTTGAGTTTGAAAGCCCAGTTAAACTGGTAGAGCTGCAACAAGCGTTCCATTCTCTTAATGCGACAGTTACAAATCACAAAGTGCACTAAGAGTCTTTGTGAAATGCATAGAAACCATCGTCCCTGTTGAGCTCCCGATGAACACAATCAAATATCCTTATGATCTCTTGTTCTACAATCTCTCGTTCCAAGTGCACAATAATAAGATTTTCAGACTACACCTAACAGTTGAATTTGTAAACAGAAGGCTAACATGATTATGTTATAACGCTACTTACTTTCCATTGGTGATGGTCAAAGAGCATAGCTGTGTTTTGATTGCGTATGGCAAGAGTGTCAAACATAAGACCTGGGAGCCTTATTAGTTCCCCTAGGGCTTTAGCATTCTTTCTACATTATCAAAGTCCTGCTTACATGACTGAACTATCTTCAAGGCCACAAACCGGGTGCCCTTCACAGAGCAAAGGGGATGACTCAGTGACTGCTACTACATCATCCTATTCCCCGTCGTAATTCCTTCCCTATTACAAGCCAGGTCATGGATCATGTCAAGTACAGGAGAATGGAAGTGCAGTGCAGCACATAGGGAGCAGTGATGAACTCCAATGTAATCAACATTTTTTTAGTAAGGAAAAAAACTAGGAGCATGACTGTTGGATGTCTGTTGAGTGGCAAATTTAGTATTCCGGATTATTTGAATGTGACGTCCCTGATGTGCAGTAAATTCTCTCAGTGTGAGCTACGTATGGATATAAGCATGAGGGAGGTATCCTAAAAAGAGTCTCCATCCAGGGAGTGTTCTAATGGAAGAGCTCTGTAAATCATATGTGCAATTGCAGTTTTTGAAGCAGGAACCGTCTGGAGTTACAAATTAATCTGTCCCCTTTAAGCTTTTTAAAGCTTTTTTTAAGTGCATTTTTTTTACTGGTTTTAAAAATTACATTTTCTAGAGAAAAAGAATCACCAATATCAACAACACAATGATACCAATATTTTATCTTCCTTATATCAACAAAAATGGGTTAACAATTAGGAGCCAGTGTGGTGTAGGGGTTAGAGTGCTGGACTGGGACTTGGGAAAACTAGGTTCGAGTCCCCATTCCATCATGAAGGTCACTGACTCTTGGCCTAATGTTTTTCAGGGGGTGGTTATGAGGATAAAATGGAGAGAAGAACCATCAAAGTTGTCTTTGGTTCCCTGGCATAGGAAAATTGTTGGGATATAAAAACATAATCATGAAATTATAATTTGTTGACTGTTTCAAAATGGTTTTTTTAAAAAATATTTTATTAAATTTTGAATAATACTTAAACATACACAATAACAATTAAAAAACAAGAACACACTACATAAATGTTGAATAAATGTTGAATACATAATATCTTATCTGAGTAACATAATCAAACTTAACATACAAGTGCACCCCCCACCTCGGGATCTCATTCCTGATTCCAGAATCTCATACTTTCTTCTGCTGGTGGTTTCCCACTTCCCTTAGAAAACACAAATATTAGGAACTGTTTCCAAATTCCTTCAAAATCATTTGTTTTAGCTATACCTCTTCTCCATTTAATATTACATGTCAATTTATCATTAATAGCTATATCCCATACTTCTTTATACCATTCTTCAATAGAATATTCCCCTTGAATCTTCCAGTTCCTAGCTACAATCAATCTTGCTGCAGTCAGCAAATTCGTTATCAGTTCCTTAATTTCTTTTTTACATTTTAAATCTTCAAATAGTGACAGTAATGCAACTTTTGGTGTTCGTTCTATCTTCATTCCCACAATTTCTTCAATCTCCAAAAACACCATCTTCCAAAATTTTTGTACATAGTTGCATTCCCACCACATATGCAAATACGTTCCTTTTCCCCCACATCCTCTCCAACAGTTTGCTGATTGCTGATTATTTATGGTTTAAACTACTTTAAATGGTTTAAACCATTTAAATGGTTTAAACTACTTCTGTTGCTGAAACATAACACAAGATCTCCCTCCCTGAGTAGCCCAGATAATCAAGGTTAATTAATTAATTAATTAATTAATTAATTTTTCTACAACATTTTTATATACTGTTCCAGAGTTAGGCTGCAATCCTATGCACACTTGCTTGGATGTAAATCCCATTGAGTCTTTCTACTGAGTAAACATGCATAGAACTGCAGAACACCATGACTTAACATATCACTCTCTAATTCATGGGATTTGATTAGATTTCCAATGCTTTAGATATACTACTCTAATAATGATAATCATGTGATACAGGAGGGTTTCCTTATCCTTATTTATCAACGGTTTCAAGAGGCAACTTTTTGTAGTCTTACACAGTTGAAGGTGTTGTTGTTGTTGTTGTTGTTTGCCCTTGGATTACCTCTCTGCATATAGTAAAAACTGGATACCACAACGCTGAGCCAATGTATGGGGTTTATTATCTTGAACACTTGTTTTGGTTTATGCTGACAATCCGCTGTATTTCTCATGGTATGGCTTTGAGGCACCAGGAGGGAAAATTTCAATGGAATTTATTTGAAACATGAAAATGTTGCATATTGCTTCAAAGTGCCTCCTCTGGACCCTGAACCATATTTCTTAGAGAACAGTTTCTTGCCTTTGGTTTATACATTCTATGAAGGAAAGTGGAATGACAAGCTCAGAGAGGGGTGGGTGGGAATAGAGGTCGAAGATCAGATCCCTGATAGTTCCATCTCTGTATCTTAACAAAAAATCCAGAGTGTAAAAGGGCTAATATGGGGCTAACTATACTGAGAAACATCAGGGACATAAACCTAGCAAATGGAACTAAGCTGTTAATAATAATAGACATTATATTTTCATCTGGAGCAGCTGCTGAATCATCAACTAGCACACTTGTTTTTCTTATGAGATTCTTCTGGAGAAAAACATTGCTCAAGTAGTGTATTTGATCCCTATAAGCTACATAGGGTAAGCACTGTTCGTGTAAGCCAAATGCTTGGTGCAAGTTTCTTACTGTTCATTTTGATCTTACTTTTGATTTTAATGAACGATTGAGCAGCTGGTGGCCCTCCTGTTGTTTTGGCATACAACTCCCATGCACTGTAGCTAGCGTAGCCAATGGTGAGAGCTGGTGGGAGTCCTGATAAGAAAGAAGCCTTGTGAGTTGGTGGTTCTCAGGTTTGGGAATTGGTGGTTTTGCCTGTTCTGGATGGGGGGGGTTGAACTTCCTCTGAAGGAGCAGGCCCATAGTTTGGGGGTGCTCCTGGATCCATCTGTCACTGGAGGTCCAGGTGACCTTGGTGGCCTAGAGTGCCCATTATCAACTTTGGTTGGCATGCCAACTACGCCCGCTCCTGGATAGGGATAGCCTTCTAATGGTAATTCATGCACTGTTAACCTCACCTCATATAAAACCTGCATTAAAAGAACTGCACTGGCTGCTTGTTAACTACCTAGTCACATACAAGGTTATGTTGTTATCCTACAAAGCCCTAAACAACTTGGGACCAGAATACCTAGCAGATCGCCTTCCCTTATATACACCCAGACAACAACCAAGATCCTTGGAGGAGACCCTACTGATGTGGGCATGCATGCCTGGAATTTTGATTGGGTGGTGGTGGTGAGAGGAAGCAGTTTGAGAAAGGATTTTGATAGGATGACAAGCCAGTGACAAAAGAGTTAAGCACACCCTCCCCATTCTTCCCTCCGCCCCACACACTCATACCCTTCCCAAGGCTGCTATCCACTGGGGCTTCATTACATGCAATTGTGTGTCTTTGCCTGACAGCAAACCTTGTAACAATCCTGCGAGGCAGGTCAGCATTATTATCTCCTGTATTGGAGATTAGCTGTGGTCGAGAGCTAATAGCTTGCCTAAGGCCACCGAGTGAATTTATGACTAAGGTGAGATGTCTGCTGTTATTTGAAAACTTTCTGGAGTCATTTCCTGTTTCTCTAAGCCAGGCTTGCCAGAGCTGGCTGAGGCAGTTTAAGGAGCACCCTGCAGTCCTTTAGAGTGTAGTGAAGTGCAGAACATCCCAAGTTGAATATCAAGCATCTCTAACTGGAGGATCTTGGGTAGCATGGCTGTGAAAGACTCCTGGAGGTCCCACTGCATGTCAGACCAGACCAGCCTTTCCCTACTGTTGTCCTCTAGCTGTGTTGAATTAAACCTCCCATACACCCCAGTTAGCATGGCAACTGGGAGTTGTAGTCCAACACAGCTGGAGGGTAATAGGTTGTGGAAGGCTAGATTAAACAATACTGGCCTAGATAGATCAACAGCAGGGGTCATTATGAGGCAACTCCATATATCTTTGATTTTTTGTTTGCAAGGGCAGCTCCAGGTTTGAGGAGGTCCTCTGATGGACTCCCATGTCATCAGGAGGCTCCTCCCTCTTTTTATTATTTATTAATTCATTTATGACATTTCTATACCTCCCAATAGCCAAAGCTCTCTTTCTACTTATTTTTTTTTCTGAATGCAAGAGGTATGTATAGTGAACTGCCCAAAAATTAAAAGAAGAAAGAAAATACATCACCAAAAAAGAGGATGAAAGAGGACACAACTTTGCATAAAATTTGCATATGCAAACTTAGATGTATATCTGTGAATTTAGAAGTTGTTGTTATTATTATTATTATTATTATTATTATTATTACTATTAAAATAGAAATACAGTACATCTTACCATAGTGGAAGATCGTAAGCAGCTGACCCATGTGCCTTGCTCAATCTGCTGTCCAGGTACTGTTGACAGACAACTTTGAGGCCCAGCTCTTCCTTCGGATGGTTCTTTATCTTTCAATGATTTGGATTGGAGGCTTTCAAACAGAGGACGCTTTCAGAGTAGAGGACAGTCCTCTGGCAGCCTTTCAAACAGATGACATTCCTCTGTAAAAGAGGACACATGGCCACCCTATGGACAAATGAAACCTTGAAGATACATTTTGTGTAATCAAGAGATAAAAGAATTGATAACGAATTTGTTAACAGCCGCAAGATTAATGATATCCAGGAACTGGAAGGTTCAAGGGGATTATCATATAGAAGATCGGTATAAAGAAATATGGGATATTGCTATTAATGATAAATTAACATGTAACATCAGAGTTAGAAGAGGAATGACAAAAACGAATGATTTTGAAGTAATATGGAAACAGTTTTTGGACTTTGTATTATTAAGGGGGAGAGGGAAAACACCTCCAGAAGAATCAATGAGATTTTGGAAATCAGAATAAGTTCCCTGGGTTGGGGGTGCACTTTAATGTTAATCAATGATTAGATCAAAGCAGAATTAAGTGAAGAGAATGTATGTTGATTAGTTTGTTTAAGTATGCATTATTATGTATTATTTATTACGGGGTTATTGTTATATATCGTATTGTTTGTATTGGTTAGAAGTATGGTTATTATGTAGTTATAGAAAATCAATAAAAACATTTAAAAAAAAAGGAAAAAAGAAGATACATTTTGAAAATGTGGAGGGGCAAATCATATAATGAGAAATCATTTCCACAATGCTGAGGACATCAATGCCATTCTTGCTAGGGCCTGCACACCACCACTGGCTAGTAATAATATGAGATAAGGAGTCTGAGGACTTCATGGAAAAGCACATCTGATCCCAAAATGACACAACATAACTGATCCTTCAGACGGTTCTTATGTTTCAGCCTGACTTGGACTGGGCAGCCCCTCAGAACCCATTTTCACAATAGAGGACCACCTTCTGGCAGACCTTCAAATATTTATTTGTTATTTATTTATTTACTGCATTTGTATCTTGCCCAAAAGCTGAAGCTCTCTGTGGAGCACCATGTAGAGCTCCTTTAGAATTCTGACCGAAACCTGGAGAAGAGTTGCTCCCCTACTGATGTTGGAGTCACCAGCCTTCGCTGCTTTTGACAGAGTAGACAGCTTTTGGCAACGTAAAGGCTTCTGTCTGAAAACTGCAGTATCTTTTCAGAGTGAAGTGCGGTAATATCATTGTGGATGTGAGTCTTTGAATTGGACGCCGATTCCCCCCCTTCACAGCAATATGGTCAAAGATTATCTGACTGCAGCAGGATGGAAAGGTTTTACTAATGACAGTGTTTCGAAAAAGGCAGCTGATAGAAGAATGTATTTTGCCAGTCACGTTCGCAGAATTATCTTTATACCTCCCAGTCTGAAGAACAAATAATAAACCTAAGGCCAGCGCTTTGAAGATAGTGGGGAAAAATAAATACGGGAGCATCTGCAAGTAATCCTTTCTAGCTGCAAGAAAAAACACACAGAGAGATTAATAAAAATAACACTGTTGCGCAGATACTTGTTTGTAATGGGAGTAGTTCAGAATATATTTTGTAACAGAGAAAAAGGAAAGTCACTTGGCATCGTGACATTTGGCAGATAGTGAAGGACTTGGAGAAAAAAACATAACCGAATGGTTTCCCTTACTCATACCTCAGGTCTGCTTTCACTCCTTCCTTCTGCTTTTGCCAGAAGATTTGGCCCTGAAAGTGTAAGCTAAGGCACACACACACACACACACAAGAATTGGAGAGGTGCAGAAGAGGAAAAGTGCTTTTTGGGGTGGATGGGGGAGCTGCTTTTTGATTCCCAAGAGAGAAATAACAATATATTACACATTAAGGCCATAGCTAGACAGGGCGATATCCCGGGGATCACTCCGGGATCATCCCTGTGTGTTCACATGATGCACAGGGGATCTCAGGAGCAGGGTGTGATGAGCCCTCTCTTTCCCTGGGATATCAGCCTACAGTTGTAGCCCAATTTTTCCAGTCTCGGGATGATCCCGAGACTGTGGAACGTGTGGGTGGGCATCACAGTTTGTCCTGGCTCCTTGCGAGTAACTGCGAGGAGCTGGGAGCTGGGCAAGGGGCACAGGGCTCCTCAGGAGCTCTGTGCCCATCAGGGGTGGGGTGGGGGGGAGGGGGAGGGTTTTTATTTTTTAAAAAAACCCTCACCATTTGCGCCCGAGCGCCTGTGCGCTCCATCCCCTTTTTAAAAAATGTCACGGCTGCGTGTAAACCAGGGTGACGATCTCACAACCATAAAATTTATTACTTTTGTAAACCGCCCAGAGAGCTTCGGCTATGGGGCGGTATATAAATGTAATAAATCAAAATCGAGAGATCCTCTCCCTCTGACCCCCTCGTCTAGCTGAGGCCTAAGGCTCCCTTTAGTGGTCATTCCTATTCATAATGTAAATGGAAATATAGTACATCTCACCGTACTATGGAAGACTGTGAGCGGGTGATCTAAGTGCCTTGCTCAGTCCAGGTCTTTATACTGGACTTTGACATCTCTACCCTTCAAATAGAGGACTACCACTCTGCAAAAGAGGACATGTGCACCCCTACTTCCCATCCAAAACATATTTTCATTGAAGGAAGTCCTATAGCTTTTGATGGAATTAACTTTAAAGTAAGCATGCCTAGGATTGCAACCTTATTTTAATCCAACAGTTATAATTCATAGTCTTCCCTTCAAGTATCACAGTATCATAGAATAGTAGAGTTGGAAAGGGCCTATAAAGCCATCAAGTTCATTGCAGGAATTTATCTTAAAGCATCCCTGACAGATGGCTGTCCAGCTGCCTCTTGAATGCCTCTAGTGTGGGAGAGCCCATGACCTCCCTAGGTCATTGGTTCCATTATCGTACTGCTCTAACAGGAAGTTTTTCCTGATGTCCAGCTGAAATCTGGCTTCCTGTGGCTTGAGCCCATTATTATTATTATTATTATTATTATTATTATTATTATTATTATTATTATTATTATTTATTTATTTATTTATGTACATGGTGCTGTACAGATTACACAGTAAATAGCAAGACCCTGCCGCATAGGCTTACAATCTAATAAAGTTGTAGTAAACAATAAGGAGGGAAAGAGAATGCAAACAGGCACAGGGAAGTGTAAACAGGCACTGGGTAGGGTGAAGCTAAACAGTATAGAGTCAGATCAAATTCAATATTTAAAAGCTATAGGGAAAAGAAAAGTTTTTAGCTGAGTTTTAAAAGCTGTGATTGAGTTTGTAGTTCTCAAGTGTTCTGGAAGAGCGTTCCAGGCATAAGGGGCAGCAGAAGAAAAAGGACGAAGCCGAGTAAGGGAAGTAGAGGTCCTTGGGCAGGCGAGAAGCATGGCATCAGAGGAGCGGAGAGCACGAGCGGGGCAATAGTGTGAGATGAGAGAGGAGAGATAGGCAGGAGCTAGACAGTGAAAAGCTTTGAAGGTCAACAGGAGACGTTTATATTGGATTCTGGAGTGAATTGGAAGCCAATGAAGAGATTTCAGAAGTGGAGTGACATGGTCAGAGCGGCGGGCCAAGAAGATGATCTTAGCGGCAGAGTGGTGGACAGAGACCAGCGGACTGATGTGAGACGAAGGAAGGCCAGAGAGAAGAAGGTTGCAGTAGTCCAACCGTGTCCTCCACTCTGTATTCCGTGTCCTGCACTCTGGGACGACCGAGAAGTGACAACCTTTCAAGTATTTGAAGAGTGCTATCATGTTTCCCCGCGGTCTTCTCTTCTCCAGGCTAAACATGCCCAGTTCTTTCAGTCTCTCCTCAAAGGGCTTTGTTTCCAGACCCCTGATCATCCTTGTTGCCCTCCTCTGAACACACTTCAGCTTGTCTGCATCCTTCTTGGAGTCTGGTGCCCAGAACTGGATGCAATACTCAAGCTGAGGCCTTACCAGTGCCAAACAGAGGGGAACCAGTACCTCATGTGATTTGGAAGCTAACAACAGGGGTCCAGCAGTGGAGGGCAGAGAGGAAATGTTCTTCCTTGCCATCTCCCTCCTTGTACCACCTTTCCCCCTAGTGCTTCTTATGACCACTGGCCATTTCCCCAAAGAAAAACTACTAAATCCACCAAAAAAAAGGTCCCTACGACCTGCCGTCTCATCTCCTGCTGTAGCCATTCCTGTTGTTTCACAGAACCCATTTAAAAAAACTCAAGAACCCTCTGGTGGATAAAACAAAAGGACTGATGCAGCTTTGTGCCACTGTAGGAACCTTTACACCTCCTCCTCTGCCTTGCTGCCTTTTGTGCGCTTGACATGAATGAGTTGATCTTGAACTCCTTTCCTTTGGGTAGCTCCTTTTTTTCTTTTTAGCTCTTGGAATTTCATCTTGGGCAAGATAGTCCAGTGTAATAAAATAAAAATAATCCTCTACATTCATTAAGACTAATTTGGTTAATGTTCTTAGAGCGAGTGACAATTCCCATCAGAACATCTCTTGGCAGTCCAGGAGTGATACAAGCAGGCCTCAAACTGTGAATAAAAGGTGAATAAAACCATAGAGTTTACTTTCACACGCTAATTGTCTGCAGTTATCATTTATTTATTTTGATTTATCACCCACATGTGTACATGCACATGCAGATCTATCTCTCTATCTATCTATCTATCTATCTATCTATCTATCTATCTAGACAGATGCACGCACAGAGAGACAAATATAAATTCAAATTTAATTTAATCTAATTTATTGAAGTTATTTTAAACGCAATACCACCCAATTTCTGCTTTGAGTTCATTTACATTCATTTCATTTAAGTTAATCAAGTTACTCTAACTTAATTTGTTTATTCCAACTTAATTTATTTGTCAATACATTTATTTCATTTATTATTATTATTATTATTATTATTATTATTATTATTATTATTATTATTATTTCCCTCCATCTCAACCATCCACAATTGTTTCTCTCTGAAGACTTACTCTTTGCTTCTCTCTCTTTTTCTTGTCAGCACAAGGAGCAGCAGTACCAACAGGAGCACTCAGAGGGGCTTAGAACTCTCATATTGCAGCTGCTGGAGCATCTCCTAGAAGATACCCAACACTTGGATCCTAGAGTGTCCCCTGGGTATCCAAGAAGTGATACCCTGCATCAGAAGGGATCAGCAGTGGAGGACAGGGAGTTATCAGGTGTGTGTGTGTGTGTGTGTGTGTGTGTGTGAGTGGGAGGGAGAGACTATCAGTGGTAGGAGGTCCAGGATACAGTGTAGGAAACATTTGCTCCAGAATTGGGTGCACTTTTGGTAACAAAATTGGTGGCACTTTCAGCAGTCATGGGGACCCCACAGAACTTCTTGTGGGGCCACAGGTTGTGCACCCCTGTTCCCGAAGAAGTAAATTCTAGAAGGGTAACACAGAGAATGGCTTTCTGCACACACTATGCTCCTGTCCCTAGGCCTAGATAGTAAGCATGCAAGACCACTGCTAGTGCTTAAAGATTTTATTATTATTATTGTGGTGGACCTTAGAGGTAAAGGTGGCCTCTTAGATATGGTGGGCAGCCTTGGTTAGGATGTTGTAGATGATAACCAGAACTTTGAATTGAGTCCAGTGAAAACAACATAGGAGCGCAAGGCTGGTTTAAAATGTGCTGACCCTGGCCTACTCTCTTGAGGATGTGGTCTGTAGTGTTTTTCAGAAACAAAGGAAGGAATTCAAAGGGGCACTGATAACATTAGCTGAAGGCAAAATCATTAAATGCATCTTCAGGGTCAGCTGCCACAGCCCAATATGATCAGAGGCAAATGGTCAATGTGGGAGGTACAGATTGAGGCACGGCACAGGATCTGCATGGCTACTGTAGCAGTGAGATGTTTGGACTGGGAGCCATACCTAGGATAGTTCTTATTTAAAGCTCAGAAGGGCCCCAGTGGCTTCCTGGGTCATCTGATTCCTCTGGGTCTGTCTTCCTGTCACTATCAGGGTGGCAGCAAGTCAGGTGCCTGGCCCTGCTGTCCCATTCCCTAATTTGAGTCTTCTGATACTCTTTGCTGAAGCTCTATCATATCAGGTGGACGTGCATCCTCTTTAACAGAGTATAGTCCTCAATTTGAAGGATTGTCCTCTATTTGAAGGCATAATGTATTTGAAGAACTGTTTAAAGGATGCCTGAGAGAGCGCCTTCTCCCCTACCAACTTGCCCGGTCACTGAGGTCATCCGAGGGCATGCTCCTGGTGGTTCCACATAGACCCATCCTCCAACTGGAGTCCACCAGGGAAGAGCCTTCAGTGTGGTAGCCCCCCGCCTATGGAATTCCCAGCCTCTATCGGTCAGGCAGTCGCCAACTTTGTATTCCTTTCGGTGCCTCCTGAAAATGTCATTATTCCAGGAAGCCTTTCCTTAATGACCAGCCACGGTTCACTGTACATTTCGCTTCTTTTATTCTGTTTTTATTTTATTTTGTCTTGTACACCGCTCTGAAATTTTCAATGGGGAGTGGTATATGAATATTGTAAATAAATAAATAAATAAATAAATAAATAAATAAAATAATGTTAAAGAACTGTTGCCTATCAACAGTTACTACATGGAGAGCAGACTGAACAGACAGGCACACAGGCCACTTATGGCTAGATATACTGTATTTCTAATTAAATTATTACTATCAGACAAAATATTACTATCAGATAGCATCCTGGATTCTTTTTGTCACCTGTTGAAAAGATGGAGCCAGTTGCCCCTGAAGACTATTGGTCCCACTGATTCCAATTAGTGTATTTTGCATAAGACTGAAGTAGGGACGTTGGAGAAATACACAATGGAATCAAATGAGTTTGGATTTCTTTAAATCTGACCTGCCTATTCCACAGCAGACTGGCTTTTCCTGGACTCCGTGGACTCGCACACTATGGAATTTTATGCAAATTTACTTTCTAGAATTTTACACTAGCTGAAAACGTGCATTTCCCCATAGGCTAAAGCATGAAAATGCACATTTTTGGGGGATTGATGAATTTGGAGATGGGGCGATTTGCACAAATTTGGAGAAATTGGCAAAGATTGATTCTGTCAATGTGTGGACGATAGAATGAAAGACACCTGACAATCCGTGAAACGCAGATGGAATGGATTTTACAAAATCTGCACATCACTAGACTTTAAAACTGGAACCAATCCATCGTTTTTAGCATTCCTTTGGAGTGTCCTCACTTTCATTCCTCTCCTGGAACCTTTCTTTCTTTGGTTGTAGTGCCTTGCACTGGCGGAAGCTTCCAAAACAAGTAAGGATGGTCCCACCTAAAATGCATGATGGAAGCCCGGCCTCAAAATGCATCTAGACATGCCATAGAATTTCTGTTCTGCCAGCTTGTGGGCAGAACGGCAGCATTGTCCTCGCAGCAAACAAAGTTATAATTCTATTTTCCATTGGGGCAACCATTTTGTTCTGTTCTGAGTATCTGACAGAAAAAAAGTTGCAGGCATTTCACCAAGTGGAGCTGGTAGAAAGCACTTACAGCTTTTGGGCACCTTCTCGGCATTGTTCAAATATATGATGAGCACAACACATTAATTCATGCAATTGATAAACACACAAGAGCCTGCCTGTTCCAGAAGGGCTGGGATTTGGCTTTGTTTGGTCAGCTCCTGTCCTTGGCATGTAACTCATCGTAGTATAAGCACTCTGGACAGAACAAAAAGCAGATTCTCCACCCTCCGTATCTGTTGCTTACATGTGTTCAAAATTCATTTAGCACTTCTGGTCCTACATTTATGAATGCACCTTATTATAGCAGGGGAGACTTGAAATGACAAACAGCATCATCTGTGGATCAGGTTGAATAAATATGGCTTTTAAAATTCGTGAATCAACTCCAATATGGGTCCTATGACAAGGATTTAAATTTGTAGTCTCACATTTTGAATACAGATTAGGGTGGATAATTTGAATAATTCACCATGCATCATTTTGCTCATTTGCATTTTACTAATTTGCTGTTCATTAATTTGCCATAGTTAATGAAAAATGTCCATTGACTTGAGTGATTCAGGTCAGGTTTTTGGGTTACACACCAAGGGAAGTTCTGGAATATTCTTCTCTAAGAGTTTTGTTTAAAAAAAGAAAAGAAAGAAAGAAAAAGGGAGAATGGAAAGGCTTGAAAGCTAAACCATAGATCCACAAGGGACCTACATGTCATCTGCTCTAACTCTTCACACTAAATAGAATTTTCCATACCAACACCTGTTAGGAGTAGGATTTGTTCTTCCTTTACTGATTAAGTAATGATTTATTGATTACATTTATATCCTCCAAGGAATTCAAGACTGCCTCCAAGATTATCCCTCCATTTTATCCTCACAATCATTCTTTGAGGGGCTTAGAGATAGTGCCTGGCCTATAGTCACCCAGTGGGGATTTGAACCCAGGGATCCCCAGTTCTAATCCAACACTCTAACCACTATCCTATAGAGATAGATAAATAGATGATAAATAGGTGGTATTTTGTATGTCGGCAATGCTGGGGCTACTGCAGCAAAGCTGTATTTACTTACGTACTTACTATATTTGTATAGATGCCCATAACACTAATTCTCTGGGCAACTCACAAAGCAAATACAACATTAAGATACAATAGAAAACAATGGAAACAATTTATTTTAAACACAATTAAAATATGGATTTTAAACTGGGAATCCAAGACTATAAGATGAGTTTTTTAAAAGACTTGGGTGAAATAATAATAATAATAATAATAATAATAATAATAATAAGCCTTCATGTGGTGCCAAAAAAGATCAGAAAGATGGTCTGTAATCAGGGTTCACTGCTGAAAGATCCCCGTCCCTAGTGGTTACCCAGTTCAATTCATTTGGAGGGGGACTCAAAGAGGGGTGAAGGCAGTCTTTCAGGTAACCTGATCCAAAGGCACATAGGGCTTGAAAGTTTAAAACCGGCACATTAAAATGGGCCCAGAAATGGACTGTGAGCCTAACAAAACATAGGAGCATTATGGTCAAAACACCGAGTCCCAGTTAATAATCTTATGGCCATATTCTGGACAGTTTTTGAACCATTTTAAAAGGCCACATCTAAAGCATTGCAATAGTCTAAATGGGAAGTTATTTATTTATTTTATTTATTAATTAAATTTATATACTGCCCCATAGCTGAAGCTCTCTGGGCGGTTTACGAAAGTTAAAAAAAACAGTGGACATTAAAAGTATACAAAATTTAAAACCATCGAAAACTATAAAAACAACAGTATACAGTATCCATTTTAAACCACAATGGTTTAATGGTTCTGGGGGCCATTAAAAAACAACTTAGCATATGTTGTTAAATGCTGTTAAATGCCTGTGAGAAGATAAAGGTTCCAAAAAGATAACAATGTTGCAGCCAGGCGAGCCTCATCGGGGAGATCATTCCATAATTGGGGGGGGGCACCACTGAAAAGGCCCTCTGCCTTGTTGCCAAGGGATAATCAAGTTAACACAACATGGGTGATTATAGGCAGTCCATGTCCAACCAGGTAAGGTTGCAGCTGGCCTACAGCTGAAGATGATAGAAGTGTTTCCAGCCACAGAATATATGTCTATTTGTGGGGGTGTGGTTCCTTTCATGACTGATAAACCTGCCTCCCTACACTCAAGTATAATAGAGACTCCTATTTCCATAGTTTTGAGAGAGAAGCATAATAAACCATAATAAAGCCAAATGGCTTTGAAGTATAAGGGCAAAACGGGGACAGGCATTAGAAAAGTATAGTTGAAAAACTTGAGTGTGCACAGGGGATAGATGACTGTGCCAATTTCGCTCTCTCCCGCATTCAGATTTTTAAAACAGTCTCGAGTTCTTTCTCTCCGGAACACAAAGAACTGTCAATTCCTATAAATAAACAAACTGAAACAAAATTCTGCACCAGCCAAATTCAATAGGTCCAGTTATTCCCAGCTGTACCTATTCCCAGCATGGAGAGGATGTGATGTGTCTGCCATAGAGCTGTTAAAGACAAGGAGCCTGCCCAAAAATAAGAGGCAGCAACATGGTTGAAGACGTGGGGATTCAAATCTAGGCTTTTAAGAGCTAAGAACCCAAAGCCCTGGGTCACAGTAGACAAATCCATCAGTTTGGGTTTCTCCCCCATTCATTTTATGTGTATATAGATTATAGAAAAAGTTCTTTTTGTCCTGAATATAGAGAACTTTGTGAATTTTGGTAAATACTTATCGAAACCCAACTGAAACAAAATTCAACCCATTCCTAAGTACACATCCATTGACTTTCTACATACGGTGACCCTATGGAAAGGAGGACAGGGCTCCTGTACCTTGAACAGTTGCATAGAAAAGGGAATTTCAGCAGGTGCCATTTGTATGCATGTTGCATCTGATGAAATTTCCTCTTCATCACAACAGTTAAAGCTGCAGGAGCTATACTGCAGCTACAGTATACTGTGACCAAATTTAAAAGAGGGCAGGGCACCTGCAGCTTTAACTGTTTTGATGAAGAGGGAATTTCACCAGGTTCCCCATATGTACAAATGACACCTGCTGAAATTCCCTTTGCAATACAACTGTTAAAGATACAGGATCCCTGTCCTCCTTTTCATATGGTCACCCTATTTCTATGTGGATGCAGGAAAGTCAGTTTCTAGGCCAATTCAAACATCATGGTAAGCCATGCTGACAATAAGCCCTAGTGGGTTGTGGGTTTGCTTGCTAACCTGTGTTATGCCTGACAGACAATCCAGTGCTCTGTGGTTTGCTATGGTTTGTTTTCCAAGGGTGACCATATGGAAAGGAGGACAGGGCTCCTGTATCTTTAACAGTTGCATAGGAAAGGGGTTTCAGCAGGTGTCACTAGTATGCATGCAGCACTTGGTGAAATTCTCTCTTGATCACAACAGTTAAGGCTGCAGGAGCCCTGCCCTCTTGACCAAATACAAAAGAGAGCAGGGCTTCTGCAGCTTTAACTGTTGTAATAAAGAGGGAATTTCACCAGGTGCTGCATGCCTACAAATGACACCTGCTGTAATTCCCTTCTCTATTATTATTATTATTATTATTATTATTATTATTATTATTTATATAGCACCATCAATGTACATGGTGCTGTACAGAGTAAAACAGTAAATAGCAAGACCCTGCCGCATAGGCTTACAATCTAATAAAATCATAGTAAAACAATAAGGAGGGGAAGAGAATGCAAACAGGTACAGGGTAGGGTAAGCAGGCACTGGGTAGGGAAAAACTAACAGTAGAAAGTAACAGTAGAAGTCTGCACAACATCAAGTTTTAAAAGCTTTAGGAAAAAGAAAAGTTTTTAGTTGAGCTTTAAAAGCTGTGGTTGAACTTGTAGTTCTCAAATGTTCTGGAAGAGCGTTCCAGGCGTAAGGGGCAGCAGACGAAAATGGACGAAGCCGAGCAAGGGAAGTAGAGGCCCTTGGGCAGGCGAGAAACATGGCATCAGAGGAGCGAAGAGCACGAGCGGGGCAATAGTGTGAGATGAGAGAGGAGAGATAGGAAGGAGCTAGACCGTGAAAAGCTTTGAAGGTTAACAGGAGAAGTTTATATTGGATTCTGAAGTGAATTGGAAGCCAATGAAGAGATTTCAGAAGCGGAGTAACATGGTCAGAGCGGCGAGCCAAGAAGATGATCTTTGCGGCAGAGTGGTGAACAGAAACCAACGGACTGATGTGAGAAGAAGGAAGGCCAGAGAGAAGAAGGTTGCAGTAGTCCAACCGTGAAATAACCAGTGCATGAACAAGCGTCTTGGCAGAAGAGACAGACAAAAATGATCGAATCCTGGCAATATTATACAGGAAAAATCGGCAAGATTTAGCTACTGCCTCAATATGAGGAATAAAGGAGAGCGAGGAGTCGAAGATAAAGCCAAGGCTACGAGCTTCCTTGACCGGAGTAAGCGTAACATCATTGACAGTAAGAGAGAATGAGAGATGAGGAGAAGGTTTAGGAGGAAAAACAAGCAATTCAGTCTTTGCCATGTTAAGTTTCAAGCGACGATGAAGCAGCCAAGCTGAGATATCTGAAAGACATGCCGAGATACGATCGTGAACATCAGGAGAAAGTTCCGGAGATGACAGATATAGTTGTGTATCATCGGCGTACAGATGATATTGGAGGCCATGAGATTGAATAAGCTTGCCCAAGGGCAACATGTATAAGGAAAACAACAACGGGCCAAGCACTGAGCCTTGCGGAACCCCTACTGAAAGGGGAAAGGAGGAAGACGAGCTGCCATTAGCCAACACGCTGAAAGAGCGACCCGCTAGATAGGAGGCAAACCAGTTATAGACAGAGCCACAAAATCCAAGGTCATGAAGGGAATCTAAGAGAAGATCATGATCAACCGTGTCAAAGGCTGCAGTTAGATCAAGGAAAATAAGAACGGAATAATGGCCTTTAGACTTGGCAGTAAGGAGATCATTGGTGATCTTAGTAAGGGCTGTTTCGGTGGAATGCAGAGGACGGAATCCAGATTGAAATGGATCCAAAGCAGAGTTACTAGAAAGAAAGTCAAGACAGCGAGAGTAGACCGCACGCTCCAGGATCTTTGAAACAAACGGCAACAAAGAGACAGGTCGGTAGTTAGATAGAGATAGCCTATCAAGAGTAGGTTTCTTGAGAATGGGAGAGACTGTAGCATGTTTAAAAGCAGAAGGAAATGAACCAGAGGACAGAGAAAGATTAATAATATGAAGCAAGGAAGGGAGGATAGCAGGAATAAGATTAATAAAGACGCGAGAAGGAATCGGATCACGAGAACAAGTGGAAGGCTTCGAAGAGCGCAGTATTGTAGACAGTTCATGCAACTGTTAAAGATATTGGAGCCCTGTCCTCCTTTCCATATGGTAAGCCTATATGTTGTGCAGAACCAGGATCACCTGCTCCTGGCACATATCCCAGGATCCCTTACCGCTTTGCTATTGGGACACTTTGTGTTCTGGGGATGTTTTGCCGTTGCCAGCTCTGGAGGGAAACTTTTCTGCCCCTCCCACCCCCTTTGCCAGATTGTTACATGCAAAGACCTATATAAAGAGAGGTAAGGGTTAAACCGGGGCCATAGTTAGATGGGGTGAAATCCCGGGGCGATCCCCGGGATCATCCCTGTGCATCCACATGACACACAGTGGATCCCGGGAGCAGGGAGGGATGATCCCTCCCTTGCTCCGGGATCTCACCTTCCTCCTTGAGCCCACTTTTTCCACAGTCTTGGGATGATCCCGAGACTGTGAAATGTGTGTGTGTGTGCATCCCGGTTTGTCCCGGTTCTTTGTGGTTACTCGTGAGGAGCCGGGATCTGCGCATGGGGCTCAGAGCTCCTCAGGAGCTCTGTGCACATCGGGGGTGGGGTGGGGGGAGAGGGCAAATTAATTTAATTTTTTTTAAAAAACCTCACATTTTGTGCACAACCGTTCGTGCGCTCTTCTTCTTTAACAACAACAACAACAACAAAAGGCAGCTGTAACGTCCTCTCCCTCCGAGGTCGTCGCACGCTGTGTGTAAACAGTGGGGGAGATCCCATGATGAAAATATCGCAAGATCCTTACCCCTCCATTGCACTAGACCTGTTGGTCTAGCTGAGGCCCAGGTGTTGGTTTGTTTTTTCAAAGCCTTTTGTTGTATCTGGCAGAGAAGCACCTTTTGTTCACCCTCCTCCTCCTCCTCCACCACCTGCAAAGAGTTTTCTGAGCAATAATAGGGTGACCATATGGAAAGGAGGACAGGGCTCCTGTATCTTTAACAGTTGCATTGAAAAGGGAATTTCAGCAGGGGTCATTTGTATATGTGGGGAACCTGGTCAAATTTCCTATTCATCACAGCAGTTAAAGCTGCAGGAGCCCTGCCTTCTTTTAAATCTGGTCACTCTAGTATAGCTCCTGCAGCTTTAACTGTGGTGATGAAGAGGGAGTTTCTCCATATATACAAATGACACCTGCTGAAATTCCCTTTTCTATTTAACTGTTAAAGATACAGGAGCTGTCCTCCTTTTCATATGGTCACCCTAAGCAATAAGGGTAAAACGTCCAACTCCAGCCTGTAATTTTTTTGAAAGCTATTGGCTGCTCTTTGATTCTTTTTTTTAAAAAAATGCATTCTTGGTGCTCCTCGCAGCTGGAGATGACTGATGTTTCTCTTCTTAATAGACCTATGTGTGATTGGCTTACCTCTGGATAAGCACACACTGCCTCAGTTTGGGACCATGGTGATTTGGGAGGGGGATTGAACCTTCCCACGTGGTTTATCATGCTGTCCAAACCAAGTTTTGTGAACCGCCCAGAGAGCTCCGGCTATTGGGCGGTATAGAAATGTAATAAATAAATAAATAAATAAATAAATAAATAAATAAATAAATAAATAAGTTTCTCTCTCAAAACCCAGCTTTCCATCTGTAAAATTGTAATAGTGGCCTACCTCACAGGGTAGTTGTGATGAAGCCTAATACAACCTGCAATGCAGTTCACAAATTAAGCACACTATGCACATGACAAATTATAAGAGCAGATAAAAAAGCGCATTGCAGTGAATGTTCAGATGGCAGCATCTGGCTTTGCGTTGTATGCATTGAACATCATTTTCTCTCAGACGTTTCATGGTCTTTGAATCAAGACAGCCACTTGTAAGTGGTTGAAACCCTATTGATGCTGCCAACTGACTTATATTTTGCAAAGTTGCTCCATATATTTCCAGCAATTGCTGGATGCTTGGGGCTGTTTTCCATGTTATATTTATGTGACATGAGAGTACTGCTGCACGTCGCTCTGAGCTGAAAAATGTTCTGAGGCTGTAATCGTGGGAGAGCAGAGAGACACATGTTTACCTTTGACAAAGTCATGGTTACTCCTAAGCCACTTCCAGCATCCATACGGAGCTGTATCTTCCTTAGTGGGTTTAAGGATCAGAGTTAAAGAGCATTTGAGACACATAAGGCCTTTGCACATTCCCTTACCCATGGATATAGAACAGGGATGTGCATCAGATTCAGTGGAAGCACAAAGCATGAGCTTCCTGGGTTTTCCTGAGATGAAGCAGGCAATGTTCCTAAGAGACCAGAACCAAAGCTAGAGCCTGGACAAGGTCCCTTCATTTGCGATTAGGCTTTGGAAAGGCAGATGTTGTATCTCCCAAAATAGAGTCTTTGGCCTTAGCTAGACCTAAGGTTTATCCCGGGATTGTTCCGGGGTCGTCCCTGCCTGCTCCCGGGATCCCCTGTGTGTCATTTACATGAACAGGGATGACCCCGGGGCGATCCCGGGATAAACCTTTGGTCTAGCTAAGGCCTTAGGCTTTCTTACTTAAAATGCTGATGAGTTGGGGGAGGGTTGAATGACTGGCAGGTCCATGCCCTAATCATAGGGCATGTTTTACCAAGGGCTCTCCAATCACTGTGCTTTTGGGAAGGGCAAAGATGGGAACATGAGATAGCCAATCTTCCAACACTACAAGGCTTCACTGTGAAACAAACATACCTCAAACTGGTTTTCAGTCATCATAACTCCAAGCCCCTGTACTTATCTTTTGAAACTTTGCATGTTTCTTGCTTGGAGATACCTCTCTGGGGTCTGCAGTTTTCATATCAATTCCTCCTCCTTCCCCCCACAAAAATTCACTGGGGGAGGGAAGAGGAAGCCAATCACTTACCCTCCCAACATAATTTGAGGACTCCCTTCCATATAAATTATTGCACCTATCCTTCTGAAACTTTGCAGTTTTCTTATTTAGGGCCACCTCTATGCTGTCTGTCATTTCCAGAAGAATGGTCCACAAGGAAGAAGGCTACTGTCTTTTGCTATCTAACGACTGTGGAACTCCCTCTTACTGGAGCCAAGGTGGAGCCTAGAGATGTCTGTTTTGAGGGTAGAGCTTGGTGAGTTTTTGTCAGCTCAGCTCCCCCCCCCCCCTTTGCCAGTTTGGGTATCTCTGAGCTTGCCTGACTCATTGTGTGATGAGTCATTCAAACGCATGGTTTTCTGCTTTTTAAAATATGCGTAAATTGCAATTTGCACAAAATTGCAGACGTAAATGGTCTAATTTATGCATGCCATTATACCTACAATTTGGCGCAAATTGTGCTATTTATGGGCATGATTTTGTGCAAATTGAGAAATCCACGAATAGTTACACTTGCGATTTTGCGCAAATCGCAGCTTGTGCATATTTTAAAAAGTGGGAAAGTTCCAGAGTTTCAGGAACTGTCCTTCTGCTTGGTTTAGAAATGTGTGCCAAGTCGGGGGCGCGGCAGGGATCCATCAAGCCAAAAGCGAACAGGATTTCCGAAGTGCCGAAGGAAGTGATTTGCCAAAGGAAGTGAGGCAGGTGGCTACTAGGAGGAGGGCTTTCTCTGCTGTGGCACCCCGGTTGTGGAACGAGCTCCCCAGAGAGGTTCACTTGGCACCTACATTGTTTTCTTTCTGTCACCAGCTGAAGACCTTTTTATTTTTTCAGTATTTTAACACCTAATTTAACTTAAATTTAAACTTTGCTGTTTTAATCTCGTATTTTAACCTATATTAATTTTTGCTGTGTGGTTTTATCCTGGTTGTGCTTTTTATATTGTATTTTGTATGTGTGTTTTAAATTTGTTGGTTGTTTTTATGCTCTTCATGGTTTTAATTTTTGTGAACCGCTCAGAGAGCTTCGGCTATTGAGCAGTATAAAAAGGTAATAAATAAATAAATAAATAAATAAATAAAATTTCCCACAATAGCAATCCCTAGGGCTTGTCATCTGCCATTGCGAAGCCATCTGGGAGCAAATCCCAGAAACTCCGCTGAAAAAAAGTCGGGCACTTACCCCAACTTCTTTGGTTGCGGAGCCAAAGGCGCCTTCTGATTGGCCGCCATCCGCTGAGCTGGACAGGGAAGGAGGCGGACCAGGAGCTTCAAGTCAGGCTCCACAATGTAAATAAAAAAAATAAAAGACACTGGGGTGGGAGGAGAGGAACGGGGCAGCTGGAAGGCCACTTCCGAGCTGAGCACTGGGGAGGGGGAGGAATGGGGCAGCTGGCTCTCCTCCCTCTGACCTCCGTTTGGCTGCCCCGTTCCTCCCCCTGATTTTTTTAATTTGTAGATGTGAAGGTTCATATCTACAGATTTAAAAAATAAAAAGGGGAGGGGAAAGGAACAGAGCAGCCAGAACGAGGTCAGACAGCCAGCTGCCCTGCCCCTCGCCCCTCCTCGGTGCTTGGCTTGGGGGCAGCGGCAGCGACAACTCCACATTGGCACTCCTTCCCATGCAGATGCCGGGTAGGAGTGCCAGTTTGTGATCCTGAGGCCTCGTGGCACAGACCGCTGCTGTCAAGATGGGGGCCTAGTTGAGCCTAATAATATTTAGGTGGGGTTGTAGCATTCTCTGCCTTGTATTTATTTATATATTTATTTAAGCATTTTTATGCCGCCATTCAGCCAAAAAAAGCTTTCACGGCGGCTTACAAAAGTATTTCTTGACAGTCTTTGCCCACAGGCTTACAATCTAAAAGACATGACACAAAAGGAAAGGGGATTGGGAGGGAGGAGGAGGGGGAAAAGGAAAGCAAATTCAGGCACTACAATCTTAGTTGCAAAGTTCAGCAGTTAAAGTTGGCAGTTGGCAGCAGGAGGGAGGGGGCTCTCAGCTGGAGCTGGACCCAGGCACGATGGAGGGGTGCCTGGCTGCTGCTTCCTCCCCCGCTGGTGGCCTCTGCAGAGACAGTTGGTAGCAGGAGGGAGGGGGCTCTCAGCTGGAGCTGGACCCAGGCACGATGGAGAGGTGCCTGGCTGCTGCTTCCTCCCTCACTGGTGGTCTCTGTATAATGACAATGGTATATTTGCATGTCTTGTCTTATCAATTTCATCCTGTTTTTATTTCATGCTGAGATATTTTATAAGCACCTATTTTGAAACTTAACCTGTCACTTGCCCTAAACTCTGTGGATGAGGCAGGCTGCCCTTGAATAACAGTTTAAAATAGTGCCCCTGTGTCTGTTATAAGCCATGTGCATTCAGTTATATTAGGAATTGGACTCCATTTTGTGAACAAGTTGTTCTCTGCTACAGTTTGGCTATTCACCATCTGCAGAAAGAAGTTAAGGTTTAGCTCAGCCAAATATACAGTATTTATCTTTCCATGAACAGGGGCAGAACTCATTCTGATTCAAAACAGTTTTTTAACTTTCTGTTCATATCTCCTTAAAACATCAAAACATCTGTCCTATGGTTCATGCAACCGGGCAGACGTTCTGAATTCTGTTACCTGTTTTTAATTTAACACAATTAAAACCACAAATAAAAGCACTGGCTTTGCCATATGAGAGAAATGGCTCTAGTTAACACAGTGTGAGAACTGATAGTACTTTGGTATTATTTCAGTGGATGATTTGTTTCCAAACTCTGCACAATGCAACTGCCAAGGTTTTGACATTTGGGGTTTCATTTCATTCCTGGTCTGCTTTTTTGACTGTGAATGAATCATGGATATTCACTATGGTATACTGTAATTGAGGCCTTAGCTAGACTGGGCTTTATCACAGGGCGAACCCCGGGATCGTCCCTGTGCATCCACATGACGCACAGGGGATCCCGGGATCAGGGAGGGATCATCGCTTGCCCCAGGATAGAGCCCTCCCCTTTGGGCCCACTTTTTCTGCGGTCCTGGGCTGAGCCCGAGACCGCAGAACGTGTGGCCCATTGCTGTGGTTTGACCTGGCTCTGCGTGATTAGTCACGCAGAGCCCGGAGCTGCACACGGGGCACAGCGCTCCTCAGGAGCGCTGCACCCATCGAGGTTAGGGTGGAGTGGGGAGCAGGAAAAGTAGTTACATTTTTTAAAAAAACTTACCTTTAGTGCACAACTGTTCGTGCGCTCCTTACTCTTTTTAAAAAAATGGCAGGCGGGCCGCCTCTCTCCCTGAGGCCGTTGTGCCTCATGTGTAAACGGAGGAGGGATCTCATGTTAATCACAATGCAAGATCTTCCTTCCTCCATCGCAGACTATAAGGTAGGTCTAGCTAAGGCCTAAGTCAATGCACCTCAAAACGGATTTTGAAAAGGTTGGGCCTGATGGATCAGTACATACGCGGAGTGCTCAAGAAACATTTGTTAGGTCCAGTACAAACTTGTAGTAGCCCTGCCCGCCTCCACCCGCAGGGTGGCCACTTGTGAAATGCCAAAAAGGAGGATGTACATCACCCAAATAGAGGGCAAAAAGGCACCGATCTGCATAAAATTTGCATTTGCTAATTTATATGTAGAAATAGTTGTTATAATTTGAATAGAAATAGAGTACTGCTTACCATATTGTGGAAGACTGTGGCCAGGTGACCTCTATGCCTGCTGTCCAGGTGCTGATGATGGGCAACTTCAAGGCCCAGCTCTTCCTTTCGATGGGTCTTTATACTGGACTTGGACTGGACAGGCCTTCAAAAAGAAGGTGTCTTCTTGGTTGGCTACTGGGAACAGAGTGCTGCACTAGATGGGCACTGATCCAGCATTGTCTCTTCTTATGTTCTTAAAATAGAGGATAGTGCTCTGGCAGCCTTTCTGATAGAACACATGGCCACCACCATTCCAGTTTTGAAAAATTGACAAAGAAGGCTGGATTGAGGTCTATTAGCTTAATTTATTTCCCTTTGTTTAAGGCAGTGTGGGGATCTCAATTGGGATTGTGACCATGTGAGTGGGAGGCTTAAAGCCCCCCCCCCCCAATCCACTATCCCCATGCCAGGGTCCTGCTCCAGATCAGGCTTTTCACACAGGCTATTTGTGAGGTAACTCTTGTGAGGTAACCATTAATCAAACTCTTGATTAATGTCACATGCAGTTGGCCCTAAGCAGGCTATATCTCTTCCTGCGTAATTTGTATTGTTAGTCAGACATGAGAATTTTGGCATGTATGTACATTAATTATATAATGAGTACACAAAAATGTCGTTGGCTTCTGTTCCCTGCCTCTGGAATCAAGTATCAATCCTTCTGTGCACCCTGCAGACCACAGGGCTAACTCATTTACTCACATATGTTCTGGGACCTGTAAATCCTGTCACCTCCCTTCGCCAAACTCTGCCTGCTGCCTTTTCACCTAGTGGCAGGGGGAAGTGGCTAGTGCTGGCTTCTCCTCCATCTCCACCTCCTCCAGTCCTCCTCCTCCTCCTCCTCCTCCTCTTCCTCCTCCTCTTCCTTCTGCTTTGACACAGCCAAAAGAAAACACAGTAATGGCTGGCTGGTCAAGGCTGCAGGTCTGTGGCATGCCATTTCAATTGAAGACATTTTTCTTTCCTGGTATGATTAGAAGCGAGCTGAACCATCCTCATTGGCTGTGCTCCCCCACCCTCAAAGCACCATCTGATTGATTCAGCTCACTGCTGATCAAACTTTAGTCAACAAAAATGAGGACTGTGCACCACCTTGGGCCGAATCCCCGAATCTAAGTTGAGGTGGGATGATTTGGGCCTGCCTCTGCCCAAATCCAAGGCGGTACCAGGTCAGCCCAAGGCACCCCTTTTGTTATCCAGTGCATATCAATTCCACAATTCTCAAGCATGCTGGAAATGACATGCATTTCATTCAGAATCTAAGAATCAATTCTATTTAATTCAATTCCATTACCCCCAAATACCCTTTGCTGGCAGCCAGGTGCCAAACTAGCCCCAGTATTCTGAGGTCTTTCAATGGATACTGACTCATTCTTTGGAAATGTCTTTTATAGACTCACCCACGCTTTGTTCTTGGGACATGTTGCATTGGTATTTAACCATTCCCGATTTTGCCACCACGTCACACCACTTCTGATTATAAAACAACAGCTCTTCATACGATGGGAGTCAAGGCTTTTGTGATATTAAGCGGCTCAAGAAAAGGCACACGGCAGGCTCCTCTGTCCCAGATGAAGGCAAGAATAGCTGCTATGCAATGCAGATCACGTAGCAAGTTGTGTAAGTAATGAAAAGCCATGCTCTATGGAAGCGATCTGCTTGAAGAAATAATTTCCACAATTCACTGAAGACTTGATCTTTGGAGAGCTACAGCTTTGCTTACATTTATCATTTGCATACATCTACATCTTTCTGTTGGGCTTTTAAAGCTCTGCCTTATTTCCCCTCTATCAATTTACCCCCATAGCAGTTTGTCCACCTACCTGTGAACTGTGCAAAGAACATTTCATTAGGAACATGCATGCATATGTGCACACGCGCATATATTGTTGCCGTTGTTTTGTTTTCAGCATAACTAATGATAAGTGACAAGAGCCAAAATCTGTCTGATAATTTAATTCCCATTGAGGAATTATGATTCTGTATGCGTCATTAGTTCAATCAAGAACCAATCACAATAGGAACTAGTTCTGTTTACAGCACAAGGCAGGCAGGCAAGGCTGTGCAATGAAGCAGTGAAGGGTATTTAATGTTACATTTGTTCCTTACTTTGAAAACAAACAGGCGTGATCCTGATGTACAGCGATCCGAATATTTCAGCCAGATGTGACAACAAGGTTGGAAATTAGACAACCTCTATGGGGTTCTGAATTAGTATTTATTTATTTATTGCATTTTTATACCACCCAATGGCTGAAGCTCTTTGGGCGGTTTACAAAGATTAAAACCATGAGAACCATTCAAATAGATTTCAAATACAAATTTAAAACAGGAAAGTTGGAATTTAGTTGCTAGACTGTTAAAATGCTGAGAAAATAAAAAGGTCTTCACCTGTGGGCCGCATCTACACTAGTCTTATAACGTTGCTAGTGTCCCTTTCTAATGTGGTTCTCTGTATCAGTTCTCTGTATCACGGGGCACACTAGCGTGACTTATGTTTAGCTGTAACGTTACTGCAGGGCACATTGTTAAATCCTTTCCTTTGTTCTCCCTCTTCTCTGAGAGTAGCAGAGCTGCTGGGTTTGCTCTGCCCACTGCCTGCCTCATTCTTAGCCAGCAGTGCAGGGCAATAGTCATAAGCACCCACAAACCACTTCCCAAAACATCTTAATACAAGTCCCAGGGAATTGCCTGAATGCATAGTAGCCATCCACTTTGCTGAAGCTAAGCTGGGCTGGGTCTGGTCAGGGTTTGGATGGGTGACCAAATTGAAAAGTTTTAGCAGCAGCCCCGTTTTGGACTGGGAGCAGAGACCCTTGTTAATTTTCCTGCACGGAGCTACAGCAATCCTTTGAGCGCTCCTCAGCTCCTTTGTAAAGAGGGGGGAAATGTTAAAAAAAAATCATAACAAATCAACCGATGACTCAATTTGATTCAAATTTGGTATTTGAATTCCTGTGCCAATTTTGGTGTCTTTATCTATAAAGCTTACGCAGATGTAAGCATTTGTTTAAAATCCTGCTCCTGCGCCCTCAGCAGCGGCTCGGGCGAATCTTTTGCAAAAGGAGCACAATTAAGGCAGGATGCATGGGACTACTTCACAATCAAAGCAGATTCTAAGGTGGAAAACTTCTGAGTCCTTTGCATGCAATTGTCAGTGATTGCACAGTATAACGCTGGTGGGATTTATCTGCTGTAGCGGTAAGATAGCAAACGGGGTGAAGGAAGGAGAACAGGAAGTGGGCGGAGCAAACCCAGCAGCTCTGCTACTCTCAGAGAAGAGGGAGAGGAAAATTACAGGTAGAACGAGGCACATGAATCTGTAGCCGCGCTGGAACTAAGAAATAGAACCTGTAAGTACAACTCATTTACAACGTTAGAGACCCAGGGTCACGTGACGCTGTGCGTCACAGTAACCCATTCAAAACGTTAGAATAACATCAGTGTAGATTCCCACCTGGTGTCTAAAAAAATATAGTGATCTAGAAAGAAAGGAGTTTACAATAGTGATTCTGAAGTGCTCAAGCACTTGCAACAAGGCTTATAGGGAGCGATAGGAGACTCTGTGAAGCTGAGGCAGGATCAACACTACTGCTTTAAAACAGTTTATAATAGTAGTGACAACTGTTGGGGCCCAGGACACACTCCAGATACAGTTTTCAAAACATTCTGCTTGGTGTAGATCTGGCTTATTGTACTATGAAAGCAGTACGAAAGCAGTATATGGTCTGTGTCAATGGGCCCCAACAGTGTACTTCAATACCGCTATAAAGCAGTAGTGTGGCTCCTGCCTTATATATACCACTTTCAGACCACTTTCACAGTGCAATATCCTGCTTCGTGTAGATTAGGCCTGACACAAATTCCCTATGTATCTCTAGTCCGGAGGTCAGAAGCAGGGACAATGCCCACGATTCCTCTCTCTTGCATTTAGTTGAACATGTTCTAAGTTCCCCACCAACTGGTATAAGGATGCCACCTTATACTGAATTCAGACCATTGGTCCATCTAGACCAATACTGTCAACACTGATTGGTAGCAGCTCTTCAGGGTTTCAAACAGGAGAAGCCTGGGATTGAACTGGGGAGCTTATGCGTGCAAAGCAGACACTCTACCACTGGACTGCAGTCCTTCAGGAAAGACCTACATCTAACTCACCCTGGCAGGGTCTACACTACAGCTTTAAAACAGTTTATAACAGTTTTGACAACTGTTGGTGTCCATGACACAGGGCCTTGCTATATGAGAGTTTAGCCTGGTGTGAGGCCCGGGCTCCCCACTGTGCGTCCAGATAATGCACAGGGGATCCTGGGCTCAAGCAGGGCTCAAACCTCCCTGGCTCCGGGGTAACCGGCATGGAAGCTCTAGCCCCTTCCGTGGCTTTCCTCGGCTACATTGCTTACATGCAATTAGCTGGGAGAAGCCGAGCGCTATGCCCATTGGGCTGGGGGGGAGGGAGATCGGGGGCAGGGTGGAAATCACGGGGGGAGAGATGGGGGCTGGGGGGAAAGAGTGGACCCAGCGGGAGAGATGGGGGGGAAGAGTGGAGCCAGGGGACATCAGGGGGAATCACGGCCCAGGGGCGATGGGGTTTCCCCCCCCTCTAAAACATATTAAAAAATGGCGGACGCTCCGGTCCCTCTAAAACATATAAAAAACGGTGGACACAACGGGGCTTCCTTAACCCCGTTGCATCTGGCATCTAGCTAGGAGCGACAGTGCACGCTAACTGCAGCGCTAGCTGGCCCCTCCACACACCCGGATTCACAGGTAGGTCTAGCAAAGCCCAAACTCCATATACAGTTTTCAAAATGTTTTCAAAGTGTTTTATCTTGCGTAGTGTAGATTTGGCCCCTGTAATACAGAGCTCATGTTCACACCCACACCCACACCCTTTCCTCTATTTCCTCCGCCCCCTTTTGGGGGAAAAGTAGCTTAGCTTGCAACACCTCATTCCAATGAGAGTTTGCCCTGGTTCTATTCCGCTATACTACTCTTGTTCTTGTGGTGCTTCCTGTGCATTGTACTTCCCTGGAGGTCAGAGATGCTCTCTTGACTCTTCCTCCTTCTTCCCCTGGCCAACCTTGATGTTTCACAGGGTGGAAAAAGGAGGAAAACCTTCACACAGATCAGAGGATTATGGAAAGGGCCATAGCTCAGTAGCAGAGCGCGGCTTCACATCCAGCAAGTCCAACATTCAATCCTTGACATTTCCAGGTTGGGCTGGGAAGGATTCGTGCCTGAAACCCTGAAGAGGGTTGCCAGTCAGTAGTGAGATAGAGCAATGGTCTGATGTGTAGTCACCCACCAATGTTCCTAAGAATGAGCAAACATTTCCCACAAATTGAAGCACTGGCAAGCAAGCACATGCGATACGAAATTGAAGGTGTACTTTCTTTATTGCAAAGTGGCTGCATGAAGGAGTTAGGCCATCATCGTTTGGCCTGTATCCGTATCTTTATGCCGTGTTGACGTTTTTCACACTTACTCATGAGGGTGTTGGCTGGGTAACGTGGACCAAAACATCACCTCGAACGGCAGCAGGCCAAGCGGTGTGTGTTGTCCGTCTTTTAGATCTCTCGACCCAGTGTTTTCTTTGGAAGTAGTGATCGTCAGACTCAAGGAATATGGCTCAGATTTACTGCTGTGGGATATTTGGCACTGCCTGGGTGCTTTTCTTTCTGCAGCCAAATGTTTTGAAAAGCGCTCATGTTCTTCACATCTTCAAGGTTGTCCACTGGATGGCAGGAGTCTTTTCAAAGTTGGCACCCGTAGCTCAATCACTATAGCAAACAGTATTACCAAACTGAACAACCTAGTCCTGAATGAATGAATACCTCCAACATGGAATATCACCTGACAATGACGATGGTCATTGTACTGGGGTTGAGTCTTCTGCTTAGCTGATCGTAAAACTAAAAAGAGCATAGCAACTAGGGCTGTGCACAGCCACCACCATCACCCTAATTCACCTTGAAGGCCGATTCAGAGTAGTTTGCAACATTAGATCTATGGCAGGACAGAGTCACCAGATGGTGGCAATCTTGGAGGATGGGCAATTCACCAGTGCGAGCAGAAGGGCCACGTAAGTCCCACAGGTGGCTGGATGGGTGGGAGGCAGCAGTTCACCATTGGGCCGAGGCATCTCGAAGCGCTTTGGCCACTTCGGGCCAAGGCAGCTCAATCCAGTCCCGACTCAGATTCTGGGTTTGGGACTGAGGCGGTGCACACCCCTAACAGCGACAGTCTTATTATATTAGACTGTCCATGTCAGTGTTCTCTATGAGGCAGAGAAAACGACTGATGCTGCAGAGGAAATGCATGAAATGGTTCAACCTTTTATTATTATTATTATTATTATTATTATTATTATTATTATTATTATTTATTTATTTATATAGCACCATCAATGTACATGGTGCTGTACAGAGTAAAACAGTAAATAGCAAGACTCTGCCGCATAGGCTGGCTAGTTTACACATTACTATAGGATATAACAATACGTTTCTAAGCTTTAGTTAGGCTCTCAATTCTATGTGTCCCTATCTTGCTTCCAGAAACTGACACTGCTGAAAACCTAACTTTTAATTAAGATAGACTTTTCCTGCTCAGGTATTAGGCAAGAATCAAACAGAAGCACTAAAATTCATTGCTGGCTGTTGGTGTCCAATATCAGAAGTGTCTAATCTTCTGTGGTATTCAATAGCAATACGTGCTTTATTAAGCAGCAGTGGCAGGTGAAGACGTGTAGGAGTAGTAACATGGGGTTGTCCCTAATCAGTGACTGAAATGGAGGGAGGACACTTGCACAGTGCTGATTTTCTGTCACTTGTTAATCCAATGTTACTACCTGATGACCACTACTAAGATCTTTGTAGCTTCCGAAACAAAGCCCTATGAAGAGAGACTGAAAGAACCAGGTGTGTTCAGCCTTGAGAAGTGAAGACTGAGGGGAGACATGATAGCACTCTACAACAACTTGACAGGTTGTCACACAGAGGAGGGCCAGGATCTCTTCTCAATCACCCCAGAGTGCAGGACGTGGAATAATGGGCTCAAGTTACAGGAAGCCAGATGGACATCAGGAAAAACTTCCTGACTGTTAGAGCAGTACAACAATGGAACCAGTTACCTAGGGAGATCGTGGGCTGTCCCACACTAGAGACATTCAAGATGCAGCTGAATAGCCCTGTCAGGGATGCTTTAAGGTGGATTCCTGCACCGAGCAGGGGGTTGGACATGATGGCTTTATAGGCTCCTTCCAACTCTACTATTCTATGATTCCCCTCAGTTAACCACTGTTGTGATGAAGAGGTGGTGCGTGTATACAAATGACACCTGCTGAAATTCCCTTTTCTATACAACTGTAAAAGATACAGGAGCATGTCCTCCTTTGCATATGGTCACACTAGAGTTTGTCATATTTAGTGTTGACTCATTGAAATTGATGGGACTTAAGTTAATCATTACGCTCTTTAACACTATTGATTTCATTGGGGCTAACCTGACTAAAACTGTTTTGTGATATTGGATAGCCGTGTTAGTTTTATCCTCTCACGTTGATATGCATATCATGGTTAGGCCCTACTGAAAGCATATGCATGTCAAGAGGCAGCCCCTGTCCAAGAGAGATGATTGATCTTCTCATTTCCACAGAAGTGTTTTATTGGTATGTATTTATGCTGCAAACTCCCATTAAACTAGACAGGCAAAAAACGGGTGGTGTTCATGCTCTTTAGGAGTTAGATCATTAAATTTCTTTCAAAAGGCAATATAAACATCTCAGTTTCTCTAAATACCACAGCCTTGCTCCTTATCTCCCTAGTAAAACTGGCAGTTCCCTAACCTTGGTACACTGCTGTTGTGTATCTTGCACGACTATCTGGCACACAGGGTCTGTTTTCTTTTCCCTGATAGGAGAAGAATGCCAGACAGGCTGCTGGAAAAGACCACATTGTAGTCGCTGATCAGAAGTGTATTTGTTTATCCATCCAACTAACCAACCATGCACCAATCTTTCGCTGATTTGGTTTCTTAAGATAATATATAAGAAAAAGAAATGCAATAGATACTCTCCCCCCTTTAGAGTTGTCAGTTTCAAGCCCAGAGAAAGGTCCTGTTTTTTTATGCTTTGCATAACTGGCAAAATTTCCCTTTCTGTGCAATTCTTACATTCTCCCATTTACCAGTGGAGTTCGACACGGTTTATTCCCAATTAAGAGTCTTCACAATTGCCACTTTCAAGGAACAGGAGTGGATTAAGGGTCTTGACCTGGCATGCCTCCTTTTGATAATGTCAGCTTTCACACATCACATTTATTATTTCAGGGGTGGGCAGAATTTAGGCTTGTGGGATCGACTTTGCTTTTTACTAGAACTCCGAGCTCCATCAACTGGAGCCAGGTGCAAAAGAGTGGTTCAGACTGGTGGACATCTGCTATGAATTAAGGCAGAGGGTGCCTATAAGCACATGTTCAGCTCAGGAATTTGATCAGCATCAGAACCGAGTTCACAAGTTCCTTTCCCACAAAAATTCACTCCTGGTTTCCCCCTCCACCAAGCATTCTTTTCCAGAAACCAAGGCCAGATCTACACCAAGCAGGATATAACACTTTGAAGTGGGTATATGTAATGTGTCCTGGGCCCGAACAGTTGTAAAACCCATTATGAACTGTTATAAAGCAGTAGTGTAGACCCTGCCTTAATTTGGGGGGGGGGAATTTATAGTTGTTGCTATTCTTAGACCACTGGGAATCCCTTGCTGATCTACGACAAGTCACCTAGAGACCTACAAGCAGATCCCGATCCAGAGTCTGCCCTCCCCTATTTTGCTGTTAGAGCACTGCCAAATTGCTATTTCGTTAATGGCAACTGTTAAATTATACTTCATTCAGATGGTTTCTTAACCTCAGTGTTTTTCTCAAGATAATTTTTCATGGATGGAGCAATCTTACTGGAGGTGAGGATCTGTAACACAGCATCTCCCACATCCCAAGCTGGTCTTCAGACCATCTAGGAGGGAGGAGCATTTTGGGGTCAGTTTTTGAGGTGGTGTTTAGTTTTTCAAAACTTCCCTTTTCATTAGGGATGTAGGAGAAATTCATTTCAGCTCATTTTTTAATCAAGATTTTACTGGGTTTGCACCTCCTGTCCTGAACATGGATTCGGAAGCAATCTGCAGTTGAGGTCTGTACATTTCTGAGCTTGCAATGTGATTCACAGACACCCCCCCCCCCCCCCAAAAAAAAGTTCTCTTCCCCCATGAAAGACGCTTCCATTGTTCTGCCTCATTCTCTTTGTGGTGTTTTTGAACTCCACAGAGTGTTTTTGAATTTCACAGAATTGTTTTCTCCTCTCAATTCCTTTTCACTAGCAGTTTTTTCTTCTTCTACCAACTTGAATGAGAATGGCTGAAAATAATGTGGGAGAATTTTTCAGCACGCCGCTACTGTAGACCACCTTGTCTGCCCAAAGAGATGGAGATCCAGAATATCCTAATGCTGTGAGACACCATCCCAGGGGCCATAAGATTTCACCCTAAACAAGCCTGGCCTATATTTCCCAAAGGAGACATGTATTAAAAATGGAGTTAGAATGAAATATAAATGTCATTATGGGTGAAGAAAATATTATAAATGTCATCTATGGCAGGAGTATCTCTACATGTTTTCTTTTGCCACACAACATAGGAAGTAGTGTTCTCTGCTTGCTGTTGAGTCCTCCTGAACTGCTTGCCTTGCCCAAAGCTCATGTGCCAAAAGACACCCCCCCACACACACACACATGTACTGTGGATAAGTGACCATCACCCAGTGGTATACAGCACATGCTTTGCATGCAGAACATCTCAGGTTCAATCTTTGGTGTTTCCAGAAAATTCCAACCATTTCATTTTCAGCATTTCATGGGAGGTGGTGGTGGGGAATGAAACTCGGATGGAAGAGGCAAGAAGAGGTGAGAATTTCAGAGAATTTTCTTCTTGGGGAGTGGGGCAGGTTTTCCACATACTTTTTAAAATGTAGCCAGTTGTTGAGAGGGGCTTTCTTTCTTTCTTTCTTTCTTTCTTTC
Source organism: Elgaria multicarinata webbii (assembly GCF_023053635.1). NCBI lineage: Eukaryota > Metazoa > Chordata > Lepidosauria > Squamata > Anguidae > Elgaria > Elgaria multicarinata. Next base: position 28,659,542 of record NC_086171.1, on the reverse strand, counting down.
TTTCTTTCTTTCTTTCTTTCTTTCTTTCTTTCTTTCTTTCTTTCTCTTTTCATTTTTTAAATACCCCCAGCATTTTCAGGAGCCCAGGAGTTCTTCCTGAATGCTTATTGGAGAGGGCTAGATCACATGGCCTCCAATAAGCATTCACTAAGAACTGCTGGGATCATCCAAATACTGAAGGAAAGGGGTGGTGGTAGGGTTTTGTGTGTGAAAAACTAAAAACTAAATAAAAAAAATGGGACAAGGGCCCTTGGCAATTGGCTACATTTTCAAAAGGGTATGTGGAATCGCTATCCCCCTCCTCAAGGAGAAAATTCTCCAAATTTTCCCCTTTCTTGCAAAAGAGGCAGAAAAAAACAAAGCCTCTTTCACTGGGAGAGAGAAAGTTCCCAAAATAAAAGGGAAGGTTTTGGCCCAGCATTATTATTATTATTATTATTATTATTATTATTATTATTATTATTATTATTATTATTATTATTATTTATATAGCACCATCAATGTACATGGTGCTGTACAGAGTAAAACAGTAAATAGCAAGACCCTGCCGCATAGGCTTACATTCTAATAAAGTATCAGGTAGCTGGTGGTGATGGGATGTTTGGATAGCTGACAACCAATCAGAGTAGGTTGGAAGACAAATAATCTGACCTGGTATAAGTCGGATTCCTATGTTCCCTATATTTGACATGTCATAACACAGTAACACAGGGATTGGCCAATCTCAGAAATCTGAAATTTCAGCATGACACAGGCCGATTGCTCCACCACCTCCACAGCTACCCAAGTATGCCTATACAGCAGTGAAGTGACTGCAGGAAGCAAATACCAGCAGAAGTACCAATAGCTTAATCTGTGCTAGGCCTGGAATCAAACCAGAGTGTGGGGGCAGCTGTGTGTAAATTCACACAGTGACTCATAGAATTGGGCCATTACCAAGGACAGATGTGGAAAACACTGAAAACGGCATGTGATTCATTACATGGGACAAATATTCCAGCCAACAATGAACAAGCCAGCATTACAGGACTAATTCTTCTCAGAATGTCACATAGTGCTGGTACAAACCTGCCTTAAGAGGTTCACCTGATGGGTCGCTGAGGTACACACCTTTGCCAAGAGATGGTAGCTCAGTTGCCACATCTCCAGGTCCCAAGCCAAGAAGTCCACTTCACTTAAGGCAATGAGATTGATTCAGGACAAGATAGATAACTTAGGCCTTAGCTAGACCTAAGGTTTATCCTGAGATAGTCCTGGGGTTGCCCCTGCCTGCTCCCGGGATCCCTTGTGTGTCATTTACATGAACAGGGATGACCCTGGGATGATCCCAGGATAAACCTTACGTCTAGCTAAGGCCTTAGATGGCTTTGAAAGAGGATTAAAACAGATTAATGGAGGTTAAGTCTATCAGTGGCCACTAATCGAGATGACTTAAAGGAAATTTCCATGTTCGGAGGCTCTGTGCAATGTCAGCTGCCAGGGAGCAACAACACCTTGCTTGTAGGCTTCCCAGAGGCACATGATCAGCCTGATCACTGTGGGAAACAAGATGGACCTTTGTCTGATTCAACTGTGCTTCTGTTCTTAAGGTGAATGGCCTTTGTCATGGTGGTGCTTCAATGGCCTCATTTTCATGAATTCTTTGGAAGTCTCAAGAACAGAGGTCTGAAAACTTTTTGGATCAGTGGGCACAGTTGGAATTTGGAGAGTGTCATGGGCACTTTCACAAAATGGCTGCCACAGTGGGCATGGTTGTTCATAGAATACTCATTTTCCAGAAGCTAAACTGGTGGGAATAAAAGAAAAGTAAATTGCCCAAGAACTCAAGTGCAAAGTGGCATCTGGGTTCCACTCTTTTGAACTCAAATAAAGGTGTCCCTGGGTGGCAGCCCTTCACTTTGCAGCAAGCCAGCCTCCCAGCTAAAAAAAAAAATTAATAAGAAATTAAATAAAGATCTGGAGGGGCAGGGTGTCTGGCAGGTTCCAAGAGAGGAGTGTGTGGGCATGGTGGTGTCCTCTGGCACCATGTTGGAGATCCCACCTCAAGAGCAACTCTTCAACACTGCAGTTCCTAGTTCTCCCCTTGTAACTCTGCCATATCCCCACCTTGGTTATAAGGTGCTTCCAGATGAGACTTTTATGGTGCCATCACTCTGCCTCATTTGCAGAATTTTACTGGGGATCCAGACGTCATCGTATTCAACTTGTAACCCGCCTATGTTTTCCTCCCGTTTCTTCCGTCTTTTCTCTTGCTGCAGATAATCCGCTAAGAAAGAAAAGATGGAAGAACTTATAGTGCCTTATCATTGGTATTGCTAGGAGCTCTCCATCTGGAAGCACCCCCAATGTCCATGCCACTGAGAGTGGAAGAACATGGCAGCACATGCTTCTAAACCATGATGTTCTTTATGCTTCTAAACTGAGAACTCCAACAAAGTCTGGAGCCTCTGAGAGCCAGACTACACATCATGCTAATTGCGTAGCTCCTAGTGAAGGGTTAGCTTTTTCTTTTCTGTAGTGTCAGCTCATGTGGCCCTGATTCAGATTGGGACCACCACACTCTGGGAAGGAGAATTAAACTTTCTCCTCCATTGTTTGCTTCCTGAAATCCCACCCACGGTTGCGGGTGGGTAGGTGGTTGCAATTAACAAAAGGACAAAGTCTCAACTGATGTCAATTTCAGGAGCACAATGTAGGGCAAGGTTCAATTCTCCCCTCCTCATGCATGGTGCTCCTGATTCAAATCAGGGCTGTGCATTCTAACACTAGAGCAAACAAATGCTAACCCTCAGCTACATGAGAGTAGCGTATCATGTAATTTGGCTCTAAGTCCAGTGAGAGCTTCCTGGGGCTAATGGAGTGGGAAGTAATGGAGCAGAAGCCCTGAGTTCACTGGTCTAACTCTATAGCAGATATCTTATAGCAGATAACCTATTGTGAAACATTACCCCCGCATAGCTTCTTCAAGGCTTGTTCCTTCCATATGTTAGTGTTTCAAATGTCTCCATGTCTATTACAGTGTTATTGGATTCACAGTTTCTAAGAGGAAGAGAAGAAGCCACAATCCATGGTAATATGGGTAACTAAATTATCTATTATTGGGGGTTTGCTTTTAAAACATCACTCAGGCTTTTGCCAGGGAGAGGGGAGTGATGCCTTAGCTTTATTAATATGTCCAGACACAGCTGAAATAATGATGACTCACAGGAGATATAACCAGAGGTATTTTTATATAGTTTCTCTCTCCCCCCCCCCCTTCGACCCCCCTGGCTGCCTATTTTCTTTTTTTATAAATCAGCAGTGGTAAGCCAATTTTATAGTTCCATCTCCATGAAATCTCCCTTTATACTTGATGGCTGCAATCCACAGCTCCACAGGGCTCTGATATGCTCTTGAGACTTGCCTGAGAATGGGATGCTCCATTAATTTTAGTATCAAAGAGCCACGTTCACAGTCTCCGGGACTGAAGCAAATACAGTGATTTCTGCTAACACAAAGTTCTGTGAATGCTTAGGAAGCTCCATACAAGAACCAGATCCACAAGACTAGGGCTCATTTACACCAAGCAGGATATTGTACTATGAAAGTGGTATAGTGGTATATAAGAGGCAGGAGCCACACTGCTGCTTTATAGCGGTATTGAAGTGTAGTGACAATTCTTGGGGCCCATGACACATACCATATACCGCTTTCATGCCATTTTCATAGTGTTATATCCTGCTTGGTGTAGATGTGTCATGGGCCCCAACACTTGTCAGTGCACTTCAGAACCACTATAAAGCAGTAATGTGGCTCCTACCTTTTATATACTGTGTTCATACCACTTTCATAGTGCAATATTCTGCTTGGTGTAGATGAGCGCTAAGGCCTCATCTATACTAAGCAGGATATTGCACTATGAAAGCAGTATATAAAAGGCAGGAGCCACACCAAGCATGATATAGCGGTATGAAAGCAGTATACGGTATGTGTCAATGCGCCCCAACAATTGTCAGTGCACTTCAATACCACTATTAAGCAGAAGTGTGGCTCCTGGCTTTTATATACCACTTTCATACTGCAATATCCTCCTTGGTGTAGCTGAAGCCTAAGACTTACTTAAAAGAATTAACCTGTGTTGGGACTGTACCACATTGGACTCCAGATAAGGGAATCATGTGGGTTAATATGTCACATGGCTCAATGTGTCTCCATCCATTGACAGTATGAAATTGAGTGCCAGTCTGGTGTAGTGGTTAGAATGTTGGACTGGGTTTCAGAAGATCTGGGTTGTAGTCCAAACTTAGCCATGATAATTACTGGGCAACTTAGTCACCTGGTTTGCACAATCAAAATAAGTCACTGTGGCTTATTTAAATTGCTGCACATGCCTGGCATGTGAGGGGCATGATTTCCATAATCAAGGTCCAAGTGTGGCTTGTTGTGTCATCTGAAGCAGGGTGCCATGGCTTGTTGGTGGGGAAAATAGCCATCTGATAACCCATGGGATGTATAGGGTTATTGGAGAGGTGTTTCCTCCTCCAGCAAGCCATGCCACTCAGGTTCAGACAAGAGGACAAGCCATGCCTGGCTGATGATTATGAAAATTGTGCCTGGCACTTGCTACAATTAAAACACACACACATAAATATACATATAAAAAACAATTGTTTTGGTCATGTGAACTGGCCCATTGACTCTCAGTCTAACTTACCTCACAGGGTTGTTGTGAGGATAAAATGGAAAGAAGGAGCACCATGTAAGTTTGCTTGGGTTTCTTGGAAAGAGAAAAAAGGCAGCATATAAATCTTCTTCTTCTACTACTACTACTACTACTATGAAGAAATTATACACCACATAACAGGAGGATGTAAAATTCTGTCAGGAATGGACTATGTGGACAGATACAATACAACTGGGGTGAGACTGGTATATAACTCATCGAAACTGGATCTAAGGAAATGGCCTGCTTCAGGCCGGGTGGCCCTTTCGAACTGCCAACAAAGAGGATACCAGCTTGCATAAAATTTGCATATGCTAATTTATATGTATAGATACCAATTTAGAAATCGTTACTGTAATTTAAATAGAAACACAGTACATCTCGCCACAGTGTGGGAGACCGTGACCAGACAAGCTATAGGACTTGCTTAGCCTGCTGTCCAGACGATGCTGGTGGTCTCCTTCAAAGACCACCTTCTGATCGTTCTTAATCTTTAACCCCATCTTGGACTGGACAGCCCTTCAAAGAGGGGATGTCTTCAAAATAGAGGACTGTGCTCTGTAAAAGAGGACACCTGGCCACCCTATCTGCAGAAAGTCACCCAAGCTTGCCTTGATTTCTTCCCCCTCCCCTCTCCCCTCCCGCTTTTCCATTTCCTTATAAAGAACTCTGCTCTCCTGGCTACAAACCTAAAGATTTCTCACAATGACTGGAGGCAAAACTCTTGTTCCATGCACAGTGTCAGTCATGAAATGGCTTGGATGTTGTCAATGGCAGCTAATGGCAGCTAAATTGGTCTTGAAGAGAGCAGCACTCTTGGCTACAAGCCATTAGTAAGTGACCTCCCGGAAACTTAAGGGAAAACCTCCTACACGCATACAACCTGTCATAACTGTGTGATTGGAATCATATGCTCAGCCTTCTTGGGGGGAGAGTGGTGGGCTGGTGGAGAAAAATCATTCTGCCTAACATTTTCCAGAATTGACACTGGTTCTCATTAGCTGGGGTATTGCATGTCTAACATTCAGCTCAAGACATTTGATTTGCATCAAGTACTTAATGCTGCAGACTCTACAATGTTGTGGGATATATATATTTTTAAAGGTCAAACAATGCATGTTCTAGGGTTCCCCTCTCCATCTCTCTCTCCCTCCCTCCCTCCCTCCCTCCCCATTTTAAGTCATGTTGCTGTGATGGTAGGTACCTGAAGAATGTGCTTTGACTCCAAAAGCATTGCAGGCAGTGATACTTTATGGCCTTAAAGTTAAAATGAGCCCCATTGGACAGTCTTTATTTTGCTATTGAACTCGGTCCTGCAGCGTCCACTTGCTATGAGCCTTGCTTTTGCCAGGGCATTGGGTGGAAGCAGCTGGAAGCAAAAGCATTCATTTCCTTGATTACAGTTTTATCCTGCCTGTCCACTGAGGAGCTCTAGGGGCCATACATGGTTCCAGTGGCAGCTGGTGGCTCCGATGTCAGTGGGGAGGTGAATCCACCCCGGGTTTCAGTCAGAACCAGTCAGAAGTCTAAACGAGATCTTCAAGGTACAAAGCACCTTGGATAGCTGCTTTAGAGTTCTGACTGGTTCTGACAAAAACCTGGAGTGGAGTCACCACCCCACTGACATCAGAGCCAACAGCCTCCATCACATGGTTCCCTCCCCTCTCAACAACCCTGAAAGGGGGATTAGGCCAAGAGATGATGACTGGTCCAAAGTCATCCAATAATTGTCATGGGTGGGTGGATGGGTTTTGAACTAGGGATGGAGAAATGAGTGATGTTCAAGTCACTGCCCTGCCACTCGACTCGACCCAATTCTTGTTAGCGTTCGCAATTGTTGCTTGCTCTGCGTGAAAGGGAGATTTGTGCAATTCTCCCCAAACTGGCCCAAATTTTCTCCATAAACTAAAGCTATTGAGGAAATTTGTGCAAATTAGGGAATGTATGCAAATTGAACTGGGAATCGAGAACCCGACAACACGAGCATGTGTTCGGCAATTTGAGGATATTTTACGTGGACACGTGCTGGTGCTCACATTTGGGGCTTTGCATGGGACATGTATTGTGAGCAAAAATGAAATGCTCATACACCCCTAGTTTGAACCTAGGGCTCCCCAGTCCCAGGTTATTGAAGTGCACTGATAACCATTGGGAGACATTACGCCTTCCATATACTCTTCCGCTACCCCACCTGCAGCAAGCTACCGAAGCAGAAAACAGTGGAGGCTTTTGGCTCTGATGTCAGTGGGGTGGTGAATCTGAAAGAGTCAGAATGCTGAAGGAGCTATCCAAGGTGATGCTGACTGAATTCTCACAATTCATCGCCCCACTAACATCAGGGTCGCCAGCCTCCACTGGGAGGAAGAGAGTGATCATGGGGATGGGAGGTTTAATTGATGGTATGAATGAAGAAGTGGGTGCATTGATGAGTGAGGATGGATGAATGTGAATGGGGGTGCATGGATGTGTGTGTAAATGGGGTGTCCCTACCGACCTTTGGCCTTGCGTCCCCCTCCTTTGGTTTTGTCTCTACCCACTGCCAGACTGCTGACCACTCACTCTTGGTATACAGCTCCCAACCACTTTTCTCTGAGAGAATACAGCTGTTGACTTAAAGGACGATCCTATGCATGTTTAGAAAGAAAAAAGTCTTACAGCTCCCCCCATGGCTGGCTGGGGCATGCTGGGAATGGTAGTTTTCTCTCTCTATCTAGACAGGCATAGGATTGCACCCATAAAGGACGTCCTCCACCTCTGCTTTAAGGCTTGCAGATATCCAGTTCCCAGCTAGTTCACCCCATTTAGCCTTAGGCCTTAGCTAAACCAGGGTATATCCCGAGATGATACCCGGGATCATCCCTGTGCATCCAGATGATGCATAGGGGATCCCGGGATCAGGCAGGGATCAATCCTCCCTTGCCCTGGGATATAGCCTACCCCTTCAAGACCGCTTTTTCCCACTGTCTTGGGCTGAGCCCAAGACTGCAAGCATGCGGCCCATTTTCGCAGCTTTCCCCGGCTCCACGTGAAAAAAGTGGGGAAACCCTTTAAAAGAAACAAAAACCCTCTTACCTTTGTGCACGATCGTTTCTGCGCTTCATCCGCTTTAAGAAAAGAGAAAAATGGCAGGCGCGATGGCTCTCTTCTTAAGCTCGTCATGCCTTACATGTAAACGAGGGTGACATAATGTGATACTCGTATCGCGGGATCTCCCCTCCTCCATCGCGCATTTACCAGTAGGTCTAGCAAAGGCCTTAGGCTCTCCCCCTGAGATTCCCAGAACTCTTGACAGCTTTTAAATATGCAGAAACAGAGTTCATTTGAAGACAACCTCTCAAGTTACGTTTTAATTAGCCGCCTTGGAAAGACTAGATTCCTGAAAGGTGGCTAAGAAATGCATTAAATAGTTAAATCAGCGAACAAATAATAAAGCCGCTTGTTTCTAATGTCTGATTCCATGGACCAGGCTAACCTTCAACGGCTCAAGCAATGAATGGCAAACAGTGCATCTGCAGTGCAGTATGACTCCATGCCTAGGGAGAGGGTACGGCAAGAGAGTGCATGAGTCATTCCAGTGCTTCATAGCACATGCAATGTGGGAGTGAAATTATCGGCAACTTTCCCAGGAACAGTTGAGATTTCCTCACGTAGCTCTACAATATAGAAGATCTTCTTTCTCTGAGTTAATTGCACTATTGTTTCCCCTCATATTGTTTTTCTCCAATGTGGTAATCCTTTCCCTGGGACATTTGCTTGGCTGCCCCATCCACGTCTCTCTCTGAACCTTCCATCATTTGGTCACAACGTTTCTGTTCCCACAGGCGCTTGGCGTGTTGAGTTAAATAGTTTCAACAGGCTAATTGCCCGGGTTTTTTGTTTTTTAGGTTTTTGTCTGTTGCTCATGTTGTCCCTCTTTTTTAAAAAAACAAAAGCCATTTTAGATTTATTTTAGCATTTTATTTTATGTGTGGGTGTTCTGAAATTGTTGTAAGTTGTCCTGAATAATGTGGCCATAACAGAAAGTGGGGCAAGAAGAAGAGATATTTTTCTAAATACAGAAATAAACTCATTTATGTATATTCAATACATAAATGTATTTCAATACATAAAGCACACAAGACTGTACGTATGTTTTAAAAGATCACCCGAGAAGTAGCCCCGGCAGCTGCTGTGCTATAGTAGGGTGACCATATGAAAAGGAGGACAGGGCTTCTGTATCTTTAACAGTTGCATAGAAAAGGGAATTTCAGCAGGTATCATTTGTATATATGGAGAACCTGGTGAAATTCCCTCTTCAACACAGCAGTTAAAGCTTCAGCAGCTATACTAGAGTGACCAGATTTAAAAGAGAGCAGGTCACCTGCAATCTTAACTGTTGTGATAAAGAGGAAATTTCACCAGGTTCCCCATATATACAAATGACACCTGCTGAAATTTCCTTTTCAATGCAACTCTTAAAGATACAGGAGCCCTGTCCTCCTTTTCATATGGTCACCCTATGCTATAGCATCCCACAGACAGACAAAGGCCACAGCTAGACTTAAGGTTTATCCTGGGATCATCCAGGGTTCGCCCCTGCCTGAGCACTGGATCCCCTGTGTGTCACCTAGATGAACAGATTTGACCCCTGGATGATCCAGGGATAAACCTTAGGTCTAGCTATGGCCAAAGAAAAATTACAGCAATGGGTGTTTCCAGAGAGCAACCTAATGCAACCTAATGCAACCAGTCAAAAGACATGTATTACAACTTTACTTTCTGAACAATTTTTTTGGTGGGAAATAAAAAGATGGAAGAAGTGATGGGAAAACACAGGAGGGATACATCTGTTGTCTCTCCCCCCACCCCAATAAAATTCTGTGACTGAGGCAGTGCCCCTGAATAAAAAAAAGCCTTATCTGGAAGTACCTTTGTAATATTTTATTTTATTTATTTATTTATTACATTTATATACTGCCCCACAGCCAAAGCTCTCTGGGTGGTTTACAACTGTTAAAAATTATACAAAATTTTAAAACCATAAAAACAACAGAATAAAAACAACAGTATTCATTTAAAAACAACAATTCTGGAGTCCATTAAAAACAAACTTAACATTGTTAAATGCTGATAATACAGACTCATAGCAGTTTTATAACACCTTTTAGCTGCTTGTCATGTCCCCCCCACCAACCAATCCTACAAAGAATGACAAAGGATTCTCCGTGAGAAATCCCCAGCTTCTCTCACAGGACTACGCCCCTAGAGCGTTCTCTGAGGAGTGGGAATACCTGTTAAAACCAGTTAAAGTCAATAAAAATAACCTCTTATAGGTAAAAAAATATTCTAGTGCCATTGGGAAGGCCAATTTGCTTTCTTGAATTGCAGCCTAAGCCAAAATGTGAACCTAATGCAGCAGCTTTTTTTGGCTGTTCAAATGCTACCTTTCCCCCTGATATTGCTAGTTTTCTGTCAAGGAGGAAGAGGGGTTTTTTGTTTCTTATATGAGATGCTGGAAGAATTGGATTTTTGTGAATTCTGATAGGAACATCCATGCTCCCTGGGTTACTGTGCGAATCAAAACATTGTTATCCACAGGCTTTCGCACTTCCCAAATGCTCCAACACAGTTCTCATCTCAAAACAAACAGAAACCCGTTGCAAAATATGTTCCAAAATGTGTATTTTGAGAGAAAGAGACTTTGAGAAATGCATGTTTTGAGAGGAACGATGATTAAAATACATATTAAAATATGGATTGAAATGCAGTTTTTCATGCTTGTTTAAAACACACACAGACACAGACACCAGTTCACGCGGAAAGTGAATACAGGTGGAGTGATATCAATTGATTGATTGCATTTATATTCCACCCCTTTTCCTCTAAGGAACTCAAGGTGGTGAACAATCCTCCTCCTCTCCATTTCTAGCCTCACAACAACAACCCTGTGAGGTAGGTTGGGATGACTGGCCCAAAGTCACTCAGTGAGCTTCCATGGCCAACTGGAGACTAGAACCTGGATCTCCCGAGTCCCAGTCCAACACTTTAACCACTACACCACACTGGGACTGGATCTGCACTGTGTTTTTTATCAGTATTGAAATGCACTGGTAACTGTTGGGGCACATTAAGCATTTTGTACACCACTGTTCTAGGGCCATTTCCCATTTTTTTATTCTGCATTATCCAAAATACCACAAATGGCATTATGTGTGCCACAAGGTGTAAATGCGCATGAGAGATCTAGTGTCACCATGATGGGATCTTATCGATCTGACACAAGGTGTAGATCCGATTCTCTCTATGGCTCACTGCATCTGCTTTAAGGTGAGACTTCCAAGGATTGAATGTCAGGTCCTGCTCAGCAATTCCTCTTTTTAACTGGGTTTCCTGGCTGGAGCAGTGTGTGTTTGACACTACACCATTCTGGCTCACAATTGGAACTAGACCGACTAGTTTTTATTGTTGTTTTTCAGGAGTATTCAAACATGAGATTCCTCTACCCAGAATCAGATGTCATTAGTATAGTTCATGAAAGGATACTCTGTGGTTCTACAGCACACAGAATCTCTGAATAGCAGTGATGCTTTGCCATAGATGTAGAAAGAAGGCCGGGGATCCCATTCTGAAAAGTCTCAAGGACTCTGAAGTCCAGCGTAGGAAAGGTCACGTATGGGTTATCTTGTTTGGCCTGTTGTGTAGCTGTAGAGTCATATTTCACCTGTGCTTTTGAAATAGATCTGAGTTTGGAAGCTGCAGCTTGTGCAAAATGCAGCAGCCAGATTGATAACTGAAACCAGAAGGTTCGGACATATAAGACCGACTCTGGCCCGCTTGCATTGGCTGCCTATACATTTCCGAGCCCAATTCAAGGTGCTGGTTCTAACCTATAAAGCCCTACACGGCTTGGGACCGCAATACCTGATGGAACGCCTCTCCCGACATGAACGTACCCGTACACTGCTCTCAACATCTAAGGTCCTCCTCCAAGTGCCTACTCCGAGAGAAGCTCGGAGGATGGCAACAAGGGAGAGGGCCTTCTCAGTGGTGGCCCCCCAATTATGGAATGATCTCCCCTATGAGGCTCGCCTGGCGCCAACTTTGTTATCTTTTTGGCACCAGGTCAAGACCTTTCTCTTTTCCCAGGCATTTAACAGCACTTAACAGCATATGCTGATTTTATAACTGACCTGAGAATAGTTGTTTTAAACGGATATTGTTGTTTTTATACTTTCAGTGGTTTTAAATTTTGTATATCTGTTTTAATACTCATTGTTTTTAACTTTTGTAAACAGCCCAGAGAGCTTCGGCTATGGGGCAGTATATAAATGTAATTAAACAAATAAATAAATAAATAAATAATTCAGTGGAGGCTGGTGGCTCTGATGTCAGTGGGATGGTGAATCTGCTCCAGGTTTCAGTCAGAACTCTAAAGGAGGTATCCAAGGTGCCAGTCAGGACTCTAAAGGATCTATTCAAGGTTTGGATAGCTTCTTTAGAGTTCTTACTGGTTCAGACTGAAACTCAGAGTGGATTCACCACCACATTAACATCAGAATCACTGCCAGGGTTGTAGATCATTAATTGAGTCACTAAGGGTGCGTTCCTCTTATCTAGGAATAAGCCCCAATGAACTCAGCAGAACTTACTTCTGAGTAAACATGCCGTTTAATCTTGGTCCATGAGATCAAACATTGAAAATAAGCCATTAAAGTTTGCTTGGGTCAAGGCATTTCTCTTCCTGACTGCACCGGGGTTCTTCTGTATTTTTAAGTATTGAAGCTGCACTTTGAATATGCTCTCAGCTGGATCCTTTCTTCTTGTCCTTGGAACTCTCTTCTTCTTGTCAATTAGCCCCTCCAGAAAAAAACTTTTTAAAAAGGGGGAAGAAGAAAAGGGGGAAATGGCTACAACTAGGTCTTAGGCAGGGGGTACTTTAATTGGGGTAGATAAGACGCGTGATGCTGATTTGCATTCACAGAAGGCGTAATTGCTCTGTGAAAAGTGACTTGCGTCAACTTCCGTAGAGTTGAGCTTTCTTAGTGCAGGACTAATAAATAAATGTCATTTCCCCAGGACGGTTTGAGCTGTTTCTTGTGGCAGGATAGGAGGAGAGGCTTTTTTAATTGTAATAACGGCATGATTTTTAATGAAGAGCCTCGTGTGCATAAGCAAGCATATCTGACTAGGTAAGCACTTCTTGAAGTTCAGCTGATCTCTCTCCACTTATCTGAACACCAATTATTCTGATTCCTTGACAATATAAGCCCTTAGAAGATGACATGGCATGTATAATCAATGCATGTCGGGGGGGGGAGGGGAAGGATTGCACCCGCTGTCTGCTCCCACCCCCCAAACAATCTATTGACATCAAGTCTACTGTCTGAACACAACCTAATTGCATACAGTCTGGGACTGGGAAAATAACACGGAGTGAAAGAGTTAAGCTCCCTCTCCCCAATCTGACAGAAGGCCCCCAGCCGTTGCAGCCAAAAAGCATGCTTGCAGCAGTGTATTTCATTCAACAGCACGCTCCTGTATCTGGATGTTTATAGCTCATTAGCTGGGGTTTTACTGTACAAATGAGGTGGCAGGAGTAGTGTATACGAATAGATCGTGCTTACCAGACAACAACTTTCCCCAACCTGGTCCCTGCCAGATGTTTTGGACCAACTCCCATCAGCCCATCCAGCATAGCCAAGGATCAGGAAGGCTGGGAGTTGAAATCCAGTGGACGCTGATGACTCCTGTTTCAATGGGGCTGTGAATCCACTCTGGGTTTCAGTCGGAACCAGTCTGGGCTCTAGAGGAGTTATCTAAGATGCCAAACCCATTTTGGGGACAGGGTTCTCCCATTAGATTGCTCCTTTAGAGTTCTGACTGAATCCCAGAGATGATTCACTGCCCCACTGAAATAGGAGCCACCAGTCTCCAGGGTTGAAGTCCAAAACACCAGGAAGGTACCAGGTTGGGGAAGTTATGATTCAAAAGGTCTTGGTCTTGGTCTTGGTCTCTCTCTCTCTCATTCTCTCTGTGTGAGTCTTTTTCATAATTATTTATTCTTTCTTAAAATAATGTTGTTTTCATATTCAGATACCACATCCTAAAGCAGGGAGTGATGTTAAAATTCTCTGTCATGGGAGAAAGGAGTGTTGGTGAGTATAAAGTTACCAGATTGCAACCAGGAGAATACCTGTACAGCTGTGAACTTTTCAAAGAAGCAGGAAACAAAGGGACCATGGCTTATTCTTCCCACTGCACTTTTCCCATGTACAAATGGCTAAAGAAACGTAGAGTTCTGCTTGTTATTGGATATAAGGGAGATGGTCAGAGTAGTAGTTTCACTTGCCTGACCTTCTATCACATCCCCCACTTCAGCAGAGAGTTTAAAAGTGTGTGCATATTCTCCAGGTTGCGATCTGGCAACTTTTAATGACTAACGTTGCTTTCCAGTTGTTTCAAAATAGGTCAGGGTGTACCAGTGACTGCTGGCCTCTTATTAGTCTGCCTGCAGCGTGTTCAAAGAAAAGTACCCTGATCACATGGATTCATGTAGCAAGGATAGCTCAGATGGACACAGTGCGGCTTCCCACTGTGGCCTTCACCCCTGTAGTTATAGCATCATCCCACACATCAGGGCACATGTATTTTCATATGCTATCTGCCATCATAATAAATTGCTGTTGTACATTTGGGTTATGCCAGCAATCCTCACGCTGTGATAGCCCAAAGCTTTTAAGGAGCATACGTAAATAAGCCCTCCATATCTATGGAGACCATGCCTGTTTGGACTTTTGGTGTAGCGTTCTCAAGTGGGCATTCTCAAATGGTATCTGTAAATACCCTCATGCTAAACCACAAGGAGCAAATATTTTACAATGCCCCCAAATATTTCTGGTGGATGTCAGAGATGTGGATTACAAGATAGGAGCGTAACCAGTGCCTTTAACCATACATTTTTATGGATGCTGTTTAACAGTAGAAATCTCAGTGGTAGATAAAGAGGGTGGGCATTTCTTGGATATGTAGGACTGTATAGGACACACACACACCCTTTGCAAAAAAGCACTGGAATTGTGTCTGGAAGGTTGTAGCGAATTGGTGTTGGGGTACAAAAATACAGAAGTATCAGAGAGCAGAAGGCAATGAAGCAAAGGTTGATGTTTTACTTTTGGTGCATGGCATCTTTGCAAGGCTGTTGCTGCTGGCTTAAGACAAGGTTTAATAGAGTATTTCAGACGCAACAGGCCAAGGGGAAAAATAGCACCAGAGAATAGCAGAAATTCTCGTGCTATATTTCCCCCATTATTTTTCTCAGAATTTTGAAATTAGGAAATTGTACAGAAACAGCAGGAGGAATCCTAGGCTGGCACGATTTCCATCCCCTGTGATCATGAGTTTTTATTGCTGTGTGAGGTCCTGCTGCCTCCCATTTCAGAGAAACCCAGCAAGAAACAAGATTGCTCTAAGTGTGGGTGGGTAAGTAACGTGTATTCAGCGGAGGGAGTGGAGCTGTTCTGCCTTGAATGCAGGCTGTCCAAAATGAAGCACGGAATCATCCATTTTCCAAAGCACAAAATAATAACGGACTAAGAAAAGCACTCTGGGATTCCATTCTCAATCTCCTCTTTCATAAGGCAAAACCACTGGTAATTACCACAAAAGAAGCTGGGGCTGTAACCATATCAAGTTAAGGTGTCTCACTCTACCGCTTGTTCCTACCACCTGCCAACACACACACACACACACACACACACACACACACACACACACACACACTCTTTAAAAATGAAGAGGATTCCAGCATAGCTCTAGAAGGATTGGTGGGAAAATACAGTGAATACTGGAAAAGCAATATATTCTGGATATTTGTTACTACTGATAGTCATCACACCTAGTAATTGTTACTACTAGTGATAGTTGTTACAACTAGTAGTTATTACAACAACTTTGTAAGATTAGGGAGTATTAGACAGTACTGAAGTTGCAGATGGGAGGCTGAGCAGGACAGAAAGCAACTTTCTAAGGCTGTCCCTGGCTGAGGTGAGATTTTGTACAGTAGAATCCTCAGTGTCTTAACCACCTAAGAAAAATATAACTGGGAACTGAGTGCCAACAGGACTGGAGCAACAATGGGCCAATGAGAAATAACAAGCATTCATCTGCTTGCTTGGATGAATCCCAAGCTGTGCAAAAATGTATAAAATGTTAAAAAGAATGCAGACAAAAGGAGGCGAAGCAACCCAGTAAAGTCTGGGCATGCTCAGTGGCTTCCACGAGCCATGGGAACTTGAGCATCAATTGGGAGAGGAAACCAGAAAACCAGGGAAGACTGGAGATTGAGTTGATCTGTTTGACCTGATAACGTTTTGTAATAGCCGAGAGGAAAGCATGGCTCAGTGGTTAGAACCATGTGAACAGGAGGGTGAAGAGACATTGCAACATTTTATTGCAGATCCCTCCTTGAAATAATGTTAATTTGGAGGCAGGTTCTGACACTTTGTTTACTGGACCCTATTAGATTTTCTATTTCTAATTGTTGGACTGGTCCATCTCACTGTGAGTGGAACTGCATGCATGAGAGGAGATTGGCATAGAGTTTTCTGGGTTTCTCTTTTGACCTTCCCCATCCTCAGCTGGCCTTCAGCGATTTGTTCACCATCCATTGGATTGGATCCAGATTTAAGCTGGATGTAGATCTAGGCATGGAGGAGAAATTCATTCAGTTCATATTTTAATGCCAATTCCACCACCCCCATTTTATTTATTTATTTAAACATTTGTATCCCTCCCTATATCACTACATTCTCAGATAAAATTATACAACAATATAAAACCATAAATACACACAGCTAAAAACCAATTAAACCATTAATCAAGCTAAAACCAGTATAAAATTTAAACGCAGTAACAGCAATTAAAACAGTTAAAACAATCTGCAAGCTTGGTGACTTTAGCTATCAAAGGCTTTGTTACTTGGCGCCGGAATAAAATCAGCATTGGCACCAGTCGGGCCTCCAAGGGGAGGGCATTCCACTGTCGGGGTGCCACAACAGAGAAAGCCCTTTCCCATGTCCCACCATAGCGTATGTCTTGAGTTGGTGGGATGCACAGAAGGGCTCCTCCAACAGATCTCATGTCTCAGATCGGCACATACGAACTACAATGTGAACCAAAACTCAACGATCCTTTGAAATATGCAATTCTCTGAAGTTTGAAATGGAGTTCTCCAATTTAAAATGTGTAGAAAAAATGCATGTATTGGGGGGGAAATCATTAAAATGAATTATATCGGGAACGCTACTTGCAAAATGTGCATGCCTGCAAAAATGCATACAGTGGGAGAAATGCACACCAAAAGAAAAGCTTATGAATTTTCATGCAAACTTAAAAAAACAAACCTTGAAGTTTGGGATGAACTGAATTTAAAATTAGAGAAATTCTCCAAGTTCAAGACAAATTCAGGGTAAGACTGGACAAATGAGAGACTGAGAGAAATCAATTTGACAGATTTGTCCACCCTCCTTCCCATGGCAGCACAAACCCCATCCAGTCTCCTGAAAATGTGACACAGAGACCCTGTGGTTTGGGGTGAGTTGTGATGTATGTGAAGGGAGAGGGAGGCGGAGCCCTGAAAATCAGGTGGGGGGACCTACCATGAGAGGAGTCCCTTCCTCTTGTGGAAGGTCCCTTCCTCTAGTGGAAGGGAGATCCTGGACCCAACCCATTCTTTTCAGCAGGAGACCCATGCGTCCCTCACATATATGCTTCTTGCCCCACCCCACCCCCTGTCCTGCTTGGAACCCCAGTCAGCATGTCGATCACATGGAAAGAGGAAACTGTGTCAATTTAGCAGTGATCCTCTCGAAAACAGCCACACACGGCTATTGAAATGAAGGGGAGGAAACAACCAAACAGCTCTCTATCATCAAGAGAAAAGACTAGCAGATGCCATGTGTGACATATGGAGCTGGCATCAGGCAAATACAAGATGGATTGCTTGAATTAGTTGTGCTATCCTCTGGGATGTTTGTGAGAGCAACTCAGCAAAGCGCTGCTACCTGGTATGTATTCCAGCAATACCACTGGTGCTGCGGTAAACTACTTCTGCTCTAACCGGTGGGTGGTATAAGCGGTAACCCACGAGTGAATTTACACTCTCATCATGAGATGTGAAGTCTATACAAGTCTCCTGTAGTTCATATCCTTATAATTGCTCTCTCAGGGTGAAATTGAGGTGTAACTAGAGGTAGCCAAATCAACCTCTTTCGAGACTGTGTCATTCTTGTACGTGTTTATTCATGAGTCTGTTCTGTTCCATATATAAAATGCATCAAAATTTGCATTTAAATATGTATTGAAACGTAAAATTTTGACAATTATGTATATTAAAATGTATTTAATCTTTTTCATTCTATTGTCTCTCAGAATAAGCATTTTTTAAATGCATTTTGATACATTTTTTGAGCTGAAAACAGTGTTATGTATGAAAGCCTAACTAAGGTCAGATCTACTCCAAGCAGGATATAACACTTTGAAAGTGCTTTGGAAATGGTATATGGAATGTGTCCTGGGCCCTAGCAGTTGTCAATATTATTATAAACTGCCATAAAGCAGTAGTGTAGATCCTGCCTATGTTCCAATCAGCACATTAACCCAGAAGTCCAGATCAGATCAGTTCATATCAGTTCATGTGAACCTCCCAGAGAGCTTCGGCTATTGGGTGGTATAAAAATGTGATAAATAAATAAATAAATATTAGAATTCAAAAGATTAACTTTCTCAAGAGTCCCAAAGGTATAACCACCATTTTTTTCTACAGAAAAACCATCAGTCCCTTATCTATATCTGAACCTCCTTGAGCTTCCAAACCATGGTCTGTGAGGAGCTTCCAAGCCAGGAAATTAAACCACAGTTTGATGCTGGTTTTCAGACTCCAGACCAACGAGGATGATCGGGGTCTGGAAACAAATCCCTATGAGGTGAGACTAAAAGACCTGGGCATGTTTAGCCTTGAGAAGTGAAGACTGAGGGGAGGCATGATAGCACTCTTCAAATACTTGAAAGGTTGTCACACACAGGAGGGCCAGGATCTCTTCTTGATCATCACAGAGTGGAGGACATGGAATAAGGGTCTCAAGTTACAGGAAGCCAGATTCACGCTGGACATCAGAAAAAACTTCCTGACTGCTAGAACCGAAGAGAATGGAACCAATTACCTAGGGAGGCAGAGGGCTCTCCCACACTAGAGGCCTTCAAGAGGCAGCTGGACAGCCATCTGTCAGGGATGCTTTAACATGGATTCCTGCATTGAGCAGGGGGTTGGACTCGATGGCCTTATAGGCCCCTTCCAACTCTACTATTCTATGATTCTATGAATTTGTGCAGTAGTTTGTTGTTCTGTCTGACTTCACAGATGATTGGTATACCACAGTGAGGGTCATTGCCATGCTGGTCTCAATAAAGAGGCATGTTGGGGGGAAAATGAATTTATGAACTTTTGGAGTTGACTGTGTGAAGTGTTATCCTGGGATGCAGAGGAAACAGCAGAGCTTATGGACCTGCCAGAGATTGTGTCACAGATTTCATCCCAGTTACTTTGCTGAATAAAACACTCAATGAAAGCCATTAAGCACCAAGCTGAGCCCTGAGTACATAGTCCTCCTATCTCTCTCTCTCTCTCTCTCTCTCTCTCTCTCTCATCTATATCCTTCTATCTATCATCTATCGAATGATCAACCAATTTCTTTGTTACACTACAGTATGGCAAAGTGATGATGTAAATAGCATGGGTAGGGATGCGCGAACTCATCCACATCCAATTCATCAGATGCTTGTCCCGCCACCATTTGCCCCCACTCGCAGCACCATGTGAGCTTCTGTTCCAATCAGGCCGTGAAGCCATCTGCCCTCATCTGGACCTCCATTGTGTGCAACAATGGAGACTCCGGAAATTATGCAATTTCCCTGGCTGCATAAAAGGGGCCTTTACTTCTGTCATTTGTGCAATGGGGAAAATGCTTTGCGACCACCCAACTGGGTCTGTGGGGATGGTGACGACACACCTGCAGGACATTTGTGAGAAAGGAGAGAAGAGACGAGATGAGACAAGACGAGAAGAGAAGAGAAGAGAAGTGTGTGTGTGTGTGTGTGTGTGTGTGTGTGTGTGTGAGGGAGAGAGAGAGAGAGAGAGAGAGAGAGAGAGAGAGAGAGAGAGAGAGAGAGAGAGAGAGAGAGAGAGAAGCCGTTTCTACACCTGCCTTTTTTCCAGGGATCATCCCGGGATCATCCTGGTGCATCCAAATGACACACAGGGGATCCTGGGAGCAGGCAGGAACAATCCCTCCATTTTCCTGGGATAACTCTCAGGTGTAGAAAGGGCCAGAGAGAGAGAGAAAGCGAGAGAGACACTCTTTGATTAACCCCCATAAATAGTGTAACAAGCTGTAATAACTGGAAGGTGGAGTGATATAAAAGAAACCTGTAAGTCACAGAGAGAAATACAAAAACTAGATTCTTAGCCTTTAAAGTATTTCATGCATCACAGGTCATATTGTTTTTCATTAGCTTTATGTGGTCATTTTGGCCTATTGTGCAAAAGGGACATCATTTGACAAGGTATTTGCTTACTTGTCGGTTTGGGCAAAGGAATGTTTGTTTCCGTATTTTCCTTCATCATGAGCTTGGAGCAAGCGAGGTGTAATAATGCGCTTGGTGACGGTGTCTGCATTGCAATCAGTAACCCCGCAAAGCCAGATGGAGGCAGAGGGAAACGGCACGCAGGAAATCATATTTTAGAAGCAAAGTGGTGGCAAAGTTGTTCAAACACTCTTCATTCTGCTTCACAACTTCACTGTGTGCTTTTAAAAGAATGTCATGCATGCAGCACTTCTGGGGGAGGGCACGTCAGTTGACAGTTTGAATTACAGGGAACATGCGCAAAAAATGGGATGGGTAACCCCCCCCCCCGGAACTTTTCCATACTGACAAAGCCAATGAGGGTCTCCAAAAGCACCAGCTAGAATAACCTTCAGAACAAAGAAGTTTTAAAAATGAAATGGTTCTTCTTACATGCAGGGCATGTTTGTGAACAAAGCCCTGTTAAGTATTCGTAGATGTGGACTGAGGTGTCATCAATATGCGGATGATACCCAGCTCTACCTTTCCTTTTCATCAAACCCAGGTGAGGCAGTGACTGTTCTGAACCAGTGCCTGGGCACGGTAATGGACTGGATGAGGGCTAACAAACTGAGACTCAATCCAGACAAGATGGAGGTACTGTTAGCGGGTGGTTCATCTGTCCGGCGAGGTGATGTTTGCCCTGTCCTGGACGAGGTTGCACTCTCCCTAAAGGATCGGGTCCATAGTTTGGGGGTGCTCTTTGATCCAGAACTGTCACTTGAGGCACAGGTGAACTCAGTGGCAAAGAGCACCTTTTATCAGCTTAGGTTGATATACCAACTACGCCCTTATCTGGACAGAGATAGCCTAGCTACAGTTATCCATGCTCTGATAACCTCTCGCTTGGATTACTGCAATGAGTTATACGTGGGGCTGCCTTTGAAAACGGTCCGGAAGCTTCAGTTGGTACAAAACAGGGCAGCCCGTTTACTAACAGGGACTGCCCGGCGAGATCACATTACGCCAGTCCTTTTCTAGCTTCATTGGCTGCCAGTCCAGGTCCGGGCCCGATTCAAAGTGCTGGTATTGACATTTAAAGCCCTAAACGGTTTGAGGCCAGGTTATTTGAAGGAAGCCTCCTCCCATATGTACCTGCCCGGACCTTAAGATCATCTACAGGAGCCCTTCTCCGTGAGCCCCTGCCAAAGGAAGTGAGGCAGGTGGCTACTAGGAGGAGGGCTTTCTCCGCTGTGGCACCCCGGTTGTGGAATGAGCTCCCCAGAGAGGTCCGCCTGGCGCCTACACTGTACTGCTTTCGTCGCCAGCTGAAGACCTTTTTATTCTCTCAATATTTTAACTCTTAATTTTAACTTAAATTTAAATCTTACTGTTTTAACTCTGTATTTTAATCTTATATCAATTTTGCTGTGTGGTTTTATCCTGGTTGTGCTTTTTGTACTGTATTTTGTAATTGTGCTTTTAACCTGTTGGTTGCTTTATTGTGGTTTTAATTTTTGTGAACCGCCCAGAGAGCTTCGGCTATTGGGCGGTATAAAAATGTAATAAATAAATAAATAAATAAATAAATAAATAAATAAATAAAAAAAAGAAACAATTTTTAATGGCTCAATAATCGGCTTCATTGAATACAGCTTTGCTGTATATAGATAGGAGACATGATACAGACATACAAAATTATGCATGGTGTGGAGAATGTGGATAAAGAGATTTTTTCTCCCTCTCTCATAAGACTAGAACCTGGAGTCATCCCATGAAGTTGATTGGTGGGAGATTCAGGACAGATTAAGGAAGCACTTTCTTAATCTTTTACTCCTTTTACTGGCAAGGAGGGGGGAGTTTTCCTTTTACTGAATGAGATCCTTTGTCAATGAATATATTTCTGAGTCCTTATTAGTAAGTGGAACATATATACCCCACTTTTTTCTCAAACAAGCTAAGTTCAGCATACCTGGGTCTCTCATTTATGAAGTAGGTTAGACTGATAGTGTCTAGTTCAAGATCACCCAGTTCATGGCCAACCAGGGTTTTGAATGCCCTAATCTGACACTCTAACCACTACACCAAATTGGCTCACAATAAAACAGTTAGCAAAAGGGTTAGGGTTAGGGTTAATTTCCTTTAATTTCAGGGGAACTGAAATGACACAGCTTGTTTCCTATGACAAAATAGGGTGGCCCTGTCAGCCAGCTCAATGGGAAAGTATGCAAGTATGGGGGAATCTCTGGGTATGAACTTGCGGAGAGTATGGAAAAATGACTTCAGGCAACCACCATGCAGTAGAAGTCTACATAGATCCCAATTATGTGAATTGCGTATCCTGACCAGGATGCAAGGGAAGCTGAGCATATGATTTCAAAACAAAACAAAACAAATCTTCTGAGTTCTTGTTCAGAACTGGCAAGTGCAGGAATGAAACAAGGGTGAGGACAGGTTTAGGAGTTCAAGAAAGGAATAAAGCCTGAAATCCTATACCCACTTATCTGGCATTAAGCCCCATTGAACTCCATGGGACTTTCTTGAGAACAAACTTACATTGGATTGGGCTGTAAGACTAGTTCCATCTACTTCCTTCTTTAGAACTTCACTATCACCACAAATTCAGTATACTATGGTTGGGGTAACCAATGGAATGTTTCTGTATTTGAAAAGCTCCTGAATGGGGTGCAATGGGGTGCAGGCAGACATTGCTTGAGAATGTATTACATGAACCTACCTGTACACTATGCTCAACATCTAAGGTGCCTACTCTGAGGGAAGCTTGGAGGACAGCAACAAGGAGAGGGCCTTTTCTGTGGTAGCCCCCATTTATGGAATGATCTCCCCGATGAGGCCTGCCTGGCACCAACATTGTTATATTTTCAGCGCCAGGTCAAGACTTTCCTTTTCTCCCAGGCATTCAACAGCATATGTTGAGTTTTAACTGACTCCTGACTGAGTGCTAAAAAAATGTTTTAAATGTTAACTGTTTTTATGTTTTTAAATTTTGTATATTGACTTGTCTTTTTAATCTAATCTTTTTAATTTTTGTAAACTGCCTAGAGAGCTTCAGCTATGGGGTAGTATATAAAAGTAATAAATAAAATAAATAAAATGTTTTTCATGATTGCAAAAATCAATGAGAATAAGAAACCTCAGGGGGTCCTTATAAAGGTTTATGTGAATTAAGAACTTAGCTGTTTCCAAATTAAGGAATTTTCACTGTGAACTACTATCTTTCCACCTGCACACTTCTCTTCCTTTCCTCCTCTTTGCCTCTCTCCCTCCAGGGGCTAGAGGGAATACATGCAAGTTTTTAAATTAACAGTGAAACTAAGAGTGACATTTTGCAATTCACTGTTTCCTGCAGCACAAATTAACACTAAATAAGAGGACATTTCAACCTGAGTCCCCAGTCCGATGAAACTAGCTTTGACAATGTAGATTTCTGTTGTGATTTATCTTCCTTGAAATCCATAGTAATGCTATCATCATCATCATCATCATCATCATCATCATCATCATCATCATCATTATCATCTATATTTCCTCTTTACCTTTCACATTATCTTTAACCCGGCAAATTATTCTGTGCTGTCATCAATTGGAAAAAGTCTCACATATTTAGGGTTGTTGGGTTTTTTTGGCAAAATAATCTTCCTTTGTATCTATAGGATATGACACTGAAAACGGTTTGAAGATAGTTTGAAAACCGAATCTGGAGTATGTCCTGAGCCCCAACAGTTGTCACTACTGTTATAAACTGTTTATAACAGCAACTCACCAAGCTGTATTTTGTTTTTATGTCACTTTTTAGCTATCCTTTGTATGTTTTGGTGTTGATTTTGCTGGTCTGTGACAGTAATAAATAACAATAACAGTAAACTGTTTTGAAGCAGTAGTGTAGATCCTGCCCTTTATCAAGGCTATCTGAGGTTTATGCAATTCATTTTCTCATCTCCATTATACCTCTGTGCATATTTCCAGAATAAAGTGTCCATTAAAAGGTATTAGCAAAGTGCTAATTATTCCTGGCAATAAAGAAAAGAACGTGCATTTTCAAAGGACTATCGCATTTGCAGCCCTTTTAAATGTACCTTTCCTATCCTCTGCCTTTGTATATGGATATACCAAGTGGCATAATCCATTTCGAAAACTTAGGTATATTACTTGTCCTGTTTTATCTTTCACTTTAAAGATTTCTTACCTCGCCTTCTCTCTATCAAAAGCCCCCCATGAAGAGGCATGGGAATTCAGAAAAGAGTATAAGTTCAGTTGCAACACACGCATTAGAAATCTTCCATTAAAGGGGGTGAAAAAAACCACCTTACAGTTTAAGATTCCAGTCTGAGTTGCAACTATTCTCCACAACCTTCAAAAATGAAAGAGGTCTGAGAATCACCATGTAACACAACAAAACTACAGGAACTCCTTTCTATGTTATCAGCATTCAGTCACAATCACTGGCACATGAGAACTGCAAGATAAAGGGTGTGTGGGACTAAACTGCAGCCATTAAGGGTGCAATCCTATGCATGTTTGGATGGAAAGAAGTCCTACAACTCCCAACATTCCTCCACCAACCACACTGACAGGAGAATGCTGGAAGTTGTAGGTGTTTCTTCTTCTTCTTCTTCTTCTTCTTCTTCTTCTTCTTCTTCTTCTTCTTCTTCTTCTTCTTCTTCTTCTTCTTCTTCTTCTTTCTAAACATGCATAGAAATTTAAAGATTACAACACTGGGGTCTTTGGCTTAGAAAAAAAAGTATCGGGGGGGACATAATAAAGATGAAAAAACATGCATGGTGTGAGGAAAGTGGATAGGGATTTCTTTTTAACCTTCCTTGTATAACTTCTGGAACTTGGGGGTCATCCAAAGAAACTGAGTAGAAGTAATTGTTCGTACAGTGCATGGTTAAATTATGGAATTTGCTACCACATGACATAGTGATGGCCAACAACCTCGGCAGCTTTAAAAGAGGATCAGCTGGAGGAGACGGCTATCAATGGCTTCTAGTCTATTTCCCTCAGTATCATAGGCAGTGGGCCTGTGAGTGCCAGGAGGAGGCTATGTACTCATGGTCTTCCTGTGGGCTTCCCATTGGCCTCTGGCTCACCATTGTGCGAACAGAGCCCTAGACTACATAGGCTTTTGGACTGTTCCAGCAGAGATGTTCTTATGCAATATATTTAACATACAACAAAATCCACCAGGTACACAAGGAATAATGTTTAAGCAGCATGATGGATAATATGCAGAGTTAAGCTTCAACAGACAGTGGTTTGTTGGACTGCAACTTTATTTTTTAAAAAGGGGAGGTTGAATATGCATTTTTGTAACTTACATTCCTTTCTGAGTGGACATGCTTTTAGTTTGCTGTATTTCATACCGAGCAGCATAAACAGTTTTAAGGACTTTAGTCATGCTAGTCCTATCATTATATATTCCTCTTAAAAGACTGAAGGATGTTATTTCTCTCCATTTTCAAAGCCTCCATTTTCAAAGCCCCCGCCCCCCATGAAGAAGCATTAGAAAGGTCGGCTGCTTACTGTAAAATATCTTCTGCATGTGCAATAAAGGAAGTACAGATGGTTTCCAAATGGTGCATGTCCAATTGAGAAACAATAGAGTTCTGTTATTCCTTGCATAAAAGTTTATCAAAGAGAGTCTGGATCATAGTGATCAATCTGGTTTGATTTAGATTTAAGTGCATCCTGTGCTCTGACTCAGCAGGAAAACAGTCTGGACATTGCCTTTGAAAGGTTTTGTAATAATGTGGCCATGATTCTAGCATTTCTTGATGAGCTGAATTATGATTATTACCATTTGCCAAGTCATGGCAAAGTGCAGCAGTGCTAATATATCTGTATGTATATATCACAAACTGCATAATAGATTTGGTTACTTTTAGAGGTTCCTCTTAAAATTCAAAACATTTGGGCTGTGCATCCCAGAACATCCTAGTAGCCCAGTCCATGGATTATGTTGGTACAGCACCATGAATCTCAAAGGCAGAGGACCAAGGAAAGTGAAGTCATTGTGCTTGTTCACATGATAAAACACTTCAATGTGGATTACTTAAGCCCCAGTGGGTTGTGGTGTGTCTAGGCAGCCTTTTTGAAAATTCAAGCCATCGCTGTGGTTTGTCATGTCATCCAAAATCAGAACTGTGGGTTATGTGCGGGTTAAACAACCTTCACATAACCCTAAAACAGGCAATGGTTTCTGTGAGGGTTGTTTAACCCTTGCTTAACCCATAGTTCCAGATTGATTTTCCTTTATCACTTCAACATTCAAGCTGTGGAATTAAGACAAACTAATTAAAAAATGCTTGGCCTGCCTAAGAATAAGAAAAAGTTTGGGTTGCTTCTTTTAATACAAGTCAAAGATGCATCACCAGAAACCTGGCCGAGAGGATCAATACCATCTACTACGTATATTTTGTACCTCTACTGGAACTCTAGGGAAAAAGATATTAGTCTCGGAGCCACTAGGATATAGGCTGCTTAGATATTCACATCCCCCTAATTGGGACTTTGATGTAGCTTCATCCAGGCTATATAGGTTGCTATAATGATGGGAAACCTCTGACTGATGGCCACATCAGTCAATCCCATACTTTTCTTTCATCTTGGCAGACTCATGTCTGGGAATATTTTCAAATGCTTAGATATATCATCTTTGTCTTTACCGTGGGTCATTAGCAGGTGCATTATTGGAACGTGGAGGAGTCAGAATTGTCCAGAACAACAACAACAACAACAACAACAATGAGCAGCAGCATCATGGGAAATTTTCCTTTCGAGTGTATATATTGAGCCAATCCAGGTTGGCTTTGCCAAAAGTTCCATTTAAAGTTGTGTATCATGCAAGGAGAAGAATTGGAAAGAACAAGTTTTGGGCAGTTTCTCAATGGCTGCCAGATATAGGGTATTATAAATTCATCACACATTAATCATACATATCCATGAGGGAATTTGCTGTTCCATGCCTTATCTGCAGTACTAAGAAGAGGGAGAGTGAGGGAGAGAGAAATATTCACAAGTCCCAAATTATTCCATTTATTTTATGGTTATAAATAATCAAATACAGTTTGTGACTCTGTGGTCTGTAATGCATTTAGATTGACTTGGAACATGATAGAAGGCAACAAGACTGGTTTGTACTTGAGGTTCACTAAGGACTAGAATTCCCTCCATGTCTCTCTCTCTCTCTCTCTCTCTCTCTCTCTCTCTCTCTCTCTCTCTCTCTCTCTCTCTCTCTCATTATGTAGGGCACAGTTGTGTTTCAGAAGCCTCTCTCCAAACCCCAGGGAAAGCAAGACTATCATTAGGCATGTCCCAGTGAGCACTGCTGATGGGACTCGGTATTGCAGGGCCAATTGGCAGACTCAGATGAAAAAGATCAAGACTTTTCCAAACTGAAATTGGCCAAGTACTATCTGCAAAAGGTGTGTGTGTGTGTGTGTGTTTAATCCAAAAGCCTCTGATGCAAAGAAGAACTGCATGGTGATAACGCACTGCCGAATATGAATCTGCTCTGACAGAAATGTGGTCAATCGCATGTTTTTCACAGTTCGGCAAACATTTATTTCAAGGATGAGAGGAACACGCCATGGAAGTTTCAGCCCCATTTCAACACCGTGAGGTCAAAGTACGACTAACAGAATAAATTCCTTCCTTTTCCTCCACTCCTTTTTTTATTCCCAAGGTCCTCACTTCTGTTTAGCAGGGTCTCTTTCTAAGAGGATCTAGATTAAGGTGATTCAGGAGCAAACTCTTTCCTGGTTTCTAACTACTACAACCTCAGTTGACTATCTTATTTAATTACATAAGAACATAAGAAGAGCCATGGTTGATCAGACCGAGGGTCCACCTAGTCCAGCACTTTGTTCACACAGTAGCCAACCAGCTGTCAACCAGGAACCCATAAGCAGGGCATGAGTGCAACAGCACCCTCCCACCCATGTTCCCCAGCAACTGGTGCTCACAGACTTACTGCCTCAGATACTGGAGGTAATACATAATGATCTGGACTAGTAACTATCTAAACCCCTTTTAAAGCCATCCAAATTCACACAGAAGATTATACAGAAAGCTTGCAGGTGTGGCCTGATCCAAAATCAGAACATCTGTTTACCATGGGCCTGTAAAGCAGGAGATGGCTATCATGGGTGGAGAGGACAAATCCATTTCCCTGTTCTTTCTTGTGAGGTTAATTGCTGCCCCTGCCCCTCGCAAAAGGGTCTCTTTTTAAAAAGTCAAGTCAGATGCCTTTCAAAGCAGTTTACATCTTCAGGGCCTATTGTTGTTGACCCCGGTTAAGTTCCTCAGTTCATTTGTTGAGTCGAAATACCCTGCCTAAATTCCTCTGGTGTCTGGCCCTTAGCTTAAGTTCATGGCTCTGTGCCTTTTCATTTCTAACAAGTTCAGCCTGCCTGGGAGTAACTCTCCTCTCCGCTTCCCTTTCGGAATGTGAATGCCCTACTTCAATGGAAGCCCTTCTCCTTTTCATCTCAAGCCTCCCACCCCCAAGGATGTCCAACAGTTACCCAAAGGATTCCCTTCACCATTCACTATGCCCTAGCCTGACACGGCGATAGCATCTCTATACTACGTTCTGCGATGATATACAATAGTAACACATAGGTGGATGTAAATAAGAAATGTTATGTCTGCAATCCAGACACTTCTACAGTACACAGACTTCCCTGAATTTACATCTGACATTCTGTTATTGTAGAGTGGAGTTATTTCTCTCCCCCCCCACACACACACCACACTCCCCATCTCCCTGCTCTGTTCAGCACTTTTGCTAATGGAGCTACAACCTTATCCACCACTAATCTCAGATCTACTCTTGCTTAATGTTTCATAATATATTACTATTGAGAGTATATTCCACCCTCCCTGCCTTGCCAGGGCTCTTATTTTTATTTTTTTTATCATTGCCAGACTCATTACCTTACATTACGTACTTTGAATTTCATAAGCTACTTATCTCGTTCCTCTGTTCTGAATTTGGTTCCCCTCCTCCTTTGTTTTGACTGCCCTCGCACTTTCTGTCGGCAGCGAGCATAATCCACTTACCGCTTCCTCTGGCTTGATATATAAAGTGAACAAAATTGATCCTAATACTAATCCTTGTGACTCTCCTCTAGTCACAGCCCTACATGCTCAACTCACATTTGTCATTTCTTTCTGATGTTCAAG
Organism: Elgaria multicarinata webbii; assembly: GCF_023053635.1. Taxonomy (NCBI): domain Eukaryota; kingdom Metazoa; phylum Chordata; class Lepidosauria; order Squamata; family Anguidae; genus Elgaria; species Elgaria multicarinata. Next base: position 28,630,033 of record NC_086171.1, on the reverse strand, counting down.
GGAAGTTCTTTCCTCCTTTGAAGTCAATTATCATTTCCTAAATTCCGGGCAGAGTTTGATGCCAGATAGCAATTGGACTGCATGCAGTGATCCGGTGTGTTCAAGAATAAGGGGCTCTGATTAATAATTACATATAAAATTACAGTTGCGCCTGTTTAAATGGCAAAGAAGATGTCTTTCGTTGGCCATAAACCAGAGGTACAGGCATGCACCATTGGGCTGTGCGCATCTTTCTGTGGGGCGTGGTGAGATAATTGCTCACAGACCTTTACCGCTGTTGGCACCAGCCCCCTGATCTAAGAACATAAGAACAGCCATGCTGGATTAGACCAAGGCTTCATCTAGTCCAGCATTCTGTTCACGTAGTGGCCAATCAGCTATTGACACACAAGCAGGGCACAAATGCAACAGCACCCTCCTGCCCATGTTCCCCAGCAACTGGTGCCTCCGATATTGGAGATAGCATGTTGCCATGAGGTAGGGTGACCATATAAAAAGGAGGACAGGGCTCCTGTATCTTTAACAGCTGTATTGAAAAGGGAATTTCAGCAGGTGTGATTTGTTTATATGGGTAACCTGGTGAAATTTCCTCTTCATCACAACAGTTAAAGCTGCAGGTGCCCTGCCCTCTTTTAAATCTGGTCCCTCTAGTATAGCTCCTGTGATGAAGAGGAAATTTCACCAGTTTCTCCATATATACAAATGACACCTGCTGAAGTTCCTTTTTATGCAACTGTTAAAGATACAAGAGCCCTGTCCTCCTTTTCATATGGTCCCCCTACATGAAGACTAGTAGCCACTGATAGCCTTCTTCTCCAGGAATTTACCCAACCCCCTTCTAAAGCCATGCAAATTGATGGCCATCACTGTCTTGTGGTAGCAAATTACATATTTTAACTATGCACTGTGTGAACAAGTACAAACAGAATGGCACTTTGAAAGCTGAGGATCAGAGCTTTGTTCATGGTTGCCATGCATGTGCACTACACTAAATGATGGACATGGCACTCCAGTCCCAGGAGCCATATGAGCAGCTCTCCAATTCAGCAGAAGAAGTACATGCAAAATCCATGACTTCCTCTCCTTGGATGTTCATAGTTGGTGGATGTGTTATTTACAGAATAGTTTCCAACTCTCAAGGAGGAAGATTAAGGCCTTAGCTATGCCTAAGGATCATAACAGGCAAATGGAGGGGTCATCCCTGCCTGCTCCTGGGATCCCCTGTGTGTCATTTGGATGCACAGGGATGATCCCGGGACAATCCTGGGATATAGGCCTGGTCTTGCCATGGCCTTAAGCTCCTCCCCTTGCCTCTTTGGAGCAGGGCATTGAGTGTAGTCGAACCCACCATGTGGAATTATTTCCGTCTTGACATTAGACATGTACCGACACTTTTTATTTTTAGACCGATGTTGAAGACCCAGGCTTCCCTGCATAGTATAGGCTATGAACTTATATAGAAATGATATGTTTGATGTAATTAAATGGTCATTATTTTTATATTTCTATGAATTGTGAATACCACTTTGAAATCTTTAGATGTAAGCACTTTATAAATACTCTAAATAAATACGAAAATAATTGGATAATAAAACTGCCAGTATTGTAATGCCTTTGTACAAATCTATAGGGCAACCAGAGTTGGAATACTGTGTGCAGTTGTGGTCCCCACACAAGCTGGAGAATGTGTAGGAAAGGGCAACCGAAAGGAACATGAGGCTGAAGTAACTCCTCTATGAGGAATAGTTACAATAACAGTGGGGGCTTTTTAGCTTAGAAAAAAGGCGAATAAGGAGGGACATGTGGAGACATTTTTCTCCTTCTGTCATAATACTACAACTTGGGGTCATCCCATGAAGCGGAATGGTTAGGGATTCAGGACACATATAAGAAAAAGTAGCTCTCTTATATATGCTATCACAAGAAGTAGTGATGGTCACCAACTTCGACCACTTTAAAGGGGGATTAGATAAATTTGTGGATCTATGTCTACTGGTTATAGTGACTATATATTACCTCCAGCAGCAGTACCAGAAAGCCACTTAATGCCAGTTGCTAAGTATTCTGGAGGGCGATCACACCCTTCAGTGAAGGAGGATAAGCAGACCAGAAACATGCAGGCAGGATCTACACTACTGCTTTAAAATGTTTTATAACAGTAGTGACAACTGTTGGGGTCCAGGGCACACTCCATATACAGTTTTCAAACAATTTTTGAAGTGTCATATACTGCTTGGTGTGGATCTGGCCATAGTTACCTATTCAGAGGCCACAGTCCAACTAAAATTAGTCTAGATTAGGTCCCACTGACAGCAACAGAAATTAATCCCTTTGTTTCAATTTGACATAGTTTCAACTAGGGATGGGTGAAAGAGTCAATTTTGCTTTCTCCCACATTCAGATTGTTTAAATCTCAAGTTTTTCTCTCTCCCAAATATGAAGAAGCTTGCAAATTTTGGCAAACTCTTACCAAAAGTGAACTGCAACAAAACTCTCACTCATCTGTGCCAGCCAGCCAAATTCAATGGGTACAGCTCTTCCCCAGCATGCAGAGGACCATGGTGTACTTGCATGCCATCTACCTGTAAAATGAAGAGCCTGTCAGAAAAATAGGGGCATCAAACCAAATTATGGATTAACATGGTTGAATTCACAGCCTTTCAGTTTTGGTAACTTCTAATCAAAACTGATCCAAAATGAAATTGTTACTCATCTCTAGTTTCAACTAACTTTAGGTAGATCAGGACCTGTGTTTGTAATATGTTAGGGACTACAAACCTGTTTTTGTACCAGTCTGTTTTGACCCCTGATCTTATAAAAATCATCCCCGATAGTGCACCCAGATTCTTGGAGCTACTGTTTATTTATTTATTTATACTTTAAAACTCCAAATTCTTAAATTGGTTTAAAATATTGTTTAGCATTGCTTGAGAGATTTTTTTTTTAAACTGACTAATTTTGTTCTCTGTGGCCATAGCTAGACCTAAGGTTTATCCCTGGATCGTCCAGGGGTCAAACCTGTTCATCTAGGTGACACACAGGGGATCCAGTGCTCAGGCAGGGGCGAACCCTGGATGATCCCAGGATAAACCTTAGGTCTAGCTGTGGCCACAGGCTGGAGTTTATTTGCACTACATTGTTTTTCTTGTTTTGCTTTTATGGATGATAAATTGTATTTTTAATGTGTGTGTTTTCTTGTTTTTATAAACCTCCAGAGAATCTTGTTGTCGGATGGCATATAAGAGTTGGATCCAGACATAGGGGTATTTAGAGTGGACCCATTCAGATCAATGGCTACTTTAAGACCCATTGATTTTAATGGATTTACTCAATGGATGATTAAGCTTGGGTCCAATCCACTGTTTACAACTAAGGGTGGTGGATACGTACAATAGTTTCAGTAAGCCTAAATCCAACCTCTTGTTTATCATCATCATCATCATCATCATCATCATCATCATCATCATCTCATTGACGGTAGCACTGCTTGGCAACTTTATTTCACCATTTTCCTGAGATGATCTACAATGGGCAGAGACAGGGTCCAGGAGGGAACTGTCTCTGTATTTCCACCGTATTTCTTTTATGATGGTGGTGGGGCAATGGGAGACAAAGAGTTCCTTGTGGCTCCTTGCATTTTTCATGCTCCCCACCCCCCAAGCTCAGAGGGGATGAGAAGGGAGGAGAGACCGAGTCCCTTTGCCTACTTTAAAGGGTCTTCATAACAACCCAGGTAAATTGGAACTATCTCTTTCCTCTGTCAGCAGTTTTTATTACAGCTCCGGAAATCCCATTATCGTTTGTTAAGCACGAACTCCCTTTTGTGAATCCATGCTGACTTTTCCTAATTAAATCGTTATTCCCTTTATTCTCTCCCTGACTGGCGCTTTGAGTTCCTTCCATGCAACTGCCTGTCAGGCATATGAAATATATGAGCCCTTTGTTTTGTAAGATTTCCTCTCTGTTCTGCCTAACACAAAGGGAAGAGGGTCAAGTAAAGCACTCGTCTGAGGCATTCCCTTCCTGTGCCTGCCACAGGCTTGCTGCATGATACTAAGACAGCCATTTAATGGGACTGATGCTCTCCTTCCTGCTTAGACATAAAATAATGTTCTGATCTCTCCCGTAGAAAACAACCATAAGCTGGCAAAAGATGAGCTTGCCTAGAGCGTCCAGGTTCTTGGCACACTGAAGTGATAAGGGCGTTTCTACATTAAGGGGAAATTGCATTGTCTTTGTGCTTCCAGCTTCCTTTGCATGATTGTAATTGGATGCATTACATGGTTGGAGAGGGGCAACCACATGGTCTGTAACTGAAAACTTCCCCTCATGTCAGTGCTCATATACTTGAATGGGACAGTGCCCTCTACTGGGTGTTTTGTAGTGCAATTTCTGCTACACACAATAGGAAATTCCATGATATTTCAGAAGAATCGGGATATCCAGGGTGGTTGGGTTCTTTTAGAATGGGATTACCATGGCAAGGTGCGGGAGATATCCTGGAGGTTGACAACATTGTGTCATGGACCCACAAACTTCCATGAGTGGTCAATCACGTGTGTGCAATAAATCACTTGTGTAGAGACAGCCACATTGAATTACTACAAAGCGGGGAGTGGGGGGAGTGGCACAGCACCAAATACACCAAAAAGAGGAATCATCTCCAGCTATCATGGTCAGTGTTCAGTGATTACAGGAATTGTAGTCTAACAATATTTGGGAGTCCAAGTGGTACAACTCAAATAAAGTGCCACTTAGAGTTGATCCATTGAAATGAATGGGACTTAAGTTAGTCATGTCTAACTTAAGTAAGTCCATTCATTTTAATGGTCTATTCTAAGTAAGACTTTAATTGGATTTTACCCCAAGGCTGGGAAAGGCTGACTTAAGGGAGAAAATATATTCTTGCTAATGCTGAGCTGACATCTCTCCTCCCCCACAATCAATTTTGAGGACAATTTAACCTCTGCAAAAGGGGGGACTTTTTTGATCATTGTGGAGGAGAGGCAAATTTCACCCACGATTTTGTTTAGAATAGGAATAAGGTGCCCCAGAACTTTCCTAACCAGACTCATTACTTTTCCGGAAAAAGCTTGTTGAAATGCATTGGGCATTTTATAAGTGTATATTCAATTTATTTTCTAGTACCATGTTGAGGTTGTGAAGCACCACCATCATGATGTGAAGTAAAGTCATTGCTGTGTAAAGGACCCAGGAGATCTAGGCTAGAGTTAAGATCTGGGCAATATTCTCATTGAAAGAGATCTGAGGAAACAGGGTAGTGAAGCAGATAAAGCAATGGGCAGAGGTTGGGACACAGACGCTTTAAAACTAGGGCTGAACTCAAACTATCCACTCAGTATTTGTTTCATTTTTAATACCGGCAATTTTAATATTTCCCCTTTTCCATTGCATCAGGCAGCGGCCACCCCCACCCCTGCACTGAACATGTTTTACATACAATAGTAAATGCTTCTCAGTCTCCCCATTCACGAAGAGAGTTCTACTCACATTCACATAAATGTCAGTCAGTCGGGTGGTGAATCCACTCCAGGTTTCAGTCAGAACCAGTCAGAACTCTGAAGGAGCTCTCCAAGGCAAAAGCTTCACACCTTGAATAGCTCCATTAGGGTTCTGACTGGTTCTGGCCAAATCTTGGAGCAGATTTACTGCCCCACTGACATCAGAGAGACCAGCCTCCACTGATGCCAGTAGATAGCAAGTTGGCACCTCAACATGGTAAAGTTGGGGTTCTGAGATCACAGAGTGGAGTGACCTGTATTCTGCTTAGGGTAACCAGTTAGGTATCACCCCCCAAAAGACGAATTTCATCATCAAAAAAGAGGGCAAAAGAGGATAAAAATTTGCATATGCTAATTTATATGTACAGATACTAATTTTAAAATAATAACTATAATTTAAATAGAAAAATGTAGATCTCATCACAGTGTGGAAGACTTTGTTGATGGGCAATAGTTCTTAAGGTCCAGTCAGTCAAAAATTTACTTATTTAAGAACATAAGAAGAATCATGCTGGAACAGACAAAGGGTACATCTAGTCCAGTACTCTGTTCACACAGTGGCCAACCAGCTGTTGACCAACAAAGCAGGACATGGAGCAACAGCACCCTCCCACCCATGTTCCCCAGCAACTGGTGTATACAGGCTTACTGCCTCTGATACTGGAGGGTGCACTTAGCCAACAGAACTAGTAGCCATTGATAGCTTTCTCTTCCAACCTCTTTTTAAAGCCATCCAAATTGTTGGCTATCACCACATCTTGTGCTAGTGAATACCATAGTTTAACTATTTATTTGATTTCTGCCCTGTCCTTCTAATTGCCACTGAAGAGGATTACAATTGCTGATAAAAACAACAGTAACCAAATATACAACATAAAACACAATGAAAAACACAACAACAACAACAACATCAACCACAGAGAACAAACATAATCCAGCTCAACAGACCCACTTACATATCAAAGGCACACTTGAATAAAGCATTTCCCCCCTGCTGGTAGAAGGACTGCAGAGAGAGACCAAACCTAGTTTTCCACGGCAAGAAGTTCCACAGCCAGGGACTCATGGCACTGAAAAGGTCCTCTTTCACATTGCCATCAAATGTGCCTCTGAAGCTGGTGGTTAGAAAAGAAGATCCTAAGAACTTGGCAGGCTCATATGGGAGAAGGTGATCTTTCAAGTAGAGGCTCAGGACAGCCCTTCAAGTAGAAGCCGCCTTCAAATACAGGATGGTCCTCTGGCAGACTTTCAAATAGAGGAAAACCCTCTGTAAAATAAGACACATGGCCATCCTAAGTGGATTCCAAGGTTAGTGTATCTCACCTTGTCCAAGGTTTAAGTATGCAGCTGATTAATTCAAGAAGACAGTCTAACTGCCCTGTCTAAGCAGTAGCTAATGCCAGCAGGTTAATTTGGGAAATATTAGGGAACTTCTGGTCTCAGTGACTCCATGGGGCCAGGACTTTGTTGGGGACTCTTAGCCCATTACAAATTCAGTGTGAGGGGCAGTTGATATGCCTGGCTGTATGGATGGCTGAGAGAAAGAGGAAAAACTGCAGGCAGGGTTGGATTTTCTGTCCCCCCTCTGTATTACAAAGAAGAAGAAAAAACCCAAGAATGTCAATGTTCTGAAACAAGGATTCCCCAAATGGATAATCTGGCAATACTGGGTAGTGTGCCTCCGTATTCCAGTTGCTGGAGGATAAACAAGAGGGTAAAGCTGTCGCCTTCTTTCATGGTCTGCTTGTGGTCTTTCTGGAAGCATCTGGCTGGCTAGACATGGAATGGAAATAGGATACTGAACTAGATGGGCCCTTGGCCAGGTCCAGCAGGGCTCCTCTCTGTTTTATGCACCAGCAGCAAATGGAACAAGTACATCTGACAGCACACAATTTATTAATGTGATAGGAAATGCAAGGCCTGCAGAGAAACACCAGGAGCAAGGCCTTGATGTGAAACGTGAAGCCACTTTCAAAAACCCAGGCCCACCAGAGCAGTGTTTGAGTTTTCTGAAGGTCACCAAGACTGGAATAATGTCATGAATAAAACCCAGGGGGGACGACTTGCCAGTCCCTGATCTAACCACTAGCAAACAGTCTCCTGATCTGTATTTTTGTTCTTTGCTGTTTCTAAGCTCACAGAAGACATAAAAATGAAATATATCAGGGGTTGGATTCAGGATCTGCCTCCATGGGAAGAATCAGCCCCACTTCCGGAAGGTGACTTTGTCTGACTTGGGAGAATCCCTACTAGCCCCATACACACAGAGACTGCCACATTGAGTTGGATCCCCCAATTGGCATTTTTAGGAAGCTGGAGGGACTGCTAGGAGGAGGAGGAGGAGGAGGAGGAGGAGGATACAGGGAAGCCTGCTTCTGCCAGCTCAGTTGCATGCCCCTAAATCTGGATCCAACCGAAGGCCTCTACTGTTTTAAACCCACAGAGTATTCCAGAAGATGGATATGAATATATGTCTCAATTTCAGAAGACAAAACCTGACTGTAATAGATCAAATTTATAAAACTGGCCTGGGGACAGAATTAAAGAGAGCAGTGAGGTCAGTATGAATCTTCATAGGGCTCATCTACATGAAGCAGGATATTTCACTATGAAAGTGGTATGAAAGTGGTATATAAAAGGCAAGAGCCACACCAAGCAGGATATAGCACTATGAAAGTGGTATGAAAGTGGTATATGGTATGTGTCAATGGACCCCAACAGTTGTCAGTGCACTTCAATACCACTATAAAGCAGCAGTGTGGCTTTATAGTGCCTTTTATATACCACTTTCATACTGCTTTCATAGTGGAATATCCTGCTTGGTGTGGTTGAGCCCGTAGGATAAGGGAGTAATCCTATGCATTTTTAGACAAGGAAGTGCTACAGTTTTTGTTTTTCTGTCCAAACATGCATAGGATTGCATCCCAAGGCTGCTTTACCCATATCAATATTTTATGCAGTTATATTTGATAGAAAATATCAAATTTCTAAAGAAAACTTGGATACTGATGCTAAGTTCCAGAACAATGACACTGGATGGCCTTACTAATTTGAGCTGTGAAAGGAGGTCTCCCAATATTTTACTGCAGAGTAGCCCTACTGGAGTTGAATTGGATTGAGGACTGTCACAGAAGCTCGTGGTTTGGGGAGCCAAAAAGGAAGTGTTAATGAGTACCCTTCACACTTAGGGGTCCTAGATGATTAAATATTAAGTAAGGAAACAGAAGGAAACTTTAGACGCTGTTCAAACTTCCTATGCACAGCGTCCACAGGTGGTTTTTATGGGTGTAGAGCATAAATTGTCAATGTACTCAAATGATTAATTCTTCCTCCATATCTCTCTGTGCCTTTGACCCCCACCCCACCCCCCTGAGTAGGTAGGAGCCCAGCTGGTATAGAAGTCTTATCATTTTTCAGGCATTTCAGTTTCTTGATTACATGTCAGATCATGACCTTCATGGGTTTTTTTTTATTTTTCAAAAACGTATTTCTTCTTCCTCACAAGGGAAATTTCCATGTCTTTCTGACATGTTTCTGACATGTGTCACGCCTTTACTATCGCCCTTGTGAAATCCAACTTTAATTCATCTGTTTATTGGGGTAATGTTGTTTTTGTTTAAGCACAAAAACATGCGCTTCTTTCAGATATGCTGAATCCACCAGAGTGCACTTAGACCTTGTAGTCCTGTTCCTTCATATATTTGAACAGCATCAACATGAGAATGCCTCTCTTGCATCTCTATACAATATGATTTTCCAAGGTCACCGCTAACATTATTGTTATTGAAACTAGCAAAAGTCACCTGAAGACCCAAATTTGACTGAAAGGCAACTCACAAATAAACAAACACCATGTTTGGTATGTAGAGCAACCTTTGCCAATTGGTGCCCGCCAGAAATTTTGGACTCCAACTCCCAGCATTCCTGACCATTGGCCATACTGTCTAGGACTGGTGTAAGTTGGTGTCCAAAACATCTAGAGAGCCCCAGGTTGAAGAAACCTGGGGTAGGGGACAGACTGACTTTGTGTCAAGAGTTCCAACAGGTGTTCCCATCTCTGCCAGTCTGTGTGTGTCTGCAGCCAGAAAGAATCTATGCTATAAACAGTAAGAGATCTGTAATTATTTGGATGGAAAAAACCCACTGATTTTCATACAGTTATTTGCCAGCTTGAAATGCCTATCTATCTTCAGCATCCCATTCTAGATGCTTCTGAACTTTCCTAGTCTTGATAGCAATTGACTGAGATTGGGGCACATTTTATGGAAGCCCTCATATCCCACACTTTGAAATGAAATTTGTCATTTCTAACGGGATATCTGAAAATGGGTGCAAAAATCTGTAAAGAGTCAGCATTAATGTTTTGCCATCATGTGGGTATTCCCTGCTGAATATTTCAGTAATGTTTTAGAGAACTATAGCATGTATTATAAGACTTCACTGAGAACTTTGTAAGTTGGTGGAACCATCTATCATGATTTTGCCAGCTACTTCAACACGGAAAAGAAAACGGATAATGACACTGAAGGATTACATTTAACATTGTAGGATGAAGGTACCCCTGAAGGAATCCCACAGTTTACAAAATTTCAGCTTCAGGAATGTGGATTTCATACACAATTTCTAAATTTCTTTACAAGAATGCACATTGGATCAGTAATTTTCGATCTGGGTCCATTGTGCATTCGTACACTTAGCATTTGTTATTTGGTCTCTCTCTCATACATATTTTATTTATTTAATTATTTATTACCTACTTTACCATCATGACTTCCCGCAAAATGAAAGGTGATGAGGAATTGGGGAGGTTGCTCAGAATTCTCTTATAGAGATCCCTGTTACAGAACCACATAACAGTTTCTTTGGCTCCTTGAATGATGGTATATCTTTCTAAAACCCATTTAAGTTTGGGCTGTAGATATGCTCACATATATTCTTATTCATTTGTTTCTTTATTTGTTCATTTCATTTATATCCTGCCTTTCCCTCAGGTACATAATCCTCCTCCTCTCATTTTAGGTTGAGGCTGAGAGTCTGTGAGTGGCCCAAAGTCACCTAGTGAGCTTCAAGGCCAAGTAGGGACTAGAACCTGGATCTCTCGATTCCCAGTCCAACACTCTAACCACTACACCACACTGGGACTGGATCTACACTGTGCTTTTTATCAACATTGAAGTGCACTGGTAACCATTGGGGCACATTAAGAATTCTGTACATCACTTTTCTCAGGTCATTTCCCATTTTTTATTCTGTGTTATCCAAAATACCACAAATGGCATTATGTGTGCCACGAAAATGTGCAAGAGGAATCTAGTGTCATCTTGATGGGATATTATTGTTCTGACACAAGGTGCAGATCCAGCTCTGAGACTTCCATGGACTGAATGACAGGTCCTGCTCAGCAATCACTCTTTTTAACTGGGTTTCCTTGCTGGAGCAGTGTGTGTGTGTGTGAAGATGGTGTCTAAAAGGCAACTATTGTGACTGTCACTAGCAGCATGAAAAGAGAACTAAAGGGGAAAAACACTTTTAAAAAAACCCTCTCTCATCTATTTTCTTACCCACTTCACTGCTCTGATATTTAACCTTTTACTTTTGCTATACCCGCACATTTTATATTAAAATAATTTTGAATAGCTATATGGGGGGTTGGTTGGCCAGCAATAGATACACGTCAGCTTCACAGGAAATTAATGGTTTTGCTTCAGTTCCAGCATGCGCTGGTCATCGCTCAAACAAGAAGCCTCAAGAGCAGCTGTATTATTGATTTTTAATTTTTCACATGAAAAAAGTTTCGCTTCATTGGGCTGGAACCTACTTTGAAATCCCACAAGGTTTCTTCACGTTAGTGAGCAAAAATCCTGCATTGATCAGGGGCAGGTAAACCTCACCTGGAGTCCGCTCCTGACCACAAACGAGAGCTAGGTTTGGACAGGCATGAGATAAAAATCGAATGGGCTAGCCTTGATTTCTTATCCTGTAAGAATAAGTTTCTTTGACCATGTCTTTGTGCACAAATATGTGCTGATATATTGAGGTTGTTCACAAATAAGTATGTTGATTCCTAAGGCAATTTGAGTCTCACATGAAAGCAGATGCAAAAGCAATGGTTTTCCATCAGGATTTCTTGGAATTAGGACAGCTTATACAGCCAGCACACTCAAGTGATAGAACAGATTCATACACTATGCTAAGCATCTAAGGCGCTTGTCTAGGTGCCTCCTCCAAGGGAGGCTCAGAGGGTGGCAACAAAGGAGAGGGTCTTCTCAGTGGTGGCCCCCCAATTATGGAATGGTCTCTTCCAAAAGGAGCCTACCTATCATCAAACATTGTCATCTTTTTAGTGCCAGGTAAAACTTGCCATCTTTTCTTAGGCATTTGGCAGCATTAATTTTTAATCAAGTCCTGGATTGTCTTCGGCCAATAATTTAAAATAAACTACCAGGAGATGCCAGAGGCTTGAACCTGCAACTTTCTGAATGCAAAGCAGGTGCCCTGCTACTGGCCCCTTCCAAGTGTGGCTGCACCCGAAGACATCATGCCTGCTATGGCATGATAGTTGGCCTCATTGACTTCTAGGAGGGTTTCCTCTCTGCACAACTTTGGGCAGAATTTGGTCACTCCCGTATCACTGATTTTCACAGGGGCCGGTGAAAACACCAGGTATGCGATTCTCTTGCTTTCAGCAGCTGTGAAAGCATGTCCATTCAATTATTCCTCCATTTCCTATTGTAAGCTGCTTCTTGCTAAGGAATGGCAACAAAGGTAGCAGAGAGTGATAAAACAGTTGTTGCAGGCTTCAGTTGGCATGCGTTAAACTGGGGATGAAATCTCCAACGTCGGGAGCTTCTTTGGGCTGAAACCTGCGGTAATGAAGTGTTCAGAGAATACCGCTTCAGTTCTCTCATTACGTTACAACCCCAAGCATCCCTCCTGACATATTATGTGGAGGAAGAAGAAAGGCAAACTTGGGCATCTCAGCATAATTTATGCAAACACCAACCAATAATTAAATCAGCTAATTAGCTATTGGTATCAGATTCTTTAATAATCTGGAAAGCCAGATAACAGTCACAAAGCACAAAAGTCCTGGTGCAGCCAGTAATCAGGAGTTTGGTCTGCGTATACCCTGGCAGTGATCATCCATTTGGCTCTGTTTTGAGGTAGTGTTTGTGTTAATATATTCTGAGTATGGCTGAGGATATGAAGTTAACACCTGGCATGCAGACTGCTTCAGCAGGAGAGCCAAAGGGACTTGCTGCTAGACCTGGAGCGTCTTTATAAACAGACTTGTGGGAATCAGGGCCCGGATTTCCTAAAAGCCAAAGAAAAATCTATCCATGTGCGAGTGAAAAACAACAACAACAACAGACACAGAGATGTGTATAGAAAGATAAAGCCCGTGGAAGTGTTTATCATTGCAGTAGGGCTATGCGGTTTTAATTTTAACCATAGCGTGTGTATTTAATTTCAACAATAGCTGCCCCTCTGCCTTGTCACTGGTTCTTTACTGGTCATTGTGTGATGAATAGAATGTCACCAGGAAACAGCCCATCAGCGGGCCTTCTCAGTAGTGGTACCCACCTTCTGGAACTCTCTTTCACGAGTGATGTGAGTGGAAGAAACTGTGATAAGCCTCAAAATGCCTCCTGTTTACCCAGGATTTCCAGAAGCTGTAATGGGTTTCCCCCAAACTTTGCCATACTTAATCCTATTTTATTGTTATTCCTGAGGTAAAAGATATGAAGGATAGAAAGCCTAACAACGGGGGGGGGGGGGGGGGGAAGAAAGAGAGAGAGAGAGAGAGATGTTTCCACTTCCCCCACCATCAGTAGCTGTGCTGTTGAATGGATATGAGGAGTGATAGTACTGCTGGGGCATGCTGGGAGTTGCAGTCTAACACATCGGAAAGGAACCAAGCTGGGGAAGGCTGCAGTAAGTCATTTGCTTATTTTCAGGTTTGGGCAGATGCCTGTTCTTGCCATAGCATTGATCTTGCTGTTCTTCCTTATTCTATTTGGGGTTTTCTCCCAAATACCCCAGTATATTAAATTCCCTTTAAGGCACCCCTTATTGTTATTGTTTTAAATAGCCATGGCACTTTATCTTTGATCTATCACAGCCAATTAATATGAAGAAGAAGAAAAAGTGAAGATTGCAATAAACATATAAACATGTGTGCTTAGGTGGCTTAAGTTTATCCTCCTAACTGCCAGAGGTTTGTATTATGTTAAACATTTTGTTGTGTTGCCATAGCCTGTAGCTAGAATAACAATAAATTGCTATTGCTGTTGCTCATTCCAGTCATGGAGTGAGTGAGAGAGAGAGAGAGAGAGAGAGAAAGAGAGAGAGAGAAAGAGAGAGAGAGAATACAATTTTGTAGCCTTAACTAATTTCCTCCAGACCTCGCCTTACTTAACTGAAGAAAACAAAATCACCCCAGCTTTAACATTTTCTAAAACAATGCTATCTTTAAAATATCCCAGAACTGTAGCTAACAAATATATGATCAAATGACAGACAGAGGAGTTCAAGAAGACAAATTCACTAACTCTTATTGTCATATTTTGATGCAAACTTGATATGCATCAATTTCTGTGAGGCACTATCAAGTGTAACTACCGTATTCCTTCGATTCTAAGAGGCACTTTTCCCCCATATAAACATCTCTAAAAACGGGGTATGTCTTAGAATCGCGGATGCGTTTATTATTTCTTAGAATCAAAGCTTTTTTTCCTGTTGGTGGTACTGAAATTAGTGTGCGTCTTAGAATCGAAGAAAGAAATACAGTATATGCATTCGCTTCAAGTGGGCCTGTAGATTTCTCTTGCTGCATTGAAACACTTGTTTAGTCATAAACATCATGGCAGACATGTTTATCAATAGCCATTCTAGAGCTGAGCAAAGATGGCTTCCTAAAATTCTCCACATTATTCGTTGGTGGGGTAATGGAGGGGACATTTTGCAAAATATTCTAGGGTGGGAAAGAATTATTTACAGTTTCTTAAGAGAAGCTCACCAGCACAGCTTCTTTTCTAAAGGTTTTTTTAAAAAAATTGTATTTTGGCCCAGCAAAGCTACTGGGCTGGTAGCCCAGCCACCACTTTGGATCGCCCATGTAGTGAAGCGTTGTAGGGAAAAAGGGCTGCCTCCACACAAAAACTGAGAAATGGTTTGGCAAAGTGACCTGGGATGGGGTGGGGGTGCTAAGAGACTATTATCTCCCCCAACAAATCTATTCTGAGAAATTTTGGCTCAGTTCTAATAAGAAAATGGAACTGGGATGTACAGAGGCAGGATACTTGTGGACACCACATGCCAAGAACAAATTATGAGGCCAATACCCTCATCCTCTGGTTGTAAGCATCTGGAGGCATTTGACTGACAGCTGGTAAGAATGCTGGTCTAAATAAGCCTTGACAGCAGAAGCTAGTGGCTCCGATTTTGATAGGGCTGTGAATCCATTCCAAGTTTCAGGCAGAACCTGACAGAACTTTAAAGGAGCTATCCAAGGTGCTGGACCACAGCCCAAAATATCTTCAGCACCTTAGATAACTCCTCTGGCTTGTTCTGACTGACATCTGGAATGGATTGACAGCCCCACTGAAATTGGACCCACCAGCCTTCGCCAGGCCTTGGTCTGATGCTAACAAGGCAGTCATCTCTAGCTTCATGCTCTCTCTCCTCTATCTTTCCTTTTTCTCCCCATGCATCACACACTTACTGAGTTTGACAAACACTTTGGGCAGCTTTACCACCTGGAAACTGGATTTTGCAACACGCAGCACGTTTTACATGCCATTCACTCATAAAATATACATCTCTGGCTGAAGGGAAGAGGTGCTTGGGACTCCAGCAGGAGTCCGCCGTTGCGCGAGGTGAACGTGGCGGTCTGCTGAGCTAGAGTGCTAGCTAATTAATACACTGCTGAATGTCCTTTGGAGCAGAGTGGGAAGGAAAATATAAACAATAAATGAGCTCCACATGCTCCAACAGACCTCCGTGCAAACCAGTGGGGGAAATGAAAAGATACAGAAATGAGCTCCAAAATCTAAGTCCCTGGTTGAACTGGGAGTGGTCCTGAATTTGTTTTTGACCAGTCTCTAGCAGGCTACATCAGGAGTCTATTTCATTCCCATTTAAGTTGTTTTGGAATGAGAAGATCAGGCTCAAATATTTCTGCAGAAACCAAGTACAAGAGATGTGACAAGGGCTTGTGAAAGAAAGATGCTTCAGCCAAATAGCTATTGGTAGATGTAAGAGTTGAGCCAAAATAGCTCATTGCTTTTCATTGTAATCATTTTCAAAATCTCCTTTGTTTTCAGCTTCTTTTCAGCTTCCTCTCTGAATGGTATCAGCCTTTGCTGAGGGAGAGGGATGTCATCACATGCTTATGTGGTCAGGGAGAACCATAGTTATGTCCCTGTTCAGACGACTCACTAAGCCACAGGGGTTAAGCATTTTGAGCTAAACTTTATGGCTTAGCATGTCTTGCGAACCATTCCTAACCATGGTGGCTACATGACCAATGTTTAAACATGCTCACTAACCACTTGCGGCGAAAGGGTTAGCGGCCTAACCATGGCTTAGTGTGTTGCTCAAACAGACAGATTATGTGCTTTGCATACAGAAGGTACCTTTTTCAATTCCAGGTCTTTCCAGTAAATAGGATCAGTAGATGGAAAAAATCACTGCTGGGCAGTTCCTGCCAGTCAGAGTAAACAATATTGGCCAAGATGGATAAAAGGCCTGACTGTATATGACCAAACCTGTAGCAACATCTTGTGTGATGGACCACAGTGCCCAGCAATGTAGAGACACTCTAGTAACCCTGTCAGGCAATGTCATTCTTACTTGTTCTTGCATTAGCTGAGGTGCTGAAAATTGAGTCAGTGGGAGCAACTCTCTTTCAAAAGCCGCTTCAAAATGAAAGGCAATTTGATTGCCCATGAGGAAGGGGCAGCATGTCGGCAAAGAGTTCTGCCCCTTTCAAAAGGCATTGGGGGAGGACACGAAAACTCGACATTGCAAAGGATTGGCTCAACCTTCATGACTGGTCAGTTCATATCCATCTCTGGCAACTCGGTCTTAAATATTTTTTCATGTCCCAGCAACAATAATTTTTCATTTGTGTGCAGGGAATCGGCAATATCCTGAAACAGAGCTGATTTCTTAAGGAGAGATGAAGCGATCCGACGCAGCTAATGAGCAACAAATGTCCATATGATGCTTATAAAGTGATTATCTGGAAAGGCCTCAAGCGAATTCAGCAGTTGCTTCTTCCAACTCCAAATAAACCTTTGCTACCAGATAGTGCAATGGCTTCCAAACAAACAATTCTCGTAGGAACTGTGAATCATTTCTCTTCTGTGATCATTTTCCTTTCGCTTTGCTGACAAGGAGATAAGCTGTTAAGTGTGCAGCTGGTGGCTGTGCAAAGCAAACAGTTGCAAATTCACCAATCTGCATTCTTTAGTTGCTGAGCTGCTGGAAGCTGCACATATGTGTCACTTGCATTGTACACAGAGTCTCAGGGGAAAGCCGTCTTCTGACAGCTGGCCAAGAAAGGGTCCTGATGTCATTGGCAGAAACAGCCAATAGCTTACAAATCTGAACTGCAGAAATGGCTTTTAGTAGCAATCACAGAAGACAAAACGATCAATATGAGATAAATATACTGACTAGAAAAAGGTGTCGGATAATAAGATTTCTGATAAAAGAGACAGTAGAATCCATTTCTATTTACTTCCTTATTCTACTTTCAGCCATACACCGGAGACTACCCTAGCTGGGCCAACATATTTGCCACACTGGACAGGGCTCCTGTATCTTTAACAGTTGTATAGAAAAGGGAATTTCAGCAGGTGTCATTTGTATGCATGCAGCACCTGGTGAAATTCCCTTTTCATCACAACAGTTAAAGCTGCAGGAGCCCTGCCCTTTTTTGTATTTGGTCATGCTAGGTAGGACTCCTGCAGCTTTAACTGTTGTGATGAAGAGGGAATTTCACCAGGTGCTGCATGCATACCAATGACACCTGCTGAAATTCCCTTTTCTTTACAACTGTTAAAGATACAGGAGCCCTGTCCAGTGTGGCAAATATGTTGGCCCAGCTAGGGTAGTCTCTGGTGGGTTTGCAAGGATAGTAGTCTGCTAGGCAGACTACTTTCAATGGGTGGGGGAGGCAACTGTTGGGCAAGTTGATTACTTTGTCATGGGGAGACACCCAATGCACACACAACCAACAGTACCCTATTTTGCCATTTTAATCAATGGAGAAAAACAACGGGCTGCTCTGTTGCTTATCAAATAATAAATTAATTAAGTTGTCATGTGGAGGGCTTCCCGCCTCCATCGAGTGCACTATTCCATTCCATTGGCCATAGAGTTGTCCAGCAGGAGCAGCCGAAATCACCCTGTCTGCTCCTATACAGCCAGCAGAACTCTCAATGGCTGATGCGATGCGGCCAGGAAGACTGCGGGAGGAGGACTGGCAGCCCAGAAGGATGCCGGGACTTTCAGCTGTGCAATGGGTGTGTGTGTGTGGAGTACCAGGAGAATAATGAACTGTGTGTGTGCTATTACACCCTCTGTTGCCTAATATGTCATCCAAACTCAGCCTGTGTCTGAGTAAGTGATGTGTCAGTGCCTGTAGGAGAAGGAGGGACCACCATCAGTACCACCTAGGAAAGAGGGAGTGCAGCCTGCCTGCCTGCTGCTACTGCTGCTACCACCACCATTGCCACCAGTGCCCACTCCCTTTGGACTTCTGCCCAGCAGACTACTATCCCTGCAGACTCATGCTCCCCGGTACTGAGCCAGCCATTGCTGACAACTTCCACCTGTTCCCCTCCCTGGAAGGGGATATGTAAGCAGGGGGTTGGACTTGATGGCCTTGTAGACCCCTTCCAACTCGGCTTCGTCCATTTTCTTCTGCTGCCCCTTACGCCTGGAACGCTCTTCCAGAACATTTGAGAACTACAAGTTCAATCACAGCTTTTAAAGCTCAGTTAAAAACTTTTCTTTTTTCTAAAGCTTTTAAAACTTGATTTTGATCTGACTTTTATACTGTTAGTTTTACTCTACCCTCTGCCTGTTTGGTGCATTCTCTTCCCCTTCTTATTGTTTTATTATGATTTTGTTAGAATGTAAGCCTATGCGGTCTTGCGATTTACTGTTTTACTCTGTACAGCACCATGTACATTGATGGTGCTATATAAATAAATAAATAAATAAATAAATAAATAAATAAATAAATAATGCTATTCTATGTTTCTATGATTCTAAGTGGGCTGACTGAGGTGTCCTGGGGGATCTGGTGCCTGCAGCAGAAGGAGGGACCACCATTACCACCCAGTGAAGATGGAGAGCTGCCTGCTTAGTTTTGTTCCTCTGCTTAGCTGTCTGTGGATCTTGAACTATGTGCCAGGGAGGGAGGATGCAGAGCCAAGTGGGGGGACTTGAGGGGCCCCCAATCAGTGTAGTGATAGAGGGAGATACGGCGTTCTCAGGAAGACTTGCCAGGTAAGGGGAGCGTGGTCCAGACAGTTAATGCCTGTGCCGTGTTCCACTCCTCCCTACTGCAGATTTGTTGGTTGCCCTAAGAACCAGCCCTCAGGTCTCCGGCTGCTGCTTTTAAATGCCAGATCAGTGCATAATAAGACCTCCCTCATCCATGACTTAATTGTGGATGAGGCAGCCAATCTGCATATAATAAGGAAATCCAAGTTTACATTCCAAGATGGTTTCATGGCTTGGTTGCATGAAATGCCAATCAAATAGATTCCTGCTTTTTATGCAAGCAGCTTTCTACAACTACATTCTTCCTGACTTTACTCAATCCTGCAGTCTCTCCCTTATGGTGGTGGCGCAAATCGAATGTTCTGTCATTCACATGAACGATAAACATGAAGGCCTGCTTTTTATTCCCAAAATAGCCATGTGTAAACATAATGCAAAAGATACTTTAAAAATGTAACTAGTGGTTCGTAAAGAATTTTCTACCCCAAACTAAATTTGTGCCTTTGTTTATTCTTTATGACTTACATTGGATGCATGTAAGGGTTGTGTTGATTTGTTTTGGAGTTTTGTTTTATCGTTTTTGATGCACTAGGAACGCCCTGGCCTTATCAACACTGGTTTTGCTTAGACTAGTCCATTTATGGATTTTCTCCATATAATTGATGGGGTTTAAGCAGAACCATTCATTAGGCAAAACAGTAGCATAGCATTGAAATGAAATGTTAACAAACAATCCGGCTTTAAAATCCCCCACTGGTGCACAGTTGCTAAGCCTCTGCTTTCTTGATTCATGTAAAAAAGTCATATCAGGATTTATTTTTTATAAAAATCCTTATTGTCTGCACAATTTTGTGCCACTGCAATGACACAGAGATGGTGGTGAGAGTAGATTAAGGCTTTGTTTGCCATACTCTGAAGCAGTCACATTACTCACGTAGTATGAATATGCAACTCATATTCATTGCTCTTTTGTTCAACCAACTTGGCAACTGTGCAGCAGTGGTGCTGGACTATGGGGCCGAAATCCAGGGCTCAAATTTGGGGCCGAAATCCAGGGCTCCTGCAACCCAGGACCCCTGAAAATAACCATCCAGAGAGCAGGAAGTGATGGGGCAGTGGCAAATAGGCAAACCCTGCACACTACAACATCATTTCTTCTTATCTTTAAACATTTTAGAGTTAGGGAGAAGCCAACTGGTCATTCACTTACAAATGATCTTTTTTTGGGGGGGGGGGGTTGTTTTTAAATATACTTTAAAAGTGCTTTTCTACAACAAAATGGCATTTCTCCCCAAGTAAATGTATTTAGGATCAGGACATAGGTAGCAAACACCATTTCATTTCTGTAGTCATGGTGGTGCTATGTTTTAAGTGAGTTCAAGGTACAAAACGGCCAATGCTCAAGAGTATTTCTTCATTTCATCGGGGTTGGCAAAGAGATTTTGGTTTGGTTTGGTTCACTCGATGGTATCAGGAAGGTCGTAGCTAGACGGGGCTTTTTCCCAGGGTGATTCCCCGGGATCATCCCTGTGCATCCACATGACACACAGGGGATCCCGGGATCAGGGAGAGATGATCTCTCCCTTGCCCTGGGATCTCACCCTCCACTTTGGCCCTGTTTTTTCCATAGTCCCGGGCTGAGCCCAAATGTGTGGCCAGGTGCCATGAGTTGACCCGGCTCCGCACGATTCCTCGTGAGGAGCCAGGAGCACTGCACCCATCGGGTCTAGGGTGGGGGGATTGGGGAAACTAATTTAATTTTTTTAAAAAAAACACTTACCTTATGCGCACAAGTGTTCGTGCACTGCTGGCCCTTTAATAAAAAAATAAAAAAATGGCAGGTGCGACGTCTCTCCTTCTGAGGATGTCATGTGTTGCATGTAAACAGAGGAGGGATCTTGCATTAAATACAACACAAGATCTTCCCTCCTTCATTATGGGCTAACGGGTACAATAGGTCTAGCTAAGGCCGAAGGTAGAAGCAGTTGTGGAGCATAGAATGCCAGAGAAGTGAGAAGAAAACTGTTGGTTGTGTGTGTCGCATGGCCATCTAAAATCCCTACACAACCCCCACTGTCAAATAAGATAATTAAGTCCAGGATCTAAAACTACCTAGCTGAATGAGTACTAAAGTAA
Source organism: Elgaria multicarinata webbii (assembly GCF_023053635.1). Lineage (NCBI taxonomy): Eukaryota > Metazoa > Chordata > Lepidosauria > Squamata > Anguidae > Elgaria > Elgaria multicarinata. The sequence continues at coordinate 28,608,854 of NC_086171.1, read as the reverse complement.
TTTCATGATTGAGTGCTCTTCCATGAACATATCCAAATTCTCCCAGACCACATGCTTATGACATGGCATTTTCTTGTTCCTACTGAGGGGTGTGCAGGTATGAACTTGATGGCTGAGCTCTCTGACTCCTTTGGCAACATATATATTAATAACTAAGGATGAGGATTTGACTGAGCACAAACAGGTTTTGTTATATACAATATTTAGGCCAGATCTACATCTTGTGTCAAATCATTATGAATGTGGAATAAAAAGTAGGATATGACACTATGAAAGTGGTGTATGGAATGTGGATTGTGCCCGAACAGTTGTCAGTGCACTTCAATACCACTATAAAGCAGTAGTGTAGATCTAGCCTTAGTTTGTAATTAAGAAGAGAATGGCTTTGCAATTCAATAGGAGGTTCACCTTTAAAACATTAAAATTTTGTAACTATTTTGTGCTTGAACTTGCCACCTTTTTTCCTTTTTAAGAACCCATTCCTTGAATAAGGAACAGGTAGTATTATTTATTATTATTATTTATTTATATAGCACCATCAATGTACATGGTGCTGTACAGAGTAAAACAGTAAATAGCAAGACTGCTGCATAGGCTTACAATCTAATAAAATCATAGTAAAACAATAAGGAGGGGAAGAGAATGCAAACAGGCACAGGGTAGGGTAAGCAGGCACAGGGTAGGGTAAAACTAACAGTATAAAGTCTGCACAACATCAAGTTTTAAAAGCTTTAGGAAAAAGAAAAGTTTTTAGTTGAGCTTTAAAAGCTGCGATTGAACTTGTAGTTCTCAAATGTTCTGGAAGAGCGTTCCAGGCGTAAGGGGCAGCAGAAGAAAATGGACGTAGCCGAGCAAGGGAAGTAGAGGCCCTTGGGCAGGCGAGAAACATGGTATCAGAGGAGCGAAGAGCATGAGCGGGGCAATAGTGTGAGATGAGAGAGGAGAGATAGGAAGGAGCTAGACCGTGAAAAGCTTTGAAGGTTAACAGGAGAAGTTTATATTGGATTCTGAAGTGAATTGGAAGCCAATGAAGAGATTTCAGAAGTGGAGTAACATGGTCAGAGCGGCGAGTCAAGAAGATGATCTTTGTGGCAGAGTGGTGAACAGAAACCAACGGACTGATGTGAGAAGAAGGAAGGCCAGAGAGAAGAAGGTTGCAGTAGTCCAACCGTGAAAGTAAGTTTATTTGGTCTTTTGCAAATATGCGATTATATTGAAATGTCCCTGTATGTCAAATTTGTGGTGAGATATCAGGAAAGAGCACTAATACATAGGGATGCATGGATTTTGGTTAATCCATTCCATGCGTGCTTTGCGGATGGTCAGACATATTTTCTTCTGCTATCTGTTCATTGACGAAATTGGATTCCACCCCCCTTCCTTCGGAAAAGTATGAAAAAAGGTCCTCTGCAATTTACGGAACTTATGCTGGCATGTAATATTTTGTGCATTTATTTATTTATTCGGCTCAGTATACAATCAAAAAGGAGTGCTTCACAAAGGAGGCTGAAGGCACATCAGAGATGTATAAAAAGTGGGGGGGGGGTGTTTAAAAGATGAATATATTAGCAAATTTTCCAGCAAATTTGTATTTTGTATGACTAAATTTATGTGCAATTCTGGAAAGCCAAAAAAGTGGTCCACAAAGTTTGCAGAATCTATGTGATTCAGGAGATGCTGGTCCACTGCAGAATCCACAGGTTGAATTCATAGAAATTTAAAGTTATTTGGATTTGTTTCAGATTTCTCTGACATGATAGAGGTGTACAAAATTATACATTGTGTGAAGAAAATGGATAGTGTGACATCTTTGTCCCTGTCTCAAAATACTAGAACCAAATGGGGTCATCTCATGAAGCTGATTGATGGGAGATTCAGGGTGAATAAAAGGACATACTTCTTCACACAGTGCATAGTTAAAATAACTAACACAAGACGTAGTACTGGCCACCATTTTGGGTGGCTTTAAAAGGAGATTGGACAAATTAATGGAGGATAAGGGTATCAATCACTACTAGTCCTAATGGCTATAAGCTACCTCCAATATCAGAGGCAGTATTCTTATGTAAACTAGTTGCTGAGGAACATGGGCAGGAGGGTGCTGTTGCACTCATGTCCTGGTTGTGGGCTTCCTGTGGGCAGCTGGTTGGCTGCTGTGTGAACAGAATGCTGGATTAGATAGACCCTTGGTCTAATGCAAAATGGCTTCCCTTATGTTCTTATGCCTACTAATAAATGATACAATATATTGTATCAGTGTTGGCTTCAATTTTTTGAGTGCCTTGTGGCACAATACCCTTCGTTGGGTCTACCTACATTGTAGGGCAGTTTCTGCAGCTCATCTCATTCATTTATTGCATTTATATCCTGCCCCAAGGATATAAATATTTCCTCCAAAGAACCCAAGGCAGCATGCATAATTTTCTTTCTCTCTGTTTTGTTCTCACAACAACCATCCAGAGAGGTGGGTTGGGCTGAGAGTCTGTAACTGGCCCAAAGTCACCCAGTGAGCTTCCATGGCCATGTGTGGACTAGAACTTAGGCCAAGGCTAGACCAGGCCTATATCCTGGGATCGTCCCTGGATCGTCCCTGTACGTCCAAATGACACACAGGGGTTACCAGGAGCAAGCAGGAATGACCCCTCCCTTTGCCTGGGGAAATCCTTAGGTCTAGCTAAGGCCTCAGATTTCCCAACTCCCAGTCCAACACTCTAGCCATTACACCACACTTGCTCTCACTACACCACATTGGTTCTCACTCGTCATTGTTTCCACTCACTAGCTTACCAGGCAAAGAGTTACTGAGCAAACAGACAGCGGCTTCTTACGTTGCTCCTTCTCATCACCACTATTGTCTGAACCAAAGCAAGAGGTGAATGAACAAGAAGGTTGCCATAGTGAAGAGTGAGAACAAGTCTAGGGTTTTTTTTGTTAGTGGGGCCCTGCTGGGGTGTGGGTCTCATCATGAGCCAAGAATCTATTAGTTGTAACATGGCTACCTATTTATTTTCCCATAGGATGTTCTATGCTGCATTGGAAAATGTCTGTTGCGCCCAAGAACAAACTAAAGAGTTGCAAACATTCAAGAACTATCAGCATCTTGCTTTTTCGGAAAATAATAGATAGAAGAAAATTAGTTTGAAGTGCAAAGACTCCAGTGTGTTGATATGATCAATATCTGCTCTTATTTTCTTGTTTTGAGTTTGTAATCTCTGAAAGTGAAGTGTTGAAATATTGTGTTGTACTTATAATTGGCTTCTTTTTATGTGTTACTATTGTGAGCCACCCCTCCAAAACTGCTCCACTTTCAATCACCCTGTTTTAAATCAATTGGTGTTAATATGCAGTACTTAGATAAGGTGAGAAAATAGACATGTAATTCTTTAGACAATCTTTAGATTTTAAGAATATCCAGTTTTGTTGATACATGGAGATATTGACATGTTTTCTAGCTTGAAATCAAGACAACATGTTTTAGTGTGCTGAATGAGGTCCACATGGAAACTCACATGAGTGTGCGTGATTAAATCCTACATTTCAGAAAATAAATCTGTACGTACAATATTCCACAAGGAAAGCAAAAACAGCTGAGCAAAGGAATTCTATAAAAAATCGCAGTGACCATATATATGGATTCCTGTTTTTTTGAGTAGAACATTCTACAATTGGGGGTGGGTGACACCTAGGAGAAATTGCAGATAAATACAGTTCTTTCAATTCAGGGACCATATGCTAGTGAATTTCTACAATCCATCCTGGGTTATAGTTAAAACAAAACAAAAAACTGGGGCTTGGAATTGGTAGGGTGGCCACATGTCCTATCTTACATATGTACTGTTTGAAGGCCTGTCCAGTCCAAGAACTACAAGAAGGAAGAGCAGGGGCCTTGAACGTGCCTATCAAAAGCACCTGGACAGGAGACTGACCAGACACAACGCTCACCTAGGGCCTTGCTAGACCCTGCCGGATAAGCCGGCAGGGAGGCGGGGCGACGGCACGCTAACTTTAGCGCGTGCCGCCCCGCCTCCTAGACGGCCGACGCGCAGGGACTGCGGAAGCCCTGTAGCGGCGGCCATTTTTTTTTGTTGTTGTTAAAGGGGCCGTGTGCGCCCCGAAGACTCCAGACAAGGTAGGTGGGTTTTCTTTTAATTAAGCCCCCCATCTGCTCCTGATCCCCTCCCATGCCTCCTGCCCACTCTTTCCCCGCCCTCCCTCCCCATCCCTGTCCCCTGTGTCACCCTCCGCCCTTCCTCGCCGTCCCCTGTATCGCCCTCCGCCCTCCCTCGCCATCCCCTGTGTCGCCCTCCGCCCTCCCTCACCGTCCCCTGTGTCGCTCTCCCGCCCTTCCTTGCCGTCCCCTGTGTCGCCCTCCGCCCTCCCCCTCTCCTGCCAGTCCGGCCTTCCCCCCTATCTCCCCCCCCGGGGGGAATAGCGAGTAGCTGCAAAAAGCCATGGACCTTGCTAGACGTTCCGCAGCCCTGGCCTCAGGCCGGGGCTGCGGAAAAGGTGCACCATAAGCGACTTCGCTTATAGCGCGTTAAAGGAGGCTTCAGTGCGCCTTGACCCCGGATTCCCCTGTGCGTCATCTGGATGCACAGCAGGGAAACCGGGCCTCACAGCGCGCTAAGGCCTCGTCTAGCAAGGCCCCTAATCACAGGTGAGCTGTATAATACTTATATGGTGAACTGTACATTATTTCTATTTCAATTGCAATCACCATTGCATCTATGCATATATCAACGTATGCAAATTTTATGCAAATTAGTGTCCTACTTAATCTTTTTTGGTGATGTGTAAACAGCCACCCTAAACAAGAGTAGCCCTTTCATTAATAGAAGAGTGTCTTCTAATCCAAAAACAAACAAAACAAGCAAAAATTAGAGAAATAGCATCAGGACAACCGGTTTGGGAACGCATTGCGTTCTCTATGAGCAAGGCAGACATTAGAGTAAAGAAATAGATCTAGGTATAGATGAATCTGTCAATTTCACTTTCTCCTTCATTCATATTTTTTAAAAAGCTCAATTCCTTCCCAACTTGTCTAGGAAGAAATTTGTGAACTATGGTATGTTGTTAACATAGGAACATAAGAAGAGCCATGCTGGATCAGACCAGGGTCCATCTAGTCCAGCATTTCGTTCGCACAGTGGACAACCCACTGTCAAGGGGAAACCCACAAGCAGGACATGAGTGGAACAGCACCCTCCTGCCCATGTTCCTCAGCGACCAGTGTACATAGGCAGACTTCCTCTGCTGCTGGAGGTAGCATATAGCATCAGATCTAGTAAGAATTGATAGCTTTCTTCTCCAGGAATTTGTGGAACCCCCTTTTAAAGCCATCCACATTGAAATTCTTATCAAACAATGAACAGAACAAAATGGACCAAATTAAATAGGTACAGCTATTTTTAGCACGGAGAGGAGTAGATTGCAGCTGCTTGCCATGTAGCTGTTAAAGATTAGGAGTGGAAGAAGAAGAAGAAGAAGAAGAAGAAGAAGAAGAAGAAGAAGAAGAAGAAGAAGAAGAAGAAGAAGAAGAAGAAGAAGAAGAAGAAGAAGAAGAAGAAGAAGAAGAAGGAGATCACAACTCTAATCCAGCACCACAAACATGACTGGATACATGGAGAGCTAAGCACTCAAAGCCCTGGACCTGGATGCATTCATCTGTCCATTTTGCTTTCTCTCACATTCAAATGTTCTAAATCTCATGTCCTTTCCATGTTGTTTAAGGAGAAAGTTGTGAATCCTGGCAAGTTCTTATCAAAAAATGATCTGAAGGAAATGCTCACCTCTTACTAGATAAAAGGCTAAGGCCCTTTCTACACCTAAGAGTTATCCCAGGAAAATGGAGGGATCGTCCCTGCCTGCTCCCGGGATCCCCTGTGTGGCATTTAGATGCTCAGGAATGATCCAGGGACGACTCTGGGAAAAAGGCAGGTGTAGAAATGGCTTAAGTGAACTTTGCTTCCAAGGGTGTGACTCTGATGTCAGTGTAGTGGCTAGAGTGTTGGACTGGGAGTTGGGAGGTCCAGGTTCTAGTCCCCACTCAGCCATGGAAGCTCACTGGGTGACTTTGGGCCAGTCCCTGACTCTCAGCCCAACCTACTTTACAGGGTTGTTGTTGGGAGGATAAAATGGAGAAGAGGAGGAGGATTATGTATGCCTCCTTGGGTTCTCTAGAGAAAAATAAGGTGGGATGTAAATTTAATAAATAAAATAAAAATAAATATGGGGCCACTTCAGCATAAAATGGTGTGTTGGAATGTACAATGTAACCAGATGGCAGAAAGTCAAGCATCTGGATAAAAGGGGAGCGTGTTTGCTTTGGATGAACTTCAGAAAACTGATCCTATCCTCTGTGGGGCTTCTGAAAAGGTAGAAGTAAACTGCTTGTACAGACTGTGCACATTACTGTGGCTTCTTCCTACAGTGGCTGGTTAATGACATTCCACATACTCTCTTTTCACCCTTGAATAAAAGCTATCTGGGACAATCATTATTTGAAATCCCTTGGCTCAACGATTAATGGTGGCAAATGGATTAGATGCTGCTAAAGGCTGTGTTTGCACTGGCTGCCTTTCAGCATATCAAGCTGGATGCACATACTGTGTGGGAATGGTTCGGGAAAATCCCAGAATGCTCTGCAGAGCCTATTCATATATCCCAAACTCAGAGTCGTTTTAGTTATGATGGTGAAATGGCAGAGAAATTAAGCTGTTTGGGGAAAGAAGAGATCTTTGATAAGAAACGATCTGGAAATGCGTATTAATTCATCGAGGTGATCATGGGGAAGAGGAATCAAGACAGGAAGCCCTAATACAAATGGTAGGAAATCAGGAAGCTGGTTGGGGTGGAGGGAGGGAGACATTTAAGTGGTTGGGAAGAGCGGTTCAGGCAATCCAACTGTGGAAAGGAAGAAGAAACTGTGAGCATGAAAACAGATGTGTGTGTTTTTATAGGGTGACCATATGAAAAAGAGGACAAGACTCCTGTATCCTTAACTGTTGTATAGAAAAGGGAATTTCAGCAGGGGTCATTTGTATGCATGCAGCACCTGGTGATATTCCCTCTCCATCACAACAGTTGAAGCTGCAGGTCACACTAGGCAGGATTCCTGTAACTTTAACTGTTGTGATGAAGAAGGAATTTCACCAGGCGCTGCATGCATACAAATGACACCTGCTGAAATTCCCTTTTCTATACAATTGTGAAAGATACAGGAGCCCTGCCTTCCTTATCATATGGTCACCCTAGTTTTTGACTGAGTTTTCAAGTGTTTAAAAGGATCTTGTGCAAAGAATACAAACTGAAGGCCAAGCTATATGCTGGGAGGAGGATGTCTTAGTTTGAAAGTAGCGTGTGGTAAGGAGAGGCTTACCTCTTCATTCCCCAACTGTTTTCTGACTGAGAATGACACTGTCAAGGTTCCTTCCTATGACCTGGACACCCTGATCAACCCCTTAAAGATCTATGCCTTCTTAAGAGTCCTGGGGAGGATCTACACCACTGCTTTATAACAGTTTATAGTGGTTTTGACAACTGTTCGGACCCAGGACACATTCCATATACTGTTTTCAAAACGTTTTAAAAGTGTTATATCCTGCTTGGTGTAGATCTGGCCCCACCTTCCTTCTTTTACCTTCCTTTTCACAGCAACTTGGAGCTTAGGCTGTAGATGTGGGGTGATTGACATTCTGGACAGTTTAGGTTTAACACAACATTTTACTAGCAATGTAAAACAAGCCACTTACAACTAAAGGTATTTAGTCTTATTTATTTATTTATTTATTTATTTATTTATTACATTTCTATACCGCCCAATAGCCGGAGCTCTCTGGGCGGTTCACAATAGAGCTGAGTCAATAGAGCTGAGTGATACAGAAGGCATTAACGTAAAAATGGCCAAGTTATTTTACCCTATGCTCCACCCAGACTTTTCAGCTGCATCTTTCAGCAATTTCCTTCTGGTATAGTCTTTCTCTGGCTCTTGTCTAGCTGGTTCTCTCACTCTTTTATACCCTTTTCTTGCAAAACTGGAGAAATGAAACTATTCCTCTCAGGGTCTGGGATACCCCCTCCCAACAGGAAAAAAAAATCCTCTGACTTTATTACCTTGCCTCAGTAGGCCTCAAAACTTCTCTCGCACACACACACACATACACACAGTGTGGCTTGGAACTTTAGGAGGACAGTTCCCATTGGCACTAATGGGATCTTTTTTTCTCTAAGGGTTCACGCCATGTGGTGGATGCAACTTTTGGTCATAATGCAGCTGGAAAATGAAGGAATAAACCTCCCTTGTAAGAATCTCCACCACCATGTGACTGTAATTAATTTAGCAAAAGCACAAAATGTAGCTACATGCTACGCAAAGAGTGTAACATGTGGTTTGATCCTGAATTCTTTGCAAACTGCCACCCTTCATGGAGATTCTATTAAAAACAGAATTGTCCTATATTTGAAACGAATTTACCACATTTATTTACTGCCTTTCTGCCAATGCACTCAAGGCACTTTGTAGTTTTAATGTCTTACAATGTAAGGAGATGAGTCAATTAGTGGTTGGTTCCAACCAAACCTACGGAATGTGTATCAATATGTCACCTCTTCCTCAGATGTGGCCATGTGTACTGGCCATGGACAGTGACAAGTCTAGGAGTGAAGGAACCAAATGCCACTTAGTTTCTGTCAGGCCAATGGAGGATTTGACGCTTGGAATAATAATATGGTAATTATGTTTCACAAGGGTGATTAAGGCAATGTGGGAGGTACCCTTGTAGAATACGTAGAGAACTAATTTGCATATGTTGTGAATGTATTCATCTGTCACTTTACATCCTATTTTTCATACCAAGAAAGCTCATTGGATTATCACACTCGATCCCCACATTAATGCTGTGAAGCCAATTAGGCTGGAAGCTGGCAACTTACCTTAGGCTACTCAGTGAGATTCATAGCTGCAGCAGGATTTGAACTCAAATTTCTGCAGTCCAAAAGCCAGTTTAACGTTCACTATTTAAAATACAGGAGAAGAGAACTGTATTAAAGTAGAGGAAAGTAGATACAGAGCTGTATGTAGAGTGAAAAAACTTTAACTGTCCTTGCCCCCAACAACTGGAGTTCCAGAGCACCAGAGAGTTCTAAGGGATACTTCTCCACCCTTTAGAGAACTTAGTTTTCTAGGTGGTGGTAAAATTGTTTTAGCCCGTAAGTGTTAATCCAGCCACAAGTAACATATGAACAGGTTATAATTATAGCACCAAGCAGCTGAACACACATTGCCTAATGTACTTGTGTAATTTCCTTCTTGATAATAATAATAATAATAATAATAATAATAATAATAATAATAAATCATGAGTTATAAGCTCTGTAGTTGTTGGAGAAAGAATTAGAACTTGTTCGCTCATACACTGAAATGGACATCATATGACTTCTCTTCAATACACCTTAATGACCAGTATCTGAGTGCCAGAGCCACTGGAAAGCATTGAATTTGAGATGACATTATATAAGTAAGTTGCTGTTGTGATGTTAGATTTAACACATGGAAGTCACCAAGTGATGAACACACGTGTGAACTCGCTCATAAAGTAGGAGGACTCGCAGCTGTTGTTTTCGGCAGCTACGGCAGCGTTGAACCAGGAAGTACAACAGGAAATGTAACCATCCCACAAAGCAACTCTTCCCATTATTGGCAGGCGTTACAATCAGTATTTTGTCATCGCCAAAGCTGTGCTGTTTGAGGTGATCAAAAAAGTCAGAGCAAAATGGCAGCAATTGCTGCAGTGCTGTGATACAAGTTGCGAAAATGTGGGCTGCAGGTGACTGTACCCTGTTTCACACAGATCATGTGCAAAAGATGCCATCTGGCAGGGCCTTAAATGTTCCATTAGGTCCCTTCCAAAACAATGATTTTATGACGCCACAGGATAAAAATAAATTGAAGACCACTTGCTATTGAAAGCATGGCTTTCCATTCCCCATTGTACAGCAACAAAACTTTCTTATTCACTTAAAGACACTTGCATTAGTATTCACCCACAGTTATGCATGTTCTCTCTCTCTCTCCCCACCCCCCCACCCCCCACCCACACACATGAGCTGTCTTTTTTCATTTATACATTGTTTTCCTCCCTTCCTACATACTAAGTGACCATCAGTAATGGTGAAACAGCATGTTTCTTGGCTCTTGTCGTTGTAGGCTTCCCTTTGAGAGCTGATGGTTAATTTTTACCACTCATAAAAGTCATATGGCTAATAAAGAACATTTTCTGACCTTTCACATAGTGATCATTCTGAGCTTACCACCAGCTCCCACGTGGTTGGCCCATCTGTCTTCCTTCATGTCAGCATGCCCCCCTTCTCTATAGTAGAATAAAAATGTCCAGGAAAAAAAGGGTTTTTTAAAAGCTACCGCATGTAGTGAATGTGGGGGGAATCACTGGAATACTTTTTTTTTAAGGGATTTTAATTTTTAACATTTGATGGAATAGAGTTCAGATGTTTTCCGTGCTGGCTACACTGTGGGTGGATATTTGAAGTTCTTGAAAAACAGGACATGCAATTTCCAAAAGATAGAAATTTTAATATCTTTCATCTGTCCAAAAACATGCTATTAACTTTAAAACAAAGATTCTTTTGGTGCATATAAGTCAATTGACATATTAAAACTTCTTTTTTTTTAAGGGACCATGCAACAATTAACATTTTCTTCTCTTCTCTTTGAGCTCTCTGTGCATCTGTCATTTATTCTAACAAATGGCCTTGGGTTGTCCCTTAGGAAATAAGGAGGCTCATCCTACCCCTTGACAAATTGATATGTACAGAAGGATGGCATGTACTGAAAACATATTTGCATTGTTCAGAGCTCAGCTATGTGTTTGCACTTATTGTATAAAACCCAAAACCTACAACTGGAGCAATCACTTGAAGGTGAGCAAGAACTGGGACCTAGTAGCAAAGGCCTTAGGCACCCCAAAATGTGGAGAATTCTGTGTTTCATCGCAACACTTCATGTGTTCTGGCTTTGGGAAGCTGACAGCTGGGATCATGGGAATCCACAAATCCAAGGACTGTCCGTACCACCCTAAAAATTTTTTTTGGCTATTGCAGCTTCTGTGCCATCACACTCAAAGAAGGAAAGATAATTAAAAGTAGAAGTTGCATGATGATCAGGGGACATATTTGGCCAACGTGTAGTCCTAGAAGTTTACCTTGTGTTCCAATGAAGGTATAGACTACACCAATATATACATTATGCACGATTGTGTATGTGCCAATAGAATCTGAGTGTGTACATAGATGCCATGGATTCATGCTTCTCCACCAGGCTTAGATAGATAGGTAGGTAGGTAGGTAGGTAGGTAGGTAGGTAGATAGATAGATAGATAGATAGATAGATGATAGATTAAATTTCTATACCTCCCAATAATTGAAGCCCTCTGGGCAGTTCACAACAATATCCCCATTGTGGGTGGGAAAAACCATGCCTGTCATATGACCTAATAGCCAATATGGTGGAGAAGCATATTAATTAGCACTCTGCTGCTTGCTCAGACCCTCCCCTTTTTTTCCTTTTCTGACGTTCATCTACTTATTGGCCTGGGTGTGGGAAATTCCCAATCTAAGGCCATAGCTAGACCTAAGGTTTATTCCTGAATCATCCAGGGGTCAGATCTGTTCATCTAGGTGACACACAGGGGATCCAGTGCTCAGGCAGGGGCGAACCCTGGATGATCCCAGGATAAACCTTAGGTCTAGCTGTGTCCTAAGTGTGTATTGCCCCAGTAATAAAAGGATCCCCTGTGAATAGAAAGTGGTTTATATACATTTTAGTACTAAATACATAAATAAAGTACTTCTAAGGACATCAATTCTCCCTTTCTACTGACAGAGGTTTGTATACTTTCTTTTCTACGATACCTCACTTTGATCTTTAATACTGTATCTTCTTTGTTGGAGTTAAGGTGATCAAAAATGAGGATATGAATGAAGTATGGGGAGCTGAGGAGCAGAAGCATCCTGGAGTGATGATGAATTGCTTGTTGAATGAAAAATATTTGCTAGTTGGAAGAAGGAAGAATTTGGGTTGGATTGATAGTCATAGGAGATCTGGCCAAATAATTGAATTTCCTCATCTAGTAGGCAGATAACACCAACGCCATTTGGCCTTTGTTGCTGCAGCTGAATCTCATTGTAGGGCTTCAGTGGTCCAAAGACAGAGGCAGCATTAAATGACCCACTAGAGAGTCTCCCTCCAGCAGGTGATCCAAACTGAGCTACTCTTGGCTAGACACAGTTTTTTATCACTGTTAGTTTAGTATGCACCATTGCCCCTATGCAATTCTTCAGCAGGTGAGATTTAGCCAAATGCATCTTACAGACAGCAGGCAAAGCAGTAACACGGTGGCATCAATGTAATTGAAGCAACAGTGGGCTGTTCCAACATAATGAAGGTAGTGCTAGATAAAGCTATGGCATCTGTGGGGGTGAGACCCACAGTAGATGTTGCAGCCATTAACATTCTACGTCTTTAGCTTTTCCATTATTTTTGAGAGCATTATTCTAGGCTGGTGGGTGGCTCATGCTTAGCAGGCAGGAGAGGTGAGGATTTAGAGTGATTTTTTTCCCCACAGAGGGAAAATGTGTGACACAAATAGCACACTCAAGGTAAAATAATGCTATGGGCATGCAGTGCTCAGTGGGTTGTATATGTTTGACTTCATGCAATTTTTGTTACCAAGTTTGAATTTTTTAACTTCAAACACCAGGTACAGAGTAGTACATTTTAGGACCTTATGTATCATGATGACTATAAGGGAATAAAATATGCAAGTTGTTAAAAGCATAAGTGAGCCACAGCATTACTCATTTGCATCATTTTACAGATGGCAAAGCAGAAAATAAGGTATATTAATGGGGGCTGCCCACAGTCAGTGTCAGGATTTCCACTGGGATTTTAAGCACTTGATCATGGGCCTTTTCTTGAGATCTCACTCACTGCCTTTTGTTCCAAACAGATTCAAACATGTTCACTGTCATTCAATTCTATTCTCTGTGGTCAGAATCAACACATTGCCCTGCCCTGATCCAGCTCTGTCATGCATAACAAGTCATGTCTAACAACTAGTGGCCGTGGGTGAAGAAGATGCATGTTCCTGTCTGCAGCAAAAGATGCCTCTGGCCAGTGGGTTGTGGATGCAAAGACACATCTACCCTCTCTCCTGTGTTAGATTGGGGTAATTTAGGGAGTGTTCTAGAGAGAGAATCAAAAGGTACTGGGCAACTATTCTGCCTTTCCCTCTTTAACAGTTTTTTGTGGTAAGAAAAAGAAGACAGAAGACACTGTGGGAAAACATGGGTGGTTTACAGATAGAAGATGATGATGTCTGATATGCCCCCCAAAATACTGTATTTGAGATAGGGCAATTGCACGATAAAACCCTCACCTGGAAGCACTCTTAGCTAGTTCACACAAGCGTTAAGTGTGGTCAAATGATTTTGTTCTTTTAATGATCATGAGCTTATTCGTTGGGTGTATTTGCTTTCATCAGCAATTCACTTCTGGAGCAAAATGTGACTTCCTAAAGCCATGATCTGAAGCATATCCAGATTTATCCAGACTTAGGCCTTAGCTAGACCTAAGGATTATCCCAGGCAAATGGAGGTGCCATCCCTGCCTGCTCCCGGGATCCCCTGTGTGTCATTTGGATCCACAGGATGATCCCGGGACGATCCCGGGATATAGGCCTGGTAAATGGGATGAATTAGCCATTACTCATTTAAGTCTCATTTATTTCAATGGGTCTAGTCTAAGTATGACTAAATCTGGATCTAACCCACAGCCTTGCGTACATGTCCAATAGAATTCTTGGTTTTAAGAATATTTGCCTCTGCTCCACTTCACCACAGGTTTACTGAACACCTTTATGAAATGTATAGGAACTTAAAAGGAAGTGTGTAATTCCACAAGGGTATGGAACTCTATTTGGAACCAAATGGAGAAGAACCAGCCCCTGCCTTTCTCTGGACTCTGTCCATTTTGTTTAGGATAATCACTTAAGAAGGGAATGGCAACCTGGTGTTCTCTAGACTGGGGGCCTTGCTAGACAAGGCCTTAGCTCGCCTTGAGACCCGGTTTCCCTTCTGTGCATCCAGATGACGCACAGGGGAATCTGGGCCCAGGCCGCACTGAGGCCTCCTCTAACGCGCCATAAGCAAAGTCGCTTATGGCACGCTTTTTTCACAGCCCCGGCCTCAGGCCGGAGCTGCGAAACATCTAGCTACTTCCGTGACTTTTTGCGGCTACTCGCTTACTCGCGAGTAGCCGCAGAAAGCCGCAGACCTGGCACAGTGCTCATACGAGCACTGTGCCCATCGGCCCGGGGGGGGGGGGAAAGAGAGGGGCAGGGGGAAGGATGGCAAGGGGGGATGGCAAGGGGGGAGGGCGGGTGAGAGAGCGCTGCGCGCTGCCGCCCGAGCAAGCAGGCGAGAGGCGCTTGCCCGGGCAAGGCCACCCCATGCCAGGCCTTACCCGGGCAAACGCCACTCGCCTGCTTCCTCGGGCGGCGGCCTGCGGCGCTCTCTCACCCGCCCTCCCCCCTTGCCATCCCCCCTTGCCATCCTTCCCCCCCCATTTTTAAAAAAACCCTTACCTTCTCCGGAGTCTTCAGGCTGCACGCGGACCCTTTAAACAAAAACAAAAAAATGGCGGACGCTGCAGGGCTTCCGTCGTCCCTGCGCGTCCTGCGTGTGGAACCCTGGGTGGCGCGCGCTAACGTCAGCGCGCTGCCGCCCCGCCTCCCTGCCGGCTTATACCGGCAGGTCTAGCAAAGCCCTAACATGGTGCCCTCTAGATGTTTTGGACTACACTGCCCATCAACCCCAGCCAATATGACCAATGGGCAGGGATAATAGGGGTTGTAGTCTAAAATATCTAGAGAGCACCTCAAAATGTTCTATCAGAGAAAAAAGTTTAAAAAGGTGTCATCTATTTGTCCTGGAGGTCTTTTGAGCATAGTTTTGAGTGGAATTTCTTTATTAAAGTTTTGATTATTTGCTCAGAATTGTTTCCTTTGGCCTTTAAAATATCTATCTATCTATCTATCTATCTAGATCTTAATATGCTGGTGGATGGAAGAGGAAATAGTCTTCTAATCTACAACAAACAGCAAAATGACTTTCAATTAGAATTAAATGACTCCATTTCCAGTTTTGTTTCTATAAGAGTGAAATCTTAGGCCTTAGCTAGACCGGGCTTTATCGTAGGCAAACCCCGGGATCATCCCTGTGCATCACATGATGCACAGGGGATCCCAGGATCAGGGAGGGATCATCCCTCCCTTGCCCCGGGACAGAGCCTTCCACTTTGGGCATGCTTTTTCTGCGAGACCATGGAACATGTAGCCTGTTGCCGCGGTTTGACCCAGCTCCACGTGATTCCTCACCGGGAGCTGAGCACTGCACCCATCAGGGGTAGGGTGAGGGTAGCGGGGAAATTAAGTTAAATTTTAAAAAAGACCTAACTGAAGCACACGAGCGTTCGTGCACTGCTTCTCCTTTAAAAATAAAGGAGTGCGACGCCTCTCTTCCTGAGGTTGTCGTGCCTCATGTGTAAACGGAGAAGGGATCTCGTGTTAATCACAATGCGAGATCTTCCCTCCACCATCCTTTATTATCCGGTAGGTCTAGCTAAGGCCTTAGAGTGTGGCTGTCTGTATCAAAGAGAAACTCTTTCTCTCCACATAGCATGATGAATAAGAGACTATAAAAACAGAGACAGGCCCCAACCAGCACTTATGTTGTGCAGACTTTATACTGTTAGTTTTACCCTACCCTATGCCTGCTTACCCTACCCTGTGCCTGTTTGCCTTCTCTTCCCCTCCTTATTGTTTTATTATGATTTTACTATGATTTTATTAGATTGTAAGCCTATGCGGCAGAATCTTGCTATTTACTGTTTTACTCTGTACAGCACCATGTACATTGATGGTGCTATATATGTAAATAAATAAATAAATAAATAATAATAATAATAATAATAATAATAATAATAACTTAGATCCAAACAGCACAAGTCTAGGGATGGGAGAGCCAAGGATGCGAGAGATCACTGAGATCCTCAAAACTCCAGTTCAGAGCTTGGTTTGTCTCACTTCCATTCTTGTTTGTGACCTGTTTTCCTTTTCATTCAAATTGGGGGGGGGGAGTGTGCATATCAAGTGGGGAAAGTGCACATTTCTAGGGTGTTTTTCACAGACCCACATTTCCCAACTGCTACCACTATTGACTAAAGTATGAAATGGTGGGTAGTGTTTGTTTATTTTTTAAAATTAAAAAATGCACATTTACAGTGCACATCTTCAAAATACAGATTTCCACATTTCTCAAACTTGAGCGCAAGTTTGGAAATTTATGAACTTTCCCCAAAATCGTGCTCATGTTCGCATTCTAGACTGTGAACAGGGCAAGTTCAAATGATTTGCAGACTGAAACAAATTTCTAGCACAACCCTAAATTCTACAAGTTATTTTCTCTGGAATTATCAAGAACTAGATGCCTTACATCACACTCTTATCCATAGCCCATTACATGGCAAAAACAATGCTGAAGAGAACAAAAAAGATTTTCTCCTTCCATGATGTCGAGAACATTATCTGTAAGTGGCGAAGTGCAGTCCTTTGATTGAATGAGCTAGATAAGTGTAAAGTGCACATCAATTTAATTATTTACCATCATTGGCTCACTAATTACCAAAGTTAAAGAGCTAAGGAGGCAAGGAGCATGAGCAACATCCCAAAGTAGCAGCAATTTCAGCACTGAAAGCAAATGAGGATTTTAATTTACGCAAGGGCAACTAATAACACCGAAGTTCAGAAATAAAGTGCCTGTTCCAGTTCCTTGATTTGTAAATGGTTTGATTTGCCAACCAACCAACAAAAATACCTCTGCAGGGCATATTAAAACATTACGGAGTTCGTCTTTATCGTTACCTACAAATGCTTTGGATGAGATGGCTCTTAGTTTTGCATTTGCCGAACAAATTTCTCCTCCATCCCTACATACAAGCTTGTTTGGTAAAACAGTAATTCCATCTATTTGCACTATCTTTGGGACACTCCAAGTATTTGGTGCCTTTTCTGAGTTTTGGAGCATTTCACATTTCGGCCCCTGAATTGCAAACTAAGGGCCAGGATGGGGGTGCACGGGGCAGGCTCGTCCCCAGTTTCAGACCTCCAAGTTCAGTCATGTTCTGGAGACTCTGGCTTTAGCTAGACCTAAGGTTTATCCCGGGATCATCCCGGGGTCATCTCTGCCTGCTCCCGGGATATCCTGTGTGTCATTTACATGAACAGGGATGATCCCGGGATGAACCTTAGATATAGCTAAGGCCTGTGTGGAGAGGTCTGTATTAAACTCATCTTTAGAACCATCACCTATTTCAAGAGGAATGGTTTTTCAATACTATGTATCAGGGAGGCAGAACCTCGGCCCCAGGAACCAAATCCAGCCTAACTGGGGTCCACCAGATGGACATGTCCCCTGCTCAATCCCTTTGCCTCAATCCCTTTGCCCTGACCTCATTCCTTCCATGTTTCCTCAATTTTGTGCAGTTTTCCCCTCATTCCTTCTCCCAAAGATTAATTACTAGCAGTCAGAGCTTTAAGCTAACATGTGCCGGCATTTTTGGTTCCAGCCGAATGGCTTTCAGCTGGACCCACCTTTAAAATGTGGAAAGGGACACACAAAATCCAGGGAAGCCCCGAACAATTAGCGGTCCACAGATGGACCAAGGGGTGAACATGTTGCTACCTGGGGAATCCCAGAGTGATGTTATAACACTTATCGTTTGTGAACCTGTCTGTACCTTTCAAAATTTGAGCCTTTCTGCGTGGGGACCAACACCTAAAAGCTTTCTACACCAGTTGCTTTCAGTTCATGGAGCTGGGGGCAGTGTCAGTGGGCCTGATAATTTCCCCTTCTTCTACATGTGCATTTCTATGCTGTTGAATACTGCAGAGAGCTATAGGCCACAGCTAGACCTAAATTTTATCCTGGGATCATCCAGGATTTGCCCCTGCCTGAGCACTGGATCCCCTGTGTGTCACCTTGATGAACAGGTTTGACCCCTGGACGATCCAGGGGAAAACCTTAGGTCTAGCTATGGCCATAGTGTTCCTTGCACCATTTTTTTGCTGCCTCACCTTATTTTGTGGCTTTCCATTTTGACACCAACAGAGAGTTGATAGAATTAACATAGGCTGGATCTACACTAGTCTTATAACGTTGCTAGTGTCCCTTTCTAACGTGGTTTTCTGTATCGGTTCTCTGTAGCTGTAACGTTACTGCAGGGCACATTGTTAAATCCTTTCGTTGTTCTCCCTCCCTCTTCTCTGAGAGCTGCTGGGTTGGCTCCGCCCACTGCCTGTCTCATTCCTAGCCAGCAGTGCAGGGCAATAGTCATAAGCACACACAAACTCACTCACTCCCAAAACATCTTAACACAAGTCCCAGGGAATTGCTTGAATGCACAGGAGCCAGCCACTTTGCTGAAGCTAAGCAGGGTTGGGTCTGGTCAGGGTTGAGGTGGGAGATCAAATTGAAAAGTTTTAGCAGCAGCTGCTTTTAAGCCCCGCTCGTCATGATTTTTCAACTTTGGACCCTTGTTAACTTTCCTGCACAGAGCCTTTGAGCGCTCCTCAACTCCTTTGCAAAGAGGGGGAAATGTTAAAAAAAAATCATAAAAAATCAACCGATGACCCAATTTGATTCAAATTTTAAGGCAGGATGCATGGGAGTACTTCACAATAAAAGCAGATTCTAAGGTGGAAAACTTCTGAGTCCTTTGCATGCAATTGTCAGTGATTGCACAGTATAACACTGGTGTGATTTATCTGCTGTAGCAGATAAGATAGCAAACGGGGTGAAGGAAGGAGAACAGGAAGTGGGCGGAGCAAACCCAGCAGCTCTGAGAAAGGGAGAGGAAAATTACCGGTAGGACGAGGCACATGAATCTGTAGCCACGCTGGAACTAAGAAATAGAACCTGTAAGTACGACTTATTTACAACGTTGGAGACCCAGGGTCATGTGACACTATGCGTCACAGTAACCCATTCAAAACATTAGAATAACACCAGTGTAGATTCCCACATAGTCATTTCAGTCTTACACCTACCTATAGACTATACCTTGATGGACAACTATTTGTTCTTTCTGCTATCTGTACTACATATTAAGGGAATAAAGTGAGAACTTGTTTTTGAGCTGCTGGGTTCCTATGAATCACTATTTTATATAAGCTATATCCATTGCTTGCTTCGGATGATTAAATCTTTTGCATTGTGTATGGATGCTATTATCACTCAGTCACCTGTAGCTATATACATGTATAAAACACCCTATCAGCATACATGATGGTAACAATAAAAGAAGCATTTTATAGCTCCAAGAAATTGCCTCAATGACAAGAATGCTTGAGAAGAATCATCATCAACAACAAAATGCTATGCGAAATCCAATTAACAATATCCAGGAAGCCGGCTATTAACACCATACCAGTTGCTTCAAGCTGCATGTAGACAAGAGGAGCATAATAGACAACATCTTTGGTCTTGTATAAATGTGTTAGTAATAATGAATCAATAACCTAATCCCAAAGGGCAGTAATGCAATAAACCTTATTAAGTGTCTACAAGAACAGTGGCTTTTCTGAGAACAGAGGAGAATATATGAAGAATATATAAGAGAGGGAAAGAGGAATATACAAGGGGAAGGGTCTGAAAAGTGAATAAAGAAATCTAGGATTAAGCATCATGAAGCTAATGTTATGCCTAGGGATTAGGGTGACCAATTGCCAGGATTTCCCCGGATTTGTCCTGGTTTTTGTTCTTTCCATGGTGTCAGGGGGGATTTTCTATAATTTTCAATAATGTCCTGGAATGATACACCTTCTTCTTTAAGGCTGCCATTAGCATGGCAGGAGGGAATGACATGCTTTCTTGAGGCACATCATTCCCCCACCCCGAGCTCCAATTGAGGTCTTAAAGGGGAAAGTGGGTCATTCGTGGACATTATAGAAAAGGCCCCAATTGGAGTGGATGATGGTGGTGCAGAATGAAATCATTTCCCCTTCTCCACTCCAATCGGGTTCTTTAAGGTGGCGGGGGAATAACGTACTTTCTGCAGGACTCAGAAAGCTGCTTCCTCCCCCACACACTAGGTGTCCTCTTTTTTGGTTTCCCAAATATGGTCACCCTACTAGGGATGTCAGAGAATTTTGCAGTGGAACCAAATGAGTTCAGATTTTGATGAGCCTGAAAAGTGCAGTGGGCCGGCTTCTCCCTGAAAAGTTTTTCTAACCTTTGGGAATTTTGCACAAATTTCATCCCCTTCCTCTTGGCCAAAAATATGCATTTCCCCATAGGCTAAAGCATGAAAATACAATGCACATTTCAGGGGATTTGTGCATTTTTTCAAGTCACAAAAATGCACAAATTGTGCGAGTTACTGGTTCCCCTCTATTCGACACTGGTTAGGCCTCATCTTAGTATTGTGTCCAGTTCTGGGCACCACACTTCAAGAAGGATGCATACAAGCTGGAGTGTGTTCAGAGGAGGGCAGCCAGGATGATCAGGGGTCTGGAAACAAAGCCCTATGAGGAGAGACTGAAAAAACTGGGCATGTTTAACCTGGAGGAGAGGAAACTGAGGGGAGACGTGATAGCACTCTTCAAATACTTGAAAGGCTGTCACACAGAGGAGGGCCAGGATCTTTTCTCGATCATCCCAGAGAGCAGGACATGGAATAATGCGCTCAAGTGACAGGAAGCCACTTGAGAAAAAACTTCATGACTGTTAGAGCAGTACAACAATGGAACCAGTTACCTAGGGAGGTCATGGGCTCTCCCACACTAGAGGCAAGAAAGGTAAAGATATAAGGAGTTAGTGGGCATGTATATATTCTGTGTAAGGTTTCATCTATGCTTCCAACCACAGATCATACTGACCAATTTTAAATTATAATAATACAGTGAATTCAAAATATGCAATAAGCCACACATTCAATATGCTGTATTTAAAATCTATTTGAATCAAATCCCTCCCTTCATATTTTTAAATTACATTTTACAGTTCCCTGTTACCTTAATCTTCAAAACTGGTCTATCTTAAATTTAGTTCATATTTCAGGGATGCAATGTGCTCATGCAATCTGTCCAAACCATTTAGTCCATATGCACAGAAGTGCACGTATCCTCCTGAACGGCATGGGATATACTGTTTTTCTATTTGGAAAAGAACAGATTAATATCCTGACTTTGTTTAAACAAAATAATCGTTTGTTTTTTAAAAAGTTAAAACCAGTTTCTATGACTCTCCAGTATTTTAAGTGTATTTATTTACAACCCAAGTCATCCTGATTTGGGCTACCAAAGATGCTTCTTTAAGAAAACTTCTTAAGGAAAAGCCAGTGCTAGGTTTTCCCACAGAAATGTAAGTTGTGGAATGCTTAGCTAATGTGTTTCTCTTTATTGCTGTCTCTGTTCAGGCCCTTTTGACAGCTCTAATACATTTGGAATGTGGTGAATTGGAAATTATACGAAATTATTCTGGCCTGGTCGAAACCAAGGAAGAATTGAAGACAAATTTTGCTGATGCATAAAAAATTGGGAAGATTCTGATAAACATGATCCACTCTAAAGCTTTGCATAGCCTTACCAACAACAGTGTATGGCAACAAGCCAAGGGAAATGAAGGATGTTTTGGTATTATATGAAAGGCACTTTAGTTCAGACCACAGAGAAGTTGCAGACCACTGATAACTGTAGTGAGTTCCTCATGCCAGCTGGCTTAAACTAATGTATGTGGAGAGGTAAACATTTTTACATTATGAGACTGGTTCTCAACCATTGGCAAAGGAAACCGCTCACTTGTTCTCTCTTCTGAGAATTCTGTCGTGTTCCTTAGAACACAAAATATTTGGCTTCATTTCCCCGCCCTTCTTTTTATTGGATAAGATGCCAACTGTAACTGATCCATGCTTGTCACATTCCCGCCAGCCAACAGACAATCTTGAGGCTAAGCCACTGGTGTGTGCGCGTGTGTTGAAAGAAAGCATTCCTGCCGCTCCGCTAATAGCTGCGATGCCACTAATGGGCGAAGGTCTTGTTAGAATAAATCGCATGAAAAATGCACCCGCATGGACGTGGAAATTGTGAAAGTAAGAGAACCGAATGAGAAAAGCAGTTGTTTGTACTGACTTCATCTGCGAGAACTGATTGATGTTTTTGGCCAACAGCGGTGAACAGATCCAGAGAAGACAGAGCATGTCAGCTGCAAAGAAACAAAGTTAGCACCACCCAGAGCACTTTGTATTTACCCTGAGCTCTCGGGAGGTGGCGGCATTGTCAGTAAAGGGATATTGCTCTTGGCACACTGGGTATTTTTGCAGGGTGCCAAGAAGAGAGTCCCTTCCTTGCCCCCTTCCACACATTAAAAAGTGTCCCATGGGCTCATTTGTGTTGTTCATCCCTGCTATACAATAGAGCCAAATCTATCCAATATTAAGCACAAAGTGGTGTTGTGGCTAGAATGTTGGACTGGGGCCTCATCTACACCAAGCAGGATATTGCACCATGACAGCTGTGTGAAAGGCAGGAGCCACACTGCTGCTTTATAGTGGTATTCAAGTGTACTGACAACTGCTGGGGCCCATCGACACAAACCATATATCACTTTCATACCACTTTCATAGTGCAATATACTGCTTGGTGTGGCTCTTGCTTCTCATAATAAAGCTTTCATAGTGCAATATCCTACTTGGTGTAGGGGGGATCTACACTACTGCTTTAAAGCACTTTAAAGAATGTTGAAAATGTTTTGAAAACTGTATATGCAGTGTGTCCTGGGCCCCAACAGTTGTCAAAACTGTTATAAAGCGCTTTAAAGCAGTAGTGTGGATCCTGCCTAGATTGGGTCAGAAACTCAGGAGCCAGGAGATTGGGATTCTAGTCCCCACTCAACCATGGAAACTCACGGGTGACTTTGGGGCAGTCATAGACCAACCTACCTCACAGGGCTGTTGTTGTGAGGATAAAATGGGGAGAAAGAGAATTAGGTATGCTGCCTTGAGATTCTTGGAGGAAAGAAATGGGATATAAATGTAATAAATAAATAAGGATGCTGCATCTAAAGAGAGAGCACAAGAATTTAAGAAGAGCCATGTTGCATCAGACCAAGGAACCATCTAGTCTAGCATTCTGTTCCCACAGCAGCCATCCAGCTGCCCCACAGGAAACCCACAAGCATGCAGCTGGACACGGCCAGGCATTGCATTCAAAAGAGAGGTTCAGAAATTTTGAAGACAAATTATTGTTATTTCTTACAAGTGAACAGTGTGGCCAAAACTTTTACTGCATCTTGATTATCATTTCAAAGGGCCATTACAGGCAAGATAAAAGTGATTTGTGGGTCAGATTTGGTTTTCAGATTGCTACAGGCTATCCCTCATTTAATTAAGAGGTAACTGTTCAATAATTCCGTACTTTTGCTCTCATAGTACTTAATTCATAGTACTCTGCTGGGCTGGGCTTAAGCACTCTATATACAGTTGGCGTCTTTCTTACATACCAGCACAAAATGAGCATTATCTCTTATTTACTCAAGCAATTATTTCATTATTTCCCAGTGTAGACAATACTTCTCTGCTAATGTCTGTACTCTTAAAACTCTTAAACAATGTTTAAAAAAGGAGTGTTTTATAAATAACTCCATTGTAAAGGAAACACCCTCAAGGATGTCTTCTTACAGTATGTACTAACAGATTTTCTTTGTTGTTCTTTTATTATTTATCTTTGGGAAGAAAATCAGATTTTATTGTGTCATGTTCAATAGTCTGCTGTAAAATATGTATGGCTGGTCTAGTTTCCGCAACTGCCATTCACAAATTGCTTGCAGAAGGCAACACAAAGGCATCAGAGGCAGAAATGCTACTGACAGATGACTCCCAAGTGCCATTACATGGTGCCAAGTCTCCAATTGTGTAGAACAGAAGCACCAAAATCTTTCTGTGGGTACATTTTACTCATGCTGCCTTAATATATTGTGGGTCTAGTTCTCTGACATTGTGACAGGCTTGGAGGACACACCACAGTGGAAAAATAGGTTATGCTGTACCAAATAATCCTATCATGAAGGTTTTATGACTCTTAACTAATGTCCCAGGATGTATCTCCTTGAACGAAGACCAGCATCCTTTGAATATTTTTGGCAGTGTCAGTTCCAGGTCTTGGGGGTCCTTGTGCAAAATGTTTTTATTGGGCTGACCTGAGTGCACCCTTCTCTTCATCACTGCTGCCACTGACCATTCACTTGCCTTTCCCTCTAGGCCCAATCTTCACCACTTCTCAGCAGAAGAGGACA
Source organism: Elgaria multicarinata webbii (assembly GCF_023053635.1). Classification (NCBI taxonomy): domain Eukaryota; kingdom Metazoa; phylum Chordata; class Lepidosauria; order Squamata; family Anguidae; genus Elgaria; species Elgaria multicarinata. The sequence continues at coordinate 28,584,434 of NC_086171.1, read as the reverse complement.
AGGAGTGTGGAAATCTCTGCTCCTAACTTTGCTTCTCTCATTGTTTGTTCCTCTCACTGCTTGATCACATAGGCCTTAGCTAGATCTAAAGTTTATCCCAGGGTCGTCCCAGGGTTGTCCCTGCGTGCTCCCGGGATATCCTGTGTGTCATTTACATGAACAGGGATGACCCCGGGATGATCCCGGGATAAAACTTAGGTCTAGCTAAGGCCTTAGAGATGGTAGGTAATCAAGTCACACAGAGAAGGTAAGAACATAAAAAGAACCATGCTGGATCAGATCAAAGGCCTATCTAGTTTAGCATTCTGTTCTCACACTGACCACCCAGATTCCTACAGGAAGCCTACAAGCAATAGCAAACTCCTGCTCATGATCCCCTGCAACTGGCCTTCAGAGGCATACTGAAGTGAGGGAGACAGGAGCAGGCAGAGACCATCAGAGCCTGTTACAGTTGCAACCCCCCTCCCCACAGGGCTAATGGTCATCATGATCCTGTGGAGAAGAAGGAGGAGCTGTTGACTCTTGGGAGATGAGAGGGTGGAGCAGGGCCTTCCCACCAGCCTGACCGGTCCCCTAAATTTCTTTTTATTTTCTCCCTCTTCCCTCCCCATCCCCTTTTCCTCGTGTTACATGTCTTTTTTAGAATGTAAGCCTGAGGGTAGGGACTGTCTCCTTTACTGATAAATTGCAAGCCACTCCGGGAGCCTTTTTGGCTGTGGTGCGGGATAAAAATACTCTAAATAAATAAATACTGTTGCTAATGCTGGAAGTAAATATAGCCATCATGACTAGTAGCCATCAATAGCCTTCCCCTTCATGAATTTCTCTAATCCCCCTTTAAAGCCATCCAAGTTGATGGCTGTCACTAAATCTTGACATAGCAAATTCCATTGTTTGACTATACTTCCTTAAATGCCATTTGTCAGTAGAAATGGTGGGGGGGGCACAAATAAAATAAATAAATATGTGCTGTATGAACAAGTAGGAGAGGGCTGCACCGAACCTAAGATTTGACTCAGACCCTGATTTAGCACTTTGGAAGACAGCCTACTTTGATTCAGACCAATTCTGAGGCTGCCTGGTTTGACTGAAGTACCGTACCTAACTGACAGGGCACAGATCCACAGCCACTGTGGGGCTTCCTGTGTGTAGACAGCCCCGAAGAGAGAATCAAATGTTTGAGAATAGGTTTACTGAAAAAGTGGAGCATGTTTTAGGGTGACCATATGAAAAGGAGGACAGGGCTCCTGTATCTTTAACAGTTGCATAGAAAAGGGAACCTGGGGAAACTCCCTCTTCATCACCACAGCTAAAGCTGCAGGAGCTATACTAGTGACCAGATTTAAAAGAGGGCAGGGCACCTGCAGCTTTAACTGTTGTGATGAAGAGGAAATTTCACCGGGTTCCATGGAAATACAAATGACCCCTGCTGAAATTCCCTTTTCTATGCAACTGTTAAAGATACAAGAGCCCTGTCCTCCTTTTCATATGGTCACCCTAGCATGTTTATTACATTTTGGAATGATAAATTCTAGGATAGCCTCATCCAGATTTGTTATTTTCTTTAGTCTGAATGTACATATTACAATTTATATACCTGTGGGTGGGTGGGTGCTTTCCCCAGAAGCATTGCCCGGGCTGCAGAGATGGGTGACTCCAGCATGCAGAAGACCCAGGACCTTTGGCAGATCCATATAGCTGCTTCCTACAGTACACACAGGCCATAGCCCCTAAACTGCCCCTCTGTATCCCCCCCCAGGTGGTATTGATTTTAAGAAATCTTTTCACAACAGAACCATAAAGCCTCGTGCTGTTCCCCCAGAAAAAAAATGCTACTGTGCAATGTCAGTCGCTTTTGGTTTTTATTTAATTTCATGATTAAAGTTGTTATTGATTTCCCTGCAGGGTAGAACATATCAATGTCTATGGTTTCAGAGGAACGTACAGCAACAAGAAAACACAAAAAAGACTGAGCATAAAATGAGGTGTTTTATTTTAAATTTATGAAACCAGCATTGTGAGTCCCCTGAGCATGTCACCAGAAACGCCACTCAATTGCACAGTTCAGCCTTTGTACAGAGAACCAAGTCCCTCTGGTGCTGGTTGATTCACAGGCTTACTTTTTTCTTTTCTTTTTAAAAAACTTTTTTAAAAAGCTTATTTTAGGAGTTAGGAGGAACTAATATTATTATACAGAAAGCTTTTAAGCTATCAAATGAATTCTTCTAAACGTTATCGTAAATCACATGAGCTTATCTTTCCCATGCAAGTGGAACACCAATTTATGCTGCTCGAAAAAGAGACACCCTTCCATCAGTTCTATATTTGCAAGGAACTGTTCTGCTCATCTCCCCTCCAAAAAAATCATAGCTTGTTTGGGCTCAGAACCCATAATTAAACCCAAGCCCTGGCTGTTGATGGGCACAGCTATGACCTCTAAATCATCTTTAAATCTGCAGTAGTGATCTCAACTTGGTTATAGTAGTTGGGTTTTTTTTTTTAAGAAAAAGTGGAGCACTTATAATGAAAATTTCACATTTGTTTCTATTCTTGGGTTCCTGAACACAGGCAAATACAGGTGGCTAATGTAAAGAAACCACTGAAGTTCATTGTTTCATTTATCTATGTTAATGAGTATAGAGATAGATATGGAGATAGGTGAATTTGCTGCTCTTTGGAACATGAAAGAAAGATAAGATGCTAGGAAGAGAGTGAGTTCAAATTCAGTGGTATTCCCTAGTGGTCCCACATTTATAGATTGTACAAAGACTCTAGCCCTATGCAGGTGTTCACCTCCTTGTGTGTAGGGGTGAAGTTCAGTGTGGGAGCTATACCCACAGTATCCCCATGAGCCTGGTACTCAGTTAGATCTTCACACTTTTAGGGCTTCACACTTTTAGGGCTTTGTAAGCATGTTCAGCTGAATGAACTTACAGCATTCCTGTGATTGGAAACCCTGACAAGGTAGGGTTTGTGTGGGCGGGCCTTACCTGTGAGCCATATCCTGCTCCACACATTAGCCCTACACACGAGTAGGAAAATACCTACATAGGGCTTACATAACACTCATCTGTTGGCCTTTTTCTTCCTACTATGCAATTTTGCTTTTGGAGAGCACAATTCATTCCAATTGTGGATATTCTGGCCTGACTGATTGACTATAATATGCTACTATCATGCAATATATTTTTATTCATGGTTAATAAATCCCACGCTAATGCTGCCAACACATTACAAAAATTCTATAGGTGGGTCTAAGAACACCCAGGAAACATGATAAAAATGATCACCATAACCCTTTGTTATTAGTAGCGTACTGATCTGCTGAATTCTACAGAAATACAGAGCCATTGATTTTCAATGTGTTCCCCACTCTAACTAGCCTACTTATTTTTCATCCTGAAAGAAGGCTTCATAAACTGATCATTTATGTAATATGGGACCTATTTATCTGACAGATTGTTTAGGGTTCAAATAAAAAATGAATTCTATCCCTGTACAGAGAAGTGGGAATGTTCCTTCCAGCTATGTAGTGCTATAATGCAAGGAAAACAAGTATAAAAACACTAGGGGTGTCAAGGATTTCGGTTTACCTGCATTGTTAAGTGACTCAACCTGGTTCACACTTCTCAGACTAATGCACAGATTGGAATTCAGTTGTCCTTGGTTTTCGCACTGACCTGAATTTTGTAATAGAGTTGTTGGCAACAAACAGAAGTACCAACATGCCTACCCAAAATGTGTATTTTAGGATAACATTCACTTTAAAAAGGATACTTTGTATTTTTAAGAAGTTCATATTTAAATCCATTTTTGGGCAGTTTTAAAAAATGATGTGGAAACAGAAAGGGACAGATCTATCCATGGGCACATGCAAAACTGACAGGGGCAAAAAAAAAAAAAGACTGATCCATAAAAACCCAGGCACTGGGGAGAAAGAAGCTGTTTTTATTTATTTTAAACTACAAAGAAGGGAACTTTACTTTCTCTGTGTGCCCATTACCTATTTCCATTTGTGTTTCTTCAATGTGTTTTCCTCTTTTAGACATTCCCATAGCAAAACATCTATCTTCTTTCCTTTCTTCTTTCTTATCCTCGGGACAAAACATGAGTCGCAAACCTCTCAAACTAAAACAAGAAAATAATTCAATTACATAATAAAACCATCAATACAACAGCAGGAGGTGGCATAATTCGTAAAACTCAGCAGCTTAAACTTCAAGAACTCAATGGCCTTGCAGGGCAGACTATCAAAGGCTTGCAGCAGATGGAAATAGTCACAAAAATATTCACAAACTCGACAGACTGGATTTAGATTTAGTTGTGCTTACAATAAGCCCATTGAAATCAATGGGGAGGTGCTGTGGCTCAGCGGTAGAGCCCATGCTTTGCCTGCAGAAGGTCCCAAGTTCAATCCCCAGCTTCTCCAGGAAGGGCTGGGAAAAAACCTGCCTAAAACTCAAGAGAGCTATTGCTGCCAGTTAGTGTTGACAATACTAGCCTATATGGACCAAGACTCTGGCCTTAGCTAGATGGGGCTTTATCCCTGGGCGAACCTCAGGATCATCCCCGTGCATCCACATGATGCACAGTGGATCCCGGGATCATCTTTCCCTTGCCCCAGGATCTTGCCCTCCACTTTGGCCCCAGTTTTTCTGCAGTCCCGGGTTGACCCGGCCGTGGGTTGACCCAGCTCCACGCGATTCCAATCATGGAGCTGCGCCCATCTGGGGTAGGGTGAGGGGAGCAGGAATTAAAAAACAAAACAAAAAACCTTTAGCGCACGAGCGTTCGTGCGCTCCTTCCTCTTTAAAAAATAAAAATGGTGGATGCAATGCCTCTCCTTGTGAGGTCATCGCATGTCACATGTAAACGGAGGAGGGATCTCATGTTAAACACAACACAAGATCTTCCCTCCTCTGTCGTGGGATAAAAGGTAGGTCTAGCTAAGGCCTCTGACTCAATATAAAGCAGCTTGCTATGTTCCTGTGTTCCTAATGGGACTTAAGTTATGAGTAAATTAAACCCTTCTGATTTCAATGTGTCTGTTCTACATATGGCTAAATCTGGATCTTACCCAACATATTTTTGATCTATGCAAATATAAATGTCCATCCTGGCTTCTTGCATCAGTGTTTGGAGCCATTACCCTCATTTCTGTCCTTAAAGGCCTTTCAAAGTTGGGAAGAATTCACTGATCTCTGAAATATGATCTAGAACATCAAGGCAGAATTCAATTATTACACCTTTAAAATATTCCAAGTACATCCACCTTCCCTCAACCAATGTTCACAAAATAATAAGCCCAGATGAAGAAATATAAGCCATTTTAGATCTTCTTCTTCTTCTTCTTCTTCTTCTTCTTCTTCTTCTTCTTCTACGACACTAATTTTATAGCTATTCTTGCATGTGGGGTCCCTGTCTATCCAAAATATAGTGATCCAATAGGTATTTTAATTTTCCTAGAACCCTTCCAGAGATTGTAAGTGCTCAGGCTAGAGTTTTTGGTGAGCATCCAAATGGAAGGTATTCCACAGTTAAGAAGCAGCTGTCAAAAGTGCATTTCTCTGAGTGATGGATGAACTACCCTCAATTTCATTCAAAATCAGCTTGATATTTACAACCTTTGTTGGAGACCATTTGGGTGGAAAGCTCATCTACTTCTGAGAGTTCTCTCTTAGCTAGTAATGCTGATGTACATGGGCCAATGAGGCAACACGTGTGTGGCTTATTATATTACCTTCATTCTACACCTGCCTCGCACATTGGCTGTAATAGAAGGATATCAGGTATGCCATACAGCAAACAGGAAAGAGGATAGGAAGGAATTGCAGGTATCATACTTCCTATTAAAAGTACACTCAGTGCTGGCCATTGTCACCACCTGCTATTACTCCTTAACCTCTTTCTTATCATTGCTACCACTTGCTTGCTTGAGAGAGGCAGAAAGTCAGTGAGCAAGTAGGCCATGACGTCTACTGTTGCTCCTTCTCACCACCACTGTTGTCTGGGCCAGAGCAGGAGGGTGTTGAATAAGTGTTTTGCAATGGTGAAGAGCGTGGGGGGATCTTGTCAGAGGGCCCCTGCCAGAGTATGGGTCCTTGACAGGTGCCCAACCATATCTACCCTTGACACTGGCCCTGGGTACATTGCTACTTCTGTGGTGCAACCTGTCAACCTTTAGGACTTGTGGATTGTCCCTCACAACTGTGAGAAAAAGCAACTTACCTATCTTCTTTGGAAGAAAAAAATGTTTATGATCTCCTTGCTGAAATAAAGATTATACTTAGGACCTCTTCACTTCCCTCTTGGTGGGGGTCCTAAATATGGAAAATGTGGGAGTGATCCACGTGATCATTCTCAGCCATCAAACCATTTTAGTCACATGTACAACCTGCACTGTCGGATCATCCCTCATGGAAAAGATATTCACAGTTTATTTATTTATTTTATGTATATCCTGACTTTTTTCCTCCAAGGAACCCAAGTTGGTGTGCATAATCCCCCTCTTCTCTATTTTATCCTCAGAACAACAACTCTGTGAAATAGGTTGGGGCAGCTAGTGGCTGCTATGTGTACAGATGCTGGACTAGATGGTCCCTTGGTCTGATACTACATAGCTCTTCTTATGTTCCTGTGCCCTCTCTTTAGATGTGGCATCCTTATTTATTTATTACATTTATGTTCTGCTTTCTTTCCTCCAAAGAACCCAAGGCAGCATTCCTAATTCTCTTTCTCTCCATCTTATCCGCACAACAACAACCCTGTGAGGTAGGTTGGGCTGGGAGTCTGTGACTGGGCCAAAGTCACCCAGTGAGCTTCCATGTCTGAGTAGGGGCTAGAACTGGATTTCCTGAGTCCCAGTCCAACACTCTAACTACTGCACCACATTGGCTCTCAGTTCTGAGAAAGTTCCAATCAAATTTCTTCCTAAATGGAAGACTGCAAGGAATCTTATGAGGAAGTCAGCCTCAGGAGCAGAAGTTTTCATTTGAGATCCCAATCAGAGGTGGACATTTCGCTGCTAAAAGGGACTTGAATCCATGCTCTGTAAGTAATGTGATTTTAATGGCTTGTATGCACTTGCTATATACGAAATCCATTTGTTTTTTGCATATGAACAGGACTGAACAGGATACAAATCCTGGGCAGCAGTTCCTGCAAGCCCAGAAGATAGCTATTTCTTGATGAACAGCATCATCCACAAGAAGATATTGGGAAGATTCTTTTTTTTTTTTTTTTTTTTTAAAGCACTTTAAATACATTATACTCTCTATTAAACAAGCAAACCTGGACCACACTTGGAAATGGTTTTGTGAATGGCTGATGAGAGAAAAGAATGCTGAGACCCTTCATAGCAGGGCCACTTGAAGCGAGCTGCTAAATCTGCAACTGCGTAGAGACTCAGACATGCAGTGTAAAAGCATCAAGTGGTGTGGGCTGGAGTTAATTGCTACCAGGTGGACCACAGTTGTGTAGTTCTGTACTATTTTAGACAGTGGCCTCTCAACTTTGGAGGATGCTAATTCTTCTGTACCATGTCTATAATGCATATGACACAAAGTGCACACATTAACTCTATAAACGGTTGACACTTTGATGTCCTCCACTCAATTACTTCATAGCAGGAAGAGTGACCTCATAATCAGACCTAATTCTGGATTTGCTTAGGAAACCACCTTCACAACCACCCCTTAGTAAAGAATTTAGCTGGAATTCATTCCATACAGAACTGTGGTCAATTCCACAGCTGGATGTGTGTGCTGGGTTGGGAAAAGTATGAGTGCTTGCCATGTTTTTTGTTTTGTTTTTTAATCCTTCTTTTCAAATGGCTGGAGGGAAAAACGCCAAGAAAAATGGTACATCATGGCGCTACTTGGTCAGCTGCCAAGATAAAGAGACGTGCAGATTTCTAGGGACGAGAGGCCATGAGAAAAGAATGTTTCCGTCTTTCAAGTGAACATCAAAATATACCAGAGGATATTTTTCATGCACTTGCCAGAGGTTTGATGGATCAGCAAAGGAGCACAAGTGTAGAAGTTAAATCAAATAATTAAAACTACAGCCCAAAGAAAATAAGGGCAGATGATGATGATGATGATGATGATGATGATGAAAAAAAGAACATCGAAGGTAAATATCACAAAACAAACAACTGTGGCTGAATTGTTTCATGCAAGAGTAGAGCATGAAGACTGTAGCTTCTAAAAGAAGTGGGTTTTCGTTTTGTTAGAAATTCCTTACAGAAAAGTGATTTTTAGATCATAAGGTAGCCAGATGAAATAGAGGATGAAGCTCTTGCACCTTAGTTATGTAGGGGAAAGAATTTCAGAAAAGGTAGCTTAGCTTCTACACACCTATTAAAGATGCAGGAGTTCTGTCTAGGGCTGTGCACAACCCCCCTGAACTACTTCGGATCCTGATCTAGACCTTCCGGGTCAGGCCCAAACCGGTTCGGGTCGATCCAGACACCCCCGACCCATGCTGGAACCAGATCCAGACAGAGATCCGGAGGTCCAGATTGATATTCAGACGCCATTTTGCTCCCCTTCCCCACTTACCTGCCTCCACGATGGATGACGGAGGCAGGTAAGTGGGGAAGGGGGGACAAAATGGCATCCAAATAAGCCCCCCTCCCCCTTTTCCCCACTTACCTGGCTCCATCATCCGCTACCTCACGGACTGCAACGGCAGTGGATAGCGGAGCCAGGTAGGCCCGCTTCCCCCTTCCCCACTTACCTGGCTCTGCTGCAGTACCGGCACGGACTGCAGCGGACGGCAGAGCTGGGTAGACCCATCCCCCCTTCCCCACTTACCTTGCTCTGCCATCCGCCGCGGTCCGTGCATTGGGTTTGACTGCCACCGCCACCTAAGGACGGAACTAGCCTAGTTCTGGCCTTAGGTGGTGGCGGCAGTCGAAGCCGCCACACGGACCATGTGGTGGTGGAGCCAGGTAAGCTCCCCTTCCCCACTTACCTCCCTCCGAATCTTTGGAACGGTCCGAATCGATTTGGACCATTCCAAACTGCTTTGGATCGATCTGGACCTCACCCGACCCACTCCAGAACCGGGTTGAGGAGGTCCAGATCGGCCCGCTCTGCTTGGGATTCAGGGATCTGAAACAGATCCCTGAACTAGGGGAGCACACCCCTAGTTTTGTCCTCTTTTCCATTGGGCCACTCTAGATCTTGAGCTAAATGATGAAGGATCATAAATTAAAAGAAAGAGTTCTAATCTTACTCCCAGGCACAGTAATGTTTAATTTTTATTGAGCATGTGTTAGGGCCATGAAGAATGCTGCTCTAAGACCCAGAGCATCATTAGATGAGTGTTTTATCACATGGTCATTACTTCCCACTCATGGATGTTTGCTGGAACTTTTGATGACAATGGAAGTAAGTGTCTGTCCATTTAAGACATAGAGGTGAAGTCTAACAGAGGGCAGGTAAAGGGGTGTGGTCATCTGGGCAGCCCTGTAGATCTGGATAGGAACCTTAGGTGGGTCAAATTTGGCCCACCGGGCTGAGTTCAACACCCCTGCTCCATGACCTATCTATGTTAGTGACCGTCACCACATCTTGTGGGCAGTGAATTCTATAAATTAAAAATGTATTGTGTGTAAAAAGTACTTTCTTTTCTCTGTCTACTATCAATCAATGTCACTGGTTAATGCCAAGTTCTAATATTATGAGAGACACAGAAAAAACATATTTCCATTCACTTTCTCCACATCATGAATACTTGCTGATCTAAATGCTCTTGAGCAGGCCAGCTTCAAGGACTGTTTATTTACTAGAGAATAGAGAGTGAATGTAAAGTTATTCTGACAGGAAGTGAGTAATAAGTAGACTCTGAGTACAAGATAAACCTGTAGAATTTGGGGGGAGTTATTTTATTTTTCTTTGTTTTCTGTTTATTTATATTGAAGTTCAATGGTACACTATTTTGCCGGGGGTGGGGAGGAAGCAGTGAGTCCAAATGGATAAAGCCTTATAAAATTCCAAATAAATTAACAAGTTCCATATGTATTTCTTGTTCAGAAGAGAAACAATATCCTTTTAAAAATGAAAAAATATAACCCCACAGGATTTGAGAAGTAACAGTTATAAGCCAAACCATGCAAGTAAAGTTAGGGAGATTTTCTATGAAGTCTAATAAGAATTTTATTTCTGTCAAGTATCTATGTTTTGCTTTTTTGTTGCTTTGTAGAGCTGTTGATATGATCCATGAGTTGTTTGGGGATTAAGTCATGCTCGCCAATAACATCTCACATGACAAGAGATTGAGGTGCCAAGTCTGTGTCCATGTGACCATCAGCAATGAAAGGATTGGCTTCTTGTCATTGTTTGAAAAGGAACAGAACCTTCTAGAAAAACTGAACCAGTGAAATTCTCAGCCTGGGAGGAAACCTGGCAAAAAGATGGAGAAGGTTCTGTCATCATGGATTCTAATCCAAATAACCGTTCTAAGGGGAAAACTCCCACTGGGAACTGCGGGTGTTGGAACAAGAGATCTTTTCCAAGTATTCTCAGTGAATGTCAACTTACAAAGTCTGAAGGCACAATTCCAGAGGTCTGAGGGCACACTTATTAGAAAAAGTCCCTAATCCATGCCTGAAAAAATACAGTAGAAACAGGTGGAAATACTGTCTATGCCTCTGTGTCATCTCTGGGACTAGAGCTCTGCTAAGAAAACCAGGGGGTGGGGGGAATAAAAAAAATACTTATTTAAGGAATGTCTCCTGTGAGCTCCTCTCGGATCTATTTTAGTGCTGAAACATTAAGCTGTTATCAATGGAAGCTGCTATGTGGCTCTGAGAGGGGCCACAACAATTACGTACTATTATTAGGGGCAAACTAGATGGGATATTAACAGTGCAACCTTGTGCATATTTGCTCAGATCTCAGCCCCATTGGATGCACTCCCAGGTAAGTGTAAACAGCATTGCAGCATTGCAGCATGGCTAGAACTATTTCTCTTTAAAAATTGAAGCTATGGCCCTTTCTACACCTAGAATTTTCCCAGGGATCATCCCTGGATCATCCCTGTGCATCCAAATGATGCACATGGGATCCCAGGATCAGGGAGGGATGATTCCTCAATTTCCCCGGGATAACTGAGACCTCAGTGATTTCGGTTTTACCCGCAGTCCCAGGACAATCCCGAGGACCGAGAGCAATGTGAGCGCTTGTCCTGGCTTTTTCCCTCTTCCTCATGAGTAGCAGGGGTCATTAGAGGAGAGGAGCCAGGACGGGGGGAGTCCAGGGCCATTGGGGGTGGGGTGGGGTACGGGGTCTGTTTAAAAAATATTTTTTACCTTAAGTTTCACTCTAGCTCCTGCAGTTTTTTAAAAAAATGGCTGCCTCCACTTGTGCGATGTCCCTCCTCTTTGGATGTCGCACTGGCCATTTGGACATGGGAGACGATACTGGAAGAAGGTAAGTCCAGGATCGCCCCCTCCCTCCCTCTACACCCATGTGGTGTAGAAAGGACCTATGTGAGAGGGGGAAATCAAGACCATGGGGAGGGCTGTTAACCCTTTCCTTCTATACTGCTGTCAAAATGAAAGCCAACCATCTGTCTCCACAGCCGCTGTTAGAAGCTTTCCTTGTGGGGTGAATATCAGCTTTTGGGGAGGAGCAGCCACAGCATGGGTGCATGGATTAACCCCCTTATGGTTCTGATGCTGACAGCTGCTATTTTAAAATGAGAACCAGACATATGAAATCATATCACATCTGGTGCCCTCCAGATGTGTCGGATTGGCTAGGAAGTAGAGGCGTTGCAGTCCAACGCCTCTGCAGGGCAACTGGTTGGGGAAAGCTGTGTCTAAGATATCCATGCATTTAACATATGGGGCCAGTTCTGATGTAACGTTCCCAGCTTGATATCCTAGTTAATAAACCAGCATTAAAACCATAGATTTGTTTCAGACCTAACACCTTTCAGACATAACATCAGGCATGCCTTAGTAACATCCCATTTGGAGTACTGTAATGTGTTCTACTTGGCGCTGCCTTTGAAAACTGTTCAGAAACTTCAGATGGCGCAGAATGCTGTGGCCAGACTGTTGACTGAGGCCAATTACAGGGAGCACAGGACTCCCTTGTTACAGCCACTTCACTATCTACCAGTCTGTTTTCAGGCAGAGTCCAAAGTGCTGGCTTTGACCTACAAAGCCCTATACCTGATAGATCGCCTTCTCCCATATGAGCCTCCCCAGTCCTTAAGATCTTCTGTAGAGGACCTTCTTTTGAGACTACTATTACCAGAAGTGCATTTGGCGGCAAAGTGAGAGAGGGTCTTTTCGGTAACCGCTCCCAGGCTGTGGAACTCCCTCCCAAGGGTGGTAGGTTTGCGCCCTCTCTGCTGTCCTTCCACCAACAAGCAAAAACTGCTTTATTTGGCCTGTAACTGCATCTGTTGTTTTGTCGTGAAATTGTTATGATTGTATTCTATTTTGTTTTCATCTGTTTGAAATTGTTTTTGTAAGCCACCTTGAATGCCATTTGGGGAGTGCCACAGCACCAACCTCACACAGAAGGCCTTGCCTAGCACACCCTTCTCAAGCCAAGCACCACCTCTTGAAAAGCCTGAGGAAAGGGTAAAAACAACACAAACTTTCCGCTATATGTAAGGGAACAAGGTAAAGGGTTTTGATAAATAGGTTCTATTGTTGAGGTACTGAACTGCAGGTGTATTGTTAGATGTTTTTACACTGTGTAATATAGCAGGTAATAAATCCCAGCTGACACGTGGTTTGTTGTAACAGAACACAAAGTAAAGTTTATTGAAATTTAACAGATCTTTGGTATTTCAATTTAGATCAAACCTACTTATTTTTATATTTAAAACAACAATCCCAAGTCCCTTAAAAATCCTATCTCTTCTCACTCCTCACGCCAAAGACTAAAACTCCCAGACTAAAACCAAAACTCAAAACTAAACTAAACGCACAATCCCCTCAACCATCCTATTTATATATATTTTCTATTTATTTATTACATTTCTATACCGCCCAATAGCCGGAGCTTTCTGGGCGGTTCACAAAAATTTAAAACATTCAAAGTATAAAACAACAGTATAAAACCATAATATAAAATACAATATAAAAGTCAACCAGATAAAAACAGCAGCAATGCAAAATTACAAATTTAAAACACCAAGTTAAAATGTATTTATAGACTGTTAAAATGCTGGGAGAATGAAAAGGTTCACCTGGCATCTAAAAGCATATAATGTAGGTGCCAAGCGAACCTCCTTAGGGAGCACATTCCACAGCCGGGGTGCCACAGCAGAGAAGGCTCTCCTCCTGGTAGCCACCTGCCTCACTTCCTTTGGCAGGGGCTCGCAGAGAAGAACCCCTGAGGATGACCTTAGTGGGCAAGTACATACGGGAGGAGGCATTCCTTCAGATAGCCTGGCCCCAAGCCATTTAGGGCTTTAAATGTTAATACCAGCACTTTGAATCGGGCCCGGACCTGGACTGGCAGCCAATGAAGCTGGAAAAGGACTGGCGTGATGTGGTCTCATCTGCCAGTCCTTGTAAGTAACCGTGCTGCCCTGTTTTGTACCAGTTGAAGTTTCCGGACCATTTTCAAAGGCAGCCCCACGTTTAACGCATTGCAGTGATCCAAATGAGAGGTTTATACTCCTCCCTTCCCCTGTCTCACAGCATCATCAGCCACACCCACTCAGCCAAACATTCCGCACTCACTAGACATACAAACCAGACATTATTAAGGGACACAAAGGTGGGTATCACCACATTGGGACCGCAATACCTGATGGAACGCCTCTCCTGACATGAACCTACCCGTACACTGCGCTCAACATCTAAGGTCCTCCTCCGAGTGCCTACTCTGAGGAAAGCTCAGAGGATGGCAACAAGGGAAAGGGCCTCCACAGTGGTGGCCCCCCGACTGTGGAATGATCTCCCCGATGCGGCTCGCCTGGCGCCAACATTGTTATCTTTTCGGCGCCAGGTCAAGACTTTTCTCTTCTCCCAGGCATTTTAACATTTTAACAGCATTTAACAATGTTAAGTTTGTTTTTAATGGTCTCCAGAATTGTTGTTTTTAAATGGATACTGTTGTTTTTATACTGTTGTTTTTATGTTTCTGATGGTTTTTTTAAATTTTGTATACTTCTTAATGTTTACCATTTTTAACTGTTGTAAACCGCCCAGACAGCTTCGGCTATGGGGTGGTATATAAATGTAATAAATAAATAAATAAATAACATAACGTAACATAAATCAATCAGTCAGTCAACAGGAGAGCCTACTTTAAACAAACTAGGATTTCTATGACCAAGCTAACACACAAGGGATTACATTATGTCCAAACCAGCCCTATGTCTACTTTGGCCGTTAGGATTGTCTTCAAATCAAACATTATTGAAGAAAAATAATACCTAGAAGTGAGACTTCTGAAGACTGGAAGCCTCATATCTTCCCATCAAAGGTTGCATTTAAAATTTATCTGCACATCCCAGTTGTAACTCAAAATCTTGAAACTCAGTTCTAAGCCGATGTGAGTCACCCATTCAGGTTCTCAGACCTAGAATTGGGATCTCATTCATTTCCTAATCTGTAAATGCCATTTGAATCTGGACTGCAGCTTTCATTCCAATGCCCACGAGACCTCTGGTATTCTGAACTCATTTCCTTCATTTTCATAATGCGCCGGACAACGTCTAAAACAATTTTCAAAGGCAAAAACTAATTAGGGCACCTCACATTTCCTGGAAAGCACAGCGGAGCGGTCATATTGTTCCGTTCATTGGGGACAGTTAAAGATCTCTAAAAGTCTCATGACTGCAGACAGAAAATGTATGTTAAAGGATTCTCAGAAGGAAACTTTCAAGGAAGGGATGCTTTGGTTGTCTCAATCTACTTTCTCTAAATAAAATGCAATCTCCTAGTTCAATTCTTGTGAGCAAAATCAGTGCTAATCACAACCTTTCAGAGCAATCACAACAGAAGGCGTTAAGGACAAAATGGGCATGAATTGAAAACCTTTTTTGCTCCTACAGTGAGCTTCACATGAGGGGTGATAAGAAAAGTCTGCATATTTGCTGCTGTTCTTTTCAATGGATTGGAAATTTAGGCCGTTGGAGATGTCAGGTTGACACATTTCACTAGTAATGACAGTTATTACTTAAAACATTTCAAAGGAAGCAGAATGCAGTGTTAGCAAGAAGGTTTTCACTTTGCAGCAGGATGATCAAAGAGTGTTATAATTTTGCCACATACTTTTCCAGACACTGATCTTATTGGCATCGGATAAGTTATATTCTATTGTTGCTTCTTCTGGAACATTTTGGGTAACTTAGCCCAATACACTTCCCACATGAAGGTTGCTTATAAACTGTCTCCATGTGGTGATTGTGCTGTATGTAGTGTTTTATACTGCTTGAGAAACTAGATCTTTGAGGATTCCAATATGAACTGACCTGAACCATGCCTTTCAGGCAAGTGGGTTAGAATATAGCTATGGATCCCATTTGGACACTTTTTCAAACATTGCAATGAGGTTCTTGTCCCCCAAAATGATGCATTTAAAAATGGATGGATGGCCTACCTGTAGATATGTACATTTTGAGAGAAAATATCACAGATGAATGCAGAAATGGAATGGAATGGTTTTAGGAGTGGAAGTGACATATGCCAGAAATAGACTAATAAATCCATCTTTATAATTTTGCTGGGCAGATTGGCCAGATATTCAAATTACAGGGAACACAGGGGGGTGGAGATTCCTTAGATCAAATAGCATCCAGAATTTTTTCAATTCACCCTTGCCAGCTAGTGCAAATCAGCTTGGAGAGATCCTTTAGGGTTCTGACTAAGAAACCTGGAACAGAATCACCAGCCCACTCACATCAGAACCACCAGCCTCCACTGTTCCCAGCCACAACTGTTGTGGTGGTGAATTATTCCCTCTGTGTCTGATGTTCAGGCATTACTGCTGATGCTTATGTGGCAAAAATGGTGTCATCCATGCACAAGAGGGAGGAATCAGCAAGCTCAGGAGAACTCTGAGGTTTGTGCAAGTAGAAAAAGTGTATATATATATATATATATATATATATATATATATATATATATATATGAATGCCAAATATAGCCCAGTGAATATTGCAGATGCTCAGTAGCCGTGGAATGCTAACTAACTCTCCAGTGGGCTGTGAGGGTGGAGGGAGGGGCAATGGAGGAGGTCATGGCTAACTGACCCTCCATATTAAAACATTTTCTTGCAATCCCCACTTGTCTTTCATATTTTCTTTTTCATTCCTAAATTAATATATTAACACACCAGAACCAAATCAGTTAGAGAAATAAGCAAGCAAGCCCATAGCATGTGTCAAAGGACTAGGGATTTCCATGTCTGTTTTGGGACTCCCTCTTTCATAACAAATTGTTGGGTCATGGCACTAGTCCATCCTCAAAGGCAGATGTTTGGTATTTTTTTTTTTAAAAAAGTAAACATGTTTGGCTTTATCATATTTATTTCTGTGCTGCTTGTTTCCATTGGTATTGCATAAAAAAAGAGAAAATACTGGTTTTGAATTATATTTGATTGTAAGAATATGTGTGAATTTTTTTAAAAAAAAGTCTAGTACAAAAGCTATCCAGACATTACATTAAGAAGTTGTTTTCAGGTTTTAATAATTCTTTACAAATGTTTAATGTGAGCTACTTTCCTCCAACGACTTGGAAATAACTCAGCTTCATTATGTTCTTTAAATGCAAAAAAACCACTGGATCAACTGAGTCTTAAAAAATAAAGAACAAACAATACATTTGTAACGCAACATCAAACAATTGTTCCATTGGCACACCTTCATAATGGATTCTTTATGCAAACTTTATAGCCTTTGTACCATTTTCTAGTTGTGCTGTTTCCAGTACATTTATTTCAATGAACACTGCTGCAAACCTTGTAAACAATTTTAAAGATTGGCCCCTTTTCCACAGGCTTTGGGACGTGCATTTATACCGAGAACTTGCATAAACTACCAGTTGTATAAGAAAACTGAGACATTATTTCTCTTTAAACTACAGCAGTTGCAAGGCCAGCAGAGATGCATATTGCTCACGATACTTTCCAGTGTTTATCTAATTCCCAATTGCAAGCTGTGGTTGCATTTTAGAAAGGCAAAAAAAGCAGAGGGATATTGTGATTTGCATCAAGAAGGGGAACCGTTGAGATCCTTCACCCAGATCTCAATGTAAACTGAACTCGAACTATTTAAAGATGGTTCACATGCCTTCCCCAAGGCCTTGGTTTCATCTATTCCAATGAGAGATACTCTTGCTAAACTTTATGTGATCAAGGGAAAACCAAACAACTTTCCCAATTTCTATGTCAAAAACAATAGAAATATTGGGTAGTATCCAAAAGGGATGCTCTACCTCTGTTGTCTCTATCGCAGTTGTGGGGCCCACCACTTGGATGGGTTGCACAACAGGCAAGTAGTGCTCCTTGAAGTAAGCACTCATTTCTGGAACCAGGCTAGTTAGCAGAGATCCTTCTGCAAATTCTGCTGACCTGCAGCCTTCTGGAAACAAGCATTTATCTTCTTTCTGATTGCTTCAAGAACCAGTAGGTTGCCATTGAACAAGCAGAAGTTCCCACTAGTGGGCAGACAGTACTAGGTACTGCCCACTTGTATTTTTAATATTTTAATTGCACACTATATATATATATATATATATATATATATATATATATATATATCACAATCCAGCCAGAGTATTATTCCCGGGTCACATTGCATTCGATGCGAGGGTTTAAAGCACATGCTTCAGCCTCTCACAATGAAATCAGAGGGAAATTAAAATGCCTACATTTGGCTAATCCATGCCTCCTAAGCCATCCAAGCCATGGAAGAATAAAAGGAAAAATATGGAAATTGTGTAGAACTGATCAACTATTCTACACTATTCAGAGCTATTAAAATGACACTCTCTTAGTACAAAGATTCAGCATGTGCGAGCAGAATAGAATCATGCCCACTATCCACCCCCCCCCATTATCCATGGCCTCAATAACCATGCACCTATCAGCCATGGCCCCCCAGTGACTGCAAGTTTAGCAGTATTGTAAAACAAGGATTGCATGTATACAGATTATGTGCATGGGTCTCTTTTCTCATTAAAGCTGCAGTCATGGCCTCTGGGAGTGTGGCCAGCAGGTGTTTTGGTATCAGATGATGTGACTATCAGGTGAAATCCCACTCACCCATTATGTGCTCACTGAATGCATCATGGTTTCATTTTAACAGCCCTTGATTCATCAAAGCCTACTGTAACTTAACTATGCTAAGAGAATTAAACCATACAGCAGAAGAATACTGTAGTCAAATAAAATTGCACTGCACAGAATGCAGAGAGGTATAGGAAATGCTCTCAATGTGCAGGGATGGATGGATCTTACGATTTGCTAAAAAAATGTATGAAAATGTATATGGATTTTTCATAATGTATGCCTTAATGTATATTTTTAAAGGGTACACATCTTTGGACTCATGCACTCATTGACTGAAGCATGTTTGTGTGCATTTTAGAAATGTACGCCTCACATTGTTCTTTGTCCAGTTTTTCAAATATCTGCATGTTGTTGAACAGATTTTGTTTTGTTTTGCGGAATACATTGCAACCACAGAAATGTGTGTATTTCTAAATGCATATTTCATCTGGGTCCATGTTTAGGTCTGAGAGATGAGAATTGGAGAAATGCATTTTTAAAAACATTTAAACCAAAGGTAGCTGTGTCGGACATAAGAAAAATTCAAACATGCATATTTGAGCAAAACCTTCAAATATGGATTTTGGGACTTTGAGCACAGTCCCTTTCCTTTCACATCTTTTTTAAAAAATGAACATTGTCCTTAGAGCCAAGACCTGCAACACAAACCCTGTTTATTTAGGCATAAATCCCATTGGGCCAGTCCGCATGATTGCAGAAAGGGAAATAATCCACAGTAGTTTATTTCCCACCGTACGTGCCAGCTGGATTTCCCTAATAACCCTCATCAGCACAGCTTGCCATGTCATCCTAATTCAGGTGGCATGCCTTATTTGGGGTGAGGGAGCAACCCTGAAATAACCTAGCAATAGCCCATGGGTTATTTGAGGGTTAACCACACCACAATCATGCAAACTGGGTCATTGAGTCCAATCAAGCTTCCTCCCAAGTGTTTCTGAATGACTATAGCCACTTGCAAAATAATGCCAAACACCTTACCTCATTTACTTTTCTGCAGGAAGAGCCCTTGCTGGGAACAAATGATCAGAGAGGGAGCTTTTGTTGTGTCGCCTAGGCAATCAGACAAAATTGCATTACATATTTTTCTTAGTCAGGCATGCCCACAGGCTCCCTTCTCCCCCCCCTTTTTTGTTTTTTGTTTTGTTTTTTGGAACAGCGAATCAGCCAAGAATTTGTTCATCGAAATAAAGGCAGACCTGATATACTCTCTGAAAAGTTTCTTGGTGAATTGTTCACTCATTTTCATGATTTCTTGAGAGAATCATGATGTGAGCCAGTCCTAACCCGGTGCCTGACAGGCAGAAATTCAATACATGCAAGTTTAGCTATCATATGAAGACGGAGGCACCACCTATGGATATTCTACCTGTTTAGCCAGAAGATTGCACCTTACAAAATAAAGAAGACATTTCAGTGTCTGTTGCTGTGGTACTGTTTACACACAAACACACCAGGATATCTGCCCAAAATCCAGAGCTAACTGTCCCTCCTACATGGACAGGGCTCTGAGGCTGAATGTCTCAGACAGTTTAATGACTAGCTTCCTGGGTTTTCACAAGCCACAAGCCATTGTGTAACTACTTTCCCAGATATATTATTCAGTGCTATGAAATTGGAGGGAAGTTCATAAAACATTCATCATGAAACTACCACAGGGAGAAAGTTGTTCTGGAATGCCCAGTCTCAAAACTATAGGTGACGACAGGAAGGCATTTTAAATTGTGGTGGGCAGGGAAGTCATCAGACATTTGCCTCACACTGAGGCATGGCTTACACATTGCGCAGAATGAAGTAGGAATGCCATGGCAGGACTCCGAAGTGGTAGAATGAAATGTACCTCCACAGCCCTAGGTGAGGGATCACATTATTAAGACACTCTCTTGTCTAACACTCTCCCTGCAAGTGGAAAACAATGGCAGAAAGGAATAGGATGATTTTCAACAGCCTGCCCTGAGATTTATTTTTTTCTACTTGAAGGGAGTTACATATTCCATGAGGTGATTAAAAAAAATCTATCCCCTACTTGCAGTCTGAAATAGTATAGTCTACTCCACTGTGCTGGTATTCTACCAGATCATTCTGGGTAATGTGTAGACCACGCCTCAGGTATTTGTTTTCAGGGCAGAGATGTTATACTTAAACTAGTGGAAACTGGTGGCCTCTGTTTCAATGGGGCAGTGAATCTGGTTTAGTTTTCTGTCAGAACTTTAAAGAAACACTTTATATGGCTTCAGCACTTTTGATAGCTCCTTTAGAGTTCTGACTGGTTCTAACTGAAACCCACGGTGGATTTACAGCCCCACTGAAATAGGAGCCTCCAGCCTCCACTGGCTAAAACTACTACCCTATTTAGAACACCTGTTTGTCTTCATCCTTAGTGTTGTTCTATATGTTATAGAGACTGGTAGGTTGATGTGACAGAAATTTCAGCTCTGCCATTTACAGGTGGGGGATTGACATATTTTTGAATGCTCCTTTCTGTGTTTTTGTTGTTGTTTGAAACACTTTCCCTGGATATAATAAAACATCACCTCAGGGGAAAAACATTTAATGCAGCCTCTTCCTGGTGTGCTAATTTACTACACACAGAGATCTTTTTAAATGTAGTAAATTCAAACATATTATTCCATCCCACCTGCATTTGAAGTGGTACAGTCTAGAACTATCACCTCATTAGACCAATCATGGGGGAATAATACATGGCCTCATCCACAACATCCCCACAATCCTCCCTTGCTGAGTTCGAAGGTCTAAACAGGGATTCTTCACATGTTCAGGTGACCACACCTAGTGCAGGTTCCCAACTGCAGGGAGGATTCTATGTGAGTTCACTCAATGCACACATGTAGGGTGCAGGGCCATTATACATGGCCTTGCTCTCCCTCCACATGTCATTTCCCCTCAATTTAAAAGAATGCCTGAGTAGGGCTAGTCTGTCAGCCATGGATATTACTTCTTTGTTATGTATATAATGGCTCCAAAATTCCCTAAAGTTATGGAATGCATAATTCTGAAAGTATAATCAGTGTGCTTAAGTATAGCCTCGGCGTTATATCCAGAAAATGATGCTTAGCGAAAAATATAATTAGTTCAATTGAAACCTTAAATAGAAAACACAGATTATTTTTTTCTTAGCAGTTTAAAACTATTTCACTCCGTTTCCCATCCCATCTGCAACTATTGCTGAGGGTGATGTCTCAAAGGAAGAAAAAAAAAAGATTAAAAATGCAACATCCTTGGAAAATGAAATTCTTTCTTTGTCCCAACTGACTGCTTCTTGACTATTTATTCATACATTTATATTCTTCTTCCTCAGTCTTGTAAATTTGACACAGCTTACAATAACGGGGTGGGGGGAATTAAAAGTCTAAAAAAGGTGGGAGGGAAGTACGAATTAATACATCCAATGATAATAAAATTAATCAGGCATGGAAAACCACAGTATGGAAAACATGATGAGAGGCATCCAAACGTATGTTGTTGCTAACTTCCCATATTAAAAGAGTAAGATATCCTGGCCATATCTCTTGCGTTTATGTTAATTCAAAAATAAATGCACATTTAAAGTTGTTTGCCTTTAGCTGACAATGTAGTGTAAAAGAAAAGAAAGGAAATCAGTTAGTTGGTATATGAACTAGCCAAACAGGACATGTAGAAAACTAGCTTGAGACAGAGGGGCCTTGCTAGACGAGGCCTTAGCGCGCTTTGAGACCCGGTTTCCCTGCTGTGCGTCCACATGACGCACAGGGGAATCCGGCCCCAGGCCGCACTAAAGCCTCCCTTAACACGCCATAAGCGAGGTTGCTTATGGCGCGCCTTTTCCACAGCCCCGGCCTGAGGCCGGGGCTGCGGAACATCCAGCAACTTCCATGGCTTTTTACGGCTACTCGCTTACTTGCGAGTAGCCGAGAAAGCCATGGACTGGACACAGCACTCAGCGCTGTGCCCATCGGGCCAGGGGGAGACATGGGGGGGGAAGGCCGGACCGGCAGGAGAGGGAGATGGCAGAGGGCAACACGGGACAATGGGGGAGGGCGGGCACAGGGCGACACGGGACGACGGGGGAGGGAGATGGCAGAGGGCGACACAAGGGATGGGACGGGGAGGGAGGGCGGGGAAAGAGGGGATAGGGGGCTTAATTTAAAAAAGGCTCCTACCTTGTCCGCAGTCGTTGGGGCATACGTGGCCCCTTTAACAAAACAAAAAAATGGCCGACGCTGCAGGGCTTCCGGAGTCCCTGCGCGTTGGCCGTCTAGGAGGCGGGGTGGCGGGCGTTAAAGTTAGCGCGCCGTCGCCCCGCTTCCAGGCCAGCTCAGCCGGCCTGTCTAGCAAGGCCCTAGGTTAGAACATAAGAAGCGCCATGCTGGATCAGACCAAGGGTCTAGTTCAGCACTCTGTTCACACAGTGGTCAACCAGTTCTCAACCAGAAACCAACAAGCAGGACATGGTGCAACAGCACCCTCATGCCCATGTTCCACAGCAACTGGTGTATATAGACTTAATGCCTCTGATGCTGGAGGTAGCACATAGCCATCAGGACTTATAGCCATTGATATAGCCTTCTCCAGGAATTTTAGTCGAACCCCTTTTAAAGTCATCTAAATTGGTGGCCATCACCACATCTTGTAGTAGTGAATTCCATAGTTTAACTATGTGCTGTGTGAAGAAGTCCTTCCTTTTATCTGTCCTGAATCTCCCACCAATCAGCTTTTTGGAATGACCTTATTGGGTTCTAGTCTTATAAGGGGGGGGGAGTCTCCCTATCCACATTCTCCACACATTGCATAATTTTGTACATCTCTATGGTTTAAACTTATTTATTTATTTATTTATTTATTTATTTATTTATTTATTTATTACACTTATATACCGCTCCCATAGCCAGGGCTCTCTGGGCAGTTTACAGAAATTCTAAAAATTGAGATAAAAACAAGTATACAAAGTTTAAAACTCTAAAACACAGAACATACACACATAAAGCATTAAAAACCGATTTAAAACTAAACATGTGGGTGATTAGGATGTGCCGTCATATGCCTGGGCAAAGAGGAAAGTCTTAACCTGGTGCCGGAGAGATAGCAGCGTTGGTGCCAGGCGAGCCTCATCAGGGAGATCATTCCATAGTCTGGGAGCCACCACATTTTCCATCACAACCTACAGAGTTGCCCAATATATCTGGGCTTACTCTAAGAAACAAGAAAACTGCCCTTTCAACAGGCTTTATACATTTAATAAACAGCATATAAGTTCAACACCAGACCTAACTCCTCACCATTTCTAGGTCACTACAATACCCTTAAGCAAAGGAGGGGCCACCACCTCCTATGCCAGTCTGTTCTACTGTTAGGAGGTTTCTCCTGATGTCTCCCTCCAATGTCTATGTGTTGGTTCTAGTACTGGAGCATCCAAGAAACACATCTGCTCCATTTTCTACATTGTAGCCCTTCAGATACTTGAATACAGCTCTCCTATCTCTCCTCTCTTCTCTAAGTTAAACATACACATCTCTGAAAAGTGTTCTTCATAGGATTTAGTTTCCAGACACCTCAACCATCCTGTCACTCTCTTCTGGAGATGCTCCAATTTGTCAACGTCCTTCTTCAAATGCAGCACCCAAAACTGGCCTGACCAGTGCAGAATAGAGCAGAACTATCACTTACCCTGTGTCAGGTACCATGATTCTGTCAATGCAGCCTAAAATCGTATTTGCTTTTCTAGCAGCTGCATCGCACTGCAGACTCATTTTTCTGTCCTGCACAAACTCTGACAAAGGAAATCTTCTAATCTACCTAGCAAATACACTGAATAATGCAGTATAATTTTTTATATTGCTCCTTTTACTTGTTAAATTGAAGCTTTTTTCTGAATTCTGCCTTCTGAGGCTGGTGACCATGGATAGATTCCCTCAATCCACCTGTCTTTCCTTGTTACCAGTTTCTCGAACTAGAGTATATTTCTTTTTAAACAGATGATGCTTAATACAGAGTGAATTATCTGGGGTAGACAGAGTGATTTATTTTGTAAAGCCGTATGTTGTGAGCTGAAATTGCTTTTTCTGCTACTAGCACGTGGCTTGCTAGAGTAACCCTGTTGATGCATAGCCCAAGAGAACTAGTGGAAGGTACAGCAGCAGCTGTGGCAATGTTAATACTTGATCACGACATTTGTGGCACTACTTATGAAGCAGGAGTGTCAGAAGATTGAAAACAAACATTTCCTTGGCCTTGCATTGTACGATTTTGAAGGAACTTAAAATCTCTGTTTGACCAACCCTAAATAACTTAAAGACAGCTGAAAATAGTTTCCAACTCCCACACAGTACTTCTGATCAGGGATTAATCAGAATAATTGCAGTTCTTCTCCTGCAAATTCAGCAATAAAGATATTACAAGGACATAAGAACAGACTTACAAGATCAGATATGAAGCTCACTATAAATCACGAATAGTAGCCAGTACAAATTTCCACTAAGGAAGCATATAAAATCTTCTTGACCAGATACAAAAGAGGGCAGGGCTCTGGCAGCTTTAATTGTTGAGAAGAGGGACTTTCATCAGGTGCTGCATGCATACACTGGACACCTGGTGAGCTTCCTTCTTCATCACAAGAGTTAAAGATACAGGAGCCCTGTTCTCCTTTCCATATGGTCACACTAGGAAGGAAGGAAGGAAGGACATAAAATGTACATGGGAGGAAGTGAGGGGGGAATTAAAATATATCACCAGAAAAGGTGAGGAACAAGTAGAGTGCTGAAGGGTGAGAGAATGGAGCACTATTGTGGAGGAAAGAGAGTGAACAAGCATTTTGGGGTCCTCCAGGGTTGTGAGGGCATGGACCTCTTCCTGGAAGACCAGCCCTAGTGGTGCCATTGCTGTTGCATTAAAGCATTGAGCAGCAGCAACCAGGTGCCAGGTGGAGCACTGGTCATGTGGCAGTGAGTTGCTGAAGGATAGCTCTATGGCACTGTGGGTGCCACACAATGGGCCTGTTCAGACGATACACTAAGCCATGTTTAGGCCACTAACACTTTTGCAGCAAATAGTTAGTGAGCATGTTTAAACCATGGTTATGTAGCCACCATGGTTAGGAGTGGTTCACATGATACAATAAGGCATAATGTTTAGCTCAAAATGCTTAACCACCATGGCTTAGTGTCTTGACTGAACAGGGCCATTCTGTCTTACAGACCCTAAGTTAGCCTGTTGCCCTCAGAGGCAGTGGAGGGTTTCAATGTAAAATTCAATTTCCAAACCAGTCAGCTTCTATACTGGGTGTATGTTGGGGGGGAAGCATTTCATCCTTGACCCCAGGCAACCGATAATCTTGGGCCAGCCCTGATGAACAGTATAAAAGTGTTTCAGCCAAGTCAAGTCAGGGATACGGCAGTAGAAATAGAAGGGGCAGAAAAGGGAAAAAGAAAAAGAAAAAGAACACCGAAAAGGATCTGAAGAAAGGCTTAAATGGTTCATGCTTTTTCATTCAGAGAGAAATAGTTGACCGACGGGGAATGTGGTTGTGGTCAAAGATTATTAAATCATGTTTGGAAGAGAATAAAGAGCAGGCTAGAAGAAATTATTCATCCTCTTTCAAAATGCACAAACTCAAGGTCATCCAATAAAACTGGTAGGCAGCAGGCATGCAGCCAATTCAAAATGGCACCAGGAACTTGGTGGCATATATATATATATATATATATATATATATATATATATATATATATATATATATATATATGTGTGTGTGTGTGTGTGTGTGTGTGTGTGTGTGTGTGTGTGTGTGTGTGTGTGTAATGGGCGTGGGCCAGTGGTTCTCAGCCATGGGAGAGAAGTCCACTATGCTCTCACTCTGGGGTCAGGCAGAGGTGAAGTAGAACCATGGATCGAACAGACAGGCAAAGCAGCCCCAAAGGCAGGCAATACAGGTAAGAATAGAATAGCAGATAGTGACACAGCTGGATCCAGGTTCCAACAGAAGTTGGCCAGGACCTGAGGGAAAGGAGAAGATGGCGCCTCCCAGACCCAGAAATTCCATCTACAGAACTGGACTGGTAGTTGGATCTTATTTTAGCACTGGTGATGGGACAGTGTTCTCTTCTTCACCTAGGACAGCAGACTAGCTTAAGGGGTGGAATGCAGGCTACACACTGCTCTGTTCTTCAACATTTCACTGTTTCTGCCTAGCAGCACCTACCAACTGAGACAGCCGCCTTATTCTGCCTAATGGTAAGGCTGCTTTATATAGGGTGACCAAATGAAAAGGAGAACAGGGCTCCTTTATCTTTAACAGTTGCATTGAAAAGGGAATTTCAGCAGGCGTCATTTGTATATATGAAGAACCTAGTGAAATTCCCTCTTCATCACAACAGTTAAAGCTGCAGGAGCTATACTAGAGTGACCATATTTAAAAGAGGACAGGGCACCTGCAGCTATAACTGTTGTGATGAAGAGGAAATTTCACTATATTCTCCATATATATAAATGATACCTGCTGAAATTTCCTTTTCAATACAGCTGTTAAAGATACAGGAGCCTTGTCCTCCTTTTCATATGGTCATTCTAGCTTTATAGCAGTACTGAAGTGCACTAATAACTGCTGGAGCACATTACACATTCCATGTATTTCTTTCATAGTGTTATTTCATGCTTTTTAATTCCAAATTATCCAAAATGCTGCAACAAACATCATGGTGTATCCTACAAGGTATAAATACGCAAGTGGGGTTCTGACCTTAGCTAGACCTAAGGTTTATCCCAGGATCATCCCGGGGTCATCCCTGTTCATGTAAATGACACACAGGGGTTCCTGGGAGCAGGCAGGGATGACCCCGGGACGATCCTGGGAGAAACCTTAGGTATAGCTAAAGCCACAGTGTTACCCTGATGGGATCAGCATGATTTGACCCAAGATGTAGATCTGGCCTGGAATAACAACACACAAAGAAGCTAAAGATGCACTTGAACATTGTGAAGTTATAATATTTGTCCAAGAAACAGGGGAATTGTCAAAAGCAATGGTCTCTAACTTTTGAATAAGCCTGAATATTCCAGAAGAAGCAAGCAAAATATAATTGTTTGGGTCTTTTCTTTTCATATGTCTTTACGAATAAAAAGACCATGTACAAGAAAGCAATGATTTTCAAACTCCCCAGGTCTCTCATGTTGAATGTTGGTCTCTGCAAAGGTTTGTACTGCTTTTGCATTTGTAAAAGCTACTACAATAGATCTGCGTACTTGGAAAGTCAAATCTAAAACCAGCCAAGATTGCTCAAACAGGAAAAGGAACTCCAAGGATTTTAGAGGAAATGACTCCACATTTTAAATGTGCAATAAAGTCTCCAGTTTGGGAAGTTTAGCATGGTGTCAGATTTCATTCAGAACATTCGTTATGACCGACAATTATCTAGAATGGAACTTAAGCACAGGCACAGAAGTGAAAAATAAAATAAAAAACATGTTCTTTAGAAAATGTTCAGGCAGCTGGTTAATAACCATGTGTATTGTGAAATGTGTCAGGGCTGCATGGTTGATTGTGCTGACATCTCCATCTCCCAGATCTAAATATTTCTAAATTGGAGAATACATTTAATTCATAGTACTTTCTTAGCCCATGGAATTCATAACATCTGAATTAATTTAAACTCAGGCCGTTGATAGACGAGGACTTAGCCTGGTGCGAGGCCTGGGCTCCCTGCTGTGCGTGCAGATGACGCACAGGGGATCCTGAGGTCAGGCCAGGCTAAATTCTCCCTTGTGGCCCGGCTGCGGAAGGTCTAGCTACTTCTGTGGCTTTCCCTGGCTGCTCACTTACTCGTGAGTAGTCGGGAGAATCCACGCACTGGGCACAGCACTCCATAGGAGCGCTGTGCCCATCGGGCTGGGGGGGGAATCACGGGGGGGGAGATGGGGGCCGGGGGAAGAGGGGAGCCAGGGTGGGAAATCATGGACAGGGGGTGCACGGAGGGAGCATTGGACATGGCGGGTGGGTGATCGGGCGGACATGGCAAGTGGGCTGGTGAGTGGGCAGGGGGGGCATCAGACATGGCGGATGGGGGAAGAAGAACGGGGCCAGGGCAAGGAGATCGGGGATGGGCGAGTGAGCAGGAGCCAGGGCAAGGAGATCGGGGATGGGTGAGCGAGCGGGGGCAGACATGGTGAGCGGGGGGAGGACGGGTGAGTGGGGAACCCTTTATTTTTTTTAAAAAAAAAAAAGCCTTACCTTTCCGTTGGTGTGCTCCTGTGCAAATGGCCCTTTAATAATAATAATTTAAAAAATGGAGGACGCGACAGGGCTTTCCCTTACCCCGTCGCGTGTTATGTCTAACTAGGGGCGACGGCCCGTGCTAGCTGCAGCGCGGCCTCGCCCTGACTCCCCACCGGATTATCAAGTAGGTCTAACAAGGCCCTCAGTTACCCCCAGCTTAACCGGTTTAGTGACCTGTTTAGGGGCTTTAAAACAGGTCACATTCTCCCACTTTGGAAGCCTACAAATAACAGGTAGCATTTCCCCCCCAGTTAGTTCTTTACAGGGCATGATTCATGCTCTTTCCATACTAAGCTCTTACAGGAAAACTTGCCAAATCTCTACTTTCTCATTCTTTAGCCAAGCCGCAGTGTCTTCATCTATTGCTCCCAAGATTCTTAGCCCTTCATCCAACATGGTTAGGG
The DNA here is from genome assembly GCF_023053635.1 of Elgaria multicarinata webbii. Lineage (NCBI taxonomy): Eukaryota > Metazoa > Chordata > Lepidosauria > Squamata > Anguidae > Elgaria > Elgaria multicarinata. The sequence goes on along the minus strand of NC_086171.1, from coordinate 28,555,494 downwards.
AGAAACCTCGAACTGAATGCACAGTGTTTTGTACTGAATTAGATGGCCTGGGTTATTTGTAGAAACCCATTTGATTCGTCTAGCAGTTGCTCACTGTAACAGCTTAGTGACACAGTGGTTCAATAACATATCATTGTGGTTGGACAACATCCCAGGGCATATACTAAAATGTTTTGGGAGCCTGATTAATTTGTTCATTTTTTTTAAAAAGAGTAATGAGCCAAGACCCATGTTCCCAGAAATGATATCCAAGACCACATCCCCCATGAATAAACATAGCAAGAAGACCCAACAGAGCTGATGTAAAGGAAAATATACCTCACTAGCACTGAATCAAAACTGCTCATTTTTTGTGAACCTTGTTTGGCAGTTCCAAAATACCCCTTTTCAACATTTCTTGTGAAATTGTTTGTTCCCTTGACTTCAACAGGCTCAGGTTATAGGAAGTCAGATTCTGGCTGGACATTAGGAAAAACTTCCTGACTGTTAGAGCAGTATGACAATGGAACCAGTTACCTAGGGAGGTTGTGGGCAATCCCACACTAGAGGCATTCAAGAGGCAGCTGGACAACCATCAGTCAAGTATGCTGTAGGGTGAATTCCGGCATTGAGGAGGGGGTTCGATTTGATGGCTTTTTAGGCCTCTTCCAACTCTACTATTCTATGATTCTAAGTTCACTACATGCATTTCTGATTAGGCAAGGTCACTCACTTGATTAATTCTGGAATCAACAAGCAGGACAGGATGCAACAGCACCCTCCCACCCATGTCCCCCAGCAAATGGTGTAGGGTTACTGCCTCTGATACTGGTGGTAGCACTTAACCATCATTACTAGTAGCTATTGATAGTCTTCTCCGGGAAGAGGAGAAAAACCATGCTTCCTGTCACTACTTCTCACTTACTATTTCATAACCGCACTATTTTATAATTCAGAAAGGGTAGCTAACTCAGCACGGGTAGTAGTGTCTCAAATTCTTACCACATCTGTTGATGCTGAAAGGTCTTTGTGTTCCAAAGTCAACAAATCAAAATGGATTGATTTACTACATCAGATTAGCAACTACACTTGGACAAGTTTTTTCCCCCTTCCAAAAACCATTCTTCTATCAAGGAACTTGCAAAAGTTGGCTTTCCTTATTTATGAAACTTTCGTTTCAAATCAGTGTTTTTTAAACCACAGATACAATTTGACTTTTGTGGATTTTCTCTAGAGTTTCTGTTTGAGTCAGCCATTGGAGGCAGGATTCTGGCGTATGCTGCTCTTATATTTTTTATCATGTTCTCCACTCTGGAACATATATATGCAGGAGAGAGATTTCTAGTGCAGCCTTTCACATCATCTGATATTACTTATATCCTGCGATATCATGTCAAACTAAACTGCAAGTAGCTTATCTAAAATAGTGGCAAATATCCATTAATTCCTTTCTTTTGCGATAAAGCTTTTTTAAAGGAAGGAAAGAAGGAAGGAAGGAATCTTTTGTTAAGGTCACCATCCTCTCTCCCCTTCCCCACCCCCACAACGGTGCTTGATAAATTATTTCTTTTCACTTTAATCCATTTTTTATTCTTCTTAAAAAAAATATCTCTCCTTTTATCTCCCTGGTGTCGCTGAAAATAAATCCTTCCTAAAGCTCAGCTTTATTATCATAAGAGCAGTTGCCTCTAGTACATGGATGCTTCTTCTCTGAGTTAATGAATTAGAAAATGAGCAAGCCGTGATTTGAAATTGCCTAATTGTTTTAACTTTAAAAATCTATGTATTAATGAATTCCATTAATTCAGCTGCCATTTATTGCCTTTGACATATCCTCTGGTTGATTTCTCTTGGTGCCTGTGCTTTAGTGCTCACTGCATGAAATGAATGAATTGAAGGGATACTCCTGGGTATAGAGGTTCGCACTCATGTTAATCACAGTTACTTTTTAGTATTCTCATATAACTACCTTGAAGGCTGTTGTCTGAAAGATGGGGTCATAGTTATCTAAGTCGAATTCCAACTTTGGAATGCTCTCCCCAAGTGAGGCATGCCTGACACCAAGTCCAATGTCTTTTGGGCACCTTTTTATTCTCTCCAGCCTTTGACATGCTTGGTTTTACAATATTTTACCATGCAATTATATACATGGGCCATAGATAGATGAGAGCTTATCCTGGGTATTTCCCCGGGATCATCCCTGTGCATCCGGGTGATGCACAGGGGATCCCGGGATCAGTGAGGGATGATCCCTCCATTTCCCTGGGATTTTGCCCTACCCTTCTAGCCTCCCCAGTCTCAGGCTGATACCAAGACTGTGGAACATGTGGCTGGGCGTTGCGGTTTGTCCCAGCTCCTTGTGAGTAACCGTGAGGTTCCAGGAGCTGTGCACGGGGCACAGAGCTCCTCAGGAGCTCTGTGCCCATCAGGGGTTGGAGTGGGAAATTGATTTTTGTAAAAATCCTCTTACTTTCTGTGCACAAGTGTGTGTGCGCTCCATGTTCTTTAAAATAAAAAATGGTGGCCACAATGTCACACAATGTGTGTAGACAAGGACAACGATCTCATGATCATAGGCATAGAATTTGGACTTGAAGTGATAGACTCTGGAGGGTACAGATTCTCAGCTGAAGCCTCTCCTGTGTGAACCTTCTCCCCCACTGGCTCTAACTGCCTGGTGTTGGGCTCGGCGTCTTCTGAGTCTGAATCTGTTTCTGATTGATTACCTGCATCACCTGCTCCCAATACAGGAGCAGTAGGGCTATACATGACAGCTGCAGGTGCCCTGCCCTCTTTTAAATCTAGTCACTCTAGTATAGCTCCTGCAGCTTTAACTGTTGTGATGAAGAGGGAGTTTCACCAGGTTCTCCATATCTACAAATGACACCTGCTGAAAATCCCTTTTCTACACAACTGTTAAAGATACAGGAGCCCTGTCCTCCTTTTCATATGGTCACCCTATATACTATAGGATAGTTGTACAGACTGACCCATTCTTCCCTAATTTTGACTAGACATTTTCAAAAGGCAACTCTAGGGGCAAATTAGGATCAGTGATTTGCTCAGGGAAAGCATCTGATAATAGGTTTCTGGCAAATAGTCACAAATGGTACACATGAATGACGAGGACCTTGGTCTCTGCACTCAAGGGAGCTGTGGGCTTCTGTTACTTTAACAACATCTTCCATAAACCCCATGGCCTTTTTTTAGAAAACAAAAACTGAAGGGTATGTCAAAAGTATAAAAAGGGGAAAAGGTGGAAGGGAAATGCTGGTGGGCAAATGGAAGCTCTTGGGTGCACCTAAAGTAGCTCTCTGGATCCTAGCCATGCTTTCAACATGTGTTTAGCTCAATTGATGCTAAGAAGAAGAAAATATGTTTTGCTGCAGTGGATGTTTAAACACATGAATTTGGGGGTTAGGCCTAGACATTGAACTGATGTATCTATTATCACCAGCAAACATATTACTCTGTCACACCCTGGGAATGAATATATACATATACATATATACATACACACACACTTTCCCCCCGTTTATCTTCCCTGGGGAATTCTGCAGAGGAGGTAGCTATTTATTTTAGCACTATTAATGTTCTCCTGCCAGAAAGAAGCAATGCAAGTTTAATAGTGCATTATTTCTGTGTCTCAGGGGAAGAGGAAAGGAGAGGATGGAAATATGTTTATGAATGTAATATACTTTGGATTAAGTTATGAGGCTCTTTTATCAAGGATGGCCTTGTTACAGATGTTACAAGCACCTGTTGAGGATGAAAGGAATTAGAAACAGCAGCTTGTGCTGCTCTTACAACTGGGCCTTCTATCAACGCTCCAATTTGAAATCCCTTTTACTCAGAACCTTATTATGGAGAGGCAAAAGCAAGCTTCTGGCTGGAAATTGGAAAATAGGCGCCGCTCTTCATGACAACTGTATTCTCCCCTTCTATTAATTAGTTTTAATAATTTCTTTGATTTATTCATATTCTTAAAGGGGCTTGCATGTTGTTGTAAGCACTGGTTCTCATTCCATTTCTTTCTTTCCAACATCAAAAGAAGGCTTAATTATTTCTGAATCGCTCCTAGTTTGATACTTTCCTTCAGTTACATGAGGGAAAGTAAATCTTAGGTAGGGATGTCCATCCTTTTTGGGAGGGGGGGGTCAGGCCACAATTTATGCAAATAGAAATTTCTGCAAATTGTGGCCAAAAATTTGTACACATTCGTATAATTTGTGCAAATTACAGCCACAATTTGCACAAATTGGGGCCAAAATTTCCGCAAATGGGAAAATGCTGAAAATCTGCTAACTGGCCTGACTTGCTGCAGACCAGTTAGCAGAAAATGGGAATAAGTCAGGCGGGGGGAGTCCAAGCTGATGAAAGTTGGTAGAGCTCCACCCCCACCCACCCCAAATGGATTCCTCCAACATACCGAGGTTGAGGTGGGTGACTTTCCCCAAGCTCACAGTATTTTGGAACAGTAATGACGATGAGCAAAGTACAGAACACTTATGGAGGGGAGGTTCTTGTTCCCCTGTAGAGTTCTAAATTGGCTCATAATAGCTTCCGCCCCTCCAAGCCCCCTTAACTGGTGGCTGTCCTGGTGGCTACTGCTACCATTTTGCTGCCACTGCTTCAGCACTGGGAGGGCTCTCTTTCTGTGCAGGACCAGGGAGGAAAATCTGTCAGTGTCTCTCAGTTTACCCCTCTTCTTCCTATTCTATTTTCAATTTAGAGAGGAGATTTTCCTATTTAAGGGAGAGCAGCACATTTCTAATTGAAATTAAGATTGAGAGCGTGTAAATGGACTACAGCCTGACCTGTTATTCTTCCATTCAACATAATGTAGATGGATGATTTAATCTAGGTTTGGGACCTAGTTACTTGAAGGACTGCTTCCACCCATATCAGCTTGCCTGGACTTTAAGATCAGAAAGAGAGGCCCTTCTCAGTTGCCCACCAGTGTGGGCAATTAGGTGGGTGTCCACTTAGGAGACGGCCTTCTCTGCAGTGGCCCCAAACCTCTGGAACAAACTCCCATCCTTATAGGCTTTCAAGAAGGCCTTAAAAACATTTTATTTTACCATGGCCTTCCCATGATGTATACTGTTATTGCTGCTATTGTTGTTCCTGCTGGTTTTATTGGTTTAATTGCTATTTTATTGTGAACATGATTTATTGCTTTTAATATTTTATTACTTTTAAAATGTTAAGCATTTTATTGTTGTACGCTGCCTTGTGAGGGCATCTGCTCTGAAAGGCAGCCAAGAAATCTATATAAATAAATGTAGGCATCCTGGTGCCCTCCAAATGTTTTGCATTATAACCCCCATAAACCTCAGCCAGCATAGCAATGGCCAGGGATTAGGGAGTTGTAGTCCAAAAATGTCTGAAGGGCACCAGGTTGTCTGCCCAATTTACAGATTAGTATGATGGGTGTAAAATGGCCACTTAAAAAAATCCCCCCAAAAAAGAGGAATTGCATCTCCAATAAAAAGGACAAAAGAGGATATACATTTGCATATGCTACTTTATACTTATAGATGCTAATTTAGACATAATTATTATAATTTAAATAGAAATTAAATTCACATTGCTGTGAATTGCCTGGGAGATTTGAAAATATGAGAAATGTTTTCTTATATAAGTCTATAATGGTATGTATTTTATATGTAAAGCTTGTTATTTTAAGAATATGTTTTAGTTTTAAATACGAATTTTAATTAGTGATCATTGTATTTTTATGTAACTTTATCTAAGTTTTGTTACTTGGTTTTGTGCTAAAAGAAAAGAAAAGTGGAGTCCTTAAGCTTACCCTTTATCCCACCTAAAGCTTACATGGGCCCAGTCTGATTATAACTCATACTGCAGTGATCGAGGTTAGGCCCTGATCAATATAAAAGCTTGATTTCTGGTAGCTAATCCTTGCTTAAAGCCTAGATTAAACCAAGGCGTTAGCCAGACCTACCTGCTATTCCGGGACGTAGGCAGGAAGATCTCGTGTTGTGTTTAATGCGAGATCCCTCCTCTGTCTACATGTGACACAGGACGACCTCAGAAGGAGAGGTGTCGCATCCGCCATTTTAAATTTTTTTTTAAAGGAACAGCAGCGCATGAACGCTTGTGCACTAAAGGTAAGTGTTTTTTTAAATTTAACTCTCTTTTCCCGCTCCCCCCACCCTACCCCCAATGGGCGCAGCGCTCCTGAATCGCACAGAGCCGAGTCAACCCGTGACACGTTCCACGGTCTTGGGCTCCCGAGACCGCAGAAAAACCGGGGTCAAAGGGGAGGGCTATATCCCGGAGCAAGGGAGGGATGATCCCTCCCTGATCCTGGGATCCCCTGTGTATCATGTGGATGCACGAGGACGATTCCAGGGTTCACCCCGGGATAAAGCCCTGTCTAGCTAAGGCCCAAGAATGTACCAAACACAGGGCTTGGTATAGAGAAATTTCACCCACTGCCTTGTCCACAAATGCCTCCTAGTTGACCACTGTTGGTTTTACTTCTAAGGCTGCAATCAAATACACACCTACTTGGAAATAGGCCCTGATGAACTCAAAGGGATTTATTTCTGAGTAAATGTGCATAAGACCAGGCTGCATGTACGTGTGACCATCATGGGTATAGTTGAAATGGAAGAATGACTGTGGAAACTAGAATATATTTCTCTCTCACAAATGATGCTTTCAAAGCTGTCCGTATTAGCAGCCAGATTTTTCCTCTGAGATCTAAGGCCTGTGATCTATATCTAGGGAAAATAATTCTGGTAAGCTGGAGCCGGAGCCCACAATTACTTTAACTGATATAAATCAGGAATAATTGTCTTAAATTAAAATGATTTATTTTAAGTAGTGTAAACAGGCAATAATGAGATGCAAGCATTTTGCAAGAGGAGGAGGGTTGTTTTTTTAAAGCCACCTCAGTGTCCGACTTTCCTGGGTCTTATCATGCCTGTCTGAAAACTCTGCAGTCGAATTTAGATATTAGAGATGGGGAGGGGGGAATCTAGACTGCTTGGTATGTGATGATGAAATCCGAAGATTCTGTCTTCCAACCACTTACTTCTCGGATAGTCTGACTGATGTTTGACTTCTGAGTATTACTAGTGGTCTTGTACAAAGAGCTTTATCTGAAGCCCACAGAAGTCACTAGGAACAACCATGAAAACGTTTTGAGGAATGTTTGACTGTAGCATTGGTGATAGATAGACAGATCACAGCAGAGTGAAGGCATTCATAGACAAATTGGGGCAATTTGACTATGAATGGATTAAAACCAAATTAAAAGAAGGCATACTTAGGGCTTTGCTAGACCTGCCGGTATAAGCCGGCAGGGAGGCGGGGCGATGGCGCGCTGACGTTAGCGCGCGCGCCCGGGGCTTCCAGACCCCGGACGCGCAGGGACCTCGCGATCCCTGCAGCGTCCGCCATTTTTTTTTCAGTTTAAAGGGGCCATGTGCGGCCCGAAGTCTGCGGAGAAGGTAAGGTTTTTTTTTAATTTAGCCCCCCCACCCGCTGCTGATCCCTCCCCATAGGCCCCTGCCTGCTCGCTCGTCCTCCCCGCATCCGCCATCCCCGATCCCGTCCCCGATCTTCTTCCCCCTTCCTCGGCAGCCCCATCCCCGATCTTTGCCCCCCTCCCTCAGCAGCCCCATCCCCGATTTTTCCCCCCTCCCTTGCCATCGTCGATGTTCGGCTTCCCCCCTCTCTCCTGGTGGGTCCGGCCTTCCCCCTGCCCCTCTCCCCCCCCTTGGTATCTCCCCCAGCCGATGGGCACAGCGCTCAGCGCTGTGGCCAGTCCGCGGCTTTCTGCGGCTACTCGCGAGTAAGCGAGTAGCCGCAAAAAGCCACGGAAGTAGCTAGACGTTTCGCAGCTCCGGCCTGAGGCCGGGGCTGCGAAAAAGGCGTGCCATAAGCGACTTTGCTTATGGCGCGTTAGGGGAGGCTTCAGCGCGGCCTGGCGCTGGATTCCCCTGTGCGTCATCTGGACGCACAGCAAGGAAACCGGCCCACAAAGCGCGCTAAGGCCTCGTCTAGGAAGGCCCTTAGTAAAAAAAAACCTGCTTAGTAAAAAAACACAACCCTTCTACCTATAGAACTTCTAGAGCCATAGTGGATTTGGGCCATTGGCCAATGAGTCCTTGTGCATGCAAACAAAGGACTGGTCACACACAGTACAGCTTCTGCTTATGTTTTTCCTTAATTGCAAGTATCTTTATGGTTTTCAGGGGGGCTCTTTTTGCTGGAAGAGATTGCGACTATCCTAATAGGATAGTGGCTACACTCCAGTAATCTTTGTTGTAGGGTGACCATATGAAAAAGAGGACAGGGCTCCTGTATCTTTAACTGTGGTATAGAAAAGAGAATTTCAGCAGGTGTCATTTGTATGCATGCAGCACCTGGTGAAATTCCCTCTTCATCGCAACAGTTAAAGCTGCAGGAGCCCTGCCCTCTTTTGTATCTGGTCATGCTAGGCAGGACTCCTGCAGCTTTAACTGTTGTGATGAAGAGGGAATTTCACCAGGTGCTGCATGCATACAAAAGACACCTGCTGAAATTCCCTTTTGTATACAACTGTTAAAAATACAGGAGCCCTGTCCTCCTTTTCATATAGCCACCCTACTCTGCCTCCAACTCCCTTTTTGCAACTAAAGTCACAACCCTATTCATGTTCAGACAGAAAGGAAGTCCTACTACTCTCAGCATTCCCCAGCCAGCATGGCTGGGACTTGTATGACTTTTTAAAAATCTAAATATGCATTGGATTTTGCCCTAAAATATGATGGGGAGTTTTTCAGGGTCTGGCACTATGTAAATGTGCAGCTTCTCGAATTTGGATAAAGCTAAAAAGCAGCTTGCATAGGATAATATTCTTTGGGAAATGTAATCAAATGAATAATGATTCATTAAAAGCATTTATTGTAATGGTTAATTAATTTGTTTTTAGCAATAGGCCTCTCTCCCTCCTCCTTCCCATAGGGCACAATCCTATGCATATTTAAATAGAAAAAATGTCCAATGTCTCTCAGCTTTCCCCAGCTGGAGAATGCTGAGAATTGTAGGACTTATTTCCATCTAAACATGCATAGGATTGCACCCTTAATTATAAATCTAATATGTGTGCAGACAAAAGATAAAGCAGTTCTATTTATTTTATTTCATTTTTAGTTTTTGCTTAGAGCTATGCCAAATATTTTGTCAACAGAAATGCATTCTCTCCTTTGAAATCTCATGGTTTGATTTCAAACGTGAAAATAGTGGGGCTGAAATATTCACCAGTTCTCCCCCACTCCTTGAAATATTAACCTTTGTTAACACTGAAGAGCTTTTTTATTCTCTCAGAATTTTAACAGTCTATAAATTTAATTTTAACTTTGCTGTTTTAAACTCATATTTTAAATTTGTATTTCTGCACCGCTGCTGATTTCATCCCGGTTGTGCTTTAATATTGTAATTTATATCATGTTGTTATACTGCTTGGTTTATACTTTGAATGGTTTTAATTTTTGTGAACCACCCAGGGAGCTTCGGCTAGTGGGCAGTATAAAAATGCAATAAATAAATAAATAAATAAATTTTGCTCCTGTTTGCTCCTGTTTACTATCCCTCTCAACTTCTGCTTCAGCACCATTATTCATTTTTATTTAGCTGGGTCTTCTTTATCCTGGGAATATGATCCCAGCCAATTGGGGATTGTGTAAGAAGCATTATCATGTAACAAGGCCACTTACCCAATCAGATGGAGCAAACAAAGATGGAGCGACCAAAGCCAGTTACATTGCCCTCACGGTGAGAGGGTGTCTAATATAGGGGGACCATATGAAAAGGAGGACAGGGCTCCTGTATCTTTAACAGTTGCATAGAAAAGGGAATTTCAGCAAGTGTCATTTGTATATATGCAGAACCTGGTGAAATTCCCTCTTCATCACAACAGTTAAAGCTGCAGGAGCTATACTAGAGTGACCAGATTTAAAAGAGGGCAGGGCACCTGCAGCTATAACTGTTGTGATGAAGAGGAAATTTCACTAGGTTCTCCATATATACAAATGATACCTGCTGAAATTCCCTTTTCAATACAACTGTTAAGGATACAGGAGCCCTGTCCTCCTTTCCATATGGTCACCCTAAATGACAGAAAAGGGAATGAATTTCTATTGATCCCTGTTGTATTACTTATCCTCACTGTCCATCTCCCTACTCATGAAATAGTGAAATGAAAGGATGTTTTGCATTTGCAAAAATCTGCCCATTTTGGCCCAGTTTTTACCAACCAAAAGATCTAAATGGAACATAAAAACTTCATGAGATTATATATATATATACTCCACTGAATTTATTTATGCCAATTAAAATGTCCTAGCTACAGGAAAACCCCATGTGTTCCTAGTCAGAAGTAAGTCCCTTAGATTTCAGAGGGTAAGTGGGTACAAGATTGCAGTTCCAGAGAACAATGCATGTTTAGACAGAATAAAAAGTCCCAGCATGCCCTAGATATTATAGTTGTAGGACTTCTTTTCTGTCTCAGTGAAATAGAAGAGCAAACTTTCTATTGTTTTGTCATTTATAGAGTTTGCAGAACATTATCATGTTTGATATAACAGCAACTTTGAGAGGAAAATCAGCAGTATGCCTCATTTCCAGATGGACAATGGAGGTTGAACGATTAGCAGCTTAAGTGGGGCCATATGATAAGTGCATGGGAACTTGAACTCAGGTCCCACATATTTACATCCAGATTGCTATTCACAACAGAAGCTCTCAGGTTTATCTCTTGTAAGTTCTGGTCACGACACCTAAAAAAGGATATTATAGAGCTGGAAAAAGTGCAGAAAAGGGTAACTAAAATGATTAAGGGGCTGGAGCATCTTCCCTATGAGAGAAGGTTACATCAACTGGGAATGTTTAGCTTGGAAAAAAGGAGGCTAAGGGGAGACATGATAAAGGTGTGCAAAATTATGCATGGAATGGAGAATGTGGATAAGGAGACATTTTTCTCCCTCTCTCAAAATATCAGAACCCATGGTCATCCCATGAAGCTGATTTGTGGAAGATTCAGGACAAACAAACGGAAGGACTTCTTCACACAGCGCATACTGAAATTATGGAACTCACTACCACAAGATGTAGTGATGGCCACCAATCTGGATGGCTTTAAAAGGGGGTTGGATAAATTCCTGGAGGCAAAGGCTATCAGTGGCTACTAGCCCTGATGGTTGTGTGCTATCTCGAGTATTCGAGGCAGTAAGCCTGTATGCACCAGTTGCTGTGGAACATGGGTGGGAGGGTGTTGCTCCACTCATGTCATGCTTGTGGGTCCCTGGACAACAGCTGGTTGGCCACTGTGGGAACAGAGTGCTGGACTAGATGGACCCTTGGTCTGATCCAGCATTGGCACTCCTTATGTTCTTAAGTTGCTGAAGTCTCCAATACACAACAGTCTCTTCAGTTATTGTTCCTAACAGTGCACTTTTGAACAGGGGGGATTCTCTTATCAGCTTCAATTTTAGCTTACTTTGATGCAACTTTCACCACCTTAAAAAAGAGTGCTGAAATTCCCCTCCACCCTTCATTTTTACAGAGGCAACCGTGCTAGCACTGCAAAGTGAGGCATCAGGTGCCTCATAGAAAGAAACAGTTTTTATAAGAGAAACATTTCTTTATAACACCATTATGCTAATGGCTTGTATGTATGACACTCATGGGAATTTCACTTTGCCAAAGTGCTGGGGGAAAATGATTAAGCCAGCTTTAAAAAAAAATCAATATTCAAGAACTCTCTGGAAATGAACCAATTTCTTAGACCAACATCCCTGATTTGCAAGGATTGGGATAGATCTGGGATCCAATCCTATTTTTAAAACTGAATTATTATTATTATTATTATTATTATTATTATTATTATTATTATTATTATTATTATTTGTGTGTCTTAGCTACAGATTCACCTGTTGGCCTTGGGCAAGCAACTCCCAGGTCTTCAGCCCCCTTCTCTTCTGGTTTTTTTCTTTCAAATTTATAAAACAAATTACATAAGATGAGGGCAGTGATCTTTCTTTCTTCCAAGACAACCACCAGGAATTATGCTGCATCATGATGTAGCATCATTCTTAATGGTAGGGTGACCATAGTTAGGAAACCAAAAAGAGGATCCTGGGGCAGGGGAAGCAGCTTTTAGGGGCCTCCAGAAAGTACATCATTCCCCACCACCATTTTAAAGGCCCCGATTGGAAGGGAAAGTGTCCTATTCCCACCCATCCCCTACTCCAATCATAGCTTTTTCCATAATGCCCAGGAATGACACACTTTCCCCTTTAAGGCTCCAACTGGAGCAGTGAAGAGCCTTCAAAAAGCATGTCATCTCCCCACCCCACTGCCATGGTAATGGTGGCCTAAAAGGGGAAAGCATTTCATTCCAGGACATTATAGAAAATTACAGAAAATCCCCCCCTCACACCCAGGATAGAACAAAAACAGGACAAATCTGGGGAAATCCTGACAGTTGGTTCTGTCCAGGAACATCACCATAGCAGCCACACCTCTGCTTGAAGGCTTTTGATTAAAAGGCTTTTGATTAAACAGAGGTCCCCAACTTTTTTTGGTTGGTGGGCACATTTGGAATTTTTAGAGTGCCATGGGCACTCTTACAAAAAGGCTGCCATCAGGGTTTGCCCATTTATAAAAGGGTGCCAAAATGGGCATGGTCAGTCAAAAATGCTCATTTCCCAGAAGGCAACCTGGTGAAATGAAAAGGAAAGTAACTTGGCCAAGAACCTAAGTACAAGGTAGAGCTCCAAAACACAAAACCACTCTTTTGAACCCAAATAAAGATGACACTGGAGGAGAGCTCTTTTCTTTGCAAAATGCCAGCCTGCATCACCAAAAAAAGTGTAATTAAAAATACATATCTTAAGAAATGAAATAAAAATCAGGCAGGGCAGTGAGCCTGGCAGATACCAAGAGAGGAGTCCATGGGCATCCCCAGGTTAAAAAAAAACAAAAAACTGACAAAAACAAGAGAAAACAAGCTCACCCTCAATCCTCTTGAAAGCATATAACCCCCACCCCAAAATCCTATGTCTTCTGCTTTCCCTGAATATTTTACAACCAAAGGTACCTGTAAAAAAAAAAACCTGGATTGAATAGTTTAGCACAGCACTAATAGCACTTGACTGAGGACTAGTTTGAGGACCATCTTGTCCACCATTATTTCCAACAACATGAAGTCCAGTGGTGCAGCCAGGTAATTATAGATCCCAAACTTAATTGTTCTCTAGGGGCTTCCGTTAAGATCACCATGTGTATTATTTCAGTTGTGACCTCATAATAAATATTTGTCTTCTGCCACCATTCCATACTTACTAATTGCTCCTACATTCATGGTAAGTGATATGAAAATATCCTGGGATTTTAATTTTTATGTTTAATATATTTGATTTTAAGGTACGTTTTAATAAAGATGTATTTTTTTAATCTGTATTTTATTGATAAGAGCCTTGAGTGACATTTTTTGGGTGGAAAAATGGGATAACAATCAAACAAGCAGTAGATCAGCAACAGTTTCAGATTCCCAGCTGTTTAACAACAACAACAAGAAGAAGAAGCCTCTGCCCACCACAATTCAGTTGTTAGTATCTCTAAATGAAGGGTGTCATGGGTAGGCTTGCACTTGTAGATCCAGGCCATCCTGGCTTCACCCCTTGAGCCACTACTTTGCCTGGTTCCATCATTGGACCTCCCCCTCCAAAAAAAGAAAGAAAGAAAGAAAAGTAGATCCTGCAAATCTTAGGGTGACCATATGGAAAGGAGGACAGGGCTCCTGTATCTTTAACAGTTGTAGAGAAAAGGGAATTTTAGCAAGTGACATTTGAATGCACGCAGCTCCTGGTGAAATTCCCTCTTCTTCACAACAGTTAAAGCTGCAGGAGCCCTGCCCTCTTTTGTAACTTGTCAAGAGGGCAGGTCTCGTGCAGCTTTAACAGTTGTGAAGAAGAGGGAATTTCACCAGGAGCTGCGTGCATGCAAATGACACCTGCTGAAATTCCCTTTTCTGTGCAACTGTTAAAGATACAGAAACCCTGTCCTCCTTTTCATATGGTCACCCTAGCAAATCTGAAATCTGCCTGCATATAGATTAGCACACTTTGATTTTTAATGTTATTTTCCTGGTAGCAAGGTATTTATTGCCACAGTGTCAGAACACATTTATGCTGTAGAAACAAATAAGTGCCAGAAAGGACACCTGAAGCTCATTTGACTGATTTTGAAAAAAAGAAAAATGACTGATGTTGCATTGTTCTCCCTTAATTTCTTTCATCTTTGTTACTGATGTCTGCATATTGAGACTTTAGTGGGGAGGTGGAGAAGGGGCAGTCTGCTGTCTCCAACCCTAACTCTGTCCTCTTTATCTTCATTATCTCTCTGCATTCTACGAACAGCTTTGCTCACTGACATCCCGTTAACAAATGGGAAGTATCCTAATTGCTTGTCCCCGATCCCATTTTCCATGTCTACAAATGCCCAAGCCCCCAGCCTCCTCTGGAAAGGTGACCCCTGCAAAGAGCTGCCTGTCTGAAGAACCCAAGAGGTTGTGACTTCCACAACAATTTATTATGAGCAATTTGCCATTGCAATGCAACTTTCTGGCTCAATGAGTGTCGACTCCACTTTTCCCATAATAACCGCGCTGTGTAATATAGCATTTTAGGGTGAATCTAAGCACTATAATAAGGAAGGATTGATTTTGCATCTGGCACAGGATTACAGTGATTGGAAATAATATATTGATTTTTTTTAATTAAAGCCATCTTCACATTTGTAATGGAAGGTCTTGGCCTTCTTGAAATTTATTGCCAAAGCCCCTGGGTGGTGATTGCAATTACTGATGCTGTACACTGAGCCTGTGAAATAGGAAATGGGCTACTTAGGCAGAAACATTTCTTTTCTTTTATTTCCTTTGCTTTTTTTCTTCTTCCCAAAGTTCATTTAGGCCTTTGCCATTAATAGACTCTCCTGGCAAAATAAAACTTTCTTCACGTGGGCACAGAAAACAGGACCAAAAAAAGCAATGTAGAAACTCAGGACTTTGCTAGACCAGGCTTTATCCCAGGGTGAACCCCAGGATCGTCCCTGTGCGTCCAGATGATGCACATGGGATCCCGGGATCAGGGAGGGATCATCCCTCCCTTGCTCCAGGATACAGCCCTCCCCTTTGGGCCTGCCTTTTCCGCGGTCTCAGCCCACTTCTGCTGTTTGACCCGGCTCCATGCGATTACTCGTGCAGAGCCGGGAGCCGTGCACAGGCCGCAGCGCTCCTCAGGAGGGTTGCACCCATCGGGGCTAGGGTGGGGGGAGTGGGGAAAGTAGTTAATGTTTTTTTAAAAAAATCTTACCTTCAGCGCACAAGCATTCATGCGCCCTGTCTCCTTTAAAAGTAAAAAAAAAATGGTGGGCGTAACGCCTCTCTTCCTGAGGTCGTCACGCCTCACGTGTAAACGGAGGAGGGATCGCACGTTAAACACAACTCGAGATCTTCCCTCCTCCATCGTGGATTAAACAGTAGGTCTAGCTAAGGCCTCAGTTTGCAAAATTTCACCTGTTGTTGTTGCATTCTGCCATGTTAGTTGTGCCAACCTTATTTTCATGCAACATGGGGGCTGTCTTCATGGCAGGGAATTTCTCCAGGGAATTTCAACAAGCCCCCCAAAGGCTGGATTTCTTCACAAGGGCCATCCCTATCTCTTCCCACAGGATTCTCTGCTGCTTACATGCTTGTCCCTCATTTGAATTCATGGCATCACCCAAATCTTCTGTTGTTTTCCTTCTGTTACATCTCAATATTCATCTGCTGTCTATCTGTATCTTATATTACTGTGGGTTATCCTGTTGAATTTCAGTTGCCTTTTGCCAGACTCTGTTTTGTTTTGTTTGGGGTTGGACTCTCATTATGTCCCCTGCGTCTGGGCCTGGAATATCTCTGGCTGATTAGTTGAAGTAGAGGGCATGTCTGTGACTACTGTCTCCTCAATTCACCAAAAGATGCTTTTGTAACCTCTGGCTCTACTAAACCACCTTTTTTGATAAAAGTATATTTGTTCTTCAACTCATTAACCTTTGTGTTGGACATGAGTTTAAGCCTTAGAATGAAGTGTTCCAACGATCTAGAAGAACTGGATATGGTGCACTGAGCAAGGATTATATACATATCTTTTCCAGGGGTTTATGGTCTGTCTGGACATCTACTATGCATACATATGTGTACTGGTGAAATTTCTCCATTCTGAAAGATATTGCAAGTATTTCTTTTTTCTCTCTTTCATTTGGGCATAGCCCTTATCTTTTTCTGATGAGGCTCTGCTCTCAAATGCAACTGGCTATCTTCTTTGCAGCATGGAAGTCCCTAGGCCTGTTTCATCACACTGAAGCATTAATGGCTCCTCTGGGTTGTCATATTTCAAGATTGGGGCTGGTGCAATCATCTCCGGTACTTTTTGGAAAGCATCCTCATGTTGCTCCATCCACTCCTACAAGTGTTTCTCGCTGTGTCAATTCCCTAAGAATTTCACAGTTCTCTGAGAAGTGTCTGCAAAACTTAGCGAAACAGTTTCCAAGAAATCTCTGGACTTCTTAGATATCTTGGAGTCTTGGCACGTCTTGAACAGCTCTTACTTTTTCTGGATCCACTTCAGGCCCATGGAGATCAGTAAATGGCCAATATACGGTGCTTCTGTGACCCTCAGTCTGAGTTAGTCCCTATTCAATTTGATATTCCTTTCTCTGCACCTTTTCAAAAATGCTGTTCATTACAATCACGGTCCTGCCATGCTTGCTATCGGTCATCACCCTCTTCCACTATCAGCTCATCATCAGCTATTGTCTGAATTCCTTTGAGAGCCCTTCAAGGCTTGTGTCAACTTGTTTTGAAATACCTCAGGGGCAGGATTGCTGCCCATTGGCATTCTGAGCCAGCGATATCTCCCCATGGGTGTGGCAAGTGTGGGGATGGGCAAACTCACCCAGGTCTGACTCGTCAGATGTTCCCCTGCCGCCATTTGCCCCCGCTCGCTCCATTCACACCTTTACTCTTACGTAAATGAGGCCTTCATGGCTAGGGTGACCATATGAAAAGGAGGACAGGGCTCCTGAATCTTTAACAGTTGCATATAAAAGGGAATTTCAGCAGGTGTTATTTGCGTATATTCCCTCTTCATCACAACAGTTAAAGGTGCAGGAGCTATACTAGAGTGACCAGATTTAAAAGAGGGCAGGGCACCTGCAGCTTTAACTGTTGTGATGAAGAGGAAATTTCACCAGGTTCTCCATATATACAAATGACACCTGCTGAAATTCCCTTTTCTATGCAACTGTTAAAGATGCAGGAGCCCTGACCGCCTTTTCATAAGGTCACCCTATTCATGGCCACCATTTATGCAGAAGGGGGAATTACGTAATTTCTGGAGCCTCCGTTGTCATGCACAATGGAGGCTCCAAATGAGGGTGGAGGCTATGGGGTGCTTATTGGGCTTTGTGAGTGCCTAATCCACAGGCCCATGAATGCATTGTGTGTGGCAGACTGGGTCGGGGGGGGGGGAATGGGGAGTCTGTCATACCAGGTCAGCCACCCATAATATCTCTACAAATATCTGTTCATCCAGCTCAATATGCAAGAATCCATTTTTACATCATAGATAGAGACAAATCTGGCAATATATCTTCAATAGCAGGCAGTGGAAAATGACTTCTTCTCACTACTTTATTTAAGGGCTTTGGAACAATGCATAGTCTGAGTTTCCCTAATGGTTTTCGAATCACCACCAGACTGCTTATCCAGTCTGTACTCTGCTCTACTGGTTGAATAATTCCCCACCATTGCAGACTTCACAACTCTTCTTTCAAAGGCTGTACTAAAACTATTGGTACTTTCCTCTTGGGCAACTTAACTGGCTTCACACTTGCATCATTCACTAATTTATAAACTCCATCTAGCTGTCCATCTCCCTCAAACACATCACCGAATTCCCTTTGAAACTTTTCTTGATTCCAGGTTCCAGCTTTTTCTGAATTTTCCATCACTCCACTATCCACTGTCAATATGTTCTGGCATTATCAATTTCGTAGCCTTTTAAGGCCTACCACTGGTAGTACTCTCTCGTCATCTACATCCACACACTCTAGCCTGCATTTCTTGTTTGTCTTTGGGTTAGAAACTTTTGAGTTTGCATTTTCCCACTGGTTTCGATGTTGTGTGATCATACATCCTTAAAATCTGATTAGTCTCTTCCAATGTAATGTTGGGGTTCGTTTAGTGGATGGGGACAATGTTGCAAATGGCACCACAGACTAATTGAAATGCTAATGCTTTTCCTGCCTCATGTTTACCCCCTGATCTGTTACCCACAGAATGTCTTCTCATTCATGGTCACTCTCCATTTTTACACTTTATGTTTGGGCTTTTTCTGTTTTGATAAATACTTGGCTGCATAGTGGATAAGTTTGTCACAGCTGTGGCGTTTCTTCCCTTAAGCTGAGTAACTCTCTGTCTTGTGTGTTTTTCCCACCCACCCCACCCCAAGTACTTCAGTTGCTCTATGATGTTCACTCCTTACATCCACTTTCTCCCTCTCTCTTTTATCTGTACTGTATTTACAGGTCCCACTGCCTGTCTTTCTAGGACTCTAATCCTGTCTTTGGACATCTCAGCTGCCCTGCAAATCTCCAAGCTTTCCTTTAAGGTCAACTCTGCTTCACTCAGCGAACTCTCTTTTACTCATGTGCCTTGTATTCCACATGCTCTCCAATCCCTTATTTAAAAGACTTTGATGGCTTCAAGATTGCAACTAGCTGCTAACATCCTTAAACTGGTGCAATATTCCTTAAATTCTTTCCCCTATTGCTTGGTTCCACGTGAAAAAGCCATATCTTTCCACTGTTTCATTCTTTCTGGGGTTGCAGTGGGCATCAAAACAACCCATTATTGCACCCAAAGTATGCTGTGCTTGGGAAAAGTTTGCACCTAGTGTCTCACTTATTTCTCTCCTCCTTTCTGCAATCAAATAGAGAGGAAAAAAATCATTTTTGCAGACTCCTCTTTATCTACCATTGCAACGTCAACACAGAGATTAAACTCCTCTTTCCAGGGCTGGATCTGCACGACTGCTTTATAGTGGTATTGAAGTGTACTGATAACTGTTGGGGCACATTACATATTCCATATACCGTTGTCATGGTATTATTCCCTGTTTTTTATTCCACATTATACAAAATATTGCAACAAATGTGATTGTGTGGCCTACAAGGTATAAATGTGCAGCGTTACCATGATGGGATTGTCATGATTTGACACAAGTCGGCGTAGATCTGCCCCAGGTTTTCCATGCCTGGGCTAGGTTCTGAGCTTGCAGAGCAGTCCTATGGTTCCTAGACATGGGCCTTAGCTAGATGGGGTGTTATCCTGGGGTGAACATGATGCACAGGGGATCCCGGGATCAGGGAGGGATGATCCCTCCCTTGCCCAGGGATAGAGCCCTACACTTTGGGCCTGGTTTTTCCATGGTCTTTGGAGACCGCGGAACATGTGGCCCATTGTTGCGGAGTGACTCGGCTCCGTTTGATTCCTCGTGTGGCGCCGGAAGCGCTGCGCCCATCGGGGGTAGGGTGGGGGAGCAGGGAAATTAAAATATTTTTTTTAAAAAAATACCTTTTGGCACTTGAGCGCTCGCGCACTCCTGTTGCTTTTTTTAAAAAAAATGGCGGGCGCAACACCTCTCCTCCTGAGGTCATCGCACCTCACGTGTAAACAGAGGAGGGATCTCGCAATAATCACATTGCAGGATCTTCCGTCCTCCATCATGGAATAAAAGGTAGGTCTATCTAAGGCCAGTGTCTGGCAAGCCATAGGATAGTTCACATTTTTAGATCTGAGGTTAGAGTCAGCACAAAAAGCGACCTTGGAGGAAAAGTAGTGGGGGCTTTCCCCTGGGCAGGGAGGGGAGGCGATTGGGGAAGCCAGCTTATGAGGGATTGTCCAGCCTCCCCAGGCTCCTTCCCTTCCCCTACCCCACGTCTCAGCCAGATGGGCAAAACAAACAAACAAACAAACAAACACCCCATCTAGCTGAAATACAGAGCCAGAGAGCACATAGGTGAGGATCCCCTCTGCCGTGCCTCCCACTCTGCATTGTATGGTCATAAACCTTCAAGTTCGTAGGCTATAAAGACTGATCTATTCCAGTGGAAGTTTAGGATGTTTTTAGGATGTTTTAGTAATGCATACTATGTTTTTAATTCAGTTTTATGTATTTTATACTTATTGTTGTTCCCAGCCTTGATCCAAATGAAGAGGCAGATAAGAAATAAATTGATGATGATGATGATGATGATGATGATGATGATGATGATGATCCCCATAGGACTGTGCCCTTACCATGCTTAGTGGCTTCCCGCTCTTCGTTTTCATCCCCTCTTTCTCACTCTGTTTTGTGTGGGGTGGGGGGCAAATCATAGGCCGGATCTACACTACTGCTTTAAAGTGCTTTATAACAGTTATAAAGCGCTTTAACTGCTTTAAAGAGCTAACTGTTATAAAGCGCTTTAAAGCAATAGTGTAGATCCAGCCATAGTCTGTTCTTCTGTTTATGATTCATCATTGCTACCATCTTATTTCAAAGGTGGTGGGTTGCACCCACAGAACCAAACAGAGACTGCTTTATTAAAAAAATGTGCAAGTTTTATTTAAACAAATGCCCCTCAAAAGCGCTCTCTCAGGCTGTGGCCACCCTCACCTCAGGCCAGAAGCAGAGGGAGTTGCCCTTAACTACTTCCTTGTTTCCTCCCAGGAAGCACAACCCATTCATCCAGAATCTAATACTTATTTCATAATGTTACAGACGGGGCTGGGAAAACTCCTGCCTGGAGAACCACTGCCAGTCAATGTCAACAATACTGAGTTAGATGGACCAATGGACTCAGAAGAAGGAAGCTTCCTATATGCCTGTCTTCCTATATAGATTGTAAGCTCCTTGGGGCTGAGTCTTTTCTGTATGTTGCTCTGTAAAGCAAGTTGTACATTGCTGGCCCCTCTACTTCTGTCTTGCATCCTCTGCTTACACTCCCGACAGCCAGTTTTTGCAGCCAGTAAGCAATCTCATGTTCTTTCCCCAGCTCTCTGGCTCTTTTGGGATGAGTAGCATTGTTATAAAGTGGTCTGAGAAAGTGTTGTGTGCTGTGGAGCATCTGTGGTTTTATTTTCATGTCCTCCTCATCCCTTATTAAATGCCATAGGAACTGGCAGTTCATTGGTAAATCACTGTTGGAATTCACTATTTTGAAACATGAGTGAACACTTTAATTTTATCCTTATGTCTGCCTAGAGCAAGGACTAATAAAAGTGCAGAATGTTTGGTGTTGATACAAATGTTTACCTTTCATTTTATTGCGCTATTTCTGTGCGCTATTTATTTTATCTGTTTTATGTCCCCTACTGTTCAGCAAGGCACTGCTTTATTTTAAAGAAAATATACATTCCACAATATGATTGATTAAATATATACCTATTCCCAATAAGTCAGGTTACTAAAATAATCTGTGTAAAGCAGCAAGAGGACAGGAGCTGAATGCCAAAATGGCATTGATGAGCAATACTATCACGTAATTTTTCTACAATCCAGGAAGATTCAATTGGCTGGCCCTTTGGGATGATATATTTGTGTTCCCTGGTTGTTTGGATTACATGATTAAACTAAAGCTTCTTTGCATTTTTCGAAACGGGGCAATGTGACTGAATTTAGACAGAAAGAATACAGCTACAGAGTGGAAGAACAGTTATTTGTGACTTCAAAATGTTCTTCACTTAGTAACTTCACAACTGGGATACCTATTTGCCATCATCTGTTAGATCTCAATAGCCTCTACTTCTCTTTTTCCACCCATATGTCTAGTAACCAAATAACGGTGCTCTTTCTCTTAGGCCGTAGCTAGATGGGATTGTCCCTGTGCATCCACATAATGCAAAGGGGATCCCAGGAGCAGGTAGGGATGATCCCTCCCTTTCCCTGGGATCTCACCCTACCCTTTGAGCCTGCTCTTTCCATTCTCCCGGGCTGATCCTGAGACCGTGGAACGTGTGGGTGGGTGTTGCATTTTGTCCTGGCTCCTCATGGTTACTCGTGAGGAGCCGGGACCTGCGCACAGGGGGTGGGGTGGGGGGAGTGGGGAAAATTATTTTATATTAAAAAAAACCTCACCTCTTGCACACGAGCACTCTTGTGCTCTGCTCCTTTAACAAAATAAAAAACAAAATGGTGGGTGCGATGTCCTCTCCCTCCAAGGTCACCGCATGCCATGTGTAAACAGAGGGGGAGATCTCACAATAAAAATGTTGTGAGATCCTCACCCCTCAATTGAGGCCTTAGTTTTCCTTCCCCCATTCCACTCTATCATCTGCTACTTGAGGGGACAAAGAAAAGTGGATAGCACAACTAACATTGTGGATTATATAACATAGCTGGAGGGCAAGATGAAAAGCTGCTGCTTTTTTTTTAGTGGCAGTGTAGTACAGCAGTTAGAGTGTTTGACTGGAACCTGGGAGACCCAGGTTCTAGTCCCCACTTGGCCATGAAGCTCACTGGGTCCAGGCACTGACTTTCAGCCTAACCTACCTCACCGGGTTGTTGTGAGGATAGAATGGGGAGGAGGTGTATCATCTATGCTGCCTTGTATCATCTATCATCTATAGATGTATCTATAGGGGAGGAGGTGTATCATCTATCTTGCCTTTGAGGAAAGTCAAGATATAAATGTAACAAGAAATAATTAATGGCACAATCCTGTGTATGGTTAGAAGAAGAAGAAGAAAACCTCCTACAACTCAAAGCATCCCTTTAACCAGCTATGATAGATACAGCATGCTGGGAATGGTAGGACTTCTTTCTGTCGAAACATATATTTTCTAGAAATGCTTCATGTTTTATCATTGACCAAAAATGGGTTTTAAAAGTAAATATATGTGTCCTTCTGTTTAGGACACTATTCTCTGGGTCTTTCTAGAACACACTTTTCTTTCTTCTAGAAAATAAAATAAAATTACTTTCTCTCTTTCTCTCTCTCTCTCACACACACACACAGACACACACACACATCGCACACAGAAACTTACTGGATTCTCAGAAATCACTGTGCTAAAATGCTGGCTGGATTTCAAACCCCTCAAAAAAGTTTAAGGCTGTGTGCAAACAAACAAAAAATTAATATGCGCAGCACTTTTTCTTCTGTGAAAAGAATGGATGTGTCATTTAGCAACTCTGAAAAGTACCAAAAATTCTTCTGTGAAACTCCAAATTGTTTTCCTAGGAATGGGGGAGTGGGGGTGGAAAACAGTTGTTGTCTTGACTGGGCCGTTACCACTAAAATCATCTGATACTCCTTTCATGGCTTCCACATATGACTAATGTGGTGGTCAGCAATTATTATTTTTAACAAAGACCATATCTGGAATTGAGCAAGGGATATAGATGTGGAAACATCAGTTCTGCCCAGCAGTGCTGGTTACTACTCTGGAGCAACTGGAAGGGAAGGAAATCCCCATTCTTACCAGAAACCAACAGAAGAGGACAGTCCTCTTGCCTCCGTGACCACATTGGGCTGCCTCAGGCAGTAGCATGCAAGCTTATCTTTGTGAATTTAGTCAGCCCTAATGTGGTGTGAACTACTGAGACTAGAAATGTTGGCTAGCTAGTTAGCAAGCACACACCTGCATGGGTGCTCCCTGACTACACTGCCACTGCCCACTGTTTTTGATATGGATAGGTATTCACCTCCCATAGTGGTTGCATCTAGAGAATTCTGTCACTGGTTGATTCTGCTAATGGTGCTTTGACTCATACCCATGTGAACTGAATCAGAGATGAAGCTGTCACTTTCGGTTTCTCTCCATTTCTTCTTTTTCCACTCTTATGTTTGGTTGGTCTTGAACTTTGAGAATTTCCACTGTGTTATGTTTATTATTTATTTATTTATTTATTTATTTATTTATTACATTTCTATACCGCCCAATAGCCGGAGCTCTCTGGGCGGTTCACAAAAATTAAAACCATTCAAAATATAAAACAACAGTATAAAACCATAATATAAAATACAATATAAAAGCTCAACCAGATAAAAACAATGTTGAGTTCATCCCGAACTTTGAGATTATATTTATTTATTTAAGTCTGCATAAAAATTCATAAGCATTGTTGTCCACAATTCATGCATTTTTGTATGCATTTTTGCCTAATAGAATGCATTTTTGAATGTTATTTTCCCATAATGTACATGTTTTTGTAAGAATGTTTTGATTGGAAAGCTCTGTCACAAAGTTCGGAGAAGGATAACTGAGTGCTTAGACAGTGCGAAATTAGTAAGAAAGGGAACTGGACAAAGTTATCTTTCACAGGCAAAACTTCTGTTCTGTAATGGGAGTAGCAGAGGCCCTGGCAGAACTCTCCTCTCGATATGCTCTTCAATCATTCCTTCCAGGACCCAAAGGACTTTTCAGCCACTTTCTCTCCAGTGTGAACAGCAGTTGGAGCTTCGGAAGAATCCATGCTTTATGTGCCTCCATTACCTACCCCTGCATATGAGCTGAAGCCATGAACAAATGGGAGTGAAGAGATCAGGCACATATTCAAAGGGGGGCATTTGTTGCTCTTCACAATGGAGATGTCCAAATTAAAGAGCCCTTTGGCTTTCAAGAAAAAGACAGAGGTACATCAGAGACACCTCTTCCCGTGTGAACTTGCCTGCAAGCTATGTTCAACATCTGACACCCCGCCCCATGTTCTGCTGCCTTCAGAGGTGCACCTGGTAGAGATGTGAGAGTGGGACTCAAATTGGAACTCATTTCCCAAAAGATATTCAGCTGCCTGACTCTCTCTTGAGTTTTAAGAGGGTGGAAAAGTGGTTTTAAAATGTCACCACACATTTAATTGTCTTGAGTCTGTGTGGAATGATGTTGCTATGTGTGTATTTTTCTCTTGATGTTGCTTTAGTGGTGCAATGGATGCTCTGAGTTTGTTTAAATTTGTATTATTTGTATTGTGTTTGTGTTCTTTTAATCTAGAAGATGCCAATGGAGGGGGCAGCTTTGGTGCCCCCAAAGATGGGGTAGAAATCAGTGGAGTCTGGTGGCTTCAATGTCAGTGGGGCTGTGAATCCTCTCCGGGTTTCAGTCAGAACCAGTCAGTACTCTAAAGGAGCTATCCAAGGTCATATGGGAGCCACCAGCCTCCGCTGGTAGAAATAGCCTTAAATAAATAACAGACTGTGGGAGTGATCCTTTGGATTAGGGGTGCTGAACAGGAAACTCATGGGTTTGGATTAAGCCCCTGGGTTACAAGTTCTCTCTCTGTATTTTAATGCTTAGCACACTACTACAGGGAGGAGCAGTAATGAAGCTAGATAACGACAAGTCTGCAAAGTAGGTAGTTTACTGGTAGATTTCCTTTATTCACAAAATTTAATGGGTTGAAACTTAAAAGTATAATTAGCAACGGGCTTCAGATACTAACCCCTGAACTTAATTTAATTTAATTTACAGCCTGAACAATTACATTTACATGGTAAAGCAAATCATTTTCTCTACCCCTCCCCCTCCAAACCACAACTCTGAAAATCTTCATCTCCTCTTATTTGCAGTGCCTCTGCTGAGGTGAAAGTTCACTCATTAATCTTTGTGATTACTGAGGAAGTCTGGCTATGCTAAGATTTGGATTTGTGAAATGCGATCACTGGAAATACCATGTAAAGGACGTAAGCCCCTCCGAATTAAGAAATGTTAAGGACCTTTAGACTGCATTGGCTTAAGACTTCAAAGAATGTGATGTCCGGGTTACTTAGTATGGAAATATGGCCGGTAACATAATGGAGAATACTTAGGACTGTATCATACAGAACTTCTTCTGTAATTAATTTGAGGAATGAATTTTAAACAGGGGTGATTTTTTCATTTTAAAATTATATGTGGTGTTTCTACCCTTATTGCCGGTGATTGACATTTTTTCTTTAAAGTGCATTAAGTCCCTTAATATTGACAACCTCACTCTCTAATGTCATGTGGTTGACCTTAAACTCACTAGGGCTTGAAACATATGAAACACCTGATGTCTAAGGGCAAAGTCTGAGGGCCTAGGATGAAGGTAGTTGAATGAAGCTAAACAGGTTCAGGCCTGGCCAGTATTTGGATGGGAGACTGCCCACGGATTCCCACGCCTGCTGCTTTGAGTTCCATGAGGGAATAAGATTGGGATATATAGATGAACTAAATAAAAAAATAGTGTCAGGTGTCACCTTTGCAACTGAAACATATTCAGCAATATTATACATCTCTGTGAGTCTGCCTATCTTGCTCCTCAACCACTTTGCTGGAAGGGATGGGAGAAATATCATCTGCAAGCTGAGATGAGGGGAAGGTAATAATAACATAGGAAAGAAAGCTCATAACGTTTGCTACAGCTCAGTGGTAGAGCACATGCTTTGCATGCAAAAGACCCCAGTTTAACCCTCAGCATCTTCAAGTAGAGCTGGGAAAGACCCCTGTCTGAAATCAGTATAAAGCAGCCTTCAAGATGTTTAGACTACAATTCCCATTAACCCCAGCCAATACAGCCAATTGAAGGGGAATATGAAAAACCCACCCTTCAGAGCTTCCACCATGGCTGCAGCAAAATGGTTGTTCCACCAGCATATCCACCCCAGTAAGATAGGGTTGCACTGATCATCTAATTGCGGAAGTTACAGAGTATGGTAAATGTTCACCCCCCTCTGGAAAGACAGAACACTCCCCTGGCAAACCTCCATTGGGAAGGGGTTCTAAAGGACAGCATAGGAAAAGATCCAGTATGACTTGAGTGAAGTCGAAGCTAACCCATCTTTCCAGATGCAGGCCTCCCAGGTCATCCTGAGGGGAAAAATAAACGACATTGAAACTCTGAGGGTTGCTTCATATGTTACTATTTCTGACATGCACATAAATATCTCTGTGTCAAAAAAAAATGAGCATTTTGTAACTTGGAATTTTTGTAACACTGAGCTGTGTGTACACAGATCAAGAACTAAGCATACGAAAGCCAAAAATAAATCCATGTTGCAAGATACATATTATGAAGTTCATTTTTCCCAACATGAAGATGAATCTCTATGTAAGAAAAGAAAAGAAAGCATTGGGGAAGTTACTCTTAAGTAAATACATACTAGTGGAGACGGTTACTTTCTTGCTTGAGTTATAATTTCATTGTATGCTACTTTGGGTCACATTCTGTTGAGAAAATAAAAATAAATACCTTCTGCTGCCCCTTACGCCTGGAACGCTCTTCCAGAACACTTGAGAACTACAAACTCAATCACAGCTTTTAAAACTCAGCTAAAAACTTTTCTTTTCCCTATAGCTTTTAAATTTCTCCCTCCCTCCACCCCAACCAGCTTCCTGATTTCCTACCATTTGTATTAGGGCTTCCTGTCTTGATTCCTCTTCCCCATGATCACCTTGATGAATTAATACACATTTCCAGATCGTTTCTTATCAAAGATCTCTTCTTTCCCCAAACAGCTCAACTAAAAACTTTTCTTTTTCCTAAAGCTTTTAAAACTTGATGTTGTGCAGACTTTATACTGTTAGTTTTACCCTACCCTGTGCCTACTTACCCTACCCTGTGCCTGTTTGCATTCTCTTCCCCTCCTTATTGTTTTACTATGATTTTATTAGATTGTAAACCTATGCGGCAGGGTCTTGCGATTTACTGTGTAATCTGTACAGCACCATGTACATTGATGGTGCTATATAAATAAATAAATAAATAATAATAATAATAATAATAATAATAAAAAGGACCCATTTTTGCAAGCACTAAGCGCTTCCTAAACAAGATGAAATAAAAGAGTAGCTACTCAAAATGAAAGCCAAGGCCTAATATCCTCCCTACACACACACACACACACACACACACACACACACACACACACACACACTTTCACAGCACCATTCATCGTTCACAAAATTAGAGGAGTATTTCGTGACTTTCAGGGATTGAATTCCTAAAAACTTCAGGCAAAATACCTTTAATACAGAGTTTCTCTCCCTCCTTTCTTCCGTGTGTGTGTGTGTGTGTGTGTGTGTGTGTGTGTGTGTGTTTCAAGCAACAGCTTGGCTGCCTGCAATGCACTGTTGGTGTTCCTGGAACAGAAAGCTCTATGGGAATAATGCTACATCATAACATAGCAATATTCCCTGGACCATAAGTTGTAGTGTCGATTGGCTTTATGAATCCTGTTTGCTCCTTAAAGAGCCTCCTGGTGTAGACTCACAGATATTTTAAATACAACTCCCACCAGCCCCACCCAACATGGCCAGTGGTCAAGAATTATGGGATTTGTATTATTTATTTATTTATTGCATTTTTATACCGCCCAATAGCTGAAGCTCTCTGGGCGGTTTACAAAAAATAAAACCATAAAAAAAACATTCAAAATATAAAACAAACAGTATAAAAGCGTAATATAAAATACAATATAAAAACACAACCAGGATAAAATCAAGCAGCAATACAGATTTAAAATACAAATTTAAAACAGCAAAGTTAAAATTAAATTTCTAGACTGTTAAAATGCTGAGAAAATAAAAAAGGTCTTCACCTGGCATCTAAAAGAGTGTAGCATAGGTGCCAGGCGAACCTCTTTAGGGAGCTCATTCCACAGCCATGGTGCCACAGCAGAGAAGGCCCTCCTCCTGATAGCTACCTGCCTCACTTCCTTTGGCAGGGGCTTACGGAGAAGGAGCCCTGAGGATGACCTTAGAGTCTGGGCAGGTACATATGGGAGGAGGCGTTCCTTCAATCTAAAACATCAGGAGGACACCAAGTTGGTGTACAGCAGAGGTAAGCAATTTAGTTCCTATGGACACCAATTACATGATTGTGTATGAACTGCACACTTCTGCTGTCCACATCCTTAGATTACATGAGATGAGAAAACTCAAATCCAGATAAATATTGCATTGGCTTGTAGGGAAGACAGAATTCAGATATGGCCTTTCCCATCTTTTTTGCACAAACTTTCTCACCCGCATCCGAACACATACGAGCATCAACCTTTAATCTCTTCCCTGTGGCTACCCCTGTTTCCTCTTCAATTACACCTCCCACAATGTCAGCAGATTTTGTTTTTGTAATTTGGCATCAGGAGAAACCAAACCAGCTTTTTCCACCCCTTCCCCTGTGAGAAATTAATCCACCAGGAGGCATGCCCCCTCCTTAATAACTGGAAACTTTAAAAGACCTCCCGCTTTGAGGTGTCCTGCATTTGAATGGGGTAAATTTGGAAAGAAATGAAATCGGAATGTTTCCTCTTCAAAATAAAAGTATCTCTTTGCATATTTTAAACCCATTACAATCAACCTCCCCTAGACAAAACACTGAATGTCATTTTCTAGCTGAACGTCGAAAGAGTGGATTCGGCTACAAAAGAAGCTTATTAAAGAGTAATGAAGACTGTCAAAAATTGTACACTTAAAAGCTAGTAAATAACAAAGTGGGGCTTTTAGCCATCCTGGCTGGACAATGTGAGGTCAGAAAGAAACAACACATTCAGCAACGCTGCCACTGGGCTTTTGATAGCTGCAAGTCTTTAAGAAGAGCTATTTAGGTCTCCTACACACACTTCAAACAGAATTGGTTCATATGAATGCCACCAGTGTTGTTATCCACCATTTTTGTACATGTGGTAGGGCAGCCACAACAGAAATGGTTCAGGGACAAGGCATCCATTATGTCCTTTGCAAATGAAGGGTGTTCATCAAGGTAGCTTCTTGCCTTTTGTGCGTTTCTCTCTCCCCTTGCCCATAGGCGTGCACAGTACATTTCATTAGAGGATGCACCCAGGGAAGTGGGTTCAGCATCTTGGATAGCTCCTTCAATGTTCTGGCTGGTTCTGATTGAAACCAGAGCAGATTTACTGCCCCACTGAAATAAGAGCCACCAACCTCCACTGGCCCTTAGCAAAGGCTGCATGTGAGAATCCAGGTTACTCAGGGTGGATGCCAATGTGTTGGCAGAAAGGGAGCAAAGCAATGCCATCAAGGCCTCTCCATTCTGGTGTGACGATGGAGGCATTCAGAGATACTGGTGCGGCCATCCTGACCTGGTGACCTGCAGATGAGAGGGATTGCAATTCACATTCGTGGCAACGGGAATGCCATATTGACCATGCTGGAGAGGAATGACGGGAGCTCCAATCCAATGTATCTGCAAGGCACTGGGTTGTGGAAGGCTGCATTAGTTTAACCCAGACATGCAGTTTTCAGAATGGGCTACTGCTCAGCTCTTCTGCCAAGCTAAGATTACGGGGGGAGGAGAATGGCTCCCTATTATAGCCACCTTCGGTGAGGGCAGGGATCCCTTAGCTCCGTCTTCCATCCTCTCCTCCGAGCACTCCCCAAAAAATCAGGCTCAGAGCAGAGGGGCCGACAACAGGGAGACACATTTGCCCCCACTTAAACAGGTCAGAAGAGGAAGCCATTACAAGGACCTTTCTGGTGAGGCAGCCAAGAACAAGTACCGTAGCAGGTTGCAAGCGACATTGTGGCTGATAAGAGTTTGGCCCCTGAGCAGCTTGGCTGGAAAGGGTCTCTCCCTTACCCAACACACACACACACACACACACACACACACACACACACACCAGGCTTTGGAAGCTAGACATCTCTCTTCTAACATATGCATTTGTCTGCCCCTCCATAGGAATCTTGCCTTATACTGACCCTGTTCATATGTCATGCTAAGCCACAGTGGTTAAGCATTTTGAGCTAAACATTATGGCTTAGCGTTTCATGTGAACCACGACTTAGAGTGTCAAGGTAATCATTCCTAACCATGGTGGCTACATAAGGTGCCATTGCAGGCACATCCTGCTTGTGGCAGCTGGCTGGCCACTGTGTGAGCAGAGTGCTGGACTAGATGGACACGTATTGGTTTAATCCAACATGGGTCTTCTTGTGTTCTTATGACCGTCTGCATGCAAATCATGTGCTCTACCACTTCCCCTCTCCTCCATTTCTCCCCATTCTGCATCAGAAGGTACAGGAATAATACACAAAACATTGGGAAATGTTTTTGTCTCCCTATTAATACTAGAACCTGGGGGTCATGCAATGTAGCTGAATTAGTGGGCAATTCAGGACTGACCAAAGGCAGTACTTCTTCACACAGCACAGAGTAAAGCTAGGTTGACTATATGAAAAGGAGGACAGGGCTCCTGTATCCTTAACAGTTGCAGAGAAAAGGGAACTCCAGCAGGTGTCAAATGTATGCATAAAGCACCTGGTAAAATCCTCTCTTCATCACAACAGTTAAAGCTGCAGGAGCCCTGCCCTCTTTTGTATCTGGTCATACTAGGCAGGGCTCCTGCATCTTTAAGCGTTGTGGTGAAGAGGGAATTTCATCAGGTGCTGCATGCATACAAAGGATACCTGCTGAAATCCCCTTTTCAATACAACTGTTAAAGATAAAGGAGCCCTGTCCTCACCCTATTCATGCACTACTTGTGGGCTTCTCAGAGAGGAATTTGATTGGCCACTGTGGAAAAGAGGATACCAGAAAGGTTTTTGGCATGATCCAACAGAGTTCTTTTTATGTTCTTCTGTTCTTACCTAGCAAAACATTCACACTAGTTATCCTTGTCACTTCTGTCATTTCCAGTTTCTCCGCTTCCTACGGTTCATTTGCACATCTTAGCTTCCAACGCCAATCTTCTCTTCTGAAGCAGAAAGGGCAGAATGAAGTGCTAACAGGAACTATTGCCCCTCCGGATGCTTTCCTGGGCAATAGAACCCTTGTATATGTTATAGGTCGGCTTATTATTTCGAGAATAGTTCCAATTTGATTAGTTAATAGGTTAGATCCGGTGTCATGGTAAACATTTTCCCCATCTTATTTTTCTCTGCTTTAATAGCCACGCAGTAATTGTACACAGTGCCTTGAGCAAAACTTAATTCACTTGGACTGATTTACATCTGTATGCACTGATGGGGATAGCTGTTTTGAAATGTAATGCACTGATGGGGATAGCTGTTTGGAAATGTAATGGTGCAACAAGCTTATGCAGCGATAAAGGACTGATTGGGTTAGGTTAAGATCAAACTTGCATTGTGTAGGAATTAGGTTTGTTTTTAATGGATGCAGATGATTTTATTTCATTTATTTTCGTTCCGTAACATCCTGCCTTTTTTCCCTACCCGCTAAGCAGGCAAAGCATCTGCAGTTATCAGATGCTGTTTCATCTTAAATATTATTTGACAGCCTTAGGGTTGACAGCAGAATGTTCATAAACTTATTATGACACGAGCAGAGCCTTGGAATCCTGTGCTCATTCATGTAAGCATGACTCTCAAATGTAACTCAAACAACAATAATGTCTGAGCTCTCTCATCCGACTTCCACTTTTTCTGAATATAGTAAATGGTAAATGGTACTATATAGTTTGTAATGGCTTCTTTTCAGATCCAGGTTGGAGCAAATCTTTCTGGAAAGTTTGATTATTTTATTCCTGCAGTTTATGCTCACACATGATACAATAAGAGTTTAACCATTTTTATTTTATTGCCATAAGATTTCCATGATGGGAATACAATGATCTGAATGTCCTTCAGCATTGGACTCTCTGTCTAGTCACTAGCACTAGCTCCTGAACTTGGTGTTTTCCTATTGCTAGTAGCAGTGAAAAACAATAATCTCAGAAGGCAAGGAGCAGCCATTCTTTCCCTGTAGCCCCATGGTAGGGCGACCATATGGAAAGGAGGGCCCTGCCCTTTTTTGTATCTGGTTGAGGGCAGGGCTTCTGCAGCTTTCACTGTTGTGATGAAGAGGGAATGTCACCAGGTGCTGCATGCATACAAAGGACACCTGCTGAAATTCCATTTTCTACACAACTGTAAAAGATACAGGAGCCCGGTCCTCCTTTCCATATGGACACCCTACCCAATTTGGATAGAGTCCTGTCAGCTTTGGGGGATGCTCAGGTGGGGGCTAAAGGCTGCAGGTTGTGCACCCCTGAACTAATGTATAAAAAATTATTGAAATATGAGGTGCATAACTAACAGGCCATGGCTAGACAAGGCCTATATCCCGGGATCGTACCAGGATCATCCCTGTGCATCCAAATGACACACAGGGGATCCCGGGAGCAGGCAAGGATGACTCCTCCATTTGCCTGGGATAATCCTTAGGTCTAGCTAAGGCCTAAGTTAGTTATGACTAAGTTCCATTGAAAGCAATGAGCTATAACTTGTGACCGACTTGTTCTTTCAATTTTAATGGAATATGCAGAGCAATCCAATTCAGAAATAAGGCCCACTGCGTTTAATGGGAGTTGTTCCCAGCCAAGTGTGTATGGGATCACAGCCTTGGCCATTATTAATATTAGCCAAATTGGGGCCTTTGCCTTTAATTTGGCTGTGAAAAATAATATAGTTCCATGTCAGGAAATTAATTGGGCATTTCTTTGACCCTTTGGTACACCATCATTAACCATATCACTCGCTGTATCTCCTTGCATTTTTCCTTCCTGCTAATCAAGCTTGCCTGAAATGATTTTCTAACTGGATTGAGTGAAATGTCTTTGTTTTTACACAAACGGCTCTGGGCAGTTGCTTTTGGCTTGTAGCAAAGGGGCAAGAAACATACAAACGAAGAGAATGGGATGGCTGTTGACAACTGTTTTGTATGTGCTCACGTTATCAGGCCAAACACATGCAAACGACAGGAATAAATAACTTGCAAATGTCCCCGAGCAGGGCAAATTTCAACTCGATCAGATTATCCCCAAGCTAGCTTTCAACTAAATTTAATGGCACTAAATCCATTTTGCCATGATTGCCACAGGAGAATCCATTGTGAAAATATAAAGAGAGAATTAGTTGGCTTTTCTTCCTCATGTGGTGGTGATGATGATGAATGAGAATAAGGGGGTCTGTCATTGTGTGCGTTTCTAATCAGTTTGCCTCTGCGGTGCTGATGGTGTAAGAATGGCTCATACCAACAGAATGATAGCATGCTGGTTCTCCTTCTTTAGCAATAGAACCATTCTACCATTGTGATCTTAACATGCTTACAGAATCGCTGTTCCTTCAGCACCTGCGCACAAAAGCTTGGATCCAGGATCTGCCTCCTATGATTGGAAGGGCTCTATTCAGAGCAGGTGCCTCTGCCCTGTTTTTCAGCGGCCTCCAACGCTCTATGTTGGGAGGAGGGGTTTCCATAGGGATTAAGGGGCAGAAAGTTCACTTCTGCCAGTGCACTTGTACTCACCTAAATCAGGATCCAACCCAAAACATTCCTGTCTTTTTGAGACTGGCACCAGCAGCACACTACAGGTATCACTTCCAAGGATGGTCACTTATGCATCACACACACACACAAAAAAAAGAGGACATAAATGACAGACATGTGCATAAAATGTGAATATGCTAATTAATACATACAGATGCTAATTTAGAAATAATTTCTATCATTTAAATAGAAATCTCACAACAGTGAAGAAGGCTGTGACCAGGTGACTCTCAAGGTACTACCTATTGACGGGCAACTTCAATGCCCCTGATCGCCTTCTTTGGGACTTTTTATAATTAAATGTGGTTTCTAACATCTGCATGAAACAGCTGAGTGGGAACATCAGTAGCTTTGGACTGTGTTGTCATCAATACACTGATGACATGCAGCCGTATCTCTTCTTTTCATCATCAGATGAAATTGTGGGTGTTCTAGATGGGTGTCTGGTTGCGACAGTGGACTATAGACAATAGATGAAGGCTAATACATGGAAACTCAATCCAAACAAGGCTGAGATGCTTTTAGTGAGTGATTCTTCTGACTGGATGATGTTCAACCTGTTCTGGTTGGGGTTACACTTTATCTCTTGAGGCTCAGCAGCATGGCGTGCCTTCTGCCATTATCGGTTCATGGCCAAGGGATGAACTGGTCTCAGCAGTCTATGATTTGGAACCTCCAAGTTAGATTCCTGCAATGCACTCCACATGGCACTGCCTCTAAAGATGGTTTAGAAGAGCTATACAATGTCTCTTGACTGTGAGTCCTCCATTTTGGGATCACCCCTTCGAACAGGGAATGCCTTCTAGTAGAGGACTGTCCTCTCCAACAGGCCTTCAAATACAGAACTGTTGCCATAAAGGACACATTTCCACCCTATAATCTGCTAGAAGATACTATGATATCTCAAGGGCTACATTCATTCTGGAGAGATGTACCTGCAGTTTTTAGGGTGAGTGATGTTGAGGAGTGCCAAAAGTGGTTGATGACATTGTGTTGCAAAGGGAAGAATGGCTGTGTTAGGTTCTGAATCTGTATTTGAGAGGGACCAAATCCAAAGTTACACTTTGGATAAATTAGAGTGGCCCCATCACATCTGACTGTCTAAGTATGAACTGTGTGAACCTAATTGGAATGCAGTGTGCTTGCTTTTCATTTCCTGTTACAATTTCTTAACTCATTCCAAGCTTAGCATTTGCCTCGAACTGTCTGGTTGTCTCCTACAGGGCCCATTATTACAGAATACATTTATATTTGATAACATCTTCTGGTGTGCCCATGAATAAATGGCCACATAACCCAACATGTTCATGCTCCATCACAGGTTTTCAAGGCACCTATTGTCAAAATCCCTTTCAGGTTTTTAAAAAGTCAATCTAGGTCCTCTGACCTAACCTCTTTCCTATAAGATGGACAGAAATTAAAATTTCAGATTTGAAAACGGTGGGCTTAACATACACCTAAGTGTGCTGGATTGTGTTGGGTATTTTCTTTAAAATATCTTTTCCTGTTACTTTAGAAGCTTCATCTTAGCTGATGCTGAATATAAATCTGCAGTTGTTTTCCACAAACATGGAGCCATTTGCCCACAAAATCCCAGACATTCCCATCTAAAGAAGGGAAGCAAGATTTTCTTTTGGTTTCTAGAGAAGGTAAGCAAGATTACTACTAATTAGCAACACAATTTGACATCCACTTACTTGAGAGAGTACACTCAGTGCAACTAACTTCTGAGTAGACATTATAAGATTGTGTTGTAAAAGACAACTCCAAATAAGTGCTTTCAAATGAATCTCGCTGATTAATACCTTTGAAAGTCCATAATTTACAGGAGGCCTACATACATTAAAGTAATAATATGACTGCCATGGAGGTGAACAAAATACTGGGTGATTTTCTGTCCTAGATATTGCTATAGGCAGGTTCCTAATAGACCTCTAAGTGGCCACTTAAGCTAATAAATGCCATCCAATTGTGTGAAAAACACCATAGCCAATAAATGTCACCTAATGGCAGGAACAGATGCTGAATGGCTGTATAACCGGCAATGTATTTAAATGCTATTAATATTTATAATGCAGTTGATTCAGAAACGATCAGCACAGTTTCAAAATGTATTTTTGCCCAAGGCATTCTGTTTCTTCACCAGCAGCTTTCTGCCCCAGGGCATCTGTCCCCTTTCTTTCCTCTCCCATAACCCCCATTGCTTGAGTCACAGTACTCACTGCCACCATTTTTCCAGGCCACCAAATTTGACAACAACCCATAATGCAAATGTTGATAATGAAGCCAATTTGTATGCTTTGATTTGCATGATGTATTCTGGCCAGGGAATTTAACTTTTCTTCTCTGTGGAATTGGTAATTCTGCAAAATATCACAAGGAGAATAAATTATGCAAAGTGCATAATTTATTCTATGCAGATACAATGCATTGTATGTTTTTATTCGAAGGGCAATCTTGATCTCTTTGCTGTAAGAGGTGTGTGTGTGTAGAGAGAGAGAGTACATTTGGTTCTTCTCAACACTTTGCTTTGTCTAGACCATCTAGCACTAACTCTTATAATCTCAGACTAAACAAGATGAGTTATGGCTCAAGGGAGGTGCAGACATTCAATACAATATTTGAAGATTTAGCTATTCAACTCTCCTGGCAAATGGTGCTTAATATTTACACAGAAATCTCTTCCCTTCTGTGGGTATTAAGTCAGATGTTTAATGCCATTTTGATAAAGTGCTATGTGGTTTGCCCTAGTTTATAAGATCCTTGGAGTTTATGTTGTGTTTTACTTCTTACAAAAATATAACTTCTGGGTTATATTTAGCTTCCAGCTAGGATCTTCAGGTCCAAGCAAGGCATATAGACATCCCAATGTCACCGGCTGGAGACAGATAACAATTTTAAGTGTTTTGAAGGTGAAAGGATTGAGACATCTTCTGCCATGATGTAAGCATTCCTACTGTCATTTCTCAGAGAAACAGATTTTGCAGGGTTTGAAGCTCTACAAAAACTTGCAAAACCTGTTTTGCAGGGGCAACACTGGGATGAGCAACAATTCCATGGGCAATAATGCCTCTGTCATGCAGACTTCAACTCTGAAAAAGTCTACCATTTCTTCTAGAGATGTACGGATATTATTAAATCCATTCTTTCTGTGTTTTCTGGATTGTGAGGTGTCTTCCACTCATTGACAGAATTGGATTATTATTATTATTATTATTATTATTATTATTATTATTATTATTATTATTTCTTCATTCTACTAGTGCTAATGTGCCCAAGTATGTATTACTGCTAATGGGCACTTCTACTAATGCACATTAGTTAATGTGAATTAGCACTGATGTACATTAGCACTAATGCAAATTGGTGCAACACCCCCCCTCCCTAAAAAGTGAATAACTGGTCTGCAAGTCCACATGACTTGGAAAAAGCTGGCCCCCAAGTCAGATTCATTGAAATCTGAACTCATTTTAATCCATTGCAGATTTCTCCAGCATCCTTTCCTGTCTCTAACCAATATTATATCTGTCCATTATTGGATGGTACTGTATGCACGTCATTTGCACTAGTGGTTTTTTAATAAGCTGTGAAGGAAAAGCAACCTATGGGTGGTTCAAACCATTGTGAAGTGCCCCCTGTGCAAGCAAATGGAATGAACCCCTTTGCTCTCAGGTTTGTGTGCAGCTTCCATTCATTGGAGAGGGGTGCATGCTGAGGAAGGTCATGGTGTATTGTGCCCTTTATTAACCAGAGAGAACAATGTAAAAGACCTGTTTGAAAAATCAAACCAGGTAACTGATCTTGTTAGAGACATTTCCATGGCCTTCGTTGGGAGTGTTCAATGTAGAGATATTTTTTTTTACCAAATCCTGGATATTTGTTGCTGTAGCTATTTAAAACAAAGGCTTCGTAATGTCTGCAAGTCACTCTGTAGTTTTCAAAATATAAAGAGGTTGCATGTATCTCCCTAAGGAAATGTCTTCACCCTCTCCCTCTCTCTCTCTGCCCTGATTTGCTGCTTGTGTGGCTGAAATATTTTACCACTCAGGAAGTTCCAAGCAGCAAAAGGGTTGAACTTTCAGCAAAATATGTTAACTCTTTCTAGTCCTCTTCCTCCTGTCTGTCTGTCTGTCTGTTTGTTTTAAATGTGGAGTCAGCAGAATTTCAAATTCATGAAGTGCCTTTTCAGATTATTTTCACTGGTTGAGTGAAGCAAGAATTCTTCTACATCTCTGTGCAACTCAATGCATCTTTCTTTCCTTCCTTCCTTCCTTCCTTCTTGTGTTTTATGGGAAGTTCCTTCCATCTGTCCATCTTTATGGTGTAAACAAGATCTGAAAATAGGTATTATAATCTGCTTTCACTGGAAACATATTTACAAGGGATTGTTTGTATTTACAATCACAATGAACCTCTCCTCACATCAGTATCTTTTGTTGATATTGATGTTACGCATAAGTTCTCCTATAGTTTCTTACCCCCTGTTTATTGGATATAATTGTGACCACATAGAGCAGGGGTGCAAAATGTCAGACCCAGGGGCTAAATCCAGCTCATCTGGGGTGCCTTAGTCCCTGCCCACAACTGGAATGCAGACCCTGAGAGCCTCTCTGAAACTGAATTCAGTCCTCTGGCTGAAAGAGGTTCAACAGCCCTGACATAGAATCATTGGTTCTGTGACCATGACCAGGTATCTCCATGTAGTTCAGCCTTCCCCAACCTGATTCCCTCCAGATGTTTTGGACTTCAACTCTCATCAGCCCTACCCAGCATGTTCAATAGTCAAGAATGTATCTGGAGAACACCAAGTTGGAGAACATTGATGAAGGTGACGGGCACACAGCTACTGCAATCAGAAAGAGCCACTTTCTGATAGTGCGAAGATAAGTGACCACATGTCCATCTCCCAGATGGAGATCTGTTCAGGCAACCAATACCTCCAAATGATCCCAACAGGTAGCAAGCCCTCTGGCAACCTCCTGCAAGCAAGTGCCTGGGGACCTAGAAGCATCTGAACCTAGCCATGGAGTCACATACATTTATTAGTGCAACTCTAGTTGTAAGCATTAATTTATAAAACACCTTCAAACCTGATAGCCCATTTAATCCAGAGTAACCTATTCATTGTAGAGATTTCTCTGTATTAAGCAGTTTGTGCACTGCAGCTGGCATTTCTGGGAATAATGCTGCAAAAACAGAATTGCTGAGTGATTTGACCTGATGCTTTACCATCATTCCAGGAACTTGTATGAGCAATTTACAGTCACACCGTGGCTTTTCTTCTCAGGGAGTTCAAAAACAGCTCTATAAACATTTACATATGATGCACTAATGCTTAAAGAATTTATTTAAAATCTTCACTTAAAGAAGTAATTACTATCAAACCCTGCTGTCTGCATTCTTCTATTCCTTTATGAATGTAGTGTGTTTATTGCTCCCGTATTCTTCCATCTTTTCTATATCGTGGGGAACCCTTGTATAATGGAAGAAAATTGTCAACGCATTTTATAATACCACTGAAGATGTATATGCAAATTCAATGACAAAATTCATGTTTACTCAGAAGTAAATGCTGCTGAATTCAACAGGATT
The DNA here is from genome assembly GCF_023053635.1 of Elgaria multicarinata webbii. Lineage (NCBI taxonomy): Eukaryota > Metazoa > Chordata > Lepidosauria > Squamata > Anguidae > Elgaria > Elgaria multicarinata. The sequence continues at coordinate 28,515,577 of NC_086171.1, read as the reverse complement.
TACTGCCAAGTAATGTATTGTACATATGACTGCAGCCTCACTCTCTCCATAAATGCTTCATTTGTATGCAAATTCTAAACTGCAGTAATTGACTCATTTGTAGTGGATAAGAACATAAGTAGAGTTGTGTTGGATCAGAACAAAAGCTTATCTGGTCCAGCATTCTTTTCACATTGTAGCCAACCAGATGCCTCTGGGGCAAGGTAGGCCCAAGATATTTTGCTGCCTGAGAACAGCAAAATAGCACGCACATATATACACACACAATTTCATGTACAAAAGCCAATTGGAATGGTAGTTGACTCTTCCATACTGGGAATGAGACAGCATCTTCCACCATACAAGAAGGCAGGCCAGCTTAGAGGGTGCAGGCTGCATGGCCTACAGCTCTCTCTTTGAATACCTTGCTGCCTCCAATGCCTGTTGCCACCTCCCAACATCTGCCACCTGAGAAGACCTCCTCACCCTACCTAATGGTAGGACTGACCCTGCTCTGCGAAAGCCACAAGAAGCATATTATAACAGTACCCTCTTCCTCACACTCAGTAACCTGGGCTCCCTCAGGTGTATATCTTACTTTGCAGCTGAAGCCATTTAGAGTAGAAGGCCTCTCTAAGAAAACAAAAACAAGGACAGGTGTGGTGTAGCTCATAAATCATCATGCCTTATTTTTGACATATAGAACTCCATAGCACCCTCGCTTTAAAAACCTGGACTGGGATATATAGAAAATGGGACAGCTATTTAAAAACAACAACACCCAAACAAAGCATGGAGGACATCTGGCCATTCTGTCTGAGGTTGACTGTAACAGCTGTTTGAATGTCATCGTCACACTGCACAAGACTGTAAGATTTGTCATATTGGATCAGATTAATGGTACCAGTACCAGATGTTTCAAAGGACGCTGGATAACCCTCATGGCATGTGGCTGTGCAAAAAGGATGAGCCAATGAGGGACAATGTTTCATGCAAAACATACAATAGAACCTCATTATCTGTAAGTCCTGTGCAGATTCATGCCACAATAATCTACATATACACCCTATATTCCTTGAAGATCACTTCCTTTTCTTTGTCCACCGCATTTTTTCTAGTTGGCTGAGAATGGGTGCAATCCTATGCATGTTTAGACAGAAAAATGTCCAGCAATTCCCAGCATGCCCCAGCTGGCTTGGCTGGCAAGGGCATGCTGGGAGTTGTAGGACTTTCCTCTTTCAAAACATGCATAGGAATGCACCCTAAACCTTAAAGGCAGATAGAGATGCATAGTCACTTTCCCCACTATTGGAGTTCATGTGACCTTGAGACCCTTATTAAAGGCTCAGCTATGTGGTGATAGAATCCTAGGTCTGATGTGCCATTTGTTTCAAGTCCTCTCCACCCCCAGGAGTGGGGAGAAGTAAGTGGTCCCTGGCCATGTGACAGCCCCTCTAAGTCCTGAGTTCTCCACAATAGGTTCCCTTGTCTCCTTTTGCTTTCAGACATCTTGAAAAGCCCGAGACTAATAGCTTGTTCACATATACAAGCTGGCCAGATTTTGTTTTTGTTTTTTCCCCATCGACGATATCACTACTGAGTGTTCTTGGGCATAGGATCATGAAGAGAAATGGAATGTGGAGAGGCCACTATTCCGATACACTCTCCTGCAGGTTATGTGATTTGGGCAAAACTTCATCAAGTGATCATAATGATATGAATTGAAGTAAAGGGTATCTGTGCAACAACCTCTCACAGCAGGTATCTGTGCAACAACCTCTCTACACTACTGCTTTAAAGGGCTTTATAACAGTTTTCACAACTGTATATGAAGTATGTCCTGGGCCCCAACAATTGTCAAAACTGTTATAAAGTGCTTTAAAGCTGTAGTGTGGATCATGCCCAGGGCTGTATTATATTTCTCCATCATTGGGAGAAAGGGGGTCATGCATTGCAGAAGCTGTGTCAGGATTGGGGGAATTGTGGCTACCAATGCATATGCCAGCTTCAAAGAAGCATTTTTAGTTAGGGTCACAGCAAGGGAAGAAAGGATTAATTTCTCCCTCTGTGCCTGATGCAATACTAATATTTATCACCCCCAGTGGATGCTATTTGCATTTTCTTGGGGGGGGGAATCCACATTAAATGCAAAGGTGCATTTAAAGCCATAGTTTGATTCATATATACATGTACTTCAGATAAAAGTTGAATTTCCCCTCCAAAGAAATAAGAGAGGCTTTCTTTCAAAGAAAATACTATCAAGATCATAAGAACATAAGAAGAGCCCTGCTGGATCAGACCAAGGGTCCATCTAGTTTAGCATCCTGTTCACACAGTAGCCAACCAGCTGTCCACAAAAAACCACAAGCTGACATGAGTGCAACAGCACCCTCCCACCCATGTTCCCCAGCATCTCGAGTATGTAGGCATACTGCCTCTGATACTGGAGGTAACAGACAGCCATCAGGACTAGTAGCCATCAATAGCTACTATATCAATAAATCAATATTTATTTATTTATTTATTTATTTATTTATTACATTTTTATAACGCCCAACAGTCAAAGCTCTGAGTGGTTCACAAAAATTAAAATCATGAAAAGCATAAAAACAACCAATAATTTAAAATCATGAATACAAAATACAATATAAAAAGCACCATAAAGAAGTCCACATGTTACCTTTTCACAAGGTATAGATGTCATGGTTGTGTCCGTCATATAAGGTGCAAACCCTATGCCTGTATGATTTCCTATCACAGCTAATAGAAGTTCTTTGGCTGGGAGGGACATTCAAATAAAGGGATTAAATACTCCCTCCATCCCGATGCAGCCCCAGTGCACATCCTTTTCCCACCCCCACCCCCACACACACTCTTTTTGGGAAAAGAAAAACACCTCAGGGAATTCCAGTCACAGAACACGCTTGAACCTGAGTTCATGGCAGAGGTAAGACTCAAACCTTTGTTTCATTCGTAGCTCATTCTTTTGGCCATGAGAGTCCATCACTCACACATGCATTGCATGCAGAAGGTCCCGGGTTAAATCCGTGGCATGTCCAGGTAGGTCAGGGAAAGAATCCTGCCTGAAACCCTGTAGAGTGGCTGCTATGAAGAAAATACTGAGTTAGAGACCAGTGTAAGTCAGCTTCCTATGATCCTACAGTGATTCCCACAAAAAATGGAGGCAAAATCAAAGAGCACAGTGGCCAAAATTGCAACGTGCCCAGAGATCATCTCAAAACGCATGCCACAGGTTAAGGGAGCTATCACAAATGACTTTGTGTGTAATCTCCAAAGAGTATCCGGGGACACTGGGTCGACACTCACTTGAAAGGAAGGATGTCAGTTTATCCATCAGTCTCCCTTGGCGTAGCATTAGATGCCATCCTTTGACATCTTGCCATCTGTGCTGCCAAGGCCTGCGTTCCTTGCGGAGGCTGATAAGACAACCTGGTGACAACATGCAATGGCACTTTCATTGCGGTAGCTTCTCCAAAGAGAGGCGGCCGCTCCCTCTTGATCAAAGAACTATATTTAGCCGAAGTCCCCCACTCCCCATAATGTTTCAGACGATTTCAGCTGGCCTTATAAACTATCTGTGTTAGAAGAATGTGTGCCAGGATTTAGATATGCACAGGAGATGCGTTGTAGCATCGCAAACACATGTATTTCAGCTGGGGAGTCTCTTTGTGTTGCCAGTTCCTGCAGCTTCCCACCAAAGGGGAGAAGATTACTCACGCTGCTGTCACCTTGGAAAGCAACACAGAGTAGGCAGTCATTTGAATCAGGTCAGAAACAAACTGGAGAGATGAAGAGGAAGGTGAGCAAGAAATTAAAGCAAACACTCCTCCTGTGTATTTGCTTGCAAATGTTTTCATTTTGCAGTGTAATCCCATGCATCCAAGTAAGTCCTTCAATGTCCAATGGTCTTACTCCCCAGTAAGAATGCATGGGATTGAAGCCTTAACAGTATGAAGGGCGGGGGGGGGGGGAGAGAAACACCCGAGTCTAATTATGGCAGTATATGGAATAATAATAGAAATCCATCTCCGTGCCCCCCCATAAGATGTCTGTTGATAAAATACAATCATTTCAAATAATAATAATAATAATAATAATAATAATAATAATAATAATGATGATGATGATGTCTACAGGGCACTTCCTAATATTATAATATTATTTTAATATTTTCTTAATATTTGCTGTTTTAAATCTTTCTTTTTACTGTTTTACTCCTATGTTCACCACTCCAAAATCTATTTTAGATATTGATGGCATATAAATACTGCAAATAAATAAATAAATAAATAATTTCCAACCCACCTCTCCATTCTGATCAAGGCAGGGAACAACAGCACGTACAAAATACATAAAATATTAATCAAAACATAGTACACATTGTTAAAACCTCCTAAAAACCTCCTAAAAACATACTAAAAAGCATACTAAAGCATCAATATTGGAGAGAATGCTTTAAAAAAAGTAAGTGGTAACTTAGGGTAAGTTTTTTTTTCCATATCACTTTAAGTGATCTCTTTATTTCACCCTTTAGCAATCAAGCAACCAGTCCTGCTCTACTCATCAGCAGAATAAACAAACTATTACTTCTTACAACAGGCAAACAAATATGGTTTTTAAAAAATTGCTAGCTGGGTAGAGAACACAACTGAAACTGAAACTGAAAAGCAGAGCAAAGGAAAGTCCAAGGGGTGGAGTCAAACTCTAGCCCATAATACAGAGTTCTGATATTGCACTCCCACACCCTGCCTTATTCACTAAATTTTTCAGAGGGTCCTATTCTTAAATGTATCCTGTTCTTAAAACAAGCTCTTATTCTTTAACTGGAGGCAGTTATTGTTTGTCATGTCACAAATTAAAAAGACAATCCCCACCCCCACCCCCACCCCCTGCAAATCCTAGGAGATGAAGCATAGCTCTGGGGGACATTTGCCCCATCCTGGCTCAGTGGAGGCTGCTGGCTCTGATATTGGTGGGGCTGTGAATTCATTCTGGGTTTCAGTCAGGACCAGCCAGAACCAGTTATGGCTGGTTCTGACTAAACCTAGAATGGATTTACAACCCAACCAAAATTGGAGCTGCCAGACACAACTGCCCTGGCTAAAGGGCTGCCCATTTCCTCTCCACATCACAGCTCACCCTGTTCAGCAGGGTTTCCTGACTCTTTGTGTAACACTTTCAGGTGGCTGCCTTGAGGTGTAGGGGTTGAAGTAGTCCACTTCCACCAGTGCAGCTGGCCCAGCCTAAGTCTGGAGCCAGCCCTATATCAGTAAACCTTACAATAACTCTTTACAATAGGCCACTGTTGTGATTAATATATTCCAGGTAATGGAGTGAGGTTGTGAGATAATGACTGACTTAGGCCTTAGCTAGACCTAAGGATTATCCCAGGCAAATGGAGGGGTCGTCCCTGCCTGCTCCCGGGACCCCCTGTGTGTCATTTGGATGCACAGGGATGATCCCAGGACAATCCCGGGATATAGGCCTGGTCTAGCCATGGCTTTAGTTAATTCATGGAAGGCAAGATTTGAAAGGAGATTTCCTGGTTCACAGCTCAGTCTCTTAGGGCATGTCTACACCATGTCTATATCCTGGGGTAGTCCTTGGATCGTCCCTGTGCATCTACATGACACATAGGGGGCAACCTTGCTCATCAAGGACTTACCCCGGGATATCAGGAACTATGGAAAACCCGAATTTTCCATGGTTTCGGGACCATCCTGTGGAGTGTAGCCATGTGGCCACTGCTCCCAGGTCATCCTGTCCTCCCTATGAGTAGCAGGGCACTTGAAATGGGCATGGAGCTACATGGCAGCAGTCCGTGACCATCTGGGGTGGCAGGTGAGGAGCGGAGTCTGTTGTTTTTGTTATTCTTATCTTTTGCCGTGGAGCGCCAGTGCGCTCCCCTCATTGTTGTTGTTATTTTTTTTAAAAATGGTGGCCATGACGTCCTTCCAGGACGTTGTGCAGCTGTCAAGACACCCAGGGAGGATCACAGAAGCCAGTAAGTCCGTGATCCTCCCCCTACACCCTTGTGGTGTAGACATGCCCTTACAGTGCAATCCTATACATTTCTGCTTAGAAGTAAGCTGCAATGAGATCAATGGGAATTGTTTGCAGGTAAGAATTTCAGCCTTAGCCACTAATTATTAAAAGATGGTGAAAAGGGTTCATTTCTTTAAAATGTTCTATGAGTTGGCTCTATCTACATAGACAGCCAATACCTCATAAACTCATATGTAGGGATGGGGGGAATCTGTCAATCTGCTCAGTTCTCAGTTTTCCAATGTTAAATTCAGTTCATCTCAAACTTTAAGGATTTCTCCAGTCTTAGATTAATCCTGAACTTAGAGGGTTTTTAAAAAAAGTTTGCATGAAAATCCGTAAGCATTTTTGTACACATTTCTCTTAATACATGCATTTCTATATGTATTTCTGCCTAACCTACACATTTTTTGCCAACAATGTTCCTAAGATAATTCATTTTATAATTCAATATACACACTTTTGTATGCACTGTTTGAACTCCATTACAAAATTTGGAGAAATGTGAATTTTGAAGGATAAAATGAGTTTTGGTTTGGTTCAAAGGTATAAAATTAGGTAGGTTTGCCTTAAAATGAAAATTGAACTAATTTCTCTCCCATTCCTACTCAAATGGCAAGCTGAGTATCACTGTGTTCTAAGGAAACAGGTATCATGACGAGGTTTGGCTCACTCCCCATGCAGTTAAAGTTACTACATGGGACTTTCAGGCAGTGGACACACTGTTATGTAGCTATCCGTTTTTCATCTCTTGTCCAACCTAAGGCCATGGTTAGACCAGGCCTATATCCTGGGATCATCCTGGGATCATCCCTGTACATCAAAATGGCACACAGGGGACACCGGGAGCAGGCAGGGACGACCCCTCCATTTGCCTGGGATAATCCTTAGGTCTAGCTAAGGCCAAAGAAAGAAGACCTGCGACAACGGAATCAGTTACCTAGGGAGGTTGTGGGCTCTCCCACACTAGAGGCATTCAAGAGGCAGCTGGACAACCATCTGTCAGGGATGCTTTAGGGTGGATTCCTGCATTGAGTAGGGGGTTGGACTCGATGGCCTTGTAGGCTCCTTCCAACTCTGCTATTCTATGATTCTATTGGCTGAAGACAACTCCTGGGTGCAATGGCACTCTTCTGAAGCATTTTCTAAGAGCAGCCCAGTTCACCAGGGTAAGGACTAGTTTGGCCAATCAAAGGCCTTTTTTGGAGTCTCCAAAGTGCTCACCTAAAGTAGCCCTTACACCATTTTTTTGCAAATGAGGCCAATGATCTGCCAGATACAGGCTACTTGAAAGGTGGTGCCACATTATATTCATGAGAAAGTAAATGAGGTCCCACGACTGTAGATTACCTGTGGGAGAAATTCTGATATTTCAACCAGTTTCTTTCTAACTTTTGTACCCCAAGTCTGTGATTACATCGATTGAAGTGCTTCTTGCACCTGGATTCGATTTAATGGAGCTTTGCTCAAGAGCCACAATCAAATAGATGGGCAGCGTGTGTACTAGACTTCAGGCAGCAAATTACACACACTGTGAACCAAATTGTCTCTAGAATTTTCTTTGCAAACTATCAGATGCTTTGGTGACCTCCATCAACCTTCATGGTTGTTACAGAAGAAAAATAAGAGATACCATTTTGGTTGGAAATGAAAAGTATAGGAAACTGGCCCAGGTGCCATTGCCTGATGTAGCTAAAATGATATAGCAATTGGGAGAAGTGGCTTTGAGAGAAACACACACACACACACACTCACACACAGATGGTTTCTCACATATCGGAAAGGGCAACTAATTTTTGAAACCAAAGAAGTAAATATTTGTCTCAAACCAACTTTTTTCCCCCCCAAATATTTGACAGGCACATACTGTACACTTCTGAAAGAAGTCTAGTCATCTGTGCAGATTGACTTTTGAAGTGTAAAATAAACCTTTACTTAACAGACGTCAAGGCTGTAACTTTGCGATATAATGACAGTTTTTGTAATCGGTTGGTTGAAGCAGCTTCTATGTCGAAAGAATAAAGTTTTGGTTCCAACTCTTCAGAAAACGACAGCATGATTATTAACAATTGACTGAAGCCTGGGACGTGAGGGAAGGGTGGAAAAGAAAGACTCAGCACTTTTGTATATTTAGCAAGCATAAACGACTTGATGAAGCAGTTGTTTTTAAAAGTCAAAGAGGTGGATCCTCGTTTGAGCATGTTTGGTTATATCCGAAACCCTAGCTAAGGAATGAGGAAGCTCTTTTCTTTGGGTCCAAGTATGTGATATTGATATGTTTTACACGTTTTGTAGGAGCTTGGGAAATGCTTGTTTTGAAGTTGGGCAGTTCGTTTGCGTTTTTGTTTTAAAGGTGCTTTAATGGAGTGCCCTAGACATTACACTGCAAGGCAGTGCTTGTGATGTTCTACTGCATGAGGCTATGATGTTAAGTTTAATAGAAAAGTTAATTAATTTAATTATTATTATTTATTATTTATTACATTAGTATACCGCCTCATAGCCGAGGCTCTCTGGGTGGTTTACATAAGATAAAAACACTTAAAATCAATATATAGAAATTTAAAATCACAAAAACATACAATTTAAAATCATAGGAACATACAAAAATAAACCCAGTCCAGATAGAGGCATAGCTGGGCCACCATAGAATCATAGAATCATAGAATAGCAGAGTTGGAAGGGGCCTACAAGGCCATCTAGTCCAACACCCTGCTCAATGCAGGAAGCAACCGAAGCTGGTAGAAGCCACCAAGGCCACCTGAGCCTCAAGTGACAGAGATGGTTCTAGGAGAACCCCCAAGCTACGAACCTGCTCCTTCAAGGGGAGTGCAACTCCATCCAGAACAGGTCAAACACAATCTAGTGTATGTTTAGACAGAAAAAGGTCCTACAGTGTGGTTGGCTGGGAAATGCTGGGAATTGTAGGACCTTTTTTCTGTCTAAATATGCATAGAAAGTAAATGAGGTCCCACGACTGTAGAGCACTCCTGCACTCTTTTTCAATAAAACAAAACAAAACAAAGTTGCAGGTATGATGTCTTCTTCCTCCTGGGAAGTCGCCACCCTGGGACAATCCTGGAAGTAGGTAAGTCTGGGATTGTCCCACCTCCATCCCTCTACACCGTATGGTGTAGACAAGCCCAAAGTATTATAAGAAGGGAGAGCAGTTGGGATCCTGAAGTTCCCTGGGCAGCAGATTGAGTAGGCACCGAGGCCAATTAGTCAGTCTTCCCTAATATGGTGAGATGTATTTTATTTCTATTTAAGTCAAAGTAATTATTTCCAAATTTGTAGCTACACATATAAATTGGCATGCACGCATTCTGTACGAATCTGTGTTCTCTTTTTGGGTGATACATTTCCTCATTTTTGGCAATGCGTACAAGGCCATGTTATACCTGAAGCAAAAAGGTTTCCATTGGCAGGGATACATGTTGGGTACCATGCATTTTCCTTCTTATGAAAGCATTATTATTATTATTATTATTATTATTATTATTATTATTTACATTTGTATACTGAACCATAGCCGAAGCTCTCTGGGCAGTTTACATAAGTTTACATAAGATTAAGACACTTAAAAACAATATACAAAAATCAAAAACCACAAAAAACATACAATATACACAAACATTTAAAACTGCTATAACAACTTTAAAACAACAACAACGAGCCTAAAAAACAGACCCAGGCTCATGAAAAACAACTATAAAATATTACAGGGTTCCTACAAACAACGGCTGGTTTTACACAGCCAAGAAGAAACCAACAGTCATTTCCATCTCACCAGCCAACCGCATCCTTCCCAGAACTCACCCTGCCAATTGGCACAACACGGCAGCTGCTAACAGCCACCTGAACATGTCAGTCCAGTGCAAACGGACATCCAGCTGCTGTTGAAATCCACAACCTGCCCAGATTCCACAGATTCCATCTCAGCTCCTTATATCACTTCCCAGCTTCTCCCTTTGAGAAAGGGGTCACCACCAATGTGTCTGGCTTTGGATTTCAACCTCTCCCTTCCATCAATAGTCATCCGATTAACTCCCTCTTGACTTACAATACGAACCCAGTTGTAACTTTGCTGTTTTTTACTTTCAGAATTATTTGATTCACCCTCCCCCCTCACAGGCCCTAATTTATGGTGGGACCAGAATCTCAAATTAACATTTATTTTTATTTGAACTATGTTCAAGATGAGATACAGGCTAATATTTCCAAACTTATAGTGGCTCCATCGGTATGCCCTCCACACCACTTACTCTTTGTGAAGGCTATAGCAGAGGAGGCATGATTGGTCTAAAATTGGTCAGATCCCTGGGAGGAGCTAATGGGTTTCATTAAGGCCTCCTTGCATTTTACCACACCATTCTTGCACTGGGACTGGCTACAAATAAAAGTTTCTTTGTTGTCCAAATGTTAGATGGAAGCTATCATGAAAAATAACCAAGCCATCCTTGGTTGATTGTAGAGCTACTTACCAGGCATATGGAAAATGAACAGTTTTGGCTGAAAGTGTGACCTAAGCTCTGTAGCAGTGATTCCCAGTGCTGGGTCCCAAATGTTGGGTCCCATCCACCCAGCATGGCCAGTAGGCAGGAATGGTAGGAGCCTTAATCCAAGCCCAATGCTCATAACCACTGCTCTACAGGGTTTGAATCAAGAAAATAGAGGGGGAAAGCATGGCTCAGTGGTTTAGACCTGACAGCCTCACTCGGTTTCCATTGTGGGATTGCACGTTCAAATGCTACAGTACTGTTGGCTGAGGCAGAGATGGACCATGCACCTTTGTGAATCTTGAGAACCAGTGGGGTGAAGATGATAAAGTGTAGTACTGAATCAAGGAGATCTGTTTTTGAATCCCTACGTGACTGGTAGCCCATATTTGCATGCAAAAGGTCCCAGATTCAATCCCTCACATCTCCAGGTGGGCTCAGAAAGGTGCCTGTCTGAAATTCCAAAGAGCCAGGACCACTCCATGCTTTAGACAATCCTGAGCTAGGCGGACCTGTGGTCTGACAGTATATGGGCAACTTCCTATAGATTTCACTGGGTGATCTTGGCCAAGTCACTCTCTTTCAGCCTACATCGAAAAGTTGTCGTGGGGGTAAAACGGGATAACCCCAGGTCTGCCATTCTGAGCTTGCTATTAATAGCATCGCACATGCTGCAATGTTCTGTATGTGACTGGCTCCAGAAACAAGTTTGGAAAATGTGGCCATTTGTCTGAGAAGCGCATGATATTCCAAAGTGTTACCCTTCTGTTCCCCTGCCTCTCTGAATTGCCTTATTTGCTTTCCGTCAACCACTATTAAGGAAAAACAAACATACCTCATTAGAGAGAATTTGGGGCAGGAGACACCCAGGGGTTCTCCTGAAGGCTGTCTTGATCACAATAGCCATGTAAGGCGCCTGTATGTAGACATCCTGAGTGTTTTTCTGTTACATGTACTCTTTGCACAATGGCTTCTCTCTAACAGCCCATCTGTCAAGCCTCTTTCATGGCCACAGGTGGAGATGGAAAATTCTTTTGAATTGAGCACTGTAGGCTGTGGGAGGAGAAACATGTTTGCTACTGAATAGTTTGGACTCCCACGGAGCCAAGAGCCTTCAGCCTTCTGCAGCTCGCAGGCATGGCTGGCCTTTAGTCAAATGCCGCTCTAAGCAAGCCAGGATTTCATGCCTCTCTTAAATCCTAATTAATTGGAAATAAACATTAACCTAGCAGATCTGCCGTGTCCTTTCATTTTGGGCTGTCCAAGCAGACCAGACACCCCCTAGGCTTAGTCCAGTTTTATGGCCCTTTTATATAATGTTTTTCATGCCATTAAGATTTTCTTCTATTATGCAGTGTTTGCAGTGGTGCAGCTAGATAATTTTAAGCCCTGTAACTAACGTTTTTATGGATATGAACCCATTCCCCCTTTAAGACAGTCACTTAGGGCCTTGCTAGATGAGGCCTTAGCGCGCCTTGAGAGCCGGTTTCCCTGCTGTGCGTCCACATGACGCACAGGGGAATCCGGCCCCAGGCCGCACTGAAGCCTCCTCTAACGCGTCATAAGCGAAGTTGCTTATGGAGCGCCTTTTCTGCAGCTCCAGCCTGAAGCCGGGGCTGCGGAATGTCTAGGAAGGTCCGTGGCTTTTTGCAACTACTCGCGAGTAGCCGCAAAAAGCCACGGACTTGGCACAGTGCTCATACGAGCGCTGTGCCCATCGCGCCAGGGTTTTTTTTTTTATCCTGGGGGGGGAGATGGGGGAGGGAAGGCTGGACCGGCAGGAGAGGGGGATGGCAGAGGGCGACACACGGGAGATGGCGAGGGGATGGCGGAGGGTGCCGACGGGGACAGTGAGGGGATGGCAGAGGGCAACGACGGGGACAGCGAGGGGATGGCAGAGGGCGACGACGGGGACAGCGAGGGGATGGCGGAGGGCGACGACGGGGACAGCGAGGGGATGGCGGAGGGCGACGACGGGGACAGCGAGGGAATGGCGGAGGGCGACGACGGGGACGGCGAGGGGGGGCAGAGGGCAATGACGGGGATGGCGAGGGAGGGCGGATGGGGGGGCTTAAGTAAAAAAAAAACCTTACCTTCTCTGGCGGCTTCGGGGCGCATGTGGCCCCTTTAAAACAAAAAAAATGGCCGACACTGCAGGGCTTCCATCGTCCCTGTGCCTCGGCCATCTAGGAGGCTGGGCGGCATGCATTAAAGTTAGTGCGCCATCGCCCCGCCTCCCTGCCGGCTTATCCCGGCAGGTCTAGCAACGCCCATGGATTACTTCTCCCGACCGCCATCATGGTTTACAACTGGTCCTGATGTGTTAGCAGAGCCCCTTCCAAAACTGTCTGCCAACCCTGATTTTACCAAGAGATAGAAATGCTCCAAGCATGGGCATCTTCGTATTTTAAATTCAGTGAATGAATAAATTTATTACAGTATAACAACCAGCACACCAATTTTAAATTCACTTCCATCCTAGCACTATCGTAACAACAGGAATAAAATGGAGTTTGCCCCTGCAACCCCGATGCTAAACACAATTACGTGGGAATAGGCACCCTTTTGTGGCAACAGCAATAAAAAGGATGCTAACTTTTTGAGAAAATACAATACAATGAGCACCTGTAAATGTTTAACTTGTCAGAGGAAGCTAAATAGAAAAGGGAGGAACCTGATCCCCGGGGGAGGAGTTCTGCAAAGTGAGCCCCGTGGCAGAGAAGGCTCTGCCTAGAAATGAGTGCCACAACAGAGAAGGCCCCAGTTTTGATTTAATCAGAGTCAATGGCAGAACGTGAATGAAAGCCTGTCCCAATGACTTCAATGATTAGAGAATCATAGATATAGAGGGAGAAGCTGGTCACAAGGGGCCACAAGTTGTAGTGATGGTCACCAATTTGGATGGTTTTTAAAAAGGGTTGGATAAATTCCTGGAGGAGAAAGCTATCCATCACTATTAGTCCTGATGACACTATGCTGCCTCCAATGTCATAGGCAGTAAGGCTATGTACACCAGTTTCTGGGGAACATGGGTGGGAAGTGTCTGTTGCACCCATGTCCTGCTTGTGGGTTCCTGGTTGACAGCTGATTGGCCACTATGTGAACAGAGTGCTGGACTAGATGGACTAGGGTGACCATATGAAAAGGAGGACAGGGCACCTGTATCTTTAACAGTTGCATAGAAAAGTGAATTTCAGCAGGTGTCATTTGTATGCATGGAGCACCTGGTAAAATTCCCTCTTCATCACAACAGTTAAAGCTGCAGGAGCTATACTAGAGTGACCAGATTTAAAAGAGGGCAGGGCACTTGCAGCTTTAACTGTTGTGATGACGAGGGAATTTCACCAGGTTCCCCATATATACAAATGACACCTGCTGAAATTCCCTTTTCTATGCAACAAAGATACAGGAGCCCTGTCCTCCTTTTCATATGGTCACCCTAAGATGGACCCTTGGTTTGATCCAGCTTGGCTCTTCTTATGCTCTTACATTCTTAAGGGTCCCCTAACATAGGGTGGCCATGTGTTCTCATTTACAGAGGGCAATTCTCTGTTTGAAGGGCTGTCCTGGCCATTTCTAGTTTAAAGATAAAGAACTATAAGAAGTCTTGACCATCCACAATTAGCACCTGGAGAGCCGGCTCAGCAGGCATGCACACAGGTCACCTGGTCACAATCTTCCCCATTGTGGTATTTCTATTTAAATTATAGAACTATTTCTAAATTTGCAGCTATACATATGAATTGGCATATGCAAATATATGCAAATGTGTAGCCCTCTTTTGTCCTTTTTTTGGGTGATACATTTCCTCTGTTTTGGGTCACCCTACACCTAAGTGGTGGGGTGTGGACATAGGCTTCATCTAGAAATGCTGGCCGGTGGTATTAATTGTGGGATTTTACGGCTCTGCTGCCCACAGCCAGAACTCTTTGCCAAGCAGTCAGAGGGCATGTCTACACCAGCCCGATATCCTGGGATCATCCCGGGATTGTTCCTGTGCATCCAAATGCCACACAGGGGATCCCAGGAGCAGGCAGGGATGACCCCTCCATCTCCCTGGGATAACCCTTGGGTGTAGAAATGGCCACGGTGTCCAGAACAAAGTCTGGGAGCGAGAGTCACCCTGGTTTGGAGCATGGCATCAAGCCATTTCAGAGCACTGCAATTTCTCAAAGTGGGGAGCAAACAACAGCAGGGTGCACAGGGAATTCCCAGCGGGATACACCCTATTGCAGAGGCCGGAGCTTTGCAGCCTGTAGGAATTAAATACATTCCCATTTAAATCATTTACATTGCTTGCATTAGTCCCTCTTCTTTCCTTGATGCATGCCTGTGATTTTTCACGTCTGCCTTTTCCCAATGACAAGTGCAACAGGCTTCCAGAAGAAATACTCCTCTACTGATCTCTTCAATGTCTGCATCTGATCACCTTTGTGTGAACTCCGTTGTGTAGTAGTCTGTTGACAGACAACTTTTTTTAAATACACTTTGTATATCATGCTTTCACAGTGTGACTGCCAGAAATATAAATTATTCCAAGCCCTGTCTGTGGAAAGGCCCCAAAGCATTTCCTTATCCATCCCTTTCATCTCTGTGTTTTATTTTGCAGCTAAGCGTAGAATCCATATTAATGCTCTGTCTTTCTTCGCTGAGCCTTGGTAGTTCTACATCTTCATGACTATAGTGTGCAAATGGATGCAGACGAGTTGTATTTCTGTAGGGAGGGGAGGTCTGGGGTCTGAGGTGTAATACAGTTCAGGAGAGAAACTGGAACACAAAATAATTATTTTGTTTTAATTGCCGGAGACCTGTTAGCCCCGTGAAGCGAACGCAAGGTGAAATCCGCATGGCATCAGTGATGGATTGGAAGGCCTCGCGTTCAAGGCAAAAGCCCCAGCAATATCTGACACCTTTGGTGATATAATAAATAGCTTGCAGGTGTTGTGTGGAGCAGTCAGTGTTTTCTTTTCATAGGCTCAGTAAGAAGAATAGCACATGGGAACATGATCCCTCTTTCCAGTGATTTCAGAAGTACAGCCGGATGTGGCTCCTACTAAACAACTAGAACAGATCCTCGCTATTCCCTTTGGCAGGCAGGTGTTGGGAGAGGAGCGGAGAGTGGGATGAGAATCTAGAGGAGGCTTGCAAGCTCAACAAATTATAGCAGGAACAGGGCAGGCAGAGCAAGGAATGGAAACACCTAGCAACACCTAGAGGGGCCTTGGTTCACAGACTACCTCTGCTGATGGAGGGGGGGAGTTATGAATGGGAGGGGAAAGGTCTGGGGCCAAGTAGAGTGGCCAAGTGTCCTCTCTTACAGAAGATAATCCTCTATTTTAAGGGTTGCAGAGGACTGCCCTCTATTTTGAAGCCCAAGTCAGGTATAAAAGATAAAGATGTGGAAGAAAAGGCATCGCGAAACGGTTATGAGGAAAAGAAGAGGCTGGCTCTGGTGGTATAAGATATGAAAAGTGGTTTTCTTTATTTTCCTTATCTACAATGAAAAAAATTCAAAAACTTTCAATTTAACTTGTACAAACGCTCAACATTTTGGATCTGGAGATCCTTCGTCAGGAGCTGTACAACAAAATGAATTCCTCTTTGAAGCAATTATCAATTTCAAACCTTTTATGTATTTTTTAAGGACCGTATTCATATTCGTTCTGCCTCCATTGGCAGTCAAACAGAACTAAAGACCCATTGGGAAGAAGGGCTGGCCCTTGAGTTGTCCATCAGCATCTCTATGTATAGATGCAAACTTTGAAATAATTAGTCTAATTTAACTAGAAATGCAATGCATCCCACCATAGTGGGGAAGACTGTGATCTACACTATTGCTTTACAGCGGTACTGAAGTTCACTGATAACTGTTGGGGCACATTATAGATTCCATATACAGCTTTTATAGTGCTATTTCCTGCTTTTTATTTCACAATAACCAAAATACTGCGACAAATGTTATTGTGTGTCTTACGAAATATGAAGGGATATAGCATTACCATGATGGGATCATAATGAATTGACACAAGGTGTCGATCTGGCCTAGGTGTGAACCTGCTCAGTCTGCTGTTCAGGTGCTAACTGTTGATGAGTAACTTCAACACCCTTTCTTTCTTTCTTTCTTTCTTTCTTTCTTTCTTTCTTTCTTTCTTTCTTTCTTCCTATCTTTCTGAGAATGTAGGGTGACCCTTTGAAAAGGAGGACCACACTCCTGTATTTTTAACAGTTGCATAGAAAAGGGAATTTCAGCAGGTGTCATTTGTATGAATGCAGCACCTGGTGAAATTCCCTCTTCATCACCACAGTTAAAGCTGCAGGAGCTATACTAGAGTGACCAGGTACAAAAGAGGGCAGGGCACCTGCACAACATTAACTGTTGTGATGAAGAGGGAATTTCATCAGGTGCTGCATGGTTACAAATGACACCTTCTGAAATTCCCTTTTCAATACAGAAGCTGTTAAAGATACAGGAGCCCTGTCCTCCTTTCCATATGGCCACCCTGGAGAATGCATACTCTGCTTTTCCTCCTCCAGGAAAGGGGTTGTTCAAACAGCTTACAAAATTTTAAAACAATAACCAATCATTAAAACACTATCACAAAAAACAGCAGTAAAGATTTGAGAACTACAATTTGAGAACTACAAGTTCAATCGCAGCTTTTAAAGCTCAGCTAAAAACTTTTCTTTTTCCTAAAGCTTTTAAAACTTGATTTTGTTCTGACTTTTATACTGTTAGTTTTACTCTACCCTGTGCCTGTTTGGTGCATTCTCTTCCCCTTCTTATTGTTTTATTATGATTCTATTAGAATGTAAGCCTATGCGGCAGGGTTTTGCTATTTTATTGTTTTACTCTGTACAGCACCATATACATTGATGGTGCTATATAAATAAATAAATAAATAAATAAATAAATAAATAAATAATAAAGACAAACCCACCAAGAGCCAAAGCTAGCAACCAATAAATAAAATTAAGCAAAAGCCAAGTTAAGTGCCTCTGCTGCCCTTTTTGGAATTTGGAGACCCAGAGTAAATCCAGTCAGATGCTCTCACAGAAATGGGGAGGGGTAGTTTAGTTTAGTGTGGTGATGCCACCAAACTTGGAATTAGGCAGTTTATTAGCAGAATCCCTGTGTGTGTACTGAGCTTGGACAACTACAGTACTAGTGCTGGTAGCTATATGCTACCTCCAGTATCAGTGGCAGTATCCCTATGCACACCAGTTGCTGAGGAACATGGGCGGGAGGGTGCTACTACACATATCCTGTTTGTGGGTTTCTTGTGGGCAGCTAGCCACCCACTGTGTGAACAGAATTCTGGACTAGATGTATCCTTGGTCTAATCCAGCATGGCTCTACTTATGTTCTTAGCTTTAAAGGGTGGGGGTGGGGGGTTATCCTACATGGTTAACCCAGCTTCCAACCTAATTTGCTCTGTGTGTGGGTGGGGGGAAGGGGAGCAGATAATGTATATAAGTTAATGGTAGAACCAAACATGTTGCGGCATCGGCCTTTGCTTGCTCCAAAATATGGATTCCAATAAAAATACAAAAATAAAACCTGGCTCAGATAGTAAAATAATGGAGAAAGACCATCTCTCCTACCCACCCCTGTCATGTACCTATTTATGACAGGAGCGTTCACTTGGCCACATGCCCAACCAATGGAGCCTGATTGCAAGTAAATGTGTTTAGGTTCAGGCTGTGAATGTGACTAATATATTTGCTGCTGTTTGGGAAGATTGCAATATGTTAGCCAGAGCTTGTTCCACATCTATGTACCCAGCACCCTCATTGTTTCTTCTTGCCTGCTGTCCATGGGTTCCCCCCCCCCCTTTCCTGGAGATGCCTCTGATAAGTCTTTGAAATTCTATCCAGGCTCAGCTGTGCTCTGCTTGTGTCTCAGGAGATCTCTGATAGATGGCCTCAACCATTTAGATGCTAGTCACTGTAAGAAATGTCCATATAACTTCAGAAACTGGTAATAAATCAAAGTGCTATAACCAGACATGGTGTAAGCCCTCAAACACTGCTCAAACAAATCCTTCATGAAAAGCATTGGGATTTCGCTTCCAAAATAATATATGTTAGGGCATCCTGGGAGCACTGTTTTAGCACTCCCAGTTTCCAGAATCCAGATGTGTGCGTTGTCTCCACCAGAGGAACCTGTAACAGCCAACACAGGGAAATTTGCTGGGAGACTGTCCTCAGAGTACCTGGGTAATCTCTCAGGAGGCACATGTTGGTGGTAAATGGGGCTGAAGCCAACAGTGGACAGGGCCAGAGCCAAAAGTGGGGTGGTCACATCTTTTATCTTTTTGACACACACACCTGCCAGGGAAAAGGAGACATTGCTCTTGCCAGAGGTCTGAACTGATCACATGCAGAGCGGGTTTGTAATGAGGCTGAGGGCCACTTTTCAGAGTGCACATGAAATGGCAATAAAATAAGAACATAAGAAGAGCCCTGCTGGATCAGTCCAAGGGTCCATCCAGTCCAGCACTCTGTTCACACAGTGGCCAAACAACTGTCGACCAGGGACCCACAAAGCAGGACATCGTGCAACAGCACCCTTCCACCCAGGCAGCACATAGCCATCGGGACTAGTAGCCATTGATAGCCTTCTCCTCCAGGAATTTGTCTAACCTCCTTTTAAAGCCATCCAGAGTGGTGCCCATGCAATCCCAGGTCTTGTGGTAATGAATTTAACTATCCACCAGGTGAAGAAGTCCTTCCTTTTCTCTTTCCTGAATCTCCCACCAATCAGCTTCATGGGATGACCCCGGGTTCTAGTCTTATGACAGAAGGAGAAAAATGGCTCCCTATTCACTTTCTCCACACCATGCGTAATTTTGTACACCTCTATCATGTCTCCCCTTACTTTCCATCCCCCCCCCAAAGCAAAACAATCCCAGCTGTTGTAACCTTCCCTCCCAGGTGAGTTGCCCCAGCCCCTTGGTCATTTTTGTTGCCCTTTTCTGCACAAGTTCCAGCTCTACAATATCTTTTTTTGATGTTAAGCCCCCAACTGTACACAGTATTCGAAGTGTGGCCGCACTATAGATTACTGTGCACAGTCCTACTCTGCAATCCTATGCATACTTACACGGGAGTAAGTCCTACTGAATACAGTAGGATTTACTCCTGAGTGAACATGCATTGGACGCCACTGTCATTGCATCCTTGCCTTACAAACGAAATTGAAAGCAAAATTGTTTTGCTGCACATGGATTAAAAATGGTTAGAGCCACCAAAGGTAAAATCGCAAATTTGGTGGCAATTGGCCACATAGGGGAAGGCAGGACTCTCATTAACTTTGGGCATTGTGGAGACACTTGTTGAAATCTCCTCCCTAGATTTACAAATAACTTTCAGAGTCAATGATGAATATCTCATGTTCAACCACACTTTATCAACACATTCTTTGGACTGTTAAAATGTAACATCCCGGGAACCGATTTCCTCCCAGCAGGGCAATTATTGCAGGAAAGTGTTTGCAGGCTGGACTATCTCACAACGGAGTTCTTCCTATCCATCGGTGCTAGAGGGCTATAAATCTTTGCTTGTGACATCATAATCTGTTGCTGTGGGAATGCTTGTGGTATCACAAAGAGAGGATTACAACCTCAACTTTGGAGTAAACAGAAATAAGAGATTGGCTCAGCAAGATAAAATGCCATCTTTGCAGAGGACACCACCCCCAGCCTTTCAAGATCAGTTTTACTCACATCTTCTAAAATCAGGATCAGATTCCTGCTTTCTGTGTCAGAGGAACTGCATTCATAGCCAAGAAAGTAAACTTTGCATTTATCAAATACAAAGAAAGAAAGAATTCTGGGCTTTAAAAGCCTTGATAAAATAGGATGCTTTCAACTCTTCCTTTTTGAGGAATCAAACTGTAATAACAGTATGTGCCTCTTAGCAATATTAACATTTGGATGTATCCGTGCTTTTTGCAATCTGCTCTTGGAATTCCATTGTAAGTTGTTCAGATGTCCACAAGATTCATCCCCTTCACATGATTCTGATAATTAAATCGCAACAGCCTAACAAGGTTATTGCTATGGTTTAACTGAAACATAACAAAATTTGGGGGTGGGGTACATATTATCTCAGCAGGCAATATAGCTTATCAATAATATAAAGCCTGTTCAGGTGTTATACCTGAATAGAGTACGGCCTTAGCTAGACCTAATGTTTATCCTGGGATCGTTCCGGGGTCGTTCCTGCCTGCTCCCGGGATCCCCTGTGTGTCATTTACATGAACAGGGATGACTCCGGGACGATCCCGGGATAAACCTTAGGTCTAGCTAAGGCCTACATTAACGTATAAGAGGCATGGTGGCCATGAAGGCTGGCCCCATCCCCTATGTTCTCACAAGCATCAGCTTCACTGCCTATGTTTCTAATCTCCCCATGATGACTGGGGAGGTCTGTAGGGGGTCTTCTACCTTGAACGTGAGTAGAACCCTTTGTGCAATCAGGAACCCTGATACAGCTGGGTTCCCAGTTGTGTAAAGGCTTCTACTCGCATATAACCTAATGGAAGTAGAAGTCCCCTTCAGGTTTCCCCCCTCAACAGAGGGAGGTCGAGGTCATTGAGGCAGAGCTGGTGTGAACACCTCCATCTAGCATGCCTTATTCAGGTGTTATGCCTGAATAGGGCTATGCATTAAGGAAGATGTTTGAATGCAACCAAAAGTTTACTTTTTAATTTTTGTGAACCGCCCAGAGAGCTCCGGCTATTGGGCGGTATAGAAATGTAATGAATAAATAAATAAATAAATAAACTTCTGAAACAGCAATCCAATGGAACCATATTCAGGCGTTATGCCTGAACAGAGTTGAGCCATTTGTATAAGTGACTATGAGCAGAAGCCCCCTTCAAACATTCCTGCTCAACACAGGGAGATCAAGGACTGAGCAAGCGGGGACAGTGAGGTGGAGAGAGGGGATGTGGCCCCATGCCCCTGACAAACGTTGCTCTACCCTATTCAGGCATAAAGCCTGAAAAGAGCTTGATAACCTCTTAAAGGAGAGGTCTTTGAGTACCAGCTTGCCCACAGCTGGTATTTTCTGCCTTAGAAGCCATACACGTTAATTCCAAATGTGTGTGCTTCATGTGGTTGCTGAGTGGGGAGAGAAAGTTACTGTGTTCATGCCTCTAGAATTGGCATTATTATTATTATCATCATCATCGTCATCATCATCATCATCATCATCATCATTTATATACCACCCCATAGCAGAAGCTGTCTGGGCAGTTTACAAAAGTTAAAAACAGTGAACATTAAAAACAAATATATGAAATTTAAAACCATAAAAAGCATAAAATACAAACAAAAACAGACAATATCCGTTTAAAACAACTATTCTGGCGTCAGTTAAAAAACTCAGCATATGCTGTTAAATGCCTGGGAGAAGAGAAAAGTCTTGACCTGGTGCCGAAAAGATAACAATGTTGACAGCTGGTGATCCTCGACAGGGAGATCATTCCAAAACTGAGGGGCCACCACTGAAAAGGCCCTCTCCCTTGTTGCCATTGAAAGAAGGTTCTGGTGATAAGCCCAAATGTGACATATCTCAACGAAAGCTCAGTTTACGTGGGACAGAATGGATTTGTACATGCACGGAAACTGTTCACCATGTCTCTAGATTAACTGATCCAGGTCACACAATGCACAATGTTGTGGGAACCATATAAACATGTCATTCTGTAAAGCAGCAGTAGGAGTTCTGGTGCCCTCTAGAAGTTAGGGACTACATCTCCCATGTGGCATTGGCTATGCTGGCTGGGACTTATGGGAGTTGCCATCAAAAACCTGTTCTGCATGTTTCCATTCAATTGGATGGGATATTTATTTATTTATTTATTTATTTATTACATTTCTATACCGCCCAATAGCCGGAGCTCTCTGGGTGGTTCACAAAAATTAAAAACATTCAAAGTATAAAACAACAGTATAAAACCATACTATAAAATAAAATATAAAAGCTCAACCAGATAAAAACAGCAGCAATGCAAAATTACAAATTTAAAACACCAAGTTAAAATTTATTTATAGACTGTTAAAATGCTGGGAGAATAAAAAGGTCTTCACCTGGCGTCTAAAAGCATATAATGTAGGTGCCAAGTGAACCTCCTTAGGGAGCTCATTCCACAGCCGGGGTGCCACAGCAGAGAAGGCCCTCCTCCTGGTAGCCACCTGCCTCACTTCCTTTGGCAGGGGCTCGCGGAGAAGGACCCCTGAGGATGATCTTAGGGTCCGGGCAAGTACATATGGGAGGAGGTGTTCCTTCAGATAGCCTGGCCCCAAGCTGTTTAGGGCTTTAAATGTTAATACCAGCACTTTGAATCGGGCCCGGACCTGGACTGGCAGCCAATGAAGCTGGAAAAGGACTGGCGTGATGTGGTCTCGTGGGCCAGTCCCTGTTAGTAACCGTGCTGCCCTGTTTTGTACCAGTTGAAGTTTCTGGACCGTTTTCAAAGTTTCTGGACCGTTTTCAAACATATAACGCATTGCAGTAATCCAAACGAGAGATTATCAGAGCATGGATAACTGTAGCTAGGCTATCTCTGTCCAGATAAGGGCGCAGTTGGTATATCAGCCTAAGCTGATAAAAGGTGCTCTTTGCCACTGAGTTCACCTGTGCCTCAAGTGACAGTTCTGGATCCAAGAGCACCCCCAAACTACGGACCTGATCCTTTAGGGAGAGTGCAACCCCGTCCAGGACAGGGCAAACATCACCTTGCCGGACAGATGAACCACCTGCTAACAGTACCTCTGTCTTGTCTGGATTGAGTCTCAGTTCCTTAGCCCTCATCCAGTCCATTACCATGCCCAGGCACTGGTTCAGAACAGTCACTGCCTCACCTGGGTTTGATGAAAAGGAAAGGTAGATCTTACCTAGTAACAGGCCTAGAAGGCCTCAGTATATCCATGTCTATTCATGTCAACATCGACTTGCATGTGTTAAAGTAGACTTGGGTTCATGTACACCAAGCAGGATATTGCACTATGAAAGCGGTATATAAAAGGTAGGAGCCACACTACTGCTTTATAGCGGTATTGAAGTGCACTGACAACTGTTGGGCCCCATTGACACATACCATATACCGCTTTCATACCACTTTCATAGTGCAATATCCTGCTTGGTATAGATTACGCCTTGGCTATAAATCAACCTCCCCGTGACAGTGTTCATCATGCATGTGACTTGAGGGCACACTCCTCTCTACAAAACTCATAATGGTTAGCCATTTCCCTGCGGGATTCTGAAGCAGGCTAAAGGGGGAAGCGTTATAACTTTGCTTTCTCTCCAGAATGAGCGGGTGTTCTCGGGGAGTCGGTTTGGCCCTGATAAAGTCATAAAAAAATATTTGCAGAGAGCAAACGATCCCCTCTTAGCTAAACTAACAATGTTCTCCCTGGTTCATTGTCCCCCTGCCAGTCATTTCCAGCTCTCTGCTTGCTCAATATGTCATTACCAGGAAGGCCTGACTGAGAAACGTCGGCTTCTCATCCGTGCCTCACAAGTCTGGGCAGCTGAAAACTCCAGGTAACGCTGCAGTATATTACATCTTGAGAGAGTGCTGGGCTGAAGGGTACTTTGGGAGTCTGAAATAGTTGTTGAAAGCTATTTGCTCTCTGGTTTCTAGGAGACAGCATGACTCACGGCACCTTTCCTCATGGTCTACATTTCTCCAGCATTTATCAACTAATGTTCTTGATGAAGATTGATAAAAAAAAGAATCTTTGGGGGGGGGGTGGAATTAGAGAAGGCAATGAAATTATTATTATTGAAGATAAGGAGTGCTCAGCCAACTCACAAGGGGATATCGTTGCTGGGAGGGGGATTTATCTGCTGGTTCTGGGAATAGAAATGTGCAAAATAATTTATGTTTAATGCCTATTTTCCTTTCAATATTTGGTCAGCTTTTTGTAATAAAAAACCCCCACTTGTTTCCCCCAAAACTTAATTTAAGAGCTGCTATCTTTCATTCAAAGCTAAGAAGAAGAAGAAATGGCCATGGCGCATTCAAAGTTACACTGCAATCCCATACATGTTCACTCAGTAGTGAGACCCACTGCATTCAGAGAGGCTGACTCACTTGTAAGTGTGCACAAAATTACCATCTATGGCCCTTTTAAGTCTGATTGATTTCAGTAGCAGTGTCATGGGTTTGAATGGGTTAGATCACACTTGCAAAACCTAACAGTCCATCTACTTGAAATAGGTGCACAGGTTGAAGTCCAAACCACCAGTGTAGGGTACTGTTTTGAGCCATAATGTTGCAGTAATAGAGTGAGCTGTCATATGAACACACATTAGTACAGTAGGGGGGACCTGCCTGAACTACCATACCGAAATGATGGATTGAAAGGGAGACAGGTGGGACTCATTGCATTTTTTAGTGTCATGGGGCTAAATGCTAAAGTGGCTCCAGTAGAATCAGGTAGCCCTTACTTAGTAGTAGAGTATTTAACTCTCCCTAAGGGCGTTGAGCTACTGTTAGTTAATGTACATCTAGTGTCAAGAAGAGGAACTGTTGTCACAAGGAGTGGAAACAACTCCGATGAATGCAGCTCTAATGCGGAACATAGCAAACAAGCTAATTTGGATCCTTTTCTGGTGCTCCATACCAGCTACAGATGCCATTTTGTTTTTGTTTTATTTTCCCCCTGATTCTGGCACCTGCATAGGGGGTGGGTGTGTGCCCCCAAGACCTCCTCGAGTTGTACACCCCTGCTCTATTCTTCCTCAAACATTTCAGACAGAGGTTTATCATATAGTTTTGGACCTAAATCTTCCTCCTGATAGCTTTAAGCTCTAGGATGCCAATGTGGCACCAAAGGGCTCATGGACACCTGTCTTGGCTCCCACCAGCCTCTCTACCCTTTCTTATTTTTATTTCAGATACTTTATTTGTTAACGAGATGTGTTTTAATTGGGAGAATGGTATGCTGCAAAAATATTGCTGACTTCAGCACCAATATTATATTTGAGCCCCACAATGACTGTGGGTTGTATTCCTGTCACTGCCCTGTGGCGGCAAAGGAAATTGGCCATTTGCTGCCAAAGTTCGGGAGCAGCAAACCACTATGAAGAGGTAATTTCTTGTTCTCAAGCTATGTTTGTCCCTTTTACAGCGCCACAGAAGCTATGTAGTGGGAAGTAGGTTGAATTTTGCTTGTTCTCAAGATAAATTTGTCCTATTTACCATTCTGTAGCAGTAAAACGGTACTTTTTCCTGTCTGAATTTTTTTGTCACAATTTTTTTGTCTGGGATCGTCCCACCCTCCTCCCTCTACACCGTATGGTGTAGACATGCCCTCAGTGTAAGTCAGCTTCATATGTTCATAAAGATCAGTGTAGCCAAACCAATATATACCAGTGTACCCAATCTGATAAGTAAATACTGTGTAGACACACTCTTGCACCCTTTTCTTTTGGTCCAAAAGCACTGCTAAAAAAAAAAAAAAACATGGCTCCTGAAGGCCAGACAAAATGTCTCATTTATATCATTTCCATAATGCCCAAAAGATGAAGTTCTCCTCCCAATACATAGTTATGAGCAGAATATGGTTATATCACAAATGTAAGAACATAAGAAGAGCAATGCTGGATTAGACCAAGTCATCATCTAGTCCAGCATTCTGTTCACACAATGGCCAGCCAGCTGCCCCCGGAAAACCCCCAAATAGGACACGCATGCAAGTACACCATCCCACTCATGTTCCCCAGCAACTGGCATACATAGGCATGTTGCCTCTGATACTAAAAGGTAGCACATAGCTGTCATGTCTAGTGTGCATTGATAGCCTTTACCCTCCAGGAATTTGACTTACCCCCTTTAAAAGCCACTGAAACTGGCATCATCACTACATCTTGTATTATTAGATACCCAGGTAACATAATTATTTGGAGGCCCATTGGCCTGACACAGTGAATAATCAAAGAAGGGATAGGCTCCCATCATGATACTTGTAACAATATGACATTAATATTTCACGGTTATGCAGCAGTTTACCTTTCTAAAACACTGGTGGGCGATAATGTATGCAGACCATTTATGATTCCAATTGTAAAGGGCTTGCAACTCGTTCGTGATGGCCTGCCAGTGTGCCCTGGTTAGTATGCAGAAAGGTAAGCGGGTGGGGAGAATGTTGATTTCTGTGTAGCCTGCAAAAGAACGGTCAACAGCTATTGTAAAGTGTACAGATTGTAACTGATAAAAACAGAATGATATCTGAGTGCATTTCCATAACAACAAGTAACAGTTGTCATATATGAGACCTGTGAAATAAGACCTTCACCCCTATAGAGCGGAGAACGTAGTCACAATGTTAACAAAAGACTGGGAAAGAGGCGGAGGTGAGCCTCAACAGCTCTTGTGATAGTAATAGAAAAAATGAGCCTCATCATCTAGAAGTAGGATCCTCAGTGTATGAGCTTTAGTGATGCCGCTGAAATCCATCATAAGCTGGTTCAGGATACAAATATGGCCAGCTGGTAACGTTTGACTGTATTATGAGTTGAGACACATTTGCTCCAAGCTCAAAACAGAAAATGATATTTTGTGAGGTCCTACACATGTACTGCCACTGTTCAGCAGACCAGCCTGCTACTTCGACCCAAATGCTTTAATATTAACCCCCTTACTCTCATGGCACCTTCTGTTTATCATTGTGAAACTACATCCCTCTACAGACACTCAAAGAACTTATGTGAGCATAAAGCTTGGAAGGGGCGCAGGCCGTGTGGGCCAGCCCTGTCCTCTGCCCGTTCCACCCCGACCTTCCTACATTGTAGGGGAAGATCTGAAGGGAGTTCTAAATGCATCCAATTTAATTCACTGAGAATCCTCCCTGCCACTTAGAACCCCACATGGATTGTTTTCATGTTGTTTTATTATTGTCATTCTATTTTAAATGGTGTGCCCATTGGGCAGAGGGGCAATTTCTAAATAAATCAGGGCATTCAGCTGAATGTGCTTAGCATGCCACTTCAGACTTTCCCTCTCAATGTCCAACAAAAATGGTGGTGGAGCCAGTATGTTTATTTATTTATTGCATTTTTATACCACCCAATAGCCAAAGCTCCCTGGGTGGTTAACTGGGCATGGTGTGGGCGCCCTGTACCCCTTCTATCCACACATTCTTTGAACACTTGTGTAGCGGCTTATGTGACTAGACCATCTGATTAACCAGCCTCTGTGTGTGTGTGTATGTGTGTGTGATTATCCTCTTTCTCTTTGGGTTGATTCCTTCAATTATTTCTTGGAGCCTATTGGGGGGGGTGTCTCCCCAACTACACTGAAACCCCTCTCTTGTTCCTACGTAGATGTGTTCAAGGGTGAGAGGGGTTTCCATTTCCAAGCAGCTCTCTGCATGTACTGTGACAACATTACAAGCTTGACGAGAACTCTCAGTCAACAGACCAGCTTTCTCAAGAAAACCTGTAAATGCCAAGCCAATCCCGAATTGAGCTGAGGAAGGTTTGCCCGTCGCTAATCACGTTGAAACAAGCAGCTTTGCAGAGTTGTCTTCTTCTTAGTTAAAAACACATTTAAGACTGCAACCTTTAAAAAGCTTGCTTGGAAATAAGTCCCATCGAAATAAATAAGGCTTACCTCCTGAGTAAACACAGTTAGGGATCAAGCTGTTAAAGTCGCTAGTTTCAAAATATTAGATGTGCAATTGTGCCGCAGTCAAAGAGGCCAGTCCTGCTAAATGTGAATTTGTTATTTCATCGTTGCCACCTGCTGTGAAGGGTGTACAACAGTCGAGCATCAAAGACAGATGTGAGTTTGTGTCCAAATGGTGTGAGTGGTGTGTGCATCTATACCTTGGGTTCATCTACACCTCGCAGGATATTCCACTATGAAAGCAGTATGAAAGCAGTATATAAAAGGAAGTTGAAGTTTCCAGACTGTTTTCAAAGGCAGCCGCACGTATAACGCATTGCAGTAATCCAAATGAGTGGTTATCAGAGCATGGATAACTGTAGCTAGGCTATCTATGTCCAGATAAGGGCACAGTTGGTATATCAGCCTAAGCTGATAGTAGGTGCTCTTTGCCACTGAGTTCACCTGTGCCTCAAGTGACAGTTCTGGATCCAAGAGCACCCCCAAACTACGGACCCCATCCTTTAGGGAGAGTGCAACCCTGTCCAGGACAGGGCAAACATCACCTCGCAGGACAGATGAATCACCCGCTAACAGTACCTCCGTCTTGTCTGGATTGAGTCTCAGTTTATTAGCCCTCATCCAGTCCATTACCATGCCCAGGCACTGGTTCAGAACAGCCACTGCCTCACCTGGGTTTGATGAAAAGGAAAGGTAGATCTTACCTAGTAACAGGCCTATTGTGATCTTACTTAGTAACAGGCCTAGAAGGCCTCAGTATATCCATGTCTATTCATGACAACATCGACTTGCATGTGTTAAAGTAGACTTGGGTTCATCTACACCAAGCAGGATATTGCACTATGAAAGCGGTATATAAAAGGCAGGAGCCACACTACTGCTTTATAGCGATATTGAAGTACACTGACAACTGTTGGAGCCCATTGACACAGACCATATACCGCTTTCATACCGCTTTATCCTGCTTGATGTGGCTCCTGCCTTTTATATACCACTTTTATACCACTTTCATAGTGTTATATCCTGCTTGGTGTAGATGCGTCATGGGCCCCAACAGTTGTCAGTGTACTTCAGTACCACTATAGAGCAGTAATGTACATAGATCCTGCAGTGCACTTCAATACTGCTATAAAGCAGTAGTGTGGCTCCTGCCTTTTATATACCACTTTTATACCACTTTCATAGGGGAATATCCTGCTTGGTGTAGATGATCGCCTTGTATCAAATTGTTGTGAATATGGAATAAAAAGTAGGATATAACACTATGAAAGTGGTATAGGGAATGTGGATTGTGCCCCAACAGTTATCAGTGCACTTCAATACCGCTACAAAGCAGTAGTGTAGATCTAGCCCAAATTGTGTTGCAATAGTCTTTTCCCCCAGGCTGTCAGGGTCAGTGACTGTTGTTGCTACACAGTAGTTTCTCTAGCTGATTAACCAGTGACACTGCCAGCCTTTACCACTACCAGCCCTGTCCTGTCCTCCAGAGCCAAAAACAATTGTTTCACAGCAACAGGGTTATTTAAAGGGATGTAACACCTTTTAAGAACAATAAAAGAAGCACCGCTATTTGTTTAACTGTGGACTTCGCTTTTAAAGGAAAGATTCATATGCTGCTTGTTGCAGCTTTGTACATCTGGAGGTAGAGAGTCAAATCTACAGCTGTGTTCAATATTTTGACAAGCAAACATGTTCACTGGGAAAACAGTGCTTTTGAGAGAGCCCAAAATGTTGCCTGAAATGCCCCCTTACTCATCTTGTTTGCAATCCCAGTCAGCTACTGTTCATGATCCAAGCCAATCAGAAATCACACAGTGGTGTGATGACATTACGGCACCTGATAGGCAATCATGTTTGGCTGTGTGATCATGTGACAAAACAAATTTGGATGGAGGTCAGTGCTTGCCACCCTCCCTTGGAAATGGCTTTGTCACTACATAGCCAGCCAGCTACATGATGTCACAAAGACCATTCAGAGGGAGGTTCAGAAGTATTGCCTTCACTGTTAATGGGTGGACACTTTTGTCCCAGTTCACAGCTTCCTCCTGCCCTTTCGCAAAAATGTAAGAAGTGGATCTCCTGATTAAATCAACTTCTGAAATCAAAGAGGGTGTCTACACCAGCCATTTATTGCAGGATTGTATCGTAGTCGTCACTTATGGGCCACATGATGTTCACCTGCTCTCACGGTGATCTCGGCTTCTTACTTTTACCGGAATATCCCTGACTGCTTTTGTCATGATTTTTCTGGCTGTCTTGCTTCCATTGCAAAGAATGTTTGCAGTAAGCCCTGCCCACCCTTTGTGAGGTCATTGCTGTTCGCTCGGAGTTCCAGGTTCAGCAAACAGCCAATTAGCTGTGCATGTGTATTGGTGTGTTTTACTGCTGAGTGTTTATTTTTTAAAAAACATATCTCTGTGCAGGAGCTCATATTCGACAGAGTTCCTATCCCCCATGTGTTGCTGCATTTCTGCGCTCGTGCGCATCCCTCATGAGTAATTAAAAAAAATCCTGTGGCTAGCCCTGCCCACTTCTACTGATACACATGTGGAACCACCGTAAAGGGGCACACGTGCTCCCACAATGGCAATTCTCTAATTGTGGTAGGAATCAGTCCCGTGTGCCCCATGAGGGGCGATCGTGAAAGCGGGGAGCCTTCGGGAGCATGCCTCTTCCGTTGCGAAAGGGCTGCAGGTGTAGATTAGCCCAAAGTGAATGTTATGGGTTTATGTAGATGATTTTGAACCAGTTCTGTAAGTTTTGGATATCTTAGCACCTATGGAAGAATGAGGTTTGCAGTCCAATACTATGAAATTTGACTTCTAGTATATATGCTTGGTTTTGCAGCCCTTGTGATAAGTATACTGAGGAAACGGGAGAGTAAGGCTTGAACAAAATTTGTGGGATGGTTCACTGGAGGCCTCTTATTATGAATCTCTGAAATATGTTGGTGTCTTTAGGGCTTGTCTCTTGCTATTTGTATTAGCAATTTGCATAAGATAATGCAGAATTCAGAAAGGAAAGGTCAAAATTATGAATTTTCATTCTGATGCAGGCAACCGGGAGGTTCAGTGAACTTGCTGAACTGCAGTAGACGATGATAAAACTTTTATCATCCAGGCTTTCATTAAATGGCATAAATAATAACAAAGAGATCTGCCATTATAAATTATGTCCAGACAGAGTGCTGCTTATGGACTAAGCTTCATGTCTTGTATCTAGTAAAGAACAGAATGTACTTATTCTCCTTTTAGAAGATTTTACCTGGAGACACAAAGAGTCGTCAGGTCAATATCATTAAGGTGAGCAGGCGTCTGCTCTGAGTCCCTCAAGCTATCTTCTCACCACATTTCTATAAAAGATATTGTAGGAAAGGTCCTCAGAATGAGTTGGAAAACAATGTAATGACATGCCAAATTGGGCAGATTAATCATCGTTTATCGCAGATGGGGTGGGCAGGCCACTTATCTTAATGTACAGAAAGCAAGTCTCCACTTAGTAGTGCTTGACACAGCCTCAGTGTTCCCTTTTAGCCTGGCAGAAACCCAGAGAGATGTGCTGATGCTCAAACACTCCACTTGCTGAATACTTTGGATCCCTTGGTACATCTGATTAAAGCCAATGATCAATACTCGACTTTGAGAAAAACTGGTGCTGGGTGTATTACAGATGACGTCCCATGAATAAATAAACTTCGATAATGGCATTTGTCTTACAATAGAGTTCATGTATAATTAAGCACAAATAATGCCCATTAAAAGAACACCTAACATGCTCACTGCCAAAAGAAAAAGTTAATTGATTTCTCTCTTCTGGGAACTGTCTCATAACAAGGCAAGAGATAGGAAAAATGGTTGTCTACTGTACATAATGAATGCAAAGTACCTGCTTGGTGCATTGCTGTGCTTGTACCAGGTCTATCTTTTAATTGCTGTTTAATGGCCTCTTTAGGATCCAAGTTCTTTAACTTGCTAAAGACTCCAGATAGGTTCCACACTTCTCATCCAGATAGAAATGGTCTAGGACCTCATCCAACTTCTGCTGAAATCAACAGGAGCTGGGTTTGGCCCGAGGTCACTTCCACGGAACAAGATACTTCCCTCAGCTTGAGAATGTATTTAAGTGCATCAAAATGAATTCAAGTGGACACTTGGGGGGAAAACAAACTTCGTGCATCTTTCGGACTTGAACAAAACATGGCTGCCTGATCATAATAGAAAACCTCTATAAAAGAATCTGTCTATGCCTCAGGCAAGGAGACTTCCATATTTGTAGGTTGGCTTCCAATTTCATTGGCTTCCAATTCACTTCAGAATCCACTATAAACTTCTCCTGTTAACCTTCAAAGCTTTTCACGGTCTAGCTCCTTCCTATCTCTCCTCTCTCATCTCACACTATTGCCCCGCTCATGCTCTTCGCTCCTCTGATGCCATGTTTCTCGCCTGCCCAAGGGCCTCTACTTCCCTTGCTCGGCTCCGTCCATTTTCGTCTGCTGCCCCTTACGCCTGGAACGCTCTTCCAGAACATTTGAGAACTACAAGTTCAATCGCAGCTTTTAAAGCTCAACTAAAAACTTTTCTTTTTCCTAAAGCTTTTAAAACTTGATGTTGTGCAGACTTTATACTGTTAGTTTTACCCTACCCTGTGCCTGCTTACCCTACCCTGTACCTGTTTGCATTCTCTTCCCCTCCTTATTGTTTTACTATGATTTTATTAGATTGTAAGCCTATGCGGCAGAGTCTTGCTATTTACTGTTTTACTCTGTACAGCACCATGTACATTGATGGTGCTATATAAATAATAATAATAATAATAATAATAATAATAATAATAATAGGTGGCAGATTTCAAATCTAGTAATAGTCCCTTTTCTCATTGAGGCAAAAAGGCAATTCCAGATTTAAAAGTTTGTGCAATGAAAATTAAAGAGATGTGTACTTTG
This sequence comes from Elgaria multicarinata webbii, assembly GCF_023053635.1. NCBI lineage: Eukaryota > Metazoa > Chordata > Lepidosauria > Squamata > Anguidae > Elgaria > Elgaria multicarinata. Next base: position 28,482,444 of record NC_086171.1, on the reverse strand, counting down.
CCATAAGGCCAATGCGTATACACATTCACGAATCTGTTCCTTATGCACTCTTAAAACAGGGTATGGATATTCTTGATGACTGTCATGATTAATGCCAGCTACTCTAGGATACAAATGCTTATGTTTTAGCAATCTCTTTAAGACCGAGACCAAAACAGGACATAATTTTCTCTGACATCATCTCAAAACATGGCACACTCTCTAACTTTGCCATCCATAGGTGATCTGCCATCTGGTTCCAGTTAGCACACTGCACTTAATTGCAGGATCACAGAGCTGAAATCAGAGTATATTTCCTATTCCATGCATAGAATCCCATTTCATGTCTACATTTACAATGTATAACAAATTATGTTCTTGATTTCCTCCCTAGTTCTTTGACACAGACAAAGTTACACTGTGTGTCATGTAGCCAGATTTTATTTATGGTTCTCTTCCAGTGTTTAAGTTGTATAGAGCTTTCAAACAAACCTGGTCAAAGAAAAGAATGAACTGTTCTGACACATGTACAGAATGGTTGGTTTCCGTCAGCCTTTGAAGGACTAACTGAGAGAGGAAATCCTTAGCTAGAAAGAGCACATTTAACTAGATACATTTCTTTTTGAACCATGTTATGTTGTCTGAATTTCCTCAGGAACATAATATTAAGTCCGTGCTGGGCTAATACTTAGAAAAAACACACATTGTCACTGTGTGTGATATGCTTGGGTGGCTTTCAAAGAATAAACATTCAAAAACTTCAACTTCCAAAAGGTTGCAGGTAGCAGAGATGGTGGAAGCATATGGGTAAAGATACTGATGGAGAGATGGTTCACATAAAAACTCAAGTTTGTGACACTTAACAAGAAAAAAAAACCAATGTTTGTTGATTTCTGATACATCGAACCATGATGGGGCAATCATGGTTGGCCATGATCCGGGCTAGTGCTGTGCCAAAAATTTCAACCATTCTATTTTCTGTATTGTTGTGCAGGATGGGGTGGGGGAAATGAAAATTTGGGTGGAAGAGGCTGGGAGAGGTGAGAATTTCTCCTTGGGGAGGGGGACAGGTTTTCCACGTACCTTTTTAAATGTAGCCAGTTGTTGAGGGGTATTCTTTCTTTTTATTTTATTTTTAAGTACCCCTGGCATTTTCAGGAGTCCTTACTGGAAAGGGCAATGGGAGGGACTCCAATAGGCATTCACTAAGAACTGCTGGGCTCCTCCAAATGCCTGGGGAAGGGGGTGTACTTTTGAAAAACTGAAAAATAGGAAGAAGGCCCCTCAGCAATCAGCTACACTTTAAAAAGATATGTGGAAACCCTGTCCCTAAGAAGAACTTTCTCCAAATCCCTCCCCCCTTGAAAGAGGCAGAAAAAACAATACCTCTTTCGTAGGGAGAAAGTTCACAAAAATAGGACCAAGATTTGGCCCAATGCTAATAATGGCTAGCTGGACGAAATTGCAAGTATTCAGATGTGTCTAGGCGCTGGCCCTTGAAAAATTGCTGGGTTGCTGTCACTGGATAGCAAGTGAAGGGGAGAGGAAGCAGAAATGTGAGGCCACAGGGCACTCTGAAGATGCTGCACCACTAAATCTGCACATTAGGTTCCAGGAGCCAACATGGTACATGGACATGAACTGCGAACAGTGGTTTCTGAAGGCCACTGTGCAGTCTTTACTATTCCTGTGTTCTACCTTTCCAGCCATAGTAGCCTGCAGTGCAATTCTTTCTCCTCTGTCCCATAGTCCATGGCTGGTCAAAGTCCTCCTCCTATACCCCACTGTGTCCAGAAACCCAGCAGAAGGTATGAAAAGCAAGCAGAGCCCCAGAAGACTGGATGGCTGTTTGGGACAGACGAAGGCTCTTGAGTTGCCATGCCTGGCATGAGTATGGCACCTTTGCATGTCAGCTGCTCCGATTGGCTGGATGATCATTGGGGCAGGGCAGCTATACCTACCAATTCCTTTTCTCCCTCCTCACTCAGCCCTTGCATGAAAGTGTGTGTACTTTTCGTATCCTGCCCTCTCTGCACAAACCGATGGAAGAATCATCAAGATCATCAATACACTCAGTATTGTTTAGATTAGTAAATCACTCAGTGCCTTTTCTTGCTTTGAAGCTTACGCTCTGGGCAGCAACTGTGGAAACTAACCTACACTTCCATAAATGTTGAAAGAAAAGAGTGGCAATGTTTGTAAGCTTGAGAAAAATGTCATCGCTTTAAATCCATCATTCTGAATATAATATTTTGGTTTCATGGAAGAATGATTTTCCAAGCCCAAAGCAACAAATCAGTTCACTTCCCAGTGAACCTGTCACATTCCCATCTTTGAATAAGACCACAGGTGTCACCACTGTCAGCTGGGTAGTGTCAGAATACAAAGGCGGGGTGGTGGTGGAGGGAGAAGACATAAAGGAAAGCACAAACATTAGACAGTGCTGTCTTGAGACTGGATGGCTCAAGGGACGGGAAATAGGATAAAAACCCTTTCGTGGGGTCACATCCAAGTCATCTAATGGCTTTGATCGTCAACCTAGATGGTGTTAGTTCAGTTCCAAGAGGACATGTGTCAACATTACAGGAACAAGCATTGCTAATTGGCACTCTGGTTACTAATAAAAGATGTGAGGCCAAAGACTCGGAGGATATAGACGCTGAACTTATTCCTCAGTCCTCGGTCTGCCTTCTCTCCCTAGGAGTAGAGAACATTGACAAGGTGGTGTGTGAAAATTCACACTGCTACTTCACATTGGAATATAGAGAAGACAGGTCCCCACAGATGCCTGTCTGACATCTTTAATGAGGTCCAAAATCTAAAGAGCAAAAAGCAAGAGAGAGAAACAACACTTTCTACCAGCAAAGGAAATCTACCCAATTAGGGTCTATTATTCCCTGCAGAGAGAAAACTCACAGACTCAGCAGACGGCCGTGGAAGAGAATGAAATCTTTGTAGTGCTCCCCATCTCCATTAGTTGGACCAATACTCCTTTTGTAAGCAAGGTCACCGGATTTATTTCTCCAAGACATGAAGCAACTACAGAGTTGTAAAAACTGTCTGAATGAAGTAAGGAGCAGAGTTAGCTTTATTTCTGGATGAAATGAGAATCACAGTTATTCTGCTTTAATAACGGCTGAACCATGACATACATTTCAGCAACAAATGAGTAGTCCCAACCTCTCTGTACGTGCCTGTGAAGACATGCTACATAACTCTCTTGCTTCTTTGAAGCATTTTTCACCAACTCCCTAGCACTTTCCAAACTGATAGTGGGCTGTACCACATCCCCACCAGTACGCTTACTCCGCCCAAAGCTTTATGAGGCTTTCTTTCATGAAATCTAGACTAACTAAAAAGTGTTTTAAACCATCTCACTCATTCAGTTGAAGAGCCAGGGCCAGCCCTACCTTCAGACAGTGTGAGGCAGTTACCTCAGGTAGCAGATGATGGGTGGTGAAAAGTGAGGGCAGCAACGTTACCCCCTTTGTTGTTCTCCAACAAAGGGGGTGACGCTTTGTTGGTGGAGAAATTAGTTTGGTTCAAATTTGATAAGAACTTTCCAAATATGCACATCTGAAATCAATATGCAAACCGGAATACAGTGATCCTTTGGTGTTCATACTTCTCAGAGTTTTGCAATGGAGTTCTCCTAGAAGAAAACAACAACAATGCATAGAAAAATTGATGTATTAGTATCTTATGCATGTATTAGGCCAAAGTGCACACAAAAGTGCACATATTTCTGGGGAAATGTACAATTATATTAACAAAAACTGTTTCCAAAAATGCATATATTGGGCAGAATGGCATAAAAAAAACAATGTGTATATTAGGGGGAAATATGTATTAGGAAAAATATACATGAAAATGCATATTAATTTTCATCTGTTTTCTTTTTTTAAATCAAACTCTTGTGAAAATGGGACAGAACATAGTTGAGATCTGAGAAATTGTGAAACCATGAGAAACTGAAATGGACAGATTCCTCTATCCTTACCACAAAGCCAAAATCATATTGCACATAATAGGCTAATACTGAATGTAGCTACTCAGTGATGTGTCTATTGTTCCACACGCAAGAGATTTACACAAAGGCACATGGAAACAAATAATCGCTGATCTGCATACTGAGGTAGAAGATTAGCTTGCAGGGCAGTAGTGCAACCCCACTAGTATATTTCAGTCATGAAGCAGCAAAGCAGCTGTGAGTAAAATATGAGGGGATATTGGGTTGTTGAGGAAGATCATGACTTTTGAGCTTCTACCGAACATGGTCTGACTGCTTGTGGGGCAAACTGTTGCCCCTTCATAATCCCATGACCATTTTTAAGTAAGCCTTGTCTAAGGCTTCATTCTGATATTTCCTATCAGCTTTTTCACAATAATCGTGAGTAACCACAGAATAGGTTCTCTTTTGTTATGGAAACCGTTTTTAAAAAGTTATTCAACTTTTTCATAACACCTCCCTCATTTTCAGTTTCCCAATGCTAAATGAATGGTCACTGTCAGCTGCTTTTTGCTTCCTCTTCCCCCACCCCAGATAATTCTGTGAGGGGTTTTCCTGACAACACTTCAGGCCTGTCATTTTGGTTTTGTAACAACCCAGGCCATAGCTAGACCTAAGGTTTATCCCTGGATCATCCAGGGGTCAAACCTGTTCATCTAGGTGACACACAGGGGATCCAGTGCTCAGGCAGGGGCGAACCCTGGATGATCCCAGGATAAACCTTAGGTCTAGCTGTGGCCCCAGTCTCATGCATGTTTACTCAAATGTAAATCCCACTGAGCTCAATAGTACTTACTCCCTAATGTATGTTTAGGATTGTAGCTTGAGAAGTCTCAGGGAAGGCTCTTCTCCAGGTTTCTTTGCCAGGTGAAATTGTTGTGTCAGAACTAGAGGGGCTTCTTTGTGGTGGCACTAGGAATGGGTGAGAATTTTGCTTGGCTTGTTTTTGTTTTTGTTTTTTGTTTTTTTTATAAGAATTTATCAAAATTCAAAACATTCTTCATAAATGGGATAGAAAGAACTTTAGATGTTTTTTTAAAAAAAACTGAATGTGGGAGAAACTGAAACTACAGATTTGTCCATCAGGGCCCAATGCTTTGAATGTTTAGCTCTTAAAAACTGAATCCCTGTGTATTCAAGTATGTTTGTTGTGCTGAATTTGAGTTGCCACTTCTTTTTTTTCTAACTGGCTCTTCATTTTTAAATGCTATATGGCACATTGGTGCTCTCCATGCTGGGAATTTGACTTGTGGATATTTGGCAAGAATTCTGTTTTTATTCATTTTACCAAAAAAAATTCAATAATGTCTTAACATGATGCAGAAAGAACTTGGGATTTTAAAAATGCAAATGTGGAAGAAAACGAAAGGGACAGGTTCAGTCATGCCTAGGTTTCACCCTGACACCTCATGAAGTTCAAATGGCACTGACATTGCTATAATTTTTATACCAAAATAAAACATACTCATTTGCCCCAGCATTTAAAAACATTGTATTGGTTTATCTGGTTTATTGTGATAATGTTTTATTATTTTATTATACATAGTGTGGCATATTTGCAAGTGGGGTGTGCCTGTTGCATACCATCCTGATTTGGACTGTGCACGGACCCCCCGATCTGCTCTGGATCCCAATCTGCAACTTTTGGATTGGGTCCACTCTGCTTTGGGGCAATCTGCCTCCTGTCCGCTCTGCTCCAATGCGGGGCTCCGGATCGGAGCTCCATGTTTTCCCCCCATAGACTTGCATTGAAAATGTCAAATGCCTATAACTTTTTTAGTTTTCAACTTAGAAACATCAAAATGGGCACCATAAGAGCTTTTACATAGATCCTTATTCATGCCCATTTTGAAGGAAATCCAATGATGCCCTGAATTTGGGGAAATATTTAAACCTCTTTATTGTCTCACATCTCAGGAGGAAGGCTTGGAATCATGGCAAAGAAATTTAAGCTAACATACAATGGTAATTTGGGGGGGGGTATTTTTTGCCCCACCCTTTTTGCCTTCAGTCCTGACCACCACTGGAATGCGGCACCTGAGAGCTTCTCTGAAATGGAATTCAATCCTAGGGCTGGAAAAGGTTCAACAACCATGGTGTAAAAGGGACACATCTAAAGTTGTTTTGACTCTGTGTCCTAATAGATTAACTGCCATGGGTGAATTGGGGTAAAGAAGGTCATCTCTAATGATGGGGGATTGTCCTTGGTCTGGCCTTTTGAAGGATGTTCAGAACTTATCTTAAGGTTCAAAACCTTGGTGAATATTTGTTGCCTTTCCATTTATTAGTATCATTGAAACAGACCTTATTTAATCAGTCCTTGAATTGCTACACTGTTCAATGTGGTTCAACCTCAGAATCTTAGCAAAACAGTTTGCCTCCTGTAGGTGCATTACTTTAATATGTTGCATTGATTGGGTTATTCAATAAAATATATGATGGACAAACATATCTAAACAACATCAAAATGCCAAACTTAAAAATAACAGCAGACGTTAAACAGGACACAATAATCTAATTAAAGGTGCAATCCTATGCAAGTTTAGACAGAAAAAAGGCCTATATTACTCCCAGCTATGCTGGCTGGGTAATGCTGGGTTATAGGGCTTTTTTTCTGTCTAAACTTGCTTATGAGTGTGCCCTAAAACCAATCAGGCTTGTTTTTCTACTAAAGGAGATGATAGATTACTGCACAAAGAACCAGCTTGCTCCAAATCCAAAAGAAAAGTTGACCTGCTGGGGAGAGAAAGATACAAGCCTTTGGATGAAATTGGTTTGACTCTCTGCTTGGCTTTCCCCATAAGGCCATGCATCACCTCCACCTGCTAGTTTCTTTTTTCCTCAGTTCCACTTCATATCTGTCAACACTAGGCTAGAGGTAAACAAAGCAGATATGGGTCAACCACTGACAGGATCAGGGACTGATAGGGAAAAGAAGCTTCAGGAGCAATTTGCAAAATGGTCTAGGAATCCTAAGGTAAGGATAGTAAGAGTCAAAGAATCCATCCAAGTATGCTTGAAGTTGGATGCTGTTAGGTTTCATGGAGACTAGTCAAGTAGGATGAACAGGAAACAGAGTAGGAGATGACGGCGGGCAGACAGGGAAAACCAAACTAGCTGTTACTGAGGCAAAGGCTTAATCTGACAGCACTGGGAACTAGTCCAGAATGCTATGGCCAGACTGTTGACCAGGGCTGGTACAGGGAGCCCATGACTCCCTTGTTACCACAGCATCACAGGCTATCAGACTGTTTCTGAGGAAAATTCAAACTGCCGGATATGAACTATGAAGACCTATCATGGCTTGGGATCAGGCTGCTTGAAACACTACCTTAGATGTTCAGATCATCATGGTAAGCCCTTCTCTAGGTGACACTGCCATCAGATGTATGTCTGGTGGAGATGCAAGAGATGACCTTCTCAGTGGCTGCTTCCAACCTTTGAAACTCCTTTCCCAAGATAGGTTAGGTTAGCCTCCTCTCTGCTATCCTTTCACCGGCAGGCAAATACATTTTTATTCAAGCCGGCCTTTGGCATATAAGTGGTCTGTTGGGTTGGGTGCTGTGCTTATTCTTTCATTGTTGTGATTTTAATTGTGTTTCTAATGTATTTGTTTTACAGTTGTTTTAACTAAGTTTTATTTTAAATGTTGGTTATTATTGTTAGTCACTTTGAGTGTCATTTTCTTGGTGGAAAAGCCAAAGTATAAATCAAATGAATGAATGAATGAATGAATGAATGAATAGTATTTATAGCCGGGCCAGGTAAAGGAGAACCATTTGGCCTCCTGCAATTGTGACCAAGAGAAGAGAGCACCTCTAAGGTGAATAAAAGTCCAATAAATATTCTTCATCAGGGGCACTGGTAAAACAATGCAACACTATTTCCAAGATGCTGTGCTACAAAATGAGAAATCCAAGCAACCATCTTGGCAATTTGTCTCGCAGATTTAAGTATCGTTTGGACTATTCTGATGATTTGAACTTACCAGATGCAAGCATAGAAAGACACAAAAGCACCTGTTGTCTCGTGGGGCCCTTGTGAAAATGAGGTGTTGCATCTCATGAGCATATCGTGGTAAATGTGTTTCGTAAACGAAAAATCTGCACAACCCACACTGATTTCCCCCCCTCAAGATGAAAAACACTTTATGCTTAGGAGACCAGGGAAAGTCTAATTAAAGTCAAATCAACAGGGTAAAAAAGAGCTCTTTCTCAAAGATGCTATTTTTAACTGGCTTTTACAAAGCCTTTCTTTCTTCTTCCTTTGTCTCCATGTCTGGGCTCACCATCAGCTCAAGAAGCGGATTCCAAAAGAGAATTATACTATTGGATTGGCAGCTGTTAAGCTTGCCATGAACATAACAGGAAAACAGCAAATTTAGTAAATCTAGAGGGATGCACTTACCAGAATTCATATGTTAAGAGATCGTGGGCTAATTATAGCATCCTTGAATTGTCTTATGAAGTGTAGTGTTTCTCTTCTTCTGCTAACCCAAGTCAGGACAGGGGGAAACGCATAAAAAGTTCTCACTGCAAAACAATGATAAACACATCAGTTTCCATTTCCTTCCCCTTCTTCTTATAGAATTGCACCTGCCTCATTACACACCAGATGGCATGGTGGTAAGCCACCATGGAGTTCCTAACCATTGTAAAAAATATATAGATAAAATATCAAATTTCTTTCTTAATACTACACGGCCACTATTCTAAAGTAGGCTGAAAGCCTACACCCATGCTAAAATGTTTGTAACTCACATTTCCCACTGCAGACTTTTTCAAATTGCAACCTATATGTCACAACAATTCTCTGGCTAAGCAATTTTGTCTAATTGCAGCATTACACTTCTTTAGATCATTCTGAAACAAAGAATTGTATGAGACAAAAGGAATTGTAGGCCATTTAGTTCAAAAACCAGCTACATCCCCCCAAAATCCTAGTGGATTAGCAAGCATAATAGGAGATTTCCAGTTATGATAACTCAGAATATACTATTCTGTAAGTGAACAGTGGGTAGTATGCTGGAGATTCCTGTAGGACAATTTAATTTAATTTGCTTTATTTTTATGTTTAAGCTGCCCTGATTCTGAGAGCTCAGAGCAGGTGGCAACAATTTATAACATGGCATTTAAAACATTGCAAGATAAAATTTGCATGATAAGAGAACAATTTAATTTAATTTACATTAAACGTTTAATTTACCCTTTGTGTGAAGGTTCAGAGCCAGTGGTAACATTTTATAGTATTTGTTTTTATAATGATATATTTTATTGTTTACAGCTATTTTTATGTTGTATGTTAATCCACCTTGCAAGCTTTATAAAAGCAAGTTGATGCTACAATCCCACCCTCTGCGATGAACGAACAAAAAAACATTAAAAGGTATTTATAGCATAACCTATAAATATTACAAGATTGAAATGCATTTAAAATACACATGCTGCTAAAATAACTCCTCATCATTGCCAGACCCTAATTTTTGTCAAAATAAAAAGATACAAGAACTCCAGAAATTCTAGTTCCTGTTCTTGGACATGTCAGAGATCATAGGATTAGCAGTAATTCATATATAACATATATAACAACAGCAACAATTGTAATAATACACAAAAAGAACAAGCAGACCACATGTGTGGTCCCACACACTCTGGTCTTGCTCCAGACGAAGTGGGCTACATTCCGTGCTCGCTTACATGGAAGTGAGTGCCATTGAACTTCTGAATAGGATTCCACTGTTAATCCCATTGAAATCAATGGGACCTAAATGGGTGATGATGACTGATATGTCCCATTTATTCCAGTGGGAGTATTGTATGATTAACATCCTCTGGATACAACCCTATGGTTTGGTTTGCATACCAGGTCATAGGCTTGGATTGCCTACCATGGTTTATTAGCCATGGTGGGTTGCGGCGTCCGCAGGTGCCAGATTAGCAATCCAAGCACCCACCTCCACAGTTTTTCATTATGTGTGAGGGTGGCTTGTTGGGGTGCTTGACAAGCCAGCCATAACCCATGGGCTGTTTTAGGGTTGTGTGTGGCTTGTCAACTAGCCCAACAGCCCAGCCTCACCTGGCAAGCTAGGGCACAACCCAGCCTCATCCCAAATATTCAGACTGGTGGTCGCTGCCACAACAACCATGGTGGCTTCTTGTTATGTGTGAACCAGGCCTAAGTGTACCAGTGGGAGAGGGAGATGGGCCCAGCAGGAATTCCCTATCATGCATGCAACTATGTGCATGGAAAAGGATGGCTCAGGGCTGTAATTATTAAGAGCAACAGAGAGTTGCCCTAACCCTAACCCTATACATCTATAATTGGCAGTAAATTGCATTGCATTGGATTGAGATTTAGGTATGTGGTGGAAGCAGATTATTCCAGCCCAGCCCTCTTCTCCACAGCAGCCCCTCTAGCCCACTGAAGATGTTGCACAGGGGGACAGGGGACCCTACCGAATGCAGTAGGCTCTGATGCAAGAGGAAGGGAGTGAATCCATGAAAATCAGGCAGTGGCACTTTTTGTGTATGGAGCACAGCTCTGCTTACAGAAGGTGCCTCCATCCACTTCTGCCAGCCCAGTTGTACATGCCTAAATTTGGATCCCACCTAAGTTAACTGAGGGGGCTTATTTCCAAGTAATCAGAATGCATCCTGATTGCAGGTCACCTAGGGTGCTGATATGACAAGGAGGACAGGTCTCCTGTATCTTTAATAGTTGTATAGAAAATGGAATTTTAGCAGGTGTCATTTGTATGCATGCAGCACCTGGTGAAAATCCCTCTTCAGCACAACAGTTAAAGCTACAGGAGCCCTGCCCTCTTGACCAGATATAAAAGAGGGCAGGGCTCCTGCACCTTTAACTGATGTGTTGAAGAGGGAATTTCATTTGCATGCATACAAATGACACCTGCTGAAATTCTCTTTTCTATGCAACTGTTAAAGATACAGGAGCCTTGTCCTCCTTTCCATATGGTCACCATAAGGTCACCCCACTCCCACTTAAAATACTTTCATAAAGTTGGCAAGCATTCTCCATGACATCTGCAACCTTTATACAAGTGCTTTACAGCTTGATCCATGTTTACCTGGAAGTAATGTCTACTGACGTCTATGGGGGGGGGTTTACACTCAGGTAGGTGTGGATAAGAATGCAGCCTTAACAGCACAACCCTTTGCATGTTTACTCTTTTGTTGGTCCCAGTATGTTCAAAGGGGGTTACTTCCTTGTTGAGTGTGTTTAGGACTGCAGCTTATGCGAGTAAGCAAGTGAATGAACGTGTGTAATTGAAGCGATTGAACATGTATGTGTGACTGAACCTCTGTGTGTGTTTAAAATGGGCAGCTTATTAACCTGAAGAAAAATTTCAAGGGCATAAAAATGATCTGTTAATCTGGACATTATGCTAAGTTTATGATAGATGGATGTAGCTCTGAAAGAAAAAAATGGGGGGAAGCTTCAGCAGGAATGGGAGAGTGAATTGCAAAGAACTGAGAATTTCATGAGTCATGGAGACATGATGGAGGAGAAATTCGTTCGGTTCACATTTGAAAGGAAACCAACCTGATTTTGCACTTTCAAACCAAAGTGAACTGAAATTCAGGCCTTAGCTAGACTAAGGTTTATCCCGGGATCGTCCCAGAGTCATCCCTGTTCATGTAAATGACACACAGGGGATCCCGGGAGCAGGCAAGGATGACCCCGGGACAATCCCGGGATAAACCTTAGGTCTAGCTAAGACCTCAGTTATGCTTTGATATTCACACTTCTTCTAATTTGGCAGTGGAGAGTCCAATAAAAACTGCACATAAACATTTATTTATTTATTTATTTATTTATTACATTTTTATACCACCCAATAGCCGAAGCTCTCTGGGCGGTTCACAAAAAACATTTGTAAATATGGGGCAAGTATATATAAAAATATGTATTTTAGTGAAAATAATGTTCAAAAATGCATAGTATTACAAAAATTGTAAAACCATGTTTGCTGTGTCATGTGCATTGTATCACTTACATATCAGTTTTTAATATTAGGCATAATTGCATGAAATGTATGCATTAAGAGAAATACTCAGAAAAATACACAAACATTTTTATGCAAAGTTTTTTTCACAATGGTTGAGGTGAACCAAACTCCAGATTGGAAAAAATGAGAAAGCAGGAGAAATATTCACCCATCCCTAATTATTTCAAGGCACAGTAAATTGAAAATAACAGCCCATTTTAATAATACAGCCAGTTCAACAATAGCATTTGCTTAATTAAGCATGATGTTGAGTCACCAAACACTTCTCCAACTGAAATGCTCTCAGTTTTGGTTTGTTGATTTTTGTTTTATTACTTGAAAGCTGTCCCAGATAATCTTTTTAGGAAGGAGAACTTCACATGAGAACTCAGTCATATGGGCATGAGCAATAAAAAGTTGCTTTCTTATCTTTACAAGAAAGAGGAAATAAACAGTCAGCAACAGTTTAGGGAAGTGAGACATATCACTTTAGCATTTCAGCAGCACCCGAAGACCAAGCAAGTGACAGAATTTCTGAATTATCAGGCATCCTTGCAACATCAGATGAGTTTTAACTGGAAGCCAACAAAGGGATTTGGTGGAATAATAAGTGCAATCCTATGCATATTTTTACTGGAAAAAGCCCTACAACTCCCAGCATTCCTCAGCCAGCATGGCTAGCTGGGGAATGCTGGGAGTTGTAGGACTTTATTCTATTTAAACACGTGTAAGATTCTGCTTTTAAGCCACTCAAAATATTGTATCCTGAGATTTGTGTATTATTGTTATTTTCTGTTACACAGAAGTACTGAAGAAAGAATCTATTTAGTACTGAAGAAAGAATCTGAAATAAATAGGTGAAGAGAACTTTATCTAGGGTGATCATATGAAAAGTTGGACAGGGCTCCTGTATCTTTAACAATTGAATAGAAAAGGGAATTTCAGCAGGTGTCATTTGTATATATGGGGAACCTGGTGAAATTTCCTCTTCATCACAACAGTGAAGCTTCAGGAGCTATACTAGAGTGACCAGGTACAAAAGAGGGCAGGGCTCCTGCAGCTTTCATTGTTGGGATGAAGAGGGAAGTTCACCAGGTGAAGCATATGAAAAGGAGGACAGGGCTCCAATTTCTTTAACAGTTGTACTGAAAAGGGAATTTCAGCAGGTTTCATTTGAATGCATGCAGCACCCAGTGAAATTCCCTCTTCATCACATCAGTGAAAGCTGCAGGAGTCCTGCCCTCTTGACCAGATACAAAAGAGGGCAGGGCGTCTGCATCTTTAACAGTTGTGATGAAGATGGAACTTCACCAAATGACACCTGCTGAAATTCCCTTTTCTATACAACTGTTAAAGATACAGGAGCCCTGTCCTCCTTTCCATATGGTCACCATACTTTACCAAGTCCTAATAGTTCCCATCTCTTTGCTCTGGAAATGCTTTAAAATGTGCCTTAACACCATATAATTAGATGGTATATTCAATCAGCTCCTGATATGCCAGCATGTACCTATATAAATTTACGAGCAGTCCCTACATGGTAAATATTCACTTTTAATACACCCTATCTTCTGGTTTTTGAAGCAAGTATCTACAATCTCAAATAATACTACTGTACTAGGGTGTTTTTTAAAGCCTATGCGGCAGGGTCTTGCTATTTACTGCTTTACTCTGTACAGCACCATGTACACTGATGGTGCTATATAAACAAATAATAATAATAATAATAAATAATAAATATTTGCTTCTAAGCCACCCTATCTTCTGGTTTTAGAAGCAAGCAATCTCAACTGACACCACTCTGGCTGTCATCCAGAGATCACATTTAGACATACCCAAGAGTATCCATAGGCCCTGTGGCAATTTTACTTTTTTTCTTCTTCTTCCTTGAAGGGAAGTATCCCATTGTACAATGAAAAGTCCTTTTTGAAATTCCCCAAGTTTCAAAAGTGATGCTCCGTGCAATGGACAAGGGGTGGTATTTGGAGGGGGTGGGGAATGGCCAAACCCCCTCCTGGGCATAGGGAATTGGCTGTATAATTCTTTGGAAGATAATTATTGTAGTCTAAGATGATGACATCTTTTCAGCTTGCTATGCTATGAAGAAGCCTGGTTTCATGGGCAATAATTAGTTCAGGAAAATATGTTCCAATGAAGTCTGCACTACTTTTCAGGTTTCTTCCATTTCTGATTATGTCTCCTGGATAAAACGTAGGTATTAGCTATGTTATTATTAAAACACACACACCCCAACCAAAACCTCTCATGCACATTCCAAGGGTCTGCCTAATAAAACATAATATTCAGAAAAAAAATGCTTTTGATGGGGAGACAGTTGATACAATGGGACAGGAGGACAATAGCAATGTTTGTATGTGTTTGTGTATGGCATTATATTTATAACCAGATTTCCTGTTTTCATTATGCTTGAACATTCTGTGGATTGGTTTGACCACTTCCTTCCTTATAAATTTTTGCACAAATAATTTGCAAAACAGTTTTTTATTTATTTACTGATTTGATTTGTACCCTGCCTTTCTACTAAGAAAAATGGCACTTGAGGCAGCTTCCAATCACAAATAAAACTTGATTAAAACAATAATATAATAATTGCATTAAAGAACAATTAAAAATACAGCATCAACAGAGTAAAAACTGCATCCAGTCCAACAGATTCACTTATATGGCAAAGGCCTGCTTGAATTAAAAGGTCTTCACCTGCCAGAGGAAGGACCACAGAGAAGGAGCGAACCTAGCCTCCCTTGGCAGGGAGTTCCACAGCATGGGAACAGCCACCAAGAAGCCCCTCTTTTGTCTCACCACCAAACATGCACCTGAAGGTGGCAGACTTAAAAGAAGGGCTTCTCCTGAAGGTGCCAGGCTTGTATGGGAGATGAAGGCTGTCTTTCAGATGGCCTGGTCCCAAGTTCTATGGGGCTTTAGCACTTTGAATGCTGCCTGGAAACAAACTGATAGCCCGCGAAACTGTTGTAACAACATGTTCCCTGTACTTCGACCCAGCCAATATTTACAAAGGCAGCCCCATGTACAGCACGTTACAATAGTCCAAGTGGGATGTAATGAAGGTATACGTAACTGTGGCCAGATCAGACAACTGTAGGAATATGCACATTTGCCACACTAGGCGCTCATCAACACCTAGAGTCCTCTCGAGAGTGGTGGGAGGGATGTTCACAAAGTTTTCTACTTCAGCGATCCTCCCTCATGGGGCACACGCCAGTGAGTTTGCCCACAATTTAAGGAGATCCATTTGGGGACAAAAACTTTTTTTAACAACTTCTGATTCTTGCGCAAGAGCAGAGTTGCGATCCTGCGCGAAGATGACTTTTTAAAAAACCCACACACGCACTAAGTGCTGAAAGATCCCGAGACCCATCCAGAATGTGTCGACAATACTCTCCCCCTCACCCCCAATACCCATGGGTTCGCTCCACACAGCTGGTTGCCTGTTCGCTGAGGAACAGGAATAGCTTCACAGTGGGAGGTCACACCAGCTGCACACCTTGGGATTTTTGAAAGAGCCGGTGGGGGGGGGGGAAACAGGACAAAAGCTGTCATCAATATCCCAGGAAACCTGAGGGGTCATCCCTAGGTCACTGCAGCATCCGCTGTGTGTCATGTGGTGCGGTAGGGACAACCTCGATACTATTCTGGAATAAACAGCTGGTGTGGATTAGGCCTAGGTTAGCTGGACACCCAGGCTCAAGGCTGAGTTCAGGAATACATCTGAACTGCAAACCTGAGTCTTCAGAGGGAGTGTAACCCCTATCCAGCACAGGTTGAATCCCTACTCCCTGAGTTGCCTTTTGACTAACCAGGACCACCTCTATCTTGTCTGGATTAAGCTTCAATTTGTTTGCCTTTATCCAGTCCATTACTGACATCGGACACTGGTTTAGAACTAGAACAGCTTTGATCTGCATGGAGATAGAATTAGGTGTCATCAGCACACTGGTGGCAATGAACCCCAAAACTCCAGCCAATTCCCCCGGTGGTTTCATGTATATGTTAAATAGCAGGGGTAGGGGGTAAAGTGGCACCCTGAGGCACACCAGAAGACAACAGCAATGGCATTGAACAGGAAGCCCATAACACCACCTTCTGAGATCGTCCCTCCAAGAAGGAGCAGAACCACCATATAACAGTGCCTCCCAGTCCCATCACAGACAGAAGGCCCAGAATGACACCATGGTTGAAGGTATTGAAAGCAATGATGCATATTTGAAGTGCAAGACTGTAGGCATTTTTTGATCCTGAATATTCTGTGGTTCATCATGCGACCTTGTTCTGATCCAGAAAAGTAGAGGTGAGCCAAAATTAATCAGGGGTTGTTGCTGGTGGTAGTGGGGTAGTTCGACCCCAGTGACACCATCATGTAGCCAAATGATTGACTATGGGCTCATCTACACCAAGCAGGAAATTGCACTATGAAAGTGTTATGAAAGTGGTATATAAATGGCAGGAGCCACACTAGTGCTTTATAGCGGTATTTAAGTGTGCTGCAGGATCTACAATACTGCTTTATAGTGGTATTGAAGTGCACTAACAACTGTTGGGGCCCACGGCACATCTATACCAAGCAGGATATAACACTATGAAAGTGGTATGAAAGTGGTATGTGGTATGTGCGATGGCCCCCAACAGTTGTCGGTGCACAACTGTTGGGGTGCACAATACTCCCACAAAGCAGTAGTGTGACTCCTGCCTTTTATATACCACTATCATACCACTTTCATAGTAGAATATTATGCTTGATGTAGATGAGCCCTAAGTTAGAGATGGGGAGAAATTCATTCACTTTACGTTTTAATGCAAATATACCTAATTGTACACTTTCAAACCACTATGTGAATGGAACCTTGGCTTTCTTTGGAAATTTCAAGTTCTCTAGGTAAGACAAAGTTTGTAGTCCTTGCAGGTAACCTTTTTTTTTTTTTTTTAAAGCATGCCGTGCAACACACTGTACTTATAAGGGTCATATATTTCACTCCTCATTTTGTTTTTACTTTCGGACTGAGATTCGGGTAGTAATGACCACGGTTTACATTGTGATTGTGCTGACACGGAGGCATTTTGAGCCCAGTCTCCTGTCAATTTCTCCGCTATCACACAGAACAGTTGCATTCTCTTTCCCTAATGAAAATATATGGGCCTGCAGATTCTGTGCTGCACATTAGCCGGGCAAGCCTAGACAGTGCGGCTGCTGTTGCCCGAGGCTAAAGGAGGAAGCTGACTCCTCTCGACTTCTTTCAGCGAAGCCTCTGCTTGACTTTCATTCTTAGTAGTAAAGTCAGATGTGAAAAACATGGTCCTATTAAGAGGTTGTTCTCCGAATTCTCTGCTTGCTCACCTCCAGTAAATAGGTCTGGAGAATTATTTTATAATAGCTGGTCCAGAGCACGCAAGCAGCTAGTTCTCATTCCTGAAAAACAATGAGAGTAAGATTCTTGGCTGCTTTGTTCAGAGTCGAATCATTCAAGCACAGCGTTCAGCCTGTGTCCAAAATGAGCTATCTTGAATAGAAACTGCATGCTTTCGCATGTAAACAATGACCACCTGCTATTTTCTCTACTGCAACTCAAGGATAAGGGGCACTTTATTATTTTAACTAGCTTTTCAGCCTCACACACATATCCCAGTGGCTATCAGTCGACACATTCCGAGCCATAATCATATCAAGGGTGTACCATTTTAAAAGCCCTTTTCATAAAATATAAGGTCAAACGGAACGTTAATTTTTAAAGGGGAGAAAATATGGCATTGTTCTGTGGGAATTAAAAAATGGGAGTAAATTGTTACTGACTTTTAAAAGAGACAATAGAAGTCTAGGCTTTATCCGTGAGCACAATAATTGCCATTTTATGGGAGCCTTTTCTATGAATTATTTTGAAAAGGGATAACACTGTCCTATTTCCTAGAGTTCTGCATAGTTCATTGCTCCTAAATATGCAACAATCTTTAAACAGCAATTAGAAAGGGCCATTTGGTTAAAAAAAAAAAAGCCACAATAAATTGGAACCATTTGTCCATTGTTATGTTCTTCTTTTAAACCCCCATTTAAAGCATAAGTTCAAAAATTTGATTGCAAAGTAATAACAATTAAACTCTCCTAACAGGAACAATACACACACTGTCTGACAATTATATCTTACAGCCTGCTTCTAGAATATTGTGCCAGCAAGACTTGGGGGTCATCTACATGCCCTGTTTAGCCCATTCTGACTGCAAGGTACTGCTGCATTGTTTATATGACACAGCCACGAATTTGCAACCACCATGGGCTTTCCCCGCTGAAACTGTGCTTTTTAAAAGTTGCTAAAATATCGTGACTTTTGCTTTGCTCCAAAGTCATCACCTTCTTTTCTCCTTCTGTCGGTGATGAGCTCACTTAGGGTTAAGGCTGTGGGCATTCCTGGCAATGGAACAAAGCCCAGGGTAGGTCACGGGAGGCATGGGAAGGCAGGGGGCAGGGAGCAGGCTCGACAAGCCGAATGGCCATGTGCTGTGGCTTTTCCAGCTGGATAGCCTGCACTCCCTCGTGCCATCGGGATGTATCATCCCCACCCCACAGCTGCAATGCTGCAGTGTTTTGTGGGAACAAGAAGCAAAGCATCACCATAAAGACACCCCCATGGTTGGGTTCTAGAGAAAAGTGATGGGTGAACCCTGCTCAGTTCAGCTTGGAATCAATTCAGAGATTTTTTGGTGTCAGGATCCTATCTAATTCAGACCCTGGACAGAACTCTTCAGAGGAAGAGGGTTGGGAAATTGTCGAATATCCCAGTCCTGGAGGAACCTGCAAAGACCTGGAGAGACCTACAATGGACCAAAGGCAGCCTGAGAAGCTCAGTCATAGGGATGTCTCACCAGACTGTCTCCAATAAAGCCTTTGAGCCCTGCCTCATCTGCTGGTCTCTAGAGCATAGGTGGTAGCAGAACTGGTTGGAAATTTGGAATCATCAGAGGAACTTCCATTTAGCTGCCAGAAGGCTCTATCATCAAGAATCTACTTGGAAATAGAATTCAATTCAAGAGTAAGGGTCTACTCAGAAAGAGGGGAAAGACCCAGCTTCAAGGAAGAATACAGCAGGAACCCAGGAAGAGGAGGAGCTGGTAGTCTACATCTAAACCCTTCAGTCTATATAGACTATCAAATGGCAAACTATTTACTGTTCTACACTTGGCCAGATGCAAAATGTATTAAACTGCACCCTTAATAGTTGAGCTGAAGAGGGATTTTCATCAGGTATGGCTTGCTACCTCCACACCACCCTACCCAGCCAGAAAGTTCTGCAAGTGTGCTCACGCAACACGGGTAAAGGTTGTGAAAGCAGCCTTGTGGCAGCAAACACGTTTGATTCCTGGGAAATTGGTGACGCAATAAATGGTGTGTCAGTCTGCAGAGGGGCAACCCCTTAAGCTCTGGGTCCTCTGCAAATTCCTCATAATGCCACCCTGTAATGCCAAGCCTAAGCAAAAGGCACCCTTACCCCAAGTGAAGGTACATAGTATCCAAACCTGATCGAGTTATTTTGGTACCTGAGACAGGGAATTCCTCAAGCACCTCTCCCCTCCATTGGAGTAAAACTGCCATAACCATATACCAAATAATTAACCATTTGTTGGCCTTGCATGTCTCTCGAATTCAGCTGCCTGTGATGGCCACCTCACCCTGCCTAATGAAACCGTAGGGCTAGCCCTGGTTTTCTGCATCCATCTACAAAACAACTGGCTTTGGGCATCCGGTCTGCTGAAGGCTAATTGCACAAGTGTAAAATTCTCAGAAATGATCACGCTGCATCCTGAGCTAGAGAACAATGTGTGGGTTGGGGCAGGGGAGTCGCACTCAGTTCATAGCTTGTGAAATGTTAGAAGCTGGACAGATAATTACGGACGAGTCATTATGAATTTCAGCAACAGCCCTGCTGGAGTGCTCTAAATGATAGCCCTGCATCAATACGGACTCAATCTCATCCGCAGGGGTGACAAATGAATGGCAGATCATATGCCTTGTATAAGAAGATAATAGGTAGGCAGCACAATCCTATGCATGTTTACTTTCAACCTGGGGCCCTCGGCCTAATTTCAAAAGCTCTCTGCAAGAGATCAACTGAGCTCAGGCCTTTGGCAAGAGTAGTCCGTCCCTTTCCCAGCAGCCTGATGGGTAGGAGAAAGTGGGGGTGTGAAAGAGAGAGAGTAAGTGAGAGGCCTTAGCTAGACCTACCTCTTAGTCTGTGACAGAGGGGTGAAGATCTCACGATGGTTTTATCACGAGATCCCCCCTCTGTTTACAAGCAGAGTGCGATGACCTCAGATGGAGAGGCGTCATGCCCACCATTTTTTTTACAGTTAAAGGGCCAGCAGTGCATGAATGCTCATGCGCAAAAGGTAAGTTATTTTTTTAAAAAATAATTACTTTCCCCGCTCCCCCACCCCAGCACCGATGGGCACAGTGCTCCTGAGAAGTGCTGCACCCGTGCGCGGGTCCCAGCTCCTCACAAGGAATCGCGAGGAGCCAGGACAAACCACGGCGCCCAGCTACATGGGCCTAAACCGGGCCTAAAGGGGAGGGCAAGATCCCGGGGCAAGGGAGGGATCATCCCTCCCTGATCCCGGGATCCCCTGTGCATCATCTCAAAGGCACAGGAACGATCCCGGGGATCATCCCAGGATTTTGCCCCATCTAGCTATGGCCAGAGAGAGAGAGAGAGAGAGGAAGGGATTAAAAAGAGCAGCAGAGGCCAGTGGCTCCAATGTCAGTGGTGTGTTGAATCGGCTTTCAATTTCACTCATAAACAGTCAGAACTCTGAAGGCGCTTTCTAAGGTGCGTGAGGCGGGACAGCTTACGGACCTCCACCGTCAGCAAAACCCTCACGCTCGCAATTTTTTTACACTAACCAATAGTCGAAGCTCTCTGGGCGGTTAACAAAAATTAAAACCATTCAAAGTAGAAAAAAACAGTATAAAAAAACATGATGTGATATACAATATAAAAGCACAACCAATATAAAAATCATCAGCAGTGCAGAAATACAAATTTAAAATACAAATTTAAAACAGCAGAGTTAAAGTTAAATTTATAGCTTGTTAAAATACTGGGAGAATAAAAAGGTCTTCACCTGGCATCTGAAAGAATATAGTGCAGGTGCCAGGCGAACCTCCTTAGGGAGCTCATTCCACAGCCGGGGTGCCACAGCAGAGAAGGCCCTCCTCCTGGTAGCCACCTGCCTCACTTCCTTTGGCAGGGGCTCATGTTAGGGGTTTGCGCACAGCAGTGGTAGTGTCAGCAGCACACGGGGGGCAATGGCAAGAGGCCCCACTGCCACCGCCCCTCACCCCTCACTCCTGCTGGCACTGCAGCCACTGTGCACAACCCCCTTGATATCAACTTGCCATCACCAGCAGGGGCTGCATGCGGTGGCGGTGGTGGGAAATCCCACCACTGCCCCAGAGCAAGCACCCCTTTCTCTGCCGGTGCCTAGCAAAGAGAGGGGTGGTTGCTTGGTGGTGGCAGCAGGGTGGGATCCGGGAGGGGAGTGCCAGGGTGCTTTCCTCCTGGCTTCCCCTACTGCCCCCACTGCTGCCAAGCAACTGACCCTCTCTGTGCCGAGCACTTGCTCAGCAGTGGCAGCGAGAGCAGGTTTTTTTGTTAATAATAATAATAATAATAATAATAATAATAATAATAATAATAATAATAATTTTATTTCTTATCCGCCTCTCTGTTTGGATTGAGGCAGGTAACAACAATAAGTATAAATACATAAAATTGATTAAAAACAAAGTACACATTATTAAAACATCCTAAAAACATGGTTGCTTGTATATGTGTGTGAATTTCTGCAAATTATCGCTGTAATTTGTGCAAATTAGGCAAGGGAATCCCCGGCTCAGCTCGCAAAGGCCAGCCAAGCCAGGGGCAGCAGGAAATCCAGCAAGCCCAAAAGGGGACAGATTTCCCTGTGACAGCCGTCGCTATCATGCCAAGTTGCTTTTGCTGCTCGTGTTGAGGGGAAGATGCTAGCACACTTATAAAAAGCTAAAAACTTGCTTTTAAAACAAAACAGAATTCTAAGAGGCTGAAGTCTGCGCCCAATAATACATGGTGGCCCAGTTCAGTTGTAGTGAACCTGGACCAATAAAACAAGGTTTATTATGCTTGCATGCTCTCTTCTTGCCCCTCCCCTTTGAACTAGGATGGATCCTGATTTCATATCCTGATTAGTAAGGAAGGATTAAACGACAGTTTCTGTTAGAATAGCGATGATATGTGGTCACACACACACCCAAAGTGCAAGCTAAGGATTGACTTATCAAGGGTCACTCAGGGTGCAAAGCTAATTTATAGCTCTGGATCGGAATACCTTGGGTGCAAGCAGGAGTCACGAGGGAAGGGAACGCTGCTTAGCAGCCAGGTGGAGCCAAATAGCTTTGCCTTTAGGCTGTAAAAAGACTAGCACGTTCACTATGAGCTATGACTGTCTAAATGTTGTCTTTGCCCCGGGCTGGCTCCGAATCCACGCTGTGCCAATTATACGACACAGCCACCAATTCAGAGCCACCCCAGGGCAAAGACGCAAAGGCCATAGATAGATGGATCTTTATCCTGGGGCGACCCCCAGGATCATCCCTGTGCATCCACATGACACACAGGAGATCCTGGGATCAGGGAGGGATGATCCCTCCCTTGCCCCGGGATCTCGCCCTACCCTTTAGGCCCATTTTTTCTGCAGTCTAGGGCTGAGCCCGAGACTGAGGAACATGTGGATGGGCGCCACGGTTTTCCTGGCTCCTCGCAGTTCCTCGCAAGGAGCCGGGACCTGCACACAGGGCACAGAGCTCCTCAGGAGCACTGCATCCATGGGGGGTGGGGTGAGTGGGGAATTTTTTTTAAAAAAAATTACCTTTTGCGCATGAGCACTTGTGCGCTGCTGCCTTTTAAAGAAAATTAAAAATGGTGGGCGCGACACCTCTCCGTCTGAGGTCATCGCACGCCGTGTGTAAACAGCGGGGGGAATCTCACAATAAAACCATTGTGAGATCTTCACCCCTCCATCACTGTCTAACAGGTAGGTCTAGCGAAGGTCAAAGATGCACAGCAGAAAAGTCCTGGACTTACCCCAACTTTTCTTGTCCCAGTGAGGTCAATGTGACTCTTCTGCATCTGCCCTTACTCTGGCGCTACCCCCAGAGCATTCCTAGGTGGAAGGCAGTCTCCCATTGGTCACCAGAAGCCATGGGAGGGGAAGGGGTGGGCCCCATGAGCCAAATGGCCACCAGAAAACCCGTGCTGCCTCCCCTAGTGGGGATTATTCTCTCCCACAATACCACGGGGTTTGGCGGCCTGATTTGTTCCACTGCTTTATATTTCTGGCTGCTTAGTTAAGGGACTATTTGTTTATGACTCAGTGAAGTTTGCCATTCATTCATACTGGATTCATTCTGCTTTTTTCAGCCTCTTCTGCCAACAGTTTCCCTGTATGGATGTAATCGGAAATGATTGTTTCGACACATCATAATATCACTAGGGTAGCTGGCTGAGTGAGAAGAAGGGGGGAGGCAAGGAGGAGGGCATATGGCCATTCTTGGGCCAATAAGCCGTGGTTTTTCTGAGAGATGGGCAATATGCAACCCATAAGCTGTATACGGACCCTGCCTCCATCGCCTCCAGAAAAGCTGAAAACCTTTTTATTCTCTCAGTATTTTAACACTTAATTTAACTTAAAATTAAATTTTACTGTTCTAATTCTGTATTTTAATCTTATATCAATTTCTGCTACGTGGTTTTATCCTGGTTGTGCTTTTTATACTGTGTTTTGTATTTGTGTTTTTAGACTGTTGGTTGTTTTATTATGGTTTTAATTTTTGTGAACCGCCCAGAGAGCTTCGGCTATTGGGTGGTATAAAAATGTAATAAATAAATAAATAAATAAATAAAAGTGGTGGTGGCAAAAAAAAAAAGTTTTTTTAAAAAAGTTTTCAAGCTAAATTTGGCTGTTTAAGCCTTCTGGGACAGTTTGCCACCAAAAATCAGTGACAAAACAACCAATTTTCTTTTCCCACTTTCAGCACTAGGGCAGCCTATGAGGTGGTCTGCAGGGGGTGAAAATGGCCCACAGACCCCCTCAGCTGCCCATCTCTGGTTTATCGGCTGAGATTGTAACATCCAAACAAGTCTATTGAGGTTTTTCTTTTCCTAAATTAGCATTAAATTGCAGGACACGCACAGCCCTATCAGTCAGTAGGTTGTGCCAGTATGGAAGATTAGAAGATTCTAAATACACTTAGAAATGAGTAAGCCTCATTGAACACAGTGGGATTTAGTTATTTATTACATATCTGATCCACCCAATAACTAATATTCTCTGGGTGGATTACAAGCAACTTCATTGCAGTCTTGAACAATTGTCTTGGGAAATACTTCTAGGTAGTAATATTAGTTGTCTCAAAATCGCAATGGTCAGCAAAGGAATTCCACAGTTCAACTCTGTTCTGGACATCACATAATAATTAACTTTAATTGTCTGACCTCCACATATGTCCCAAACCCCATTGCCTGCTTTTCCATTCAGCGAACGCTCCTTATATACACCAGTTATCTTGGCTTTTCTCAGCAAGTTTTGTGTATAATTTACAGCCTAATAACTCACAGGTGATAAAACTGTGGGATGAACATAACTAACTGTTTTAATGGGTTCCTTGATTAATAGATTCTTATATCTCTGACAATATTTAGCAGACAGGATGTAATATACCTTTTTAAAATTAGGAGTCAAGGAAAGAGAGATTTCTTTTTCTTGCCAAGTGGCCAAGAATGTTATTTATTTCATTTCTAACTATTGGGAAATCTCCAGAAGGTCCACAGGTTTCACAGAATCTCCAAGGATGCTTTAATATAATCTCTGTGTTGTTGTTCTTATTGTTCATTTATTAAATTCAGGATATATGCCTCTTACAAATGCATGAGGCAGAACTGATTATTTTTAAAACCAAAAAAAAAAAAGTAGACATACTAAAATTCAATATCAATTATACTTTTTTATTATTGCTGTTTATTGTACTTTTTTAACAAAACAAATCATATAGGAAGAAAAATATGCTTTCTAAAATTATTAATTACACTTTTTTTAAAACAAAAACAAAAACCCAAAACTCTCCACTCTGCTAGAATACCAGCCTCAGATGACTCAGTCCCCGTTAATGTCTTCTCACGTGGCTCCATCCATGTTGCTTGGAACTTGGGGACATGCCTTGTGTATTTATTTGATTTATGCCCTATCTTTCAACCGAGAAAATGGTGCTCAAGATGCCTTCTCCTTTTCATCCTGTATGATCACTGAGGCCTTCTAAAGAGGTGCTTGTGGTGATCCACTCAGATTAGGGCTACTAGGAAACCACTGGGGGCCTTGCTAGACATACCAGATAATCTGGTCGGTTGTAGGGGCGACGCCACGCTGCAGCGTTGTCCCCGTCCGCCATGCCTGCCCCCCGTCCTTTTTCACCCCCGTTAGTCAGGCCCTGTCCCCGTCCTTCTTCCCCCCCGTCAGCCAGGCCCTGTCCCCATCCGCCATGCCCGTCTCCCGCCCCCACTCGCCATGCCCGCCCCCTGCCTGCTCGTCATGTCCCCGCTCGCCATGCCCGCCCCCTGCCCGCTCGTCATGTCCGATGCCCCCTCCACACGCCCCCGTCCGTGATTTCTCCCCCCCCCCCCGGCCCAATGGGCACAGCGCTCCTATGGAGTGCTGTGCCCAGTCCGTGGCTTCTCCCGGCTACTCGCGCAGCCGGGAAAAGCCATGGACCCTGCTAGGCCAGGGCTGCGGAAAAGCTGGGCCATAAGCGCATCCGCTTATCCCGGTTCAAGCATGGACTTACCCTGGCCTGACCCCGGGATCCCCTGTGCATCATCTGGATGCACAGCAGGGAGACCGAGCCTCACACCGGGATAACGCCTCATCTAGCAACGGCCTGGGATTCAGGCTGTTATTGCACAAACCTATGGCTTGTGCCCTGCATACTCATAAGCGGCTGACTATCCTCTCCTCCTTGTTCCATCTTGTCCTGCTTTACCAGCTAGATGGTCAATTTTGTCTGTCTAGTTGGGGGCTTCAGAATGGAAGGGGGAGACCACACAGTGCTTAGAAAGCTGTCTCCTCCCCACCCTGGGACCTCCCCCTCTCCATGTTCAGTTTACTGAACACAGAGAGGCAGCTGCTGTGGTTCACTCCGTGCTAGCTGCGAGGGGGTGGGGAGCATGGTTTCTTGGCTCTAGGCTGGGAGCACTGTCTATGATCTTGGAACCCGAAAAAGATGCTGTCTAGGGGACATAGGATTGCTCCTTGCCCTATGGAATGCCCTATAGAATAACCTTCTTACTGAGATTAAGAATGCATTTAATTTGGGGGGGCGGGGTTTCCAGCATTTGCTGAAGATTTTTCTTTTTAGATGAGCATTTACTTACTGATAAGTAAATTCCATTCTTTCTTTTATTGATCCATTTGTTTTTATTGTAATTTTTAGTATTTGGTGCTTTAACTTGTTGGACACCGTTCTGAAATCTTTTGATGTGGAGCAGTTCTTAAATCTCATCATATAAATAAATAAATAAATAAATAAATACTTTCCCCTCGATTGACAGTCTTTACTCAGTTTCATACTCTTCCGCACTTTCCAAGGACCACTTCACAGACAGCAGCATTTACTCTTTTGCTCCCTGTTTTAACTGTGAACTGTTATGGTGCTTTATACTCCTCCTCCCTCTGTTGAAATGATTGTCTGGCTTAAATAGTTGCATTTTTGCTGCATTGTGATTGTAGTTTAAGGCCATAGCTAGACCTAAGGTTTATCCCTGGATCGTCCAGGGGTCAAACCTGTTCATCTAGGTGACACACAGTGCTCAGGCAGGGGCGAACCCTGGATGATCCCAGAATAAACCGTAGGTCTAGCTGTGGCCTATATCAGTGTGTGTGTGTGTGTGTGTGTGTGTGTGTGTGTGTGTGTTTAATTGCTGCCATTTTTACCTTGTGTGCTGCCCAGAGAATTGTTTTGATAGGACAGTTTATAAACTGAATAATAACATACCATAACTTGGAGCTGTTTTCGCAATGCACTGCACACATGTGAATAAATACCTCCAAGTTCATGGGGCACCTCCCTCCCAGTGGAAGGCCATGTGCAATTGGCTTCACCTCTACATGGGTTATCCACATAGGTTGTCCCCTGTAGCATGAGATTGCACCACATAGAAACTTATTCCACTCTAGCTCTGTTCAGACATCCTTAATCTGTGGAGGGTCAATACTTGAGGAGAATGAGCACTTTAACCCCATCCTCCTACTTATATGTTTCGGTATTCACGTAGGCCGATGGTTTGAAGAGAAGAGCATCCTGTATCTGTGGAGGTTCCCCATGCAAGCCAGGAAGTTGAGTAAGTATCCTGGCACACATGGAGAGCCTCTGCAGATACAAGATATTCTCCCCTTCAGGCCACCGGCCTACAAAAATACAGGGTGACAGAAATGTATGAGGGGGCTGAACTAGAAGATTCCTTCTCCTCATATGTTGATTCTACAGGGATTAGGAATGCCTGAACAGGGCTTCTATTGATTCAATATGTAAAGGCAGCCCACCTTCAGTAGGAAAGTAGGGAATGGAGGTAGACATAGACCATATCTGAATAAAATGAAATTCAAATAACCTGAGTTTGGGAAACATAAGTCAGGGTTAGGTTCTTTATTATATAGGTTTGTGCTTGTACCCAGCTTCAGAGTGTTGGTTTTTTATTTCTTCTGATTACAACTGGGCAGGGAGGGGGGGAATATTCAGAAGGTAACACAGGGCACCACAGTATTTAAAATAACATCAGTGTCCCTTTAAGATGTGTTAATAAAAATGACTCCATGCCAGAAGCGAGCCAAACCCCTGTGACATAAAATCTTTCATACAGTATCAAGCTGTGAGTATGAGGTCTATGGTTAATTTGCATGTACATTTATATAAATTTACATATAGTTGACCTGTGAGCGAACAGTAAGCTGCGGACCTTGTTATTAAGGTTCAACAGTGATGTTATTGGTGAAGGTTGCATTTGAGCAAAAATAAGGTTGAGAGATAGGAAAGGTTACATTCTCTATAAACCTTAGGTGATGTTCTTCCGTTGAATATTTTATTTCAATTCCAGGCAGTATGAGCATGAAACTATAAAATTTTGCATTACCCAGTTCCAGATTAAAACATTTATGGTTTGAAGTGGACTTAAATATATCCCTGGCATGTTACAGGCTCATGATGGCTTTTCAGTGTTTTGCATCAGTTCTATCTGAAATTTAAATGCCCCTTTTCTTTCACACATAGAAAATAAAATAAAAAGCAGGGATATTAATAGAGTGGATAAATTACAATAACCTTTAAAGCTTTATCCCATTACCATTTTTATTCACACCTCCCTCTATTTTTCCTTTCCCATTTTCTTTTCTTTTTTATGATTTTGCTAAAAAGGGTGCTCCTCCTATCACACATAACTTAGTTTCAGTGTAAGCAATGTTCTAGGGCAGCCTTCTCCAACCTGATGCCCCCCAGACTGTTGAACTGCAACTCCTATCACCCCCAGTCAACAGGGCCATTAGCCATTCTGGCTGGGGATGTTAGGGTCGTAGTTCAACACATCCAGAGAGCATTAGGTTAAGAACACAAGAAGAGCCCTGCTGGATCAGACCAAGGGTCCATTTGGTCCAGCACTCTGTTCACACAGTGGCCAACCAGCTGTCAGCCAGGGACCCACAAGCAAGACACGGTACTACCACCCATGTTCCCCAGCAACTGGTTACTGCCTTGGATACTGGAGGTAGCACATAGCCATCAGTTCTAGTGGCCATTGATAGCCTTCTCCTTCAAGAATTTATTCAACCCCACATTTAAAGCTATCCAAATTGATGACCATCACTATATCTAATGGTAGAAAATTCCATAGTTTTTACTATGCGCTGTGTGAAGAAGTCCTTCCTTTTATCTGTCTTGAAGCCCCAACCAATCAGCTTCACGGGATGACCCCATTGGGTTCTAGTATTAAGGGACAGAGAGAAAAATGTCTCCCTATCCACATTCTCCATACCACACATAATTTTGTACACCTCTACCATGTCTCCCCTTAGCTTCCTTTTCCCTAGGGGAAGTCTGTTGAGGAAGGCTGTTGTAGGCAAATCTCAAAAAGGTGTGCATTCAAGACATCCTGCCTGCTTTGTTATTTTCTGTCCTTTGGATGTGTGGAAACTTTCATAATTGAGAAATCATGAGTGTGCATGTCAATTGAAAGGAAATGTGACTGTATGCACAGTAAAACAAAACAAGCAATGTTTGGACAAATTTTACCCTGATGGTGAAATAGCTGTTGGTTTCACAGGCAAGTAACTGGCAAGCAGTGCCGCTACGGGGTCAGAACCAGTGTACAAACCATGACCAAACTATAGAGAGAGCCCCCCCCCTTTACAGGGGAATGGCATCACATAAAGAAAGGGGCTTTGCCACTGGCATTGCCCACAAGGTCACATTAAGTACAGGCCAGTGGAGACTGGTGGATCCAATGTCAGTGGAATTGTGAATCCACTCCAGGGCCTTAGCTAGACCTAAGGTTTATCCCAGGATCATCCTGGGGTCATCCCTGTTCATGTAAATGACACACAGGGGATCCCGGGAGCAAGCAGGGACGATCCTGGGATAAACCTTAGGTCTAGCTAAGGCCTAGGTTTCAGTCAGAACCAGTCAGAAATCTAAGGTGCTAATAGCTCGTTTAGAGTTCTGGCTGGCTGTGAATAAAACCCGGAGCAGATTCAGTGACCACTGACATCAGAGCCACCAGTGGGACTGGTAGGGGCATCTCCAGGGGGAAGGCTATGCAGAGAGAGCTCTCTCCACAAGCTGCAATCCTGCACAATTGGGATTCCAGCTCATGTGGACGTCTATGCATATCGAGGTCTATATGTGTAAGCCTTCCCCCAAAGACACCCATGCCTAACCTGTAGGTGTCAATCTTTCATTCATTTCATTTCGTTTATCACATTACTATGCCACTTGAAAGCTTAAGGTGTCTGGGTGGATTGCAAAGATTAAAAAACTGCAAAATACAATATTGTACATAATGTAAAAACAATTTGCCTAGAAAACATATAAACAGACAACAGAAACACACATATACACACATATCTAATTTAAACAATCAACTCTTAGAAATCCCAATTTAAAACCTTATCATATGTTGCCAAATGCCTGAGAGAAGTGCCAGGTTAAGACCTCGCTCAGGAGATAGTTCTGTAATCGGGAAATCCATGTGACCTTGGAACATGCTACCAATGCAGCCTTGCAGCTCTTTATATATATGATGCCCCTTTGTGCATTTCACAAGCGAAGGGAGCCAGTGAGGGAAAGGGGAGAAATTCTGACAGGGAATGATAACTTAAACACTTTCTTGCTATTTTTTCCTAGGTAGTTATAAATAATAATGTAAAAAATAAACCACATGAGCTTCAATAAGGAGAACAGAATGACATGACAGGTGACGTCTAAGATAAATGTTTTTTATCATTAACTTTTATTTTATTTTGAAATAAAGTTTTTTTAAAATAATAATAATAAAGGCAACGAAAAAGGAGAAGAGCATGCAAAACTATATAAAAAGACCACAAGAGGAATGCAGTAATTATAATTCTTCGGGAAGTATAGAACAGTGTCATTCTGCAAACTCAAATAGCATTAGCAGGGTTATTATTATTATTATTATTATTATTATTATTATTATTATTATTATTATTTATATAGCACCATCAATGTACATGGTGCTGTACAGAGTAAAACAGTAAATAGCAAGGCCCTGCCGCATAGGCTTACATTCTAATAAATCATAGTAAAACAATAAGGAGGGGAAGAGAATGCAAACAGGCACAGGGTAGGGTAAAACTAACAGTATAAAACTAACAGGGTTCCGCTGAAACTGTCCATTGTTCAAGCACTTCTGCATTATGCGGGCTGAAGCGCTTATGCATCCGCTTGCAGAGCTTCTTGTGCAACCACGCTTGCCCAGATGTAACTTCAGTTGGATTCTCCTCTTTTGCATAGTTTGGAATCTCATTTCCACTAGCACAGCATCATTTGCACTAGCGGAATGACACAATTGGATACTGCCCCTAAGGGTGCAATATAATGGGTTGTGCCCTGGGTACTCATAAGCCCCCAAACTCGAGGACGTATAAGTCTCCAATGCAGGGGATCCTCTCCTCCATGCTCCATCCACCCTGCAGTTGTCGCTAGGGTGACCATATGGAAAGGAGGACAGGGCTCAGGGCTCTTCAACAGATGTATTGAAAAGGGAATTTCAGCAGGTGTCATTTGTATTTATTTATTTATTTATTTAAAGCATTTATATCCTGCCCTATATCATTAAGATCTCAGAGCAGCGTACAATTAAAAACACACAGTATAAAACAATAAATATGCACAGTTAAAAACAAATTAAACCATGATCCAAGTTAAAACAATATATAATTTAAAAGCAGTAAAAGCAGTTATATGAAGAACCTGGTGAAATTTCCTCGTCATCACAACAGTTAAAGCTGCAAGAGGAGCCCTGCCCTCTTTTAAACCTGGTTACTCTAGTATAGCTACTGAAGCTTTAACTGCTGTGATGAAGAGGGAATTTCACCAGGTTCTCCATATATACAAATGACACCTGTTGAACTTCCCTTTTCAATGCAACTGTTAAAGATACAGGAGCCCTGTCCCCTTTTTCTTATGGTTACTCTAGTTGTTGCTAGACACGTGATTTTGAGCATCTACACAGGGAACTTTGGAGTGCGATGGGGGAGACTGAATGTTGCATAGGAATCTGTCTAAATCAGATTCCACAGTGTCCCCCCCAACTCCTGGGAACACCCCCTTTTTGCCCTCTCCATGCTCAGCAAAAAGCCTTTTTCACTGTGGTTAAAGCCATGGTTTAAGATGTCTTCTGAACACTGCCTGACTTTCTGGCTTAACCACCATGGTTAAAGCCATGGTGGCTAAGCCAGAAAGCCAGGCCATGTTCAAAAGGCACCTTAAACTATGGCTTTAACCATGGTGAATAAAGCAAAAAAAAAAAAAAAAAAAAAGGCTTATTCATTGTGGTTAAAGCCATGATTTAAGGTGTCTTCTTCTGAACACAGCCTGGCTTTCTGACTTAACCATCATGGTTCATGGTTTAATGTGTCTTCTGAATGGGCCCATTATCTCCTGGGGGCCATAGGATGAATGGCACGATTTCCACATTACAAGACTAGTAATAGTAGTAGTAGTAGTAGTAGTAGTAGTAGTAATGGTAGCTATTTTCCAATTATACTAGCCTAGACCAATTCCACATTGAGCTGAAGGGAGTTCACCAATTTTAATAAAGGCAAAAATAGGTCATGTTTATTGTTTCTGCGGAGATAAGTGGATTTCTAAAAAATGATATATATAACATGGCATACACTTTTTGGAGCAATAAATTGCTTTGCTAAGCAAATTAGAGAGAAAAGAGTTAGTGCCTGATGCTCCTGCCGAATGAAATACAAATTAAGCTATCTGTTCTGTCAGTCTTTGGATGTGAGTGCAATGGGATGATTCCTGGCTTGCCTCTTGCTTCCTGCCTTAGGGCACAATCCTAGGCTCATTTAGACAGAAAAAAGTCATACAGTAGTGGCTGGGGAATTCCGGGAGTTGTAGGACCTTTCTTCTGTGTAAACATGCGTTGAATTGTGCCTTTCGTCTACCTCATTGCCCCTGTCTTGTGAAATTTCACTTCTACAATGGACTCATCCCTTTTTTTCCCTTGGCACTGATTGATTTAAAAAAACACCTCAGACTTCATGCTGACCTTCTGGCTTCTGACCTCTTCTGACCTTAAGAGCTTTTTCACTTATCTTTATTTTTTGGCTACTGTTTTCTGTCTTACCCACTACTTCATCATGCCCCAGGCCAGGTCCCCTAAAGAAACTCCTTCAGCTGCCTTTTTAGGACATATAGGCATTGGACGTACAACTCATTGGCCCAATCTCAGAAGCCAAAGCCAGCTGCACTTTTGGTCAAGCTGTTAACTGTTTGTCTCATCCATACAAACCGCAATTCGGTGTTATCACCAACTCAGCTCACTCAGGCCTTAGCTAGACCTAAGGTTTATCCCGGGATCATCCCGGGTTCATCCCTGTTCATGTAAATGACACACAGGATATCCCGGGAGCAGGCAGGGACGACCCCGGGACGCTCCCCGGATAAACCTTAGGTCTAACTAAGGCCTCTGAAAGGGTTTGTAGCACAGTGGGTATTAAACTGCCTCAAGAATTATGATTGGCCTCTACTCTCTTGGACTTCAGTAAGTGTGAGTAGACACATCTCTTCAATTTATCCTTTTCAAATCATGTAATTCTGGTAATGGCCTTGTTTTTTGTTTTCAGTTGTTGTGCACTGCTGTCGCTGATGGTGGTGAGACCAACTGCCAGTGCTCGAACCAGAAACCTTTAGTTCTGTGTGGTGAGCTATGAAAACTTCAGCTTGGAACATCTTGCTAACATTTCAGCGTTTTCAGGGCAGGCTTTGGACTGGCCCATCTGCTTAGGCTGGCCATTTGGCCCCTGCGAACAGGAAGGACTTTGCCTGAGCAACAAGATTTTCATGGTTTTGGTGTGTTTCTGGCTTTTTGCTCTGATTCTCCCTTCAGCTCTTGGCCCCTGGCTTTCATTTGACAGCTACCTATAGCTCAGCCTTGACATTCTGTGCTTAAGGATTTCAATGACAAGTTGTCATCAGCACAGTTCAAATAGATGACATGGTGATTATGTGAACTGGCCCTTAGGAGCTATTCTCACTTTACACTGGGTTGGATCCAAAAAAGGTGTGAGTGGAAGAAAAAAATGCTGATAATGCTGTTCTACCATGTTTGTGTATGAGTTTCCACAGTATTATAATAGTTAGGTATACCAACTGATGAAAAATGAGGATATTCCTGTACATGTAATGTATTTTCTTTTTGTTTTCAAGGTGTTTTTTGATCAGTTTTGTTGATATTCACAATAAAAATAAAAGTGGTTGCACGAGCTGTTGAGCAAACAGAACGGAAATGAATTTAATTTTACTTTTCACATGTGACGCACGATATAGAACATCCTTCAGTGAATAAAAGATGCACCCCTCAGCTTCACTTTTGAATCCAACCCATTATGTTAGTACTAGTACAGATAGTTAGTACTAGTACAGATAGCTGTATTAGTACAGATAGCTAAATGCAAAATACACTTGGATCTGTGTATTGTGGACACATGTATATAAAGTTCGGTGTACAGCCTGTTGATATACTCAGAAGGAGAGATCTCCTAGTTGCTTCTTTTATGTATTTTAAAGAAACTTATGTCAGATTTTACACATGTGTGCCATTTAAACCTGACAAGAGGTGGGTGTATTTTGTACTCTACAGGGATAAATGTAAAAAGATGTAAGGAGAAACTCATATCTTAATTCTAGGTTGCTCCCAGAAGAAACACTAACAGCTCAATCCTATGCATATTTATTTGGAAGCCTACTGTGTTCAAGGACTTATTCCCAATAAGTATGCATGCTTATTGCAGCCTAAAGAGAGATTCCCTTGGTGTGACTAGTATGAGAATTGTGGGCTTGTGAGCCACAATGAGGGTTTTTAAAAAAGAAGCATTGCCAATCTTTGCAACATTTCTCCTCTATATAATTTGCTAGAGATTTTCCTTATGACACATCTGTTCAGCTCAATGTTGCATATAACTCTGTGTTCCTTGTTTGCTTCATTTTTAGCTTGTATTTTTATTGCCATTATTTTAAGATGCAGAGGCATATATACTCCTTTTCAGGGTAAATAGATCTACAGCTATATCAGCCCAGTATATCTGTACTGCACTGCCAAGATGCTCATAATAATTGTTGTACCATTTTATCAGTCTCAGCCTATGAATTTAGACTTGGGTCTTTATTGTCTTTATTTGATAAATTGCCTCTTCCATAAATATTGCTCTCATAACATCAGTGCTCCAGGAACCTTACCCATAACATTGACTTCTTCATCCGTACGCGAGCTATTTCAAATTCAGCCAGCAATGAAGCCAGTGATTTTGTTGGTGGGGTTAATTAAATTTTTGTTATATTTATGTTGCTGCTGGGGTACTGTGATCTGTGGGTAATTGCTGGAGTCTCTCTGTTTTATGAAGTGTATTTTAAGAGACTGTCAAGGGCATTCAAAGTTAGGGACAGGCGCTGGTTTCTCTAGTGTGCAAACTGAATCCAGAGCGGGGAAGACGGGATCTGCAGACATGCTGCTCCTTGGTGAAGTCAACGCCAGGCTTCATAGAGCTCTTTAAATCGTACTAATTGGCAACATCACCCAGAAAGGAACAGTAAGGTGATTAAAAGATCACAATGTTGCCAGTACAACAAGGCTGATTACAGGGATGATATTATAGGTGAACAATTAGGCCACTCTCCTGAAAGATGCTTTTGATCATATACACCACAGATATTCAAATGCAAGGTACATTACAATTCCAGGCTCTGCGTTTGCAATTGCAAAAAGAGAAGGTAGGCACGGACATATGTGTTCACTAGAGAAACGGGGGACAGCTGACGCGTGGCTCTGGTGGCAGGGTGGACAGAGGGGATTGGCAGCAAGAATCAAGGGAAGCAAGCAGAACAAAGTGCAATGGCAAAGATACACACACCTGGGAGCATGAAGCAGAAGAGTCGTCGGAGACAAACACTCATAGAATTATCGAAGAGTAGAGTTGGAAGGGGCCAATGAGACCATCGAGTCCAACCCCCTGCTCAATGCAGGAATCCACTTTAAAGCATCCCTGTCAGATGGTTGTCCAGCTGCCTCTTGAATGCCTCTAGGATGGGAGATCCCTTGACCTCACAAGGCAACTGATTCCATCGTCGTACTGCTCTAACAGTCAGGAAGTTTTTCCTGATGTCCAGCTGGAATCTGGCTTCCTGTCACTTGAGCCCATTATTCCGTGTCCAGCACTCTGGGAGGATCGAGAAGAGATCCTGGCCCTCCTCTGTGTGACAACCTTCAAGTGTTTGAAGAGTGCTATCATGTCTCTTCTCGATCTTCTCTTCTCCAGGCTAAACATGCCCAGTTCTTTCATTCTCTCTTCATAGGGCTTTGTTTCCAGACCCCTGGGCAAGGAAAGAGGTAAACGGAACTTTGATGGGAGGACAAATGTTGACGTAGGGAGACCTCTCAAGGATCACCAAAGAAGAGGAGAGGGCACCTATTTGCATAAAATTTGCATATGCACATATATAAGGAGATGCAAATTTATATATAATTACTATAATACAAATAGAAATACAGTGCTTCTCTCCATAGTGTGGAGGACTGTGAGTAGTGTGCTTTTTTCAGTCTGCTGTCTAGGTGCTGTTGATGGGGAATTTCCTTTTGACTGGTCTTTATCTTTAAACTGGACTTAGACTGGGCAGCCTTTCAAATAGAGGACGCAATAGAGGACAGTCCTCAAATAGAGGACACAACGGAGACCTGTCCTCTATAAAAGAGGGCACATGGCCAGACTAAGGGGTGAAGTACACCCAACTCCACCAGGTCTCTTTCCCTTTATTGTAGCTGTTTGCCCTGTTCTCTTCCCAAAGCATATTTATTGTGTTTTTATTGAATTACTATATTATTATTTATTATTGTTATTATTTATTTATATAGCACCATCAATGTACATGGTGCTGTACAGAGTAAAACAGTAAATAGCAAGACCCTGCCGCATAGGCTTACATTCTAATATGTATTTAAAATAAGCTTCTCCTTATTCAGGTTCCTCTTTCCTCACAACCTTCCCTGTTGGGACTGTGCCATGACAACCGAGATAATAGAAATCCTGATCCCAAATGGAAGCAACTAGAGGATGTACCCTACCAAACCCCTACAGCAAGGGTGCTGAACATCTTCCACCCTGATCATTGGATTCAGTTTTGGAGAAGCTCTTAGGGGCTGGAATCTGGTGGTGGATGCAGTCAAAGGCAAAAGCTAGGGAACTACCAAACCATTGGCCGTGAGGAAAAATGTAGTGGGCCATGGGAGGGGCTCATGGCCATCTGGACCACAGATTTGAGCGTCAACATCCTGGCCATACAGGGAAGCAGTGGGACTGAACAAGAATAGCCACCAAAATACAGAATGCCTTGGCTGTCTGAGAAAGCAACTACCATGTTCAGTATAGGACCAATTCAAACATTATATTTAATAGGACCATTTAAGTATTCAACTAAAACTGTAAGATGTGAATGAGACAAACCTGTTTGGAAATACTTATATTATGCAGGCATGCTCAACCCAATCAGGATTGGCTTCAAATGTCCATCCAGTGTTAAATCTGGCTTTGACGCCATAATAATGTATGTAATTCAGCCCACAGGCTAGGTAGAAAAAGTGTGGTTGGAGGGCCAGGATGATAGAATGAGCACCAATACCAGACTGGTATACTGCAATGGAATCCCATAAGTGTTGGGGCATGAATCAAAACTGACTAAAACTGTGGAAGACTTTGGGTTTGGTCAGGAAAAGGTCATGGGACATCTTGGCAAGTTGCCAAGATCTTTTTGATTGTAGGATTTGCCCTTCTTTCCAGAAATGCAAAAATATGTGTTTACATAAGTTGCTCATACATATTTATATCATAAAGCCGTGCGCTGCTCGGTAGCTGTGCGATTATGTTCTATTAAGGGTGTCACTGGCATTTTTAAGGAGTGATGCAGCAACTAATGTAAGCGCTTTCACAATAGATCCCCTCAATTTCAAAAGAGCGGCTTTGTCCTAGTAAGTCTATTTATCAGTGGTTATAGCAGCACCTAAATATGTACTTGTCAGGGAGATCATCATGACTCCTGCTATTCTACGTCAGCTCATGCACTACAAAATAACCATTTTCTTTGCTGCCCTTTCGTTTGAGCTTTACAACACACCATGACTAAAAGAAACAGTTCTTTCTTTTAAGAGGAGGAGGAGGAGGAGGAGGAGGAGGAGGATTGCTGCTGCACACTCCTCTGGCGCTTTGAGGTGCCTGCAGAGTCCACTTCACTCCTCCCTGTGTTCACCATGGGGGCAATGTGAAAGAGGAGCGAAGCCCCCTGATGCGCTTCAATCCGTGCAGGCTTTCCCCAACCAGATTTCCTCTGCACAAGCTACCCTCTGTACAGAGCCAGTTCCCTGACTGATATTCCTGTTGGAGCAGCCGTCACTTTGGCCAGGGCCCCAACGATGCCAGGTGGTGAGGCCTCACCCCTGACATCATGGGCAAGGCTCCACCCCCTGATGTCATGTGGCCTGTGAGAGGGGAGAATGCAGACCGTAAAAGGTTCTCCGCCCTATATTACCCTCTCTTTAAAAACAAAAACAAAAAACTATTTAAGCTTTAAACCAACTTTTTTAAAAAAATTCTTCACATAAACAAGAAGATTTGGCAACAACTCATATCTTCTGCATGCATGAAAGGTGCAATCCTATGCATGTTGAGACAGAATAGAGACTTATAACTCCCAGCACTCCCCAGACAGCCATGCTGGGAGTTGTAGGCATATTTTCTATCTCAACGTTCACAGGATTACTTCGCATGCAAAGCAGGTGCTCTAACACTGAGTAACAACACTCTTATATCCTTCATGCTTTTGATGAATCTCGTAAAGTCTAATCAACTTTCTTGCATTTTGGAAGATCACAAGGGTTCAGCACACCTGAAATGCAATGATGAACCTCTCCCTCCATTTTGGTGATTATCAGGGGATCAGTAGGCACAAAAATCAGGTCTACGTTCAGTCAGGTATTACACCTAACTTCACATCTTTTAATAAGATGATGGAGAATGAGGACAGAACAATCCTTCATTAGCATTCAAAAACAAGCTTTCTTTGAAGCTTTGCTCATTATTTTTATAATTAGGCCCACAAAATAGTGTCTACATTATCCATAATTTAACAGATCATCATAGCTGTTTCCATGTAAGTCATGTTGTTGTTCTTTGCTGCATATTGTAGATAAGAAGTCCATCATATTGGCCTTCAAGCTCTTCTTTTCAAACAAAGCAAAAATTGTCACAGTGAACAGTTGTTGGAATTTTTCAAACTCCTCTACTAATAGATAACAGAGATGCATAATAATAATTCATAAGAGATATCAAAAGCTTTCATCAAGAGATGAAACCAGAATCGTATGAAGTAGGAATACTTTGACCAAGGCGGGCAAGGAAATAACAGCATTTCCACAAGCTCAACATTTTTAAAAGGTTTTTACCCAGCAATTGTCAATAAACTTTCTTTTTTTCTTTTCCCCTTAAGGCAAAATTATCCACATTTTGAGAACAGAGCATGTGATTATCGTTCAAAAACAAATTTTAAAAAACCAGAATATTTTGTTTTATTGCTCTTTCAGCTCCATCCTATGCATCTTTACTCAGGAGCAAAACCCCATGAGTTTAATAGAGCTTACCCCCAAGTAAATGTGCATTGGATGCAGCCGTTGTGTTTTAAATACATTTGACCACAGGCCAATGAAGCAGATGATAAGGTTTTTTGGACAGCGTGGATCTTTTTTCCATGCATAAGAGCTAATGACTTGAAAACCATAAAAAAAAATGCTTAGTGCAATGATAAGACAGAGAGTATTTGTGTACTTTCAGGCTGCTTTGGGAAGTGAACTTTTATTACCCTCCTTTTCATTTGTATTATGGGAGGCTATTTTTATCCCCTTGGCTGGTGCAATGCAACTGACCTTTATGTGAGATTCTGGGCTAATGACCGTGTTGTGGGTCTCCAGAGACTGCCCTCTAAAACAAGTGAGATGAATTCAATATCTCTGCTTGTCCTGTCCTAAACCTTTCCCAAGCAGAATTGCCAGCCACCCTGGATTACGTGGATTTTATGTGAACTTTTTTGTTTATTGGCATCCAAGCAAGAGGGCACCTAACCTCATTTCTTTGAAAACTACTGGCAATGCTCAAGGCAACCTTTTTTTTTTTTTCCTTGCAAAGGTGGAAAAATATGCTTGCTACTAACATAGATGGGAGTTTGGCACTGACAGTGAAGATAAAGGAGTTTTCTTTTACATAAGAACTAGGGTGACCATATGAAAAGGACGGCAGGGTTTCTGTATCTTTAACAGTTGTATTGAAAGGGGAAATTCAGCCGTTGTTATTTGTATGCATGTAGTACCTGGTGAAATTCCCTCTTCATCACAATGGCTAAAGCTGCAGGAGCCCTGCCCTCTTTTGTATTTAGTCACTCTAGTATAGCTCCTGCTGAAATTCCCTTTTCTTTACAACTGTTAAACATACAGGAGCCCTGTCCCTTTCATATGGTCACCCTATAAAAATATAAGAGCCATGCTGGATCAGACCAAGGGTCCATTTGGTCCAGCATTCTATTCACACAGTGGCCAACTAGTTGTCAACCAGGAATCCACAAGCAGAACACCAGCACAACAGAATCCTCCTGCCCATGTTCCCCAGCAACTGGTGTGCATAGGCTTACTGCCTCTGATACTGGAGACAGCACATAGCTATCAGGACTAATAGCTGTTGATAGCCTTTGCCTCCGGGAATTTATCCAACCCCCTTTTAAAGCCATCCGAATTGGTGGCCATCATTACATCTTGTGGCAGTGAATTCCATAGTTTAACTCTGCACTGTGTGAAAAAGTACCTCCTTTTATCTGTCCGACCAATCAGCCTCATTGTCTTGAATCCCCTACCAATCAGCTTTTCTTTCTGTTTTTATTTTTCTTATAAGATATACGGAAAGTAGCAAATTTTACTGAAAAACACACATATGTCCTGATCATAACCTGTAATGAATAGTGAAGTATTGAATAAGGAAGATTTGTGTTCTCTTCATTAGTGCAGAAAGGGCTTTTGTAAATTTTAGTAGCTTTTCTCTTTAAATATTGCCCAGTAATTACCGTGGTGAACACATCTTCCTTTTCCAATGTCCCCTTCAATACTTACCTTAACTTTTGCCCTGCTAGTTCTGTGTCTTAATAATCTTCTACAAATTCTTTTTCCCTCTCTTTTCATCAGAGAGCACCCTGGTTGTGGAATGAGCTCCCCAGAGAGGTTTGCCTGGCGCCTACATTGTGTTCTTTCTAGGTGAAGATCTTTTTATTTTCCCAAGCATTTTAGTCTTTCAGTTCTGTTGTTTTAACTCTGTTATTTTGAACGTTTGCTTTGCTGCTAGGTTTTATTCTGGGGTGTTGTTTTTTTAACTTTTACTTCACATTGTAATCTTAAACTTTGACATTTTTAGAATGTATCTTATATTGAAATTATGGTTTTAATTGTTGTGAACCGCCCAAACAGCTTTGGCCATCGGGCGGCATAGAAATGTAATAAATAAATAAATATTCAGGATTTTAGGATTATTGTTGCATGCTAAGATATTGGAAAAGCAATTAATATTGGGGGAGTATCATAGTTAAGTAGTAGAATACATGCATTGCACACAAAAGATCCCAACCCTTGCAACTCCACTTGAAAGGATCAAGAAGCAGGTGGTTTCTGCCTGAGACTCAAGAGAGGCAATGGAAGTTAAAGTAGACAATATAACATAAGATATGCTGACCTGGGAATGAGAAAACCTGTCAATAAGTACATTTTTCAGAAAGGTTGCCTGCAATGACTACAAACCTAGAACTGTGCAGAATAACTTCCAGTTTCAGAGTAGTATCCAATGTTAGCCCTACTTAGAGTAGTACCATAGAAATGAGTGGGACTTTGGTTAGTCATAGCTAACTTAAGTCCAATTATTTTCATTGGGTCTACTTGAACAAGGAATACCATTGGATACTATAGAAGGAGTTATTTTGTAATAAATATAATGAATAAGTCGAAGGAAATACAAAATAAATAATGTTGATAGGCTAGAAAATTTATGATCTCCACCCCACACCACTTAGGCTGCAATCCTATACAAACTTACCTGGGAGTGAGTCCTACTGAACTCAATGAGAATTACTTCTGAGAAGACATTATAAGATAGTGCTGTTAGGCTGCAATCCTGAACACACTGACTGTGGAGTAAATCTCATTGGAATCAATGGTACATTCTAAGTAAGCATGCTTAGAATTGTGCTGCAGTTATAAAAATATACATTTTTTAAACAAAAAATGCTGACTCGTCATTGTTTTCCAGCCTGCTGCTGACTCAGGCCATGGCTAGACCAGGCCTATATCGCAGGATCATCCCAGGATCATCCCTGTACATCCAAATGACACACAGGGGATACCGGGAGCAGGCAGGGATGACCCCTCCATT
This sequence comes from Elgaria multicarinata webbii, assembly GCF_023053635.1. Taxonomy (NCBI): domain Eukaryota; kingdom Metazoa; phylum Chordata; class Lepidosauria; order Squamata; family Anguidae; genus Elgaria; species Elgaria multicarinata. The sequence continues at coordinate 28,440,100 of NC_086171.1, read as the reverse complement.
TGCCTGGGATAATCCTTAGGTCTAGCTGAGGCCTCAGTGTCATTCTTCTGCTTTATCCTTCCTGGGCCGGATCTACACTACTGCTTTAAAGCGCTTTATAACAGTTATAAAGCGCTTTAACTGCTTTAAAGTGCTATAAAACTGTTATAAAGCGCTTTAAAGCAGTAGTGTAGATCCAGCCCTAGAGCCCGTCTACACTTGTCTAGATGAAACTTAACAAGTTGGCAGAGATGACGTCAGCAGTCACGTGATGCTGTTGTTGTTACGTTTCTTCTGACTTTTAAAACCGTTCCACTTTCTGTTAAAATCGTTTTAAAACTAACAATGTGCCCCAACCTTTCGTTGTATTCAATGCCGTCTTTCAAAGTCATGTCTCGTGACCATGGTCTTTGCTTCCTGATTAGGACAAGTGAGGGCTTTTCTAGGGGAGGGAGAGCTGGCACAACGCGACGAGGGGGAGGGGGAGGGGGAGGGAGGGTGGTGAAAGAGGGGACAGAGGCTTAATTTTTTAAAAAAACTGCTTATCTTTCGGGGCGCACGTGGCCCCTTTAAGACGCTGCAGGGCTTCCCTCGTCCCTACGCGTCGCCCCGCCTCCCTGCCGGCTTACCCCGGCAGGTCTAGCTCAGAGTCACCGGAAGAAGGAGGTTTACTTCAGAGCCGGTATGAGCATAATGAAGAACGTTCTAAAGAAGAGTGTGCCGGGGTAAAACGATAGAAGAAAAGGTATTTCGATTGACTGGGCTCAAGTTGCATTTTGTAACGTAGCAAGGGAGGACGCAACAATGCACTTAAACAACGGTGTAATGAATAGTGTAGATCCTGCCCTGGATTAGCCACATTGGTGATCTCAGCCAATCAGAGATCAAGAAGTAAAGAGGATGATATCACAATATGATATAGGCCATAGCTAGACCTAAGGTTTATCCCAGGATTGTCCTGAGGTCAAACCTGTTCATCTAAGTGCCACACAGGGCATCCAGCGCTCAGGCAGGGACGAACCCGGGATGATCCTGGGATAAACCTTAGATCTAGCTACGGCCATAGTCTAGGGATGGATGAAGCTTTCAGTTTCAGTTTCCTATTTTTTCAAATTCAGTTTGTCTCAAGCTTTGAGAATTTCTCCAGTCTTAAGGTTTTTTTTAAGTTTACATGAAAATTCATAAGCATTTTTGCGCACCTCTCCTAATCCATGCATTTTTGATTAACATCCACATTTTTGTAAGCAACTCTCCTAATATAATACATTTTTAATGTTATTTTCACTAATATCCACATTTTGAGTGCACATTTCCCTAATATACAAACGTTTGTATGCATTTCTTGATTGGAGAACTCCAGAGCAAAATTCGGAGAAGTGCGAATTTAGAAAAGTAACTGGTTTTCGATCCACATATCGATTCTAAAGTGCTAAATTCAGTGCATTTACATTAAAATGTAAACTGAATGAATTTCTCCCTCATCCCTAGTCTGACCTGGTATAAGACAACTTCTATGGCCCTATGAGCAGCCAACATGGCAGCCTCTTTATCAGATGTTGATACCAGCATGATTTTCATATTAATAACTTTTTAGTGGCATTAAAATTAGTGCAGCAGAATACAAGGCCAATAGAGTTATGAAAGGGTATATTGTGCTAAAATGTTGTTATAATAATGTGAGGAATTTGGACAAGATGTAAAAGATGTATAAATGGTTTCTTCCTGTTTGTTACTGATGAGCAGCAGAGCCTCTGTAGAACCAATAAATTATACTGAATACGGTCATCCTTAATATTTATTTGAAAAAGTCAAGTTAGCCTGAGTAAGCAATTGCAAAGAGGTCACTCCTGTGTTTCTTGTTTAGTCACACATAAAATATAGCTGAATTGGGTGATTAATAATCACAGCATATATGAAATGACTTCAATTTATAATAGCTTATGTAAATACAGCATCAGTATTAGAAGCTCATTTACCATTGCTATGCTAGCACATTGGGGTGGGGTTTTTTTTCCATTTGAACAAGATACTACAATGGCATGGCAGTGGAATAGTAAATATTTCAGTAAAGTTACTTAGGCATACAAACACTAATGCTGCTGGCAGGAAGTCTGGGGAATATACTACTGGAGTGATTTAGAGAAAGATTGACATGGCTCTGATTCTTTAAAGTACACCAAAAACCTGTCAAAATATTGCAAAGGCAGATGAGTAAATCACATTTTGAATCCCACATGATATATTTTGCATAAATTACTTAGATGAAAGCAAGAATAAGTATATGCATTTTTATTAGTGGTAAAGCACTCCCATCTCCTGATCATAACAACTCAAGGGGGAGGGAGACAATGGGCATGTCTACACCAGCCCTATATCCCAGGATTGCCCCAGGATCGTTCCTGTGCATCCAAATGCCACATAGGGGATCCCGAGAGCAGGCAGGGATGATCCCTCCATTTGCCTGGGATAATCCTTAGGTGTAGAAAGGGCCTAAGAGTGTGATCCTTGCTAAATCTATTCAAATGTTCCATTGAGTTCAGTGGAGCTTAATTCCAGATAAAGGGTGGATAAGGTTACTGAATTACTCCTCTCACTGGAGGAGAAAGGCTGGCTTCCAGGGCACTGGTGGTGGTGCTGGGCGGTAGTGGGCAGAAAGCAGCCAGAGCCAGAGGCCACCTTTAGTGTTGGCAAGTGAAATGGTGGCAGGGGAGAGAGAGTATTACTTTCTGCAGATGGCCAGAGAAAGAAGCGGAGGACAGCGCCCTCTGATTCACTGCCTGAGCCAAGGGTTTCACCCTGCCTCACGAGAGAACCAGTTGTGTTGGCAAGATCATGGGTTGGAATCATCACATATCCTAAAATTGCCTTTTTTCATGACAGGAACAAAATGTCTGCTAAATCAGACATCCCTCAGCTGCCTATGACAAATATTATGTGTAGTAGGAGGGAGCGTTGGTTAGGTTACAAGTTCAGTGCATGAGAAATGTGGCAAGCCTGAAGTGGACGTCTTCTTTCTTCTCGCCTATTTTGTTCTTTCGCAAACCATTATTGTCCTTCTTCTCTTTTAGCTTCCTTTCACCTCACACATGCCATAAACAGTGTGTTGAATCCAGATGTAGTCATTGTTAGGGTCAACCCATTGACTAATTTAAGTTCCATTGATTTCAATAATCCATCCTAAGGCATAATCCACAACAGCCATTTATCCCAGGGTCATCTTGAGGTCATCTCTGTGTGTCCAAATCATGCACAGCTGATCCCGGGGTCAACCAGGGATGAACTCTCAGTTGTCCCAGGATAAATAGCACTGCAGTTATCCCAATTTTTCCCACAGTCCCGGGGCAACCCTGAGATCTGTGGGCGGTGTGCTGCTCACTCCCAGGTCCTCCCTCCTCGCTTCGAATAGCAGGGCTGAGCAACCTGGAATGGAGCTGTGCAGGTGAAAGCTGTGCCCATTGGGGGTGAGAGGGGAGCATTTATCCCATCCTAGAGATGGCTGTCAGCATTTTCTGGCACCAACTTTTTTATTTTTTTTACCTCACTGTGCTGGATTAGGGCCCCACAAATGCATGAACATCTCATCCTTAAAAAAAAAATGCTCTTCTTCCACTCTGGGATGATGCTGTGGTATATGGACCCAGGGGGTCAATCCCAGAAGCGGTAAAACCTGAGATCCTCCCCCTCTGAGTCCCAGAAGGCCTCAAGGTGTAAATGAGGCCTAAGTATGCCTAAATCTGGATCCAACTCAGAGTACTTCTTTAAGAGATTTAATCCCCACACTTCAAAGGTGCCCAGGGCAGCTAATCCATCTTCTTCTATGGCTCTCCAGATGCTCCCTTCTTACAGTCTCCTTACTTTTCCTGAAATTAGTGACTGGATAGTTCAACAAGAGAGGTTCTACCCTCCTTCATAGAGAGTAGTCAAGTTCAAGAAGCTAAATTGGTGCTTCAGTCTCTAGGAAGAGAAGTCACTGTCACATAGCACATATCCAATCAGGTTTCAGTAGAATATAACAGAAAGGGTTCAGGTTACATGCTCATAAACTGGCCATGGGCCTTACTTTACAGGGTGCAGTCCTGTTTGAAGGGCTGCCCAATCCAGGTCTATTTTAAAGATTAAAGAACCCTAAGAAAAGAGAGTGGCAGGGGCCTTGAAGTTGCTCCTCAATAGTTCGCAATTGGACAGCAGACTGAGCAGGCTCTCAAGTCACCTGATCACAAGCTTCCGTACTAGGGTTAGTTGCATTGTTTATATGACCCTGTTCTGAAGACACCTTAAACCACAGCTTTAACCATGGTGGTTAAGCCAGAAAGCCAGGTTGTGTTCAGAAGACATCTTAAACCATGGCTTTAACCATGGTGGTTAAAGCCATGGTTTAAGGTGTCTTCTGAACAGGGCCAACATCTTATTTCTAAATTTGCACCTATACATATGTCAACATATGCAAATTGTATGCAAATCTGTGCCTTTTTTTCTTTTTTAGTGATGCATGTCCACTTTGGGGGGAGTGTGAAAGAAGCCGTTCTACCAGGAGGTCAAACCTGACAGGAATTTCCATTGCTTCCCAGCTCCTCTGCTTTTGCTCTACCACTTCCTTCCACAAATTATTCTTTCAGAATTTTTTTTCTATTCAGTGGCCTCCAGAGGTGTTTTGAAACCTGTTTCCCTCACAACCCCCATGTATCTATGTCTAGTGGGAATCTGCTTCAGGCCTTTTGTGAAGAATTTCTCCAGGCACTACAGAACAGTGTGGTATTCCTACATAGCAAGAACCCTGCTGGATCAGACAAAGGCCCGTCTAGTCTAGCATTCTCTTTCCACACTGGCCACACAAGCAGGTCATGAGTACAATAACACCCTCTCAGTGGTGTTCCCCAGCAACTAGTATTCAGAAAGATTCCTCTGATTATCTTTCAACTAAAGCTTTGCGGACACCACTGAGACACAATCAGGAGTTGTGGCGCTGACTCACTAATCCTTTACTCGTCAGGGGAAAAAAACATTTTTAAAAATGTATGTATATTTTCATAAACTGATTCCGTCATAAACTGCTATTTTATTTTATTTTTTGTATTTGAATGTTTCCCTTTCATTCCCTGGCTAAAGGAGACATCTGTCAGCGTCTCTTCATTCATTTCACTAGAGATGACCCCGGGCCAAAACCACACATCTGAACAGTCTCAAACTAGCAAGACTTTGGCTAAAGAGCAAAATTCTTCCGCTTAAGGCTGCCTCTAATTGACAGGTTTGGGTTACACTCTGAGGACATGTCTTAGTTATGGGGTTGTTTGTTGTTGTCCATAATAGATGGCGATGGCTAACCTCCCATTTCATTAACATAATTTATGAATTTTTATATGATACGGCTTGGCAACCTGCAGCCTTCAGGCTGAATCCAGTCCCTCAAGGGACACCATTTCCCATTCACCCCTACCCCATTTGCTCCTCCTTCCTTTTTCCTCACAGGCTTCTTGCTCAGAGAAAGAGATTGAGAAGTGCGTATTTTTGTTTCTCCCTCCCCTCTTAGCTTTTCAAGCCATTCAGACTGAAAAAGTCAGAAGAAGTGGGGAATACCTCCTCCTCCTGTGCTTCCTTTCCCTGCCTTACATATGCTTTTCATATGGTTGAGCTCTTGGCAGCTGCCAAATTGAGCCAAGAAGTAGGAGTTGAACAAGGCAGTTGGAGCCAAGGGAGCAAAGCAGGGAGCCAGACCAGAGGAATACACAGAAACACACCAAACACAAAAAGAATGTGTGACCCAGACAAGGGCCTAATCTACATCAATCAGGATATTGCACTATGAAAGCAGTATATAAAAGGCAAGAGCCACACTACTGCTTTATAGTGGTATTGAAGTGCACTGACAACTGTTGGGGCCCATTGACACAGGCCATAGACCACTTTCATACCGCTGTCATAGTGCTATATCCTGCTTGGTGCGGCTCCTGCCAAGGCCTTCGCCCATTCCACTATGCTGCTCCCAAGTGTGGAGAAATTCAAGAGGTTGCATGTTTACAGCAACCCTAGTTATAGCCCTTCCTGTCCATTAGGACCACTGGTCAGTCCAGAGCCTCAGAGCAGTGCCAGGAAGATTTGCTAAACTGCAACTCTTAAAGCTCTCCACACAGGACAGTCTCACATAGCACCAAATGTTCCCAGTTGTAACCCCAGCAGTCCCTAGTGCGTAGGGTGACCATATGAAAAGGAGGACGGGGTTCCTGTTTCTTTAACAGTTGCATTGAAAAGGGAATTTCAGCAGCTGTCATTTGTACATATGGATAACCTGGTGAAATTCCATCTTCATCACAACAGTTAAAGCTGCCGGTGCCCTGCCCTCTTTTAAATCTGGTCACTCTAGTACAGCTCCTGCACTTTAACTGTTGTGATGAAGAGGGATTTTCACCAGGTTTTCCATATATACAAATGACACGTGCTGAAATTCCCTTTTCTATGCTACTGTTAAAGATACAGGAGCCCTGTCCTCCTTTTCATATGGTCACCCTACTAGTGCATGTTCTCTGCCACCCCACTTCCCAGCTGTTACACACAGGGAGAGGGAAGAGTGGGTGGAGGCCAGAAGATCCCCTTCATCTTCTGCTGGTCCCTCAAAAGCACCCACTTAATATTTTAGTACAGGTATTTTTTATGTCTTTGTTCCAAGTTCTGTGTTGTGTGTGGAACAATGGACGTTGAATTCATCTGCTGGCACTTGCTTTGATTTCCTTTGAGTTCCATTTTATCAGCTAACAGAATATTTATTTTTAATCAACTTTTATTATGCTGCCATAAATCTTTTCTCTTTTTATTTGGCTTTTCCTGCTGTTTCACAATATGATGCCAACATATACTTTTTGAGATACTGCTTTCTTTTCTTTTTTTTCAAGGTTTAGGTGTGGTTTGTGTACCTTTAGAACTGGCCGCCATGAGAACATTAGCCAAGCCTCAATGCACTTGGTTAAGAGAGGGAAGCCCTTTTCAAAGCCCCCTGCCTCATCCTTTCCCCATCACTCAACAAAGCTGACATTGACAGACTGTTGGCAGGGAGACCCTATTCAAGGTCAAATATTGACACGTGTGGCTGTATATGACACATGAAGAGGATGGATTGTGTGAATTCATGCCTGGAGTAAGAGAGCATCAGCAAAATGCATTCCTTTCATGGGAACCTCAATCATTAGCTGCCCTGGGAGTGTAGCCATCCATGTTTGTTTTGTGCACATGTATAAATATAGCTCTGCATTGTTCACGTGGAGTAAATAGTGTTGGGTTGGAGGCAAATAAATTGAAAGCTGCCCTGCGTGGTGGGCTTCTAAAAGTTGATCGGGAAAACGCAAAACTAATTAACTTAGAGACAGCAGTTGCTCCTGTCCTCAGTGTGATACTATAAGATTCTTTCAATCTCTTTCTCTCTTGTGATGGTGAATGTTGATGATTTGAAGAGAAAAATTGCCTCAGGGACAGTTCATAATTTTTAAAAGGAAAGGTCTCTGGTGTTCTGTTTATTTGCTACTGAATTACAGTTAGCTAAGCAGCATTGCAGCTTGTTTCTCCTTTACCATGTTACACTCAGGCAAGAATTGCCCATATTGGTTTATTAAGAGCTTCAGCACATGGTGTGAATGTAGCCATTTTCTCTGAATGTCTATGTGGGGGCATCTTCACTCTTTGTAATAAGAATCTGTATAAAATAGCACAGAGTTTCCTGAGCACCTTGGTACTAACAAATAGCGGCCCTGGGTTTTCTCTTACGTGACTTTATCATCAGTCCTTTGACAGTAATGAAAGTCTAAAAGGAAAAAATGGATACAAAAAATTCCTTAGAAAAAATAGTGACAGTTCCCCCATGTAGTTCAATTGCAATTGTGCAGTTTTCCCATGTAGTTTGATTGCAAAACTGTGGGCATAGGTGGGTATGTGCAGATTTCGTCATGTTCTAAAGCCATTCTGGGATTGCTTCACCAAGCACCAAGCTCACAACCTAATTCCATTAGTAGTCGGCAATCTCCCCTCAATTCAGTTCAGAAATTGTGAGTGGGGCAGGGATGTTTTTGTCTCAAGACTTCAAAACAGACTCACAATATTGGTGGCATTATGTGGAATTGTTTAAAAATATCATTAAATTTTGTTGCTGCTGCTGTCCCTGTGGTTGTTCAAAACCTGGACACCAATTACCATTCATACAGAGCTAAGTAAACATCCCAAAGAAGATGTTTTAAAAGGCTCTAGGGAACTTTTTTCTTCCTAAGGGAATGTGGTTGGGAGCTGCACACACCATGTTATCACACTCTCACACACACACACGCACACACACAACTTAATTTATGTTCCTGGCACAGAAACTATGCAATCTACGCATGGAGAAAGACAGTCATCTCTTTCTCTATGCGCTGACAGTGTTGATTCTGTGCTTCTGAGTGAGTAAAGAATCCTCCTTCTCACGGTGCAGCTCAAAAGCCAAACTGCCTCTTCACTGCTGCTCAGAAAACAGCTGCTCTGTTGGGAGCCCTGCTTCAAGGAGGCCCAGGCACTCTGACTTCTAACAGAGCTTTTAGGAAAGGCAAGAGAAGCCATTAAGAACATTCTCTTCAAGTCGTTCCAGGCAACTTGAGGTGGTAGTTCCTAGCGGAAGCAGCTCCCCTCTCCCCTTGCCTTTCCTAAGGGGCGGAGCTTCAGGGAGGGGCTTGGTGGGCCACCTGGGGAGGGCTGGCAGGCCACATCTGGACCACAGGCTGGAGGGTCCTCACTGCAGTTCTAGGGCCTGGTAAGCTATCCTAGTGATGTTCATAAGCATTGGAGAGAAGCTATGCAGCCCCTGAGTTTGTCTTACCAAACTTTGGGAAGGTTCCCAAGTCATATAAACAATAGCATGTGGAAATGCCTTTATTACAGACTCTGCTAGCTGTCCCTCTTGCGTATGTTTTCATGATCCTGTTAGCTTATAAAGAAGCAAAACAGACAGAATTTTTTAAAATGCCAGATGCCTCAGTGTTTCCAATTCTGAGCTCCAGAGGAGCTTTTGAGGGAAATAAGGTTTGGTTTGCATTGTATCTATGCATGACCCACAGTGGTGCACTCAGGGCAGGACTTTTGGATAGACATCCAGGGGCCTACTCAGGAGAATCAGCAGGAGGACCTCCTAACATAGCAGGGCCAGCTTCCACATTTTGAGGTAAGTGAAATAAGTGAAATAATTTTCAAGGTTGAGTGTGGGTTATTGTTAAACAATGTGTTTGTTGTTTAAATGTGGACTGTCATGTTGTCTGAACCCAGTCATGCTAGCAAAGAATGGCTTGTTAACCATGAACAACTCCTGAAGAGAACCCATGATTTATTGTTGGGTTGTAAACTGTGGGTTGTTCATGGTTTGTTATCACAGCTGGGTTCAGACAACACAACCCACAGTTCCATTGAAGACACTTGCATGTTGTGGTGAATCCCATGTTAGCAGAAGATTTTTCAAAGAATTATTTCCTTGTACCTTGCTTGAACCAACTCCCAATAGCTTCATTTCATTACCAGCGGTTCTGGTGTTTTGCGAAAGAAAGTTTTCCCTCTCTCATCTCTGTTCATACTTTTATAAACCTCTGTCATGTCTCCCCTTAGTCATCTTTGGGCAATATCCGGTGGATCGCTTACGCCCCTGCCGATTCTGTTGTGCTCCGCCAATTCTGTTGCACAAACAGGACCCATAGCTTGTGCAACAGAGATTTAACACGGCCTAGAAGGAGCCCCAAAGCAGGTTGGTGGAGCTCCTTTATGCAAGGTCCGCTGAACTGCCCCGTTCAAGAAATGAGTACTAAATGTCAATTACGCAAGCAGGGGGCACTGCTTGTGGGCAGGTCCGGTGCCAGACTATTTTGTGCCCTAGGCAAGGTGAGCTACTTTCACCCCACCCACCCCCAAAATGCCAACTTTGATTTTTAAGAACATATGTTTCCTGGAAAAAATAAGAAGCACAAAACTTGAAACTGCTAAATTTATTTTAAAGTGCAAGAAATACGTGATGCCAATTATAGCAAACAAATTGAAAAGGAACGTCTATGGGTCTAAAATGCATTATTTAATAGGAATATCGCCTCCAAATCATCCCCCCCAACTCACACACACACTCAGCATCACTCACGCAAAACAAACACACGCATGAACACATGCATTCACTCAAAGACCCCCCTGCACCCCATTCACGTTCCAGAAGTCTGAATGGGGAGCCGCCCCACCCCCACCTCAGCGCCCCTGGCTTCACTTCGGCTGGATGGGTGCGGGGCGCCATCTCACCCGCCCAGGCCCAGCTGAACCCTCGGGCTGGGCGGCTCACAGCCAACAACGCGCGAGAGTGCTGCGCTGCACCCAGCGCCCCTCTGAGCTTGGCGCTCTAGGCAGCTGCCTGAGCGGCCTCTGTGGTAGCACCAGCCCTGCTTGTGGGAGGGAACTGGCGGGGCGCAAAAGAATCTGTGGGGGCCTAAGTGCCCCATTGGATACTGCCCATGATTGCAAAATTAAAAAGCTCCAAAGCGCCAAATCTTTAGCCTTTCCTTGCAGGCAATCAAAACTGCAAACAGTATTCTAAAAGTATTTGAAATGTGCATGCATATTTAGTACTTTGTTTTGTCTGTTATGAGCTTACTGAAAATTAGTTGGCAGTTGATTCAGCACAGACAAACAACCGGCCAGACACTTCGCTATCTTTCAAACGAATTGAAACGTTATTGCTGTGGCCTCAGTTCAAATTCCAGTGGGCAAAGGGCAGTTCCACAGAAGTTCCAACAACATGGTGAGATCTTGTCCATCTCCACTGAAAGAAAAAGAAAAGTTAAGGGCAGCATGGTTTGAAATATGTCCTAACCTCTCACCTCATTTGCTACGAGTCATGGACATGTCGCACAGTAATGGGGGCTTTGTCTTTTCGGTTCCTGTTTGCAACATAAACATTCTTTAGAAGATATCTCAGTCTAGTTCTTTCTGTGACCTCGGCACTGACATGGGATGTCTGAAGTATTTGGACAGAAAACCGCCAACATTTTCATGTGTTTAAAGTGTAAATTTAAAGTGAAAAGCCCAAGGTTCTTGTACACACTTTAAAATAACAGCATTTAAGAGTTATGTGCTATTTGGCCCAATCTTTATGACACATAGAAAAAAGGAAAATATTCACACAACAAAATATTCACTCAACGAATCTTGACTTCCAACTCATCCAAACAGAAATGTCTTTCCCATCTGAATTGGTAGCCCTGAACGGCAGAGGAAGATTAAGGAACAAGGCCAGACGGTAGCAGCTCCTCAGGCTAATAACTAAACTGGGGCTCCAGAGGCAATTTGCCTAGGGAATTAGTTGTAGCACTCCCTTCCCTCCCCCCACCGGCTTCATAGCTCTTGGTAGAGAGATAACTTCCAGCCTTTGACCATCAGGAAGAATGAGCAATTAGCAAGCCTGCCCTAGACAAGACCACAATAATGACACCTGTCTGTTCTTGTTACCTGAACAGCGTGGAGGTGCCCATTATTGATCAATTTTGGCCTCCCATGTCATTCAGATTCATATCCTTCAGGTGCTTCTGGACCCATCACTACGTCCAAAACTCAAGATTGCAGCAGTGGCCAGGAGCACTTCCTAGCTGCTCCATCTCAGTGAGAAAGCTTTGACGCTTGCCTTTCAGTTTCTAGCCTGGTAACTGTCATTCATTCGCTTCACAACCTCAGGACTAGATTATGTGAGGGTGATGCCCTTGACGGCTTCTATGCAGTTTTAGCTGGTGCAGAATATGTAAGTCTGCCTCTTCACAGAGGGATTGGAAGGAAAGGATGTGGGTCCGGTGTCACTCCTCAGTTTTGCCCTGCTGCTGTCAGTCAAGGTCTCCTGTGATTCTTTTTTTCTGTGTTTGGTCCCAGCTTTTCAACAGTCCTTGTAAAAGAAAGTAGGAACAGGATAGTGGGAGACTGGTTGACGTGTGATGTGTAATCCTTCAGTTTCTCTTTCCCTGCTCCTTTGATCTTTTTTCTGAACCTGTATCTGCCCAGAATTCAGCCCAGTCTATATTCAGAGCTATACATTAACTCGCTATTTGTTTGTCTGCCTTGGGTTTGCCAGTTCTGTTCTCTAAATTTACATTTCTAGTCCATAAAGCATCTAAATCCTACAAACACAGGTGAATTCAATCCTGAAGTAACTGTTCATGTTATGCATATAACCCTTCAGTATGGACATACACCAAAAGGTGAAAATTATACCACACAGCCAAGACCTGGTCAGATATCTGGACAAACTGTAGGCAGAAAAGCCCAACAACCTGGTGCCCTCCAGATGAGTTGGACTACAATTCACATTATCCCCAGCCATCATGGGGATAGTATAAGTTGTAGTCCAATACATCTGATGAATCCAGTGTGGAGGAGGCTAAGTTATATGGACAACATAGTAATGGTATTTTATATTCAGCCAATGGGTAACTAGAAGGGTTCTATCCTTCAAGAGTTTTACCCTTAAAGTCAGCCTAAACATCATTTAAAATAAATAAAAATAAATGTTGCTCCGGTACAGATGCCTGCACTTGGGTTTGCTGGCTCTGTTCTGTAGCACTTTAGGCCTTGTTTTAATATTTTAAAAAATTACCATTCAAATATGCATTTTATCTGTGCTATATAATATTGTTTCCTGTCCTGGTGTTTCCAGGATAGAGATGCCTAGGAATTTAAATAAATTAAGTAAACCCTTGGATTTAATAGAACACAAATGAATTTACTTTCCTATGGCTTTCAGATGTGGCTTTTGTTTTTGTTTTGTGCTATTATATAACCACGGACATGGCTATTTTCAGGGGCGCTGGAAGTGTTCCTATGGCTTAGGGGCTAAAGGCGGTCCCGTATGAAATTAAAAATTAAATTGAAAAGGGATGGCAACTGTACTTAAAAGACACAGTACATGGATGTTATAGAATGGTAGAAGAGCTAGCTCATTGATTGGGGCGAGCTGTTCATTCTTCACTTTCAACTGCTGCTTCAGGGGTGCAAAAGCTCTGGGCTTGTCTACACCTAAGTGTGTAGAGGGAGGGAGGGGGAGCATCGCAGACTTACCTGCTTCCACGATCCTCCCCCAGCATCCAAATGGCAGTGCGGCATTCCGGAAGTAAGGAGGGACTTTGCAGCAGCCATTTTTTTCTTCAGAAGAGGAGCATGCGCAGCAAAAAAAGATGTGTGTGTTTTTATATTAAAAAAAACATGCCCCAAACAGCCCCACCATCCTGGGGCTGGCAAAATTTATACCCCCACCTCCACAGGCACGGAGCCACCCCGCATGGCTCTATGCCTATTTCAGGCCCTGGGAGCACACGGCACACTACCCACAGTCCTTGAGATGGTCCCGGGACTGCGGGTAAAATTGAGATAACTGGGAAACCAGTTATCCCGCAAAAATGGATCAGTTGTCCCTGCCTGTCCCCAGGATCCCCTGCGCATTATTTGGATGCACAGGGATGACCCAGGGATGACCCCGGGAGAAAAGCATGGTGTAGACATGCCCTCTGTCAGGCCAAGGGCCAAATTCCAGTTCAGAGAAGCTCTCAGAGGTTGTTTTCCAGTGGTGGGTGTGACCAAAGGCATAAGTAGCAGGGCCAAAATAGCAACAACACTAGCATATTTTGGCTTGCAGTTATTACTGCCAGTAACTAACCCCTATGAGAGCCATTCCAACCTTTCAGAATGGTGAAATGAGGATTATGCACCCCTCCTCTATTCTTTTTTCTTTCTCTCTCTCTTTTCTTACATTAGCGCTCAGCTCAGCTCTTTCCACAACAAAACACCATCTTGTTTTCCCGAGGCCCAGAAAACAAGATGGTGTCATTAGTTGCTGGGTTCTAGAAGATGGGTGGATGCCTCCCTGTTTTATATGAATTAGCCTTGACCAAACAGCATCCTATTTTATCCTGGTCATTCCTGGGTACAGGGGTGCATTGTCCCAGCCAACATGATTCTACCCTGCTCTGACCCACCCTTCCAGGGTTCCTGGCTATTTTAAAAAGAAGCAGTGATTGAAATAATTATTTGTTGGTGTGTTACTTTAATGAAAATTCCAAAGGGGAAAAAAAGACGGTCTTATCATCAACCTAGCAGCTAACATTTGATATCTCATTTTTCTCTCACTATAATCCTGATGTTCAAAGTAGGTATTGTATATTTATCATCTTTGCATGGAGCTGAATTTTACTTCCTTTCCTCCGCCTTTTAAGCCTTATCACATCATTTACAAACACTTTATCTCCGTAACAGAAAATAAATGAAATTCTAGGCTTTTCAATGAAACGGATGGTCCAAAAATCTATATTTAGATGACTGACTCCTGTTTTGGTAGAAGACGTGATAAATGTTTCATGCATATAAACTGAAGATTGATGGATTTAATGATCGCACCCTAACTGGTAGAATGCTATTTTGGAATAATTAAATGTTCCATCATTTGCAAGTCTAAATAGTCCATTGTTAACTTGTATTTCTGTCTGTCAACAGGCTCTTCCACTTTGTGAGGGAAATTTATCATTAAAACAATTGAACATACCACCAGAGTGTGTGTGCATGGGTGGCTAATAACCCTTTTCACAGGACCCTTATTTGGTTCCATCACTTAGGAAAACTTAATTTATGTATGACTAACTCTCACAAAAGAAGCACATGACAGGCATTATTAAGCATCCCCTTAGTATATATCTCATTTGAAGAGTAAAGCTAGAGCTGAACATTAACTAAATGTAATTATAATAACAGCACAAGAAGATGTATTATGATGCAAGAAATTGTTAAAGATTTTTCTAGTTTAGTTGCTGCTTTTTGGGGACTTCGTATTTCTGTTCTGTTTGGAAACCTAGTAGATATCTGAACATACGTATATGGGGTGGGGTGGGGTGAAAGATTCGGCATGTGCAATCCACATGCATTTACTACTACATTTACAAAGGGCTCTCTTCATACCACCAGGAACCCTTAAAGCAGAGGGGGGGTTATTTGGTGGGAACCCTGGAAGGATGGGTCAGAGCAGGGTAGAATCATGTTGGCTGGGACAATGCAGCCCTGTACCCTGGAATGATCAGGATAAAATAGGATGCTGTTTGGTCAAGGCTAATTCATAGAGAACAGGGAGGCGTCCACCCATCTAGTCTTCCTTCTCTGCTGTCCGTGTAGATTGACTGAGAATTGACTGAGTAAATTGACTGAGAATGTAGAGAAGGGTACTTGTGCAGAGATGGCAACTAGGACAGGGCAGTTTCAGTGCAGAGTTGGCAAGAAAGACAGGTGTTTTTTTCTCTTGCAGTGCTGGAGGGGGTTCAGCAGGGACTCCTGCAGACATTGTACTGAATGGGTTATATCAAATAAATAAATAAATAAATGCTATCCTGCTTGGAGTGGACTGGACCTGCAGCTGGATAGCCATCTGTCAGGTATGCTTTAATGTGGATTCCTGCATTGGGCAGGGGCTTGGACTCGGTGGCCTTATACTGCCCTTCTAACTCTACTATTCTATGACTGATTGAAATGAGTAGGTCTAAAGTTAGACTAACATTGGATACAATCCCCTGGTTACAACAATTCAATGTTTGGAAGTTAGACATGTATGACTCCAGTCCTTCTTCTCCATGCATTCAATTAGTATCCAAATACAGCTATTGCTATCTAAACACTAAGGCAGAATCAGTCCTATATAGATGAAGGGCAGTGCTTGCTAAACAAACAAACAAAAGTAATGTTTTCAATATATCTGATTTTTTTCCCTTTAACTTTATATTTAACTACATATATTTCACTAAATTTTACCTTACTTGGCAATTTTAATTTCAGCCACAGCAACATCAACTAAAACTAAGGTTAATATGACTATAGGGTTGCTTCTTGTGCAGAACTTCAGAATCCAAAAAAAAAAATAATGTTTTAGCCCATTCCAGTTTATGATATAAACTGTTTCAGAGGCTCTCATGACATTTTCTTAAACCTGGGTGTAAACAGTGAAGAGTACCTCAGCTGACCCTTGAAAGAAGTAGGAGGGTCAGTTGCTGCAACAGTGAACTGAAAGCAAAAGCGTATTAGCTTAGCTATTAAAAAGATGAATGGTTCTTGCTACAATGAGCTTTTATGGGAACTTCGCTTTTAATTACTCTTTTCTAAGCCCAAAGTGTTTTGAAACAATAAGATTAGCTTTTAGGTCTCCATTAAATATTAGAATGTATCGAGTTGGAAACTAAGTTCATAATGAAAAAGCATTTTATCATAGAAAATGCTATAGTGCCCATAAATAGGAACAACAAACATAAATAAAGTGAAATAAACATGGGGATGGGATTAAATAGTTTGGGATGATGAGAAAATCCACTATTTTCTTTACTGTAAAAGTAATATGTCTTTTCATCAACTACATTGGTATGTATAGTGCATTTGTATAAGAGAAACTTTTGAGTTCAGAAAGGAAATTTATATGAGTAGAATGATTCAAACTATCTTCAAAGTTAGACATTTAGCTGATAAATATTTTGTAGGTTTTATGGAGGATATAGATCTTAAGGGGGGGTTAATAAAAGCCACAAGTCTTGAAAGTAGCAAATTTTCATGTTCGAACAAATCCATCAAAATTATTTTCAGAACATAAACATGAATAATTTAAGCACATCAGGACAAGTTTCCAGTTTAATAAGTTCGTAAGGTGTTGAAGTTAACAATTTATTACAGGGCCTTTAGCTAATTTGATATCATTAATTTTAAAAAATATCTTTGCACAAACTTTCTGTTTATATATTCCCTTTAAGTTAAGATGAGGCTGATTTGTATAAGATTCTTTTAATTAATTCCAAAGGGAAATGCATATAGTAGAACATGCTGACTGCGTTTATAAAACTCTAGGCTCCCATCATTCAGCAAACATTTTTTTTATTGACAAGTTGCTGTGCAGTGCTAAAAATCTGAATAAAATTTTTCTTAATAGTCCTGTAATTGTTATAAGCTCCTACCTAACGTCTTATGAACAACAGATGTTACCTAAGAATAGGAGTTTTAGAAGGAACTAAGGGAGTCAGGTGCCTACATTCAGTGAGATTTTAACTGGCATTGGGGTGTGTATAAACTGTATACATTCTATCTTTATAACTAAAGTAAAACCATAATACATACCAATCATATTGATATACATAATAATATCAGAACGCAGTAACAGATAAACCCCAAATACATAAAACATATTCATTATATTAATGCATAATATAATTCATTAGTACAGATCATATTTCATTACAGTTTCTTATCTTATTTCTTTTCTTATATGCTACTGCTGTGCACAAGGTATGCATTAATGGACAGAATATTCTTATCTTTCCAGGCCTGCAACACCATTCTTTCTGCAACCAATGAAGCTCCATTGGCTCCAGACTATAGTTAGACTATAATGTCTACCATCCCTGACCGTTGGCCATCGCAGCTGGGATTTACAGACTCCAACAAAATCTAGATGGCCACAGATTACTCACCCCAGCTATACCCCCTCCAGCACTGCAAGAGGGGAAAAAACACCTGTCTTTCTTGACAACTCTGCGCTGAAACTGCCCTGTCCTAGTTGCCATCTCTGCACAAGTACCCTTCTCTACGTACTCAGTCAATCTACTCCCAATACTGACAGCAGAGAAGGAAGTCTAGATCAGTGAAACTGACAAGGGGCATGTCTACATGAGGCCTTATCCCAGTAATCGACCTGGGATCATCCCTGTGCATCCACATAATGCACAGGGGATCCCGGGGGCAGGAAGGGATGATCCCTCCCTTTCCCCAGAATAACTGGGACGGCTTTAATCCTGATTTTTCCAGCAGACTTGGGATTGTTCCGAGACCGTGGGAGGTGAGGGCCACCATCCGGGTTTTGTCCTGGCTCCTCGCAAGTAAACGCAAGGAGCTGGGAACCAGGCAAGGGGCATAGAGCTCTTTGGGAGCTCCATGCCCATCGGGGTGGGGTGGAGTGCCTTTTTCGGTGGATGCACTCATCTTAAGTAAAAATAATAATAATGGGCACACTGTCCTCCTCCCTCCCGGGACGTCACACAACGTGTGTGGACTGAGGGGGAGGATCTCACGATCACCGTATCACGAGATCCTCCCCCTCCCCTCCCTAGGTCTAGACATGCCCAAGGTTTTCCCACCAGACTTCTATACAAGGAAGAGAAGTTAACTTGTGAAACAAACCATTCCAAACGTGCACAACTTTATAGTATTGTGTCTGCATGTGCATGTAAAGAATGAAACGTTCACTTCAGAGAAAACCTATCTGTTGAGAATTTATTCACAGACAAACAAAAGCAAAAAGCTTGAGATGTGGTTGTAAATCCGCCGTCCTGCACAGACATTAATTGATTTAAAAACCTGTTGCAAGCACATTTAAAATTGCATTTCAGTCATTCACGTATTCCTACACCAGGAGTGGGAGAGAGACTCAAAAGCGATTTAAGTGACACATAGGGTATTTGTCTGTGGTTAATAAAGCTAACTTTCTAATAATTGTGCTTAGGACCATAGCTATTGTCATTACAGGCATTCTGAGATGATGATGATGATGATGATGATGATGATGATAATGATAATGATAATGATATTGTACTTTTGAAAGAGGCGCAGATCTTAGGTATTTTAATTTGTTCCAGAAGTGCTGCACAGAACACTCCCACAATAACTCCTTTGACATTTCATAACCTTACCAGGAATACCAAATGCTGTGTGACCAACACAGAGATGACAACTGTATGATTGCAATTCAGCATGTAGTGGAAATATATTAAGATGCAACACACTTTTGTGGAGGAGCTATCGCTTAGTAGTAGAAGACATGCCTTGCACCCAAATGTTCAAGGCCCCAGAACTTCCATGGAGGGCTGGGAAAACTTCCTGCCTGAGACCCTGGAGAGTCGCTGCCAGTCAGTGTTGACACTACTGAGCTAGATGGACCAACAGTCTGGCACAGTATAATGCAGCATCATATCTTCTCCATATGTTCAACAGGAAGAATGATTTTTTTATTATTCTTGTACCCTTAAAAACGTTTCACACATTGTGCTCTAGAAAAACTAGCTAAGCTCATTAGGTGCATCCATTGATTTATGATGAGACTATAGCCAGAATTACACCAAGCAGGATATGACACTTGGAAAATAGTTTGAAAACTGTATATGGAGTGTGTCCTGGGCCCCAACAGTTGTCACTATTGTTATAAACCATTTTTAAGTAATAGTATAGAACCTGCCTATGTACTCCTTTTGGCCTTATGTGTAGTCTCTAACACGAGGACCAGGCTGAACCATTGGTAATCCAATGGAGTTGTTTTCTTGTCAAAACAAGCTGTATAGGGAAAGCAGACTCAAATGAAGGATTGCAAATTAAGGCCATTGGTAAGCTTTTGAGCACTTCCCCAGGAATGGCTAGCATTCTGTAGTCTTGGTAAATATTATTTCTTCCAAACCATGATCCATGTCCCGGGACTCCAGGAGTGGTCAATTTCATCATAAAAATCTCACCACCTAGTGGCAAGGGCTAAGTTATATGGAGCAACTATGCTCAGATATAGCATTAGGCATCAGGCATAGCATTAGGCAGATACATTCTTATTCACACTATTCATAGGATTGTGGGCAAGTTTTCAAAGTTGTTGTCATTTAATTTCCACTGTAGTGCAGGATTCTAATAAAGACTGGGTTGTATCCAGACTAGTCAAACATAAAGCAGACTCAATGAAATCAATGGGACTTAAGTTAGGCATGAAATACCTTGTATTTCATTGATTTCAGTGAGTCAACTCAATGTTTGATTAAATCAAGATCTAGTCTTATGTCTACTGGCATCACTTCTTTTATGTAGCTGAACATCTGCTTCAACCCCAGCTGGGTGTTCAGTACAACTGGGAAGAGTTTGTCAGTGTGGCTCTGCCTGTCTGGCCAAGTATGAGAGAGAACAAGGGAAGACAAAGGGAATTTGTGTTTCTTTAGGAAAATCTGCGTGAAATTAGCAAGCAGTCAAAAACACCAGGCAAAAATTAGCCTAGAACAATGTAATACTAAACAAGAATATTAAAATGAATCAGCTTTCATACTACAGCCAAAACTCTTCAGAGAAGGAGGGGATGCCTAGAGACTTTCTGCACCTTGAGAAGAACATGCAAAGAGCCATGATGGATCAGACCATGGATCCATTTAGTTCAGCATTCTGTTCACACAGTAGCCAAGCAGCTGCCCATGGGAAACACACAAGTAGACCATGAGTGTAACAGCACCCTCATACCCGTGACCCCCCAGCAACTGGTGGACATAGGTATAAGCTTCTGATACTGGAGGTAACATAAAGCCATCAGGACTAGGACTCATTGATAGCCTTTTCCTCCAGGAATTGGTCCAATCCTCATCTGTCCTTTGATCTGCCCTGAATCTCTCACCAGTCAACTTCATGGGATGACCCTGGGTTCTAGTATTACGAGAAAAGGAGAAAAATGTCACCCTATCCAGTTTCTCCACACCATGCATAGTTTTGTGCACCTCTATCATGTCTCCCCTTACTCAATTCTCTTCTAAGCTAAACAGTCACAGATGTTGTAAACTTCACTCTTGTCTGTCCCTCGGCCCCATCCCCAGTTGTCTGTCCCTCACCCCCATCCCATCCCCGGTTGTCCATTCCTCCCCCCATCCCATCCCCAGTTGTCCAGCCCTCCCCCCCTCTCCTGCCGGTCCGGCCTTCCCCCCATCTCCCCCCCCAGGATCCCCCCGGCCCGATGGGCACAGCGCTGAGCGCTGCGCCCAGTCATTGGCTTTTCCGCAAAAAGCCAAGGACCTTGCTAGACGTTCCGCAGCCCCAGCCTCAGGCTTAGGGGAGGCTTCAGCGCGGCCTGACCCCGGATTCCCCTATGCATCATCTGGACGCACAGCAGGGAAACCGGGCCTCAAAGCGCGCTAAGGCTTCGTCTAGCAAGGCCCCTTAGGTACGTTGACCAGAACTGTACACAGTATTCTTAAGTGTGGTTGCACCATTGATTTATAAAAGGCACCATTGATTTATAAAAGGCAGTAAGATATTGGCTGTTTTATTTTTGATTCCTTTTCTAATTATGCCTGACATGCCCTTTTCATAGCAGCCACTCAGCAGTCAACGTTTTTATCGAGCTGTCCACTATGACCCCAAGATCTCTTTCTTGGTCAGTCAAAGCTAGCTCAGATCATCAGCTATCTGTGACTTTTTTTTTCTTTTCTTTTTTCTCCCCCACCCCTCTAATATCATCACCCTACAATTGCTTATATAGTACTGCATGTGGTATTTTAATACTCATCCTTCCCCAGTTTGGAGTGATCTTTTTGGAGCTCCTCACAATCCCTTTTTGTTAACTGCTCTAAATAATTTGATGTCCTCCGCAAACTTGGCCACTTCACTGCACACTTCTAATTCCAGATCATTTATGAATGAGTTGAAAAGCATTGGTCCCAATACAGATCCATGTGGGTACCCCATTGTTTCCCTCTGTCCATTGGAAGAATTTACCATTTACTCCTTCTCTCTGCTTTCTTTTCTTTACTAGTTACTGATCCTTTCCTCTTATTGTATGACTGCTCCCTAGCTGGTTTCCTGCTTCTGGTATATTTAAAGAATCCTTTATTGTTGGTTTTGATGTTGTTAGCGATATTTTATTTATTTATTTTGCATATTACTAACAACATCAAACAACTTCCTCCAAATGCTTTTGTGCAAGCTTGTGTTCCCTTTTCTTTTCCATTTTCTGAAGGAAGCTTTCTTTTCTCTAATAGCTTCCTTGGCCCTGCTCATTAACCAAGATGGTGACCTCTTCAACTTGGGGCTACCTTTCCTAACCTGTGATATCTTTCTAGCTGTGCTTCTATTGTAGTAACCTCCAAGCATTTTGAAGGGATTTAACACTCTTAGGAAGTCAATTGTGGCTGTGTTGGACTTCCTTGGCAATTTTCCATTGTTTCCAATTGGTTCAACAACAGTCACATCTCACGTCAGGTGACACCACTTACAGTTAAGTCCAGGGTTGCCTCACCTCTGGTCCATTCCATGACCAACTGCTTTAGGGCACAGTCATTTAGGCCATCAAGAAATGCAACCTCTTTGTCGTGACTGGAATATGCATTCATCCAGTCAATGTGGGGGTAATTGAAATCAACACTCACATCTTATGTTAGGGAGAGAATAGGATGTTCCTTGTTCCTAGTACTAAATGAGTTTGGGAGTCTGGTATTGTCACCCACAGTGCTTCTGTGGAAGAGTCTGCCCCTGGAGACCTTCACTGTAAAAGGGACTTTTATGCTCTCACTGCTCCTTTTTGTTCCCTCAAAAATGTGTTTTCACAGGTGTACTCTCTGAGGGGAATACGTCTGTTTCCTATAAAGTGTTCATTTACTTTGTCCCAAATCCACAAGTAAGCAGTGATTTACATTCACTACTTTAGATAAACAAACTGAGGCTCATTACACACACACACACATACATATATACACACACAAACTGTTCATCTAAATTCAGAGAAGTGTAAACTAAACCATAGTTTGTAAGCGATGGAGGAATCTGTCATGGTCAACTTCTCTCAGTTTCTCATTTTTCTAGACTTAAGTTTGGTTCTTCTTGAACTTTGAGAAATCCTCCAGTTTTTAGTTCATCACAAATGTTTTTTAGAGACATTTGGATAAAAATTCATAAGCATTCTTGTGCACATTTCTCCTGATTGATTCATTTTCCCCAATATACACTTACACTGAAAGCAAGTTTCCTAATATAATATATTTTTAACATTATTCCCCATAACTTACACATTTTTGTATGCATTTTTTTATTGGAGAACTCCATTGTAACATTTAGAGAAGTACGCATTTCAAAGAATAACTGAATTTCAGTTTGCATAGTGGTTTGAAAGTGTGATATTAAAATACGAACTGAACGAATTTCTTCCCCATCCACTTTGTGAGGCGCACAGACTCGCATCTTATTCCTACCAGTAATTCCTTATTAAATGGCATGTTGTCATGTGACAACAGCCCTGGCCAAGCTGAATGTAGCTCATTCTTCATTTTAAAAAGGCAAGCTTCGTGTTTTCTTTGAATTCGCTCTTAATTGTATTCTTCTCTCCATCAAGGAAATTACAGACAGATTAATGCCCATCTGTTACAGTTCCACACACTGGATTTTCATACAATAATATTTTTATCTTTGCCCTTCTGAGCATCGAAAGACTGCGGAAACAGAATAAGCAGCCACATTTTCCCTTTCTATTTTTCTTTAAAAGTTTCCAGCTTTAGAAGGTCAGAGAGTTGAGGGTTCAAAGTGTTATTCTTAACCTCAAAGTGTCGGTCACCTGGGAACTAAGGACAGATTTGAAGAGATCAGAAGGGTGAAGCATATACAAAATATATTGTGCCTAAGATAAGTTAAATTATTGGGTTTCTTCAACCTTGACGGTGCCCCCGACAAATAATTTGAAGCCCGCAATCCAAACGCCATACTATTTGAACATTACGGAGGATTGTCAGAGTTGTTTTGATACAATTCTAAACTATGAAATGAAAGGATAGAGTGTTCAAAGAACACTTCAGAAGAGAAACAATTTCCCCCTGGAGACAGACGGGACTACATTACAATACAAACCGAATATATGGAGTAGCCTGAACTATGTCCAAGCACACATTGAGGGCTTACCTTTTTATCTTTGTTGCATTGATTCTTATTTCTTTTTCCTCTTCTAAAGTAGACCGTTAATAAATTGTACTGGAAAACATCGACGTTATTGGAAAACTGTACCATACGATAATAACTTTGTATGCAAAATGGCTGTTTAACAAGATTGTGTCCTTGAACTTCTCACATGACTGTATCAGCCGCTCTCATTTACTAATGGATGTTTTACGGTAGCCCACCCCACTGCTACGAGCCTCCCATGTCTACATTTACTAGTATTTATGGTGCATATTTTACAAATGGTGTCCCTGAAATGTAGCATGCTGGAAGGCACTTTATAAACATGTGCTGATAAGAAAGCTGGATATAGAATTGTTATTTAAAAGAAAAATGCCAGGAAAGTTGCTTGCAAATCCTGCCTTCTGTCCCAGCATGAGCTAGAAAGATGCCCCTGTTCCTCAATCTTCGTAAACTGCCCGGAGAGCTTCAGCTACGGGGCACTATAGAAATAATAATAATAATAATAATAATAATAATAATAATAATAATAATAATTCTGAGGTTGAGGTTGCTCAGAGGTTGAGGAAAGGCACTCTGAACAGGATCAGATGTACCTTTCTTTCATGATATTATATTATCATCTTTTTTCTTTTCTTTAGAGAAGTGGCATGAGATCAAACAGGATGAACAATGAAGAATATTGTGGCAACTTTATTTTGGCATAAGTTTTCATAGACACTGTGGCCATTTCACCAGACAGTGTCCACAGAAGCATGTGCTAAAATAAATGTGTTAGTCTTTAAGGTGCCACAAGACTCTTCGTGGTGCTTGCTTCAACAGACTAACACAGCTACCCCTTTAAAAATTATTAAAATAAGAGAGCTAATGCTAAAGGGTTTTTGGGAAAGGGGAAGGAGTGAATCTACAAGACCTACAGCAGTTTCTCCATCCTACCGCTGCTACTACTTAACACAAATGTATACAATTGCAAGGAAATTGGTAGCCAACCCTAATCTTAAGATACACCACATTTGACCTTATCAGTCAGCGGTCACGAATTTAGTACAATAGATATGCTAAATTTGGTTTGCACTACACCAGTCCTATTCAATATCCTCTGTGCAGTATTATATAATTGAAACAAGCCTGTTAAAAAATGCTATCAACATGTTAACATGTCATATATTTACAGGCAGCCAGTCTTAAGATCAATTGACACTTGCATTTGACTCTTGCAAAGGAAGAATCCACTGAGCAAAAAACAATCACTTCGATTTAGACTCCTGAAAGTTGTCCTTCATGGTGATATACCATCCCAATACACTTAAGCTGGGGTGTTGTTGTTGTTGTTGTTTTGGTTTTTTTTAAGTGGCAAGTAAGGTGATTCATGATTAGATTACTTTTTAACACTTTAATATAAAAGCAAAACTTTAAAAATTGCCCTAGAACATTATTACCTACCTCTAGAGTAAACCAGTTCCTCTGCATTATGCAAAATTATCTGCAATATATAAGTCCGTTAAGGATGCAAAAGAATATCCTTTATACATTTTTAAAAATAGATTTCTGTGCCTTGCGTGGGACAGACCTTTTATCCCTTAAACTGTCAAGATGATGAAGGCATCAGCATACATTTTAAATCCCTCTTTTAGAAAGATAGTAAATGATGTATGCAAAAGCTTAAGAGATAGCATGGGAATTTTCTTTAGTCAGTTCTTGTGCCATTGAAGCAACCAACTGCAAGGAGAAAAAGAAAAGGATACTTTGTTTTCTTAAACTTATATTAATTTATGATGTGGAAGGTTAAGTGGCAAGTGAATCCAACTATGTGGGAGAAATTCTTTAACAAAAGAGCCTTTTTTAAATTGAGAGATATGAAAAAGCTCTCCCCCCCCTTCACTTATATTGATGGGCTGTGAAGGTCAAAGACAGATTGATCTACAGAGCCCAGTAAAAGTTAGAAGTAATTTAATTAGAGTTGTCTAAATCTGAAAATCTTCTAATCCACTTATAAAACTTAATGCTAAAGCAAAAATGTATGTGCAGATGGTTATACGTAGTTGCCATATTGGTACATAATTTTAATTGAGTAATATTTAGCAAATTATTTGATAAAGTCTTCTTTTGAAGAAGAAGAAAAACCCTGACCTTAAAAACAAATAGAGCAAATCAAAAGTAATATTGTGCATGCAAGGCAATATTCCTGTTTTTTAAAACCCAAAACAAAGATCCTTCTGGAGCAAATGCAAATGCAACATATCAATAGAAATATATTTAACAACATGTTCTCTAAGTTATCATTTAAACAAAACATAGAACATTAATCCCAGCACTTTGAATTTGGCCCAGAAATGGACTACTAACCAGTGCAGATAGAAAAATACTGGCATAATATGATCACATTCATCAGTGCCCATTAACAATTTTGCTGGCCCATTTTGGACAAGCAGAAGATTCCAGACCATTTACAAAGGCAGCCCCATGTGTAATGCATTGTAATAATCCAGAAGAGAGGTTACAAGAGCACTGATAAATGTAGCTATGTTATCTCTGTCTAGATAAGGATGTAGCTGATGTACCCTCAGCTGATAAAAAGTGCTCCATGCCACCGAGTGGGAATCTACACTGGTGTTATTCTAACGCTTTGAATGGGTTACTGTGATGCATAGCGTCACGTGACCCTGGGTCTCCAACGTTGTAAATGAGTCATACTTACAGGTTCTGTTTCTTAGTTCCAGCGTGGCTGCAGATTCATGTGCCTTGTCCTACCGGTAATTCTCCTCTCGCAACCCAGAGCTGCTGAGTTTGCTCCGCCCACTTCCTGTTCTCCTTCCTTCGCCCCGTTTGCTATCTTATCTACTACAGCAGATAAATCACACCAGCCTTATACTGTGCAGTCACTGACAATTGTATGCAAAGGACTCAGAAGTTTTCCACCTTGAATCTGCTTTTATTGTGAAGTACTCCCATGCATCCTGCCTTAAAATTTGAATCAAATTGGGTCATCGGTTGATTTTTTATGGTTTTTTTAAAAACATTTTCCCCCTCTTTGCAAAGGAGCTGTAGCTCCCTGCAGGAAAATTAACAAGGGTCCAAAGCCCCAAACTCATGACCAGCGGGGCTTAAATGCAGCTGCTGCTAAAACTTTTCAATTTGATCTCCCACCCCATCCCATCCCAACCCTGACCAGACCCAACCCTGCTAAGCTTCAGCAAAGTGGCTGGCTCTTGTACATTCAGGCAATTCCCTGGAACTTGTGTTAAGATGTTTTGGGAGGGAGGGATTTGTGTGTGCTTTTGACTTGCCCTGCACTGCTAGCTAGGAATGAGGCAGGCAGTGGGCGGAGCAAACCCAGCAACGAAAGGATTTAACAATGTGCCCTGCAGTAATGTTACAGCTACAGAGAACCGATACAGAGAACCACATTAGAAAGGGACACTAGCAACGTTATAAGACTAGTGTAGATCCGGCCCGAGTCTACCTGTACCTCTAGTGACAATATTGCATACAAGAGCACACCCAAACTACAAACATGATCCTTGGAGGGGGCTGTGCAATAGGTCAACCCCTGCAGAACAGGTTGAATATCACTTAGCAGGGTAGATGAACCACCCACTAATAGTACCTCCATCTTATCTGGATTGAGTTTATTGGCCCCTATCCCAGTCCATTACCATGCCAAGGCACTAATTCAGAAAAGCCCCTGCCTCACCTGGATTTGATAAAAAGCAGAGCTAGAGCTGGATGTCATCCACATATTGACACCCAGTGGTTTCATGTAGCTATTGAATGGCATCGGGGATAGAAAAGAGCCCTGTGGAACCCATAGCACAGTTGCCAAGGTATAGAGCAATAATTCCACCGTACCACCTTCTGGAATCAACCATCCAAATAGAAGTACAACCATTGCAATGCAATGCCTCCAACTCCCAAACCATACAACCCATCCAGAAGAATACCATTGTCAATGGTATCGAAAGTCACTGAGAGGTCCAGGAGAGAAGCAACAGGGTTGCACTCCCCCTGTCCCTCTCCTGGCAAAGGTCATCCCACTAGGCAACCAAGGCAGTTCCCATTCCTCATTGAAATGGATCTAGATAATCAATTTCATTCAATCATGCCTGGAATTGTCCTGCCCAGGAAGGGGATGTTAGCTATTGGCCTATACTTGTTAATATTATCTGGGTCCAGGTTAGGCTCTTTCAGGAGTGGCCTGATCACCACCTCCTTTAAAGAGGCCGGCACTGCTCCCACTCTCAAGGAGGGATTTACAACCTCCAGGATTCAGCTGGATATCCCCTCCCTGTTAGATGTAATAAGCCATGAAGGGCAAGGGTCAAGCACACAGGTGGTCAGCCAGACTTGGCCAAGCACCTTGTCTGCATCCTCAGCTTCAACAACTGAAACTCATGCAATAGAACTGAACCAGACAGATCTCTGGGTCACAGCATGCTACCATCTCTCTCCCTGGTCCAGATTGCAGCAGGCCATGAAGCATTTGGTAAAACTGACAAGAGGCATAGAGAAAAGAATGGGAAAATGAGATGGACAATAAATGAGTTTGTGGGGGATAGAGGAGAAAGTTGTTAAAGGATAGCATTCAAGTTCAGGCAAGCTGTGCTACATAAATCTTCTCAACATATATATCATTGGGTAAGCTGCTCCTTCACTGCCAGATTCTCTCCTATCCTATCTGTACTATTTCTATTAATTAATGAATCATACAATCAGAAGATTTCTAAGGGAACAATCCTACTCTTCCGAAGAGTAGAGCTGAGTGTCCATTGGATGCTGTGGACCTCACTTTCTGTGAGTATGGTGAGAGGTCCACTATTAGTGGTCTCCTTACTGCCGCCATTATTCTATGCATGGTGCTCAAGTAGTGGACCTAAAAACACGGTGGGTTCAAAGAGGGTCAGGGATATGGAAGAACAGCCATTGCCTTTCCACACACACACACACACACACACCAAAGCCCTGGAACTGGCAAATTTAATTCCCTCCCATTGATCACAAAGTGGGAAAGAAGTGGGGAAAAGAATCCCCTCACCATCCACCCTGGCTACAGCAAGAGAGCAGGGCTTAGGATTTGGTGGGATCTACCACAAAATCCCTCTCTCACTCCGCCCCGTTAGGATTGCTAAACCCACCACCTTTCAGAGCACATTGCCCTTAGCTACAAGTTTGTATATAAAATTCTATAGCAAAACGGCAGTACTGTACAAAGCCCTCAATTTAAAACATATTACACCTTGAAAATTAGCAGTAGTAATTATTCTATGGTTAAGCAATTAATAAGACGTGGTTTGAAATGAAACATGTCTCTAAAAGTTCTCTTAAAAATCAACAGTGATGGGACCACATCTTGGGGGAGATAATTTCACAAGCACAGGGTGTCGTGGCTGGTGAGGGAAGGATTAAATCTCCCTCCCCATGTGCTACACTCGTGGTTTGTATTGGGGGGGCACACTTATTTGCAGTGAAATAAAAACAGAAACACACTTGCTGTATATTTAACGTAATGCTGTAGTTTGACCCCACTTTTATGTTTGTTGCATTATTTTTGTCTTTGTGTTCTTAATAAAAATACAAAATATAAAGGTGTCTGTGTGTCTGTGTGTGTGTGTGTGTGTGTGTGTGTGTGTGTGTGTGTGTGTGTGTGTGTTGAGATATAGATATATAGATATATATGTTTCTATGTCCCTAGAGGCAAATTTATCAGGATGTCAAAATTTGCATTCAAGTCAATTCCTACCTAAGAAATAATGGCCTTACCAGTCAACTGTATTTTCAAGTTACTGGGTTTATTCTAAAAGTATATAATATATACTAGACTTTTCTTTAGGGAATTCTTTGGGCTATTGGATTTCCTGCAGTATTTCATGCAAGCAGCACGCTCATCATGATAAATATGACGAGGTGGTGATAACTATTGCCTACTCAGGCTATCTCTGTGTCTAGTGGGACTTTTCGGAGCTGCTAATAATATGGTTTATGCTCCCATGCGGGCAAATTTCCTATAAGTCCAATAAGTGCATCCTGAATTGGACGGTAAGACCAATATTCATTGAAAAGTCATGCATGAGGTTGCCTTTTTTAAAAAAAAATGTCTAAAAGGGTTCACACAGCTGTGAAAGATAAAATATAAAAGCCATGGCAACCTTCTCTCCAGAACTCCGATAATGCATCAGAAATGAGGCTATTCGAATTATTAATTCACATTAGCGGCTATTAAAATCACTACCTGCAGATTCACAGCCTGCAAATCCTCTTCCTGCTTGTAGGAAACAGTTCACTATAGAGGAGCATGGCATTGTGAGCAAGACATGGGAAGTCCAACGGATAATAAAGCCATATTGAGCTTTATGTAGTTGCTTTGTAACACAAGAGAAGCAGATGTAATACTTTACTGTTTTAATGATGGCAAAGAACCAATCCAGCTTCACTGGCACGAACAAGAACTGAACTCTGACTGGTTTTCTGGAAGCTCACACTAACAGCCAACTTCAGGCTATTCTGTTACATACAAGCAGCACACAAAATATTCTACCATGGTGGGTAATAAACAAAACCAAAAGAATAAAAAGTCAGCTGAAAACATGAGCCAAAACTATAGGAGACACTCAAGAAATTGTGCCAAGTCTTGGCTCCCTTCCATCTAGCCCTCACTCATTTAACTCAAAAATGCAACGGCGTGCTACTTCAAGTAAAAGACGAAACGGCATTATGTGGAGGCCACAGTGGGATATAATCAGGGGAAGCAGCAACAAAGCAAAGAAAATACATTTTATTTATGGAAATGAGCAGTAAAAAGAAACACATGAACAACAGTGAAAGCCAAGTAGGTACAAGGAAATATAACAAACAGCAAGGGAACCTCAGGAGGGACCAGGATGAGCAGAGGCCCACAACATGTCCCCAAATGTGTGAAGGCAAAACAAAGTCTTCAGTTGATAACTTGACCTTTCCCTAAACTAGTTGTCAGAGCCGTGTGAGGTGCTGGCTGGATGAGGTGCCTCGTGAGGTGTTGGTGCACAGGCACACTCCACTGGGATGGGTGTAAGGTTAAAGCCTTCACATGAAAATATATACACAAACATAGCTTCCCCCCCCCCCGCTCAATGTCTCTGGGCATGTCTACACCAGGGGAGGGAAGGGGGGAGGATCTCCTGATATGCTGATGGTGAAAACCTCCCCTTTGTCTGCACACAGCGTGTGACGTCCAGGGAGGAAGGAGGACGTTGTGCCCGCCATTTTCTTTTTCTTTCTTTTTTACTGAAGATGAGTGCATGTACGTTCCAACGAAAAGGCCAGGAAAAAGAACCCACTCCCACTCTTCCCCCCCACCCATCCCCGATGGGCACAGAGCACCTAAAGAGCTCCATGCCCCATGCCTGGTTCCCGGCTCCTCGCATTTACTCACGAGGAGCCGGGATGAAAACAGGATGGCTGCCCACAATCCCGAGACCACAGGAAAAATTGGGCTAAAAGCCGTGCCGGTTACCTCAGGGAAATGGAGGGATCTTCCCTCCCTGCCCCCGGGATCCCCTGTGAGTCATGTGGATGCACAGGGATGATTCCAGGACAATCCCAGGAATAAGGCATGGTCTAGACATGCCCTCTCTCACACACACAATTCCCCCATCTCCCTCTCCTACACACACTTCTGTCCCTCATAAATAGATCCCATACAGATGCCGACTCCCCTTTGTACTTTCCCTAAGGGGATTAGGTTCAGGATCTTAAACCTACAAGTCTCCGGGGGCAGGAAATGTTTATTTATTTAATTAATTAATTAATTACATTTCTATACCGCCCAATAGCCGGAGCTCTCTGGGCGGTTCACAAAGAGAGGACAGGAGAGGAGGCTGCTCTAGCCCACCAAACTCTCTAGTTTCTCTCTGACATTATTAATAGGGAAACCACCGAGTTTGGCAGGCTAGAGTAGCCACCTCTCCTCTCCTTTCGTCTCCTCGAGTGAAACCATGGAATGCCATCAGCATAAGTCGCAAAAGATGCTTTTGCACTCAATACTCTGCATTTTCTCTCTCGGTAATATTCTTTGGGGAGAAAACATAGGTTTCAGTAAGCTAGAGTAACAAAAAGTTTGAAGAAGCTCTAAGCAGTGGTGAGCCTCAGCCTCACGCTTTCCCCTCCTCCTCTCCTTCCCATACACACTTCATGTTTTTGACTCCTGGTTGGAGGGTAAAGTACAGACGACACAGGAAACTATAGTTTGCTGCAAATTGTCAGCAGAAGCTTTTTTATCTCCCCTCACACTTGGGAAAAGGGGGAAGAAGAGGAAGACTGTGCACACCGCTACTTGTTCTTGATCCTCCAGAG
Organism: Elgaria multicarinata webbii; assembly: GCF_023053635.1. Taxonomy (NCBI): domain Eukaryota; kingdom Metazoa; phylum Chordata; class Lepidosauria; order Squamata; family Anguidae; genus Elgaria; species Elgaria multicarinata. The sequence goes on along the minus strand of NC_086171.1, from coordinate 28,408,102 downwards.
TGGTTTGAAGGACCATTTGAACTGAACAAAGGATAGTGGGTGAGAGAGAGAATGCAAAAGAGAGACATGTCTTTCGCTGTTAACAATTGCGAAGAAGAGTGAAACTCAATGGTTCTAGCTGCTGTCTTTGCCCCTGGTTGGCAAATTCTACCTACCTATCCTAAATGTTTCTTTTAAAAACTATTGCATATAAGACCCTGTCCTTTTTGCCTTGCAGTCACTCTAGGGATGCTTGAACAATGCTTGACAAGTACAGTATTCACAAATTATTGTATGAGTTGACGAGATCTGCACCTTTCCAGTCTACTGTGCAAATCAGAAATTAGTCATTCACCAATTTTTGAACTTTTCAGACACAGTTCTTGGCTCAAAAACATTTTTTTAAAAGATGTTTTTAAAATGTCTTTTTATGTGTAGAGAGAAAATCTGTTGACAGATTATTGTGGAAGCTGGATGGAATAGAATTAAGGAGAACTCATGTGAAATTCACACCTGTAACATGACTGATTTGTCACATCCTACTTATGGGCATAAACGGTATAGATTAAAAATAGTGCCAATGGTGGATTTCCTCCAAATCCAATACTACTTTCAGAGGAGGGATTTTCCTCAGAACTGCAGCACAAGAAGAAAGGGTTAAAACCCCTTCTCTGTTGTCAACTCCCAGCTGTGCCATTTCCAGTATTTTAAAAACATGCAAATGTAGATATAAAGATGCATCTTAACCCCTTTGCATTTCAGTTCCAGGCTGAAATCTATGGAGCTTCTTCTCTTCCTATTTTTAGTCAGGCTATAAAGAACTTTTTTTATTCTGGCAGGCATTCAATCAATGATTTCTCTTCACTGTTTCTGGCTTTTTAATATATTGTTGTACTGCTGCTTTATTGTTTTATTGGCTTACTCTTTTATAACTGATCTTAATATTTGCATTTTGCATATATATTTTTAGCACATGATGTTGAGTGCACATCCATGTAGAAAAGGTAGTGAATGAGCAAATATCGACTCCACAAAATTATAGTTGTGAACCGCCCAGAGAGCTTCGGCTATTGGGCGGTATAGAAATGCAATAAATAAATAAATAAATAAATAAACTGGAAAGAGGGAATGGCCCTGTTCAGAAGACACCTTAAACCACGGCTTTAAACATGGTGAAAAAGGCAAAAAGCCTTATTCACTGTGGTTAAAGCCATGATTTAAGGTGTCTTCTGAACAGGACCAATTACTGTTACTAAATCAGCTGATAATTGTGTTGCAGGGACACCCATAAAGTAATAGGGGGAAAGATGATGCCTTTGAGCATGTGCAGAGTGCCCTCCTCGCAGCACTAAGAAACTAGTTGACTAGCATCTACAACTATAGGATTAGGGCTTTCAGGGAACAGGTACTGAGGTGGTTAGAGAACATGTTTTCCAGGAAGGCTTGAGCCTCAGTGATGCTCATTTTAGAAATTAGCAAATGGAGCCTGCAACAAAATATTACAGTGTGGAGTGATCTATTTCATACTACTCCCTTCCCTTCCCCTCTCACCTGGTTTTCCATTCTCCCCCTTCCTCTACCACTGCAACAGTGTGTCTGAATTCCGTGACTACTGAGCACGCTCAGTCCAATTGGGCTGTTTAGGGAGGGTTCCCCCCACCATATCCCTGTTAGGTTTTTCCCCCAAAAGTTTTTTTTTGTTTTGGTTTGTGTGTGTGTGTGTGTGTGTGTGTGTGTGTGTGTGTGTGTGTGTTTGGTACTTTTTAAAATCTTTGGGTCTCTCCAAGCCTGCTGATACCTTCACCTTGTGGTGGGTGCTATTGTTTTGGCTGCATGAGGAACAGTACTCAGAGAATTATCACTGTTGGTATATATGACATGGTGATGTTATGGGGGGGGAGTTCTTCTCTAGTCATTGGTGCTGCAGTCTTTCATAGAATCATAGAATAGCAGAGTTGGAAGGGGCCTACAAGGCCATCGAGTCCAACCCCCTGCTCAATGCAGGAATCCACCCTAAAGCATCCCTGACAGATGGTTGTCCAGCTGCCTCTTGAAGGCCTCTAGTGTGGGAGAGCCCACAACCTCCCTAGGTAACTGATTCCATTTCTCGCAGTCACTATTATTAATGTGTTTTAGCAATCTTCCACTGTATTGTTGTCGTACGCCCGACCCCACCCCCACCCCCACCCCCACATCCCCAAGCCTAGTATTAAAGTAAACCAGAACAGAAGTCCCCTTTTTCAAGCGACTGCAGTTGGTATGATTTGCTCAGCTTAATTTTTATACTACAATCTACATGAGGGATTATTTCAATTTCTTCGTACAGGCTACAATGGGAAAGCAGTGTGAAACTCTACCAACTGCAGCTTTAGGATTTTATTTGGAAGGCTACAAGGACACTCTTTATTTTCTCATAGATCTCTCAAAGGCCTAAACTAATTAGTACTTATTAGAAAACAAATTAGAATGCATTTTATTTCTCCATATGGCAAAAGTGCGATCTACAGCACAAGGGTAGGGTGGCAGTCGAGCTAGGCTAATGACTTACGATGAATAATTTATTTGACAAGTTGTGCCTTTTTTCATCTGTTTTTGGATTGTTCATGAACGTGTTATTTTAATAAACACATCCAATATTCAGAATGACTTAGCTGCCATAATACATCAAATTATGTAAATAATAGAAAGCAATACTTTGCTTGTATTGATAATCAACCTTCATATTTATATTTGTTTGGAATGTTGTGTTGCAGGAAAAGTAGTCCTGGAAAGAGAAAGGTCAGAAGTGACGCTTAGCTGCTAAAAGAGATAAATAGAAGGCAGGCGGTAAGGGAAACATTCACTTCATCATTACCTGTATCTCCCTCATTGGCTGAACTTCTGTGATGTCACAAAAGAAATAAACAATGCAATCCGATGACTATCTAGTCGTATGTGCCATCAAGCTTACTCCGAGGTATGTGTGTATAGGATTGCAGCATAAGAACATAAGAAGAGCCATGCTGAATCAGGCCAAGGGTCCATCTAGCCCAGCACTCTGCTTACACAATGACCAGTCAGCTGTTGAGCATCAGGGATCCACAAGCAAGACACAGTGCAACAGCAGCTCCCACCCATGTTCCCCAACAACTGGTGTACATAGGTCTGCTGTCTCTGATCCTAGAGATAGCACATAGCCATCAGGATCAGTAACCATGGATAGCCTTTTCCTCCAGGAATTTATCCAACTCCCTTTTAAAACCATCCAAATTGGTGGCCATTGCATCCTTAGAGGGAAAGATAAATCAAAATAATGATAGCAAGTGTGATAGAAGCTGGACATGGGTTTGGATAGGGCCTAGAATTCATTTGCTATTGGAAGGAAGGAACATAGGAAGAAGGACACCGGGAAAGGGGAAGCTCTACATTGTGAGGAACGATGGAAGTAGATTACAGATTGACTCTAGAAGTAACCTGCAAAATCTTTGGCTGTAGTCTGTCCTCTCATAATGACTCCTATTTCCTTCCTTGTGAACAATGGGAAGTTAAGATCAGCCTTTACCTGTTCATTCCCTTTGGAGCAAAGAAAACTGGAGACTTCATTTGTCTTGTGTAACAGTATCTTTGTCCATTTATTTATCCAAAACCTTTTTGCTCTGTTCTTCAGCCCAAAGAGCTTTTGGAGCAGCTTACATAACATTAGTAAAAGTAAGTAGGTCCCTTTCCAGAGGCTTAAAGTCTAAAAGAAATGACATAAGAGGGGGAAAGAGATGAGAAAAGAGGAAAACAAGCCAACTGTGGAAGTTTTTTTAAGTGTACAGGGTGAACAGGTATTATTACCAAGGATAACAGTAGCCCTGAGGACCTACACATACATCTGAGGAACAGGGGAACAACAGGATTACACACACAGGACCCATTCCTCCCTGAAGCCTGAGCAAGGTCTTATCTGCACAGGGTCATATATGTGTACAGTCAAGTGTGTCACTTATCTGTATGCATGATATGCACGGGACTGTGTATACACTACAGTATGGTGACCTGCTGTCCCGCTTTACAGAGGACAGTCCTTTGTTTTTGGAAAGCTGGCAGTCCTCTAGTCAAATGTGTCCTCTATTTCATGGGCTGTCCAGCCCAAGTCTGGCTTAAAGATAAAGAAATATAAGAAAGGAGAGCAGCAGGGGCCTGGAAGTTGCCCATTGACAGGTAGCACCTGGACAGCAAACTAATCAGGCACATAGGTCACTTAGGCCATAGCTAGACCTAAGATTTATCCCGGGATCATGAACAGGGATGACCCCGGGACGATCCTGGGATAAACCTTAGGTCCAGCTAAGGCCTTGGTCAATCTTCTCCACTATAGTGAGATATCTTGCAGTTCTATTTAAATCATAGTTACTATTTTTTAATTTGCATGTATAATACCTATTCCAATATTATGCAAATTAGTGTCCTCTTTTTGGGTGATGGATTTCATTGAAGATGATGATGATGATGATGTAGATACTTACAAATAGGGATGTATGGACTGTGTGAAATCCATTCTGGCTGTGTTTCTCAGTTTGACAGGCACCTTTTATTCCTTTGTCCACCCATCAACAGAATCAGATTTTTATTTTCTGTATTTGCGCCAATTTGCATGTGCAAAAATGTGCAAATTCCCCCAAATTCACATTTTCATGCTTTAGCCTATGGGGGGAGGGTGGAATGCACATTTTTGGCTGATTATTTTTTGTGTATTTTTCTACAACAAAATTTGTGCAAAATTCCCAAAGGTTAAAAAACATTCGGGATGTCTGCCCTCCAGGAAGAAGCTGGTCCACTGCAGAATCCATGGGTTGGATCCATAAATATCCAAACTCATTTGGTTCTGTTGCAGATTTCTCTACTTATACATACAGAGCTGCCTAATTTGGGTATATATGCACAAGCTTTTGTGCAAACAAGGCCTCAAACAAATGGAAGTCAAGTATAACAAAGAAGTGGAGACAGTGTGTATGACTCTGAAGAACCCTCCTTCTGCACACCATGTACATAAATCAATCCAGTTCAAACATCTTCATGGGCTAATAATAGCTGCACAGTAACATCTGTTCACACACATTCAAATCTTAATCAGCTCAGGTCATAGCAAAGTTGAAATCTCTATTTTAGTTGAGTTAACTATTTTAGGCAAATCCTTCACCTTACAATTGAGTGTGAATCCCAGGCCTACACTTCGGATATAATGCAAGTCATCTTTATTCAAACAAGCATTGGGTAGAGCCTGAAACTCTTCGAGTTTATTTTAATATATTTGTCATATTAAATAGCATATTTAAGTTCTGTGATATGTTGATTAAATATTGCTCTTTGCCATAAGCATTCAAATTTGCTTAAAAAAATAAAGCAAATACTTCTACAGTTAGACAAGACCTCTATTAGTAACAGCCAAAATTCCACAAAAGATTGTACAAAATGTCAGGTTCTCCAGAAGTCTGCATTAATCACGGTGGTATAAGAGTCAGGAGTTGGAGGGAAATAAGAAAAGGTTTAAAAAATTAGGCCAGATGTGAGCATGAAGCCTGTGGTATAGGCTCAGTTTCAAAATGGTGATTGCAGATTGAATGAGTCACTGGAAGGTGTTGCAGGTATCAGATAACACCTAGCATTCTGGGACAAAGAAGCAATGGCAAAATCAAGTCCCATTTCTGAAAACATAAAGGCTGGCTGTAACTCAGTATAACTCTTGCCCTGGCTGAGACAAACAAGTTCTTGAGCAGACAGACAGCAGGCAGCAGAAATAAAGAGAAATGTGACATATATTAGTGCTGTGCCCCTATTTTCAGGAACTTTTTCTCCCCCTGTGAAAAAGGCATTGGTGTTTTTTTCTGCCTCTTTTGCAGGGAGCGGGGGATGTTGGAGAATTTTCCTCTTGGGGAGGGGTACAGCATTTCCAAATACCTTTTAAAAGTGTAGCTGGTTGTTTAAGGGGGTTCTTTCTGTTTTTATTTTTTTAAACAACAACAACAACAACAACAACAACAACAACTATCCCTGGCACTTGGAGAAGACTGACAATTCTTCATGAATGACTATTGGAGACCATGTGACCTCACCCTCTCCATGAGGCATTCAGGAAGAACGTCTGGGCTCCTGCAAGTGGCCAGGGGTGTGTTTTTTTTAAATAAAAAGAAGAAGACCCCCTCAAAACTTCCTACACTTAAAAAAGTATGTGGAAACTCTGTCCCCCTCCCCAAGGAGAAAATTCTACGAAATTCTCATCTCTCCCAGCCCCTTTCACCAGAGTTTTTGTCTCCCTCTCCCATGAAATGCCAAAAATTGAATAATCGGAAATTTTCATTACAGCACACACACACACACACACACACACACACACACACACACACACACACACACACACACACACATATATATATATATATATATATATATATATATATATATTCTTTATATTAGCAAAGCTGGAATTCCATGACATTATTATTATTATTATTATTATTGCTGGCAAGAAAAACATACATAATTAGAGCTAAGCTAAAGGGGGAATTTCTTTTTCACAACCATTTTTGGCTGTGGCGAAAAACGCCCCATGGTTGTGTGTTTTTTGTGTGTGTGGTTATATCTAATGGATGGAAGTGGTCAACCAATACTTTCTGAATTGGCATCAGTCCCCTTCAGTAACATCAGCAAATAGCAAGATGCAATGGACTATCATAAAACCATCCATCTCACTATGTGAGCCATTGTTGGTTTGCATCTGGGAGAAGGAGATAACTTTCCCTGCAGGTGAATTCCATTTTTTCAGGGTTCCTCCAAAAAGAATTACAATAGTCTACCACCAGTCAAACTGATCCTGCTGACACACCCTAGTATGTCGAGCAAATTGTGTTGTCAAGGATCCCTCGCTTCAGACCCACAGTAGGGGGGGGGAATTAAAAGAGAGGCCCAAAGCCCAGAAATTAAGAAATGCCTTAAGAAAATGCTAAGAACTCAAGGTGTAGCCTTGCAACTATGCAGTCAAATATCTGGATATAAAATGTAATTTATTGGGGGAGGGGTGGAGAAGAACAATGGACCACAGCAATCATACACACAGATTTCCAAATAAAATTAATAAACTCAATCTAATCTAATTAGCTACATGTTACCTACTTACTTTCATATAATCTTGGGTTCCAGAGCATATGCAGAGTTCATTGCAGAGCGAATGAGAGAGATTGTGTTTGATTTCGTGATTAGATGTTATAGGAAGATGGGGAAGGAGAAAAATCACTCACTCTGCTGGGAATCTGAGGCCTTAGCTAGACCTAAGGATTATCCCAGGCAAATGGAGGGGTCGTCTCTGCCTGCTCCCGGTATCCCTTGTGTGTCATTTGGATGCACAGGAATGATCCCGGGATATAGGCCTGGTCTAGCCATGGCCTGAATTCCATAAAAGATGGCCCCTTAGTGGAAGCTGGCTGGGTTTTTTGCCCTTTAACACAATATCATCCATTTCTGCTGCCAATGGTCTAGCAAGCAAGTCAGAAAATTACCCAGTGGCTGCATCTAGCTTCTTTACAACCATAAATGTACATGTCAAAAGAGTCTTCCAGTTCAAACCATATGGACTCTTATTTTTATTTTTTTAAGAGCTTAGCGTGTTGATGTTTATTGGAGAAGAAAGATTGAGATTTGATCTATTCAGTTTTCCCGGCACAGTGCCAACTTACCAGAAGATCTAGGGGCCACCGTTGAGAATACAGGGGTTTGTCACAGCATCAGTCAGGTGACTTACCCAAGAAGTATAGACTTTACTTTCACAATTGACTTCATTTCTCCCCACAGGAGTCATCATGCAGCAAAAATTGATTGGCTATGTAGTGTCAGAATATTCTCCCATACACTGTGTGACTCCCCTCTTGGCCAGGGTCATCTATGTGACAAACAGAGGAAGACGGTATCATATCAAGGGAGGGATGTCAAAAGCAGCAGTAGAGAAGGGAAGCAAAGAGATTTTTTTTAAAAAAAAACATTCCTACAACGTAGGGAATATCTTGCCCATCTCTGAAAGCACTACTTTCAAAATGGAAATAGGAGGAAATTGTTACAGCCGTAGTTACTCGAAATTTAACCAGCACATGACCCATTCCAATGAATGGGAGCTGCACAAAAACACTACCATGCTTTTTAACTATTCCCAATGGAGTTTACATCGAAGAAATTCTAGTGAATTCTGCCCAATATGTCTACTTTTCCTGAATTAGTAGCTTAACATTATTAGTAGGAAGTTATCTACGCTGTACTTCTTCCAGTACATTCTGATTGCCTAAGGCAGTCTTCAGAATCTCCCTGTGGGAATGCATATGTATGGCTTTAAGTAAGAACTTACTCCTTGCTATATAGGTCAAAACATTGTATCTGCTTTAACACAGTGCAGCTCTCGCATGATGGTAATTGAAGATGGTAGCAACTGCTGTTAATTCCTAAACTTAGTGAAACTCCGATTTCATCCCGACACCATGACAGTGAATTTACAAAGTGCTTTGCTATTTTGATATGTTTCTGTCACTGCTAATTTACAAAACTATTGGAAGAGTTATATTTTCACCCTTCTAACAAAATCTAATATACTCATGTGTCTTTCTGTGTATACTCATTTAAAAACCCAGTGTAAAATATAATATTTAGGATGTTCTGCTCAATAGGATTAGTAACCAAAATAATATGAAACTGGAGAAGGCACCAACAAAGCTGACATGGTTCCCTGGATTCCAGCACTGTGCCCCCTGCTGAGCCCAATTTCTCACCCCATCTCCACCATGCCCTGCACAATGTAGCATGACAGTTAATGTTCCTACTTCCCTAGTACACTGACATACATCCACCCATGTGTTCCCCCTTATGCTTTGGTCAGGGTTTTCCTTCCATCTGCAACGAAGCCTGTACAGATAACAGTGCTTATTTGCAACTAACATTCATTTTTCCAGACAGATTTTTCCCCCTTAAGCCCAACATAGTGACATCAGTAGACTGGCCTTGCACTGAACCTACACAGATGACCAATCACTACACACTAATGTATACAATGTCGATGGATTAAAAGAGACGACCTTTTAAAAACAAGCTCCAAAATGGAGTCGACCTTTTAAAAACAAGCTTCAAAATGGAGTCATGTGGATCAGTCCCAAGAGAGAGTTCAAGAAGCAGACACCGGCATTAGTTTTCCATTGGTTTCTCCAAAGTTCTCTGTTAATTATAAGAAACACACACTTGTTCCTGATTTAAAGACTCCAATATTAGATAGAAAATCGTATGATTTTATGGTTAAGAGAGCAAAAATTACAATCAAATTATCATGGCGATCACAAAGATAGCAATTATTTTTAAACACACCTCTTCCTTTTCATGAATAGGCAGCACAGAACAATGTATATTATATGGAGCCCTGAGTAAATGAACAATGGTCACCTGGTTTGGATTATGTTACTCAGGAGATTTTACAATAGACAATAAACATGCTGACCTCAGTCCTTGGCTGCAGCATAACGTAACTCAGACTGTTGGATTACAAGTATGGTTGTTTCATTCAGCAGTAGCTGCCAAAGGCCTAAAGGCACCATTACAACAACTCTGGGCTGCCAGGATGCAAGAGGGCCTTTATGGTAATCCCATTTTTGTCAACGACATCTTGCATTAGGCAGAGGAAATGGAACAGCAAGGGAATCCTTTCAGTCTCCCAGTTCAGGTGGATTCAGGAGTTCTTTGCAGTGTATGCCTTTCATGGCTCCTCTCTTCTTGGGTTTTCTAATGGATGCATCACTCAAGATGGAAGCTATCATGCAATCACCCTAAGATAATGCAGAGTCTGGGTTTGAGAACCTATGGCTTTTTAACTTAGAAATAAACAAGGGCAAAGTATAGATATTGTATATATAAGTAAAGATCGGGTTAAGAATATGATCAGAAGAGACATGCTGTGTCAGAACAAAGGCCTTTCTAGTCCAGCACTCTGTTTCCACCAGAGAAATTTTAAAGGGAACTGTTGATCTTTTTTTTTTTAGGTCTGGGCAGAATGAGATGAAATTTATAGGGATAGTTCAGAGAGAACTGAGCCTGCCTGGTTTCAGATGAATAGGCATAGGGGCTTTCACGCAAGAGCAGTCTTTACATTTCGAGAGTATCCCAATGAGGATGTGTTTATCCCCTATGTTTCTTGTGGACAATTGTTCTGAAAATGGCACATGGCCTAGAGGTGTTGCTGAGTTCAAAAAACTCTAAAAGTTCAGAAAGATAAGTGCAGTGGTTTATGTGAAAGAGGAATGTCATTCTGAGACGAAGAGAATGTCATCATGAAGAACCTCGACATCGGGCCTTCTCTGTAGCGGCACCCACCCTCTGGAAAATGTAATATCTTTTCAACACCTCATAAAAACAAATCTTTTTAGACAAGCCTTCCCTGGACTGTAACTTAGGCCTTAGCTAGACCTAAGGTTTATCCCAGGATTGTCCCAGAGTCATCCCTGTTCATGTAAATGACACACAGGGGATCCCGGGAGCAGGCAGGGACGACCCTGTGACAATCCGGGATAAACCTTAGGTCTAGCTAAGGCCTAATTCTGGTCTTATGTGGTTTTTAAAGTTTTAAATTGGATTGTTATATCATAGTTTTAGTTGTAAACTACCCAGAGAGCATAGGCTGTTGGGCAGTATAAATATGTAATAAATAAATAAATAAATAAATAAATAAATAAATATGGGGGGGTTGATTTCCTTCCCCTTTTCTCCCTCCTTCCATTGCTCCCCCCCCCATTTGGGGGGCAATTTGGGTGGGGGAAATAAAACTGCAAAGTTTCATAAGGATATGTGCAGGCGCTAGTGAATCATGATGACTGAAAACCAGTTTAAGACTGGTAGCATTGGAAGAAGTGCCATCTTATGGTTCCATCCTCCAATAAAGCACAGTGATTGGAGCCCCTGGTAAAACATGCCCTAGGATTAGAAGGTCTACCTTCTAATCCTAGGGCATGTTTTACCAGGGGCTCCAATGGTTCACTCAACCACACTCCCTGACTCACGCTGCTCATCGGCATTTTAGAAAAATAACACCAAATAAAACCTCCTATTCACAGGAGACATAACGCCTGTGTGTCTCTGAGCATGAATTGGTATCAAAGGCTCATTCTGGCCCAGCTTTAGTTATGGTGGCTTCAGAAGGAGGCCCTTTTCACCTCAGGAAGCACTAGAAATGGTGCAAAGAGGCTTGATCTGAATCCGATGAACAACCCTAGTTCTTATTGGCAGTGGATATTGTGATGACCACTACCATATATGGCTTTTAACATGGTTTACACATATCCATGGAGGGTAGGTGTACCAATGGCAGTGCAGAGCTCTGATTACCTGATTCTGAGGAGAACTAGGGGATGGATATCTGTATCATGTCCTCCTTATGAATTTCCAATATCTTGCCACTGCTAAATGCAGTGTGGGGGACTACATAGACTCTTGGGCCGTAGCTAGACCTAAGATTTATCCCAGGATTGTCCTGGGGTCAAACCTGTTCATGTAAGTGCCACACAGGGCATCTAGCGCTCAGGCAGGGACGAACCTGGGATGATCCTGGGATAAACCTTAGGTCTAGCTACGGCCCTGGTCTGCTCCAGCATGGCACTTTACTGCATGACACAGATAAACATGTCCAAGGATATGTTTCATCACAGGAGTCTCATCTGCTTCAGCCCTTTATAAAATATAGCATGCATTTTCACACCTAGCAGACCCCTTTCCCTTATACATACCCAAGCAACCTTTAAGATATCAGACGAGGTCTTGCTAGTCATTCCAGAACAAATTGAATGTCATGGGCCTTCTCTGTAGTGGCACCCACCGTCAGAAAGCCCCAGATTCAATCCCCCAAATCTCCAAGTGATGTGGGAAAGACTCATGTTTGAAACCTTGGAGATCAGCTGCAATCAGTGTAGACCAGAGGTATGCAATGTTTGGGGGCCTGTGAGCACATTTGGCAATTTGAAAAAATGTCCAGGCCGCCACCACAAAATGGCTGCCATGAGAGGCATGACTAGTCTAAACCATAGACAGTACATGACTAGATGGGTGAATACTCTGACTCATTATAAGGCACCTTCCTATATATGGCCCTGTATATTCTTAGCAGTGTTTAGAATAAATGCTCTATTACGGGAGGTAAGCTGTTTGCATCATAACCATTCCCACCTCTTTATATTATATGCACAATAAGTCCTCATTAATTCATGTGGAATCCGAAGGACTGTTTTAGATTTATGCATATACTTATGATGGGGAGTTCTGAGCACCTGTATGAGCTAAACCCATACTGGAAATGTCATCTGAGAAACTGCTGAATAGGAGAAGCAATTCAAGTAGTTAGGAAAGTGCTATGGATAAACTTTTTAAAAAGCAGGTTAAGAAAACAATTTGAACTAAGCAATGGATCCTGCTTGCTAGGGTGTTAAGCAAATTAGCTAATTAACTTACTGAACCATTCTGCGAACACAACAAATGTAGTGCTAATATTCCAGATAGGACAGCATAGCAATTCTTGAAATTGCAACTTGTGAAATGCCTCATGGACGCTATACCCTAAAGGATATAACATTATTAATTCTTCACTTGTCTTATGGTTGTAAACTCAGAAAACATTGGTTGGAAAAGTACAAATACAAAGACACAGCAAATCTTGGCTGTAAGCTGGACTCCAGCTGTGCTTTTTTAAGACCTCCAGAATATGGAGAGAGCCAGGCACGGGATCTCACAGTGTTTGCGATATAATTGTCACAAGCATTTTCAGGGCAACCTTTAAGTTCATATATTTCATATTAATTAAATGGTTATAGCAGAAATGTTGTAGCTAGATGTTCACCTACATTAAGCAATTCAGGTTAAAAACAAAACAAACCCCGACTGCACTAATTAAAAAAAAAATATCTCCATCTTTCTCTGACAGTGGGTTAGTTCTACATTTCTAATCTCAAGGGGAGTTACTAGAAGTTTAGTAGAGGAGAAACATGGAAGTCTAACTCAAGGACTTCTTTTACAATAGCAGTGCTGACAGGATAATTGATGGGCCCTCCTTGCTAAGACAAGTGAATGAGATGATAGCAAGACTTTCTATTATTTGTGACAGGTTACCACAGAGGAAGTCAGAGAATGCAGAAAATAACCAAGCAGAAACTGGATACTTTCCCCACCTTTTCTTTGACCGAGTTCCTACTTCACTCTAGCAGTTTTAGTGGCAACACATCTTTACAAGATTGTCTGCATTTCTCATTAAAAGCTGGAGCTTGCATTTCAGCTGGCTGAAGATCTATGCAGTCAGAAGTTAGCACTACTGTGTTCAGTGGAGCTTCTCCCAGGTCTCTCCATAGGACTACACTCATACTGATCCTCATTATTGGAATATTGTGAAATATAATGCTGCTCTTTGAGGTGTGTTTGTGTGCATGCATGCGTTGTCAAGGTAAGCTCCAGCATTTCAATATTCACCACTACACCACTGGAAATTACACACTGGCCACTGAATTGAATGGGTAACATAGGAAGGAAGGAAGGAATCTTGGGCCCTCCACCATGTCAATGGATTGTGTGAGCCCTTCCTGAGACTGGGTTTCTGCCTGCTGGACTGAGTCTCAAAGTCACAACCCCCAGGATTTCTTATGGGCATACTCACTGTGGAGAATGGGGAACCCAATCCCACTTACCTACTGCACAAAAGTAGGGAAACCACCAAATGGTCAGGAAATTGGGAAAGGGGCATGATCGAGACCCCAGGTGACCCAGCCTGAAGTTCTGTATCTCTGCTTTAGGTGAAACTATTAATCTTGCTATGAGGAAGGCAAAAAACAACAACACTTGCACTGCTGGACCAATTGAATGTGCTGGTAAAATTCCCTCCAGCTTCTCGCCCCATGTCCCATCTTCATGCTATTGGTGAAAGCCACAGCTCCCTGCAACTGCCTCCTCCATCAAAGAGCTCAACCCCACTCCCACTTGACTGGACTCCTGTCATTACTTGAAAAGAAAGACATTTTTCACAGATACAAGTGCATTCATATGGTGTCATCTCTGCGGCTCTTCTAGAGTTCAGCTGCAGCTCTTGACCCAACAAAGGCTACATATTTTGCAGCCACTGACATACTCTTCATGAAGCCAACAGACCAGTGGCAAGCCACTCGAGGGGAAATGGGAACCATATGACATGCAAGAGAGAGAAGTAACAGAATTTATTATTTATATACAGGGTGCCTAATAGTAAAAAAGATAGAAAGAAAGAAATTTGAACCACAAATTCATATTTTTCAAAATTGAAATTAATTTCCCCTTCTGTGGTGTAGGCCTAAAGTAACCTCCCCCCCCCCATATATTTCAGAAATAATATGTTTAGGATGGAAGTTTTAATATGAAATATACAATTATTTTTTCTTTCAGAGATTTTAACATATGGGACACATCTCGCCCACCTACAAATATACTTTGCCCCTTCTGTGTTCCCTCCCTGTTTTTTTTTTTCTGGTGCTGCCACTGGCTGTCGCCCACCCTCTCCTGAAATTATACCATCATCTTGATATGGTCCTCTGACTTCCATGGCCTTTCCACTCATCCCCTTGTATGGACACGCAGCACAGCAACCTTCCCACCCCGGGTAAGTAGGGAACCATTATTTATCATCAGCAGATTCTTCTTGGGCATACATTATTTGCACAATAGCTTCTTGGGCATACATTTGCACAAATGTAGACCATTACCACTGAATGCATGGCCTTGCTGATGATGAGAGATCACAGTTCTACTGAAAGCCTTCTTATTTAGACGTGTTGTTTTCCACAGCAAAAGGCTTCCGTGCTTATCTGTTGCATTTGCATTGGGGGAGATGCAGATAAAATGCAGGCAAACCACTGTTCCTTTTCAGAACAGTAACATTTTTCATTTTGAATTTTTAGTTTCCCGTTTGTACATTCCACTCAGATAGGTCTCATGTTAACCCAATGTGAAGAGAGTGCGGGATCTGTAATTTTCCTTAAAACGCCTCTTGGCCAGAAATTGCTCCCAATTTATATGATGCATTACCCCAACAATGTTCTAAAACACCATGCTGGCCTACATGCCTAATTTATGCAAATTACAAGCATATACAAATCCTATTTTTCACATCGTGAAAGACTCCTTGACCTTTTGGGGATTTTTCCCCCTGTGGGTTTCTTTTAGTAAAATCATAGCTGTAACCTTCCTAGCACCTCTTTTAACAGCATCTCCCTAATCCTTAGGTAGCATGTAAATCCTTTTTCTTTCTTTGAAAATGTTTTCCACATTACGTCCTGCATTCAGAGCTGTATTTCAAAGTGTCATTTTAATCCTTTTTATCTTAGCGATAACCTAGAATATTGTTCCCATCTTAGGTATTCTGGTCACATTTCGCTGTACTGCACTGAAACCTCCATAGAGGAACCAACGCTTTAGGCAAAATGAACTCTGAACTTTTGTGACATCAAAAATTTTAAAGTGAGTATATTGAATACAGCCTCCATGGCTTAGCCTAAAATCATTAGAAACACATTTACATTATAAACTTTGCACCAGTACACTTCACAAATGGAGAGAGAGAGAGAGAGAGAGAGAGAGAGAGAGAGAGAGAGAGAGAGAGAGAGAGAGAGAGAAAACTTGAGCAGTGTCAAATCATGTGTTCAAAACAGTAGAAATTAAAAGCCCATACAAAATATTTCAATCAAGTCCAAGAATGCATCTGTGGAGCAAAGTTGATGAAAAGAAACTTCTAAAATTATAAACACTGCATAATTACTATCCACAAGCTATTAACGGATTTGGCATCAGGCAGTTTGGAAGTAATGACATTGTCTTGATTTGACACATTTGAGTACTTACAGGTCATGATGACACTATAAAAGTTAATGTGCATATTCTTTTTTTAAATACCATTAGTACGCCAGGGAAGTAGTGCCTACAATGAAATTGTCTTTAAATTAAAAAGCTATATTAAAATGAGCTAAAATGCCCTTTTATAATAATCTAACATTGCAGAGAATGAGATTATTCTTGATTGCCAGTAAATGAGACTTCTGTTGTGACACTTAGGAGTCAAAAGCAGGTCTTCTGAGAGAGAAGAAGGGGTCGGTGGCATTTATTTATTTATTTATTTATTGCATTTTTATACCGCCCAATAGCCGAAGCTCCCTGGGCAGTTCACAAAAATTAAAACCATTCAAAGTATAAAACAGACAGTATAAAAACATGATGTAAAATACAATATAAATGCACAACCAGAATAAAATCAGCAGCAGTGCAGAAATACGAATTTAAAATACGAATTTAAAACAGCAAAGTTTAAATTAAATTTATAGACTGTTAAAATGCTGAGAGAATAAAAAGGTCTTCACCTGGCGTCTGAAAGAAAATAGTGTAGATGCCAAGCGAACCTCCTTAGGGAGCTCATTTGCCAAAGAGCCCAGTAGTTTAGGGACAAGTTGGTTTGTTGCCTTCAGAGAATAAATGCAAGAGACAGAGACAGATAAATCTGTCTATTTCCAGTCCATGCCACTTTCTCATGTTTTACACAGTAATCTCTGATTTTTAGAATAAATCATTCCAAAATACATATGCAAATGCTGTGTGTGTGTGTGTGTGTGTGTGTGTGTGTGTGTGTATGTTTCAATGCATATTTTATATCAACTTACAGATTTAAATCCGAATTTTGATCTTTGGATAAGGTATTTGACTGTTATTTTAATACTGTATCAATTTTATACGTTTTAATCAGTTTAATGTATTTTATGGTATTTGTATTTAATGTTGTTTCCCACCTCAATCCAGAGGGAGAGGCGGGTAAGAAATAATAATAATAATAATAATAATAATAATAATAATAATAATAATAATAATAATAATACGTCCAAGAACTGCATTGCAACAAAGAGAAATGCAAAATCGGTTGGATAGCTACGTCCCAATGAGCAGATTAGGGCCCGAGTTGTGGATCAGTGCTGTATTCCAAAAGCATCTCTAACAAAGTCAAACTGGGAAGTTTTAAAATGGGAGTCAAGTGAGGAAGGGGAGAAAACAACTACAGTAGGTTCTCAGATCTATTCCTTCCTTCATCAACCTTTCCCAAGACTACTTTGGAAAACAGAGTTTGCCCAGCCAAGAAAAATGGAACTACTGCGGTATAAGCTGGGTTAATTTCTGCAGCAACAGAAGGAAAGCAGCTTCATTGGGTAAGTGAGGGTATGGAAGTTCCAAGCACAGGAAAATTGCATGATAAAAGGAATGGAGGTGGAAGTAGGGGTAAGAACAAATGTATCAGCGGCAGATGAGCTTGTGTGGAATGGTCAGAATGTCCCAAAAAGGAGGAAAAACAAGAAAATACAGCCAAGTCAAAGATACGTGGGCCACTTTCACATGTGCAGCATGACATGATGCTTGTATAAGGAGGACTTAAAGAAAGAAGCAAAAGGATCTCACAGGGGAAGAGCGTGTAAGGTAGATTGCTTGAAACACTGCAAGATTGAATGCTAATACAATTCTGAAAGTGATAGGTGACCTTTCCATTGGCCAGAGAATTAGACTGTTGAGATAGATCACTAATAAGGACTAAAACATAGGGCTTGAGGAGGGAAGTTCATGACCCAAGGCTAAGGTACCTGGGATGGTATGCATTCAGGTCTCAGAACCATCTTCAGGCACAGAAAGACTTGCACAACGTGACATAGGGCCTGTTAGTGGTAGGCAATATGAAGCCACAGGATTGGTTAAATCTACCAGAAGCCTAGTGACTCAAACGTAGGAACCTGGGCTGGCAACCACACCCTTCAGATCCGGGCTGCAGTAGTACAACTGCTCCTGCTCCCAGGCTGGTTCTAACACTCGGTTCTCAAGAATTGCTCTTTGGAATTGAGTTTGATTAGGATACTCGCTGCAAAGTACAAAAGCACTCCTTCAGCACCTGGATAGCATACCAACGATGTCATGCTGGTCACTTAAAAGCCCAAGGTCAGCCTTCATGACTCAGTAGACACAAATGGAAACTGGAAGGGACCAAAGCATCTGATATCACCTGGGAACATGAGAGTCCTGGAGAAAACTGATGAAGACTTCCTCCTTCCCTTCAGTCCTAGACTCCAAGCCTGCTCTTTTAAATGTAATCCGTTGTACAGCACTTAGCTTTTGAGATGTAGCAACAATAAGAATACGTTGTTGCTATTATTAGTGCTGTTTTGTTTGTGTTCTGTAAGCTGAAGTGGGTGTAGAAGAGTCCTCTCACCAGAGGTGGACACCTATTATGAAGGAAGGTTATTGTCCAATGAAAGCAGTGGTTACCATGACATTTATAAGATAGTAAGAATAAAATAGAACTTGAAAGTCAGAGATTAATAGGGACCAAGGATGAGATGAGGTGAAGTGGTAAATGAAGATATGGAAAATATGGAGGTATTAGCATAAAACCAAATGGATGTAGAAGGTGAACAAAAGCAAGCTCCAAGAGGGGAAATTGCAGGGCAGACAACACACACACACACACACACACACACACACACACACACACCCAGGCACATACTTCAAGAACATTGGTTAATACATTTCATATTTCAATCCTTGGTCACTATCATATTAAATCACCACCTATTATCACAGATTTTATTTCTTCAGTTCCAGCTTCAGCTATCACTCCTGTTGTTATCTCCTAGAAGAAGACAATTTCTTAAAGCTTAATACTAAAATTATTACCCCCTGGAATTTCTACACTGCATGAACCTCCATCATGATTTAGCCATTTTTTTCTGTGTTAAAATCACTATGCATTGATGGCAATAATGTTAAAAGGCGTTGTTTCTTTTTACGCACAGAACTGCAAATGTTAAACATCTTCTGAGATCTTGCTTTCAGAAAATAGTATGGATTAAAATATTTTATTTTCCTTTAAGCTATGGTTGCAATGGTCTTAAAAACAAACCCTCAAAGAATGCTATATGACACACAATGCCTCATGTGCAATCAGAAGATGCCCAGGAATACAGGCTGATTCACACCTCTAAGTATATCAATTGCACTGACATTACTCTAACACTTGATGATGTTCTGCTCAATGTGTGAACTGTGTCCACAGAAGTATTATGTTTGAGTCAGCAACATCAGCTGCTCTAAAAATTCAATATCTGGTGATTTATTCACACAAATGAATAAGTGTATGCTTGTGTAAACCAACCTGTCGTGTTACAGCTGCTGCATAATAAAAACATAAGAAGAGCCCTGCTGGATCAGGCCAAGGGTCCATCTAGTCCAGCACTCTCTTCACACAGTGGCTAACCAGCCTTAGGCCAGGGACCAACAAGGCAGGGCATGGTGCAACAGCACCCTCCCACCCCATGTTCCCCAGCAACTGGTGCACACAGGCTTACTTACTTATTGTATTGGTGTTTTTGCATGTATGGACATGAGTTCAAATTTGAGTCTCTGGAGCTTGTGGATTCAGGGGAGTAAAGTCTCATGTTCTTGATTAGGGACCAGATAAGAATTACTCCTCTATCCTCGGTCCTTTCTGGAAGGAACAAAGTCTGCTTGTTTGGAATCACAGAGAAAAGAAGAAAAAATTACCAAGAGGTTTTAAACTGTTAAAATTAAGGGTTTAAACTATTACAATTTTATCTTGGTAACTCAGATGACAGCTTACAGTGGTATAGTCTTTGTAGTTTATAATACTTTCACTGCCTACAGACTGATTTAGCAAAATACCAAATTAACCCTTCTTTAACCTTTTAAAATTAATTCCTAAACTTATGCCCTGCCTTATTCAACCCTGACAAAGAAGTATTTTACAACACACTTCTTTACATTTCTACTTAGAAATAAGCCTCATTGAGTTCAATGGGCCTTACACCTAGGGAAGTGTGCATTGGATTGCAAGCTGAGTAAACTGCTGCAGAAGAATTCAGGTTCTGAAGCCATGTTGTGCCATTTCATGTCAAGAGAGCCCACAGGGCAGACGCATGAAAGGCAATAGATCCTTGGCCTGTTGATATAGAGCTGGTTTTTCCACAGTTGTGACTGGAGAAATAAGCCACAGTGGCCTGTTTCCCTCACTGCACTTGCTGGTTGTGTTCCGGGGGATTGGTGGGGAAAATAGGCTTGTCGTGTCATGCAAACCCAGCCAGGGTGGCTTGTTGCCATGGGTAACAAGCCACCAAGAATCCTACACAGCCCATGGGTTCTGGGTGGCTTATTATTCATGGTAACAAGCCACCCTGGCTTAGTAACCACCTTACAATCCATGTTAAACAGGCCACAGTCTGCTTGCCCACCTCAGGTCTATTATTACAGCCTTGTTTATCTATTTTTGTGACAGGTTAGATAACATTCTAAACAAAATTTCTCATGGACATCTGCTCTACTAGCTATCTTGTTGGTTGCAGATAGATATCTCATATATACTAGGGTGACCAACTGTCAGGATTTCCCCGGATTTCTCCTGGTTTTTGTTCTTTCCATGGTGTCAGGGGGGATTTTCTATAATTTTCAATAATGTCCTGGAATGACACACCTTCCTCTTTAAGGCTGCCATTAGCATGGCAGGAGGGAATGACATGCTTTCTTGAGGCACGTCATTCCCCCACCCCGAGCTCCAATTGAGGTCTTAAAGGGGAAAGTGGGTCATTCGTGGACATTATAGAAAAGGCCCCAATTGGAGTGGATGGTGGCGGTGCAGAATGAAATCCTTTCCCCTCCTCCACTCCAATCAGGTTCGTTAAGGTGGCGGGGGAATAACGTACTTTATGCAGGACTCAGAAAGCTGCTTCCCCACACGCACACTAGGTGTCCTCTTTTTTGGTTTCCCAAATATGGTCACCCTAATATATACTGTTATCATGTCCAAGTTTCGCGGAAGACCATCTGTATATATTGGCATATCAGTGCACCAGATAGTGAAAAAAATGCACTTACATCTAGGGGAGGGTGAAGTCACCCAAGTCCAACTCATTGGATGCTCGCCTCACCACCACTGCCATTCATCCTTGCTTGCTCACAGCGCGGGCTTCCTTGGCAGCTTGGTGAACATCCAACAAGCGCCCAACAGCCCTCTGCCCTCGCCCAGAGCCTCCATTGTATGTGTCAATGGAGGCTTCAGAAATTACTTATCCCCCCCTTGAGTAAACTGCAGCCATAAAATCTCCATCTATGCAAGAATAAAGCTCAAAAGTTTCCTTTACTCTTGCATAAATGGGGCCTATACATCCACCATTTACACAAGGGGGAATGCTTGGCAATTGATGAGGGCGGTAAGGGACTCCTGCCCCCACCAGCTCTGAAGCCCTCGTTGGCTCTCCTTCCTTGCAAAGCTTCAGAGCTGTTGGGGGCAGGAGTCACCGTTGCCACCTCTGGTGCACTCCACATGCTTGATCTTTCCTTGAGGAAATAACAAGTGTCTGGGGTGTGGTGGAACCCGAAACCACGGGTTCCTGTGTGGTTCGCTGAGTGGTGGTCAAAGACTCTCAAGACACAATTTCTCTCTCCTTAGAAGGTTTATTACAAGCAGCGCTGCAAGGTGGCAGTCTGAGGAAACTGCCCAATAATTTCAGGAAATGTCAACATATTTATAGAGTCAGTTCCCCTTAGATACCATGGCAGAACTTTCTCACCAATCATAATACAGTTCTGAAAATGCAACAACCAATAAGAAGCCAAGCATTTAGGCATGTACAAAGTATGAGTGCTTCTCTGACTAGAAGATATCACAGTTACAGAAAAACAGCAAAACATCTCTATCTGTTATTTTCTTGGTTATCTTTCCTTGCAGACATCCTCCCCCCTCTGACTGCCGGGGTGGACAACACCTATGTTGTCACATAGTTTCAGCATCAACTTAACTCTAAAAGCAAAAGCAATTGCAGCATTAAAAACAAGGTTTAAAGGAACAGGAAGCCATGAACTTTATGAACTATAGCTAAGGATGATAGGCCATTTTCCTATACCCATGGGCATAGTAAAAGAACCAGCTAAAATTCCGTGACAGATTCCCTCCTGATGGTCGTTACTTTGCCCGTTGCCATAAAACTATTCTCTATCAAAGCTCTAATCTTCACTCTTTTGTTCTTTGCTTAATAATGCAACTGAATACTTTTTTTTTTACCTGCTCAAGTCATGGGATGCTTTTGAGACTCTTTTTTGGATTGCAATGCAAGGCAGGGCTTGTATAATAAGAAATAACACACACTCAAATTTTATTTTTACAATTCAGAGAACTATAGAGGTTAAAAACACACAAAGTAGTTGTAATGGCGTTGTCTTAATGTCTTCACTGAATGTCGCTTCGCGCATCCAGACTTCGTTGGAGGGTTATTATGCCTCGTTAACTCAGAAACTCTTGACTTGAGGTTAAAAGGACAGCTGATCTTGCTGACTGACCAGATGTCGTTCCGTGGAGGGGAGTTCCTGCTCTTCAGCCTCAACTCGCTCTCTCCACTGGACACTTGGTCGCTTAGCACATGCAGGGGGCTCTCTTGGCTTCCTCCTGGCAGCTTCGTCCTTTAACGTCTCAATCAGGTCTGAGTAACTTTCTAGTGCAACTGGATCATCTGGATCATCCGTCTGGCATCCTGGATTTAGCTTTTTCACATGGGTTGCATGTATCTAGGTGTGTGTGGTCAGCAACACAATACACTGCATCTCTTGGTTGGAAATGATGACATGGAACATCAGCTGGAAGCAATTGCTTGTTTCTCACTTTTCTTTGGAGTTGAACTAATAGTCTGTGTAAGTGTAGAACATAACAGATTATTTCCTCACTGCACTCAGTGAGGGGAAAAATGGTTTTGGCAGAGACAGTCCAATAGCTATAGGCCTCCCAAATACAATCTCATGTTGTGTGAGTCCATGTTTTCTGTTGGGGCTGTTTCTCAAGTTCATTAACACCAAAGGAATTTCACTTCAATTCTTAGTATAGTCTGAATCCACCCTTAAAGGTACGCTAAACTTGGGCACCACTTCTCTTAGTACGCATTTAATTGTGGATTTTTCTGTTGCATATTATACAGGAAAACTTTCTACCCATCTACTGAAAATGCACACAACAGTCAAACAGTATTTAAATCTTATTGCGTTAGTAAATTCAATAAAGTCAATCTGCAACATTGAAATGGACTATAAACTCAAGGGTGTGTGCAGATAGTTTAGGACTATAAAAACTTCAGGCAAGTTACACACTTTTGGCACACTCATTTAGCTTCTAGGTGTATTCTTGGGGCACACCATTGTTTAAGTATGCTAGTGTCTTAACTAAATCTCAAGATGCAATTGGTTTGTCATTATAAAATACCTATACGTTATTTTTCTCAATTTTTATTATTAGTATTATTTTCTTCTTAAGATTCTTTTCCTTAAGTTGCAAGATTCCTTTTCCCAAGTTGGAGTAGTATCCTGGGAAAAGAGTGTTCTCTTTAGTGTTGGATTTGCAAGATTGCTTCAAACAACTTTGCAACTAAGGGGCTATTTACTATAGGCCCTCCTGCGGCTGTCATAAAGCCTCTATATTTTTAGATTTGCTCAACTGCATGACAGTATGAATATTTATTGACAAACCTTTTGCTAGGTTCTGGTTAAAGCAATTAATTCTGTGGCTTGTGCACTTCGTGGCAGAGCAAAACTTTCTAATGTGGTACACACTTCCCCTTTTTTTATTTTTTTATTTTTATCAGTACTTGAGAAATTACTGCATATCTGGCTACTAGCTCTTCCCAGCTGTTTCCTTTACAAGAGCTATCAGTAAACAGAACTATATCTGGAGCCGGTAAGGCAACATCAGTTCTTGAATTACCACTTCGCAATCATTTAAGGTAGTGCACTGTTTAAGGGTAATTGCTGGTAGTATCTGCTCGTATCGAGTCAATCTCTGATTCGATAGAAATTGTGTAGATTTGGTTAACAACAAGGCTGCGACGGCATGTGGAACTCTAACCCACAAATTTCATCTTAATTTTAAATCAGCTGCTTTTTCTACAAGCAAGGTGGTACCAGCCACTGCTCGGAGCAAGGTGGAAATCCTTGTGCAGCTGCGTTTAATTGTGCAGAGTAATATACTATTCGCAAGCCCAGTGCATGAATTTTGGTTAATGAGGTTATTAAGTCTTCTCATCTCTGATTCATTTCCTTTGACCATTTTAGCGGTTCAGGGACTGAATCTTGTAGCTTGTATCAATTTGTATTATGTAGCTTGCTAATAATGAGAAATTTGGTATCATAGCTGTTTTTATTTTTAGGTCTTCTTAGTTGCAATACTGTGTCTATGCACTGTTTAGCCAAACTCCTTAAGGTAGGATTTGAGTCTGGAGCTGTTCTATTTGCAAGGTTAGCAACTTGGTTTCTAATTTTTCTTTTCCTAGTTTTCTTTCTTGGATGTCATCCCAGTATTGGGTGGTGGCTCGTAGAATTTCTTCGGGTGTGGCGTCCCGATACCCGATGACTGCAGTCTTAATTTTACCTGAAATTTCACTGATAAGCCCATTTAGAAGCAAATCAGTTATTTGCCAGGCATTTTGTGGATCGCTTGGGTCTAGATTAGAATGCTTTCTAATAGCACACTCTAGACGTGCTTGATAAGCTCTGGGGCTTTCATCTTTAAGTTGTTTTGTGTCTCGAATGGCAATCATATTTATGCGTTTGCCACAAATTTGTCGAATTGCTTGCCACAATGTTTCTCTTTCCTGTCTCATTTGCTGGAGGTCTACATCCGTCAAAGCTACTTCTCCTGGTTGTGGATTTGCTGGCCAGGCTGTAAGGGCTTGGTTATTAGGGTTTCTGGCCGCTCCTATAATTCTATCAAAATCATGTTTAGGTATGACCACTCTCAACAGATCTTCAAGATCTAACGCTGTAGCATTATATAATGTTGCCAAATTTTGAAGCTCTTCGATAAACCTCTCAGGGTCTTCTCTAAGGGCTGGCAATCTCTGTTTGAAATTCCAAATATCAGAGGAGCTCCAGGGCTGGTAAGCTCTAATTGGAGCTTGGTTTGGATCAGCAAAATTTGGATAAGTACGCACAGGGAGCAATTTACTGGGAGTGCTTCCTAGACCAGAGTCTAATGAACTTCTTATTTTCTCTATTAGAGCCCTCCTGACCTTGGCCAGGGACTCTAGTAAGGACATGTTAAAATAGGTTGCGCACAGTGGGTACTCCCTTGGGGGACCAAATATTCCCTGGAGAACCACTTTATTTGTTGATCTTTTTATTCCAATTACTTTCAGGTGCTTATTAGGGATGTGCACGGACCCCCCGCTCCGCTTCACTTGCAGATCCGCCATTTTCCGGATCGGGCCGCTCCGCCCCGCCCCCGCTCCGCCCACTTCCGCTCCGCTCCGCTCGGAGCTCCGGATCCGGATCCGGAGCTCCGTTTTCCCCCCCCATAGGCTTGCATTGAAAGCTAAAAAATTATACAACTTTTTTTCTGTTCAAGTTAGAAACCTCACGTTTGGCACCATGACACCTCATGGGGGTATACACACGCACGCCAAGTTTCAAAGCAATCCCATCATCCCCTGATTTTTGGGGAATTTTTGAAAATCGGGCACCCCATTCACACCCCTTTCCATAGCTCCGTCAATTTGCATGTTAGAAACCTCAAACTCGCCACCATGAAAGCTTATCCAGGGATACATACGCCGCACGCCGAGACTCAAGGCAGTCCCATCATCCCCTGTTTTTTGGCGGGGCTTAAACCTGCAAAATTTGGAACTTCCAAAACTCCAAGTGAGCGCAGGAAGGACTTCTCCCCTGAGTCAAAGCCACACACACACAACATCCCTGCGAGGTGGGCAGGGGAGGAGGGAGGGAAGGCAGGCAGGCATGCAGCTGGCATTTCTGGGGGCATAAGGAAGTGAGCCAAGGATAAGCCAGTAATGCATATAAAATGGAATAAATCAATAAATAAACAAAGGAGGGGTGGAATTAAAAGCAGCAGTGTTGCTGAATAAACAGCAAGAAGATTTTTTTAAAAAAGGCTATATCTGTCTTTTACCAGCAATAGGGGGACGTGCCCGGGGGAGGGGGAAGCAGCTGCCAGTTCAACTCAAGACAGCCACCAACAGCTCTGAGATTAAGAAGTAAACGCTCACTTCAACTCATAACAGGCATCGCTCCACCACTAAAAAGTGAACATTCACTTCAACTCATGATAGGCATTGCTCCACCGTTTTACTCTCTTTGGAAGGCTCTAATGGCCTTCCAGTGCAGGAGAGAGTGGGGGCACGTCCACAATGAGATGCCCTAAGGGAGCTCATCCCCTTGCACCACATCTTTTCAGTTGTTCCCCAAAGTTAGGGTGGGGAGCAGTGCTGTGTTTCTATCTCTTATTCTTGGCTTAGTATATGATTTCAGGTTGTGTTTGTGCATTTGGTGGAGCTACTGTGTTAAAAAACACGGGGAAAAGCCCGTTCAGATGAAGAAAGAGAGGTTTCCCAGAATCCCAAGTTACCTGTTTTGCCTATGCCCTCCTCCAACTTTGGGATCATCATGACCGGGAGCTGACTCTGCCCCTCAGCCCTTTGAAAAAGGTATTTTTCCCGCCGATTTTTTAAAAACTTCTAGCGCGCGACCCGTACGACGCAGAAAGTTGAGAGTAGTCTCAAAATGACCCCCATCCACGACTCTCTGTGCACAAGAATTTTCAGAACGATAGCTTAAACCCCCCCCAGTTATCCCCGATTCTTTCCCTCAATGCAATCCTATGGGCGAAAAGCCGAAAACGCCGTTTGAGCCGCGCGGTTGACCCGATTTTCAAACAAATATAGCACGCAACCCACACGACGCAGAGAGGTGAGAGTGGTCTCAAAATGACCCCCATCCACGACTCTCTGAGGACAAGAATTTCCAGAACGATAGCTTCAAAAACAACCTAGTTATGCGTGATTATTTGCCGCAATGCAATCCTATGGTGAAATGTTTTCAAGATGGCGACCGGAGCGCTCCGCCTGAACTAGGAGCTCCGAAAAATGGTCGCTTCTCTTCGCCTTGCTTCTAGGGGTCCGCGGTCCGCTCCTACTCTGCCTCTGGGTAAGGCGGAGCAGGCCAATCCGCTACTGCTTCTACGCTCCTAATCGGAGCGGATCACACCCCTAGTGCTTATATTTGTCACACAATGCTTCTTCAAGCTCATTATTTAGGTAGTTGAGCAACCTGTTCAGATGAGGGAATGTCTCCCTGATCTGGGTCTGCTCTCCTCAAATCGGGTGTACTTAGCCTTCGAGGTCCTGAGGAAGAAGGGATAGCAAATGACTCGGCTTTATCAGTTCCAGCAGCTTGGCCGCTGGCTTGAAGCCTAGCTATTTCTGGAGGTCTAACCACAACTGGTGCTGGGACAGGAGCTGGCTGCCTTAATGCTGAAATGCACGGCAGAATGTCTTCTAGAGAATCCGAAGGGGCGTCATAACAAATTCTATGTAGACCTTATGGTCCCTGCTGTCCAGGCATAATGTGAGAAGTGTCTGCAAACAGTGCTTGGTCATTCTGGGGCGGCAGCAAAGGGCTATCTGGCTGGCTGACAGTCCCAACTTCTGTTTAAGCAGATTCAAGCTATTTTTCTGACTGGCTATTACACTCTCTACTTGTAATCTTGATCTTTGATCATCCCAAAGAAACCAGTAATCCATCTGGGAGGGTTGTTTTCTTTCTAAATAATGCCTCAAGTGCGTGAGTCTTTCAGGTTCAAATGTCCCTACTACAGGCCACTGCAATGAGGGTAGATCTTTAGTAAAACATGGCCACTTGTCTTGGCACAGAGTCACTAATCTTTTTAAATTCAACCTAGATGGCATACGATCTTTGTAGATCTTACACATTTTCTTTAACGGTTTTTTTTTCTGATTCTGGGCTGCCTGTTTTTGACCTGGAGCTTCCCATTATCTCTTTTGCTCTACAGTCTGAGGTTACTTTAAAAACAACAACAGCAACTATTTCTTCTGTTCTTATCTAAGCACACGGTTTCCCACTACCACACTCAAGCACATGAAGGGCTTTCGTATGTGGCAACTTCTGGGTTTTTGGGCACAAGCACACAGGGGTTTTCACAACAGGACTGGCTTATAACAGGGTGTCTGTGCCTTTCTCACCTCCATAACGGCACTGTCCCTTTGCAAGGGAAGGCACGATAGATAAGAGTTTGATTGGCACAGCTCATAAGTGGAGGGTGGTAGGAAAGGAGGTCCACTCATTCAGGGCAACTCATTCAGACATGTCACTTTACACATAACACAGGTATGGCTTATATAGGAGTCCTGTTATTTCTCAGGCTCATAATAGGAATTGGGGTAGGAAAGAAGACAAACAAACAGACATAAATGTTCCTGTTTGGAACGTGTGTCCCTGCTGTTAACGTTTCTTTATCTCAGAGCTCTTTCAGCTGATTATTTATTTCCTTTTTTTTCTTTTTTCCTCCTTTTTTTTCTTTTATTTATTTATTTTCTTGGCCAGACTGGGTCTTCTACCCAGGCTGGGGTGCGACCCCAGACTTTCCTGGTGCCTCCTTAGAGGGCTTACCCACACCGGGTCCTTCCTGGTGCCTCCTTAGAGGGCTTACCCAAACCGGGTCCACTGTGGACCACAATAACTTTTTAGGAGCAATCTATGCTCCACCAGTTTAGCGCCAATGCGCTTTTTAGGACCCTTATCAGAGGAACTCCTGCTTGCCTAGGTCTTAGAGCAATTTTTTTTTCTTCTTAATTTATTTTTAGGTCTGACCACAAATCTTTCTAAGCTGCCTCACTCCAGGAGGTCTTATCAACGCGCGTTCCCAAAGTATGTGACTTGCTTATCAGCTTATCATTCATCCGCAGCTGGACCTGCCGTACAACGTCATAGCGGTCACGGCCCGGTGGGGCTAGCACTATGAGTGACGGGTTTTCCCAGTGCCACCATTTGCCATTCACATTCAAGCAAGTCTCACTCCCCAACCTATTTCTAGATCCCAATTTCTTTTCCTTTTTTTTCTTCTAATGAAAGAGAATGCCTTAAAACAGGTGTCACTGACTTTACATGACACTTACCGTTAGAAAACTCCAGCCACAGGGAGAGTTGACCAAGGAAAGCCCTCCTGTTGTAGGATTTTAATGTGGTTCCTAATCACCTGATCTGTGCGCACGTTGGAGGATTTCCTGTGTCAGGTCTCCATGAGCAGAGGCCCTCCAGTGTACCACTCATCCATCCTTGTCGCCAAATTGTGGTGGAACCCGAAACCACGGGTTCCTGTGTGGTTCACTGAGTGGTGGTCAAAGACTCTCAAGACACAATTTCTCTCTCTTTAGAAGGTTTATTACAAGCAGCGCTGCAAGGTGGCAGTCTGAGGAAACTGCCCAATAATTTCAGGAAATGTCAACATATTTATAGAGTCAGTTCCCCTTAGATACCATGGCAGAACTTTCTCACCAATCATAATACAGTTCTGAAAATGCAACAACCAATAAGAAGCCAAGCATTTAGGCATGTACAGAGTATGAGTGCTTCTCTGACTAGAAGATATCACAGTTACAGAAAAACAGCAAAACATCTCTATCTGTTATTTTCTTGGTTATCTTTCCTTGCAGACATCCTCCACCCTCTGACTGCCGGGGTGGACAACGCCTATGTTGTCACATAGTTTCAGCATCAACTTAACTCTAAAAGCAAAAGCAACTGTAGCATTAAAAACAAGGTTTAAAGGAACAGGAAGCCATGAACTTTATGAACTATAGCTAAGGATGATAGGCCATTTTCCTATACCCATGGGCATAGTAAAAGAACCAGCTAAAATTCCGCGACAGGGGCAAGCCAGCTGCAACTTTCCTCAAGGAAAGAACAAGGGCCTTGCTAGACCTACCTGTTAATCCGGTGGGGAGTAGGGGCGAGGCCGCGCTGCAGCTAGCGCGGGCCATCGCCCCAGTCTACACGTGACACATGACGGGGTAAGGGAAAGCCCCATCGCGTTGGCCATTTTTAAAAAAAACTTAAAGGGGCCATGTGCGCAGGAGCGCACCAACGATAAGGTAAGTTTTTTTTTTTTTAAAAAAGGGTTACCCACTCCCCCCCCGCCCCCAATTTCCCCACACACACAATCTCTGATCCCCCCCGCTCGCCCGTCCGCCCCCCCCACTGCAGAAATACCGGGCCACAAGCGGATCCAGTTATCCCGGGTCAAAGGAGGGTTTAGCCCAGGCTGACCCTGGGATCTCCTGTGTGTCATCTGGATGCACAGGGGTGAGCCCAGGTATCAGCCCGGGCTAAACCCTTTTCTAGCAACGGCCCAAGTCTCTGGGGTGCACCAGAAGTAAGAGGTCAGAAATAGGGGGGAAACATGAATCTCAGCAGCAAGTAATCCAGGAAAGGAGGGAGTTCTAAACTCCAGTGCCATCTCTGGAAATGGATTCTGAGAGTCAAAACTGAGAATCCCGGTGGCTATTTCAAGACATTTCATTTGTCACGCAAACCTGCAAGTACAGTTCCTGTAGGTATCTGCCATGGCAGACCAAAGCTATTGCCCAGATTTGAGAGTGATTTGAAACAAGAAGGTTGTGCCAGAAGTATGCACCATACCTTTCCCTTTCCCTTGTTTCTAAATCTGGATATGTTCTTCAACTCTTTTATGTATGAAATAACCTTTGAGCTTAATGCCACATGAAACAAACACTGCTTTTCAGGCTCTACAAACTCTGAAGGTCATGAATGCAGGCTACAAATCAGGAAGAATAAAAATCGCCCTACAGTAGAAGTCAAAGATAACTTAATCCTTGACAGTGAATTTCTTGAATTAAATAGAAGGCAGACAAATGACCTCTCTACTTCTTTGCACAGCTGACAAAAGCCAGGCTTTTGACCACTGTTCAGAGCACTCTGACTTCTGGAGACTGAAGTAACATGTCCTATGAAAAGAAGAATAAAACTATTCTTAGTTAACGTTTCTGGAGAGTTGAGGAGTACTCTAAGCAGTTGACTAACATATAGGACTGTCTTTCTCTGTCTTTCTCTGTAGTTATGCAATCCACGTGTTCAGATTTAAATGACTTTCCCAATGAATTTATGTTTGTACAAGTGTTTTGCAATAAAGCTATAAGCAAAAAACCCATGCACGCTAATACGTGATTACACTGCCGTAAGACTGGGGGACCCAAGAAGTAGTGCATCATGGCCTTTAATTAAGGAGAAAAATGGTAATAGTGGAGGAACAAGTGGGACCCACAACAAATTTTACAGTGTATCTTCACCTCCTAACAGGAGTGTTCCTGTAGGGGTTGGTAAGCTGGAGAGCGTTCGCCCCACAAGCAGTCGTGCTGGCCCCTGCGCACCCCTACTGAGCACTCACGAGATTCATGAGCACTTGGCAGCCTGGCTTCAGCCCTTTCCCCGACTGTGTTAATGGTGGCTGCCATTACTGTAGTGGGGGAAATTGTCCACTTTCTGGAGGCTCCAGAAAGTATGCTTCTTCCCCTGGGGCTGATGGTGGCATTAAAGGCCCCTTTAACGCAAGTGTTAATAGGGGCTTTAAGACCCCCATCGGCTGGGGTAGAGAGGGAGAAACATGTGATTCCCCCAAGGCTGCGGAAATTGAGTATTTTCTCCTGCTGTGTTAATGGCTGCTGCCATTAAAGCAACGGGAGGGAAGGGCACAAACTGGAAGCCATGGCAGATGTGTGACCGAGTGCCATGGGTTCATCCCAGCACTGGGTGCATCCACCTCACCCTGCTACATTCCTTTGTTCTGGTCCTGGTTTCCAGCTAGTCAGCTGTGCCCTTTTCCAAGGTACTCCATTACACATAGACACACACACACACACACACACACACACACACACACACACACACACACACGAGATACAGTTTTCCATTTGTCCTTTCCAAATGACACACTACATTCTGTGAGCTGCTTTTTGGAGGGAGTGCCTCTTTTTCTTTTTTCTTTTTTCTTTTTTTAAAAAATGAATTGTACTTTTGCAAATTTCAGCATTCTCCCAAGCATGCTGTCATCTCTCTCATATTTCTTAATGGCTCTGTTTTCATTCTGATCCTGTTGGCACCTCCCCAACTGAGTTCGCTAATAGAAAGAGTGGTGCCAATTCAGTGCAACCACATGACGTTTAAATACGCAGTAGGATTTTCCGAGGAAATACCTAGATCAATGCATGTTTAGTAGATCTCAAAACAGAATTCCTCCTGTAGATCACACAAAAGCCTAAGGCAGATTGCACATAGCCGTTGTCGAGCAACCATTGGACAAGTTTCTCAAACATATCCAGGTTGTAGGAGGGAAAGGAAAGAAAGAATTCAGGTAACCCAAATGCCTAGAACAATGCCCATAGTGTGATAGGGAGACCTTTCCAACACCTGGGGAAAGGTGTATTGCTCTTGATTCTATAACAATTTCAGTGATTACTTTCTCCTTATTCTGAGGCATGTTGACAAACAAAGGGGAGAAATGGTCTGGAATGAAACAAAGATTATTCGCTAAATTTCTCTATCAGAGAACAAAAGCAGAAAGGTGAACCCACACCTTGCAGAAGACAGCTGTAACTTTTCCATCAACTTCAAAAGACCAAGAGTTTCCCTGTATTGTAAATTTTCTGCATTGTAGATCCTGCCCAAGTAAATTTTCTCAGCCTTAGATATTTGATGTTCTTAGCAGTGACAAGCAATATTAGCAGAGTTGCTACTCTTTTGTGTCCTGGAGATCAAAGGAGAATGTTTTAACCATTGGAATCTACGTAGAAAGAGAGCTCTTGCAGGTTTCGCAAGCTGAAGAAAGCAGTGAAACAATTTGGGCTGACAAGTCAGTAGAGTCATGATGGGATGCAGCTCTATGCCTTCTTTTCATCAGGCCCAGATAGTGTAACATCTCTGCTCTATCAGGACATTACTAAAATAAATACATAGATAAGAGCAAGTAGGTGGAGGCTTAATTAGGTCAAGATGGTGGTGATATTCTCACATTAGGAAAGGATGGCAAAATGCTCCCTTTGTCTCTCTTGCTTCAAAAGACATGTGTTGTGGACTGCTTTCAGATCTTCCGTACCACCTGGGAACAGAGTGCATTGAAAGCATCATCTAATCATTTGGCTAGATATGGTGGCACTGTCTTTTCAGACATGAAACTGGTACACAAGAAGGGGTTTAGGACCCTGTTTCAAATATTTATTTTTCAATGATCTCCAAATTCCAATGAAGTTGTACCCACTTCTCCCAAGTTAATTTTGTCAAACTTTGCTAAAATTGAATGACATGGTGGCAAAGACTCAGCAGGCCACCCTTTTAACCCACCTAATGTTTAAACACTTTGGCCATAGCTAGACCTAAGGATTATCCCTGGATCATCCAGGGGTCAAACCTGTTCATCTAGGTGACACACAGGGGATCCAGTGCTCAGGCAGGGGCGAACCCTGGATGATCCCAGGATAAACCTTAGGTCTAGCTGCAGCCTATGGTACAATCCACTATGAATGTTGGCTGAGTATGCCAATTTTAACTGCAGATACTTCTGTTGCCAGTCTGCTGTAGTATCCGTACTTATCAATATGATTTCATGGTTGCAGTTCTAATGTGATATTGTTTCTAAGCCATATTAGCTCTCCCTTCATAATATGTTTTTCAACATCCTTCAGTGGGAGAGAGATTTTCTCAATCTATGGAGCAAATCTGTCTCAAAAGTCAAAAGGCAGGCAGAGGTCAGAAGCACAGGCAGACAGTCCAAAACAAGCTCAATCCAAGAAATGGGGGCTTAGCAGGAATCCAGGGGTCAGCAGCATGAGAGATCAGTCCATGGAGAGCCAAAGTCAAGGAAGCAGGTTTCAAGGTACTGAGAGCTAAAATAAGGTGTTGTTCCAGCAAGCAGCAGATCTCAACTGAGACCTTATAAGCTGGAGCTTTCTGAGACACGCCTCTGCACTACTGCTTTAAAGTGCTTTAAAGCACTTTATAACAGTTTTGACAACTGTTGGGGCCCAGGACACACTGCATATACAGTTTTCAAAACGTTTCAAAGTGCTTAAAGCGTTTTAAAAGCACTAGTGTAGATCTGTAGTTAGGAATGTCAGAGAAATCCTCAATGGACTGAAATGTCATCAGAGTTCGATGAAACTGGCCCATGGAATCCACTGCAGACCAGCTTTTCCAAGTCACACAGATTCTGCTGAGTTGTGAACTTTTTTTAACTTTCTAGAATTGTACACAAATTTGGTCATACAAAAATACCAAAGTTGGTGTAAAGTACACACACACACACACACACAAACTTTTTAAAACCATCAACAAAGTTTTATACATCTCTGATCTATCTTCATCCTCTGCTATGTAGCAATTATGTATGTGCCTCTGTGTGTGCATGTGTGTGCACTCTGCTCACTATTATTATGATGAGCTAACAAAAAAATACAAAATATTGTGTACCAGTGAATGTTCTGTCAATTGTGGGGCAGAATCCAGATCTGTCAGTGAGTGGACGACAGAGTGGATGACATCTGACCATACGCAAAACACAGACAGACCAGATTAAACACAATCCTCACATCACTAGCTGCAGTATATCAGGAGCTTCTCAAAGAGGGTCTCCTCATGAGGAGGGCTTTTCTCATTATGAGTCCTTTACTTATGAGGAGCCTTCCTATGCAAATAGGCTTGTGTTTGCAACATGCTTGTGTTTCTACCAGTTGTTCATTAAGCATCATTGGTGATTTGTTTTCCAACTATGTATATACAGTATATGTGTAGCAGTAGTAATTAGATAAACTGAGATTATTTCAAAGCCACAACAGTTTTGTTGTACAGGGTTCTAGTCTATATAAATGCTCGTTATTTGTTAGTTGTGCAGTCCACTGGATACATATTGTGATTTGAAATTGAGACCTCTGTTGAAGAGCCATCTTCATCACAAACTCTTTGTGTGTGTGTTTTTGACACTAGGGCCAGATCTACACAAAGCAGGATATAACACTATGGAAGTGTTTTGAAAACGGTACATGGAATGTGTCTTGAGCCCCTACAGTTGTCAATGCACTTCAAAACCATTATAAAGCAGTAGTGTAGATCCTGCCTACATCAGTTCCCCATCTATAAAATGAGGATTATGATGACCTACCTCAAAGGATGAACACAATAAAGACTGTGGCCATAGCTAGACCTAAGGTTTATCCCTGGATCGTCCAGGGGTCAAACCTGTTCATCTAGGTAACACACAGGGCATCCAGTGCTCAGGCAGGGGCGAACCCTGGATGATCCCAGGATAAACCTTACGTCTAGCTGTGGCCTCTAATGCACTTTGCAAATTAAAAGAGTTATATAAATGATAAACCAAAATAGTAAGTGCTCACCCAGACCTTCTCAAACAGCGTTTGCATTGTTTGATCACAACATTCAAATGAACAGACTCTGTCCTATACAATTTCAGCATTTTTTTCTAAACATAGTTGTAATTAATTAATCCAGAGTGAAAAACAACCTTTTGCTCAAATAAAAATTAACTTATATTATTTAACTTATTAACTTATATTTCAGATGGCTCAGTCACATATTCACAAAACTGCCAGCCATCTGTCATGAGTGTTCTTAGGTTCTCAGTAGGAAGGACATGACAAGAGTTGCTGCCACCAGCAGAGATGTGATCTGTCACAATTGGGTCACATCCAACTAACCCATTTACACATTCAAGCATATGGAGTTGTTACTCAACCTACTGGAGTAGTGCCATGTCTACATACTGTATCAGGTTGCACCCCCAACTTACTGATTCAGTAGCGTGTCAGAAGTGCTCTGCCGGATCAGATCAAAATTCTATATTGTCCAGTTTTGTTTCCAACATGGAAAGATGTTACATGGTTTACATATTGTTTATAGGTTTGAACATTAGTAGATCTTGTCCAAGACTTGGGGCAAGAGGCGAGAATAAAGCCTTTAAAGAAACTCATTCCCACCCAATTCAAGGGACAAGGAAGGATTTTTAACGCTAGTTTTGACTAGCTATTGGGATAGCACGTTTGTGCCTTCTCTGGGGTGTTCCTTCTCCCAGGAGGGTCCTCTGTGTTGGTTATCTGGTTCAATTCAGCTGTTTGGCTACTGAATTGTTTGTTTTCTCTTTTACATTCCATCTTTAGCAGAAGGACTAGTGTGTGCATGTCAAAAATGCAACCAAGAGGGAGAGAGATTGGAGTTGTGCCCGAGATAGGCATTGTAGGACACTCATAATGCTGGAAAAGGTCACAAGTAGGATTGCTGTCTAAAGGTGCAATCCTATGCTTGTTTAGACAGGGGGGAAATCCCTATAATTTCCAGCACCTCCCAGCCAGCCATGGGGGACCTTCCTTAGACTTGCCTATCCTATTTGGGGAATACATGGAGTTCATTTGGTGTACTTCAGTGTGGTGTAGTGGCTAAAGTGTTGGACTGGAAGTTGGGAGATCCAGGTTCTAGTCCCCACTCAGCCATGGAAACTCACTGGGTGACTTTGGGCCAGTCACATGCTCTCAGCCCAACCTACCTCACAGGGTTGTTGTTATGAAGATAAAATAGAGAGGAGGAGGGTTATGTATGCCATCTTGGGTTCTTTGGATTAAAAAACGTGAGAATTATTATTATTATTATTATTATTATTATTATTATTATTATTATTATTATTATTCAGATGTGACCTTATTTGTGTTGGGGACATCTAAGCTGGTTTGCCATCTTGTTTCCCTTGGGCATCCATGTGGAAAGAGTTAGAGTTGATCAGAGCCAGCCCAAGACATTTTGCTGCCCAAGGTGAAGGACAAGATGGCAACTGTGCATTCCACCTACAGAAGCTGACTACACTGACAGTTAAATTACTAAAAAAAAAACACCAGATGACGGGACAGGGTGCTCCATCTCACCTGAGGGACTGCAGGGCAGGAGCTGTTGGGTGTAAGTCATGCCCCTTGAAATAAAGTTGTAGACTACATAATCATATTTTATACTGCCCACCTCTTTAGTCCCTCCCTCTGCAAAACTATCACATAGCCCCATAATTTTTTAATTCTGGGATTGGTTTATATTTTATCCCAATCACCAGTTGTTACAGGCAACATCAATCCAATATCATAGTCAACATTAATGGCGCTTTCTAATACATATATGACAATTATTCAACCACTCATTTTTTTATAAGGATACCATTGTTTTTATGCTTCTTATATTTTTAATCTTTGTATATTTGTTTTTAATGCTGTTTTTAACTTTTGTAAACTGCCCAGAGAGCTTCGGCTATGGGACAGTATATAACTGCAATAAATAAATAAATTTGCCCTGGTTGCCAAACACTTTCAAAGGAACCACTGGTAGACTAAGTTATTTATTTATTATTTATTATTTATTTATTACATTTATATACCACCCCACAGCCGAAGCTCTCTGGGTGGTTCACAAAAGCCAAAAACAGTAAACATCAAAAGTATACAAAATTTAAAAACCATCAGAGACATAAAAACAACAGTATAAAAACAGCAGCATCCATTTAAAACAACAATTCTGGGGTC
This sequence comes from Elgaria multicarinata webbii, assembly GCF_023053635.1. Taxonomy (NCBI): domain Eukaryota; kingdom Metazoa; phylum Chordata; class Lepidosauria; order Squamata; family Anguidae; genus Elgaria; species Elgaria multicarinata. The sequence continues at coordinate 28,370,624 of NC_086171.1, read as the reverse complement.
CATTAAAAAAACAAACTTAGCGTTCAATGCCATTCAGTGCCTGGGAGAAGAGGAAAGTCTTGACCTGGTGCCTGAAAGGTAACAATCTTGGCACCAGGCAAGCCTCATCAGGGAGATCATTCCACAGTCGGGGGGCCACCACCGAAAAGGCCCTCTCCCTTGTTGCCATCCTCCGAGCTTCCCTCGGAGTAGGCACTCGGAGGAGGACCTTAGATGTTGAGCGCAGTGTACGGGTAGGTTCATGTCAGGAGAAGTGTTCCATCAGGTACTGCGGTCCCAAGCCATAAGCCTAAGTTACTTCTTAGTGAGAATAAAAGTGCAAAAATCCATTTTATGGCATTATGCCTGGAAGTGAGAATAGCCATCAGCTGTTCTACGCATTCAATTGAGACATACTTACCTTGAACATTCAGGATGTTTTGGAGACATCTTGGATTAATGGTGCTTATAGATATCATTCCACAGCTATATGGAAAGGAAAAGATTTTATTTTCAGCACAGGTACAAAGAGAAGTTGAAAACATGACAGTTCCGACACAGAAAGGTGGACATTTTTATTCTTTGGTCTCCCTTTTGCTTAATTGGTTTTATTTTTCCTGAGATGCATCAAACAACTGAGACTTTTGATCAATTGAACATCCATCATCACTTCTAAGAGCTTTATAAAACCACAGATCTGAATATTTCTTTGATAGACATATTTTTGAATTGAGAAACAGTTCTGCACTAAGATATTTTCATCAAAAATGTAAAACCTTATAAAAAATTCAAATGTTTTGGTGCAGTAGAGGCCCTCAACTGGAATAATGTCATCCCATGTATATACAGTGTAGTTTTATTTCTAGGTGAGTTTTCTTCTCTTTTCCAGTGATACAGATTTCAAAGGTTCTAACTTCTAGTTCTCACAAGAAGCTACAGTAATAATTATTCTGATCTGTCATCACCTTGCCAGATCATGATATTTCAGGTTTCTTGTTTTGAGTAAATTTAATTCCTTATCTTTGCAGCTTCATAAAACAGAAACCCATTTTGAACAATAAAGCATAAATAATGTATTTCTATTTTTGAATGTGTTCTTGGATATGACTGCAATTTATGAGAAAAGCAACTATAATTATGAATGCAAATGATTTCACAGTTATTGCAACAGATTTTGTTTATATATGTTAAACTGTCTTGAAAAATAGCCTGCTTTCACAAGAAAAGCCTAGGCACCCATTTCTTGAGAGAGAGATAACAGAGTAACAACTACGGAAACTAGGACAATTGCTATAGTGTGAATCAAAATGTGTCAGTTAGGGACTTTTATACTGATGTATCTCAGACATTAAACAGTGCAACTCACAGAAACGTTGATTATTTCAGGGGCCGTAGCGCTCTAAAATAACACAATAATAATAATAATAATAATAATAATAATAATAATAATAATAATTTCTTACCCACCTTTCCGTTTGGATACTAACCTGCTATATGCAGAGCTGCAGATTATTTACAATATTTATATACCGCTCCATATCTAAAATAGATACCGAAGTGATGCACACTGGAATAAAACACTAAAAAGAAAGAAGACCAAAATCAGCAAATTAAAATAGTTCAATTTAAAACAAAAGGACTAATAAAAATAGATTGTCTCGAAATAAGAAAATAACCTACAACCTGAATGGCAAGAAAGACTGTGGACATTGCCCATAAAGACTGTAACCCTCTCCCAAAAATTCTTTATCTATAATGTTCTGGCAGTGCTATACACGAATTTTTAAAAGTAATCACCATTGAGTTCCAGGTGGTTTATCCAGGAAGTTTGTATCGGATTGTAGCCAAAATGGCTTGGATCCAGTGTACTTCAGGGAATGCTTTCTACCCTTTAATCCCCCGCTACATATGAAATATGGATTTACTATATATGAATTCCAACCTTATCTCCTTTTTTGATAAAGTTACTAGTTTGATTGGTCATGAGAATGCTATAAACATAGTATATCATAGTATATCTTGATTTCAGCAAAGCATTTGACATAGTTTTCCACAATATGCGAGTTGATAAGATGGTACCACATGGATTGGATAATGCTACAATTAGGGGGATCCACAACTGTACTCAACTAGTGTTAATTAGGGTCAGCATTGTCCTGAAGGGAGGGTTCAAATGGGATTCCACGGAGCTCTGTCCTAGGTCCTATGCTGTTCAATACTTCAATAAATGGCATGGATTATGGGTATACAAGGGTTGTTTGTAAGATTTGCAGATGACAAAAAGCTAGGATTAAGGTGACCATATGAAAAGGAGGACAGGGCTCCTGTATCTTTAACATAAAACTGGATTAAGAACACAATATACATCATTAAAACATCCTAAAAACATTCTAAAAACATCCTAAAATCCCCCTGGATAGGCCTGCCAGAAGAGATCAGTCTTGATAGCTTTCTTGAATGCTAAAAGACTGTCAAGTTGCTGAGTCTCCTCCGGCAGGCCATTCCACAGTCTGGGAGCAGCAGAAGAGAAGGTCCTCTGGGTAATACCCATCAACCTAACTTTGACTGACTGAAGTAGATTCTTCCCAGAGGACCTGATTGTGCATGGCATATTGTATGGGAGAAGGCAATCCTGCAGGTAGCCTGGATCCAAACCATGTAGGGTTTTAAAGGTGACAACCAACACTTTATACTTTGCCCAGAAAATAATTGGCAGCCAGGAAACACATAGGCTTGGAAGCACATAGGCCAGGGGATGGAGAACCTCTTCCAGGCTGAGGACCACATTCAATTTTGGGGAAAGTCCTGTGGGCCATATTCCAGTGGTGGGTGTGGCCAAGGGCAAAAGCAAAAGAGATGGGGCCAAAGATACAAAAATAAAATACCAGCATATTGTAGCCTAAAGCTCTTACTGCCAGTAACTAAGTCTTAGGAGAGGCATTAGAAATTGGGGGGAAATTGCACCAAAGCTGGGAACCCACCATATAATTGGTGGTTGGGGAAAAGGCGATGAGGCCAGAGGAAGGAAGCATGGCTTTGTGGAGAACCCCAGGAGGACTGGATTTCACCCCCTGGCCTAATTTGACCCCCCCACCCTTAATGTAGGTCCTATTGGTAAGACCCCATCAAAGCATGGAGTTTAGGAGTGGGACTAACAGGCAAAATCTGACTTCTTCTTCCATGTGTTGGTTCCACGTGTATTCATCCTGTAAATACAGTTACTATGTGGGACAGGGGTATAACTACCCTATGGGATATTTATTGCCCTACCAAGATGACACAAAGATTTAAAGAAAATACAAAATCTCCGCCCACCACCACCAAATCAACAAATCCACTTCTATAAATACATGTAAAGCAACCCATATATTTGCTATTATTTCTTGGCAATGTTTCAAATACATTTTTCCCCTTAAAGAGAAGTTGATTACAGCTGACAGGGCTCTCATTTTGGGGTCAGCAGGGCAATAGGTTAATATCATGGCTAAAGAACCTTCACTCAGGAGCATAGCTGCCCCATATTAGAATGTAGTAGTTGACAATAACAACAGTAAGATGCAATGGTATGATTATTCTTTTGGCCACCAGGGAAAGATTAATACATCCCCATGCATCTTTTACATATAGAACATATGCCATTCTTTACAGGTACAATTCAGATTGAATAAAGTTGTTGGTGCTATATGATACTGCTAGTAGTGACTTTTCTTCTACACTTTAATTAAAACGAAACTAAATAACTCTTTCATAAGATACATTCTCTCTGTGTGTATTACTCACTATATTTTGCATACGGCTATTACAGCAAAAGAAGTAATTTAACCTATATTCTTGCTTCCACGACATAGTTTAAGAATGTCTGGTTTTACACTTTCTTTTGATTTCAAAAAAATGGTTTCAATCTGAATATTTAAGGGATGGAAGCCTAGTTAATTATAGGCACTTAACAAATAATACATATTCTAAAAATATTACTGCATACAAATAAAGAGTTCATCTTGCACTGGCCCTAGTAAAAGTGTACATCAGTAATATTGTTCATACTTCAGTAAACAACATTTCTATTGCTGATATTCCTTTCATCCTCTATAAACATGTTATCTATACCATAAGTGGTGCCATTAACATTATTCATCTTTCACATCATGCAAGATTTGGGGATGTGGATGAAGATTTCTTTATGTTTGTACATTATTTCTGTTTTTAATGACAGCAAAGCTTAAGAAATGTACTTTGCTTCTATTTCTGGGAACTTAAGGAGTCCTTCTTGCCCACATTAGAAAGTTTGCATATGCAAATCCAGGACAACATTTTCCATTGCAACTTGCTTACATGTCTGAAGAATCTTTTTACTGGGTATGAGAATTGATATGAAGGTAGGGCTTCTTTTGAAGAACCTTCCAGCCTCCTTCCATCTCAAAACCCTGGCAAATGTTAAATTCATTACAAAATACGTCAAGGTCAAGATTTTGGCTCAGCTCTGTTTTTAGCAGAGCCATCGAGTTGGATTTAAAATTATTCATGATACACTCCATGGCTGACTAGTCTGACTGAGGCACCATGAAGTACTGAATGCAGCACTCATGGTGTAGTTTTACCAATGGTAAACAGAGTGTTACTGTTACTTCCCAGGTCTTGGAAATGATGGATTTGGATCCAGACTTAGTCATGTATACCTATTAAAAGCAATGAGACTTAAGTTAGTCATGACTAATCTATCACCCACTGATTTCAATGGGTCTACTAATTATGACTAGCTCTGAATCCAAACGATTATCACCATATTCTTATACATAGGCATGCACAAGGGGTGTGCCGGGTGTGCCCAGGGATATCCTAATGTCTCAAGCAATGTGCCAAATTGAGGGGGCCTTGGAGTGGGAATCCATAGGGAGATCCAGATGGAGTGGGAACTGTCCTCCCAGTGCCCTCTGGCTGCTCCACTGCTGTGCAAAGACCTGCTGTCCTGGCAGAGGAGCAAAAAGAAATCACTCTGCTGGGAGCCTCTCTGCCAGGAGCCACATTTCAAAGAGCCCAGGAGAAAGGCCCCTGAAGCCTCATAAGACCCTCCTCTGGCCAGTGACAACACAAAGCCCACCAATGCTGGGGCTTGAGAAGCATCTCCTCATTCCCCCCACCCCTTACCTGCAATGGCCCTCCCATGGTCAGGCAAGCCAAATGCAGAGTAGGGCATCAGTGTCTAAAGTGTTTTATAAATAAATGAATAAAAATAATGTCCTTTTAATCAATGTTCACCAGAAAGAAAGAAAGAAAGAAAGAAAGAAAGAAAGAAAGAAAGAAAGAAAGAAAGAAAATTTCCTGGGTGCACACCCTAATGAAATGTGCTGTGCACGCTTATGTTCTTATAGTTTATTGTATTTCGTGTGACTCAATCCTTTCCCTATCCCCCATCATCATGCTACAATAGTTTCTGCCTAAACTAAAGCAAACTACCCTGGGTTGCTTGGAAGCAAATGAACAAAAACAAATTTGAGCCAGCACTGCTATATCAAATCCCCCAGTTACATTGGGTTTTTTTATTATTATTTTCTCGTTTGCACATTGTATACAAGCTTTAAAAACCTGAGATTTATTTTTCTTTTGACAGAATTTGATCCAAAGGGAGGGCAGCAAGTAATTGAATGTTTACGTGATCCTTGAAGAGCTAGCCAAGATGGCAGTCTCAAGAACAATGTGCCAGTGGCAGGGATTCTACAGCTCTCTCCGGGATACACAAACAACAGTTAATAATTAGAACTGGAAAGGGATCCTGGAATGTTAGGCAGCATATGACTCTCTGGTTTCGGGCATGAAAAGAAGGAAGCATTATATTTATAAATCTTTAGATGATTAAAAAAAACTCAGCAATGTAAAGCCAAGAGAGCAGTTGAAATATAAAAGCCATCATCACAGGGTACATTTAGAGAAACACTGGAGGGTTTCCCCCCCACAGCAAATAAGATGTTCACTGGCCAAGGATATGTAGCTTTTGTCAAGGCTGTCCAGATGGCCCCTGTGAATAAAACAGAGCACACAGCAGTGATATCCTTATTGGACAGATAACTTACAAATTTGGAATGAGTCTCTTGAAGAGAACCTTCATTAAGCTAATAATGTATCTGGTTACATGGTAAACAGAAGCCAAGGGGCTGGTAACACTTTCACAAAAGGAGTAAGTTTTAGCTGCTATGGCAACCTGGACGATCCTGATGAAATCAGTTCTTAATTATCCAGACATCATGAATCCATGGATGCAAATTACTTGTCAGAGTGGGGAAATATATATATATGTTTAGAAAATTATGTGCAAAGAAGTGCATTCCTACTCTAGTCCTATATATTTCTTTTATTTCTTATTTTTTCCCATTTTTATTGTGAATATCAACAGAACAGAAAATACGTCATGAAAAAGACAAGAGAAAGAACATTACATATATAGCAATATCATAATTTTTCTATCGTATGTACCATTCATTAAAAGAGGGGAGTTATACATAGGTTTCAAGAAAAGCAGACCAAGTATCAATGTATTTATCCACTCACAAGTTGCACCTACAGTATATCTGTTCAAAAGTTGATAGTGTTATTAGGTCCTGAATCCATTGCAATTTGGGAGGTGAACATTTGTCCTTCCAACATGATAATATAAGTCTTTTGGCTATCATAAGAGCTCTGGAGATCATCTGTATTGACCATGTGTTAACTTCCAAGAAGCTGGTAGGTAATTTAGAAGGACATGCACATTGTTCCATATTATTTCAGCACAAAGTTTATCCTTATTATAACCTCCTCCTAAAAGGGGGTAATTACGGGGCATTGCCAAAACATATGAGTTAAAGAAACATTAGATGCATTACATCTCCAACAGTTGTGCAAATTAGAAAGACCCTTGTTGAAAAGGTGTTGTGGAGTCCAATAGACCCAAAACAAAAAACAAAAATGCTGAATAAAATGTAGCCTAAGGTCCATAGATGCTTCAGATACAGATGCTAGGGCACAACAGTCCATTGATTAAGCAAAATAGGACACTCCAATTTGTTATTCCAATCCTATCTTAAACTTTGGGTATCATATTTATTTACTGCTCCTAAAGACATATAGTGGATTGACATGTCAGTTCAGCCGTTATAAGTGTTTCTAACAGTGCTGGAGGCTCTGTAAAAGCAGCTGGACCAAACCTAGATTCCAGCAGGTGTTGAAATTGCAGGTATCGCCATTGAGCCATAGTAGGTAAGTTATATTTAACACACAAGTCTGAAAAGGACAAAAACTCATCGTCTGGGACTATTAGTTGATCCAAAGTAAAAAAAAATCATCTTATCTGTCCATGTCCTCCTCAAAAACACTTTCTTTCCAACTCTTAAATCTAGGTTTCCCCATAAAGTCAATTTTGCATGAGAGAATGGATCAAGCTTTAATTGACGTGATATTATACACCACACCTCTCTAGCAGCTAAAATTGTAGGTGGGGGTGTTCTTAGTATTGTATAATGAGAGCCAACTACTATCCATTTGGGACGAGGTTTTAACCACAGGGCTTCCAGAACTGACCATTGTGGCAGTTCTGAGGGAACAGGAGAAGACCAAAACTTACTACAAGCCAATAGATAGGCCTGATAGTACAAAGCAAGATATGAAAAATGAAACCCACCTTCTTTAATTGAAAGCTGTATCTGTTTCAAAGCTATTCGAGGTGGGGAGGAACCCCAGAAGAATTTATGAAACAAAGCATTAAGTTGTTGAAAATATTTGCCATGTATAAGTAAAGGAATCCCACATTCCTTTACTTATACATTGTTGACTTTACCCCACAAACTCAACTTTAACAATGCCCATCTATCTATATCTTGTGTGATCTCACTAATCAGTTTAAGTTTATTTTGATCAGTTGAGATATATCTCTTGGAATAAGTATTCCCAGATAGGTAATAAAATCAGGACACCATCAAAATTGGCTGTTCGCCAACACACTAGGAAATGTACTATCTCCAATTGGCATCAATTCAGACTTTGACCAATTAATTGAGTAACCAGAAAGATCAACAAAGGTATTAATCAGTTCCATCAAAACTGGAATGGATGCCTGGAGTTTAGAAATAAACAATAAAAGATCGTCAGCTTAAAGAATAATGTTAAACTCTAAGTCAGCATGCACAAACCTGTGAATACTACTATTCTGTCTAATTGCACAATCCAGGGGTTCCAAACATAGATCAAATATCAATGGGGAAAGAGGACATCCTTGCCTAGTACCTCACCCAAGCATGAACAAAGCCAACAAACAACCATTTGTTATAACTCTTGCTATTGGAGTTAAATATAAAATTCTAGCCCACTTCAAAAATTCTTTGGCTGAGAGTTCAAAGTTGTTTTTAAATGGATGTTGTCTTTGTATGTTGTCTGTTTTTATGGTTTTAAATTTTGTATATTGATTTTTAATGTTTACTCTGTACAGCACCATGTACACTGATGGTGCTATATAAATAAATAATAAAAAATAACCACCCAGAGAGCTTCAGCTATGGGGCAGTATAGAAATGTAATACATTAATTTAATTTAATGTGAAATTGGTATGGACTCAGAATAGACCATTCCTTCTATCCCTACCTTTAAACTCTAGGCCTAAGACACCAAGAGATTTAAAGGTCAAAACCAGCATCTTGAATTGGGCCTGCAAATGGACTGGGAGCCAATGCAGTTGCCATAACATAGGCTTTCTCTATTCTCCATTTGCCACAATCCTCTCTTCCACTCTGAAATAAGAATTGAAGCTTTTTTTTCTTTATAAAAAATGGGAAAGCAAGATATAAGATTATATAAAAGACAGAGGGAGCAGATGTTCTCTCACTCATTCACTTTCTCTCAAAACACTACACCTTATGGTCATGCAATGAAATTGATTGCAAATTGAGAACAAGCAAAGGGAAACCCTTCAAAGAATATGATTTACTCATAGACGTCATTGGCATGTGACTTGCAAAAAGACACTATTAAATGACTCATAAAAAGGATATTGTGTGTATAGATTCATTCTCAATTCATTTTCGTAGCTCGAAAAAGTAACTATATTAACATCTGAATGCATCCACCTAGAATTACATATAACAGAAGAGATAGTTGCAACAATGGACTGGATGAGGGCTAATAAACTTAAACTCAATTCAGACAAGACTGAGATGCTGCTGGTGGGTGGTTCTTCTGGCCGGATTGTGGGGGGTGTTCAACCTGTTCTGGATGGGGTTGCACTCCCTCTGAAGGAGCAGGTTCATAGCTTGGGGGTTCTCCTAGAACCATCTCTGTCACTTAACATGGTCTTGAAAGTTCATTGGTAGCCCGTGCAGTAGGTGTCAAAAAAAGATTTTCTTGCTGCCAATACTACTACCTCATAGTCCTGAAATTGGCTCTACAGTATGTTTAGTTACACTGCCCACATTTTTTACCATTTGTGCTCCAATTCTCTCCCTATTTGTTTCATACTCGTCTGTTATGCCACAAATCGAGGAAATGGGTTGTCTGAACATAGGAAGAAGACACTGGGGTCCAAACCTTTCTATAGGTCAGCCAGCTATTCACTCTGTAACCTTGAAAGAACAATTCTTGCAAGTACTGCTCAGTGCCTCTACTTATTCCAGAATCTTTTTGGTTCCTATAGGTTCTCTGGAGTGGATCAATCCAGTGGGTCGGTCTCTCTCTCTCTCTCTCTCTCTCTCTCTCTCTCTCTCTCTCTCTCTCTCTCTCTCACACACACACACACACACACACACACACACTTTTTTTTTAAAAAAAAAACACCTGTGGCCAGTTCTGAGCATTCTATGAATGAGTTTATCCATTCAGTCTGAAATGTGGAAGTCTACCACTGCAAATGTACTCTAGTTAATAAATAACACAAACAAGCATTAAGCTGAAAAGCCATTTAACATCAGCTGTAATAAGTGACAGACAAAATTATGATGGAGAACACCTATTGAAGAAGATGAAATATGATTCAGAGAAAGGGGAGCTGATCTGTAATGAATACAGCACAACCACTTGTTTACAATGATTGCTGTGTTCAGGCTGAAGGGGATGCATTAAAACATGCCGAATCATGATGATAGCTTTCATTTTCCTAATAAGGTTGCATCCCTTTTGGCATTATTATGTAAATTGTAAAATGTACGGAACTAGAGTTATAATATTCAATAAAGGCACAATGTAAGTATATAGATGTACAATGACAGGTAGATTAAATGTCTGGCATATTAATTTCCTTGTCAAAGTCAAACTTAAAGCAAACATTCCTTTACTTCTTATATTCTATTTTTTAACTTCTTGTTATATTTTGTTTCTGTATCTTCAAAGAAAGCTCTACACAGCTGCTTCTTTGTTTTGTAACTCTTGCCTCATTGAAACACAAACACCGATATTTAATTTCCTTAGCAAGCAGAATAGAAGTTGATAATAACAAGCTAATTATCTAAGTTAATTATCTAATTATCTAGGGCCTGCTCTTGCTCCCTGTGAAGTCAGATGGGAAATCTGGCATTGGAGTAAAAAGAGGCTTATAGTTGTGCAATGTCACTGAACTCAACTAAAATCAGTGGAGGTACTTGTGGTTTGCCAAAAAGGCAAACACAGATCACACACACACACACACACACACACACACACACACAAAGAGGACAAAAGAAGACACAAGTTTGCATAAAATTTGTATATGCTAATTTACATCTTTAGATGCAAATTTAGAAAAATATATTATAATTTAAATAGAAGTACATCTCACTATGGAGAAGAAGACTGTGTACACTTGTACCTTGCTCAGTCTGTTGATGGGCAACTTCAAGCCCTAGCTCTGATAGTTCTTTATCTTTAAATCAGACTTGGACTGGCCCTTAAAACAGAGGACATTCCTCTGAAAAAGAGGACACATGGCCAACCTAGGAAGTACTCTGCCTAACCCAGTAAATGCTCTGCAAGAACCCAATTTTGTAGTATTGCTGATGCTAAGTGAGTGAAGGGGGGAACTGTGTTTGACTGGGAGCTCAGTCTCTATAAACCACTCTGAATTTTCTAACAGAAGTACAGACTATAAAATGGATATAATAATGGTGTATGGGTAACTTTGGATTTCTACTCTGGTCAGTTGTGACTTCTTAATTTCATAAAGCACTTCTGTGGGAGCATCAGGTCAGCCGCTCTGACCATGTCACTCCGCTTCTGAAATCTCTTCATTGGCTTCCAATTCACTCCAGAATCCAATATAAACTTCTCCTGTTGACCTTCAAAGCTTTTCACGGTCTAGCTCCTGCCTATCTCTCCTCTCTCATCTCACACTATTGCCCCGCTCGTGCTCTTCGCTCCTCTGATGCCATGCTTCTCGCCTGCCAAGGACCTCCACTTCCCTTGCTCGGCTTCGTCCTTTTTCTTCTGCTGCCCCTTATGCCTGGAACGCTCTTCCAGAACACTTGAGAACTACCAACTCAATCACAGCTTTTAAAACTCAGCTAAAAACTTTTCTTTTCCCTATAGCTTTTAAACATTGAGTTTGTTCTGACTCTATACTGTTAGCTTCACCCTACCTGGTGCCTGTTTACACTTCCCTGTGCCTGTTTGCATTCTCTTTCCCTCCTTATTGTTTACTACAACTTTATTAGATTGTAAGCCTATGCGGCAGGGTCTTGCTATTTACTGTGTGGTCTGTGCAGCACCATGTACATCGATGGTGCTATATAAATAAATAAATAAATAATAATAATAATAATAATAATAATAATAATAATAATAATAATAATAGCTACAACTAAGGCCACAGCTAGACCTAAGGTTTATCCTGGGATCATCTAGGGTTTGCCCCTGCCTGAGCATTGGATCCCCTGTGTGTCACCTAGATGAACAGGTTTGACCCCTGGACGATCCAAGGATAAACCTTAGGTCTAGCTGTGGCCTAAAAGTGCCCCATCCCCAAAACAGTGAATCCAGCAAAAGGATGTGAGTTGGTATATTTGTGGCTCTCCAAAACAAGCTGCTGCATAGAACTCTAGATGAGGTAACATTGACTAGTAGCTGAAAACAGAGTTCTACACACAGCTCTAGTTCATGACTCTTATTAGATCCAACCAACCCACTGGCTTCAATTTACTGGTTGGATCAAATTACTTAACTTTTTTATAAGTGATCTGGAGTCAGGAATGAGCAATGAGGTAGCCGATATATATTGCAGTTGACAATATATATCCAAGATCATGAAGACCTCTCAAATGCACAAAGAGCTGGTTAAAAGGGCAAAAGGGCAAATGAGATTCATTATAAGTGTAAAGGAAGAACATAAGAATATAAGCAGAGCTGTGCTGGATCAGACCACTAGTCCAGCATTCTGTTCATGCAGTAGCCAACTAGATGCCTACAGGAAACCCACAAGCAGGATCTGAATGCAACAGCACCCTCCTGTCCATGGTCCCCAGCAACTACTGTACAAAGGCATACTACCTCTGATACCGCAGGAAGCATATAGCTATCAGGACTAGCATCCATTGATAGCCTACTCCTCCAGGAATTTGTCTAGCCCCCTTTTAAAGCTATCTAAATTGATTACCATCACTACGTCTTGAGGTAGCAAATTCCATAGTTTAACTACACTCTGTGTGAAGAAGTGAAACATACTGGGACAAAAAAAATAATCCCAGCCTTACATACAGATAGGATCTGAACTATCTGTGACTATCCAAATAAAAGATTTTGAGTTTGTTTTAAATAGGTCAATGATTGAAAATATCTTCTCAATGTTCTGCAACAGTAAACATTAGGCTAATACTGTGTTACAAAAGAGATTGAAAATACAAGGCTGATACCATACTAACTTTATAGGAATCCATATTGTGGCTGCATTTGGAATTCTATGTGCAATTCTGGTTGCTGCATCTCAAAAAGGATAAAATAGAACTAGAAAAGGTGCTGATAAGGGCAGCCAGACTTATCAAGTCTTGGAACATCATTCCTTCAAATTATTATCCAATGTATTTAGGGATTTTTAGTTTTTGGAAAGGTTTAATTTAGTTTTTAGTTTTTGAAAAACAATATGACTAAGGGTTAATGTGATAGCCATGTATAGAATTATAAAATGAAAATGTAGACAGAGATAAAATGTTTATTCTTCTCTCATAATAGCAGAAGTCAGGTTCACCCAATGAAATGGAGTAAATGCAGAACAAAAGGAATTCCTTCTTTACACAGCACATAATTAATGTATTGGAATTTGCTGTAAAAAGATGTTGGCTTTAACTGGATCAGTTCATGGTGGATGCATTATAAAGAGCTTTTAGCCATCATGGCTAAATGAAGGCTCCATGCTCAAAACCAGTATGTATCTCAATATGGCCAATTGCCTAAGGGCAAACAGCAGGAGAAGGGTGTTGTCTTCACCCCTTAGTTGTAAGTCTCCCAGAAGCAGGATATTTATTTATTTATTTATTTATTTATTTATTTATTTATTTATTACATTTCTATACTGCCCAATAGCCGGAGCTCTCTGGGCGGTTCACAAAAAATATGAGACTAGATGAACCATTCATTTCATGAAGCAGGTCCTTTCTTAACTGGCATGCAGGGTTCAGTACCACTGCTTCCTTATACCACCTAGGAAGACATGGTACTTAGGGTAACCATATGGAAAGGAGGACAGGGCTCTTGTATCTTTAACCTGGTGAAATTCCCTCTTCATCACAACAGTTAAAGCTGCCCTCTTTTGTATCTGATCACAACTGTTAGCTACAGAAGCCCTGTCCTCTTTTTCATATGGTCACCCTAATGGTACTTAATGCAGGATTCCCCCAAATCATCTGGAAGCTGAGTCTAAATACCACTGTAGCCATATTGGACTCAAGCAAGTGGATGTGACTGTAGCTATTCCTTAGAAGTGGTATGAGAAGATCATGTGGAAGTTTACCAATTGTTGTAATCTATATAATGCTGCTGCTGCTGCTGCTACCACTGATACAAATAGTGTGCCAGAAGCAAGCTAAGTGGGCATTGCATATGATTTGCGTGCAGAAGTTCTCAGGTTCAATATCTGGCTGTACTAGTTAAATAAATCTTAGATATAATATTACACTATAAAGAAAGATGGCTGAGCAAGATCCTGGACAGCCAATATCAGTCAGGGTAGACATTCCAGTCAGATTAGATGGACCAAAAGCAACTTTTTATGTTCAGAAGAACACTGACAGAATGGATAATCATTATTTTGAATCAGTAATATTGCTGTTATTTTTTTGATATAACATCACACTGCATACATTTCCTCTGCAAGTGAATATCTTAGCTGTTTTTAATTTATTGTGTTTTGCTTTCAAAATAGCACCAAATAAATAAACCCCTTGCCATGATTAATCACTTGCCAAACTTCATTTTGAAATTATTTCTTTCTGAGTTTATGGAAGTTCATGAAAAGGGTAAACTTAACGTTGTTTAAACACATTGTTTAAATGGCAAAATGCTTTTTTTTTTATCTGCAGTTTTACATTTTATATTACATGGTTTAGCTTAGGGCAGTTGTTTTTTAAGGCTCAACTGTAACATTTCCAGGAAATAACTTTATAATCAGAGTGGAGAAAGACTTCAACAGAATACTGTTAATATAAAGGCAAAACCAGAGATGGACCGGGACCAAAACAAAATCCCTAAACTCAGAGCTTAAAAAATTAAGGTATTTTTCATTGAAATGCATTGTTGGAAGAGAACAGAAGACCAGCTCGACCAACCAGCTGCTCAAAACACAGGGCCTCCCACAGATGAACCGGCACAAGCCAGAACATGTTGTGCTTACAATCTGATTCAGCACAGAAATTCCAGGTCACTTGTGCCAAGTGAAGTAGGCCACACACTGCAGGAAAAGGTATGGAAGAAATATAGTTGAGCAATGTAATATATTCAAGGGAAGCATCTGATCTTTTAAAATATAATTTCCATGAGGTTTGGTCATCATTGGATTGAGTTTACCATTGGAGGGTAAATGGGGGAGGAATGTGCATTTCAACTGACACTTATAGGTGGCATATTGAAATTTAAGAGCTTCATCACTCCTACTTTTTCCCCAGGTACAATCCATGGTTTCCACCTCCATTTCATTACTCTAACCCTAACCTTTTCATGTGCCTTCCTGGTATCGCCATTATACCAGCGAAATCTCTTTACACTTGTACGCGCTTATGCTATTGCACCTGCCCCACCCCTTCTCATTCCCCCTCCAGTTCATTGGTTCTTGTGGTTGATGGACATTGTGATGGGCGTGGGCACCTTTCCCCCCCCCACCACCACCAGTTTTGTTGTCTAGCATTTAAGTGATTTAGCGTTTCATCAGCTGGGTGCCATTTCTGCCTTTCGAGGTGAGACGATGCTCCCTTCTGGGTGGGGTCTTTATGTGCCCTCTCTCCCTCCCCCCTTCCCAGTTGAGCAGTTCTGTGGACTGGAAGGGAACCACCCCCACCCTCCTCTTTTATCAGCAAGGATGCCCTTCAATGCACATGCCCCTAGCAAAGGGGTCATTCCGACATAGTGCAAGGATGGCAATACACAGGGATGGAAGAGCAGTTTTATCCTGCATAGAGAAAAAATACCACACTTTCCCCATGCTAGAAAAAACATGGAAAATGGAGGGGAAGAGGTGAGATGACGACGTGATGTGAGGGTCGCAGGGCAAAACAGTAAACAAGGCAGGATGAAAGTGCGCTAAAACACTGGTTTTATGGAGCCCTGAGATTTCAGCACATGCTCATAACTATTGAGGAAACTTGGAGGAGGAGTTCATCTGCCTGAAATACCTAGTAGTATGAGTTATGTTCATGTATTTATTACTTTGAGGTGTGTCAAGGTTGATTAGATTCTGCGAACTTAACTTTTCCTTCTTCATTTCATGTTTTTATTTCATGTTTTTATTTCATGTTATGATTTCCAGGTGTGTGGCTCTCTATGTTTTGTTATTTTGTGTTTAAATCTCATTGAGCTGGCTACTAGGCTTGAGCTAGCCTAGGGGCTGTTCTGCAAGATTGGAAGCAGTTGGATGGAACTCCTGTAGCCCTGTGCTGTTTTGTATGTTTCATGGTGTCCTCACAGTTCCTTCAATGTGGAATTGCTGTTTCTTGTGGGTTTTGGAAGCCTTAATTATACCTTGCTCCATAAGGTCAGACACATCCTGTTGAGTATTTTACTCATACTTTCTCCCTCTATGCTTAAGTTCTTTCTGCACACAAAACCTCCAATCTTATATGCATTGAACTCAATAGGATTTATGTATGGGATTGTGCTATAAATCTATCACACACTTTTATTCTCTCAAGGGTGTTCTTCTGTTGCAAGTCTAAATTAAGTCCCATTCATTTCTCTACTCTAAGTAGGACTACATTGCTTACATTGGTTTATCCCATGGGATGGCCCATGTCTCAGTAAAAGAGCAGATGCTTTGCATGTAGAAGGTTCTGGGTTCACTCCTTGGCATCTCCAAGTAGGACAGGAAAACTCTGTATTTTAATCTTATATCAATTTTGCTGCGTGGTTTTATCCTGGTTGTGCTTTTGATACTGTATTTTGTATTTGTGTTTTTAACCTGTTGGTAGTTTTATTATGGTTTTAATTTTTGTGAACCACCCAGAGAGCTTCGGCTATTGGGTGGTATAAAAATGTAATAAATAAATAATAAAATAAATAAATAAAAGGAAAAATCTTCTGCCAGACATCTGGGACAGCTGCTACCAGTCAGCTTTCTATGTTCAAAATATCACACACCTATATATCCACCAAAGCTAAGACTGCTTTATTCAACACTGAGATCAGATAGAAAAGCACAGCAGACAACACCAGTGGAAGACCTGCTAAAGAATGGAGCATCTTTACATGGACAGCCTCCTTCCTGTCTGTTAGGAATAAACAACACTGGCCCAATTCACACGATTGGCAGGCAGTTAACAAACCATGGTGGCTTGTTAACTATGCTGTGTGTGACGATCACATGCCGGGGGATTTGTATAATTACTGTCAGCAGCACAGCTTGTGTTGTGCAAACCTGGCCAGGGTGACATGTTGCCATGACTAATGGGTTCTGGGTGGCTTGTTACCCACAGCAACAAGCCAGCCTGGACAGGCTTACATGACACAAGCTGCTGCTGAGGGTAATTATGCAGATGCCTCTGCATGTGACTGGCACATGCAGCCACTATGATTTGTTAATGCCCTGTTCATCATGCAAACCCAGTCACTGAGTGCCTCATTAGCCCAAACGTCTATATTGTTTCACTTCCAAGCACCAAGGTTCACTCACCAGTGACCGATCAGTTTCCTTTACATAGTGAGTTATGACTACTTCAAATTCCAGTTCTAACTGCCTTCAAGAACATCTTTGGTGTCTCATGTCGAATGGCATCAAAAATGGTGACACTGAAGAAGCTTCCAAAGACATCTGGCTCATGCAAATGAACAGAAACTGATAGGCATAATGTACTAAAAACATTCATTGTGGAATAGTGGCAAAATATTTAACCTCTGTTCATCACTAAGCATAGCTTACTGGCATAATATTTATGGGAGTAACCAAAAAGTGTTCACTGTTGGTGTCCAGCAACCTTAGGAATGTTGATAGCGTAGCACCTGATAGTGTATCTAGAATGATGGTAGAAATGCAGCATCCATTTCTGGTGGCTGCAGAGCTATTTTAGAACTCTGGGAATTTATTTAGTTATTTATGGCATTTTTATACCACCCAATAGCCAAAGCTCTCTGGGTGGTTTATTACCTTTCCTTACCTTGTGTACTACCATTAATATCTCTGCATTATTGGAATTAAGATCTCTACAATCACCCACATGCCTGAACTTTTCTACCTCACTTTTCTGTCTGAGTGGCTACTGACTGGTGTTTGCACAGCTGGAGCCAGAGGCTATAGGAATAGAACCTCATGAAAACAAAGACAGGTGGCAGTCCCTCTAGCCATAACGTACATTTAGAAAACATTATACCAGACACAAAATTAGAATGAATTCTATGGAGTCATTGATCAAAGTGACTGAAATGGTGGACATATCATTAGTCAGAAGAGTCTTTATAGTTAAAGCTATTTTGTAGAATAATCAAAGCATAAAAGCAAAAGAACTATAAGAAAATACAAGATCATACTGCAAAACCTAGGGAAAAAAGCTATCACCGAAAACCAGATGGGTTTTAGTTTAAAGTAGCTTTGTATATTGTGATTGAGTATTCATTTATTCTCACTTGGTTTCAGAGAGACTGCAAGATAGAACCAAACTAACCGAAGAGGAAGAAAGCCATGATTTTCAGATGATAGTTATAACTTTTTAATACCACACACTTATTCTCCAGATGTCTGCTCAGTAAGTGAAATCATACCTAAATAAGCTTCTGGTGCTGTTTAGCACACATATTTTAAAATCCTATTTTAAATAAGCAATATGCTGCCTTAACATTGGATATGCTTCCTCAGTAATAAGCTTCAGAGAGTGCTAGCCTAGCAACTATGAGGGAAGACTCAACTCATTGGTTTGTGTATTATAGAGAGAGTTCACTTAACAGCTGGATCTGAATCTTCAGAGCACTATGTTAACCCATTGCCAACTTATCTGAATGTCTCTTAGGAAAGATACAGATTGAATTGATGCACTATCTATAAAATATGTATCATATTCTATCCAGTAAATATGCAAGAACTATATGCAATGCACTCAGACTATGGCTAAAGATGAGGAAATAAGTCAAGTCTGGGACCCAGATCATCACCTGCCTTGCCCTGACATTAAGACTGCAGAATTTGACATGGGTAAGTCCTGAGAATATAATTTGAAGAGAATGAAAGAGACTGACAAGATAATGGCATAAAACTAATGCACCTAAGGATGTAATGGAACAGGAGTCAATAAAGAGAATATCTGATCCTGTGTCTAGAACTAACGTGCTCCAATTAACTTGCAAAGGTTTGCTTGTGACTTAAAACTGCAGTGTGCAGAGGAAAGTTGTTAGCACCTAGGTTTAGGGAACAATTTGCTCGAGGGCAAAGGGACAGATCTGAGTTAAGAGCATCTCCAGATTTGGTGGGTTTAAGACTGTATTTTTAAAAAATGGAAAATAAAATATGGTGCATATTCTGAACACAAATTCAAAATGCTTGTAACTGTGCTACCTGTGCCTGCCAACTATTACAAAGGTTTGAAAATTATTTCATACACACTGTCTCTTGTGTGTAGACTGAGATTTATACACTGGCAAGTCTGAGAAAATGAGCAGAGTTCCAGATCTAAGTCATTTTCTTACCATTTTAAAATAGAAACACCTGATGGGCTAGACCTCTCCTATGCTTTTTGTGACCTATGTTAATACATTCCCCCTGCATTCCCTATATACTGACAGCCTTCTTCCAAACTTTACTAAGAAGCTACCCTTTTATTGCATATTTATTTTCAGACTCTGCTGGAGTCAGGCAATTCTCTTCTCTTCGCCCCATCAGATGCCACCCCGCCCAGAGAATTAGAAGTGCATCTTTGGGTGTAGTGTACACACACTCATTCATAGAGGCAGATTTAGCTTTTTCAAAAAAAGATTCTGCTGTTCTTGCTTTAAAAAGTGCTCTGAATGGTTAAAAGTAATGAATCTCACACACATGCTGCCATATATTCAAGTGTCCCCATAGCTCAGAAGTAGCAACTGTTTGCAAAAGATGCCAGAGCTGTCCATTTTATGCGAAATAAATGCACTGATATAAGTAGGCTGCGATCCTATACCCACTAACCTGGGAGTAAACCCTACTGAACTCCATGGGACTTACTTTTGAGTAGATATTATAGGATAGTACTGTTAATATACTATTTCAAGTGTTTCAGTTAGTGCTTGCTGAAAATTTCTCCCACATATTTTTCTAACATTCTCATTCAATTTTGTAGTAAAGAAATTGCTTTTGGGGGGGGGGGGGAATCAGTAGTGAAGAAAATTCTAATGGGTTGAGTTTGAGTTTCTTGTGATTACCATTACTAGTAGCTGAGGTGTGCAAGTGTCTTGTTGTTGTTATTGTTGTTGTTGTTGTTGTTGTTGTTGTTGTTGTTGTTGTTGTTGTACACTAATCTCCTCAGCAGCCTACAGCCTCCTTGGCTTCCCACACTTTGATTGAAGCACTGGGGAAGACATTATGAGGTAATTCATCCCATAAGGCTTTTTCAGATCAGGAAGCGCAGGCAGCTTGAGAGGCTGAGAACAATGAAGAGATGTGTAACAGAAAGAAAGCACACAGAGAGCACCCTCAGCTGCCTGCCTCACAGTGTTTAGGTAAGGACAAAACCAGCACAAAAATAAATTATGCAACACCCTGAGAATGAGGTAGAATGGAGGCCCCTTTCATGAATCATAGAATCATAGAATAGCAGAGTTGGAAGGGGCCTACAAGGCCATCGAGTCCAACCCCCTGCGGGGTTGGACTCGATGGGGGGGGGCTTTTAGAAAATTGGAGGAGAGCATTTGGCTCAGCCCTAGCTCCATCTCTTCCCTGAAGCTGGACTCAACACTGCCCCCACACACACACACACACCTGCATTGTGGTGGATAGAAAATGTGGGCCAGCTTGCCAATAGAGTTGATGATGTTTTCATTTTTAGTGGCAGCACAAAACAAAAACAAAAAGATCCTTGTGGGGGGGGAAAGGAGCTGTGCTTCAACCCCTGCCAATGGTGAACCCTGCCTGTGAGAAACTGTTGAGAATTTTGGTAAATGTCTCCCCACAATTTCCCTGCCCACAAATAGGGTGGAGAACTTGGAGAGGTCATTTGGTTACAGCTCTAGTTTCGTGTGGCGCAGAGTGGTAAGCGGCAGTTACGGCAGCTGAAACTCTCCCCACTGCTTGAGTTCAATCCCAGCGGAAGCTGGTTCTCAGGCAGCCAGCTCAGGTCGACTCAGCCTCCCATCCTTCCGAGGTAAAATGAGTACCCAGCTAGCTGGGCGAAAGGTAACTGCGACTGGGGAAGGCAATGGCAAACCACCCCGCTACAAAGTCTGCCAAGAAAACATCAGCGAAAGCAGGCGTCCCTCTAGGAGTCAACAATGACTCAAGTGCTTGCACGAGAGGTTCCTTTCCTTTCCTAGTTTCAATGCATTTCTTTCTGCCTTTTTCCTTTTTAAGTATTTTGAAAAGTCCCCCTTCCCACTCTGGAAAAGCTCTGCCTTGCTGGGTTCTGGCAAGTAAACTTTGTCAGGGGCAAGAAGGGTCTGTGTGTGAACCCGGTGTGGGAGCCAAAGCAGGCGCTTCGCTCCTTGAGAGAAGGCGTCACTTCGCGATTTCTGCCTTGGGTTGCTGTTGGCTTAACTCTGAAATAACAATGGGCTTTACTTTATTTTACTTTTTCTTTCTTTCTTTCTCGAATGGGAATTTGCTGCTCCACCTTTTGAGCGAGGTGAAAAGGGTTGCCAGGAGGTCGAGTCAGCATCTTGAAAAAACCTCGCCTTTTCCCGCTCCTCTGGGCAGACGTCACCCCCTATTGGCGTCCATTGATAACCCCGCCTGCTCTCCTTCATTGAAGCCAACGGGAAGGCGGGAAACGGACGCGCCCTCCTGCTGCTCCTCCGCCTTTTCTCCTCGGAGCGCCTCGTGCTCGAAGGCCAGGCAGGAGCCGGGCAGCAGCTTCTTTCCCGCTCTTCGTCAGTAACCGCCCAGGCTTCCCGCTCTCGCCTCCCTTTTTCCTCTCAAACAGAAGTATCACTTTCTCCCTCTTCATCTCCCAGCGATCTCCTTCACTAATGTCAGAAATCGCTGAGAGAAAGTGTGACATTTCTCTCTGAAGAGACAGATCGTCTTCTTTGGCTGTGTGAGCGCATGTTGGAGAGATGGGCGAGGGGTGTGGGGGTGGGGTGGGGGGTGAATTTGCGGTGTCACTTCGGATGAAGCCTCGCCGTGTGCCCGAGGTTGCCATGTATGCTGACACAAACCCATTCCCACACCTTCTCCCGCCACCTCAATTGAGCGTTAATGATCCTTAGGAGGAGAAGGAGGAAGAGAAGGGAAGCCGGTTGCGGGAGAGCGAGCGGAGAAAGTGGCGCACCGCACGGCGGAGCACTTCGCGCTGCGAAGAGAGACACACCCCTCCCCGCGCACTGGCCAAGGAGCGCCCGCGAGCTAGGACACAGGACGCGGACGGGGTATACTGGGAGAAGCACTGGTGCGCTCCGTGCATGAACAAGGGGCGGCACAGGCAGAGGGCGAGCAATGCGCCTTGGGGGAGGAGGAGAAGCCTCATGCAAGGGTGCGACTAGACAGTTCACAGCGAACACCGTGGGGAGGCAGCCAGTGGAGGCTGGTGGCTCTGATTTCGGTTGGGCCATTCTGGGTTTCAGCCGGAACCCTAATGGAGCTTTCCAAGGTGCTGAAACTTAAACCTACCCGCCGGCCCCATGTTCAGCACCTTGGAAAGCTCGTTTAGATTTCTGGCTGGTTCTGTCTGAAACCCAGGATGGAGCCCCAGGAAATCGGAGCCGCCAGCCTCCCCTGCAGCCAGCAGACCCAGCGCAGGGAGACGGGGCGTAGGGTGCGGCGTGGAAAGCGGCTCCCCGTGGCGGGGGGGCGGGGGTTGCCTGGCAGGGGCGATGCTAGCGAACAGGATAAGGGCGCCCTGCGGAGTTCTGAGCAGCCGAGATAAGACGCCCCTCAGGTCGAGCGTGCTCAGGCTTGTTTTATCTGGGGACGAAAACTGGAGGCGTGTTGCAAAGGGCCGGGGCGGGGGTGGACAGCGCGTAGCCAACGCGCCAGAAATAGTAGGAGGTGAAAGACGGGGTGCAACACTGAGCAAGAGAGAACGCGGGGCTTTTAATTCCCCACCTGGGAGTACCGGGGAGGGGAGAGAGCGATCCTCAACAGCGGCGTGGGCGTGGGGGGGGGGGGGGCGCCTGACAAACGGCAGAAGAACGTATAGTGACGAGTGCTCAATGAGAAGGAGCGATGGATGATGAGTAAGACGAGAAAGAGAGAGGTTGCCGTGTAGGGATCACAAAGCTCCAGCCGCACACGATCCACCACGGAGGACGCGGTCCCGCGGCTGGGACGCGTGGACGTTGCGAGGCACCAGGCATCTCCAGGTAACAGGACACCTTGGAGAGCTGCTTCGAACCGTGTTCGAGGCAGGCAGTACGTAGCTAAAGGGATCGCCAGTCGGGCTCGATAGCTAAAGCGTCTCCGCCTCCGCCTATGTGGACGGTCCATCTTACACTGAAGGAAAAAGGGAGTGACCCCGGACGGCGAGTTGTCCTTCCGTAATAGCAGCGGGGAGCGTTGGTAGGTGGGTGGCCCAGGATGGGGCGGTCGTCCACGGGCGAGCCCCTTCAACGAAGGCTCAGCGGCCGAACTGCCTGCCGCCTCCACCTCACGCCCTGCCCGCTTCCCTCGGCTTCACCTGGCGCGTGGAGACTTCCCGCTCCTCCCGGGGCGCACGGAGAGCTGAGGAGGAGGCGGCGGCTCCTCTCCTTGCCGGCGCGCTCCGGCCGCCCTCCTCCTCCTCCTCCTCCTCTCGGCCCGTCCCTCCCCCTGCTCCTCGCCAGCCACTCCACCCCTTCTCCGCTTGCCAGCCACCCCCGGGTGAATTTCAGGGCTCTCTGGCTTGCTCTGTTTGTTGTTTGTTGATCCTTCCTTCAGGGAGGTGGGGAGGGGGCGGGCAGGGGGAGGGGACTCGGGGCTTCGGAGACGTCGGCGGCTCCGCTCTTATTGCCACTGAGTTGCGCTTCTCCTCCTCAGGCTGCGGGAAGGCGCCGCCTGGCCGCTTGGTACTTCTGCTCCCTTCTCCCACCGCCAATAACAGGCTGGATTACCGCAGGCAGAGGCGGTGTCCCCGCGCTTAGTGGCTTGCGGGGAAGGACTGCCAAGCCCACCGCCGCTTTGCAACGCGCTCACCAGCCGTCAGGGCGAGCGCAGGGAGCGGGCATCGCGCGCCTCTCGGGTCCGCCGGCGAGCGGATCCGCCTTCCCAAAAGGGATCGCTCGGGACGAAGAAGACGCCTCTGCCTCTCTCCTTCCGTGACCCGCGAGCGGATCGAGAGGTTAAGAGGGCGGGAGGGCGGGATGAAGTTGGGCAAAAAGTCGCCTCCGTCTCCTGCTGCTTCACCATCGTTGCTTTCCCTTCTTCCACGCAACAGATAGGCACCCAGCGCTCCCCGGTGAGCCCCGCTTCTTTTGGAGAGTTTTGCAACCAGCTGAGAGGAGCGAGACGCAGAGGATTTCTCCCCCCGCCCGCACAACACACCCACCCAACCACCACCACCCCTCTTCCCCTCTCCGGCTGTGACTTCCTTGTTAGTTTTTCCACAGTGGTGTTTTGTTTTGTTTTTTTAAAGTCTGTTTGGAAATGGCAAAGGCAGTGACGCCTGCAAGGGAACAAGTGTGGGAAAAGGCAGAGGAAACCGGAGCTCAATGACAGGATGCGGGAGACTTGAGGAGATACACACGCGAAACAGAGAAGCGCCTCTTGCTACCGACGGGACTCTTGTTGCTGCTGCTGCTGCTGCTGCTGCTGCCGCCCCTGAGCTGCGACCCAGCCCGCTTTCTGATCTTTTTCAACGGCCCTACCGGAGGATTTAAGATCTAAAAGGGATTGTCTGCCGAGACGGGATATTGTGTTCTCTTCTTTCTTCAGTCCCTTCTGTGCTAAGAAAGGAAGATGGGCTGGGGACTCTTCCTGCATTGGGCAGCCCTCAGCGTCGCGCTTGGCAGGGCTTTGAAGAGTGGTAAGTGACACACCGCTGCTTTCAGGTGCATCCAAGTAGTTGCACGCGCAGGGCTGCTCACCTGAGCCCTTGATAGGTTAAGCCAGCCATAAAACAGGCGTTAGGCAGCGACTGAGACATTGGGTAAAGGAGAACGTCAGTAAAATCATTAAACAAGTTAAATCAGTAAAAAAAAAAAAAAAAAAGAGTTACGCCCATTCATCCCACATTGTCTACCATCCCCTCCTTTTCAGTTTGATACCCAATGCAAATAAGGCAGAACCGTGGTTTTCACAAGGTCAGGATAGCCAATTATTTGAATGTTTCTTCCCTTTTTAAAATGGGCTGATATCAAGTACTTCAAAAGGCAAGGCTTTTTGGTGGGGAGGGTCTGGAAGTTAAGGGAGATATATTTGGCCGTCTTTTGTAACTACCTACCTGCAGGCACCTTTTTTCCAGTCTTTTTCCTCCTCCATCTCTATACCAAAATAAAAGGGCTAGAGCTCACTTGCTGTGTCGACCTAGAAGAATCTAAGGTGTTATTCATAGGCAACAGCCCTAAGAGCGAAATCTCATTGCACAGACTTTATAACTGGCTTTGAGTTAGCCCTTGATAGCAGCTTCAGAACAATGAGGGCTTCCTCCTTCATCCAGTGGTGCTATGGCACCCACAACATCTCCCTAAATTATGCAGTTTTTGAAGAGGTCTAACTCTGAGAATGGTTGACATTTAACCTATAAATATGAAAAAGAAGTTCTTTTGGGTTTTTCCTTCCTGGAAAAAAATACTGAGCAATTATTATTAGCTAATTACCGAATATTTGCTTTTAGTCCGACTAGGATTTCAATCAAAGTAATTAAAAGAAGGGAGCATCCTCCATTTAGAATGGTATATCGTTTTAATAAGAGGACACAAGTGGAGTGTGTTATACAGGAAGGGATTTAGATCACACTTTATGATGAGAGTTAATCTTTTTCCAATATATTCTTAGGAGGTTGGCTAATTTAACAAGAAATAAGTTATTCCTCTACTCCTTCTGTTATCATGACCCAGGTTGGGGTGGTAATGGTGGTGGGAGAGACGTTGTAAAGGAAGCATTTATTTACACATCATTCATTGAGAATCTTACCTGATGATCCAGTTTGGCCTAATCTTTTTGAAGGGTGTAGTTAACTAGACCTCGTCTTTCAATCTGAAGTCTTTCTTTGCATAGATAACAGGATCACGCTGTATGTCTTCATCGATTCATGAGCAGCGCTGAGTTAATGGAGATGAGTAAATAAGGAGGGAAGAACTAGAGACATAAAGTGGAATGAGATGTGCCGAGTGCCTTTGTGCTATTACAAGTAATATCATTCTCTTAAGTGCATGGGAAGAGCTGCAAGGAAGAAGCTATGAAGCTGTCATTGAGTCTGAGCAGTTATAGGCATAATGTAATAGCCTTGTTAGAGTCGCCTCTTCTGCAGCTTAGCAGACCCACAGATGCCACATCTACCTCTGTCCAGTACTAGTGTCTGCTAAATTAATTCATTAACCTTATTTAGGACTAATGGTCCAAAGTCGTTAGAAACTGCTCCTCTTAATCAAGTGCAAGAGAGATTTCACAGAGCCCAGGAGTCTAGCAGCTCCCCGCATTATCTTATTATACTATCACTTTCCCAGGAGTTACCGATTAAAGCACTGTTAGTAGTGAGCCCACCTAAATGTCTCCTGGAGTGACTCTGTCAAGTGACTCGCAACAGTACTGGTTTATTTCACTCATTTAACAGATGCCAGATTCTGCCATGTTGTTTGCCTAGAACTAGAGTGGACTTAATGAGGCGGGATCATTTTCCAAGTCTGCTACACACTGCAAATCATGCGAGATTGTCTCTGAAACCACATGCAGGCAGCTTGAAGATGAATATCATTGGCTGTAGATTTTGAACTCTCAGTTGCAACATCTTTTGTTCTCTGGAAAGAGACATGCTATGAAGACTGCCAGAGCAGAAATAAATAGTAGCTTATAACCAACTCAGAAATAATAATTAATTGAACAACAACAACAAAAACCCCAACCCCATATTATACTCTTATCTCATTTTCTTCTAATGTTTCCTATAATGGCAGTTGTTTATGCATTTTTGATGTGTACTTTATCTTTCATTTCCAACTGACCCAGTTTTCCTATAATAAAATTCTACACATTTATAACTTAATGTTGAGAACAAGTAATGCCATTTTCATTTCCCAAGAATTCTATTAGATACAGAATATCAAATTGTGTATGCCATTATTAGGAAAAAGTGATGTATGCCAGTATGTCATTTATTAACGATTGCCTATTTATTTGATGTTAGCAAAACATATTTGAGCAAAGTTTCATGGGCTGAAGCTGTATAGTAAGAAAGAAGTAAATAATAATTAAAAGTGACAATGCAAACCTACACAAAGAAATGGAACAAGTGACCTTGGAGGTGGGATTACTTTACTTCTTTTTCACCTTTCAATAATTCTTTATCTTTAATCGTAACATGGCTCTACATGAGAGGAGCACTTGGAAGACTAGGCAACTAACTCAACAGTTTTGTAATTAGAAATAAAGGTTGTTTTGCTTTGCTTTGCTTTGCTTTCTTTTCTACTACTCTTATCTGCTCTCTGAGCAGTGTAGGTGGTGGTGGTGGGGACTTCCTTAAAGGAGTAAACAACCATTGCTGCTTCAACACATGTACTTTGTTCTTTGATAGTCTGGTTCTGAAGAGCACAGATGACTTCAGCTTGCTTAGATTTAAGAGCTGATAAAATAAAAAGGAAAGGTTGCTGTAAACAAGAAGGGTTCTAGGAAGACAAGGTCTGCTGTCAAATGACATAGAGCAGGCTTATCATCAAAAAGCTAAGGAGAGGGGTCAGACAGCATATCATTGCTCTCTGAGCCACTCTCCATTGAAAACTTGTTACTTAATGGCATTACAGTTTCCTGCAATAATTAAGTATTGTGCAGAACCCTATTAGACATTGCTGGCATCAGCTATAGGAATGCTTTAAAGTATCAAAGGCTTTGTTTGGATAAATACATTATTAAAGCTATCTTGTTCACACACACACACACACACACACATAATATGAAACAAGAGCTAATGCCTGTATGGAGATGATGATTGAAGGTTCCATCTGCCACAAAACCTTCTGTTTTCTGTAAATTATATACCAAAAATAGTGTTTGCAAAAATGTCATGAAAAACGTAGTTCATTATCCAGAGCTGGAATGCTGAATGAAATGTTATATAGTTATTTCATTGATCAATTGAACAGTGTGGCCTGAATGTGTGTTTGTTTTTAATTGCAGATAAATGTGGTGAAAATATTAAAATCGTAGAGCCCGGGTATCTCACCTCTCCTGGCTACCCTAATACTTATCATCCAAGCCAAAAATGTGAATGGCTGATTCAAGCTCCTCAACCGTACCAGAGAATTATGATCAACTTCAATCCTCACTTTGATTTGGAGGACAGAGAGTGCAAGTAAGTGAGATGGTCTGTTAAGGGAACCATAGCACCATCTAGTGGTCAAAAACATCTACAGTGTCTTATTGGGGGTGGGTGGGGATATAGAACAGCTGATGAGCGCAAAACTGTGTGTGGAAAGTGAATCCTTGAGAGATTTGAATCCAGACTAGATCATATGTTTGTGGTAATGATATTAAATCAAGTGCTTACTGCATGTCAGGCACCCTAGAAATTTGTTTGAGGTATAATCTTGTAATCCTGCTGTCTCTTTTGCTGGAAACATGGATGCATTAGAAACTATTTCCTTTGAAACTTTCCCCTCAGCCGTTCAGTGACAGGAAGGGGCTGGAATGTCTGTGCAGGAAGAGCAGGAGAGAAATAAGCATTAGCTTCTATGTTTGTAATTGGGGACCACTAACTATAATTCTGGTTTAGAAAAACCATAATGCTTAAGGAAAAAGAAGTTGCAGTGCATGAAGTTGTAGTTCATTCATTTTTTGTTTGATGTGAGAGGCTGTACATTCCTGTGACATAATAATGGATTTATGGGTGTAACAATTATGTATGTGTTTGCTATGCGAGTACAGTAAGTAGGGCAAATATTTCTGTGGGATCAGGGGGAGGGGGAAGTTTGCTAAAATGAGATAATAGAAATTGTTTTTGAGTTGTCATTTTGAGTTGCTGGATCAGCCCGGGGAAAAGGCTTCTCTTGGTATGAGGGGTGGACTGATAGATATTTATTACACTTGATGTGGCATGAAAAGTGCTTGCTAATACTTAATTCTGATTAAAATGTTCACAGTCTAAAGTGGTACCGTCTTCTCACAAAGCTCACTTTTCATGTGTGGAGTTGATTGTATAAAAGTGAGCCCGGGTGAACTCATTCCTTATATCAAAATGTACTACTTCAGACAGAAGGCCTGAGAATTAGCTTTCTCTCTGAGGTAATAAATCCTGACAGGAAACATAACTTTAACGTGGGAGTGCTTTCAAAATCCCCATGTGAGGAAATATGGTGAGGGGACTAAGCTATCTCAAGTTGTGAATGCTTGAACAAAACCTTTGTCACCATCAAAAGAACCCTGTGACATAAGTTCATAATGCGCCCATTTTACAGACAGGGATGGAAGGCAGTGATTTGTACAAGGCTAGTCCATGATTTTGATTCTGAATGGGGATTTGAACTCAAAAGACTTGGGTCTATATAATAAACAACCCTTACCACTTAACTATACTAGGCCTGTTCAGACAACACGCTAAGCCATGGTTAGGCTGCTAATCCTTTTGCAGCAAATGGTTAGTGAGTGTGTTTAAACCATGGTTATATCACCACCATAGTTAGGAATGGTTCACATGACATGCTAAGTCATAATCTTTAGCTCAAAATGCTTAACCACCGTGGCTTAACATGTCATCTGAACAGAGTCACTGGCTTTATCAAAGGACAGTAGGCTATGCTTTAAACCAGGAAGAAACAATCTGGTGCCCTCCAGGTGTTTTGGACTACAACTCCCAACAGCCCAGCATGGCCAATGGTAAAGGAAGATGGGGATTGTTATCCAAAACATCTGGAGGGCACCAAGTTGCCTACCCCTGCTCTAAACAAAACTGGGATGCATGTGTGAACAAATTTGGATATCATGGAAATTTGGATATATTGGGATATTGGATATATTTTGGATATTTTGATGTATTACGGCAGCGGTTCTCAACCTGTGGGTCGGGACCCCTTTGGGGGTCGAACGACCCTTTCACAGGGGTCGCCTAAGACCATTGGAAAACACATATTTCCGATGGTCTTAGGAAACTGTATTGACTGAACTATGTCATGTATCATCTTTTGTATTATTAAAGCTATTGTTATGTATTATTTTCATTAGCAAACCATCCCATGACAATGAATCGTGTAGAGAAGAAAGAAAATAATTTTATGGTTGGGGGTCACCACAACATGAGGAACTGTATTAAAGGGTCGCGGCATTAGGAAGGTTGAGAACCACTGTATTACGGCCTCCATCCCCAACTGGCACACTCCAGATTTTGGCTATGCTGTCTGGACTAATGGAAACTGTAGTCAAAAATATCTGGAGGCACCAGGTTGGAGAAGGCTGTTTTAAGACTGTCTTCCATCATGATTTCTACAAGGGCCTTCTTTACAGCACGTATGAATAGCGAGGGAGGTATTATTGGTGGCTACTCTCCAGGTGGCAACTGCTTTCCTTTAGAGGGACATCAAAGTCCCAGGCCGAAATTCTCATGAAAACAGTATAAAGCCTCTTCTTTAAGCAGATATTTTGTGGTCAGAAATGAAACCACACTGTTATAATCTTTTAGACTATTTCATATTTATATTAAGAACATAAGAGCCATGCTGGATCAGACCAATGGTCCATCCAGTTTAGCATTTTGTTTACCCATTAGGAACCATCTAGCCATGGGAGCCCACAAGCAGGACATGAGTGCAACAGCACTCTTGTGCCCATGTTCCCCAGCCACGAGTGTACATAGGCATACTGCCTCTGATACTGGAGGTGGCATGTAGCCATCACAACTAGTAGCCATTGAAGGATAGCCTTCTCCTCCAGGAATTTATCATCATCTCCAGAGATTTCTCCCCAATACCTGTTTCTCCATCCTTTCACAAAAGGTAAGTTTGGTTGAAAGGAGTGTGGGGAGGAATTGGAAGGAAGGGCTGATTGGTAAGAAGTCAACTCCTTGATGTTTTTGATGTGAATTTGAGTGGTTTTGGGCACAACGCATAATGGAATATGGATTTCTCAACTTGGGGGAGTTAGTATTTTCAACTCTGCAGTTCTGAAATTCACTGCCACCATAGTTTCTAACCCTCATGGTTGCAGAGATGTTAAAAGCAGTTGCTTGAACGGACTCTTAGAAGTGTTTGAACAGACCCTTAGAAATCTGAATAGCATCCTCTTTTGCAGTTCTAATAAATACATTTTAATATCAATATTTTAATGTTTGCAAAGTGCTTATTCAGAAATGCTACACACTAACGTAATAATAACATGATAAATGCAGTTATCATTTATAATTTATAAATACATTAGATCAATGTATGCAGAACTGAAATACCTAAAAACTTTTATGGCTTGTCCTAGGTGTATAATGCCTTTGGGCATAGTGTGTTTCCTCCCTTCTATACAACATTTGTTCTGTTCCATCCAAGTCTTTGAAACCCACCTAATTAACGTCTTCTCTTTTTTGCCTCTCTAATTGGGCTGTTTTGTTGTCAGGCAAAGATGGAGTAATTTTATGGGCCGAATCTAGATAGACAGAACACTTTAAATTGGCCTTTCGTTGAATGACTTAAATGCTTCCTGTGTTATTTTGTGCCCTCTTTAAAATCCAGATTCTTTGACTTCCACTCCATGACCATTAAATCCAAGGGGATTTGTGCCAAACCCTTAGGAGCGTATTTGTAGAACAAATTTATTTCTTCATAGGAAACTTTCAAAACTCTATTAGGTCTCAAGGCTCCATGCGCTCTTAAGAAATTCATATTCCTTTCACCAAATCTTGGGCGGTGAGGCAATACATTAATGTAGCAGTCAAAACGTCATGGGATTTTAAATGTTAAGCAATCTATGATTTCCTAACTCTAGATTTTCAGTTTATTATTACAGCTGCATGGATAATGGGTGTAATACTGCAATCCAGCGTGTTACTATTTTAGTTTTCAAAAATACAGCACTGTAAATGAATAAAAATATTTATCTGCAGGCAGAAATAAGAAGCAACAAATTAATATATCTGAGGAGGCACATCTGACAGAAATGCAAATGCATTGGAAGAGATTAATGTTGTATTGTAGGAATTAAATTGCTTCTGCCCTTCAGGTTTTACCCATAATATTAAAGAGTTATGAGGATATTGGGTTGGATCTGAACTTAGTCCAGAGTAGACCCCCTGAAAACAATGGGACAAATCAATGGGAAATCAACAGGACTCTTCCAAATGTGGTTCAAGAGCAGAAACAGTGACAAATTTCAAACACCTCTCAAAAA
The DNA here is from genome assembly GCF_023053635.1 of Elgaria multicarinata webbii. NCBI lineage: Eukaryota > Metazoa > Chordata > Lepidosauria > Squamata > Anguidae > Elgaria > Elgaria multicarinata. The sequence continues at coordinate 28,338,426 of NC_086171.1, read as the reverse complement.
TGTATTTGTTCACACAGGTTTTCCTTGACCTGTAAGGGACCATAACACTGGCCTGCTTTATTGTTGTCTTTGCTATAATGTTTTTAATAACTTATTAGATAATATTGTTCATATATTGTATTATATATTCCTTTTAATATAAACCACCTAGAGTTTCATTATATCAAGCATATAGAAGTATTATAAATAAATATGTTAGTCAGGGCTTGTACCATTGATTTCAGCGGCTAAGCATGTAAGTCTAAACCAAGCCATTGGAAAATTATGATGATTGTTCTGTTGAAGCGCCACATTGTAGGAGTCCATGGCCCTGCTCCTGCCTAGTCAAACAAATGCAATGTGCCCCAACAGTTATCATTGCCCTTCAATACCGCTATAATTATTATTATTATTATTTATTTATTTATTTATATAGCACCATCAATGTACATGGTGCTGTACAGAGTAAAACCGTAAATAGCAAGACTCTGCCGCATAGGCTTACAATCTAATAAGCAGTAGTGTAGGTCTAGCCCTAGTATAGAGCAGCTTCCTATGCACCTGTGTCTGCCGGCACTATGTACCACCTCACTTCATACAACTCTGGTTCCCTCATTGCCTCTAGCTGCTTCCACCCCAGGGTCTTGCCTCTGTCTTTCTTCCTTTCACCAGCCTCTGCTCCTGGCTTGGGCCCAGCTAGTTTCAGCCTTGGCACTTTCTCTACATGTCCCGCGCCTTGGCTTGGGAGCTGCATTTTCCCCTCACTCTCCCCCTCCTCCACTCTCAGATACTCTTTGTCTCCCCAAACCCACATACTCTTCCTCCCTAGGTCAGAGGACTCTGCCTCTCTCTGGCAACCCATTCTTCCCTTAACCCTTTCTTTGCCTGGTCTCCACATCCTGGCTTGCCCCACTGGGAGTTCTCACCTTCCTTGTCCCTTTCTTCCCAACAAGGCCAATGGTCTGCATGGCAGAATGACTGGCTGACCTTTCAGACAGCAGTGTTAAGTTCTTGCCTGGGTCAGCCCCCAAGGGTTCCCCCCTGCCAACCACAGTGATGATTAACAAGTCAGAACCTGCAAATATGAGCAGTTAGTTGAGGGATTGGGAGAAAAAGAGGAAGAAAATTCTCCTCCCTTCCCATTACCCCCTCCCTATCCCTGGTTCCTCTGTTGCACTAGACGCATTCAAGATGCAGCTGGACAGCCATCTGTCAGGGATGCTTTGAGGTGGATTCCTGCATTCAGCAGGGGTTTGGACTCGATGGCCTTACAGGCCCCCTCCAACTCTACTATTCTATGAGTCTATGATTCTTCTGTTGAGGAGAGACAGGCAAGCCCTAGCAGCACCCACTGAGTCCTCTTTAAGCTGCTTCCATAGAAGCAGCTGAAAGAGATGCCTATTAAATGCAGCCACTGCCACTGTTTGCCATTCAGCCTGAGAGGTTTCAAGCCAGGCAGGCTACTGATAGTGGCAGAAGCTGCCCTGTGTACTCACCCCTTCCAAGCAGATGCTGAACAGAGAGGCGCCCAGGGCAGTGGGAATGGGCTACTTACTTCCTCTGTTGCACTACAGAACTTTTGTACAGAAAAAGTTTTTCTTTGGAAACTGTAGTCAGGCACATTGTACAGATGTAGATTAGAGACCATAGCAACATAGAAAGCTGCCTTATACTGAGTCAGACCATTGATCCATGTAGTCCAATGTTGACTGGCAGTGGATCTCCATGGTTTCAGGCAGGGATTTTTCCAATCCTACCTGGAAATGCTGGGAAAGGAATGTAAGACCTCCTACATGCCAATGATGTGGTCTGCTACTGAGCTATAACCCTTCTTCCCTAAGAGATAGTGATTTGCCCCAAATTCTGAATTAAGGGCCCATGTCCGTATTTAGTTTTGCAGTGATGGGAATGCTTGCACAAGTGAAATCTAGATCTTCCAAGTCCAAATCCAGCATTCTTTGCATCTGGAGACACATGAGTTTGCACGAGATACTAGAAGTGTGAATCTACATGTTACTTTTGTAGGAAAGATCAGCAGATTGTGCTGAAACTTTCTGTCACCAACTCATTCTCATCTCTAAATGTCCCCCTCAAGACATTTTTTTCCTGTGTTGGGTTTACTTTTAGTCTTGGAGCCTGGCTAGGGAAAAACAGGCTAAAATTGGACAGGAAGGGATTGTGAGGGCTGATTCTTCTGATGTCTTTCCCTCTGTCTGCATTAGCATTATGAAGCAAACAGGCACTTGGGATTTGCTTCACAACATGTAGTTCCATCCTAATATTAATTGAGGAAAGAATTAAAAGTTTTGAATGGGCAATTTCTCCTTCATGATGGCAAAACAAAGAACTTAAGTCCTCTTAGATCAGACATTTTGAACTACAACTTCCATAACTCTTGTCCATCGGACTTGCTGATTAGAACTTAAGGGGGTTGTAGTCCATCTGAAGGGTGTCATGTTGCATAGCCCTGCCTTAGAGTAAGGGTGGAACTCACTACTGATGGCCACCAATTTGGATGGCTTTTAAGGGGGGTTGGATAAATTCCTGGAGGTGAAGGCTATCAATGGCTACTTGCCCTGATGGTTGTGTGCTATCTCCAGTATTCGAGGTAGTAAGCCTGTGTGCACCAGTTGCTGGGGAACATGGGTGGGAGGGTGCTGTTGCACCATGTCCTGCTTGTTCATCCCTGGTCGATGGCTGGTTGGCCACTGTGTGAACAGAGTGCTGGACGAGATGGACCCTCGGTCTGATCCAGCAGGGCTCTTCTTATGTTCTTATGTTCTAAGGGTACAATCCTATGGGATGCATCCTGGCTATTCATAAGCCACCAAACTCAGAGGTTTCCAAGTATCCAATGCTGAGCGGCAGGAGTGTTGCACTTCCTGCTCTGCATTATGGCTAGCTGGGCAATTTCAACCATCTAGTCGAGGTTTTGAGGAAGGGGAGGGCAGGCGGCTGGAGATACCTCATAGTCCCACATCCCCAGGATCCTTCCCTCCCCAACCCCAGGAATGCCCTCTTTCACTTCCTACAAGCTTGTATTTGTGAGCTCATAACACCAGCCAGCACAGTTCTCCCCACGCTGGCTGTAGTGGGTGGGGAACAGAAAGGGTAGCCATCTTTCATCTTTGTAGGAATAAACTTATAATCATAATTAATTAATCATACTAGTAAAAATAGAGACAAAACAATCTAAGAAGCTCTCTGGAAGTAGATGTAATCAATGGAGTTTGCAAAACGACAGCCTAAAATTTCTAAGTATCACATATGATAATCAGGCTTTTAAATAATAATAATGATAACCACTTTTTATTAGTAATAACTGTACCACTTTGAACAATAGCTGGACTTGTATGCTATCTTAAGTGGACTGCATCCAGAATTCAGGACCGTCTTGCAAAAGACAAATGTGATGTGCCTCATGATTATTGTGTATTATTGCAAACACATTTATTATTAATAGTTCGTCTTTGTGAAGAGACAGAATATAGTTAAAAATGAATGGAGGAAAAGATGAAACGTCGGCTTATTACCTATTTTTTTCACGTGCGTTGCCTGTAGCAAATGATTTTGGGGTGAAGCTCCATTTGTTTGCTCTAATATCCTACTGCGTGCATGTAGTCTTGTAAAACTTTATATCTAGATAATAAACAAGAATGCCACTGATTCACAGTGCTTTGAATTTATGGAACTTTTCCGGTTTCCCAGCAATGCAAACTATCAACATGATAATTTATAATGGCTTGTGACAAATACTGCTGAGCGAAGAGGTGTGTGGTTACATTCAGATCAGATGTCGTCAGCTAGGGAGCAATAAAAATTTCACAGACACTAGGTTAAAAACATTAAGAAAATGAATGTGAAGTTTCAGAAGACAAGGTTTTTGGAAAGGTGGACAGGGTGGCTGGAGAAAGCCAAATAGTGGTTTCCTTCCTAATAAATGATTGACTCTTGTTTCCAAAGTTAACAGTATTGTTTTACAGGACTTGCACAGGCACAATGTCACAGAAGTTGTCATTACTGAGCTTGTTTAATTGGCCATAATTTAGATATGCAGAAAGCAGTATCGTCCTTGTTTGACAATTACTGAGTGTGCATGTTCTGTTGTCGGATCAGTTCAAACAGAAAATTTCACTCAGATTTGGAAACATTGAAAGTGTAGAAAGAAGGGTTTGATAGTTAATTGTTCTTCAAATTGGTTTTAACAGGGATTAGTTACATGGCTTAGATTAGAGCTGTACAAGGATTGCTATCAATTACCGTCTTTAGTGTGTGTGTGTGTTTTCAAAAAAACAGCTATTACAAAATATGTTTGTTTACATAAAGTAGATGGATTAAAATAAAAAACAGATGCTGCAGTTATAACTGTTAACAGGAAATCTATTCGGTATCTTTACTATCCTGCAGAAATATGGATAACACAATTCTGCTGTAAACCAGTCTACATAAAATTCTCAAGAAAAAGGGCTTTCAGACATAATGGAAGCAGTCCAAAATAGATTTGGAGGGGAAGAGAACCATGACCACTTTAGGGACAAAAGAAGACGTGTTGTTAAAAAGAAGTACATGAGGGGCATTCACTCATAATCATATTTGAATTATGGTCTATGCATTAATTCAAGACCAAGTTACTTGGTCAAACTGGCATGTTGAAAATATGGGTTGGGGGAATCCATGCAGGGTTTGGCATATGGTGAAATGGTTCTAATATATGCTTCAATACCCTGCTCAAACCACAATTCAACTCAAATGTACTGTGAGTTCTCACTTTCCCACCCAAGCTCACTGTCATCAGCTTCAGCAAATGCTTGTGTGTATGGTGTGTATTCTGCATGTGCCGAATACATGTGGCAAGGGGTAGAAGACTCCAATACTGTGGGAAAACAAGGGAAGCTGAACAAGATAGGGTGGCCAGGTGTCCTCTTTTACAGAGGACAGTCTTCTGTTTGAAGAGCTGCCAGTGGACTAGCCTCTATTTGAAGGACTGCCCTGTCCAAAACCAGTTTGAAAACTGTATATGGAGTGTTTCCTGGGCCCCAACACTTGTCACTAGTGTTATAAACCATTTTAAAGCTATAGTGTAAATCCTGCCCTGGTCTCAGCCTTCAGCACTATAGTGAGATCTACTGCATTTCTATTTAAATTATAATAATCATTTCTAAATTTTAAATATACACATATATAAATTAGCATATACTAATTTTATGCTAATTTGTAGGCATGTGCTCCACTCCAATTAGAACCAGAGAATCAAAAGTGAATTGGCCTGCTCCGCCTTGCCCAGAGGTGGAGTAGAAGCGGACCGTGGACCCCTAGAAGCAAGGCGAAGAGAAGCGCCCATTTTCGGAGCGATCCTCTTTCCGCGGACAGCTCCGATCGCCATTTTGAAACATTTCGCCCATAGGATTGCATTGCGGAAAAGAAAAGGGGATAACTGTGTTGTTTTTGAAGCTATCTTTCTGAAACTTAGAGAGTCATGGCTGGGGGTCATTTTGAGACTACTCTCAGCTCTCTGCGTGGTGTGGTTCGCTTGCTAGAATTTTTTAAAAAGTAGGGTAAAGGCGGGAAAAAGATTACCTTTTCAGTTGCTGAGGGGCAGAGTCAACTCCCGGTCATGATCACGTGATCCCAAAGTTGGAGGAGGGGATAGGCAAAACGGGTAACTTGGGATTCTGGGAAACTTCTCTTTCTACTCTGAACAGAGTTTTCCCAGTGTTTTTTTAAAACAGTAGCTCCACCAAATGCAGAAACACAACCTGAAATCATACTAACAGATAGGAAACACACAGCAGTGCTACCCACCCTAACTTTGGGGAACAACTGAATACATGTGGTGCAAGGGGATGAGCTCCCCTAGGGCATGTGGACGTGCCCTCACTCTCCTGTACTTGGAGGGCCGTCAGAGCCCTCCAAAAGAGTAACTCAGTGGAGCAATGCGTATCATGAGTTGAAGTGAGCGTCTGCTTCTTAAAAGACTGATACCTAGACAGGACCAGTCAAATGGCTGGGCACGTCCACCCCACCCCCTTACTGGTAAAAGACAGATATAGCCTTTTTAAAAAAATTCTTCTTGTTGTTTATTCAGCAACACTGCTGCTTTTAATTCCACCCCTCCTTTGTTTATTTATTTATTTATTCCATTTTATATGCATTACTGGATTATCCTTGGCTCACTTCCTTATGCCCCCAGAAATGTCTGCTGCCTGCCTGCCTTCCCTCCCTCCTCCCCTGCCCGCCTCGCAGGGATGGTTTGTGTCTGGCTTTGACTCAGGGGAGAAGTCCTTCCTGCGCTCAATTAGACTTTTGGAAGTTCCAAATCCATTTTTCAAGTGTGGAAGAAGATTCATATTTAGGTTGATCTCTCTACTCCCCAATTCATGGCATCTTGGGATTTCCTTTGAAATGGCCCCATTGAGCTGTCTGCAGTTTTAAGCTCTGCCAAAAATCAGGGGATGATGGGATTGCCTTGTACCTTGGCATGATTGTGGGTCTAGATGGCATCTGTGAGTGTGCCCACTTCCCTTTTTTTTATCTGTCCAAATGTCAGAGAACAGTCCATGTCTGCAAATGGGGTGCCCGATTTTCATAAATTCCCCAAAAATCAGGGGATGATGGGACTGCCTTGAGTCTTGCCATGCGTGTGTATCCCTGGATAAGCTATCATAGTGGCGAGTTTGAGGTTTTTAACATGCAAATTGACGGAGCTATCGAAAGGGGTGTGAATGGGGTGCCCGATTTTCATAAATTCCTCAAAAATCAGGGGATGATGGGACTGCCTTGAGTCTTGGTGTGCGTGTGTATCCCTGGATAAGCTATCATGGTGGTGAGTTTGAGGTTTTTAACGTGCAAATTGACGGAGCTATTGAAAGGGGTGTGAATGGGGTGCCCGATTTTCATAAATTCCCCAAAAATCAGGGGATGATGGGATTGCCTTGAGTCTTGGCGTGTGTGTGTATACATCCATGAGGTGTCATGGTGCCAAACTTGAGGTTTCTAACTTTCACAGAAAAAATGTTGTATACTTTATTAGCTTAATGCAAGCCTATGGGGGGGGGAACGGAGTTCCGATCCGGATCCGGAGCTCCGCAGCGGAGCGGAGCGGACATAGGCGGAGTGGGGGCGGAGCGAAGTGGGCCGATCCGCAAATCGCGGATCTGGAAGAGAAGCGGAACGGGGGGTCCGTGCACACCCCTACTAATTTGTCATCAGCAGTCTCTCCTCACCCCCATGTAAAACCTTTGCACCTTGAAAGTCTGACAGGCTACCAGGGCAGAGAGCATAAATATCAGATAAGGCTGAGTTCCACCACCTCTCATTTTACAAATTAAATCCGAGCTGTACATTTAGCTATTTTCAGCACATTGTTGGAATGGGCCCAACTCATCAGGCAATCTGTATTGTGTTGTCTAGCTGACCTGTCCTTGGCATTTATCTACCACTACTCCAATTTATATGTCGTACACAAAATGTAATTAATGCCAGTCAACTTGATTTTTTAAAAATAGGTCCTGTCAAACAAACCTGATTTCATGTTTTGATGAGATTAAAGTTTGGCTGATGATGGTAACAGAGTTGATCTAATTTCTTTTGACTTGTCCTCCATAAGATGTATAGGTATGTTGCTATTTTTAATGATTTCAAGATAAATAATTTTAAAATAAGCTTTCCATCTGCTGTTGGAGGCAGTTTTTTATTCAGAGTTCCTACACATATGATAGTAATGTACATGGGGCTAGGTTTTGTGTGAATCTCTTTCTAACTAGGATGATTATTACGACTTTACCATTAGGCTCAGAATATTTTATTTCTTACATCTTTAAACATTCATGATTTCACAACAAAATTGTGTTCAGGTTTTGAAAGTGCAGAGCCAGCTTAACCATTAGGTGACTAAAAGCAGGTTATATTACCTTATTAAGCTCTTCAACAGAAGACCTCTTCTGGGTCCCAAGAACTACTGAAATACAGTAGTTCTTGGGACACAGAACTAAAAATAAAATGCAGTTTGAGGATTAAGTGTGAGACATTTCCAAAATAGGGAAATGACACTTGCTACCCCTGAGTTCTTTTCTACTTATTTTTTGTGAACCGCCCAGAAAGCTTCTGCTATTGGGCGGTATAAAAAAATGCAATAAATAAAATAAATTTTTAAAAAATCTGATTGAGACCAGGGAGAAGGACTTCTTTGTAGCTGATCCCAGGCCTTAGAACTTCCTTCCAGTGGAAGCCTGACTTGCTACCTTATTAATGGCCTTTTGCTGCTTTGTAAAGACTTTCCTTTTTTAGGAAGACTTTTGGTTACTACCTTGGGGGCATTGGGAAATAATGGCTCACTTACTCAGCAGCTGCCTACCTTAGATGTGCCCCCGGTGGCTGCATTAAGCAAGTGAGTGAGCCATCCTTTTATTGCATTCCCAGTGTCCCTGATGTAACATCCCTACGTGTGGGCAGGGCAAATAAAAAGACAGCCCTCTTTCACCTCGCTGATCTCTGTGCCTGGTAAGTCAAGCAGGGGCCCCTTATGGGCAGGGGGGCAAAGGAACTGTACTCAAGTCTTCCTCCCCAAACCTAGAGCTTGCCTTGGAATACATGTCCCAAAGATCACATGGAACCAGCCATAATGACTTATGCCTACCAGAGCTATGTGTAATATGTAGCACTCACCTTCATGTTTTCTGGAGCCTGATTTAAAATAATGTCCATACCGACATCAGCTGCATCCCAGAAGTGGTAGCAATGGCATAGAAATGTCCTATGTCAAGAGCCAGAATGATATTCTTGCCGTGGTGGATTAAGCCATCATGCAGCAAGATTCCAAGAGAGACTGCTGTGTAATTTGTGAATGTTTACAGTGTATTAAGTTGGGCTACTAATGAGTAGCGACAGCCAAGTCCCATTCCTTTGGGTTAGAAGGAAGAGCTTCCAGCCAAGAGGGTGTTAATTTTAGGCAGGCTGGCAACTTTCATTTCAGATATTAAGTATTGCCCATGACTTGGCCAATCAAGGCCTGAGCCTTGTAGTCTAAAGCTCCAGCAAAGAAGCACAAAGACTTGACTTAAACAATAATGCATATACATAAAACCTTATGCAAAATTATCTACATTCTTCTATGTTCTGGACATACTTCAGGTTTACTTTACACACACTCTATCACAAACATACACACATATGTTTATCGTCACTTTGGGATGACAATTAATTGTGTGGGAGGAGGAGCAGGATTGTGGCAGCATGCCCTGGACCTGATCTGTAGGCATGTTCCTTTGAGCTTTGGGCCAAATCTTATCCATGAGCACTTTCTGTGCCAGCATGGGGAACCTATGGCCCTCTAGATGTTGTTGGACTATAGTTCTCATCATCCCTCACCATTGGTCATGCTGGCTGGAGCTGATAGAAGTAGGATCCAGCAAACTGAAGGAGACTAGGTTCCTCACCTCTGCTTCATGAGGGCAGGATCCCTGAAAAAGCAGAGTTTTTAAGATCCCTAAGTTTTACACATGTGGAGTCTCTTCCAACCTTCAAATGGACATGTATGTGGCAGATGCAGGGCCTGCCTTTGTTATCCTGTCCCCCCTCTCACACAACCTCCAGCATCTGGAAAGGGCTTATGTCTTCCTCTTTTCCAGATATATTATGCTGAGAACTTTATACCCCACGAGGCATTCAAATAAGAGGGGTTCTGGTGGATCATTAAAAACAGCAGAAACGATATGCCTTTGTTTTATAGGACTCAGCTTGCCTTTTGTAGACAAGAGGTTCTAAAGATAGTTCAGAGTAATTTTCATATGCCTCTGAGAGCAAGAGAGAGTTGAAAGGAGTTGGGAATTATATTGTGCTCCTGATTACTGGCTTCAATAAGTACTCTTTTGTTGCTCATCCAAGCTTTTGACTGCTCTGAATAGACTCCATTGTCAATCGGTTTAAGTGGCTTTTTTGCTGAGTAGCCCTGTCCACATTGAGCTTTTGCAAGGAAAGGTGTTAGTCAAATTACAGCCCAATACTGACCCTTAGTGCCTCCTTTGTGAGCAGGTATCTCCTTTCATTTATTATAGATGAATAAGCCAAGGGAACCTTTTAATATAGCAGTAGTAATACTATAGTAATGAATTTAATATAATCCCCAAACCACTTAAATTGGCATACTTGCATAGTCTCATTGATTTCAGCAGGCCTGAATGCAACTACGTTGGCAATAAAAAGGATCTGCAGTGTATGTGTAACAGAAGGCAAAATACAGTTGTTGGTATTAATGTATTTCCCTGTAATCAATGGAGCTGGAGGAAAGTTTGATGTTAAATTGGTATAAGGAGAAAGCTTTCCATCAAAAGCCGTGATGTTTATAATATAGACCACACAAGGCCTGGTGTGAACAAGGATGCCAAGATTAGTTGTTATAAGGCAGAACAAAAGGTCAGGGTCTCTCTTTCCAAACTGAAATATATAGTAATTGGACTCCTTCCTCTCGTATGATTATGCTTCTTGGTGTTGATTTAATTTAAACAACCTTTTCCTCCATATGTTTTAAAAAGATGTGTTTGCTTAAATTGTAACTTGTTGCAGTCTATGCATGCTAATGATTTCAAGGAACCAGCCTGCAGAATACTGGTGGAAAACAGAGATCTTGAGGTTGTTAATATATATGCTATGTTATATTCCTATTTTTTCTGTCTCTGTGAGTGTAAGTATGAAATATAGAATGTACAAAGATTTAAAACAGGAGTGTGCAGTGCACAGACACATGCGCATATATCAGTTTCTGTAGGAGTTCCAGAAGTAAATCTGGTAATTAAGCTATAATAACCATCTTAAGGCTGATAATTGGGTATAAGAAAGAACACAATACAGGATTAGCGTTCAGATCATGTTCCAAATGCTTCTTAATTGGGTGTTTGTAATCAACCCTGATTGCAGGAGGTTGCGATTTGGCAGGCAAAAAGAATAAAAGAAGCATTTCCTATATTATTTCCCTGCTTAGTTGACTTGGATGTAATATTTAGGTCAGGATCCAGGGGCATAATATCAAACCAGCTTACTTTGCCAGCTCCACAAATGCTTCAAAATAACATAAAAAGTTATTCTAATCTCAAGCTATTTATCTGAAGCTTTAAATATCATATTCTTTAGAGCTTGCTTTAGCAAGTGAGCTGAACAGAGTATTTTCAAAATTTTAAATCTTGAGGTGATTTTTGTGATTTTCTGCTCCAGCCTCCATAGTTTCACAACAGGTTCATGGTTGCTCTTGGTTGCATTCTCAGTAATAATTAATTCTTACTGTAAGATAACATTAGTTCTTTATAACAAAATAAAAAGGGGAAATGTTGGGTCCCTTCTTGGTGCTGTGAGAAACATATAACTGGTCATTGTGTAATGAGATGTATGGACTGATTATGTGAATTGGAGCTGGAACCATCATGTAATGAATCCCTTCCACACTAGAAAGTGATATGTAAAACTGTGTTCAACATGGACTGAGAGTGGGGTAACTCACTACAATTGATGTGTTCAGGGGGATCTATGAGACAGGATGCTGATCCTATGGCAAATGTAACATCTAGGTCTGGTTTGGATGTCACAATAACTCAAGAGGATTTAAAACCCTGGTTTGTTGTGAGCATGCTGGTGCACACTGCCCAGTGTCCCCTACTGTAAGCAGGAATGGTTAAACAATCCAGGGACACTTGGTTGTTTAGCATTGTATCTGAACCAGGAACTCTGGCTTGTTTGGGGAGAGACAACCTAGAATTATACCCTGGGTTCCAACTCTGGGGCTAGAGCTACACTAATGCCCTTTATCAATATTGAAGTCCATTGATAACTGTTGGGGCACATTATACATTCCGTACATCATTTTTCTAGCATTATTTCCTGATTTTTATTCTGTATTATCCCCAATATTGCAATAGATGTCATTGTGTGGATCTACACTTCTGCTTATATCGATTTTTTGAGCCTTTGTAACATTGTAACTTATATCGCTACCTTGTATACCGTTGCTCAGTAGCGTTACTTACCTTTTTGTGTAACGTTGTTGCGGAGCACACTGTTCGTTGCCCTGTTGTTTGTGTTGTTTCTTCTCGTTTCTGTGATCCTTGCAATTCCCAGACTGTCCTTTCTCTGCACCTCCCACTTCCTTGTTTTTGTATTTTCCGTGACTCTCTAACTAACATGCTCTTAATTTCAAATCTTTGTGGCAGGAGTTCTTCAGAGAGAGTGGTTTGTGGATTGTCGGAGTTGTCTGTCTCTTGAGGAAAGTGTAGGGATGCCTGGTGAATGGAATGTGTTAAATCTTTCTCATTTTTAAAACATTATTTCCGTGGCATTACATGCAACCTACCTCGGGTAAAAACTTTTTTTTAAAAAAAAAATTATTAAAGGATTCACATATACGCATTTCTAATTTAATTTATTTTTTAAAAAAAATAAATTAAGGATGCACATATGTGCATCCTTTAATAAAAAAAATGTTAAAAAAAGTTTTTACCCAAGGTAGATTGCATGTAATGCCATGGAAATAATGTTTAAAAAATGAGAAAGATTTAACACATTCCATTCACCAGTTCTAACAATGGTTACTGAAGGTGCGTAGAGGAAGTTACATCAGACAGGAAGCCCGGTGAGGGATCATGTGACATTAATTTCGCAATGTGACACAGAAGATATTGTAACAACGGAGCACATTGAAAGAAGTCTAACGATGCAGAAGTGTTACAACGAAAGGTAAAACGGTACAAAACCTTTCTGTATAACGATATAAAGGAACACATCACATGATCACTGACGTCATCCAGAGCTATCTATAACATTACAGCTACAGTAATGTAGATTCGGCCATTGTGTGTGCTACAAGGTATAAATGGGCAAGAAGGATATAGTATCACCATGATGGGATTGTATCGATATGATATGAGGTGTAGATCTGATCTATTCTCCAACAAGCCAGAGTTCCTAGTTTGCACACAACACCATACAATCCAGAGTGCTGCAAGTAGGATACTCTTGCTGCAGGAGCAATCAAGCAGTGTACACCAGCACTTGCTCACTGCAGCCCAGGGTTTAAAAACAACAGGGTTGTTGCAATGTCTGAACCGGGCCCTAGACTAGCTCTTACAGAATTTAGCATGGTGAGATAAATTATGTGTACTGGAATTCTTTACTGGCTTTACTGTAAAAGGACTGTGCTATGTATGTTTGTTAGACATAATCTAATGGCATCATTTCAATGCCATGTTAAGACTGTCCTATACTTTCAGGCATTTGGCAGCATATGATAGGATTTTAATGTCAGATGTTTTATCAGGTCCTGGTATTTCATTGTAACTTTTTTAGCTGTTTATATTGTTTAAAAATTTGCATGTTTTGTAATTTTTGTGAACCACCCAGAGTTTTGGCTATTGGAGTGGTATAGAGATGATGATGATGATGATGATGATGATGATGATGATGATGATGATAAACATCAATGTTTTGCATCTGTGGTCATGCTTTTCAGAGTAGGAGATCCTAGAACTAATGTTGTAAGGTAACCAAACACAATATTTCACTGCTAGAGATTATGTTCATGCTGCCAGTGGTGTCATATCATTTTTAAAACATTTTTATAGATGAGCACATGCATGCATTAGCCTCAATTATTGCTTCACTCTTGTAAAATAATCTGCAGCTTGTGCTAGTTTAGCTGTTCATTACACTTTGGGCACAGTCCACCGTGAGTTTCCTGTCCAAGCCTTGAAATGAATGGGAGCTGCAGTGTACAGGAGGAAATGTTTAGGACTCGAAGAATAAAACAAGGTTATGAGAAGAAGTAAATAAGAGCTAAAGTTAGCATCAATGCCATGTTCTTTGCCAATTTGGACTCAGGTTAATCACTCCACGAAATGTCTCTGGTATCATCATCAGCTCTTATGATATTGAAGTGGTACAGAAGTTGGAATGTCTCCACCTAACCTCTTACTTCTTAGTTTAAGAATGAGCTGTGAATTATGTATGGAGATAATTCTTTAGATAAAAGCTCTCTTTTCTGATTCAAAACCATCTCTCTCTTTTTTTTAAAGAGAGGCATAAAATGTCTTTGCACAGCAGGCACATCTTCCGACCGCTGAGTGTTTTTTGACATTTTCACAAAGCCCTTGGGAACCTTGTGTCACTATTCTACAAACTTCTATCAAATTGTGTATTCATATCTGGGCTCAAATCCAAAATGTCTTTACATATACTTATAACCAGTGATGTAGAGTCTTCTCTTACAAAACAGGCTGCCAAATACATTAAGTAAATGCACATTTTTACTTCTCTAAGTATTTGCTGAAGCCAAATTGCAAAAGTAAAAGTCTTACATTGTGGTTAGAGATGTACAGCTTCACTTAGAGTGCAATATATATATATAGACCCAGACCTACAAACACACATAGATCCCAGTTCACTTTTGATGTAGAAATGAAGCCAAACAGTAGCTAGAAGCTTCTTCATATTTGTTATTACCCAGCAAGTAAGTGGTCAGAATTGGACTATGTAACCACCACAAAAGCATAATGTCCCATTTCATCGAAAGCTGAGCCAAGATGATGCTTGGCACTCTTGTGCTAGGAAGAGCTTGCATCACCATCACCAGATGAGGCATTATTATACTGTAATATTTCCCAAACTGTTGCCTGTTACTGAAATGTCTACCACAGAAGCAGTGCTAGGAATGACTGATCTAAAGTCTTTTCAGTAGATCTGCCATCCAATTAAAGAAATCTTGGACTGCAATCCCATGTGCATTTTCTTGGAAACAAGTCCTACTGAAATCAATAGGACTTACATCCAAGTAGACATGCCTGAGCTTGTGCTGCATGCTTAATTAAATGAGTACAGATCAGTTGGTTAATTGATTCATTACTTATATCTTCACAAATGTCCATGTTAATAAGAAACAGAGTTGTTATTAAGAAAGCAGAGTTCCTATGTTTTTAGATCAGAGGTGTTGAATCTATTTCAGCCTAGGGGCTGAATTCAATTTTGGAGAAGCGCACAGTGTGTGTGGGGGGGGGCACATTCCAGTGGTGGGCAGAACTTAAAGCTAAAAGGGGTGCAATACCAAAAATACCAGCATATTGTAGCTTTAAGCTCTTAAAGTGCTCTTTACTAAGCCTTAGCAGAGACATTGCAACCTTTTAGAAAGGGTGAAAAGCATGCAGAAACTGGGAAACCACCCAACAATCAATGGTCAGGGAGAGGGGATGAGCCAGGAGAAGGGGGTGCAGCTGTCCAGGGAACCCCACAAAGCAAGATTACAACTCCAAGTGGGCTAGATTTGCCCCACGGGCCTGAGGTTCAACATCCCTGTTTTAGAGAATGCATGTCCAAGACACAGCAGAAATCATCTTCGCAAAAGAATTACTTCCGTGTGAATGAGAAGAGGCAATACCTCATCGAAGAGAGTCATGGCTCCCTGTTTTTTATAGCTAATTCTATAAACTTAGCTTTTTTAAAAAAAAAATCTTATGGGGAAAAATAGGTAAGTAGGACATGTCTTATCTTGATTCAGAACATTAGTCTATCTCAGTGGTTAGAGTGATGGACCAGGGGCCCTTCCACACGCCGTACTGAAGGCGCATGCATGTGCCCCAAGTACGACCCCAAAACGATAGTGTAGACTACAGCCAGAAGAGACGGAGGAGGAGGAGGCTGGGGAATCCGGGCACGTCCTTGCCGCCGCCGCCTCCCCACCGGCCTCCTGCTGCCTGGGTAAGAGTGACCTGGGTCGGAGAGCTCGGCTTCCGCATCCGCCGAGCTCTCCGACCCGGGTCGCTCTTACCCAGGCAGCAGGACGCCGGCGGGGAGGCGGCGGCGGAGGCTAGGACGCGCCCGGACTCCCCAGCCGCCGCCTCCTCCGTCTCTTCTGGCTGTAGTCCACACTATCGTTTTGGGGTCGTACTTGGGGTGCATGCATGCGCCTTCAGTATGGCGTGTGGAAGGCCCCAGGACTGGGGAGACCTAGGTTCTAATCCTCACTCAACCATGATGCTCATTGGTTTAACCACCATGGCTTAGCATGTAGTCAGAACAGGGTCTATCTCTTAGCCTAATTACTTCACAGAGTTGTTGTCAGGATAAAATAAGGTGAGAGAAACTTAAGCTCCTTGGAGGAAAGATTACAAAAATTATAATAAATTAATATAAAGAAATATGACTAACTAGCACAATTATGTTACCTGCTTTGGAAGAGTGGTTAATGGTATGGCTGTGACAATGTGTAACTTCAGCATCACCTCCACTTTCTGGTCTAGAGTCAGTGAAACTCACAAAATGGGAATAATGTCTTGTCAGGTCCCCACTCCCCCACTTCGGTTTCAAGCACAAGGTGGGGGGGGGGAGTTGTCCAAACAAAGAAAGACGAAATGGAAACCCTAACCACAAAAGATATGTTACTACTTATGAAAAGGCTCAGTTCTAACTGAATGGCAAATCCCACCCATTTGCAAGTAATTTCAAGTGCGTACTTATTGTCTGCATGAAACTAGTCCGTTCTGCATTAACGAAGTGTTCCCCCAGGGAGCTGTGAACCTAACAGCAATGACACAGTAATGGCTGTGTTCTCATGTGTGGAGGGGATTGGGATCACTTTAAAGTCATCTTGGACAGTTTGAACTCGTAGACCCATTACTCTTTTCTTTCTCTTTTTTAAAACGCTGCTTCTGGTTGGAAGTATCTGGCACATGGTTTCTTTCCACTCTGTGGTTTCTTCTGTTTTAATGACATGTCTGGTTTTGCTTTGCTTTGGATTTGTTTTGTGTTGTTGTGGGAGTTCATACTGTTTATTTACTTATTTATTTATTTGTTTGTTTTGCTAAGCAAGCAGCATTTGGATCACCTCTAGTATCAGTTTTTGACCTTCTCAAAGCATCTGTAAAGGATGCCGTATGCATTCTTCCCCGCCCCCTCCTCTGCACATTTCCTCAACGTTTTGTTTATAAAACTCTTCCTTTCCCCCCACATTTTTAACATTTCTTTAAACTGACCTGAAAGCCACTCTTCAAAGTGAATGTCAGTGAAGAAAATAAGAAGATGAAAAGGAGGCACAGAAAGCAGTTCTGCAGATGAGGACTTGCTGGAGGGTGGGGGAACTGTGTTAGATGAAGTGTGGAGTGCGTGGTTAATTTTCTGGGCAAAGTATAAAAGTATTGCCTTTCCCAAAAGCAATAACGTTGAATGAAGGTTTTTGGTGTGTGTGTGTGTGTGTGTGTGTGTTTTAAAAATCACTTCTTAGATCATGGTGATTAGGATTGTGTATGTTTATCTGTGGTGGTGAAGCTAATAGAAGGCATGACCTAACTTTGTCATATGGGTTTAAACAAGATTCTGGAGAGCTTTATGATCCGGGCCAGATCTCTTCTCGGTCATCTCAGAGTGCAGGACACGGAATAATAGGCTCAAGTTACAGGAAGCCAGATTCCGGCTGGACATCAGGAAAACTTCTTGACTGTTAGAGCAGTACGACAATGGAACCAATGACCTAGGGAGGTCGTGGGCTCTCCCACACTAGAGGCATTCAAGAGGCAGCTGGACAACCATCTATTGGGGATGCTTTAAGATAGATTTCTGCATTGAGCAGGGGGTTGGACAGTGGCCTAAAGGCCCCTTCCAACTCTACTATTCTATGATCCTATGTGCATTCAAGACTCAAGGATATCCAAGCATGAGACAGGGCAGGGGACTGGAGGGGAGGGGGATTCTCCTGTGCTGCAAGCCCAGGAACTAAATTGTATATCATGCTTGAGAATGTTTAGATAAACATACTTCCTTGTATATGTGTGGTTGTCCAGATCTTATAAGAACTTGTGAGATTTTCTGGAGCCATTCAGAAGCAGAGTTAGAACTGAACATTTTGAACAGTAAGCTACAACTCCTCTAGAACTTGTATGTGCTTGTGCGGGAATTCTAAGACATGTAATTTGAGAGACAGAGAGATGTGTGTCTTCACAGCCTATAGTTCCATTGTCCTACAGTTATTTAGTCTCGGCTGGTATTTCCTGCGCATAGTCTGAAGGAGTCAACAGAGTGTGGCAGCAGAAGGAAGGGACAAGTGTTGTAATAAATAGAGATAGTGAGAGATAGAGCTACTGATAGGATGAAAACATATGAGAGTAATGAGTTAGGCCTCTGGCCTCTGGTGCATAGGAAAACTAGCACTAGGTCCCAAAGACAGAGAACAGTGCAGTTGGATAAAATTAATATATGTACATGCCGTACTCCATGTCTGGCTATGCATGCAAATCAAGCATGCAGAAATGTAAGGACTTTAAATGAAGGGACACCAGTAACCCCTCCAGTTTTTCAAAACAGACAAGTTCTTTAGTGGATGGCAGATGGGGCCTGTGTTACAAGTTGTGAGATATAATGTTACCACAGGACACAAACCCAGAGGGAACTGCAGCCATTCATAGATCCCTGCTGAGTCTTTCTCAAATCCATACATTACATTTTTAAATATACTTAAGATGTCTTAGGTATTAAGAATGTAATGTATGAGATGGTTCTCAAACATGCTATCGGGCTTGGACAGAGCATAAGGGTCCAAAGTTGAAACTCCCAATATCCACACAGTCCAGTTCAATCAAGGAGCAGGTAATTAGCAAAGTCAAGTCAGTCCAAGTTCAAAGATAGCTAGTTCACAGAGTGAAGTGTCAGACAAGGATTAAGTTATTGTGTTCTTATGTTCTTACCCTGCCTTTCTACCAAGTAAAATGGCACTTTGACAAATTGAGCTTTCCCCCACTATGTGGCTGCAAATATTTTCCTCTCTAAAGACAGCGGAGCCAATCCCCATGTTAATTTTGGCCACATAGACATATAATAGTACTTGATAAATTTACATGTTGCACTTTTTAAAAAATAAATGTAACACATCTATTTAGTTGCCTGTTCTATAAATAAACTAATTATCACCATTCAGCATAGTTACAGTTCTCTCTAGGAGCATTAAACCCTCATAGGAAGAAATACCTATTCAGTACTTTCTAAAAGCTCAAGGAAAAAGGTCCCTGTTCAGATTCTTCCTAGGAGATCACAATTTATTCCCTGTTTTCCAATGTGGTCATAAATACAAGTCTTGTAAACAGAACCTTATCCTAAATGCAATACATCAAATACGTTACATGTGTGAGTTGTCTGTATTAGTGCCTGGGTGGGCTAGTATAGGGGGCAAGATTATGGAATGTTCCCCCTGCAAAGCACTGAGGATGTGGGATCCCAGAATCCTATTATGGTTTAGCTAGCGTGGGGGTGGAAAAAGAGAGAATCCCCTTTTCTGTTACAGATAATTGCGCAGCTATGAATCAGCCTGTTGTTTTTACTTAAGTATGGTACAGGAAAGAACTTCACAAAATTAGGGTTCTGTCTTTGTCAAGCAGCTGTAACTTCTTACCATATGGCATTTCACAATCTAAATTCTTTTTAAATGTCAAAGAAAATGACTGTTCTTTGTAAAATATCTATGGTATTATTGATTATGTACAATATTAATTTTTGTCAGAAACTCCACTGTTGTACTAACAGTAGCCCCCTTCAGGTTTTCAAAATGAACACATGATGGTGAGGAGCAGAGTCGCACGCATTAGCCGTGCCCCCATTCCCTCAGTTGGAGACAAACTTGGCAGCATTCAGCACTACAATCTAAAGGGGGGGTTCTAAGTGCATTAAGCTGAATGCATTTCATTTTGAGCACCTGAGACCCCATTCATTTTGAACAGTTAAGTTCATTTTGAATACCCAAGAGGGCTACTGACTTTGAAAGAAGTATGAATGGTGATGAAGAAATAACAAACTTTCCTCTCTTTCATTCTCCAATTGGTATTTGTTACAATAAAAAGTCTGTTTGAATTTGGTCATATCCTATAACGTTGAAGGAATACTTTTCCACCTGTTGAGAGACATATGTAGTCACTATATGATTTGTTGGGTGGAAGTGGCCCAATTTGGAGGATCATATCTCAACTTTTGAAGTTGAGATATGCAAGAGTCTTCTGAGCACATGCTCCAGATTTGTGCTGCTCCTTCCCTCCTCTCTTCTTGGTGCACTGTGATAAACCAGGAAGTCTTCAGTTAACCATAGCCTCTCATTTCATCTAAACCAGGAAATGATGGTTACCCATTTCAGAACAAACCAAGATCTTAAACCATGATTGAGGTTGGTTTAAGATCCTGGCTTGTTCCAAACCTAGTAACCGTAGTTTCTCAGCTGGATAAAGAAGGGAACTATGGTAAAGTGAAGACTTCCAGCTTTAATTGAGGCACACTTAGAAGAGAAGAGTGAAAAGGTTCATCCATATCTTGCCTCATTAAGTCCAAATATGATTTTCCAAGTGAGAACAGTAGCACTAACACAAGGGGTTATTTCTCTTCCTCTTACACCAGACCCAAATCTGTCTCCTCTCTTTGCACCCAAGGAGGTGAAGCCCCAAGGGAATATCGAGGTATTTGGCATTCTTATATATACACATATGTATATGTGTGCTATATTTGTCAGTCTGTGATGAGTCATAGTTATTGCCCAAGAAAGCTTCTGAATTCACTGAAGAAAGAAAGGGAAAGACATTTAATCTTTTGCTGTCTGGAGCTGGTTTTTGTTTTTTTGCTTTCCACTCTCATCTCTTTGTGTTTTCTGAAAGAGGCTTGTTGTAGCAACTTTTGAGTACAAGTCAAACTCTGATGAAAGCAACTTTCAATGGCTGTAAAACATCCTCTTTCTCCGCCTCCCCCAACTGCGTCTTGATTGCTACAGACATCTGCCTTTGTAAACACCATGTCAGAGTCCAGCAGAGATGTTTTATCCTCATTGTTCCTCCAAAATAAATAAAAGAGGCACAGACGATATGAACTGGATGAAGACATCCCATTGCTAATAACTGAGCCATGTTTGTAATTGCTAATAACTAAGCTATGTAGCAGTCTGGGAACACTGTGAAAATGCCGATCTTGCCTGAATAAAATTATACAGATGGCAACCTTATTGTATATTTCTCCAAAGCTGAAGTTGAAATTTCACTTGGGAGATGGTGGGGAGGGAGAACATCATGTTTTATACAGTCACTCACATTTGTTTTTGAACTTTCATTAAGCTATACTGATATATATAGTATATCAGTATAGCTTAATCAAAGTTATTTGATTAACTTTGATTAACCTTTAGTAATTTGCTACCTAAAGAATTCCATGCAGTTGATATTTTCACTTAATAAAAGGCACAATGTGTTGGAAGAAATGCTTTTGTGCTTCCCTAGCAAGGGCAATTGTTTGATATTGTGATCAACCACAGGAAGTAGAAACAGTTGAAGAGACTGTAAAGTACTGTTGCTTTCTAAGGGTCTAACTGAAAGTAGAGATAGGCTAATCTGTCAGTTTTGCTTTCTCCCACATTTAAATTTTTAAAATCTCAAGTTCATTCTGTCCTGAATATGAAGGACAGATTTTTTGATTTTTGATATGAAGGACTGATTCATTTTGATATGAAGGAGTGGGGTTTTTTTTATCAATCCTTACCAAAAATAGACTGAAACAAATTTCTCATCCATCTGCAACAGCCAAATTCAACAGGTACAGCTAAACCCAGCATGGAGAGAAACATGATGTACCTGACTGCCATGCAGCTGTTAAAGATGAGAAGCCTGTCAGGAAAAAATGTTGGCAATCCTAACTTATCATCTCCATGGTTGAATATACAGGGATTCAAACCCCGACTTTTACTAGAAATGCTCTCAAAGCACTGAACTTTGATTAATCTGTTTCTCCCACTTTTGAATGTTTTTAATCTCACGTTCTTTTTGTGCGGAATGTGAAGAGCTCCACGAATTTTTGTAATTGGTTATCAAAACCAAACTGGAACAAAATTCACAACCATCGCTAATTGTCAGAGCCAAAGCTCCTATTTCCACATGCTAAGAATTACTTTCTGCATTAGTGGAGGCTCTGATTTCAGTGAGGCTGTGAATCCATTCTGGGTTTCAGTCAGAACCAGCCCAAATGCTAAAGGTGCCATCCAAGGTGCTGAGCCTATTTGGGAGATATAGAGTTCAGCACCTTGGATAGTTATCCTTTAGAGTTATCCAAAACCAGAGTGGATACACAGCCCTACCAAAATTGGAACCCCCTGCCTCCACAGATTTATGCGATAGCATAGTGCTCAGCTAGCATCCCGATGAACACATCCTTGGGATGACCACAGGAAGCCAGTCATGTAGATTGCACACCCATGTTTGAATTACATATGCTTCCAAGACATTATTTGTTACTTTTGCCAACACTTCCTTTATGTAAGGTTATTAAAAAAAAAAAACACCCACTATGACTCCAGTTGTAGCTTGATATTTCTTTTTAAAAATTAAAATAATATTTCTGTTTCAAAAATAACAGATGTCAGAGCATCCTTTTGACTGAGGAAAAACAACACTGCCTTAAGAGGACCTTTCCTGTTTATGAGATAGGATGTTGCTTTGAAAATGTCTGGCCTGCTGCACAGTTAGTCTTCTTAAAGTGCAGAGAAAAGGGATTTTATGGACTGACATTAACTGAAGCTATGCATCATGAGTGGGGAGAGGGACAGGAAATACTATCTCCCCCCCAAAAGCAGAAATTCTTGCATAAAAGTTTAATCAAGTTTGTGGGGAAAGGATAATGGTTTTAAGGCTTTCAGTTTTCATCCAGGTTTGTAATGATAAACCTATTAACCCTCGTATGTGCTGTATTTAATTCTGTTTCTTATAACAAGTCACTGGCAACTCCTAAGTCACTCAAACCTATGGAATATCACCTTCTGCAGGTCATGTATACTAGATAAGCCATGGTTTACTAGATCTAATGTTCAATGATATATTAGGCATATATTAGGCATTATATGTTGTTAATAATGTTCGTTTGTTTGAATCAGCCATAAAAATTCAGAATTTGGATGTAATCTACTCTAGAAGCAAAGATGATATATTGCACATATATAGACTAACCATTTTAGTTGTTCAGATATTTTAATAAATTAGCATGTGTGCTACCTTTAATCCTTGAATTTGTAAATAGGATGCTAACTTGGTTATACTATCATATTGTTTAAAAGAGTTTGTTAAAGAAATCTCTTGTGTATTTTTTAAAGATGTAAGAGTTAAATGGTTTCTTAAATTGCTGCTTACACTAGTTATAAAAGTATGCTCAAGCAAGATGTATCCAATGATAGTCTAACTTAAGTCCCACTCATGTTGATGGGTCTGCTCTAAATAGGGCTAACATTGGATAGAACCTACGGGTTCTGAAAGTAAGTCTAATCCATGTGTTATAATCAGAAAATGAATTAAAAGATATATTACTATTGCCAGGAGTTAAAAATGGCAATGCCAATTACAATAGAAATTAAGGAATTATAGTGTAATAGCCTGTATTCTCAATAGCACATTCAACTGTTTCAATAAAGTTACACAAGCTGAAAAATTGAACCAGGCCTGAATATGGCATTTGCACTGAATAATGTCCTGGTCTTGACTTCATGTGTGGCAATTTGTATTTAACAGCAGTTCTATTGAACCCAGACTTGTAGGTTAATTGTGATCATGTTTCCTAACTCAAATTAGTAGTAATATTTTATAATTAAAGCACTTGTTAATAGAAAATGTAGAGATTAAACTGCTTTTCCAGATGGCTCTATGTTAAAGAAAAAACTTACTGGCCAATTCTAAGAGTTACTATTTCAATAATTACATTTTTATGATGTTAGCATATATGTCACAACATAAGAACTTAAGAACTGCTTTGCTGAATCAGATCTAGAGGTTCATCAGATGAGCATTTTATTGCATTCTCACTACTGTTCACTTATGGATGTGTGTGCATCCTTTAGGTGACGCTGTCTGCCTTCCATGTGACTCCCACTCCTTCCACTCATTTTTCCGTAAGAAAATAGCCCCCTTTTAATCCGACTTTTTTTTTTAAAGGAACGTGCCTCGATCTTCTGTTGTGTGCAGGAAAAGCAGTGCGATAAAAACAGCATCTGAATGGGCCATGTGGTCTTTTTTTACTCCCTCTTTCCCTCTGGAAAGAATGAGGAAGTGCGGAGAAGCGACGATAAGGAAACGCAATTCCCCCTCCCCCTGTGATGATGCTCCTAGAGTCTATTCTAACAGCAACCAGGCAGATGAGAAACTTACAGGCATCACATGGAAAAGATATGGTGAATAGCCATTGATAGAACTAACTTCTATTAAGGATGCATGGACCAGTCTCTTTCTATTTCTATGTCAGTTTTGCATGTGTTCATTCTGTTAGGTCCCGTGTCCAAAATAACTTGGTTTTCTTTTATAAACACCCAAATATGTGCATTATTTTTAACATTTTTCATAGAATACACATTTTTGTATGTGGTTTACCCTAAAATGTGGTAAAAATGTATACAAAAATGTACACTTTCTACACATTTTAATCCAAAATGCACATTTTATATGCATTTCAGAACAGTTTTCTAGCTAAAAACTGTATCACAAAATTCAAACAAATGCAAAAACCAAATGATAACCACATTCCAGTCTTTGCATTCCAATTACTATGGAAATAGAAAATCAGGTCAGTTCATTTTAAAAATTATCATTGTTACTCGTATTGGTACTCAAAATAAATTTGTTTGCATGCGTTGCATTTATACAAAGATTCCTATTTCCCCCTTTTTTTGGTAAAGTATTCATGAGGTATCATAATTTTTGTGCATGTTCTTTTAAATAAGTCTCTATAGGGTAGGGGCAGAGGACACATGGCCTGCAAGCCACATGCATCCCTGGGCTACCTCCTTGTTCTGTCCCCTCCACCACTGCCAAACTTTGCCGCAGTGGCAGAAACATTGCTACTGCTTCCGAAGTCTAAAACAGTCAAATCTCACTTGAAAACAAGCGAGGTTTGGATGTTTTAGAGATCCTTGGTGATTTGCCACCAATTGTTTTCCAGGACCCCACAGAGTGCAGGGTATCCATGGAGGGCAGCCTGCAGAGAGGCTTGAGGGGGACAAAAATGACCCCTGGACCCTCCGTAGTTGGCCACCCCTGCTATAGGAAGGGTAGAAGGACTCATATTTACCATGTGTTTGGAGAACTTTCATTTTAATTTCTTACAATGTCATGGTAGTAAATAATCACATCTACTCACTGGGGTGGGGGGCATGGGCATATAAAAGAGGTTGATCATGCACAAATAGTGGGAGAAAGTCATTTCCAAACCGTTTAATATTTCAGTTCAAAATCTACTAATTTTGAACAGAAACGTGAACCCATGGAAAGTTTGGCTCAACCCTAAATATAAATAAAATTAAAATTAGTCAAAGTAGTAACCATTAGCCGAGGAGGGCAGCAAGATTTGTCCCATAGGAAATTTATTCCAAATAGCCCACTTTTCTTTTTTTAAGGAAGGGGGGGTTTGGTAATGCAAACTTTGAGAAGAGTTTGTGTGTGTGTGCGCGCGTGTGCGTTCTAGGGATCTTTCTCACAAACTAAATATACAGAAGTAAATTTCGCACCCTGCCTAAAAGCAGACAACAACAACAAAAACATCACTCCATCCGCAGATCATTTAACATATCCTGGCTCTCATTTCATTCATCCTTCTGTCCCCAAAAGTCTGGGAACTGATTCACATGCATATGTGAAAAATGATAGTTTCCCATGACTCTGTTAGGTTCACATACTTATTATGTGAATGAACTGCTTTAGTTCGACTTCTCTTTTTCTTTGGTGGTTTTTTCTGCACTTTAGCAGATGGCAAACACTTAACACAATGGACCAGATTAACTCCCTGGTGGAAGTCAGAATAAAATTGCACTCGTGATGGAATTGGCACCATTTTCGGTTGTTGCTTGCAATTGTGCAGCCACAAGGCCAATGAGGATGTGCAAGTGTAACAGGGGCAGGATCTACACTAATGCTACAGTTATCCATGCTCTGATAACCTCTCGTTTGGATTACTGCAATGCGTTATACGTGGGGCTGCCTTTGAAAACGGTCCGGAAGCTTCAGCTGGTACAAAACAGGGCAGGCCGTTTACTAACAGGGACTGGCCGGCGAGATCACATTACGCCAGTCCTTTTACAACTTCATTGGCTGCCAGTCCAGGTCCGGGCCCGATTCAAAGTGCTGGTATTGACATTTAAAGCCCTAAACGGTTTGGGGCCAGGTTATTTGAAGGAACGCCTCCTCCCATATGTACCTACCCGGACCTTAAGATCATCTACAGGGGCCCTTCTCCGTGAGCCCCTGCCAAAGGAAGTGAGGCAGGTGGCTACTAGGAGGAGGGCTTTCTCCGCTGTGGCACCCCGGTTGTGGAACGAGCTCCCCAGAGAGGTCCGCCTGGCGCCTACACTGTACTCCTTTCGTCGCCAGCTGAAGACCTTTTTATTCACTCAGTATTTTAACACTTAATTTTAACTTAAATTTAAATTATACTGTTTTAACTCTGTATTTTAACCTTATATCAATTTTGCTGCGTGGTTTTATCCTGGTTGTGCTTTTTATATTGTATTTTGTATTTGTATTTTTAACTTGTTGGTTGTTTTATGATGATTTTAATTTTTGTGAACCGCCCAGAGAGCTTCGGCTATTGGGCGGTATAAAAATGTAATAAATAAATAAATAAAATAAATAAATAAAAATGCTTTATAACAGGTTAAAATGGTATTGACAACTGATCGGTCTCAGGACACATTCCATATACCGTTTTCAAAGTGTTATATCCTGCTTGGTGTAGATCTGGCCAAGGTGGTAGGAGTAGGGAGGTATTGCTCTGTGAGCATACTTCGATCTCCTTTCGAAATTACTTAAATACCTGGCATATGAAAACTGTAATTATTTTTGGTTTATTTGTTCCAGAACTGTGAGGGCTAGTCATATGTCTAAGTCAGGCTCAGAAGCTCATTAATTGGTCTGGGCAACTTGTTAAAAAATCCTACGAAGCCAGGAGACTCTGTTTTTTTCTGGCACAGGATGCTAATAGGTGTGTTCAAAGTGAGAGGGTCAAAGGTCAGCATGGTGTCAGTTATTTGAAAGGCAAACAATAGCTCTAACGTAAATCTTTATTTGCGACTTGAAATATTGTTGGATTTAAGTGGAGCTATTGCAATGGTTGGGGGAGATTAATCTGGAACAGGAAAACAAGAATTTACGTGTTACAGCAGAGAAGGGGAACCTGTTGGCATGAGATCACTTAAGCTAAGTTGCAAGCTATCATAGAATATATTCAGTGGGAGATGAGCATGTGAGATGGTAAGCAATGCTGGGAAAGGACCAAGCTTCAAGAGTCATCCAGCAGTTGAAGCAAGTATCAGATACAGATATCAGACTTAATAGAAGGCTCAGGCCTGAATTAGACATGACATAGAGATCTCTGTGATCAGAACCCCTCCACCTTCTCTCTCTGCATAGTACATATGTGGGCTGTTAATTTGATCAGTGAAACCAAACTGGCCCATCTGTTCTCGCTTCGTGCTTCATCCCTAATCTCATGAACATCCCTAGTTTTTCTCCTGCACCGTTTTCTTGAATTAAAATGTTCCCTCTGCCATTAGCCCCATGGCAGGGGTGGGGGATTGTGACTACATAGTACCCCTCACATCATGCCTGGTTCTCCAGGAACTGTAAGAGCTCTCGGTGAAGCCAGAAAGTGACCTTGTGGGATCTCCTCTGATCTTCTGCATGGCTTTTGTCCTGGCTGGCTAGCCTGTCTGGGTATATATACTGTATTTTCTCCTCCTGCTTTATGTGCTTTTATATTGAATGTGAATGTAAAGTGGCAGTTTTCTGGCTGGAGCCATGCACAGTGGTACCATTCAATAGCTTTGGATTGGGCGTACTTCATTTTCCTTTTCCAAAGGTGGCCTTAATAAGAACAAACTCCCTTGAATGATGAGTAAACAAATCCAGGCTTCTTGCTGAAATGGTTTGAGGAGCTTCTTCCTGTTTCAGAGTCTGGCAAAAGCTCCTCCTCTTCCTGCTCCTCAGAGAAGTCTCCTGGGGGCTCCCCCCCAGACACCAGATCCATCAAACTCGGGTCTTGTGTGCAGATGATCCTGACTCAGGGTTATCATCAAAGAAGTCACTATCAAACACATTTAAGAACTGGGCCATGTTGTAACATTCTTGTACGCAGGGTTTTCCTAAAGAACAATTAACAATAATTCAAAAAATTGTGGCACAGGCAACTAGGTTCATTCAATGTGATTTCTTTACCATCATGACTTAGGCCTTTGCTGGGCCTACTGGTAAATGTGCAACAGAGGAGGGGAGATCCCGTGATGCGAGTTCGCAGGATGTCGCCCTCGTTTACACGCAAGGCGCAACGAGCTCAAGAAAAGAGCCATCGCGCCTGCCATTTTGTTTTGTAGTTTTAGAGGGCTGGCTGCGTTCGAGCGCATGAGCGACTAAAGGTAGTATTTTTTTAAAAAAAAATCATTTCCCCACTCCCCCCACCCTAGCCCCGAGGAATCGCACGGAGCTGGGGAAAGCCGCGAAAACGGACCACACGCTTGCAGTCTCGGGCTTAGCCCAAGACTGTGGGAAAAAGCGGGCTTGAAGGAGTAGGGTATATCCTGGGGCCAGGGAGGGTTGATCTCTGCCTGAGCCCGTGATTCCCTGTGCATCATCTGGACACACAAGGACGATCCCAGGTATCACCTTGGGATATAGCCCGGCCTAGCAAAGGCCTTAGAAATTTACTAAAGGGCAGGAGACACCCATTTGATGACACCATCACTCACAGAGGACTGTTTGTAAGGGACATGTGGAAGGGCTTCCTCCTGTATTGCTCCCAAACTATGGAATGCTCTCCCCACTCGCTCAGCTTTTCAAAAAGAGTTAAGGCACATCTTTTTAACTGGGCCATTTAACTGAGCTTTTGATGTTATTTTTAATCTTTTACAGAGCAATCCTGTGGCCCTTAGATAGTGCCTGAGGGACCATAAGATACTGGGGATTCCCCCCTCCAAGGCTGTAGACAGAGCTATGGCTTTAGAGGATAAATCCTGCTTGGATTTCCCTGCTCAGAAATTCCTGCTTGGAAAACTCCAGGGCAGGTCCTCTCCTGGGTTTGGTGTCCTGACCTCAGAAGAGAACAGAGAAGGAGGAAAGGGAGCATGCTGGTGGGTGAGGTGGGAGAAAAAAGGCTCTCTGCTTCTGCCCCCGACCCCCATCAAGTAGGTGAGCAAGATGGGCTCAGAGGCCCATCTAGTTCAAAATACAACAAAAGACAGTGAAGATAGTTTAAAAATCTCATCCCACTTTGTCTGACTCTTGCCAGCAAGGCTTAAGATAGACAGAGGGCTCCAAGATCAGAACTCTTCATGTAACGAGTGTCAATCCATAGGACTGGGTTGTATCCAAGTTAGTCCTACTTAGAATAGACCCATTAAAACTAATGGGACTACAACCGCCTGGATACAACCCAGCACTTCAGTTATGTTATTGTTGATTTTTTATGTTATTAATGTTGTTTTATTTGATTTGTTGAACATCACCTTGGGGTCTCCTGTAAAAGGGCCATATTACTAATACTACAAATAAATAATAAATTAATTTTCATAGTTTGCCATAAAACTTTGTCTTTATATTGTGAAGCCACTTACTCTCCTTCGCAAAGGGAGAACCACATATTTCTTCCTCAAACTGAAGATTGTTACAAGTTCAAAAAATTAAAAAACTGCCATCATCTAGTGATGTATGGCACATAAAAGCTCCATCTGATGAGCATTTTATTGCACGCTCATTACTGGGCACTCATGGAGTTTGCTCAGGTCCCTCATATGACGTTCTCTGCCTCCCGCTTGCCTTCCAACCCTTCTGGACTTCCTTGTGCAACAACAACAAAAAACACTCATTAAGTCTGATGTGTTTTTTAAACTCAGAATTGTTGCTCTCTCCTGCTGTGTGCAGGAGAAACAGCACCATTAGAACAGCGGACTCAATGGGCCTCGTGCTCATTGTGTACTTCCTCTTCTTGAAAGAGGAAGTAACTTGAGGAAGGAAAACATGGGCGGAGAAGCGAGGTAGGGAGCATGTTAACCCCCGGTGTGATGGAGCTTTAAGTGAACCAATTGCAAGACAAAGGCATACAATAAATGGTTTGTTTTTCATGGGTAGGGTTTGCAAAATTCTTTTAAATCCAGAATGCATTATTTAAGTCTCGGGTCCTCATTTGCATTGAATGAATTGACAAAGATGTTGAAAAGTTAATGCCTTGGTAATAGCTGAAATTTTGAAGTTGGCATCTTTATGGATTGGTTTGTGCTTGGAAAGCTTTTAGAAGTTCTAGATAAAGGTTGCTTGCTTCAGACACCTAGGGAGCATACTCTTTGTTAAAGGCACACTCCATTTCCATCCCGCTAAAATTGCTACTGGCAGAATAAGCATGGTATTTAATCTATAACCTTCTATGTACTGCACCCTACAGTGACATACAACACAGGGAACCAGAAGAAAGGGTGATAAAGCAGACCGTTAAATGTCAAGCCATGGGGCTGTGTTTTAAACTATTAGTTGAGATGCTCTCTTGCTTTTAACAATAGCAAGGCACACCTCATGAGCAATCTCCCTCTCTCTCTCTCTCTCTCTCTTATGTTCTTTTCATTATTGGCTCGTGATAGTTTATTCACAAAGTAGATTTCTGCTTTGCTACATTGGCATTTCACAGTTCATGCAAGCAACCACAGAAAATATGGGCATACATTTGTAAATATTAATGAAATATTCAAAGCTATTTGAGGCATGCACAGGCTGCAGGATCTGTGATAGGTTCTTTTACCATTGACTGAAATATGAGTAATTTGACAAGAACTGGAAATGTGCCTTAGGTAGTGCTGATAAGCCCTGACAGAAAAGAACAAAGCTGATCTGTAATTCTTTCAAGCAATCCAATGTTAAGAACTCCGTTTTTAAATTTCACAAAAAGATGCTAAACCTCTGTACGGATATACAACAGCAGATGTGCTATATAACCTTCTCGTATTATACATGTGTTAGCAATGCAGTCCTAATTGCATTCTTAAAAACATTTTGCTACTAATTATCGCTGTGTTTGTCAGTAAGTTACGCTCCAAAGAGCTCGTACGTAGGAGATTAGTACCTCCAGTCCTTGTGGTGCCCAGGTGTGTTGCTTCATCTCACATTGCTTCTCCACATGTCAGATGAGGACCTTTATAGGACTGGCAGGGCTGGTGGTCTAAAGAAAAAGTAAGCAAATATATGAGCAGTCTGATCCCAGTTGATTTTCACTCAAGCAATAAGATGCTTGATAAATAAAATTGAGATGCCAGGACAGAGTTTGAAGCTTCATAGGGCCTTGTGCATGAGTGTAGACACTCAGGAGTCCCAATTTGGCTATTTGGGGATCCCCAGATACTACACCCCCTTCCACTTATCCCAGCCCTTTCTCCCAACCATTGATCATTGGTGATTTACTGACTTTTGCACTTTTTAATCCATTCTGAAAGGTTGAAATACCTTTCCTAAGGCTTAGTTTCTTAGTTTAGCTTTAAGCTAAAATATGCTGGTATTTTGGGCTCCAACCCTTTTGCTTTGTCCCTTGCCCAGCCCACCCTGAAAGTTTCTCTGACATGGAATTCAGTCCTTAGCTGAAAGAGGTTTTGCACCCCTGACTTAGTGGAACCCTGGCCTTAGCTAGACCAGGCTATATCCCGGGGCGAACCCCGGGATCATCCCTGTACATCCACATGACGCACAGGGGATCCTGAGATCAGGGAGGGATGCTATAGCTCTGGGCCCACTTTTTCCATGGTCTTGAGCTGAGCCCGAGACGGGGGAGCGTGTGGCCCGTTTCCACGGGTTTACCCGGCTCTGCGCGATTATTCGCATGGAGCTAGGAGCACTGCGTCCATCAGGGTTAGGGTGGGAGGAGCAGGGAAATGAAATGAAATTTATATGAACACTTACCTTTGTGCACTACCGTTCATGCTCTCCTCTCCCTTTAAGAAAAATAAATAAATAGCAGGCACGACGCCTCTCTTCCTGAGGTCGTCACGCCTTACATGTTAACGAGGGCGAGATCTCGCGTTAATCACAACGCGAGGTCTCCCTTCCTCTCCCCTGGACTTTCAGGTAGGTCTAGCTAAGGCTCCAATTAGCTCCCTTCTGTCTCTTGGCACTGCTGAACTAGAAGCTACCATGATGGTACAGCATAAGGTGTCTGACTCTGGTTACCTGAGATTCCAACTGCTTTACAAGACTTGCAGTCTACATGGCTGGATCCCTGCATGCAACATAGGGATGTTCAAGGGAAGTAGATAATAGCTGGCTGGCTGGCTTAGGTTTGGGTATGGAGAGCTATCAGAACTCGTGAGTGAGATGGATGAGGAGGACTTGCCAGATCTATCAACTCCGTACCATATAAGTGTGAGTGGGTCCCATTTTTAATATTGCACACAGGCGACTAATTTTGCCTGTGCTAAATGATTGCAGTCTTTAGCCCAACACCCTAGTCTAATTGATTCCTGTGTATAACAGATTCATGCGGCAGCTGCTGACAAAGACCATTCACCTTCTAATACACAATAAAATGACTTAATATATTCTTTTTTATATATAAGGAACAAGGGGATTAACAGATGTACATCAACTTCTCTTATTAAGATCGTGCCATTTTTACAAGTCTGTTCTGAATATGTAGTCTATACAATATACAAACTTTAGCCAGTACTAGAAAGTCCAAGGGTTAGATCCAGGATTTGGCTTCTGCATAAGAAAGAGCTCTACTTGAAGAAAGTCCCTCCACCCAATTTTGGAGGATTCTTGCCTTTCCCCCCACACACACCACAGCTCACCCCATTCAGCAGGGTCTCCTGGCTCACTGCAGAGCATTTTCGGGGGGCTGGAGGGCTACGATGAGAAGGAGGGGGCAAGCAAGTCCACTTTCATCAGCACAGTTGATCAGCATAAATCTGGATCCAACCCAAAGTCTTTAAAATGCTAAGCACTCAGACCTGATCTAACAATAAGGACTAATGCAATAATGCATGTTCAGTACCTTCAGCACTCTGGTAGTGTATTGTATGCCATGCTTTTCCTTTTCCTTTTTAAACTTGACATAGGGCATGTCTACACCAGGGGAGGGGAGGGGAGGGGGAGGATCTCGCAATATGCTGATCATGAGATCCTCCCCCTCAGTCCACACATGGCGTGTGACATCCCTGGAGGAAGGAGGATGTCGCGGCTGCCTTTTTAAAAAAAGAAAAGAGAGAGAGAGAGGACCTGGAGCGCACCTGCACTCCAGCACAAAACTACATTTTTTTTAAAAAAAAAGAGCCCCGACCACACTCCCTTCCCCACCCCTGATGGGCATGGAGAACTTGAAGAGCTCCATGCCCTGTGCCTGGTTCCCGCCTCCTCGCATTTACTCACGAGGAGCCAGGACGAAACCGGGATGGTCGCCCACACCTCCCACGGTCTCAGGACGATCCCAAGACCACGGGAAAAATTGGGCTAAAAGCCATCCCAGTTATCCCAGGGAAATGGAGGGATCATCCCTCCCTGCCCCGGGATACCCTGTGTGTCATGTGGACGCACAGGGATGATCCCAGGGTGATCCCCAGGATAAGGCTTCATCTAGACATGCCTCAAGATAAAGCCAATATCTTCCTTATGTGTCACTCAGATTGAGTTCTTAGATGAAGTAACTGAATTTAATTTGCTTGAGACAACAGCATTTTGTAAAGAGCTAATTTCACAAGATTTTAGGGTGCAGATATATCAAAGCTGAGGTCACTGGCATAAGACACACTGATTGTGACATGTATCATGAGCTTGCAGCTAAGAAGTCTCCCTCTGTTCAGAAACAAATGAAAAGATCCTATAGCAGTTACCCTAACTCATGTACTAACTCATGAATACATTTCATTGAAGAGACATGATATTGAAGTCAATAGGACTTAAGAGTTTTCAGTATCACAGTCTATATTCTCCAGCATCATTATAATTAAAACTCCCATCTTCGAGCATTAGCAGATGCACAATAGTCTCATTCCAATATCTTGGGAATTACATAGCCAACTCTTATTAACGCTAATGGGAGTTATGTGCGTAAGTCCCTGTTCATCTAGACAAGTCTATGCCCCCAAGCATTTATGTGTTATGAAGAGATGTTATTGTAATGATGCTTATTATAGGATGGTTTGATGTAATTGGAAAGACAGACAATATTTTATGTCAGAGACCACATTGACAGACTACAAGTACAGTGCAGTGTTCAAGATCTCTTTGTTCTCTTTATTAATTTTCACTGTCAACAGTTAGAAAGTTTAAAGGTCAAAACTTCTAAAATTCATAAGAATGAGAGTTTCAGTAGTACAACAGGTATAACAAAACATTTTTGTGAACCACCCAGAGAGCTTCGGCTATTGGGCAGTATAGAAATGCAATAAATAAATAAATAAATAAATAAATAAATAATAAGTACTATCCATTTTTCCGATTCAGTAATTACAACAACCATCTACAGTAGGACACAGAAGCTTCATTAGGGTAGATGCTATTCAGTTTGTGTCATGTGATAAATTCTATACCAAGCCATAAGACTGTGTCAGTACTAAGGTTTTGTTTGTGCAATCCACATTTTAATGGCATATGTTTTACGTAGGCCATAGCTAGACAGGGCAATATCCCAAGGATCACCCCGGGATCATCCCTGTGCATTCACATGATGCACTGGGCTTCCTGGGAGCAGGGAGAGAAGATCCCTCCATTTCCCTGGGATTTTGCCCTTCCCTTCTAGCCTGGTTTTTCCAAGATGATCCCAAGATTGCGGAACATGTGGCCAGGCGTTGCGGGTTGTCCTGGCAGCTCCCTGCTCCGACTGGGAAAAGCCATGGAAATGGGCCACACACTCAGCCCGAGACTGCAGGAAAAAGCGGGGCCAAAGGGGTAGGCCTATATCCTGGGGCCAGGGAGGGTTGATCCCTGCCTGAGCCCAGGATCCCCTGTGCATCATCTGGACACACAGGGATGATCCCAAGTATCTCCCAGGGATATAGCCTGGTCTAGCAAATGCCTTAGTTTAAAAGAGAGAGAGAGAGAGAGAGAGAGAGAAGAAGCCAGGAGTAAGAATAAAAGCTCCCAGCCTTCCCCAACCTGGGTCTTCCCACATGTTTTACTATAATTCCCATGATCTCTGACCACTAGGGTGACCATATTTGGGAAACCAAAAAAGAGGACACCTAGTGTGTGTGTGGGGAAGCAGCTTTCTGAGTCCTGCAGAAAGTACGTTATTCCCCCGCCACCTTAAAGAACCCGATTGGAGTGGAGGAGGGGAAAGGATTTCATTCTGCATCACCACCATCCACTCCAATTGGGGCCTTTTCTATAATGTCCACGAATGACCCACTTTCCCCTTTAAGACCTCAATTGGAGCTCAGGGTGGGGGAATGATGTGCCTCAAGAAAGCATGTCACTCCCTCCTGCCATGCTAATGGCAGCCTTAAAGGGGAAGGTGTGTCATTCCAGGACATTATTGAAAATTATTGAAAATCCCCCCTGACGCCACGTAAAGAACAAAAACCAGGACAAATCCGGGAAAATCCTGACAGTTGGTCACCCTACTGACCACTGTCCATGCTGTAGGAGGCTAATGGGAGTTGTAGTCCAGAACTTCTGGAGGGACCCATGTTGGGAAGAGAGATTTTATTCTTACTCTTGGTTTCCTGGCATGTTTGGTCCACAATACAGTGGGGGGGGTGGACTAGGGACTTGAGTCTCCCAAAGATCTATATTGGGTTTGGAACTATTTAACTTGTTTATATAATATGCAGGCAGGCATGAACAATGAGGTAGCTCTGCTTGAATATGTCACTGAATTATTCAAGATGGGGAAATCCCAGGAAGACTATGCAGAGCTTCAAAAAAAGTCTCTCTAAGTTGGATGAACGGATGACAGAATGGTAGATGGCATTTAGCGTAAGTCGAAAGTAAAATGCACACTTGAAACAAAAAATAAATCATTCTGAATTTCACATGTGTTTTGATGAACTCTTGATTGGCTATGACTGCCTAGAAAAGAGGTCTTGGAGTTACTGTGGAATCCCCACTCAAAACCTCAACTGTGTACGGTAGTGAAAAAGGCAAAGCAAGAAATGCCCTGCTTGTCAGTTTCTCAGAAGCATCTGGCTGGAACACAGAATGCAAGATTGGATAGATCTTGGTCTGTTTGGGGCAGTTCTTATGTTCTCACTGAGTGAAATATTTCAAGACCTCAAAAGTAAAGGAAGTTTATTGCATTTGGCAAAATCTGATATTCATCATGACAACTTTGCGGTTGCTACAAATCACCCACTCAAGAGTAGTCTGATGGGAGTCAGTGGGAAATTATAGAATATGTTGATTTAGAGATTGTAACTACTGCATTTTATATGACTTGCACAAAAGATTTAAAATGTTTGCATGTAAGTTTCTTAAGTTTTAAATGCTGGGTGAGAAAAGAAAAGAAAAACCAGTCCCATCTGGCTTTATGTTTCCCAAGAGACCAAATTAAGTTTACAACTAATGACTATATACATTTTATTTGTTAAATGGGGATTTCTCCATGTGTCTAGAGAGGAGGTTATTACCATTTCAGACATGCAATAAAGAACAGGATACTGTCTCTTAGATATTTTACAATGGAACAAATGTGGCTATGTTACATTGTAAAATTTCAAAAGGAAATACTTAGCAACACCTATACTGCGTGGCATGAAATAGAAGAGCTGTTCACATGAAATGCATTTATTAATGCGTTTTTTTTACACACAAAAAAAGTCAGTCACTGCTGTGATGTCTACATGAAAAACAACAACTACAACCAATGTTTGTTTTTTCTGAACCCTATGAAACAACACAAGGGTCATTCTCCAGGTTGTGGTTATATTGAAAGCTGAATTTTCTAATAAAATTCATCTCAGCTGATAAATTTCTGAGAAAACCACAGAAGGAAAGGAGCTGACCAGTCTTTAGTGTAATAAACACTCCTCAAGTTCATTATATCCGATTTTAACCAGTAGGTAATTATTCATTTGGGGTTTAGTGATTGTGGTGTTCCACAGTTGCCTCAACACAGATGAATATTATGAAATTATGATTAATAGGAATAAGAATGGTGAGAAAGAGATAGAAGTGGAGCAGCACCATCCAAAATGATTTTCTAGGCTCTGCTTCTGAAATTAGTTAATCCTGAAATGTAGTATAGCATATTTAGCATCAAACTTTCCTTCTGAATCTGAAGACTCTACCTGCATGAAAACTGAAGGCCTCTGTTGCCCTTATCCCCTTACATTCCACACCACCATGTAAATATTGCATATATAAATATATTTACTTTATTTTATAAATGTATATAAAGTCCTTCAGCCGAACAGTTCTAAGGGTGGTTCACAACAAAATAAAATAGCAATTAAATATATATATATATATACAACAAAGTCCAAGGTACCCTGATGACTGAAAAAGTTTCAGAATAGGCACTTGTATATCTCTTACTTAAAATGGAAGATTTGAAGCATGCTGCAAAAGGTACTTGCATAACAGCTAGAAACTGGAATTTTGTACAATAAAATTGCAGAGTTATAGACATCACACACTCATACTTCTCTGATTAGAAGCACTAGAATGTTAAAAGCACTCTCTCAATATAGGATCATGATTCCTTTTTAAAAATGGTAATTTTTAATACTAACATTGACATCTTTATTGATTTCATAGAAGACCAAGCTCTGTAAATATTTGGTGCTTCCAGGCAAGACTGTTTATCCTGTAGTTGCCCTGCTGCCTCAAAGGCAGAATTTTACAGGAGGCCCAGATAGCATTGTCTTCATCTGTAACTCTCCTCTGTTTCCCCACTTCCTCTATAGATGAGGGAGTGAAAACTGTTAAGGAGGAAAGAATGGAATAAGCACATAATGCCTTTAGATTTGTAGCACTAGGAGCAATCCATCTGGAAACACCCATTTACCCCAATTCAGAGTATCTCACGTATTTCAGTCGAAACATGGAACACATGTTTAGTCTCACACAAGCATATAGAAAGGATAAGTCTTGCTGAAAGAAAATCAGCATGGCTTCTGCAAAGGTAAGTCCTTTCCCTCTAATCTTTCACCTTCTTTGAGAGTGTTGACAACCTTGTGGACAGGGATGATCTGGTAGATAATGTGTACACGGACATTTAAAAAGATTTTGATAAAGTCCCTACCAAAGTCTTCAGAGCAAACTTGGAAGTCATGGAATAAGAGGGACGAGAGGTCCTCTTATGGATCAGTAGACAAATTTGTGATGTTTAAAGCTACAAACAGCTACTAGCCATGATGGCTATAATTATATCAGAGGCCCTATATCTATGCATAGGCATTGCTGGGGGAAATGACCAAGAGAGTGCTAATGAACTCATGTCCAGCTTGTGGGCTTCCATAAAGCATCTAGTTGGCCACTGAAGAAACAGAATGCTAGACTTGATAGGCCTTTGGTTTCATCCAGCAGAGCTATTCTTGCATTCTTAAAATGCATCAAGAAGATGGCAGGGGTTTTACTTCCCTTTCCATTTCAAAAGGCCAAATTTGCCTAGGGTGGGTGGAAGAAAGTGGAATCTATGGGTGAGAATTCAATACAATATTTTTCTAATTTATGTTGCAAATCAACATGTGTCCCTCTTTTTGAATTGTTTTTGAGAGGCAAAATCATTGGGGGATGGTGTATTTTTTTTAAAAAAAAAATCCTGTCTGAATTCACCCCTCTTGCAGTCATAACAATGAGCTGTCACTATGCTTTGGGTCATGTGGCTGACCCTAGCTAACAAGCTGTTCCTGCGTTTAGGCTACTGCGAAGTTTTATTGGCCTTGGTTTCCCCTCATTCTAAACACATAGTTATTTCTCAAGGCCCATATAAATCACAAGGTCACATAACTCATAAAAGCTGTGACATTCCAGGGACATATGATACAAAGAAGCTGAACTTGGGCTTAGTGTCTTTAAATTTCTATGGGATATTTTATCATAATATCAATGCAATTATAACTGGAGCTATATTTACATTTCAGTTTAAACAGTAAAAATGGCACTAAAAATTACTCAACAGGATCGACTTTTATATACTGGAGTTATGATTTGGTACTTTGTTACAGCAAGCTGTACTTTAAAATCAAGATAATACAAGTCAGTATTAAACAGGGTTTAGGGAAAGTGTTGGTTTGCTTGCAATACATATTAGGACTTTATTTTATTATGTTGACATAGATAATGATATTACATGATTGACAGTGCACTCTTATGTATGTCTACTCAGAATAAAGTCCTACTGAGCACAATAGGACTTACTTTTAAGTAAGAGAGTATAGGATTGCAGCCTAAAGTTCCTTGTGTATATTTGTAATTGACATTTTTATGACAGCAAGTTGTTTACATCAAGATACAAACCCAGAATGGGTCCTGAACTTCTGGAAGAGTTCACCTGTATATACCACTCTTAAACCCTGGCCAAATTAGGGAATTCCTGAAACCGGAAGTGAACTTTAAAAAGTTATAGGTGTGTAGGACAGACATTACTTCCTGTGGTGTATACACACCTTTATTTTATCCTGCTGTCACTTCTAATCAAACAAACTTTGCAGTTCTTTTGAAGCACTACAAATCCTACCAAACTCACAAACAAAGTGAGGTGAATGTTCACACCACTCCCAACAATGCCTGTAATCACACATCCTTCAGCATTCTACAAAATTATCATTTTCCTCCATAAGATCGTGTCCTTTGCACTAAAGGAATTGGGGGTGGAGAATCTTGCACCCACCTCTCAGAGGTACGTGAAACAGATGGTCAGCACTGTTTACTTTGACAGCACCAATCACCACTCCAGGCAGCCCACTTTTACACATAAGCATTTCTTCATCTAGATCAAGGCTGATGTGTTCCTTTACATGCTGTTGTTATTGCAGGGACTTGTGTCTGCAATTTCTAAAAAGCTTTAATGCCTTCAAGAGTGAAGACCATGTGACAATATATGACATTTCAAACAATACAATAAAATATTAAAACTTAACGATACTGCAGTCTGCAGTAATTGGCTTGTGTGTGCATGCCAGACAAGCTGGCTATACAGGCATATGAGGAAGTTATTAATCCTTACTAATGATGTATTCCAGTAAACAAATCTATGTATACTCTGGAGTGAACTCACACAGAATCTATTACAGAATTTGAGCTTGGGGAAAGGGTGTATAGCAGGGATAGGCAATCCAGTGCACTCCAGATGTTTTGGAGTCTAACTCCTATAAACCCTGGCCATTGGTCATGCTGACTGGGGATGGTTGGACTCTAAAACATCTGGAGGGCACCAGGCTGCCTACATCTGATGTAGAATAATGACAGCTTTTGAGTGCTTAGCCATTAGCCTTAAATGGTCTTTAATGTTCCTTGATGGAATTCTTTATATACTTATCAAGCATGTTACTGCATTTTTAAATTATCATTCCCTGATTACCCTGGATGGAAATTTCCATAAACTACATTACATAATTGTAATGAGTACTGACAGGTGGGCTCCTTCTTTATCCTCTTCTTTCTCTGAACATGGATACTGACAAAAGAAGCCACAGATAAACCTCAACAGAAAAAGAATTCCAAAAGATTGACTTGTTGTTATTGGGTTTTTTACATTGATCTTTTTTTAAAAAAAAAAATGAATGTCAGTGTAATGGTTTTTCCAAAACTGTGGTCCTTATCTTATAGCCACACATATCATAACTAATAAATGCTGATTACCCAAGAGATTAAATAATTCTGGTGAGGTGGTATGTGGTTATTCTATCGTCAGAAATATTTCCCTAAATTATAACGGAATGCCAAAAGATCACAAGAAAACGGATCTGACTTTGGTACAAACTTTATGTTCTGCATTCATTAGACATTCTAAGGAAAGAACCTGATGATTCCATATGCACCAATTAAGAGACCTTATTAGTGCATTCAGCACTACATGTTAACAGCATCAAACCAAAAGCAAATCATTAAATCAGTCAGGCACATCAAAAGCAACAGTTAATGGATTTAGTGGAAGGGGGGTTTGGTTTTATATGGATAAATTGTTGCATTCACTCTGTTACAGAAAATTGTACTAATTGGTTGATCTGTTTTTTAAAAACTTCTCCTGGTCCAAGTCATATTATAGCCTTTATTCTAACTCTTGAGAGTTTCCAGATATCCAGCTTATTAAGCGGCAGCCCTTTGTCAAATATTCAAGTCTTCTATCCTTGATTCTTTGTTTCCTTTAGTTATAACATGTGTATATTAGCATTTAACAGACATTTTCAAAACCGTTTACACAATTAAACCAACAATTAAAATGTCATAACCCCCTAAAATTGGAATAGTGGGGAAAAGTAACCCAAAACAGTAGTAGCTAACAACATCTTCATTGAATGTGAATGAAAATTTTCTATTGATACAGTGAGATTCCAAGGGCATGTCTACACCAGCCCTATGTCCTGGAATCATCCCGGGATCATTGCTGTGCATCAAAATACCACACAGGGTATCCTGGGAGCAGGCAGGGACGATCCCTCCATTTTCCTGGGATAATCCTTAGGTGTAGAAAGGGCCCAATACTCCAGGGCATATTTCCCATTTTATTTTCTATTATGGAACACAAGGCAGTGTGAATTAGGTTCATCCATGATCTCTCATCCAGGCAGAATCTATTACAGATCAGATACAAGTCTGCTTAGTTTCAGAAAGGATGTTGCATTGTGTGCTTTCAGACCATGTTATGAGACACATGGCTGCTCCTATTTGCAATGCATTCAGCCTACACACATTTGTTGTGTAAACTTTTTCTTGGCTTTGCAAATGTTTACTTTACATATCTTTATCAAGATGAATAGATGGATGGCTGAATTAGATTTGATATCTGATGAAGTAGGCTGTTGTCTAAAAAGAAGAAGCTACTGCCCCCCACACAAACAGTCTCTTCACAGCATGTCTTGTTTTCTTGATATCTTGCAAGGGTGTTCTGTTGTTGCACTTGGGGGCTTTCTTGGGAGATCTTATTGCTCATGCAACTTTGCACAATCTACATGTCTGCAGTGTTTCATCATGCTCTACTCCCGGTCTGTTTCCATAGCAGGTGGGGACACAGCTGGATGTATATGTTCTATACAAGGTTTGATTTCAACATAGGCCCTTTCCTCACCTAACGGTTATCCCGGGAAAATGGAGGGATCATCCCTGCCTGCTCCGAGGATCCCCTGTGCATCATTTGGATGCACAGGAACAATCCAGGGACGATCCAGGGGAAAAGGCAGGTGTAGAAACGGCCATAGACTTCTGTGCTTTAGTCAATCTCCCTTATTGTGGGGAGGAATGTATGCATCTGGAACCTTAGTGAGATCCATTTCCTACACTGAGAACCCTGGATTTCAGGCTTAACTTGGGCCTTAGCTAGACCTAAGGTTTATCCCGGGATCGTCCTGGGGTCATCCCTGTTCATGTAAATGACACACAGGGGATCCCGGGAGCAGGCAGGGATGACCCCGGGACGATCCCGGGATAAATCTTAGGTCTAGCTAAGGCCTGAGTCAGAGTATACCTAATGGTATTGCAAATATACTCTGACCAACTTAAGTCCCATTGATTTCAATGGATCTACTCTGAGTAAGCCTGGATGTATTTCCCCCTTATACAAGTCAGATAATATAATACTTGTGTTCTTTATCTGAGGAAACTCTTACTTTGAGATTCATAGCAATGAACTGTTGTAGAAACAAACTAATGATAATAGAAGTTGAGGCTTCCACTGATCCATTTCTCTCTCTCTCTCTCTCTCTCTCTCACACACACACACACACACACACACACTTTTCTATGGTGGTTTTATCCAGGGCTTCACAGAAGGTGTCTGCCAAACAAAGTTCCTAGTTAATTCCATTATTTTATAAAAAAAAAATTAAATGACCTGCATAAAACCAAAAAATGCAATGAAACCGGAGAGTGGGTGAATAACAGATTTAATCAGGATGTTCAAAAATGACTTGGTAATTTCATAAACCCTTTGATTTTTGAGTTATATGGCCAATAAAATCAGACTGCATTTTTCTATTATTTTAAAGAGAACATTGGAAAGTTGGCAGAAACTAAGATTTTGCAGTAGGGAGGTGAACAAGAAGGGAGGTGAACAAGTTGTAAATGGCTCTAATATCTTCCAGATGGCACATTTTTTACTTGGGGACTGGATTTGGAGTAATTAAAGGCATGTGAAATTTCCTATAAAGCCTGAACTTCTCTACCTTGACTCAGGAAAGCTCCACCAGTTCTGAAATCTTTAAACTGCTAAGTGTATTCTCTCTCCCCATCCCCATTTGAAATCCTTGCATCTGTGAATGTTTCTTATTTAACAAGGAGAAAACATTTTCCCAAGAAAAAAGGTGAGATTGATGATGATGATGATGATGATGATGATGATGATGTCTGGTACAGAAAAGTTTCAACATTTAAAAGTTTATTCTCATAAATGTGTTTCCAAAAAACATATTAAAGCCTAGCAACTTGATACTTCTATTCGCAAGGAATTCCTGCACAAACATGTCATTTTAGAAGTATGCCCCATTGAATACAATGGGCCTTACTCCCAGAGAAGTGAGTATAAGATTGCAGCCTTAATTTGTTCTTGATTCCAAAGCAGTAGAATTTTGAGGGTTGTAATGGCAGAACATTTTCTCTTCATTTGCAACTTGCCTTAATTAAAAGGGCACTCCTTTCCCCAATTAATTTAATACACAGAAACCCAAAACCTACGTGTTTTACTGTTTTAAAAAAGTATCTATCCATGCAAACATTTTAGTCATCTCTTACACTCTCAGCCTCACAGTCAATGCTCTGAGATTATGGTGACAGCTGGTATTTTAAATCATTTCTAATAAAGCGTGATTTCATCTACTAGGTGTCTTGAGCAAAACATCTATAATCGGTCCTTGGGGAAGATTTGCAAAGCTCAGAGGAAGATGCTCAAAAAGTAGGAAAAATTGTGGTTGATAGGATCAAGTAGAATAATTGCACCTCTGAACATGTATTGTTTCTGGACTTTGGTCCAGGACATTAAGATCCCATTGTCCATTGATATGTAAATCTCTGCAAAAAATAAGCAATTTGATAGAATACCAAAGCTGTACAATTGAGTTGCCTTTACTTCCAA
This sequence comes from Elgaria multicarinata webbii, assembly GCF_023053635.1. Lineage (NCBI taxonomy): Eukaryota > Metazoa > Chordata > Lepidosauria > Squamata > Anguidae > Elgaria > Elgaria multicarinata. Next base: position 28,294,254 of record NC_086171.1, on the reverse strand, counting down.
TGGAATTGGTTGCAATGCTGTATGTATGAGGTCACTAGCAAAGAGGAAAACCTAACACAAGCAAATCACCGTTATCACATATCTCACTTGTATTTTGAGGCAACCTTACAATTTACACACGTGTGTGTGTGTGTGTGTGTGTGTGTGTGTGTGTAAACACACACACACACACACACACACACACAGAGAGAGAGAGAGAGAGAGAGAGAGAGAGAGAGAGAGAGAGAGAGACTGCCTGCCCTTTCTCCTGCAGCCATAACTCAATGCTTTAAAATAAGAGCTAGTCTTTTGCAATCCTCATATAAGAATCCTTAGAGGAATTCTATGTTCTTTCATAATTCTGGTGGGAATCCTTTCCAGACATTGTTTTTACTGAACCATAAAATTAGGACGGTCTAGTAGCAACATTTTCAGCCACTGATAGTAGAACTGGAAAAGGGTGGGGGAAAAGATTTTTACATTGCTCATGAACCACTTCAAGCCATATGAAGAATGCCTTAAAACTCAGAGTGTTTCTGTAATGGTAGAGACTCCAAAGAGTGTGGAAATTAGAGTTCTCGGGAGAATCTATGGAGTGCAAATGTGATTGTATGGTTATGTTTATTTACCATAATCTGGGCATGTACCCAAACACAAGCCACAAGTAGTCAGATTTTGTTTCTCCCAGTTCCCAAAATACATGGCTGTTTATAACACAAAGCTTTAAGTGGTGCTTGGCTCCATATCTGTATTCGGATAGCCATGCTCTTCTAGACCCTGTAGAGCTATAATGTTGTAAAAATATTTGCCGTGCCTCTGATAGCAATAACAGAGCAATGATTTCGCTGGCTGGGAGATCCACAATCGCAAGCTCAGCATCCTGGGATGTGTGCCAATCCAGTCTGGGTGTGCTGCTGAAGCGACACATTGAGTCTCCTCAGAGGAATGCCAGTGTGCCAACTGCAGCCCCTCGTACAGCATTTTCTAATGACAAACTTATGGAGTGGAACTGATACCAACTCCAGAGGGAGATGCAAGCTGCTTTCCCTAGCTTCTTCAGTAACAATACTGTTTTTCAAGTTGTGACGTTACATTCTCTTGCTGCTTTTTAAAATTATTACAACTATGCTATTTTAAAAGAAGTATTGAAATGACAAGTGTGCTCTGTTTAGGAATCCCTGTGAACTGCAATATTTTTTAATTATTATTTTAAAATAAATACCCTTTCTCTGGAAGCTCATTGCTCAGACGTAACTTCTAGCATTGAATAAAATGACTTTGGAATTTGCAATTGCTGGATGCAGTCCTTTTGATATGAATGTCATAGACCATTGGCTGTTCTTAATTTCCCTTTTTCCCATCGACATATTCGCAGCTAAGCTTGCCATGTGGCCATCACAAAATTTATGAAGTAGTTATTGTGTCAGACTAGTAGATACAGAATTTGTCTTAGGCTGGAGTACATTCTTTGCTCTCTGCATACATCTGTGAGAACAATTTGGCTATTTCTGCTGAACAATAAGCAGGGGAAAGATTTTGTCCAAGTTTCTTTTGTGGTTGCAGTAGAATTGACAAGCATCATAAGGATCCTTCTGGCTCTAAATGATGGCATTTGTGGTATTCTAGAAAGTGTTATTCTTGGAAGGAATTGAACGTTGAGATCCCAACAGCAAGCTAACAGATTCCAATTGTTTTAAAACTAGGGATGGGGGGGGGGGAGAAATTTGTTCAGTTTACATGTTAATGCAAGTTTACTTAATTTTGCCCTTTCAAATCATTATGCAAAACAAAACTCAGTTATGCTTCGAAATATGCACTTCTCCTAATATTGCAATGGCATTCCCCATTTTTTAAAAAATGTACAGGGTGTGTGTGTGCTTTTTCCCTTCTTTTTTTTACAAAGTGCCAGTGTGGGGGGTTGTGATACAGTCTGGGACCTGACTGTAGTCCGCCCATCCATCCCACCCACACCACACACACAGACACACACAGTAGTCTCAACCCAGATCAGGGCCCTATGACATCAATTTGCATTGCCAATAGAGGGTTCCTTAATTTCAAAAGAATCTTTTTGGGCAATGAAAAATGTAGCTGCCGCACCCCCAATCTGGAACAGGACTACAGTGGGAGATGGGGGCTGCTGAGAAGGTGATGCCACCCTAACCTCCATGCTAGGATCCTGATCTGGATCAGGCCTTGCACTGGCAATTTATAAAGAAACAAGCAAAAGCAAACCTGCACTCAAGGCCAGAACTCTGGAGCAAAGGTAGCATGTAGTTTGGCCCTTGATCCACGTCTTGCTCTAATTTTGATGCTTCAACCCTTAATCTCATCTAAAGCTGCAATTATATATATCTGCCCCATATATGTATTTTTTCTTGGGAAATGTTTCTTTGTCTCATGTACATTTGAAGGTTCTTGCAGAAAATAATGCATCAGGGTGTGTAAACAGGTTGTTTCTGCTGCAAACCATTGCTAAGAAACTCTTCATATCCTTTTGTGTCTACCTCTTAGAATTATTCTCCTTTCAGTGATTCCACTGCCAGCTTCATTGACTGCTTTTTGAGAGCCTCCAGAGGTTCAAATGCCAGCCTTGACAATTCCATCTGATTGCCTTGCCATTGATCGGGAATCATAAATGCCACAAGGAACTTTATTGTTACTATTACTGAGTGCTCTAGGACTAGGGCAGCAAATGAATCAAAAGCATCTTTCCTCAAATGCTCTCCATAGGGCCCCCAAATGGCCAACAATATCTTCAGTATTATCATACTTGTCATTTAGGATGGAATTCTGCTGATGTTTGGGGCTGTGGGCAGAGGCAATAGGAAGAACCAAGATGATTTTCTCCAAGCCCTGATCCAAGGGCCAATGTCAGCATTCAGCACCCACTGCCACCACTGATGCCAGCACTAGATCCCCATTTTAAAAACTTGGCTTGGGCCTGGGCTGGGAGCCACCACTTTAGTTTCCCGCAGTACTCCTAATGTACCATTGTTCTGAGGCATTGTAGAAAATGTAAATGGTGGCTCATTGCCCAGCACTGGTCAGAGTTCTGCTGCTTCTGCTCCCTGTTGCTGCCACCAGGTCATCCTAACAGATAGGCCTGCCATGGCTCATCCATGTAGGAGCAGGGGACACCAAAAGGCATTTGCCCAGGACCCTCTCACACCTGGGGCCAGCCATGTCCTGCTCCGGGCTTGATACCACGCTGTTTATCAGCTGTTGAGTGGACAGGAAGAGAAAGTAAGGCAAAGGGATAGAGGGAGAGAAAAAGTGAAGCTAGAAGCTAGGAGTGGTCACAAACAGTGAGGTAAAGACAAAGGAGAAATAGCTAGGCTAGAGGCTGACAATGGAGAGTGAGAGAGGGGGTGGAAATGTCTGTGTGGATGGGAGAAGACTGGGTGAGCCAAGAACCCTATTTCCCCCTCACGTCCAGTCTCTAGCCTCTCTAAGTGGTAAAGAAAGAAAATAAATAAAACCCTCAGCCATCTCATCCTAAAACGTTAGGTACTCTTCCCCATCCTCCACCCCATTCCACTCTGAAGATATGATATATGTATTCAATGCAGGTGCTTCATAAGGCAAGAAAGGCAGGGGGAGAAAATCTCATTGCAGCAGGAGTATAGGTGTTGTGCTACAAAGGCCCCTTGGACACGTGCAGGGAGCAAGCAGGAGGAATTCACTGGAAATGAGCCATGGCAAACCTCTGGATCAGTTCAGATAGTTGCAGGAAGGGAAGCAACCATCCCAACTACTCACCAGGTGAGACCGCCATTTTGCATTATTCCCCACACTGCAGCACGGGATGGTGAATCATCCAAACCTGGTGCATAGCGTGACAGAGAAAGGTCATACCTACCCTACAACCTCTACTGCATGTCGTAGTAGATTATAAGGTGGGTACGCCCCTCCCACCACCATGCACTGGGTTGGGACAACATGCCAACTCATGCTACAGCATGGGGGAATATTGCAAATGGTGGCCACACACAGAGAACACACGGGGATGTGAAGATCAGCCACGATAGTTGCCTCATTCCTTGCTCTGATTGTCCGAACCCAGTCTTGGAAAGGCTGGTCATTTGTCGGCACTGTTGTGGATTATCAATCGAATAACCAACTCAGGTTGCCTTGTTCTCAGGGTGGCTCATTGTGACATGTGAAACCGCCCAATGTCCTATGTGCCTGAAGAGGTGATTACTTCAAACAGAACAAAACTTTTGCAAAAATGGTTAAGCAATTGTGAACGTGGGTTGAGTGATGGGAGTTAGGCATGGGCTGGCCAGTCCCATTACCTCTTCAGCACATTCTAAATTCTGCATTGATACACTCAAGTCCCATTCTCAAAACATCAATTTTGAACTGGCCTTCAATCAGCTTAAGTCCCAGTGTCTTAGCTTCAGCTGGGTTGTACATTAAGCAGCTGATAGCTAAATTTAGAAAGCAGCTGCCGGCTTTGTGTTCCTTGTTTCTTTTAGTTAACTTTTCAATAAATATTTCACAATTTGTAGAAACGATGTCTGTGTAAACAATCCGCACTCATGAGCTATCCAAGTAAGGTGTGAAAAGCCACAGCACTTATCCTCACCCTAACAAATACCATTGCTCTTATCTGCAAGGCTGGAGTGAATGTCCAGCTAAGAGACGGAATGAGCAGAAAAATCTCAATGTATAAGATTTCTTTAAAGCAGAATGGCAACTGGAGCATAAATCCACCTTTCTAATCTTTTTCCAGGACAGCTTCACCACATGAAACATCTACAAAACTGTCTCAAAGTGAACATTTCCTCTTTTTGTTTCCTTGTCTTTGAAATAGGACAGCGAAGCTAATGCATTGATCAATGGCTACTAAAACATCAGATGTATAAGAGGAAATGCTGTTAGCACAATATTTCACATATGTTAATGCTTACAGTACCATCAGTGTCAGCTTTATTTTCGATTTGATATATACCAAAGCTGGCACACAATTTTAACCGGTGAGGTAATGTCATTTTTAATTTAGAGAGCCTTTAGCTGTCCACTTTAACTAGTGATATCATCTTTGCAGTTGTCTCCTGAGATCTCATGTAAACATAAGTAATGGGCCCCAGACAGTTTGGAACTGCATTGTTATGGGTGGCATTGGGCATCGTAATGGCTTTTTTTTTTCTTTTGCTCACTTCAAAATTGTCAAATATAGTTTACGTTACTGCCATTTTAAAAAAAAACTCCATACATTGATATAATTTCGGGCATTTCAGTGTGCATAGCAATAGGGTGAAATGGCCAGAACAAATTAATACAGCACATTAATGTCAGTTATAATAGCATAATGAAAAGAAAATGAGATTGTGTGGATAAAAAAAAATCATTTGGTGAATTTTAAAAGGCAGCATACTGGAGCATGAAGAACTAAACAGTTACCATTCCAGTTCACTCCCACATGTTAGAAAAAAGCCCCAAACAACATGTAGAAATGAAATGCGATTTCCTGACCTCCCAACGTTCTCCATGCAGGCGAGTTCCAATATTTCACTGCCAGTGGAGTCACCTTAAGAGAGCCCACATTTTCCCAGTTTTGTATTGATATTTCAATCAGATTTTATAATAAATTATAGGTGGGGTTTTTTTTTATTGTCTCCACATTTATGCTACCAACCAGCCTTTTCTGAATATGCAACAGCCCTGGACGAGGGCAGATCTCAAAAGAGATTATCTATGCTTTGGAAATAAAAAATCCACTCCATTTCTGTTGAACCGTACTAGCATTAAAAACTGACAAGTTTTGTATCTTGAACCAAGTAATTATGAACTCTGGTGATATCAATAGCATAATCTTGGGTAAAAGAAAGGAAGCAAATATCTAATCAGGGATAGTCACTGGCATAATTCAGAATAACATGTGGACTATCCCATCCCCTCATGCTATTCTGGCACGAAAATTACAAGTATTGACATGCCTCTATTGTAAATGGGTGGTTGATGGCAGGCTTAGGCCAGATCTATACCAAGAAGGATCTAACACTTTGACAGCAGTTTGAAAAAGGTATATGGAATGTGTCATGGGCCCCAACAGTTGTCAGTGCACTTCAATGCCGTTATAAAGCAGTACTGTTTATCCTGCCTTAGGTCCCATCTGCACCAAGCAGGATATTCCACTATGAAAGTGGTATATAAAAGGCAGGAGCCACACTACTGCTTTATGGCAGTGTTAAAGTGCACTGACAATTGTTGGGGCCCACTGACACATACCATATACCACTTTCATAGTGTTATATCCTGCTTGGTGCAGATGTGACATGGGCTCCAACAGTTGTCAGTGCACTTCAGTACTGCTATTAAGCAGTAGTGTGGCTCCTGCCTTTTATATACCACTTTCATATAAAGCAGTAGTGTAGATCCTGCAGCACACTTCAATATCGCTATAAAGCAGTAGTGTGGTTCCTGCCTTTTATATACTGTTTTCATACCACTTCCATAGTGGAACATCCTGCTTGATGTAGATGAGCCCTTAATGTGCTGTGATCCTAACTTACTTAGAAGTTGAGATGCTGACAAAATAGTTGTATAGGGTGACCATATGGAAAGGAGGACAGAGCTCCTGTATCTTTAACAGTTGTACAGAAAAAGGAAATTTAATTCCATATTTTAACCTATATCAATTTTAGCTGTGTGGTTTTATCCTGGTTGTGCTTTTTATATTGTATTTTGTATTTGTGTTTTTAGATTGTTGGTTGTTTTTATGCTCTTCATGATTTTAATTTTTGTGAACCACCCAGAGAGCTTCGGCTATTAGGTGGTATAAAAATGTAATAAATAAATAATAAAAATTTCAGCAGGTGTCATTTGTATGCATGCAGCACCTAGTGAAATTCCCTCTTCATCACAACAGTTAAAGCTGCAGGAGCCCTGCTCTCTTTTGCAGAGTGACTAGATACAAAGATTGAGCAGGCCAGGAATTCTTTACATTTCCCCCTTCTTCCCAGCCTTCTTCCCATTTTGTGGGAAGCAGTTTCTGAAATTCCCTAATGTGCCCTAGGGTCTGAAATAGTTAAGACGTTGCCATAGTTTAACTATGTGCTGGGTGAAAAAGAACTTCCATTTATTTATCCTCATACTCCCACCCAGCTTGATGGGATGAAGGTTTCATGCCCTGAAAAGTTCTGGGTTCAGTCCCCAGCATCTGTATTTAGAAGGTTCTGGGGCAACAAAGCTAGGAAAAGTCCTACTTTGTGGCCTTGGAGAACCGCCTCAAGCCGGAATAGACAATTCTAAGCTGGATGGGCTAATACTCTAACTTGGAAAAGGCAGGTTCATATTTTCAATCAATATACTGATGTCTTCACTTTTCATCTGGAATTGATTATATGGATTCTTTAACATGCCCAGGCAACTAAAAGAAAGCTTGATAGGATATAAAGACTAATTATCATTATTGCATAAATATAAATATAGATTAACCCATTCAGTTAGAACTTCCTAGTTCTTCCACAAAAGATAAAGCTAGGTTCTTCTTTTGTAACAGATCTAGCTTTATCTGGTTATTTCAAGTGATGCGATATTAAAATGATGCATGCTTAGTTATATAGTGATCAAGAAAACAGTGGAGTAGTAAGGAGCGTTAAATATTTAGGGCCTCATTTATTATTCCAGGGACCTATGTTTGGAGAGCTGCATACAGAAATTAAAGTATTATACAGAAATTAAAGCCAAAAAGACATTTTAGAATTCAGACAAGAACTTCACCATTTGAAAAGAACTCTGTGTATTATGTATTGATAACAATGCCGCTATAGACAAAAGAATGCAATTTAATAATACAGAATTGTACTCATGAGATTTCCTTTTTCTTGTTAATTGGTTACTTTAGCTGACATTGTCTGTAAGCATAATGGGCGCCATTCTTCCTAATAGTTCCATGTTGCCAGATGATGTCTACAGACATGATGTAGTCCATTTTAATTATTTCATTTTGCTTACATCTCTCAGCATAATGCAGCTTCCAAACAGGCTGGCATTTTTCTTCATTATGTATGCTGCATGGCTATGGTTCCTAAATTAATTAGATCTCTTTTCTTTCCTGGAAGTTAAAAGTTTCTTTCTTCAATTTATCTACCAGGTACGATTATGTTGAAGTGATTGATGGAGACAACGCAAGTGGGCGAGTATGGGGAAAGTTTTGCGGCAAGATCGCCCCCCCTCCTGTGATATCTACAGGACCACACCTCTTAATCAAGTTTGTCTCTGATTATGAAACTCATGGAGCAGGCTTTTCTATTCGCTATGAAATTTTCAAAAGAGGTGAGCAAAACTGCTTATGGTTGTTCTAATTATTTTTAATAAAAGTGACTAACTATTATGATCGGAAGAAGTGTAATATTTGGGGAAGGGAAAATTAAAACAACGCTTTATAACAGATTTGAAGCTAGAGTGTTGGGTTTATGGAAAAACTGAGTTCAAATGGAGCTCACTGAGCAAGCGTAGGCAGGTCACTGTCTTTCAGACTCTAGACCTGGTTTTTTCAACTTGACATGGAGATGGTGATCTGAAAGTGGGGGACTTTACATCTACCCCTTTGTCATGGTCAGATCACCACCTGCTGAGGTTTAGACTTACAGCGGCTTTCCCCCTCTGCAAGGGTGGTGGACCCATTAAGATGGTCTGCTCCCAGAGGCTAATGGATCCGGATGGTTTCCAAGGCTCTGGGGAGTTTTCTGGCCGAGAGGGCAAGCTCTCCTATCAAAACCCTGGTTGATCTGTGGAATGCAGAAATAACCCAGGTGGTTGACATGATTGCTCCTGAACACCCTCTTCTGTGTAGAGCCCCAAAGCTCAGAGTGATAAAACAAAACAGGAGAAAGCTTTAGTACAGATAAAGAAGAAGACCTGGTAGATGCAGTCAAGCTCTGGTGAGTGCCTACAGTAAGGCATATTCAGGGGCAGTGAGGGCAGCAAAAAAACCCAATATTTTGCTGCCATTATAGAATCATAAACCTGCTGCCCAGTGGAGCTTTTCAGAGTTGTCCAGGGCCTATTGCATGTTGGCCCCAAGGACACTGTAGAACCTTTTAAGGCCCACTGTAATCTATTTTCTGGGCACTTCCAGAATAAAATATCCTGCATCTGCCATGACTTGGACCCCAGAGTTATAGCAGGTGAATCAGGTAAGGTATCCAGAGCACAGTCTTGTCCAGTTTTTCGGGATGAGTTTCAGGCTGGATCTACACTACTGCTTTAAAGCGCTTTATAACAGTTTTGACAACTGTATATGGAGTGTGTCCCGGGCCCCAACAGTTGTCAAAACTATTATAAAGCGCTTTAAAGCACTTTAAAGCAGTAGTGTAGAACCTGCCTCAGTTGGTGCAGCTCGAGAACGCTGACAAGGTGCTTGGACAGGTTCATGCAACTACCTCCGCATTGGATCCTTGCCCCTCCTGGCTTATAAAAGCTAGCAACTGGCTGGCCAGGGAAGTGATTAACGCCTCTTTGCGAGAGGGAGTGGTCCCAGGCCGCCTGAAACAGGTGGTAGTGTTGGACGGATGGTGTAGACATACCCTATGCGACTGGGTTAAAATTGCCAGGTTTGTTCTGAGTAACATAAAATATGATAATCCCATGTGCAAACTGTGATAAAGAAATGCAAGTTGCTGGACATTCTTGTCTAATCAAGCAAAAAGAAAAAGAAAATTAAGTATATCCTTAACTTTAGGGACACAGCTAGTCCTGTTGACTTTGTGCTTTTTTGTTTTAAATTTAACTATTCAGCTATGTCCTTGCTGGAATAGTACTGGCAAAATGAATTCCTTTAATGCTGACGGTAAGACATGCTTAATAATCAGTATGGGTTTCTTGTTGGTGTTCTTTCTTTTTTAAAAAATAAAATCTTTACTTAGAATCTTTCTACTGTTGATTTACTTTCGTAGCACTGTCTACTTGCTGAATGATTTATAACATTGCCATTTGTATTGATGTGGTAACCTTTGCAGTCTAGGACACATTGTGTCTACTCTGGATTCCCACCGAAAATGATGGGAACAGATGAGGAGGAGGATTATAGTAGTAGAAGCAGAAGAAGAGCAATAGTTAACATAGGCTTCAAGCATCACCTCATGTCTTTCAATGAAAAGAGATGAATGCAGGCATCTCTGGAAGTGAAACACGCAACACTGAAGGGGCGGGAAGGTTCTCTGCTATTAGAAGGACTGGCAAATGGTCCCTCTACCCTGTGGTCAAATCCTTTGTTGAGTAACTGGCCACTGAGTAGTATTGACATCACTTTTTGGCACAAGCCTTAGCTTAGTTGGATGCATCCTGATGAAGCACACATTCAGAAGCCAGGAGGGTTCTCTAACCAAAACTAGATAATTAATGAATAAAGTAAACCCCCAGGGTGTTAACTTTTATTGGAACAAAGCCTTTCCTTCCACAACAAAAGCTTTTATATTCTTAGGGACCGCAAATTCAGTGCTGTGCCAATTAAGCAATGCAGTTTTAAGGCGAGTGTGCAATGAGAAAACTACTGAAAGATGAGCTATTTGCAAAAGAGAGCATTTTCAGTGGGGCCCCATTTCCTTAATATTTCAGTGGCAACTCAGCAGTTCCCAGCATTTATTTCCTCGTATGATCCCTTAAATCTCTTTCTGAAAGGCATTAGTTACATTAAGGCAACATTATAAATGAGAATTTGCACACACAAAAGTCAGAATATTTAAAGTTATAGGTCCCAAAGTAATTCTAACTCAGGTTTATGCCATAGTATATCAAAGTGGAAATGATATCGCTATGTACAAGGGATGGAAAAGATTACGGATACATGTGTGGTCTAAGAGCTACAGTTTTTATGAAAACACAGAGTTCATATTTCCTTTCCTTCTGAGCATTATAATGCATCCTAATTAACGTTGAATTACTACATTTATTTGGATGCAAAATCTGTATATAGAGTTCACACATTAAACTTATAGAAATGGACCTAAAGTGAACATGGCTCATGAAAGCAAGCCTAGAAAACAGTATAACTAGAACACTTTGATAAAATCAAGTTTGTTTAGGTTACAAAGCTTAATAACACAATCCTACGCATGTCTAGTTAGAAGTAAGTCCCACTGAGTTCAGTGGTGCTTACTCCCTCGTAAACGAGTATAGGATGGCAGCCTATGGCTCAGAAAACTAGATGCTGAGGCTGTTCAATGACATGCTAAGGCATGGTTAGGCTAACCCTTTTGCAGCAAATGGTTAGTGAGTGTATTTAAACCATGGTTATGTAGCCACCATGGTTAGGAATGTTTCACATGACATGCTAAGCCATAATGTTTAGCTTAACCACTAAGGCTTAGCGTGTCATCTGTACAGTGCCATTGAGTATTACATATAGCATCCTTCCCAGCCTGGCACCCTCCAGATGTTTTTGGCTACATATCTCAACATTCCTGCCTGGGGCTCATGGGAGTTGAAGTCAAAAATGTCTGGAGGACAGCAGGTTGGGAAATGCTGTCAGATAGCATGGCTGTCCAATCTATGGTACATTTTGTACAGGAAGAGAGGGCTTTAGCAGGAGCAGAAAGCCAGGTAGTCCATGGGATTGACTATGGCATGAATGCATGAATGTGGGCTTGAACTCCTGCCTGTCTCTCCTGACCGCACTGTTGCCTCTTCCATGGCTCACTAAACCTTCCAACAGCAGAGTGACTGCATATATATGGTGAACCGCACTAGAATGCAACTTTCTCAGATTTGAGATTTGGTTTGTGCCACAAAAGTTTGACTGCAACTGCCTGCAAGATTCCAGGGGATTTGAACGGGAAATTCTAGTACCTGGTTCTCTGTATGACCAGAGCATCTCTCAAGCAGTGGAACCTATTTGCCTGCACTGCTCTGCAATGCTACCCAGGTAGTGGCTAGAAATATGTACTTCAGGTCTGTTGATTTAGGGAGCTGGCAAAGACCTGGCTGACCTTGTATAACTGCTACCCCAGGCTTGCCTTCTCAGCCTAAGCAACTTATGCTAAGGACTGCTATCCCATACAAAACCTCCTGCCTGCCTGCACTAGATTATGCCCCTTGTCTCAAACCCTGAGACAATTTCTGTCCTTAGAATTTGATAACTTGTCTGCCTTGAATTGCACTACCTGCCTCTGGCCATCTGTGGAAATGGACCCAGGCCGTAACTAGACCTAAGGTTTATCCCGGGATCATCCTGGGGTCATCCCTGTTCATGTAAATGACACACAGGGGATCCCGGGAGCAGGCAGGGATGACCCTAGAACGATCCCGGGTTAAACCTTAGGTCTAGCTAAGGCCCCAGTCTACATTATTCACCTTTGGACACTCCAATTGATAGCTTGCAAGTCTGACCCCCACTTTGGCCCTGACAATGCCATAATGCAGTACTGCTCTTTGCTAGGCTTTTGTGATTCCTTCATTAATTCATTCTGAGCTCTCTTGCCACCGCCAGCACAGCAGTTTTAATCTAACCCTTGACATACTCTCTTGAAAAGTGCAAATGTTGAGATAACCCTCATCATCTGAATCCTCTGACTTTTGTTTAGCATGCTCCTTGGTCTCTAGCTGGAGTTCACAGAAAAAATATATCAGTGGAATGGGCAAAGTGGTAAAGCTAAGACGTTTTACTAAGGGATCTCCCAAATGGAATGATGTGTTTACACAAAAACTCAATCTTGTTTTCTAATATGTCATCAGGAAATGAAACCATCTCTTAGCATGTTGCCTCCTACACTCTTTGAGGTGGTTCACAGTTGGGTTAGTTTAAACTGTGGGTTGTTTGTTGAACCATGAATTAGTGTGTTGCCTGAATGCAGCACGTTTTCCACAGGGTGGGTTATCTGTTGTCTGAACACAGTCAGGGTGGCTTGCTAACCATGCAGTGTGGCTTGTTAACTACCCTGAACAAAACAACCATGGATTCTCAAGATGGCTTGTTCTAGGAAAAAAAGCCACTCTGCATGATTAACAAGCTACCTTGGTTGTGTCCAGACAATAAGCTAATCCATGGTTCAACAAACCCATGGTTCAACAACAACCCACACTCAACCATGTTGTGTTATGAACATTCTTATTGCTTGTGGTTATATGAGCCACCTAGGAAGCTCCCAGAACACATTTCTGGCTCTCTGCTCAGCAATTGATAATTGTAAATGTGGAGACAAGAAGTCCTGTTGACAGCTGTAGCTCAGTATGAAGAAGGCAGCTTATGCCCCATTGGCATCCAGTGGACAGAACATTCCTCAGCCCTGAAAACAAGGCGGATATCCTAGGGAAAAGTCACACTCAATTTGCCATTCATAAAATGAGAATAATAGTGACCTCCTCCATTTAAACTGTGAGGACAAATGAGAAAAGGACTATAGATCAAATTCTGTATGGAAAAACCAAGCATAAGTAATCATAATAAAAACCCAGGCTGTGAAATCATAGTCTAACAATGTGACATCATAGAGTAACATGATTTATATTTTTTATTGCTTCCCTGGGAGGATTTAGAAGCTTTACAGATTTCTACAAAAAGTTGCTAGCTTTGTAGCAAAAAGCAGCAGCACTGGTAAACCACATGACACGACACAACACAACACTGTACAATAGTTTCGTTATGTTGTCATTGTTGTTTCTATAGCATTTTGATGGATGTAAACAAGTTTCCATTAAAGTCAATAGCAATGCTCTCAATTATTTTAATGCAGTTGAATTTCACCCTCTATGTGGAGAATGCTTTATAATACTTATCTTGTTTATTTTCCATTTTATTTGGTAGGAAATTAATATTCCTAATTTGCACAGAGTTGCACTAAATCTCCTTACACAAAATTGTACTTTCAGAGAACACAATATGTACCCCCTCCCCACAAAAAATGAATGCATCTTTCTTTAAGACAGTTTGTGACCGTCCATAGCCACCATATTACCTCTCTCTGCTTCTCATTCCACATCATTTGTCTTCTTGTTCACTGCATGGTCCCAGACAATAAGAGATCAGACATATCTCGAGCATGATAATGACATTGTGCAATGGAGCCAATTAGGCCTGGCTGCACGAGAACATCATGAAGCCAATTCAGAGTTAAGGCAATGCATCCTGCCCTCACTGAATTGGCTTTATGAAGACACCACATAGTACATCATAAAGATAATTGAGAATGAAAGCAGGAAGTATTACTGTAAATTTAAAAAGGCAGATACTTTTTCCCCAGTTCACAGCCCCACTCACACACACAAAAACACCAAACGTTTGGTGCTTTTCCATAAGAAGCACTTTCAACTGTGATTCAACACTTTTACAGAAGGAGCTTTTTATACTAGTAAGCAAAAATTAATTGGGGGGGGGCACCATGAATTCCCCACTATTTCCATGCACCAGTCTGTGAGCCTGCATGCCCTGCTAGTAACCATCCTAGTAACCTGCCTTTCTCCCATGAATGGTGAATTGCATTTACAAAAAGACTGTGTATGTGCTCAGTCTCACGTGTATGGAAAGCTCTGGATTAGCCCTTTATTTCTGGAAAACATTCATTTCAATGACAATGGAACTTCCCAAATTAAAATTTGATTATGGGTACAGGATAGGGGTGTGCACGGACCCCCCGCTCCGCTTCACTTCCAGATCCGCGATTTGCGGATTGAGCCGCTCCGCCCCGCCCCCGCTCTGCCTATGTCCACTCCGCTCCGCTCGGAGCTCCGGATCCGGATCGGAGCTCCATTCCCCCCCCCATAGGCTTGCATTAAGCTAAAAAAGTATACAACTTTTTTTCTGTTAAAGTTAGAAACCTCAAGTTTGGCACCATGACACCTCATGGAGGTATACACATGCACGCCAAGACTCAAGGCAATCCCATCATCCCCTGATTTTTGGGGAATTTATGAAAACCGGGCACCCCATTCACACCCCTTTCCATAGCTCCATCAATTTGCACGTTAAAAATCTCAAACTCACCACCATGATAGCTTGTCCAGGGGTGCACACGCATGCCAAGACTCAAGGCAGTCCCATCATCCCCTGATTTTTGGGGAATTTATGAAAACCGGGCACCCCATTCACACCCCTTTCCATAGCTCCATCAATTTGCACTTTAGAAACCTCAAACTCGCCACCATGATAGCTTGTCCAGGAATACATATGCACGCCAAGACTCAAGGCAGTCCCAGTGGCAGAGCCCAGTAAAGGACCAAGGGAGAGGGCGACCTTACCTGCCTCCGTCCGTGGTCCGTTGCCGTCTTCAATTGAGCCCACGGTTCCACCAGGAAGTCTGGGCCGCAAGCGGCCCAGACTTCCTGGTGGAACCGCAGGCTCAATTGCAGACGCTGACGGACCGTGGACGGAGGCAGGTAAGGGAGAGGCGGGCGGGGGGGTTACCGGGCCCTGCCGCCGTCACCGCATGGGCGACAGCGGCAGGGCCCAGTAAACCCCACTTACCTTTCCGGCGGAGCTCCGGATCGAGGTGAAGGATCCGCCTTCACCTCGATCCTCTTCGCCTCCGCCTTAAGGGCAGGTGAAGCCCCCCACTCCGCTCCTGCTTCTCCGGTCTGATTAGAAGCGGAGCACATCCCTAGTACAGGAGCTTTGTCAGAGTCTGGATTTGTCATTTCATGCCGAGGCAGTTTAAGAACTGAAACAAATGAGTACTCATTCTTCTCAGTTGTCTCCTGAAAATTCTCTCTACCTGGATGGTAGCCAAATCAGCAAGAGGTAGCATGTTTTATATCATTTCAGAAGGAATCCATTTCCTATGCTGTGCCATTATTTATATACATATGTATCTAACAGACTACATTTCTCTTGGGGGAACTATCTGTATCGATGACTGGGTATTTTCTAAGCATTTACTGTGCTTCCTGTCATCATTTCCAAAGATAATACACTCTACTCACATGGACTTGCACTGGAGATTTATTCTCTCAGATTTGTTAAGCTTTCAGTGGATGTACACATCTTTTTCATATGTCCACTGGCTCCAGCCTCAATCATGGAATCCATAGATGAGAGGTAACCTAGCAATAGAACTTACATCTCCAGTCAAAAGAATCTCAGTCCCAAAGTAGACATTATTTACATCTCCCCCACCTTTTTTTTTTTACTCTACAGTGAGTAAACATAGGGCCTCCAATCCAGATTGGACCCTAGCATGGGGATAGCTTTAAGCCTAGCTTTAAGCCTTCCCTCCGCTTCAGTCCCAACTTGTATTGGGGGCCCTGCACCTGCAAATTATATTTCCAAATAAAGATCCATTAAAAGTAAATGGATAACTATTTGGCAATATACAATGCAGGTGCGGGGGGCGGGCAATACAAGTTGGGAATGCAGTGGGGGGAAAGGCTTAAAGCCCCCTTACACACACACCCATGCTAGGTCCCTAATCTGGATTGGGGGCCCTACTTTTACTCCAAAGTAAAAAAGAAAAAGAAAAAAGGCATAGCTCCTACTCCAACTTTAAAGTAATTTGTGCTCTGGACCTCATTTGGAAAGCTTGGGAAAGTTCTCTGCCTGAGACCTTAGAACAACCTTCTCCAACCCTGAAGATATGTTGGACTTCAACTCCTAGCAACCCCAGTCAGCATAGCTGACTACAAGGAGAATTGTAGTCTGCCACACCTGGAGGCATCAGCTGCCTTAGAGTATGAGTGGGAGGGAAACCAGCTGGGTGTCTATGGGAAGCTGCAGCAAGCTCACTCCAATCCTTGTCATCTGAGGGCATCAGTCGGCAATCCGTGTACACCAACATGTGCTTGACCACACTGATCACCGGCATCGAGTTTGATGCAAGGCAGAAAGTGGCAACAACATTTTTGTTGTTGTTTATTCGTTCAGTCGTTTCCTTTTTATTATTATTTATTTAATAATTTTTTTATTTTAAAACACAAAATAAACATCTTACAAAACAACAACAACAACACAACTGACAATGTTCAGTCGTTTCCGACTCTTCGTGACTTCATGGACCAGACCACGCCAGAGCTTTCTGTCGGCTGTCGCCACCCCCAGCTCCCCCAAGGTCAAGTCTGTCACCTCCCAAATATCATCCATCCATCTTGCCCTTGGTCGGCCCCTCTTCCTTTTGCCTTCCACTTTCCCTAGCATCAGCCTCTTCTCCAGGGTATCCTGTCTTCTCATTATGTGGCCAAAGTACTTCAGTTTTGCCTTTAACACCATTCCCTCAAGTGAGCAGTCTGGCTTTATTTCCTGGAGTATGGACTGGTTTGATCTTCTTGCAGTCCAAGGCACTCTCAGAATTTTCCTCCAACACCACAGTTCAAAAGCATCTATCTTCCTTCGCTCAGCTTTCCTTATGGTCCAGCTCTCGCAGCCATAGGTTACTACGGGGAGTACCATTGCTTTAACTATGCGGACCTTTGTTGTCAGTGTGGTGTCTCTGCTCTTAACTATTTTATCAAGATTTGTCATTGCTCTCCTCCCAAGAAGTAAAGGTCTTCTGATTTCTTGGCTGCAGTCAGCGTCTGCAGTAATCTTTGCACCCAGAAATACAAAGTCTGTCATTGCCTCCACGTTTTCTCCCTCTATTTGCCAGTTATCAATCAAGTTGGTTGCCATCAGTACAGGTTTTGGATTTATATGTGGGGGACCCAGACATCCCTGGTCATGTACGAAACTCAGTACAATGGACATTTGCAAAGTGCTGTCTCTCACCCTCACTGTTATGCCCTGCTCATGGGCCGGGACTTTCTGGCTTGCTGACCTTGGAAACAGAATGTGGAAGTCAAGAGCTCTTGCTTGGATACAGCAAGGCAATGTTTTTGTTTGTCTAACCTAAGAAGAGATATTCTGACATACAGCTTTTTTTTACATGAGGCATTTATTTTGTCGTCGTTGTTTAACAGTTTACCAGTTCTTTAGATGATGTCCTGATCCATTAGTTTTGCTTCTGTTTTCCCAGAGCACTTTCCCAGTTTTGTTTTGTTTGTTTTTAGAGTGGGGAAAATGGAGTATTATTTCTGAAAGCAAAAGAAAGGGTATTTTTCTTTTTGTGTAATTGGAGTATTCTGCAATAGTACAGCACCACCTAGTGGTTATGTAGCCAAAAAGCAAGAAAAGAAAAGCTCTTTGTGTAGAGTTCGGATCTCAATTCTGTGGCAAAACTGAAAGGAGATACAGCAATTCACAGCCCCATATAGAAAAGCTCATGAATTTAAATCAAGCTAAAGGTGCTTCAGAGTAATTTCATGATGCCTTTATCATGAAACACAGAACAAATCCAGTTGCATGATGGGGGATGGCTTCATGCTTGCCTAATAATGTATCTGGTGTGTTGTTTTTCAGCTGAAAGAAATACCCAACTCAGATGTTCTGCAATGCAGGGTGAGGGAATCAATACTGCCTCCCTCCTGCCTCCCCCTCACTCCTGCACCAGTACACCTGCCCTGTTGTCTGTGCATTGGATGTTGTGTTTGCGTAGGGCCCTTTATACCTAGAGCACATTGCATATATTCTGATTTTGTCATATACAGATCATGGACCTGTACACAAGTACAGATGCAGGTATATCCAATGTTCAGACGGAGGCATGATAGGCCGTTAGGGAGAAGAAATTCCTGAACTGATGGCATTTTGATCCCACACCATACATTAGATCAAATGTCTGCACATTGATCTATCTTTTGTTTATTTAAGTCACCTCTACCCTGCCTTTCCAACATTCCAAATAGCACTGTAAGAACTGCGTCACAATGGAAGTTCACAACCTCTCAGCTCCATCAGCCACTTCCTCCCTCCTCCTGGAGTTCTCAAACTTCATAGGACTCTGAAACCATCTAGTAAAATTCAGATCCATCAATCCAGAGAAGACTAGTTCGTGGAAACAGGCTTCTGAGCATCTATGAGGAATGGGTGCATTCAGCAGTGCATCTAAACGAATCTTTGAATGTGGAAGTCATCTATTCTGCACTACTTGCAATGAAATGGACATTCCATCAACAAGTGGAAGGGATTGCACATTTGAGTGTGCATTTGAATACACAGCCCATGGAAAGAAGTGCAGAATAGATAGATGATCTCTGTATTCACATTTGCAGTTGTAGTTCCTGATCCAACAAGTAATATGCATGTCAAAGCCTGCATCCAAACTTGCATTTCCTTCTCTAGGAAATGGCATAGATGAGTCCCCAGTTGCTAGTCCCCATTTGGCCATGAAGCTCACAGGGTGACTTTGGGCTCTTCAAAGAATCTCAGCTTAACCCACCTCACAGAGTTGTCGTGAGGATGAAATGAAAAGGGGGAGGATGATCATGTACAGTGCCTTGGACTACTTGGAGAAAACGTAGAATATAAAGGTAGCAAATAAACAAGTATATGTTAAGTGGCTTTCAGATATCTAAAAATCAATCCACATAAGTTACCTGCTAAGCAGCAGGATTTGAAGAATGTTTGTGAGACTGAGCATCTTCTGCTGTTATGTGGGCAGTGCCCCCTTGTTCCTTCACCCGGGTGTTTGTGGAGTATGCAGAAGTCTACACCACTACTGTTTATGGGTAAGGTTAGTGTGTCAACACTGATATTAGTTGGATTCCAGCAACATGGCCTGTAATCACACAGTTTATCATGCCTTCACTAACAGCAACACTTTACTGGTGCACCTGTGTCAACACCGCTCAGAATGAGTCAGTCACCCTTGATACAAGTACGAATTACCTTTCACATCTAGTTTGTCAAGGAGGCATAGGTCACATCTGGCAGAGTTACTGAGTCACTGCTCTAGGAATCTGAAACCACGGCTCCTTCCACTGAATCCACTCCCCTCCTCTTGCAAAATGTTCTATTTTACCAATAAAAGGCTGTCAACCTTAAGATGTAAAGATTTAAGCTTGAAGGGACTATAATTATTTCCCCAGGGCTGTCGAGATTTCTGCAGCTTACACTTTCATTGTTCCCACATGACTTTGTCATAATTCCGCCCGCACGCCCCCCTCCTTCGGAGATTGCACAAGTTTTCTTTTTCAGATCGCTCCGCTACAAATTGAAAATTGGAGTTCCTGCAATAAATGTGAATTACATTTTAATACTAATTATCAATAACAGGAACAAGTTAGCTGGGTGATTAATATGGTGATTAAAGTGAGGTGTTTCACACACAAAACCCACTCTGCTGTTGAGAAAGATAAAATGGTCTAATTTGTTTTCTAGCTAACATTTGATCACTAAGCCAGTGTATTGTATTATTTATTTGTGTCTTTTCTTCCGTAGGACCCGAATGCTCTAGAAACTATACATCCATGAGTGGAGTGATCAAATCGCCAGGATTCCCTGAAAAATACCCCAATAGCCTTGAATGCACTTACATTGTCTTTGCACCAAAGATGTCAGAAATTATACTGGAATTTGAAAGCTTTGAACTGGAACCCGATTCAAACCCTCCAGGAGGAGTGTTCTGCCGCTATGACCGATTAGAAATCTGGGATGGATTCCCTGAAGGTAAGACACCCAGAAAAAAAATGAACTGTATATCAATCATAGGATTGTAACTCCACATTATGCTGTAGAAGGCATATTGTCTTTTATTGTATATCTACATGATGTTATAGAAGTCCTGGCTTTTTTTGAAACATAGGCCATAGACGTAAAAAAAAAATGTGTCCAAAATGGTGTCTGGCAAAGAATGGAACTTCAAAAATGAAGGACCACCACCAAAAATGGCAGTCCGGTATCAAGTTCCCCATATCCTCCACCAAATGAAGTTCAGCTTTTCTTGTGTCTTGATAGCATCACATTAAATGTTCTGCTGCCTCCACCAGCAGTGGCCAATGTTATGGAGTTGAGAAACTCACAGCATCATGACATTCAGACATGAAGTAAATTGGATAATACATTATGTAGGGGGGAGTGCAGGAATTAGACATGGGGGTGCCATTTCCAGCCACATCCCTCCCTGCATTTCTGATAACATGTAGTTCTACTCTAAGTACTGCCCTGGTACCAAAATCCACTCTGAGATATATATGTGCAGAAATCCCTTTAATTTCAGTGAAGCTGCAAATATTTATTTATGGTAAACTCATGCTGATGCACGCTCTAGAAGTTTATCTTGCATATTGTTAGCAGTAATAGAAAGAGGATGTAAGGATTTTATCATGTTACTTGTGGTTCACTGTTACTGTTATGGATTTTGTGAAATTTAACCTTAAGGGTTTCATAGGTTGAGCACTAATCTTTAAGGTGCCCATGTGAGAATTTGAGGAGCCATGGGAGATGTATATGAAGCGATGTGCAAGCAACTGTCCTCAGTACTTTTTCAAAAGCTTTGTGCACCATACTGAGCAGCTGAACAGAAACACCTTTTCATAGAATCATAGAATCATAGATTGGGAAGGAGCCTATAAGGCCATTGAGTCCAGCCCCCTGCTCAATGCAGGAATCCACCCTAAAGCAGATGGTTATCCAGCTGCCTCTTGAATGCCTCTAATGCCCACGATCTCCCTAGGTCATTGGTTCCGTTGACATACTGCTCTAACAGTCAGGAAGTTTTTCCTGATGTCCAGCAAGAATCTGGCATCCTGTAACTTGAGCCTATTATTCCATGTTCTGCACTCTGGGATGATCGAGAAGAGATCATGGCTCTTCCTCTGTGTGACAACCTTTCAAGTATTTGAAGAGTGCTATCATGTCTCCCCTCAATCTTCTCTTCTCTAGGCTAAACATGCCTAGTCTGTTTTGCTTGTCTGTTTAAGTCCCCACCACCAACCTGAAACAAAATTCATAGTGCATAAAAAGTGGCAACAGAAATCACTTTCCTTGTACATACCCAGGCTGTATTTTGTTGGATTCTAGAGCCATTCTCTTCATTATACAGAATGAGGAAGTATGTTAAGGCTGTGTACAATGTTATTTGAACTATGGAGTCAGGAGCAGGGCAGCTATCCACATGGCTCAGGCACAGTGCTGTCTGCAACACTCCCACCTCCACCGCTGCTTCCTTGTGCTGAAAGCTATGAGTGGGACATCCCTTTGCTCCTCTATCACCATACCACAGCTGCTAGCAGTTTTGCCTAACAAGTCACCTTACTGATGATGTCATTTACATAGAGAAACTAATGATGCCTTCTCCCTGGGCTCACCCCAGGATCATCCCTATGTGTCCATATGATGCACAGGGGATCCCGGGGGCAGGGAGGGATGATCCCTCTATTTCCCTGGGATTACCAGGACGGCTTTTACTGGGACGACGTGAGGAGCCAGGAATCGGGCATGGAGCACAGAGCTCTTCAGGAGCTCCGTGCCCATCGGGGGTGGAGAGGGGAGCAGGGTTGGTGTGTGTGGTTTTTTACCTTTTACTTTTCGTTGGAGCGCTCGTTTTTAAAAAATGGCCGCAGTGACAGGCACAATCCCCAGGATGCCGCGCGGCCCATGTGGACGGAGGGGGAGGATCTCACAATCAGCATATCGCGAAATCCTCCCCCTCCCCTCCCCTGGTGTAGACATGCCCAGAGAGGAATCCAGGATCATCCCTTGGGACAGCTCTTAAAAAATAAAAGCGTACATTTTGTATACCGATTTCGTTGGTAGCATTCTGAACTTGTACCAGCTCAGATTACAGATAAGACTCATTGGGTAGTGTCCAATGTTAGTCCTACTTCAAGTAGACCCACTGAAATGAATGGGACTTGTTAGACATGACTAAATTATGTCTCCTTCATTTCAATGGGCCTACTTGAAGTAGGACTGACATTGGATACTACCAATTACTTCTGAATGCTCCCCCACCTTGTCTATTATAAAAAAATCTGTGCATGCAGTAAACTACACATCACAAAGAGGGCTATGCTACATTGTTCTCCCTCATGTAATAGTTTCCTAAAAGCAAAGTCATGGGAGACATTCAGAATGCAGGGGATTTCATACATGGGAATGTATTAAAAATATGACACACAGAGACACTTCCTCTACTTGTAGTCTGAATTGAAACAGTCCTGGATTCTGCCTCCTTATTCTCTATAAGGTATTGGTTAGTTCTTACTGATAATAACAAGTATTTTTGTTATTGGTTTTGACTTAAAAAGATGTGATGTTCCCTAACTAAACCTAATATTTTAACATAGTTCTCTTTAAACATTGAGGAGACAGTATCTTTTTAATGGAGGGTTTAAACCTTTGAGAGTAAATAGCAATCTAGTTCTCATGTTTGTTTGAGTTTGTTTATATTTAGGATTAAATACCTTCATGGTTCTCTAAAATCCCCTTTAGTAAGTAACAATGGAGAAGGCAAAAGAATGACTGAAGGACTATCTGGTATTTAACATGTCCATTAGAATAGCCTTATATCAGTAGTGCCTTTAAATTTAATAATAGGTTTTTCTCCCTAGCACAGCTTAACAGTGTGAATTCCTGTAGAATTTTTTTTATTTCAGCTGATAAGTGGAGGAAAAAGACCAATCAGCCAAATTATCTGAAATATTTTGAAAGATATTAGTGTCAAGGTTATTGCCCTGAAGTGGTAATTTTCTGGTTCAGGAAAATGACTGAATTGAAGCCATTATAAGCAAGTATTATAATTGTTCCGGTGTATCTTTGGATTAAAAGTATCTTTTGTTTAAACTATAGAAATCAGGATTGTGACATTTAAAACATGCATTTCTATGACTACTTAGCTGTCACACCTTTCCTGGGATGCGTTAGCATGTGTAGGCATATGAAATGTCAGCATGTAACATTAGTCATTATTTCATATTTTGTATTAAAAGCCATAAAATGGAACATTTTTAAATTAAAATGATGATGGTGGGGAACAGTAGAAGAGTTGTGTTAGGTACATGTAGAATAACACAAGCAAAAGACAACAGCTTAAGGATCCTGGAATTTGGTCATTTGCACAGTCATTGACCAAGGGGTGGCTACTGTTTTCCATGGCTATGGTGTGATGACTTTAGTCCTGGGGAAGCTCAGAGCACAAGGGAAACCCAGAACCTACAGCCATTCTAGAAAGTCTTGTCAAGAAGGCCAAGGTATCCCCAAATTGGGCTGATGCTGCAAGACATTTAATTACAAAGAAAACCCTAGCCAAGACACCCGAGGAAGGCCTGAAAGCTCTCAGAACAGATTAATGCCCTGACCATACCCCAGCTGGGTTCCAGTGGTTGCTATTACCCTGTCATTAGGCAAAGCTCAATCTAGGACAGGTGATCTGGCAAGGCCATTCTGTCAGCCATTCTGTCAGGGAAGCTGAAAAGGCACTCCAAGGAAGCATTTTTGCTATGGTCAATATCATACTTGGTCAATATCATGCATACCTACTCTGATTTCTGAGCAGATGAAACGCATCTTTATTCATTTGTCTTCATATGTGCATGTTCGAGTTGCCTTTTGACCAAAAAACAAAAGGCCTGTCTTGTTTATGCCTTTAACAGCAGCATGATCTGCAGGAAACAGCAAAGCATGCTCATGTTTATTAGTAAAGGCTCTCTATTGCCTTCTATGAGCAAATCTAGTCCATAAACCATTCTAAACACTGATTTCAATGGGAGAGAAAAGCATGTGTTTAATGTCCCATTGAGGTCAATGGAACTTGTCTTTGTCAACATTTCAAACTATGCCTTTCATGTTCACTAAAGGTAGCTAGCTATTACATTCTCTCAATCAGATTATTGAAAAACACCAACAGTGCCTTTTCTTACAGTGTAATTATTCTTGCTATTATTTAAATCTTTTAGCCCAAATAAAAAATAATGGACATTTTCACTTTCCCCTAAGTTAAAGTTTAGAATCTCCTAATCATACAGCTCCAAGATTGATGCTGTTCAGAATTGTAAGTTTCAAAATACAATAATTTATAGCAGTAACTTCAAATGGGTCCCAGCCACTCTGTAATTCTAATTTAAACAGCCAAGAGTAGATTTGCTGTGCTAAAATCCATTTGCCCCTCAGCCCACAAATTACAAGGCAAAGAAAGATTAATAGGAGCCTTCAAGAAAGACTGACACATTCTAGCTAAGCAGGTAGTGAAATAATCTCATGAATTATTGGTCAAGATGTTTTCTTCATGGTGAGCCATTTAGTGTGGTCACCTATTACACATTATTAAGTAATTTATTGTCATTCGCAGGTTTGGAAGCCTGAAATTGAAAATAAAAAGAGAGAAGTTTAAGTATGCTTTGTATTTATATAGGAAGACTAAAAACCTGTATTTCATCCATTTCAGGTCAGATCAATATTGCATTAGCTCAATAGGCAAAGCCTTACATGTTGAGTAAGAAAATTCAATACCTCTTTATATCATATTCTACAAAGCTTTCAGCTTCTGAATTCTTACAGCTAGATATGAGAATTCAACTGTGATATCCAGTGGCAATATTCAGAAGAATAAAATTTGAAATTAAAGGTATGCATGTCTTTAAAAAATTATAAACCTGCGAGTCACATTGAATCTTAAAGTGTGAATCTGCTTAAAACAAGTTCCCTTTGCTATGTCAAAGGAAGCTTCCTAGTAGGAAATAGGGGTGGAGGGTGGGATCGAGAGAGTGGGTCAGAATATGTACCACAGTACAGTATGGTAGTGACTTCTTTTCTCCTCTTCATTAAGGTCAATGGCTGCAATGATCAAAGGTCCTAACTGAAAGGAGCGAAGTCCCAGATGTTTGCCCATTAGACAGAAATGAGAAAGACAATGATAGGAAAAGGCTTGATGTTGAATAGTCATATGCAAGATAAAACAGATAAAACCCCACAGAGGTGTTAGATTTTGTTCTGTGGAGGATTGACGCTGGTGGACCCACAAATGAGCAGGTTCCTGTTGCTCCTGTGAAAGTGGCCAGACACTTTCAGTGGCTTGGGGTGGGGCCTATAAACTTGTCCAATAAATGACATCCCATACACCTCCTTAAATTCCTGAACAGTTTCCTTTCCTTGCACCACCAAACCTCTCTCTCATGTATGGGCATCACACAACATCCATCATAAATTCCAGATGAATATAATTACGGAGGACCTCAGGGCTGAAATCCTGAGCCTCCCCCATGACCACCCACAGAACAGCAGGTGATGGGGGCACCGGCAAACAGGCTTGCCATCAGCACCTAGGTCAACATGGACATGCTGGCACACAGCGGGGCTGACTCTGGGTAATATCCAATGGGAGTCCTATGTAAACTAGGCCCATTCACTTTAGTGGGTCTACTCTATGTAGGAATGTTGTTGGATACTGCCCTCTGCTTGCTGCAGAATGAGAAACTGCACATGCTCGGAGTATATAGGATCATTTTATCATGGAAAGCAGACAAGAAATTGCTTAAATAAATAAACATTAAAATAAATGTGTTGAGGTTGGATACATTGTGGGAGGGGGAGGCCAATGTGCCTACCATCATACTTACAGGTCTGGATCCCTGCACAGGGTCAGAGCTCTCAGGTAAGACTCCAGGATTCGGTTACTCCTTAAAAGAAGCAACAATCTATTAGTGTGATAAAAGTGTTCCATACAACACACCAACTTATTGGGGACATCAGTGCTCTCTACACCAGCCCTGTTGGAGTTGGACAAGAAGTTGAAGAACAGAGTTGTCTGGGGGAGGGGGAACAGCTGCGTTCAGACAACACAATAGTCAACGGTGGGGTAATAATCAACTCGACAGCTGTTTATCTAGGGGTTACTCCCCACACAACATGATAATAACCAACCATGGTGTGGATTAGGATCACCATTGTGTTGACTATTAGTCCACGATGAGGGGATTCACTCATCCTCCTGCCTGTCTCCTCCCCCCCTCAGTCCTTCCACTAGTATCTCATCAGCCATTGCTGCCTAAAACCTATCCTGCCAGCTGGACTAGAGTGGCAGCCACCACTTTGACTGGTCTTGCCTCATGACTTTGTGGCTGACAAAATAACCAATGGTGTTTGAAGAAATAACCAATGGTGCCCTCCACACAACGTGATAACCAACTATGGTTCAGATAACCAACTCTGCACAGCATTTGTTATTTGTGTTGGTTATTTCAGCCAACTAATCAACTGTTGGTTAAAAAATTCCTGCCACAAAATGACTATTTAAACCACCGTTGATTATCATGTTGTCTGAATCCAGCCAACATTTCAGTATGAGAAGGTATTGACAAAGCAACCAGGAGTTGGTGCAAGGCACGCTCTCTAAGGAAAGGGTAAGGATGTGTCCTGCTTAGCTGTCTATAACATCTTAGAACCTTATTAAATAGTGCTGAAATTAAAGTTCAACCTAGGAATCTTGCATGCTGTAAAGCTTTGGAAATCTCAGACTGGTTGACTCATGGGCCTCATCTACACCAAGCAGGATATTGCAGTATGAAAGCAGTATGAAAGCAGTATATAAAAGACAGGAGCCACACTACTGCTTTATAGTGGTATTGAAGTGCACTGACAACTGTTGGGGCCTATTGACACAGACCATATACCTCTCTCATACTGCTATATCCTGCTTGATGTGGTTCCTGCCTTTTATATACTGCTTTCATACTGCTTTCATACTGCAATATCCTGCTTGGTGTAGATTAGATTAGGCCATGGTGTGTGTTGAACCTGTCATGCTAAATACAGCAGTGCTGTGCAGCAAGCTGAATTGGGCTTTGGGTATCATTGAAGCAGGGGGCTTGCTATACTTAGTAAACAGAGAGAACACATGTTTGATTACTTTCCTAGCCATGGCTTCTGGCTTAGACAAGAAGGTTGCCATTACCAAGGAAGAGAGAGGAATCACATACAGTAAATGTTGCTTATCAGTGAAATTCGCCAAGAGGCCATGGAGACTTTTGGAAGAACTGAGAGAAAAGGGAAGCAGAAGCCCTTTGGCTAGTAGACAGGGGTGGGGGGCAGGGATATGGGAAGGGTTACTGAAACGAAATATGTATGGAAGTTATGGTAGGATG
The DNA here is from genome assembly GCF_023053635.1 of Elgaria multicarinata webbii. NCBI lineage: Eukaryota > Metazoa > Chordata > Lepidosauria > Squamata > Anguidae > Elgaria > Elgaria multicarinata. The sequence goes on along the minus strand of NC_086171.1, from coordinate 28,266,447 downwards.
GGGTCTTTGGGGGAAAGCCACTAAGAAGGAAAAGGCAATGAATGCTGATTCTTGAGAGCAGAGAAGTAAATGGCTGGGAAGGCATGGAGTTTGTGTAGGGTTTGGCTCTTAGCCATATGGAAATTGTGGTAAGAGGCTCTTAGGCTTAGGAACTTTAGCCAATCCTGTTATAGATTTTTACTAGCAAAAGATTTGTTGTTCCAGAGGCAATTTCACTGGCATATATCTTCACTGAATACCTCTGAGGGATATTATTGTAATGGAAAGGAAATATTTCATACTCAATGTGAATTATTTCCTTGGTGGCACAAGCCACAGTGTGAGCAAAGGAGGAAAAGCTTCGAGCTTCAAGATGTTGAAAGCACAAATAGGAATGGACAAAGGGGAGTCATTGATTGCTGGGCAATTGCAACCACTCAGGCTTTTCTCTGAATTCACTGAAACAACCCAAGGCAGCTTGCCCTGTGAACATGGGGTTACGAATGAATGAATGTAAAGTCCTGAGTGCACAGTATCATACAGAGGCACAGCCAGCCATGTAGAGGATGTAGAGGCGAACAGAGCAATGGAAGGGCGACCCCTTAAAACTGGGAACATATGTAACTTCTCAGTGTTACAAACTGACTCATAAATGTAAACACACCAATTCATATCAAAACAAATGAAGGGATTGCATATAGTAAACTGATATCACACCATCGTATGTAAGCACTGATTCCAGAAATGACAGAAGATAGTTTGCTGGTTTTTTCATCTGTCATTTCACTAATTTGATTGGTATGCAACTGTTAGGGGTGTGCTCCGCTCCGTTACGGATACCCAGATCCGAATCGGGGTGGACCAATCCAGATCTCTGAAGCCCGGTTCCGGAGCGGATAGGGGAAGGTCCAGATCGGCTCAAAGCGGTTTGGAACGGTCCGAAGCAATTCGGACCGTTCCAAAGCTCCGGACCTAGGTAAGTGGGGGGAGGGGGGCTTACCTGGTGGCGGCAGCGGTGCAGTCCATGCAGCAATGGCCGTGGAGCCAGGTAAGGGGGAGGGAGGCTTACCTGCATCCATAGCGGTCCAGGCAGTGGCTTCAACTGCGGGCCAGGCCTCAAGCCGGAAGTCCGTGTGGTGACGGCAGTGATGGCACCAGGTAAGGGGGGGCATACTGCCCGCCGCCGCCGTGGTCCATGCGGTGGCGAACAGTGGAGCCAGGTAAAAGGAGAGGGGGACTTATTCGGGCCCCGTTTTGTCCCCCCCTTCCCCATTTACCTGCCTCCGCCACCCACTGCGGAGGCAAGTAAGTGGGGAAGGGGGGCAAAATGGGGGCCAAATATCAATCCATACCTCCGGATCTCACTCTGGATCCAGTTCCAGAGCAGATCGGCAGAGGTCCAGATCGACCCGAAGCGGTTCGGGCCCAGATTGGGATCCAAAGCGGTTCGGGGAGGGAGTGCACAGCCCTAATATATATATATATATATATATATATATATGGATTTATAATAATTTAGCCACACGTAGGCCCACTGAAATCAAAGTGAAAAGTTAACCATAGCTAATGGAAATCTCATTGATTTCGGTGGGAATTAAATGTGACTAACTTAGTTAGATAGGCTATAGTGGAACGTTGTGCTATTATTTGTTTTCATATGCAATCACTGCTGTCTGGTCACACATTAATGAATACAGCATAGTATCCACAGTTTTATAATGCAATCAAGTGCCACCCACATAGTGCTGTGGGCACAGTGGGAATTGTGCTGTGGGCATACCACAACATAGTGCTGTAAATAAAGAGATAATATGGTTATTTACAGCTGCGCTGCAGTGTAGATGCACATTGCAAATTAGGCTAAAAGAATGGCTGAGCAAAGAACCTGTCATTGAAGGAGAGGAAATGGAGGAAACCACAGATTTCCTGTCCACAATCTCTTAATGTGTCCAAAGAAAAAGGTGCAAGTTTGTGTGTGTTGGGGAGAATGTTGTGAAATAGGTTTGTTTTATTTATTTATTTATTTATTTATTTATTTATTTATTTATTACACTTATATACCGCCCCCATAGACAGAGCTCTCTGGGCAGTTTACAGAAATTCTAAAATTGAGATAAAAACAAGTATACAAAATTTAAATTTTTAAAACACAGAACATACACACATAAAGCATTAAAAACCGTTAAAAAAAACTAAACATGTGGGTAATTAAGATGTGCTGCCATATGCCTGGGCAAAGAGGAAAGTCTTAACCTGGCGCCGGAAAGATAGCAGCATTGGCGCCAGGCGAGCCTCGTCAGGGAGATCATTCCATAGTCTGGGGGCCACCACCAAAAAGGCCCTGTCCCTCATTGCCACACTTTGAGCCTCTCTCGGAGTAGGCACCTGGAGGAGGACCTTAGATGTTGAACGTAGCGACCGGGTATATTCACGTCGGGAGAGGCGTTCCATCAAGTATTGTGGTCCCAAGCCATGTAAGGCTTTATAGGTCAAAACCAGCACCTTGAATTGGGCTCGGAAACATACAGGCAGCCAGTGCAAGCGGACCAGAGCAGGTGTTATATGGTCGAACCTTCTGGTTCCAGAAATCAATCTGGCCACTGCATTTTGCACGAGCTGCAGCTTCCGAACCATCTTCAAAGGCAGCCCTACATAGAGTGCTTTGAAATTACTCTCACTGGTGGTAATATATATATATATAACTCAATAGTACACAGAAACCACGGTCATCCAAAAAGATCATAAAAGTGGGGTGAGAAAAATTGAATATTGAGGGGAATATGGCATCAGGACAATGGATTGTGTGCATAAGTGAGCCAGGTGTTTCAGTGCCAACAAAAAACCTAGTGTAGATTTGCCCTTAATCTGAATCCAATTCAATATCTTTTGATGTTGCTTTATGGCAAGGTTATGTTAAATATATCCTAGTGATCCATTCTAAGACATTACCCTTCTGTTCCATTTGTGTCTACATCTTCTACTCCTGAGCTTATCTCTGTTAAATACTATTTGTTTCAGTGCAATTCACCTTTCCTTTCCATTAGCTTGTTCACTGACTGTTGAGTGTTATGAATTCTCATATGTGGATGATGGGATTTGTCTCATAGAACTGGTTATGCAAGCCAGACTACTCAAACCCTGGACATGGCTAGATGGGGTTATATCCCGGGAATCGTCCACATGACACACAGGGGATTCCGGGGGCAGGAAGGGATGATCCCTCCCTTTCCCTGAGATATCACCCTATCCTTCTATCCCAACTTTTTCCATGGTCCCAGGATGATCCGAGACTGCAGGAAATGTGGCCAGGCATCCCGTTTCCATCCCAGCTCCTTGCAAGTAACCACAAGGAGCCAGGGCCTGGGCACGGAGCTCCTGAGGAGATCCTCAGGAGCTCCGTGCCCATCGGGGGTGGGGTGGGGGGAGCGGGAATAAAAAAAAATTTAAAAACTTACTTTTTTGGTGGAGCACTTCTGTGCTCTTTTCCGATAAAAAAACAAAAAAATGGCGGGTGCAACGTCCTCTTCCTCCCGGGACATCGCACACTGCATCTAGACACCCTGAGATGATCCTGGAAGCATGTAAGTCCAGGATTGTCCCGCCTCCCTCGCTCTACACCGTATGGTGTAGACATGTCCCCTCTTTCTTATTAGTAAGTCAGTCATGTTCCTAATGGTAACTGTTTCTTCATGTTGCAATTGCATGCTTCATTGGTTATAACCACAATAGTAAAACAAATTCCTTGAAAATTTATGTTGTTGTTTTCCAGATTTTGCATTGTTAGTTGGAATTAGGGATGGATAGATTGCTCTAATTCCACTCTGTGTCAGTTTCACATTCATTCATTCATGGATCCCTTCCATCCCATTTCTGCATCAATCAATCAGAATGTTTTCATTAAAAAATGCACAAAATTTGACATTTAAATATTTCATTAAATATGCATTTTTGTATGCATGTTATCTTAAAATACACATTTTTGTAGGCATTTCGTCCCAAACAATGCATTTGGATGAGCTGAGAACTATATCACAAAATCTGAAGGATAGCTATATACTGATGTGATGTATGTATTAGTCCAGGAACTGCAAACCAGATTGATTCGTTTTAAAATGCGGAACAACTAAATCCTCAAGCAATCTTAGAATATTTTAAGAGCAAGGATTATATGATGGGATGGAACAATTCATTGGTTTGGTTAATATGATATGAAAATTTCACAGTAATTCCTGTTTCCTGTAAACGTTTCTCTTTGGGTGGGGTTGGAGAGAGTCTATTGTATGCAGTCTTTATTGTTACAGGGACTTCTATATTCTCCTCTTGTTTCCCTTCAGTTGGCCCTCACATAGGTCGATACTGTGGGCAAAACACACCAGGACGTGTACGCTCTTCAACTGGCATACTTTCTATGGTTTTCTACACCGACAGTGCAATAGCAAAAGAAGGATTCTCTGCAAACTACACTGTGCTGCAGAACAGTGTATCAGAAGGTCAGTGTTTATCTATCCTGCAGAGCTGGACATCAAATATTCTCCATCATGTCTTCTCAATCTGCTGGGTGTTGCATGAAATATTTAAAGAAATCTTACTTAAATAAGGGCTGTATCGTGTGTGTGTGTGTGTGTGTGTGTGTGTGTGTGTGTGTGTGTGTGTTTAAAGCAGTTACCCTTTGATTACCAATGCCAAAAGACATTTCCTCTCAAATTGGTTTCTCTATAAACTCATGATGTTGTGATGTTTATTGGAGCAAATCTAGACTTCAATACAATAGGTCACCTCTCTGACATATTCCAGTACCTTGAACAGATCTGTTGGTACACTGCATATGTACTACGATATGCATATGCACTGGGATATGTGTAGTGTTGTGCAATATCACACTTTTGGTCTGCACACCAGGGAATGGGAGCTGGTAATTGTGCAGGACACAAAAGCTCTCCTACTGATCCTGAGAAATCCTGCCCAAAGTTTCTTTCATTTCTGAGCTTTCAGGAGACAAATAGGACACCGAAAACCTCTCTTTGTACACACTGAAATGTTGATGTGCCTGTTTAAATCAAGTTAAAATTTGCAAAATATAACTACTAAAACCATTACCTAGTCAGTCAGCTCAAGACAGTCCAATTAAAAAATAAACACGAGGTCAAGAAATTTGTATTATTATTATTATTATTATTATTATTATTATTATTATTATTATTATTAAAACAACAACAAAAATTCTTAGGATCAAAAAATCAAAATCTATGGTAGATTTCAAACAGCTTGTGTTGGAGCTCAGCCATAGACAACCATCAAGTGAGAGCAAGGAACTGGGAAACATGAACCAGGAGTCAGAGCCAAGAGATCAGAGAACAAGTCAGGGATTGGAACAAAACAAGAGCCAGAACCAGGAAAGACAGTCTTAGCCTGAACAGGAAGTGTTTCCTACTGACAAGAGCCAATGGCTAACCTGACAAGGGGAGTCACTCCAGTATCTAGAAGCTCCTAGCTCCTTAGAAGAATTGCAGCAGCTAGGTATTTATTACTTTATCTACAGAGCATCTCCGATTGAAGTAATAGCACTTATTTACACCCATTTCAGATATAAAGAATACTATAATTCACTATTTCAGATGGAAATTCCACAATATAAAGAAGTCATACTTATTCCTAAATGCCTCTTAATAACCAGTTGCAATATTTCTGTCTGACTCAGAATTGTTTCTCTCAAAGCGAAAATGCTGATCGACCAGATCTCATTTGGTTGTGTGGTTTTTTAACCTTCAAATAGAATTAAAATTGTAGGGAACACAAGGTTAATAATACCCCTGTCACATCGCTGCTAGTTTCTGATTTTTAAAACATTTTACTGCAATTCTCTTGTTAACATTTATTGCTGCACTTAGACTTAGTGCTATTTTTGGTCTGAGCTGAACACTTGTCATAGGGGTTGGCCTGCTTTGTCTCCCATGTAGAGGAAGAAGAGTGCGAAGACTACATTGACAGCTTTTAAGGCTGAAGATAATAATAATAATAATAATAATAATAATAATAATAATAATAATAATAATAATAATAATATATTTATTTATTTCTTACCCGCCTCTCCCTTTGGATCGAGGCGGGGAGCAGCATTAGAACAGGAATCAATACATCTTAAAAATTCATGATTTTACATTGATCTGGATAGGCCTGCCAGAAAATAAGTAAATGCAGCATCCTGCAAGTTTCCCATTAACATTCAGGGAAGGCAATCCTAACCCCCAAATCTAAAGTGCTGGGCGGTATTCGGATTAGACAGAGGTGCTCCTTCACCAGACCTCCAGGTGAAGGAGTGTTCCATCCACCTGGGAAGCCCAGTTCTGCCTCTAGAAAGTTCAGTGGGTGGAAAGTTACCATTGGTAGTGTTCCCACCAGCAGTAGCCATTGGAAGACCCCCAAATGGGGCGTTTTGGGGTAGGATGTAGTTGGCCTTGGATCCACCAAATCCAAGCCCTCTTCATTCCCCTGAGAGGGCCTCAGGATTGGCTACCTCATTTACACCAGCCTCAAGCAGTCATAGGAAATTGTAACTAGTGAGAGGAGAAATAAGAAAAATAAGTAAATTATTTGGTGGTGGAAGAGGAAAAACTCCACGCACTACACCTGCCCTGCCTGCCGAGAGAGCAGAGCTTCTGGTGAGGGAATAAATCTGCTGCTTCATCTCCTGCCTTCGTGACCCCACTTATGACTGCAATGTAAAGCCGTGCCTCAATCCAAACCTAGAGCAAGGGTTTAATTGATCTTCCATGGCCCATTCAAGTTTCTAGTTAATGTGAGATTAAATGTGTCCATGGGAAATTATAAATTATAAATTCCCCATGGACACATTTAATCCCATATTAACTGGAAACTTGAATGGGCCATGGATGGGCCAATATAAATTTCCAATGTTTAATTGTGTGCATGGGAAGTAATACCAGCCTCTGAAGTGGCTAGAGAAGAGCTGATCCAAGACATTTTGATGCCCAGTGCAAAGAACAAAATGGTGCCCCTCCCCATTCCATATACAGAAGCCAGCAGCAGGCCAGTTTAGGAGTCTCAGGACAGGCTGGGTGGCATAGACAGCTCTGTCTTTCAACGAAGGGATTGGCTGAGGGCTCATGAGGAATAGCCTGAGAGGGATCTGTCATCGTTGCCTCCCATGATTCACCTAATGGTACGGTCAGCCATGACATAAAGCCAACACAATGAGGTATATAAAGGGCTGGGCTTTGACAGGGAGACCTGGTTCAAAAGCATGCTTAACTATCAAGCTTTCTGGGTGACCTCAGGTGAGGGATGAACTGATTTTGTGTGTTTGTCGTAACTTGTAAAGCATCCATTGTCTACTCATTGATGGAATCAGATTTTTTTTTAACCAATTTTTTTTCATATTTGCATTAGCGTGAATTTGCATTAGTGCTAATGCACACTCGCACAAATGTGCTAATGCTCATTAGTTAATGTGAATTAGTGCAAATCCCCTCCCCACAAAAAGTAGAAGGAAAAATGGTCCACAAGAAAGCAGAATCCGCGTGGCTTGGGAAAAGCTGTTCCGCTGTGGAATCCCCAGGTCATATTCCTAGAAATCCACACTCATTTGGAACTGTTGCAGATTTCTCAAGCAAGTGACTATCTCTGAGTCTACCCTACCTGACTGGGTTGTTGTGAAGTTTAATTAACCAGCTTGAATTTCTTGAAAGAAGGATGAGATATTTATATATATATATATATATATATATATATATATATATATATATATGCTGTTTAGTCTAATATTCTCTCTCTGAGAATGGCTATATTTTTATTATTGTTTTATCTTAAAATGGAAATTGCACGTGCTGGGCTAAAATGACTGTATACCAGGGTTGTCTCAAAAAATGCCAACATACAACAGAATTGTATAATGTCATATTGGTGTGACAAAAAGCTGTCATAAGGAACATGAAAAGGCCCCATTGTAGGTCCACTATGTATTTTTATTTGTGTTTTTATTTTCAGTATTTATATCCCAGCAGTCTAGAAACATGTAATCAAAGTAGCTACAAACATACAATGAAGATGGAGAGTTCTTGCATCTGACTCTTCTGACATTGGAAAGCCTTGCCTGTTGCTCCAGCCTTACATGCTTTTAAATAGTCATCTCAGAACTAGCCCCAAATTGCCAGCAACAGAAGAGCTGTTTCAGCCCCAGTGTGCCCTCATTGGATTAAGTCACATCACAGTACTTAGGCATCCTCATTCAAAGAGGAAAGGAAGGGATACTGAACTATAGGGAGGTTCATGTTACTGACAGCATTTTTATTTTCAGATTTCCAGTGTGCTGAACCACTAGGCATGGAATCTGGTGAAATCCATTCTGACCAAATCAGTGCTTCTTCTCAGTATAGCACCAACTGGTCTTCAGAAAGGTCCCGATTAAATTACCCTGAAAATGGATGGACACCTGGTGAGGATTCCAGCAGAGAATGGATACAGGTATGAAAGACAACCAAACCATTTTAATAGAAATTACAAATCTATTCAGGGGTTTCAAAGACAGCAAACAGGGAGAAAATATTTTTAAGAGTAGATAAATGAATCCCAGAGTAAACAATATTTCTGTGAAATATGGAAAATCCTATGCCTGAATATCTTAACGCCCTCCACTAGGTGCATACCACAAATAGACTGACTCTCAAAGGTATGGTGGCATTGGTGGTGAGGAAAGAAAACTCAAAAAGATTCTTTCTTTTGCTTCCTGCCGTTTCCCCCTAGTCTTCTGGTCACAAATAACAGAGATTCTGCTTTAGTGGGAAAAGTCAATATTAGTTTAACAGGCCCTTAAAGTGAGATGGTCTGCTAAACAGACTGTGCAAGCTTTCAGATGAATGAAACTCTAGAGCTACTTGATGCCATGAGTAGGTGAGTGAGAATTTCACCTCTGAAGACCTGTGTCTTACACAAGATTAAAACAAAGATGAGATGAATGTATTGTTTTCTGGTCACGAGAGCATTAGACATTAAGGTAGAACGCTTACACAGTGTAGAGCCAGAAAGCAGAAGAGGGCAGAAATCGCAGTTGCCTTTGCAATTAAGTAAAAGTTTTAAAATGAACTCCGAAATGGAGGGGCGTAAAAACCTGTACACAAAAGGAGGGAGATAAGAGCCAAGTGATGATTGCTCTTCATCCCCTAAATCATATTTCATATGTACCTTCTTGGATAATTCAAAACAGACTTCCACTCACATGCAGAACATTTAGACTAATGTCCTAAGGTGAAAACCATATTTGGCCCCAAGTTCAGTGCACACGTGCATGGGCTATTGTATGAATGATCTGAGCTCTTCTCTTCAAAGAGCAGCTCTTCTGTACCATGTCAGACATGGTTTTTGAATGCACTTATTACCCTCCCTGGTCTTGAGAATCAGTTTTGGATGCACTGTGGGAGATCTGTAATTCCAAAAAGAATATCAAACATCCATGCATACATGTGTTTTCCCACACAGAATGTGAATTGGAGTGGATCTACACTACTGCTTATTGTGTTCTTTCCTACCACTGGAAACATTTTAATTTGTGTCATTTTAAAACGTCAAGGGGCACACTCCAGTAATGTTGCATTACTAACCTTTCGCTTTCCCGGTATTCATTGATTAGAGCAGGACACACTGTTTGTTTTATCACTAGAGCTTGGTCTTTCTCACCGTTGCTCATCTCTTTGCTCCGCCCACTTCCTCATCTCCTGGCTTCGCCTCCCCCCCCCCCCCGTTGAATTGTTATGATTTTTTAAAATGGAAATTAAACAAATGCTTACAACTGTGTAAGTTTTAAAGCTAAAGAGCTCCAAATTGGCACAGAGGCAGGTCTTAATGAGGGCTTTCAGCATACCAAATTTTAATCAGATTGGGTCATTCGTTGATTTGTTACGATTTTTAAAATTTCCTCCCTCAAGCCCTTTGGAGCTTATAGTGCACTAGTTTTAGGCGCCAAAAGGAAGTATCCACGCCCCCAGGAAAGCGATTGGCTGACCATCGAGGCTTGAAAATTCAGTGAGACAAAACAATAACGAGGTAAGGGGGCACATAAGACTTGCAACGCTATTTAAATGTAACAATGGAAAAATACAATGAAAGAAGGAAATTAAATACATCGATGATACAAACATAGTGTCCTATGACCCAATAAGTTATCGAAACCCTTCCTTAACATTTTAAATCGTAAGTGTAGATCCTGCCCTGGCGTCCTTATTTCTGCAGAGGGGTAGAGAAATATACAAGAGTGACCGCCACCTTCTTCTCCCCATTTCCCCAACCCCTATGCGCACCTTCTAAATAACATGCCATTTTACGATTGATAAATTCAGTTCATGTGAGCAGGAACCACTTCTTTACCTGAGTAATTATCTTTCTTGTGTTACTGGTGTGTGCAACTGCAAAAGCAGGCCTGCAGTTCTTTATCATTTGTGACTAAGTCAAGATAATCCATGTGAATTATTACTGCTGGGTTGTTGGGATTTTTTTTTAAAGAGTCTTGATAAGTATTCAAAGGCTTCGTTATAATAAATATCAGAACATTTTCCCTCTGCACTGTTTAATTAAAATCTTCACTTTTCTCTTTAATTGTGATCTAAATGCTGTTGATGACAGCAGGAGCCAGGAGAGAAATATTCACATTTGTTAGATTAATAATGCAGTATTGAAAGCTTCCAGTAGTTTAAATAACTGGGACATTCTTTGTGCTTTTATTGTTTTCCATAGGAAATATCTAACTGACATATAAGAATAATGCATCATTAGCCATCAATAAGAGCGTTCACATCAGTGTTTCCTCTGAGATTTGCTGTCTGCAAGAAAGCTTAAAAACATGTTGAGTAGTAATCAGCAAGGGGAAGAAAGTCAGGGGAAATCTTTCATTTCTAATCCTTTGGTACACAATGGGACTCTCAGGTGTCCAGCTTATGAGGCCTCAGCACATCCTGAGCTGCTGAAAACCCAGTAAATTGTAAATGATAAACTTAATCACACTTCAGTGTGGCAAACAGAAATTGGGTTGATCCTGAGTCCCAAGGAATAAGCAGCAGGAAAATTGAGCAAACTTTGACTATAAAGCCAAACATGTTGGCATTAATTACTGCCACTTGTCATCACAGAAGCATAGTGAACATCAAAATTTCATCCCATATTTTTCATCACTCCATCCTTTAAAAAAGGAAATCCACTTTCATATTGACTACAGTGCACTCTAGTAAAAAAATAAAAAATCTAACTTGCAGCTTGTGAGTTTTCCTGTTATTTGTTTTAAAGTAAGCATTTAGATCAGGGGTGGGGAACATACAGCCTGCAGTTAGCCCCCAACCATTGGTCCTAAGTGTAGCCCCTGCCAACCACTTTCCCCCCTTCCTGCCACTGCCAAATTTGTTTCTATGATGGCAGTCTTCCACTTGTAACCCTCCTGCATTTTCCTACTGCCTCTTACCACAGAAAATCTGTTAAAAAAGAAAAAAAAAGGACTCAGAAATGTTGCACAATGCTGCCTGTTCAGAGCTGGAAGCCCCCCAAAATTAGCCACATAAAGAAAAGAAAAGAAACTAAGGCCACAGCTAGACCTAAGGTTTATCCTGGGATCATCCATGGTTCACCCCTGCCTGAGCACTGAATCCCCTGTGTGTCACCTAGGTGAACAGGTTTGACCCCTGGATGATCCAGGGATAAACCTTAGGTCTAGCTATGGCCTAAGACTGGGTTTGGATGTCACAACGGTGGATTAAATAAGTAATGGTGGGTTAAATAGTCAACGGTTGGTTATTATGCTGTCTTTTCAGGACTTTTCCACACCACAGTTGGTTATTTGGCCAAAATAACCATTGCAAATAACCAACTCTGTGCAGTGTTGACTATTTGAACCACCGTTGGTTATCATGCCGTGTGGTGGGCACTGCTAACTATTTCACGTTCCTACAGAGTTGCGAGGCAACAGCAGCGGGCAACCACTCTTACCCTTCCCCATGCTTGGCACCACAGAAGAAACAGGACACTTCCCCAGCTTTCCGTAGGGATCTCTCTGCCTCTCTGCCTTGCTTGCTGTCCAAAATTAGAGCTGTCATTTTTGACAGCTCTCAAGAGCAGAAGCAGAGACAAAGGTCGCAAGGGGAAACTATGCCACGATGCAGGCTCTTTATAACAGGCCTGTCCGCAGACACACCCTGCTCAAGCTAAGTGCCACCACTTTATGAGACTGAGGTGAGGGACAAACACCACCTTTCTACAAACTATGTGGAGAAAGGAGTTAAACAGGAATAACTTCAGGAATAAAATAATGCGCTGTGAATTACATGTGCTGATGGTGAATTAATGTCAGAACGGGTGTTATATGTATATAACTGCAGATGATAAATGCCAAGGAGACATGTGGGATTTTGGTGGCAGTAAAACAAACTGAATAAAAATTTATTTCAATGTTCACAAACCTTGTTTCATAATAAAACTTTTCAGACCCTTGTTAAAACCTCTCATCTAATCCTTTCTCTCTTCTCATACACGCTTTCCTTTCTCTCACACCTTCACTCTTGAACTTTTTTTTATTATCAGGACTATTTAATATACACCAAGGCCGGATCTACACTAGTCTTATAACGTTGCTAGTGTCCCTTTCTAACGTGGTTCTCTGTATCGTTTCTCTGTATCACGGGACACACTAGCGTGACTTATGTTTCGCTGCAACGGAACTTCAGGGCACATGGTTCAATCCTTCCGTTGTTCTCCCTCTTCTGTGAGAGCTGCTGGGTTTGCTCCGCCCACTGCCTGCCTCATTCCTAGCCAGAAGGGCAATAGTCATAAGCACCCACAAACCCCTTCCCAAAGCATCTTAATGCAAGTCCCAGCGAATTGCCTGAATGCATAGGAGCCAGCCACTTTGCTGAAGCTAAGCAGGGCCAGATCTGGTCAGAGTTTGGATGGGAGACCAAATTGAAAAGTTTTAGCAGAAGCCCCACTGGTCATGAGTTTTGGACTTTGGACCCTTGTTAATTTTCCTGCAGGGAGCTACAGCGATCCTTTGAGCGCTCCTCAGCTCCTTTGCAAAGAGGGGGGAAATGTTAAAAAAAAATCATAACAAATCAACCGATGACCCAATTTGATTCAAATTTGGTATTTGAATTCCTGTGCCAATTTTGGTGTCTTTATCTATAAAGCTTACGCAGATGTAAGCATTTGTTCAAAATCCTGCTCCTGCGCCCACAGCAGCAGCTGGGGCGAATCTTTTGCGAAAGGAACACAATTAACACTGGATGCATGGGAGTGCTTCACAATCAAAGCAGATTCTAAGGTGGAAAACTTCTGAGTCCTTTGCATGCAATTGTCAGTGATTGCACAGTATAACATTGGTGTGATTTATCTGCTGTAGCAGATAAGATAGCAAACAGGGCGAAGGAAGGAGAACAGGAAGTGGGCGGAGCAAACCCAGCAGCTCTGAGAAAGGGAGAGGAATATTACCGGTAGGACGAGGCACATGAATCTGTAGCCACGCTGGAACTAAGAAATAGAACCTGTAAGTACAACTCATTTGCAACGTTGGAGACCCAGGGTCACATGACGCTGTGCATCACAGTAACCCATTCAAAACGTTAGAATAACATCAGTGTAGATTCCCACCAACTGACTATCTGCACACTACACTCAAAAGACAACTCTCTTTACTCTGAACTTCTAATTCTCCCTCGAACCAAAGTACTTAAAAAAAAACCACCCTCCTTTATCACCTCAGTCATTCCCTTATATATCCTCTTCCCCCCTCCTAAGGTATTCAATCTCCACCCACTCAGGTCAACATTCTAAACACACTAGACTTACAAATCCTAGACATACATTAGGGAACTGACTTGTGGGGTGTAATGCCACAGAAACCAGCACCGCTATTTGGCGGGAGGACAGAGAGGGGCCGGGGTGGTAGTGGTGGAGGATGAGCTACTCAATGAACAGTTGGTTAATACTCAGCACACGGTTGATTATTATCATGTCATGTGTGGGGAGTACCCCATAGATAATCAACCGTGGAGTTGACTATTAACCCACCATTGACTATTGTGTTGTCCAAACTTGGCCTAAGATAAGAGGAGGAACAAGGCCAGCCCTACCATTGTGCAGAGTGAAGAAGCTGCCTTAGGCAGCAGATAGTGAGTGTCATGAAAGGGCAGCAAATTGTTAGTTATTTAATTTGTGGATACTATATTTTTACTGCCAGGGATGCAGAGAGGTACATATGGCATTTAATGCCTCATATGCCAAAATATCTTGCCTGGCTTAGGCAGCTTGACTTGGGCTGGTGGGGAGTCCACCTCAGGCAGCAAAATAACTTGGACCAGCCCTGAGCAGAAACAAAAGTAGAGTAGAATTTGATAAGAATAGGGGACAGTCTGAAGACGTAACAGAAGGACAGAGAAAAAATAATCTGAAATTAAGAAGCATTCCAGAAAATCAATAAAGGGGAAATGTAGTTGTTTTTTGGAAGAACATTTAACAGTTATATTCAACTGACAGACTTTGCTCTGTGGGAGTTGAAAATGCATACAGAATAAGATAAATTACAACACAAAAAGTGAACTACCCAAAGGGTGTATTAGTAAAATTCATTAGAATCCGGGTCAAAGAAGCAGTTAACTATAGATATTTGGAAGGAGAAAAGTTAGTAAGAGATGGGCATCAGATTGAAATCTCAGCAAATATAAATGGAGAGCTCCAATTAAATTAATCACATTTATCAAGGGAGAATGGATCGGTATGAGGACAATCAAAGAAGCTGAAGGGGCAAAAATTGTCTCTTTTCCTCATAGATCTTCAGCCCAACAACCTTCAAGTCATTGAAGTAATTCACATCCAGAGAATATTAAAAAAAATCCATTCATTGTGAGTTGCAAAAATCAAGGGAGGATTATCCCTACAAATATATCAACCATTATCCAAAAAGAACAAACTCAGCAAAAAGTGATCTACCTGTACAGAAGTCACTAGCATTGGCATATGCTAATGATATCATTCCCCTACATATGCAACAGAGCCCTCTGTGCATGTGAAACATGCCTTGCTTCTCAAGAATGTGCCTCCAGGAATGAATGTCCAGGAGTCCCATCAATATCTGGTATTGAAATCCATGCCCATGTATATACAAGCAGCATTCCTTAAGGGGATTTTGCCCATTTCTACAAAGGCTGCAGGTATGCACAGACATTGTCAAAGGCAGTCTAGGTTGCCTGCTGTGATTAGTAGTAGCAGAATTTGTCATGGCTGCAGATAAGCAAATTTATAGTGTTATCCTATACATATCTACTCAGAAATAAGACCCATTGGGTTTAATGGGACTTACTACCATGTATGTGGGTGTAGAGTTGCAGCCTTCATTTGTCATTGATTCCAATGCTAACTGATATTATCAATAGAAGGACTGATGGTGGTTGTGGAAGCAGAAAGTTCAGACAGCAGAATTATCCTCTAGTTATCCTCTAGTTATCCTCTAGTAACCCAAAAGCATATTTATCAATATGCTTATTATCAACAGGTTGTCCTTATGACAGAGCATTGAAGAAAGGGAAGGGTGTGGCACAGTGAGAGTGCAATTCTGTGCATGTTTATTTGGAAGTAGGTCCCACTATGTTCAGTGCAGCTTACACCCAGGTAAATGTGCTTACTCTTGCCAGCTTGCCATAGGAAAACAAAAGAAACAGGGCTCTGTTCTACCCTGTTGGGATCCTTCCACCTGTGGGTGCTCTTCATGCAGTGTACTAGATTGAATCCAGTTTGGTGTTTTGCTGTGTTTATCCAACAAAGTGCTAATAAGGGGATAGATGTAAACGATTACCAAAAGTTCATCTTAAGAAAACTTGTTTCTCTTACATACAAAAGTCATAGGTAGCCATGATGGTGCATTGGGGGGGGAACCCAACAGTCATTTCCATTATGGACAAAATCCAAAAATGACATTGTTTGCCCCCTTCAAAATCGGACCACTGCTTATGTTTCGATTCTTTTTCAAGGTGAAATAGCATTAACAGGACTTTTTAATTTAATCAAGAGTAAGGAACTGCATTTGGAGTGCAGGCCTAACTGCTTCTCATTAACATAACCTTTCATGGGAAAAGCAGTATAGTGTTTCCATTTCTGTAATCTAAACAACAAACATGTTAATAGGTATCAATTACCAACAGTTCTAGCTCTGAAAACCAGTAAGAAGGCCAATGTAAGGGTTCCACATCTGTTTTTAGTGAAAACTGTTCCTGTCTGTGGTATTTAAAATCTAAGGAACTCCTGTTATTATACAATTGGGAATCCTAAGGGAGTAAAATGTTAATCAAATCCATAACATGCAAGGATTTTATGATTGCACTTTCAGTACATTCCTTTTAAACGGATGGCAGATTTTTGCCCTGGCAGCAGTAATTCTGTTTTTACAAAGTACGTTTAATGTGCACATTTAGGACCAACAGTTACATTTAAGCAGTGCACATGAAGTCATTGCATTGAAATAACTCTCATATCATGGTTTCGAAGCCCTTGAGGAAATTCTGCATGTTTGTAAACACAGTTCGCGCCTTATGTGTCTTGTGTTTTGGATTGTTATGTTATCAGCTCTAGCAAATCCCAGTCAAAGGCCTCCTCTGCCCCACTGTTGCTATTGTGACTGAGAAGGAATTGAGTCGGCGGGGTTGAGGGTGGGGGGTGGAGAGAATAACATAAAACTAGTACATTAAACTGTGAGCATGTATAATGAGTATATTTATGCAAGGAGATTTAACTACTACACAAATGGTGATTCACAATGAGCAGAAGCCCCAGCTCTGTTATCCAACTCTTATGTGTGTATGAAGTCAACATTATTGTTTTCCAAATCAAAAATCTCCATTGCAATTTATTCACCTGTGTTCCGTGTGCCGTGTATACAAATCACCACATTGTTTGAATGCTTATTCTGGGGGTTCCAACATAATTATGCAGCTTGTTTGCTTATCCCACGTTTCAAATAATGTTTTTTTTAGGGCAGTTTACACGACGTTGAACAAAAACAATCAACATTTAGCTAGACCTAAGGTTTATCCCTGGATCGTCCAGGGGTCAAACCTGTTCATCTAGGTGACACACAGGGGATCCAGTGCTCAGGCAGGGGCGAACCTTGGATGATCCCAGGATAAACCTTAGGTCTAGCTGTGGCCCAAGTCTTCCTCATTGCTAAAGTGGGAAGCAAGACTTGTGTTAAGCATTGGTTTCAGTGCAGAGAGAAACTGAGTACATGTATCGTTCACTTCCCCAAATCCAGGACCAAAAGAGATGGGTAGCAACATGATCCAGGGCGGATCCGCACGTCGGCCCCAGAGCACATTTATGCGACCCCAGGGCACCCCAAAAATGATAGTCTGTACTTGCCTGTAAAAAGAAACGAGGAAGAGACGATGACGCCGACGACAACGACGAAGCCACCCAGCTTCAAGCTGGGTGGCGGCGTCGGCGTCGGCGTCATCATCGGCGTCTCTTCCTCGTTTCTTTTTACCGGCAAGTACAGACTATCGTTTTCGGGGTGCCCTGGGGTCGCATAAATGCGCTCTGGGGCCAACGTGTGGATCCGCCCCCATTCTCAAAGAACAGGTTAACATTTCTAGCATATAGAAATGCAACGGTTAGTAGCACAAGAGCTGTTCCAGAGCTGGGCAGACTATTGCAAGCATGCTTCCATCTGGAGGTTTACCATCTACCTTAGGGTAAGGAACATTTTTAATATCGACAGCCACATTCCCTTATACGTAACTCATCGAGGGCTGCATACTGCCAGTGAATGGGGTATGACTCAGTGCTGAATGGGGCCAGAGTCACTGTTGGACAGTTCCAAGGTTGTGGAACTTATTTCAAGAAACCATTTATTATTAATTCATACTAAATTTTAATACTGTTCCTTGAAATAAAATATACTGGGGGCCAGGGGAAATCTTCTGGTAGTTCTTTCACCAGATTAAAGTGATTGGTTCATATGTTTCCCCTGTTTCCCCTTTAACAGAAAAATGTGGCATGTGGGAAGACCACAAGAATGGGGATGCATGAATGGGGAAGGAAAGGAACATGAGAGTCAGATAGCTCAGAGGGCTGCATAAAATTAGAACCCTGAGCTACAGGTTTGCTTACTCCTAGGCCACCTGTTCCCAAAAAGGGTTTTTTTGTTCTCCTAATTCCAGAAACAGTGGTTCCTGCATGCACGTTATAGGGATAGGTGAGAATTTAGCAAATTCCCACTTCCCAAATTTAAGACAGACCACAACACATTTATAGGATGATACTCACACTTTTCAGGATGCTGTGATGTAGGTTGCTAATCAAAAAATGCACACGAAATGCATATATTTGGAACTGTGTAACCAAAAGGATTTACATAAGCTTTTCTACACGTAGCTATTAATCTGCTGTATCTGCTTTCAGTTTCATCAACAGAACTGAGACCTGAGCACTACAAAAAGAGTGTTTCCATTACTTCTTTTCCACTTCATAACCTCTAGGTGACAGTGATATAGTGGAAGAGCACAACTGCAGAAGTGAAAAAAGATTTTCTTTCATTTTCACTAATAATACTGCATTTCCCCTGCTTTAAAAAAAAACTCACAGGAAGTGCTGTTTAAAAACAAAAGTGAAACTGGAGACTCATGACATATGCCTTAGCTAGACCAGGCTTTATCAAGGGGTGAACCCCAGGATCGTCCCTGTGTTCAATGGGCACATTTGGAATTTTGATGGAGGTGCTCTATCAAAATGGCTACCCTGGAGGGCTTGCCCATTCATAAAAGGGCTGCTATGGTGGACGTGGTCAGTCACAAAATACTTATTTCCCAGAAGTCAAACTGGTGAGACTAAAATAAAAAAATAAGTTACCCAAGAGTGTAAGAGGTGGGGTCTGAGCTCCAAAACACAAAATACTCTTTTGAACTCAAATAAAGATGGCCCTTCACTTTGCACTTCACTTTAAAAAGCAAATCATTAAAAAAAATCTGAGGGTACAATTCTATGCACGTTGAGAGAAAAAGTCCTACAACACGCCCAGCATTTCCCAGCCAGCCATGCCAAGGACACCAGATTAGAGACCCCGGCTTTTTCTGACCAACTGTAGACAGAGGAAAGGTAGAAAATAACCTCCACCACCCATTTTGCAAAATGAAATAACTCACACTCACACAGTACCCATATCTCATTTATATATGGACAGGGTATATCAGAAATGGTGAAGAATGCTGGATATTGGAATCTGAGGCATTTTCATTTTCAGAGGTTTGTTTTATTTTGTCAACTTTTAAGTGAAATACACGTGGCATCTCTACAAAGCCACAGCTGGCAGCAGGATCAAGATGGTGAAAGGTTTTTTCTAAGTGTTAATATTGACACACATGTAGGTCCAGATTGGATTATCCCCAGCTGCCAAAATCCAATCCAAATAAATATGACAGTACTTCTAAAAGATGTCTAGGCTTGAGCATTGGCAAGTCTCCAGAGAAAGACAGTTCCCCAGCTGTGAGAAATTCAACAAGAAGACCTGCTTTTGATATGAACACATGAGCGGCTGAGTTTATACTCTTGGCCAAATTGAATGTGACTTGGGAGATCCATGACCAGCATCCATTAAAATTATTTTTTTACTTCAAAGCAGTCATTTTGGGCTGTTTGTTTGATCAGGGAAGGTTTAGCTTAATAGGGTGACCATATGAAAAGGAGGACAGAGCACCTGTATTTTCAACAGTTGTATAGAGAAGGGAATTTCAGCAGGTGTCATTTGCATGCATGCAGCATTTGGTGAAATTCCCTCCTCATCACAACAGTTAAAGCTGCAGGAGCCCTGCCCCCTTTTTATCTGGTGAACTTTTTCCTAATCTAAACTGCACAAAATGTGGGGCCAAATCACCCATTTTTCCCCTGCAAAAGTGTGCGTATGAGTGGAAGCTGATTTTATGGGGGAGACTTTCATTGCCATTTTGAGGGATGGGGAATTTCTCACTGAGGGGTTTTTCTCTTGTTTAAACTTTAAAAACAGCCACACAGGTACTTGCAGGGTGCCTATATGTCCCCCCCTCCCCACTACAGAAATAGCAGCTTGTGCATGGAACATAAATCAGGGAAGCACCATGGAGTCAATTTCTTGATCAAATTATCAGCTGGTTTGAAATTTAAAAAAAAACCAACAACCACAGAAGATCCTGATGCTGGAGCTTGCATATCCTGTCTGCTTAAGCCATTGCTCTTAGATATTGCAACACTGGCCGGATCTACACCAAGCAGGATATGACACTTTGAAAACAGTTTGAAAACTGTATATGGAGTGTGTCCTGGGCCCCAACAGTTGTCACTACTGCTATAAAGCAGTAGTATAGATCCTGCCACTAGAGGAGGTATCAGTTGTGTTGCACTGTGTTCTGGTTCATCTACCAGAAAGTGGGCTGCTGCTTTATTAATGACCTGTATCTTTTTGGCTCTGCTTCCATCATGGGTCAAATGCTTGATGTGCTGCAGAGACCTCAGAGTCAGAGGGAGGAGCCTAATTTTCCCTTGTGCACCCCTCCCCCAGGCCAAAAAAATTAGCCTTGAAGCTATCCTGAGGGTAATAGTTTGGATAATATTAATTCCTCCAACAGCCTCCATTGATTAAAACATCAAAAATGCTATACGTTTTTCTATCCCAAGAAAAATATTGATTGTGTTTAAAACGTTTATTGGTATAGAGTACTTCCTCGGCATGAAAGATACCCCCAAATGGAGTTTACTTCCTTTTCTGTTGAAATGATCGAGCAATCCATATTACTTTAATGTTTATAAGTTGTATATGAATACAACAAGAAGAGAAACTGATATATACAATGATGCAAAGGGGATATATTCTAGCAGTTGGTCTGAAAATTATTGTAGTTTATCATATGGCATCTCGCATTTACATCTGTACAACTGTCCCTTTCCATGTCAGGCATATACACACACATTTTCATATAGGCTGGCACAGAGCGTGTAATTTTTTGCAGTAAGTTTATTCTTCTTTTAGGCAGTTGTTTAAGTTGGCTTTACTGGGTGGGGAGCTGAACTAAACACTTCAGACAAGATCTCGCAGGGGGGTGCATTGCAAACCTGTAGTATCTCTCTGTGTGTGTTTTCTTGGGGTTTTATTTTTCTTCTTTTCTTTTGGAGAGCACACTGTACCCAACTGCATCATACAACGACTGCTTGTGATAAAAATGAAGCCTAGAAATAACTCATCCTTCCAGCCTTCCCTGGCTTTGAAAGGCTGCCTGAGACCAGAAGTTCACAGTCCTCATTGTCAGACTTACTCATCATTAGAGAGTGCACTGACATGAAAGCCAGGTTACTGTCAATTCATTTCCTCTCCTCCCAGCCCCACCCCACTTTCATCAAGACAAGTTATCTATTCCGTTCATGTCATTTCACATTTCATAATGCCACTCCAGAAAATTATAACAAGCAGCACTTGGCTGTTCAGTTGAGAGGAAAACAGAATAAAGCTAGTTTTCCATCTTTTCTGGTACAGAAGCAATCATCATCATCTATTCCTTTTCTAAGGGGTTGTTAGGAAGGAATTTTGGAAGCGGTATGTATACCAATTTAAGACTTTTTGACCATCTAGCAGTGGAGGTTGGTGGCTCCAATGTCAGTAAGGCGGTGAATCCGCTCCGGGTTTCAGTCAGGACCAGTCAGAATTCTAAAGGAGGTCTACACCTTGGATAGCTCCTTAGGGTTCTGACAAGTTCTGACTAAAACCTGGAGCGAATTCACCGCCCCACTGACATTGGAGCCACCAGCCTCCATTGCCAAGTATTTTGTCTACTCTGATGGGTCATAGATATTCATGGTGTCAGACAGGGTTCTTTCCTATTAGCTGTAATCATATCTTTTTAATTGGAGACACTAGGGATTGAATCTGAGATCTCCTGCATGCAATGCATGTGTTACGATTCAGCTACAATCCGTATCCAAAGTACAGCGCTACATGAGTGTCCAAACCATACAGACTGCTCCTCTTCAACATGCTTACTCAGAAATAAGTGTCATTGAGTTCATTGCAATTAAAGCAAGTAATTCATTTATACTCTGCTCTTCTGTCTATAGAGCACTCAGAGAAGTCTCATAGCTGTGCTGCTTACTCCCAAATAGGCTTGTATTAGATTGCAGCCATGTAGCTGTGTGCATGTTGCCCAGAAGTAGGCCTCACTGTGTTCAATAGATATGTACATATGCATATCAATGCAAACTTAAGGGAAAGATCTTTGGCTTCTCTGATCAGAAGAAGAGCAATATTGGTGCCACACAAAGTTTAATTATATTGTACCTCAATTTTTGCATATAATTAATGTCTAAAATGAGATCTTGCCCATTTTTGATGTTGGCAAACAAGTTTGCTCCTCATGCAGATACAATGTAATGTCATATCCTCAATGGGAGATGAGTGAATTCACACACTAGATGTTAATGATATCTGCGACGCACATGAAATATAATTCATTCACACTTCCTTCAGTTAATCATTAATACCAAAAGCCACTGATAGGCAGCAGGTCAGGACACACTCTTGAGTTGCTGCAATAAATGTTGCCACAAAGCATTTTTTAAAAAAATGGTTTTCCAGCATGGTTCCTACGCGTTAACTATAGAAATTCAACAGGTACAATTTTCCCCAACTTGGAAGTCAAGAGATAGGAAAATCTGCTATGCAGCTGTTAAATGCGCAGAGGCCCTTCCAGAAACAGAACGTTGCAGCTCTAGTTTCTGTGTATCAGCTGGTCAGAATACTGGCAGTCTCAACAAGATCAATTGGCTGGTAGTGTGTGTGTGTTTTCAAGCACCAGGGCCCAAATGACAAAAGGTGACAGACAAGCTCACATTTTGAAATCTAGGCCCTGTTGAAGCCTGAAGAGGAAAGGCATGGAAGAGTGATAGCACGTCATATGTAGGAACAGAGGAGGGTGCAAAGGGGCCGCAGGAATCCGAGTAAGAGCTGATAGCATAGCATCTGCTACTCTGCAGATTTAATTACAAAGCATCTTGCCTTCACATTTAGGCTCACTTGTGTATTTTTGGCCAGACGGGTTCCCACATCTGTACTGTGATATAAGATGGAAAAGTTCAGAGGCCATGTGGGTCTTATTCAGTCCATACTATGTCCCATTAAGTCTCTTGCTCTCTGCTCATTCACTGTCCACATCCATGTGTTTTCCAGCCTCCCTTTATTCTTCCATTGAACTTTGCCCTCTTTACAACTCTCTTGTAGTGGTGGGGGATAAGAGGTCAAAGGATCTTTGCTTCATTGAGTTAACTATTTGCCCTTCCAGAATCAAGGCATTCCATCGCACGTGTTTGTGAAAATTCATTTTTGTTTTTGTTGTTACCAACATTTCCTGCCATCAGAGGAGACAGGATCAAGATGCAATTCCATTTTATACAAACTTGCAGCCGTGATTTTGTTTTCCTTTAGTTGAAAATGCACTCTTAAAAGGCCTTATTCTAGACTTCACATCTGCCTGACAAGCAAAAGCTTCCAGCAGTTTTTCAAAAAAGAAGAAGCCAGCATTGATTAAACAAACTTTAGACCATCTCTTGTGTCTATTACAAAGGAACGCAGGCTGAAACACAGACTAGATGTTTAAACTTAACATCTGACAAGCAGCTGGTACCTATGTAGCTTGTTGTTTCTCTTCTGTGTGGCCTCCTGTGCTGAATTCACCAGATTCCGTTTTTTCTTTGTGTAATACATCCAGAGCTATTGCCAAGATGATACAACCCAACCTGTTGCATGATTAATGCATGAGCTGGAATTTAGATGCAGATCTATGCAAAATGTTCACTGAGATTGTATTAGTTCTTCCAGGAACAACAAGCACTTTCTAGACAACCATAGAGAAATGGTTGTGAAGCTGCATTTTTTTTGCTGTTATTAGGCAATTAAAAACGCCTTACCTTGTTTTCATGGTACAAAAGTATCAGAAAATTTATCCCTTCTCAGGATCTCACTACATAGCCAGTTTTGAACATATTGGAACTATTCTCAGTAGCCAACCAGTGTGAATAACAAGTTTATTCATTTATTTATCACATTTCTACCCAGTTATTCCTCCAGGGCACTTCACATATGGTTCCCAGGCAGACTTCCATCCAGATAGCTTAAATAGTGAGACTTAGGGTACTTCCAGATGGATAGCTCCTAGCATTACCAGTCAAAAGACATTGTGCAGCTATTCTGTCTTTTCCTCCTTAACAGATTTGCTTAGGGAAGAAAAAAGGGATTGAAGAAGCAGTAGGAAAACCCAAGAGGGTTACAAGTAGGATACATCATTGTCTGGATCCTCCATACAATTCACTGAATGAGGCAGGGCAATTGCACAATAAAAGCCTCCTCTGGAAACACCGCTGTTTAGCGGAAGGGCATCTTTTTATTTCAGAGCATGTACTGGTCTCAGAACATGCATGCAGTGGAGGTGTGGGGAGACTGAACACCACCACATGTACTTCCTGCTTATGTTGAGCTCTGAGGGATATTCCAATCTGATCATGGCAGGGTTAAAGAGATGCTTTGCCCTGCAATGGGAAACAACCCCCTCCCCAATAGGCTGTAGCTGTGGAATATATGGAGCCACTTATACTAAATGAAACCACTAGTCCATCTAATTCAGTATTCTTGAAACTAACTGGCAGTATCTCTCCATGTGTCAGACAGGAGACATTTTGAGCCTTACCTAGAGAAGTGAAGGGTTGAACTTGAGACCTTCTGTATCAAAGCACATGTCCTATCAATGGGCTTCATGGCTCTTTCTTTTTGCAGCGGCTGGGGTGGAGATAAGTTGACAGGAAGAATGCTCCCACTGACCCCAGCATTCTCAAGAATTCCAATCAAAGAGGTTAATTTGTGGCTAGGTTGGACTATTTCTTGAGATTCTAAGCACGTGTTCTTGTCCATGAGACAATTAGCCATCTGCTGTGGTTCACAATAATAACTAGTGTCTGGACTTATACTACAAGTAGAATTTGTTGCCATGACAAGTTCAACACTATACTATCCTGGAGGGTGTCAAAGGTAGGCAGGGGCACCTCAGCAGCACTGACAAGAGCTGCTTCTCTGTTTCACCATTGCAACCTGTTTATTTGTCTCTCATTCTGGCCCAGATGACACTGGGGGTGACAAGACTGAGAAGCAGTAGATGCCACTGCCTACTTGCTCACTGGCTCTCTGCCTGGTAGCAATTATGAGAGAAAGACTGAGGAGCAATGCCAGCATGAATACTCTCCACTGCCCTGATCCAGCAAGGAAGAAGCCAGTTTATGTATACGTTCAGCTGATACAGATTTGTCGAGGGTGAATAAATGCTTTGTCTGACTAAGGTTCCAGGTTCAATCCCGGGCATTTCCAATTCAAAGGGTTTCATGTAGCAGGGTTGAGAAAGACCTCTGCTTACATCCTTGGAGAGCCACCACAAGGCAGCATAGACAATACTGGAGTAGATGGGTCAGCAGTATGACTCAATATAAGGCTGGTTTTATGTATGCTCAGATGTACATTTGACACTACATCATGGTTTTTATCTGGGCCTCATTAAAAAAAAACAGATGGGGAATGTATCTCCATCCAGGTCCACTACCGGTTGTGCAAGACTAGCTGCTTACAACGAGAGCTGGATTAGGAACCACAGGTTGGATCCAAGTTCTGCCTTCCATGAGAGGAAGGGCTCTGCTCACTGCCTCGTTTGGGGGGAATTCCTTCCTGGGGGCCCATTCCACAGATCTCTCAATTCAGCATTTGGGGGGAGAGGGAGGAGCTGCAGTGGGAAGGAGGGGCAATCTGTATCCATCCCTGCATGTATCCATTCCATACATGCATAGTGCTCTCTCCATGAGACTGGAGACCCTGCCTTTACAGCTAAGGGATTTAGATGGAAATCAGTTGTGCATGTCAAGATATTAGGATCCTGAAAGGTGCCCAGGAATGCTGGGCCTGTGCAGGGCCAGCAGACACAATCCTGAGAATCAGTTGTACACACAACTGTTATAACCTTCAAATGAATGCATGTAGGTGAGGGTGGGGCTTGCCACAGTGACCCTGCTACCCTCCCCAGGTATGGGGAGTTGATACATAATCATATTAAGGCTAAGATTATTTAGCAGTGTGTAACTGCCTACAAAAATGCATTCATGATTAATGTGGACAATAGCACAGCAAAAGTTATGATGACAACAGTTGACAAAGCAATGATTCCTGCCAATCATCAGTATTTTCTTGTAACCACAAATAATACACATCTGTTATGAGTGTAACTAGCAGAAGAGATGCAACAGCATTGTGTTCATGGGGGGGGGGACATCACAGAGTCTTGGGGATACTTGTTTCCCACTTCTGAGGAGTTTCAAAGTTCCTGTTTTGTGAGTGCAATTCAATAAGAGACTTTCACAGTTCTGTCGTCTGTGAACTCCATTCCAGTAAGGTTTTATCCAGGCTGTAGTAAATACTTGTCTGTATTCCAACCTGCAGGATTAAGCTATGGTTTAAAATTAAATCTAAATCACACACACACACAAAGTATTCAAAAATGCTAATTAAAAGTATTAGGTTTCTGGATAATTTATAGCTTAGGAAAGATTTCTAAGAACCTTCGCAAGTGGGGAGAAATGACCCCATTCACATCTCTTTCTTTTGTTGACCCAGTGAATGTGAAATGTCTTAGGTGTACATTTGCAAGCTAATGTAGTGCCAAATCAAAGCTTTTGGCTTCAGAGAAGTAATATTTTACACTAAGCCCTGCTCCTTGTAGATGGAAAGCAATCTTTTTCTAAGGTGCCAGGAGTTAATCAACCTCTGTTCCTAACGCAGAAAGAAGCTGATTGCTTTGGGTTGCAGCGCTCATGGTTTTGTCGTAGGAATGCATTGTACATTCTCGTCCAGGTTTTAAGACATTGCCAAGCAGAAGTGAAATGGGGAAACGGATATGTTTTCTGACTCTTCTAAAAATATATATATATCTTGAGGTTTTGGGTGTTTGTTTTTTGAAGTTGTGCAGATGGACTATAGCGTAACAGAATATCTGAAAGAGTATTTCTCCTTTGTTTGCATGGCCACTAAAAGCAAGCCATAAAGCACACTTAGCTAGTTTCAATGGGATGTATTGTGTTCCACAATGCTTCTCAACCAAATACCATTTTCAAAGACTAAAACTAAGAATATTGCACAGAACTAATGTATACCCGTGATACCATCCTCTCCCAGGGTAGGAATAGCATTTCTCCCCCCCCCACCCACCCCCTGCTCCTTTTACATTTAATTTTTATGGTTTCCATGCTGGAGCAGTTTGGTATGCTGAATTCTGGAAGTGTCTCAAGCTGAAATGCTAGTGTATGAACCTGCTGTACTGAGGCGCTTTTGTCTCCCCTTACCAGAGTACTCCTTGCCAATTTTTACAGCTACAGCAGATTTTACTATTCAAAAACAGAACCAGATGGAATGCCAGTTCAAAGAACATGTCAGAATTAAATATTTCTCTTTTAATTAGTTGCTTCTGATTTATGCAAAAAAAAATTAACATAAGAGTAGGAGAATGTGCCATGAATCCAGATGTGCCACAGCCCACACACACATTATCTTTTCTCTGTCAAAAAGATAGGTCTTCCCCCACCCTAATTTTTGGAGGGGTGACAGGGCCTACAAGCATATGAATGACGAGTTACAAAGACCCTCCCTGCATTTCCTCTACAATGGCAACATTATAAGTATATGTATATATCTTTCATTGGAGAGTAGTACATCTTCTTTCTTTTCTTGTTGTTTCCTATTATTTTTGTAGCATGTTTTAGTGTAAAGAGTGCTTCATAATCCTTATTTCTTTGGGCCTCACAACAGCTCTATGAGGTAGGCGACTATTCTTTCCATATTTCAGAAGGGGAACTGAGACTGAGGCCTTAGCTAGACCTAAGGATTATCCCAGCCAAATGGAGGGGTTGTCCTTGCCTGCTCCCGGTATCCCATGTGTGTCATTTGGATGCACAGGGATGATCCCAGGATATAGGCCTGGTCTAGCTATGGCCTGAGTGTGAATATTTTGAGCGAAACAACACAGCAAGAGCTCCTTCAGACGTTACTTGTTTCCACAGAGGCGTTATCTCCATGGCAAAATCATGTCATGGCGTTATCTCCATGGCAAAATGTACAAGTATTTTTTGTACAGGTTTATAGATTGGGAGAAACGATATGCATAGATTGGTGAACTGGTATTAAGAAAATCATCCATGTCACTTTTCATGCATTGCAGCACATACGCTACACATTTTTCCCAACTTGAAGATGATCTTGCGATAGGGGGTGGGGAGGTAACATATGAAGTAGACCCTCAGTTCAGGGTTGAGTGGGAATTTGAACCAAATCCTGGGTCAGACTCAGGCAAAGTTGGATATTCACCCAGCAAACAGCACTACAATAAGGGCATGGACTAGCCATTCACAACTTCATCTAAGGTGTGGCTGGGCAACTTTTGGCCTTCCAGATATTTTGGCCTACAACTCCCATCAGCCCTAGCCGCCATAGCCAGTGGAGCATCACACGTTGCACATCTCTGATTTAAGATACCAGAGTCCAATCAATGGGCAGCTTCCTGGTGATAAGTAAAGTGCTGGGAGAAGCCATAAATGGTTGGGTGATTTCCCTTCAACTTGCCATTGCTAGTGCCAAATCTGCAGTTTCCGCTATGTAGCCCCAGCATGTCATGCTAACTTATAGATATTGCTTCTACTTTGTGTCTGTGAGCCTGTTCTAACTCTGGAGCCAATTTCCTCAGCCTCAAATCCCTTGGAATCCCTTCCCATCTTGTTCTCTTAATATCTTGTTTCATAAGCTCCAGAGACAGAGTGCCTTTTGTCTTTGGCACCTGTCACTGCAAAATGCTCTTCCTATCTTGTTCCTATTTTTGGCTTGGGAGGTGTTTTGTTAATATTTAGTTAATGTATGAGTTGCTACAGTGGTCATTCCTCAAAGCTAACCACCCTGCTCAGGGTCCCCATTAGTTAAATCTTTGAATGGGGAATGGCTATATCGTGCTTGTCTCTTGGATGGGTAAATGTGTGCACCTAGACATACTAAGATGCCATGCAGTACTGCACAGCCACCCATACTGAAAGGCAGTGTGGTGTAGTGGTTAAAGGGTTTGACTGGGACTTGGGAGATCCAGATTCTAGTCCCCACTCAGCCATGAATTTCTCTGGCTGATTTTGGGGCTGTCACTGACTGTAAGCACGATCTACCTCACAGAGTTGTTATGAGGATCAAAACTGAGAGGAGGAGGACCATGTAAGCAGCCTTTGGTTCCAATTGTTATTTTAATATTGTATCAGTTTTATATGTTTTTAATCTGTTTTATGCATTTTATGATGATTTTGTATTTAATGTTGTTCCCCGCCTTGATCCAGAGGGAGAGGCAGGTAAAAAATATTCTATTCTATTCCTTGCAAGAGGGGAAAAGCTGGGATATAAATGCCACCTTGACTCTCATTTTTTGATAGAAAGGCAAGGAAAAATATCAAATATATAAATAAATTTCACACATTGCACTAGTGAATTATAATTACTTAGTGTAGATAGGTAATGTTTTTCAAGTATGTCTTTATCCAAAAGAACAAACAATGTCTTGGTTTTCATATCACTGCAGGAGAAGTACATCTTCAGAAAGAGCGTGATTAAAGTATGGAATTCGCTACCACAAGATGTAATGATGGCCACCAAATTGGATGGCTTTTTAAACAGATTAGACAAATTCATGGAGGATATGACGATCAATGGTTCCTAGTCATGATGCTATATACTCTCCCCAGTATCAGAGGCAGTGTGAAAGTTATTGGGGGACACAAGCAGGAGGGTGCCGTTGCACACATGCTACTTGCACACGTCCCAGAGGCATCTGGTTGGCCGATGTGCAAAGAGAATGAGGCCTTTAGCATGCCAAGAGCATCTAGCATGGCTCTTCTAATGTCCTTATTGCAAACTAAATGAGTACAGCATGCCAAGAGTGTTTGGCAATTTATAATAAGTGTTGGGGCAGAGCTGGGTAATGTTCCTTGGAATAAGAATTTGGGGGTTGCTACAATGTCCCTGTTTTCATCTCTGAAATGTTGGAAGGACTGCTGCTTCCCTTCTGTTGTTGAAACTAGAGCTTCTGTGTATTTGATCCTGAGTTCTCCTGTGCCCTGCCGCTGATCTGGAAAAGATACATTGGTCCTTGCTAAGTCTGATGCATTCACAGAGGTGTGTGTGTGTGTGTGTGTGTGTGAGAGAGAGAGAGAGAGAGAGAGAGAGAGAGAGAGAGAGATTGTAGAAGTGGCACAACGGTAAAAAAATATATTAAAAAATAGGGGCACGTTGCAACACTGCATCAAACCCATTGCTAATTCAAAAAGGCAATACCTTGGCAGGAAATCTGCTAGTTAATTGGATTAACTGTAACAGACATCAGAACAATAATGTACCATAATGGCAAATTGGACACCAAACGGTGCTTGCTATCTAAGGAAATGACACAATTCCCTAAAAATATTGACTTTTCGGCATATAGGGGGTCAAATGACAGATTATGCAGCTTTCCAAGCCGCAAGACAGGCTCACAAACAAAAAGCTTCCTGTTAATCAAACTCCCGCCCTTCATCTTTTATTTTCTCAGGCAGCAGAACAGACAAACCTACAGCAGGAGTGTTAAAAAGGCTGGTAACAACAACTGCTCCCTTGCCACAGCAGTCTCAGCGGACTACATTTTATGGTGCACGACAGATTTTCATTTTGAAAATGAGTCCTTTGCATTTATGGCTTGGTTATGTTTGTATGATTATAGGAAGCAGGAAGATTCATTTCACGGCCTGCGCATTGCACACAGCTCCTTAACCAGCCGTTTTCATCTATTTGCTACATGATTTACTACACAGTAGCTAAATATGCTGTTTTATTCTCCTGCTGAAGGGATTCCGAATGAAATGTGAACACCAGACCTCTACAACACGGTGATCCACCAAGCTGAGCACAGACCCACAGGTGTTTGGTTTTCCAGTCTCTGCCAGGCAGGAAAAAACACACACACACAGGAGGTTTATTGAGAGACTTTTAGGGGGGCTTACATGGCTGGCTGGTGGACTTTGTTAGGCCTGTAAGGTCACAAGCTGCGCAGGCCTGGTGTACACAGACCTTTCCATGTCATTCCCTGTGCACCATATAAGATAAAAGCTTAGCAGTAAAAATATATTTACTAGCTGCCAAGAATCACTGCGGAAAACAGAGAGACAATAGTTCTTTCATATAAAGAGCCATCCTTGTCCAATTTGCTCTCACCGGGACCGAATAAGAAGCCTCATAGAAAAAAAACAGGAACAACAATTTTGTCTTTCATTGACCATCTTTAATCGGGGTGGGGGGGATACATTTCCAGTCCTGTACTTAGTATTTTTAGTACTTGTAGTACTT
The DNA here is from genome assembly GCF_023053635.1 of Elgaria multicarinata webbii. Classification (NCBI taxonomy): domain Eukaryota; kingdom Metazoa; phylum Chordata; class Lepidosauria; order Squamata; family Anguidae; genus Elgaria; species Elgaria multicarinata. Next base: position 28,234,994 of record NC_086171.1, on the reverse strand, counting down.
GCTCATGCTCCCGTGCCTATCTTAATAGTATTTATCACTAGTATTAATCATTTTACTTATAGTACTTACTAATAAAAGTAGTTTTAAAGGTAACACACTGAAGGCCACATTAGGAAGATCCATGCTTTGTGATAGTATGTAAAAATGCAATGAACAATTCAAGAAATCAGGTGCTAAAGCACACAAGCCGTTCTTGATGGAAAAGAAAAAGGTGCATAGCCATACAGAGAGATTTGTGACGTGGCCGTGAATCAACATTCAGAGAGTAGATTTCATAGCATCAATACATATGAATTGATTTAATATTCAGCCTAGTGGAAAGGGAAGAGACCATACAAACAAATGAGGCCCCTAATCTTGTAAACGAAGAGTAAAGACATTTGAATTGTGCTGACCATTATTGAAGTTTCAAATATCAATCTCTCTCTCTCTCTCTCTCTCTCATACACACACACACACATACACACACACACAGTGAAAATGATTAAATAATGCTTTTTTGCCAGGGTATTTGATGTTTAGAATCAGATATACGGTCTTTCATCATCACATTCCTCTATTGTTCATCTTAATGTGAAACAGAAGTTATTCCAACCAAAGAATACAATGCTTTATAGAAGAGAAAGGGTGTAAGAGGGAAGAGGAGAGACCAGCTATCAAGTAATCATATATTACTGTCACAACTTGTGGTGGGTTCTCTATACCTGGGGGGGGGGAAACATGACTAGCCTCCTTACAGATTTATGTGTTAAGATTTCTGGGTAAAAGTGAGCACACACTGATCATATTTTAAAGCATCCTTACCCAACCTGGTGCCATCCAGATGTTTTGGATTACGGTTCCCAGCATTTCTGACTTTGGCGATGGTGGATGGAGCTGATGGGATATAACAATTTTATACAACACAATAGCCGAAGCTCTCTGCTAGTCAAGTCCAAAACATCTGGAGGCCACCAGGTTGGGGAAAACTGGAATGAAGTTAGACAGCTCTGAGAAGCACAACCCTAAAAATGCAGGTGAACTTCTAATGGGATGATGACATAGCTTTCCCATAATTACTATCCTTAGAGATGTTACTTCTGAAAATTATTCCATTGAGGAATGAGAATCTGTTTAGATACTGGATGAAATTTGGTTAGGTTAAAGGATGAAATTCATGATTTTCCAAAGACTCACACAATATCTATGTCCCAAACAGCCAACAATGATTATCTAATTAGCTGTAACGACCGTATTTGTGCCTACCCATATCAAAGCTTGGTAAAGTAGCAGGGAAACATTGCTTGAGCCTCTTGCAACTTGAGGGAAGGTGGGTGGCTACCAGAGAAAAGACTTCTCAGTGGTGGCAACATAGCTATGGTACACTCTCCCCCAGACGAGGTCCTATGGCACCTACTATCCTTTTGGCTCCAAACAATGACCTTTTCATTTTCTCAAACCTTTTTACATGATTTTGTAATCACCTTTTTACATGATTTTGCAATCCAGTTGCTTGTTTTATGCAACTTTTATACTATTGAAACTGTTTACTTATTTAACTTCTATTAATTTACATTTGTTGTATGACTGAAAAGCAGTATAAAAGTAGTTGTAATTAATAACTATGTAAAATAAGTATTCTTAAAAACTGTTATGCAGTACATCCCATGTGCTTGTTATAGCAAATATGCTTGGGATTGTAGCCTCAGCCTGATTAACAAGAGCAGACTTCCCCAACTTGCTGCCCTCCAAACATGTTGGACTACAACTCCCATAATTCCCAGCATGGGGTTATTGGAGCTGTAGTCCAACACAGCTGAAAGGCAACAGGTTGGAGAACTCTGAACAAGGATATCCATAGTGAAAATCACTGGACATCAGGAAAAACCTCCTGACTGTTAGAGCAGTATGACAATGGAACTAGTTACCTAGGGAGGTCATGGGCTCTTCCACACTAGAGGCATTCAAGAGGCAGCTGGACAGCCATCTGACAGGGATGCTTTAAGGTGGATTCCTTCATTGAACAGGGGGTTGGACTTGATGACCTTATAGGTCCCTTCCAACTCTATGATTCTATGATTCTATGAAATAAGCTGCAGTCAATTCCTGTTTGGCATTACAATAGTATTTCAGACAATTGGATCTTGTAGAAGCTAAACCGGGTCAATGAAACCATCACATAGCTAAGTTTCTAATGTGGTTTCTAATTTATCAAACTCTTATAATGGACCATTGCTTGACTTCACTCAGAATGAAGCACTTACTGATTATTATTTTTTAAAAAAAAAAAGAGGGGAAAGAAAGATAAAAAAGGAGGTTAAAAAAACAACCCACATGAAAATTCCATTTACAGGCATTTCAAATCACTTTGAACAGTATGAGCTTGGGACCCTAATCATTTCAAAACTGAAGAGCTTTTTGAATTTTCCAAGGAAAGGGTTTCATTTAAGTAACTCCGTGCTGCATTCCCTCGGTCTTTCAGATTTTTAAGAGTCCTTCATCCTAGAACTGAAGTCTCGTAACTGGACGTGACTCAAAAATGCAGCACTCTTCACAATCAGCAGCGTACAATTTGGAGAGCATTTCAACTTAAGTTGAGATTGCTCTGCACGATAATGCCGACATTCTCCCCCATTAACCTTCAGATTGTTCTTTGGTCCAAACAACATGTGATGCGGAGTGGCATGATTTTTCCTCCCTGTGAATATTTTATTTATTTATTGAGTGAAAAGCAACCTCAGAAGCTGTTAACCCAGAGCAGTAAAGAAGCAAAGGAGGGGGGTGACTCTTTCCCTTCCCACCATTATTTCATTCAGTGGCAGCACCAGAAAAAATAATTCAGGGGGGCACAGAAGGGGCAAAGCATATTTCTAGGTGGGCAGGCTGCATCCCACCTGTTAAGATCTCTGAAAGAAAAATAACGGTATACCTCACATTAAAACTGCCATCATAACCATATATTTTGAAATAAATAATATACTGATATAGCATATATTAGCCAAATTCAAATTAGTGTACAATAAAATGCTTTCAACCAAGATAGAGTCATTACACAAACATTTCCTTGATGTACAGATTAAACAGACAGAACACTTTCTTTAGAAAACAGTTACTTTTCAACTAGTGCAGAACCTGTGTTGTTGTTGTTGTTATATTTATACTGTCCAACAACCAAGGCTTTCTGAACAGTTTACAATTAAAACCATAATATACAAAAGTCAAGATTTAAAACTTTAAGAATGAAAAAATGTCATATAAAATCAGAATTAGTTATAGTCCAGGGAAAGCTTGTCTAAAAAGTAAGCTTTCGGGAGGTATTTGAAGGATGTTACATTTTCCTCCTCCCGAATCGCATGGTGGGGGGGGGGGTTGTAGAGGGTGGGTGCCAATATTGTTGGATTACAAGCCCCATACTCCCTGACCATTGGCCATGCTAGTTGGAGCTGATGGGAGTTAAAGTCCAACAGTATTTGGAGGGACACAGGTTCCTCAGCACTGTTTCATACAATTGTGGGCTCTCCCACACTGGAGGCATTCAAGAGGCAGCTGGACAGCCATCTGTCAGGGATGTTTTAAGGTGGATTCCTGCATTGAGCAGGGGGTTGGACTCGATGGCCTTGTAGGCCCCTTCCAACTCTACGATTCTATGATTTCACCCTGTATATCAGTCTTTCCCAAACTTTGGATGGGAACGTTAGCCTCTCATATACCAATAGCGTTGCTTTAAGGACAGCCTTCCCCATCTTGGGGACCCTCCAGAGGTGTTGGCCTACAACTTTCATTATGCTTGGTGCAAGAGAAAAAATCCTGCCCCCATCAGAGGAAGCCCACTTCTGTGCACCTGCATTAGTCAACCAATTCTGGGTATGTCTCTGGATTGGAAAGAGGCACAGCCATAGCCATAGCCATGTCTCTGTCACAGCAATGGAACAGCCATCCTTCATTAAAAGCTGGGTAATTTTGCTGCATTGGGAACTTACTTCATTTTCTTTATTTAAACACACCTACCCCATCTTTCCACCTTCAGTGCTCAAGAAACTTTCGAATGCTCCAATCCGTTGCTGCAAAGTCAGGGTGGAGTTAACTACTCCTTGGTGAAGGCTGATTGGAAGGATGTAAGATCAGAACAGGAAAACATGCAGGGATGCAGCAGGCAGTTCACAGCTGCTTGTGTAGGGGGAGACTGCAGGGTGGGGGGTGCTCACGGGAACTTTTAATTGTAGAAATAATATATTTTTCATTCTTAGCATGTTTCATGGCCATATCCCACCAGTTCGGAAAACACTTTTCTTTATATTGATTCACAGGGTGCTAAAATGTAAGCCTGGGTGTTGCTAGCTTTAAAAAGCTTCAGCAGAGGCATCAGAAGTCATCACTATTTTATGTTTGCAGAATTGTATTCCTTTATTTACAGTCAACAGACCAATATAAAACAAGAAGATACACCATTATATAAAACAATACAGAGTAGGGATAAAAAGAAGGAGTGTTACAAAATCACTAAAGATACTAGATGGTTATTTGTTGGTTTCTGAAAAGGGAACAGAATTGGGTTATTGGGGCCTAGCATAGTGAAAAAGGGAGGGATATATAGATAATAAAATTGCTAATCTGTGGATTTAAACGCAATCAACATCCATAAGCGATCTGGTGCGGATGGCCAAATTCAGGAATTTGGCCACCTGCTCAGTGGTAGATTTACTGGAGCCCTGAAGTAGACTAATCAGGAGTGACTCAGGGGATCGTCCAGGGAGACGTTGCATAATAGGACATAATAGGTCTTTTCTTGCCTGTTGGTAAAAATTGCAATGGAAGAGCACATGCAAAATGGATTCCACCTCAATGTTATTACATGGGCAGTATCTGTTTTTGGATGGAATTTTCTTATATCTGCCCTCCAGCAACTTGGAGGGGAGGACGTTAAATCTTGCTAGGGTGAATGCTTTCCTGTATTTGGGAATGGTTAACCAACCCAGGTATGGCATTCCGTCTTTGCAAGAAGGGACTGGGAGACCCAATGATTGGGGGGAACATGGTCCCCAGGCAGTTCCCCGGAGCTCTTGGTGGTCTATATCCAGTAGTCTCTGTTTGGTGATCTGTTTAGCGCTGTCCAAGTCCAGAGATAGCAGGAAAAAAGGGGATAGCCCTATTGAGGTTACTTTTTGCACCACTGCCCTAGACCAGTGAGATTCGGAGGGTTCTAACAGGACTTTGGTAACCAAGGAGTTGGGGGTGAGCATTAGGTGACAGCGGAGCCAGTAGTGTATGGTGAATATCCAAGCTTGGCATTTAAGTGTACTTAGTCCAGCCTCCAAGTTGAGGGCAGCACCAGAAACACATCTAGGGACTTCAAATATAAGCCTGAGGTAGAGATGTTGCACTCCTTCAAGAGAACTTTTGAAGTGTGGGAACCATATTGGAGCTCCAAATAGAGTCTGAGACACTATTTTAGCTTTGTAAACCTGGATGGCTGCCGGTAGATATTTCCCACCTTTCGCATAGAAGAATCGGGATAACGCACCAATAGTTTGTTCAGCTTTACTCTTGGTGTGTTTGCCATGTGCCCTCCAGTTTTGAGCTTCATGAAACCATATGCCCAGGTATTTATATGCGTCAATTTGGTTGATTCTGTTTCCCCCCATGGACCAGGGGAATCTTACCTTCCTCCTGGCAAAAACTACCACTTTGGTTTTTGAATAGTTAATTGTCAGCAGGTTTTTCTCGCAGTATTTGGCAAAACCATTTAGTAGTCTCTTGAGGCCCAGTCGAGTCTGGGAGATCAAAACGGCATCGTCAGCATAGAGAAGAACGAAAACTTTTGTTGAACCAATCTTGGGTGCATGCGATGGTAATGAAGCCAACCAGACAGGGAGGTCTGCCAGATAAAGGTTGAACAAGATGGGGGCGAGAACACATCCTTGTCTGACACCAAGTGAAGTGACAATCTCATTTGTGAGATGTCCTTCTCTACTGCAACGAACCTGGGCAGATGTTTTATGATGCAGAGATTGAATCAGGAACAGAAGCCTGCTTTCGATAGAAAGCTGTTCCAGTTTGCTCCAAAGATGGGCTCGGCATATTGAATCGAAGGCAGATTTGAGATCAATAAAAGCGGTGAATAATTTGCCTCCACTGGGTGTAGAATATTTATGAACCAGGTGAGCCAGTACCAGGCAATGGTCAAGAGTAGAGCAGCCTGCTTTAAAGCCAATCTGTTCTTCTCCCAATATATTGTTATCAAGGATCCATGTTTTTAGTTTCAAGGCCAAGAAACTGGCATAGACCTTACCAACTACAGATAAGAGGCTAATGGGTCGATAGTTGGATGGGTCATTTTTGGGTCCTTTTTTATATATTGGAATGACAATGGCTTTTAGCCAGGTTGCGGGAATTAACCCAGTTTTATTTATTAAGGAGAAAAGAGGTGCTAGCAGGGCAGTCCACCAGCTGATGTTGCTTTTCAGCATCTCTGAAGGGATGCCATCTGGTCCAGGAGCCTTACCTGACTTTAACTGTAGTATTAAGTCCTCTACAGTGCTGATATTGACATTGGGCCAGTTAGGGGAGTCAGGTGGCAGTCTCGGATCAGAATTTGATATGTGGCTGTCATTAAAGGCGATATGGAGATGATTCTCCCAGATTTCAGCCGGTATATGGCATTCCATGCTGCCATTGCTGTTACCTAGGGCACCTGATACTATCTGCCAAAAGGTTTTACAATTGTTGGAAATGGAAGCCCCTATCAGTAGTTGCCAGGTTTCCCTGTCTGCCTCTCTTTTTTTGTGTTGCAGGAGCTTCTTATATTTTTTCTTTAACTCATAGTATGTGCGTGGTAGTTGGCGTTCATTGTTCTCACGGTAGGAGCGGTAGGTGAGCTGAATTTTTCTTTTAAGGTTTACACAGTCCCAATCAAACCATTTATTAGTACGAGCTCTCTTGCATTTGGGGTTGCTGAGGTTGTTTAGGAGGGAGGAGTACAAGTCCTGCATTAGCTCCTCGTAGGCTAAGATTCCCAACTCAGGGGGCGCGTCTACTAAAATCTGTGCGATAGTGTTCCTATAGCTGGGAGAGAGGACTAGCCGATCAAAAGCCTGTGCCGTTTTGTCTGTCCATTTGAGCTTTTTAGCACACACAGCAAAGGGTGGGCTGGAGAGTGGAAAATGTTTCGCTTCCATCCTAATAGGCCCTGGAATATGGAGAGAAAGCTCTAGGGGCAGATGGTCACTGTCAAAACGTTCCGCAACTCGGAGGTTACACCCCAGGGTTTTCAGGTCCTTATGGACTAAAATGTAGTCGACCACACTGGCCCCCCTGGAGGAGATGAATGTGAATTCACCCCAGTTATCATCTGTGCAGCAGCCGTTCAAGATAAGCAGGGCGTTTTTTGAGACAAATTGGAGCAAACATTGCCCAGCAGGGTTTACAAATGAGTCCTTAGAATGACGTACATTGGCTCTAAGTTGCTCCTTGCTTGCAATCAAGCTATCACCGCGGTTGGCAGGGTCCACTAGGTAAGTTCCTGTTCTTGCATTTAAATCTCCTGCAATGATGGGGTAGGCGTGCGGATATTTGGCTATCGTTTCCAGATAGAAGCAATCGGCTTTAAGCCAGGAAGCCATTGCCTCCTCCTTGCAAGTTGCTGGAGCAAAATAGACATTAAATAAAAGTAGGGTCAAATTAAAGGCCCTCAGTTCCAGGATCAGGGCCAGCACAGAGGAGTCACAGCTAGGCAGCTCTGTTGTTTTGGCATCGAGGGAGGATGAAATCAGGAGACTCAGCCCCTTGCTTGCTCTACCCTTGCCTTTATTGGGAAGTGCAGGAAGACAAAAGGATACAAATCCATTCACATGTATGTGCTCGCAACACCAAGTCTCTTGTAGCAGGACAATATCAAAGTCTGTCAGATAGTCGAGAAAACTTTGGTTCCCACTTTTAGAGTTCCACCCAGCGATATTCCAGGAGAGGAGTTTTAGGGGAGGAGTTATTTTCCCCTTTCCTTGTCAATCTTGCTCGGTGATTGTGTCCAGGATTCCTTCCAGGTTTTCCAGGATACAGCCGTTGGAAAAGTTTACTTGGGGGCTGGGTAGATCCCTGGTTAGCTTGCATGATTTGATAGGATCTGAGGAAACACCTTCATGGGGTTCTGGCTGTTTCGAGTTAGACCAAGATAAGTGATTTGAACTTAAGATTTTACTTTTAGGGTCGTTTTTAGTACACCTGTGTGGATCAGCTAAGGGCTCCCTATTGCCCACACTGCCAAGTGCTGTGTTTTGGTGTAGATTGCAGGATTTTGATATCACAATCTTGGGGCTCAAAGCCACGCCTCCCTTGGAATACGGTTGCTGCAGATCGCATGTTCGATGCGCACCCTCATACGTATCACAGTGATCCTCTGCTGGAATTGCTTCCACGACAGAATAGCGGTCAGGGGATATTGGGCTGATTGTCGTTAGGCACTTTGTATTGTGTTGGTTATTGTGCATAAGGAGCTTTCTAAGGTTGGAAAGTCTCAGTAAAATCTTATGTTGTTCTTGCACCGGTAGGGCGTCATAGCTGTCAATTAGCTGAATTTCTTCGGGTGAGAGGTCCTTGTTGACAGAGTTGGTACTGTCTGGTGTAATTTTCTTAAAGCAGTCGATTTTGTTATTGTCATTTGAGAAGCCTACACTATGGTTAATTTCGAATGATTGGTAGAGAGTAGGGGGATAATCATCAGACATATTTAGATCAATCAGTTCCCCTACCGGTGGAGCATTGTTAGCAAGTCTGGGGAAGCAATGGGTTCTTAAAGAGAAAACTGGGGATACATCCTCAAAATGCCTGCTCACCCTCATGCCAATCCTTTGGAATGTTTCTTTAGCCTTGTAGATTCTGGAAGCTATATTGGGTGACACAAATGTTACAATGGCTCGAGCTGAGTGGTAGTTATAAAAGATATATTCTACTTTAAGGACCGAGTCTGAGTTAAGCTGTAGTGAGGTGCAAGCTGTTATAACTTGTATAAGGTGTATTATACGCTCCGATTGTGCTAAGCACCCCTTGGGCTTCGGGTAATTGGAAAAAACTAGATTCTGTTTCAGAAGCTGAAGCTGCCATGGTTTGTTAGCTAAGTTATAGTTCGAGTTTGGATTGAACTCCAATACCGCTGAGGTAATAGGTATTACCTTTTTTGGGAGATGTGAGATTGACCAGGGGTCCTGGGTCACATCTTTGATGGAAACAGGGGTTTGAAGGCAAAGAGCATTTGGTTTCTGTTCCAGGCAGGCCCTATTAGCAGAGTCCTTATTTGCTTTTTTAATTTTTTTGCATGATCTCGAGGGGCTTCCCTGTGGGTTCCTGTCCCTTCCATTCTCGTTTTCTTCCAATAGCTTAAATAATCTATCAAATTGCATTTTGGGTATGCTTCTCGAACTAGGAAGGGTTTTTATATTTTTTGATTTCTTTGTGTTACAAATTGGGACCTTTGAAGTTTTGAGTTTACGTTTGCCGCTGAGCTTGACTGTTTTGTTATTATCTTTACTTTCATCAACATCAGCTTCATCATCACTCTTCATATCGTGAGTGTTTTTATTAACCTCCCTATTTGGATGATCTTTGGCAGAGAGCCCGCTGACATATATGACGTTGGAGGTTGGTGTCGATTTTTTTCCAGAAGTCCTTATTTCAGTTTCACTTGACTTGCCCTGGATTCCTTCTTTAGATCTGCCAAGCGCAAAGACTGTTAAAGTAGTCAGAAGCTCCTTGCATTCTGATAGAAACTTCTTTATCAAAGATATATCGTCAGCCCAATTCAGAAACAGTTTCTTGGTCAGCTCATGTTGGCTGTTAAGCATATTGACTACTGCGTGGAGGTCTTTGTTTTCAGAAGAGATAGAGTGAGTGTTTCGATATGAAGATGAAGAATCGAGTTTCTTGTCCGAGAATGCATCCCGGCCGATTGGTATGACAGGACTTGTAGAACTGCCTTGAGGAGTTTCAGATGCGTGAGACGTAGGTCTAGTCTCTGCAAGGGGAGCCCCCACAGATGCAAGTTCTGCGGCTAAACTGCATCTACGTTCCTCTGGGTTTTCCCACTCCATAACCCTCATTATACTCTGAGGACCCAGGGACCAGTCTAAGACCTCCAAATCAGGAGTCTTTGTCTCAGGCGTTGGATTGGGATTTTCCTCAGAGTTGGTGGCAAAGAAGTTAGTAATTTTTAATTGTTTATGGGCTTTAGTATAGGAGATCACATCTTCAGTCACTGGGACCAGACCTAGTTGTTTATATCCGTCCCTGGTGAGGACCATTGTGCTCCTTATCGTGTTGCACACAGTCAGGGAGCTGGAAAGAGCCCAGTGAGGCACAAGGAGTGATATCCAGTAACTGGTGGTCAATGTATTTTCGGCGATTCCTTTTTGTTACGTCTGAATGGCGGTAGCTCTAAGGGCAGCAGGAAGAAACAGTCCAAGTTGCAGATAAGCTGGTTTACTAACAGACAAAGCAGTCTCCCTGTAAGCAGGTGAGGGCAGTTCACTAACTTTAAGAGTTAGTGATTAGATGATGATTAACAACTTTAATGCTTCGGAACCTCCCAATACTTAGCTCCTAATTGGACTTGACGTCCTGCCATTAAACACACCTGGGGGAATCAGCATCTAGAGAGTGGGATCACTTACGACAAGGATTTATGTATAGCGTAGTTACTGGTAATCAAATATTTTGTTTTGTTTGTTTGTTTTGCTTCTGCCTTTTTATCCGTTTCCTTCCTTCTTCTTTGTTTCTTAATTTCTTAATTCTTTGGTTCTTTGATGACTTACTTCTTTTAATTCCAAGTTCCTGTCTCTCTTATTTCATGTTTAATTCTTTGATTCTTGTTTGGTTCTTCTACCTCCTCGATGCAGCCTGAGAGGTTTGGTATGCGGGGGAGCTTCTCTAGAGATATCCAAGGGAGTCAAAACAGCCAGGGAACCCTCTATTTGCCGCTCCTTACTTGTTAGAGAACAGCCCAGCTTCAGCCCAGCTTCAGGTACAGAAGATTAAAATTCCACGGCTCCACAGCAGCAAGTAAAACATTAAAAAAGTTAAAAAGTTAAAAACAACAACTCTGCTATATAGAAACAGAGGAGGTCAAAATACCGCACAGCCTTCCTCCTTCTGAGAGGCTGCCAGTTTTTTTTTTTTTTTTTTTTTTGCTTTGGTTTTAAAATACAAGATAAAATGTTCAAGGCTTGTAAGAAAAAAGAGAGCTAAAATCGGTCGAGTTAAAAAAAAGAATACTAAAATAATTGTTGGTAGTTCCGAGAGCTCGGAGCAAGGTGTCCTCCCTCCTCCCCGGCTGCAGAATCTATTTTATGTTTCTTCCCCCCTCCCTCTGCCAACACAAGGATATTGGGGTTTTTTTATATCACAGGAGTTCCAGTTTCCAAGTGATTTGTATATTTCCCCATGCAAATCTAAATAGCAGCCCTTCTGTCTTCAATAGGGCTTCCTTCACATTTTTCCCTAAGAGAATGCAGAATATGTTGATTTAACCCATCCACCCACCCACTCCACCTCACCCTGGCTTTTAGATGTATGACATATTTCCAGGAAAAAGGATGCTTGTGGGACACTAGAGACATACAATCTGCATCCTGCATGTTTCAAAAATAATTTAAAAGCCTCTGACGTGCAGGAGGCATTTAGCGCAAGGAGAGTCAAAGCACTCTGCAAATGTCTGGACATTTGCTACTTAAGGCAGCTTCATCAGGAACAAGTAGCACATCTTCAAATGCCACATTTTGAAGAAGAAAGGAAATATTTTACTTTGATTACAATGATACACTTTAGAAATGGAATTACTTAAGACTATATTCCTTGTGACTGGTTGAATAAATATTATTACATACTTTGGTATCAGAGGTAAGAAACACAACTGGCGAGGCAGTAATGGTACAGGAACAGTTGTCGTGGTTGTTTTCTCTTAAGTGACTATATATAAAACACATGCACTCACAACAGGGACCCTTGAGCTTGAGATACTTTTGCACTAGAAATTAGTTCTGTGTGAAGAAGGCACACACCCTATCTGGGAATCAAAGAGGCCCATGCGTGCCTACAAAGTGCTTTCATGCACACATGGTAGGCAGAATTGCTGATTTTACCTTCCAACAGTAACCCATCACACCCCATGGAGCGCTGCTCCAGAGAGTCCCTTGAGTTTTGGGACAGCATTTGGATTCCAGCTGCTACTAGAAGCCCCCTTGTGCATACCGTACACCACACAAAGCCCTTTTGATCCATGAAGACAACAGGGTCATGAATCCCAGATTGATAGTTAGTTGCATTTGGGTGCAGAAGCAGGTATCTGTCTATTGCTGAAATAACAAGATAGAGTGCCCTCTTACATGCGCATGAAGCATTGTTTTATATGATGACAAAGCAGTGGTATGTTTTCCACCTACAGCAGAATCCCATATCAGACTGCACATGCGAGGAAGATATATGCATTTGACAAGTTTCCCCACATCTAGAGGGAACTTATGTGCAAGAATAACTGTTGTATTTCTTGCACTTGCTCCACCTATTCCGTCACACCACATGTGAAGGGAGATTGCTAGATCAGGGTATGAGGCATTAGGATGTATGCTGATTTTTCACTTCTCTGCATGTTTGTCCCTTTCTTGTTCTTCTTACAGGTGGACTTGGGCCTTCTCCGTTTTGTGTCTGCTGTTGGGACTCAGGGAGCCATCTCAAAAGAAACTAAAAGATGGTATTATTTGAGAACATACCGAGTGGATATAAGCTCCAATGGAGAAGACTGGATTTCAGTTAAAGATGGAACTAATAAACCATTGGTAAGGCTTTTCAACTGCTTGACTCATAACTACTCAAGGATTTCTGATATGTTTCATTACTTGTAGTTATTTATTCTTTTCAAACAAAATGTAAGATGCTTCGAATCAGCCAGTGCTTCCGTACAGCTCATTTTAGTAGAGGAACAGAGGAAATCTCAAGCTACTGAAATGTTAAAGTGACACTAACCCGAAGCATCAATTTTTGATACATTTTCACTTCTGTTTTGATCATTCCTTGTACTTCCGTGACACTTCCTTATCATGTACAACAGATAACAGCCTGGCTCTTTCATCCTGTTTGTCTTCTCTTATTGAAAGAGAGCCAAACTTTACCACGGGCCTTGGCCTAGCTTTCCTGTGCAATTAATATTAATAAGTTAAACAGATGGCTGGTAGTAAATATAGTCAATGTTTGTAAGACATTTCTGATGATCTTATTCCATGGCCACTTCCTTCCCATTAAAAAAGGAAGAGCAATTCTTAGCAAGACTGTGATGGGAGAAAACGATCAGACATATAAGATGCAACATGGACAATATTCAGTGTGATAATGTTTCCTATGTCCAAGAACCAAGAGAGAGAATAGTGGTTTCAGCTGAGCTAGTTTTACAGCAAATCTGAAGATGTTAAGTGCACATGTTGATAAGCTTAAGGATTTTTTTTATTAGCCAGATTCCTTTGCTATATTTTGCTGTCAGCAAAGGTCAAAACAGGAAAAGATGGGGAAAGATGTAAGAAATTATTGCCCGTAAAAGGAGAATTGCGTACGATCAGGAAATTGGGATTTTGCATTGTTTAATGAAGAAGGAAATTAGTCACCTTCCTTGATCTCAGTCAATGGAGAATCTAACGTTCTTATGGTAGAACTTTCTTAAATGGCCCTAGCAGATGCATCATATGTTTGTATAGCTTTATTGTTTTTTTGGCTTGATGGGAGATGGACAAGGAAAGACTTAGAAAATAGAGTGAATATGCAGTAGTGGCAAACAAACCTAGACCATTTCATAAAAGGGTAAAGAAGATTATTCAGATTATATCAGCAATTCTGCAAAATGGAATTACCCATAAGAGAGAAGAGGCATTTCTATTACTTGGTTTGAATGCCTCGTTATCTTGGAAGTGAGTGGTGTTGAATTCAAGAGACTGCAGTCCAATAACCACTCTTAAACCCATTGGGTTTAAGCACTCCATATTTGACTGTTGATGTAAGCTTATCTAGGGCCTTAGCTAGACCAGGGTATATCCCAGGGCGATACCCGGGATCGTCCCTGTGTGTCCAGATGACGCACAGGGGATCCTGGGATCAGGGAGGGATCATCCCTCCCTTGCTATATAGCCTTGCTATATGATATAGCCCTTGCTATATGATATAGCCCTACCCTTTGGCCCCACTTTTGTGGCTCTGTGGAACTGGTGTTTATTATTATTAAACATTTATTTATGAGTTGTTAGGACAAAGTTTCTCACTCATTTAAGAGAAATTGCATTTCTTCCTCTTTTTCTGTAGGTGTTCATAGGGAACACCAACCCCAGTGAAACTGCTTACAGAAGTTTTCCCAAGCCAGTCCTGACACGTTTTGTTCGAATCAAACCTGTAACCTGGGAAACTGGGATTTCACTGAGATTTGAAGTGTATGGATGTAAAATTACAGGTACGGTTTTGTTTCTTTTTATTTTATTTTAAGAAGAATTGCCATTTGTATTTTTCAAATATTCGCAGAAAAGAGAATCAGTATAATAAAGCTGGAATCATATGCAGACTTGCCTGAGTGGGAGCAAGCCCCATTGAACGCAGTGGGACTTACTTCTCTGTAGACTTGCAAAGGATTGTGTTGTAAGAGAATTGGAGAGTCTTCATCAACCATTCCCTGCCCCAAATATTTGAAAATGTTATACTAAAGAGAAATGATTATAATAATCAACATTATTGCTGTATTGCTTGTTCCAGCATCCAATAAACAACATGTGATACTCAGTTTTACCACTACAGCTATCAACAGGATTGTGACACTGTTTAAACACTCCCAATAACTATATATGCCCTTCCATGTATATGTCACATAACAGTATGTCTATTCCCCAGGTGCATAGACCACATAATGGACTTGCTTGGGATGCAAAATGGGTAGATGGACTCGCTGCTATAGTTTCGCTGCTTGTGGCGCCTTTATACCACATTGCTCTTTCCAGAATAATGGAGCACTGAAACTGAGTAGTACAATATGTACAACAACCAAACACGGCAAGTCTTCAAATGTGGAGATGCAAATGCTACAACATTAATACCAGGTGTATGCATCAAGCTGAAATATTAATCAAGTCTAATCTATTCTATCTGTAAAGTAAATTGGGCAGTGAATTATCTAGTTTCCACCCAGACATCTGGATGTTTCGCCATCAATGTAGGGAGAACTTCAGTGCTAGACAGATGGGGAAATCTGTCTGAATGCATAGTCACCACTCTGCCTTCTGTGCATGTGCTCTCTTGGGAAGGTTGGATACATGTAGTCCTGTGAGTTATTGCCTCCCAAATCAGACAGTTCAAGGCTGCAGAGACAAGGCACAGAGAAGGTCAATAACGGATTATTAGGGGTGACTGCTCCAGTCCAGCAATCCCTTAGAGTTCCCCAGGTCTTCTCCCATCCAGTTCAGTGGAAGAGAATCCCTGCACCAAATTCCTTTGCATATGCAAAGCAGTAAAATCCCTTTGCATGTGCACTCCTTTCAAGTAAATTCAGGAATTCAGCTTTTCCCCTAGCCATATCACACATTACTCTGCGTAGAAACAATGGATTTTTAAAAATCAGATTTTTCTTCATATAGAAGAGGCATTTTAGAAGCAGAGGACACATAAGGTAGATTTTAAGGACTTAGTGAATAATCAAAGGAAAGCTGAGCAGGCAGCTCCTTATATCTTTTTAGGTAAAATAAAATGCCATCTAAACAACCTCTATTTAATTAAAAAGATTAATTCTATATTTCAAAGTTGTTGTGAGCACATTTTCCTGTCTTTATTTCTATGGTTAGGGGGAAAAACAGGACTTACAATGAAGTAAAAATAGATGGCTGGAAGGATATATGAATTTATAGCTAGATGTGACCAATTTTAGAAATAATAAGAATATTTGTTATCATTACTATTATAATGAGCTATAATTATACCAAGGGCATAATCTTATGCACACCTACCAATTGAACCCAGTAGGACTTCTGAGTAGACATGCATAGCATTGTGCTGTAATAGGCAAATTTAAGAATACTTCAAATGCTTCTTCAATTAAGTATAGATGTTTGTTTGTTTATTGCATTTCTATGTCGCCCTTTTAATAAATAAATTAATTTCAATCTCTCTGGAAAATAAAAGGGAAATAAAATATTCTTACCCCACAGAAGAATTTCTTTACGGGATTTTGCTACTTTCCCTTCCAGTATTTTTTTTAAAACGACGTAAAAAGCTGATCAGTCATAAAATCAAATTAGGTATTGGAAAACAAAATTAGAAAATTAATACTATTATTAATACTATTAAAAATTAATACTATTTGTTTTAAAACTGATAGAATTCAAAAGACCATCCAACAACCCTTCGGTGAAGCAAGTTGATTTATCTTCCAGCCCCACACAAGCATTCTATGAAGCAAACAGATATATTCTTCATGTGGTTTTGTCATACTTACAGCAGATTAAGTCTGCTTCCAATCCACTGACGTATTGTACAAGATTATAGAAAGGATTACTAAAATAATGTATGTGAAGTGCTACACCACTTAGAAATCTTGTACAGGTATTATTATTATTATTATTATTATTATTATTATTATTATTATTATTATTATTTAGATTATCCTTGCTCTGGCATGCTGGGAATGGTGTCTGGACTTATCACTGACTCTCAGATTACTGCATCAAATGAATTGGAGCGAAACTGGAGCCCAGAAAATGTCCGTCTTATAACGAGCCGTGTAGGGTGGGCTCTACCGCCACCCACCACTCATACATATTCAAAGGAATGGCTCCAAATAGACCTTGGTGAAGAGAAGATAGTGCGGGGCATAATTGTCCAGGGAGGCAAACACAGAGAGAACAAGGTCTTCATGAGAAAATTCAAGATTGGATACAGCTACAATGGATCAGACTGGAAATGGATTGTGGATGCCAGCAAAAAGAAGGCCAAGGTGAGATTGTGATCAACATGTGGTGAAGAAGAGCAATGAAGCTCAGAGGTAGGGCACTTGTTTTGCATGCTGAAGGTCCCAATTCTTTAGACTCTTCAGGTCAGGTGGCAGGTGATGTGTAGGACCTCTGTCTGAAACACTGGATAGCTGCTCCCAGTCAGAGGCCAGATCTACACCAAGCAGGGTATAACACTTTGAAAATGGTTTGAAAACTGTAAATGTAGTGTGTCCTGGGCCTAAACAGTTGTCACTACTGTTATAAACCATTATGAAGCAATAGTGTAGATCCTGCCAGAGTGGGCAAAATGGGGCTAGATGGATAGTTTAATCTGGTATAAAGCAAAGGAAGTGAGGCAGGTGACTACTAGCAGGAGGGCTTTCTCTGCTGTGGCACCCCAGCTGTGGAATGAGCTCCCCAGAGAGATTTGCCTGGTGCCTACATTGTATTCCTTCCATCGCCAGGTGAAGACCTTTTTATTTTCTCACTATTTTAACACCTAATTTAACTTAAATTTAAACTTTGCTGTTTTAATTCCCTATTTTAACCTATATCAATTTCTGCTGTGTGGTTTTATCCTGGTTGTACTTTTTATATTGTATTTTGTATTTGTGTTTTTAGACTGTTGGTTGTTTTATTATGCTTTTCATGGTTTTAATTTTTGTGAACCGCCCAGAGTACTTTGGCTATTGGGCAGTATAAAAATGTAATAAATAAATAAACTTCCTCTGGACCTAGAAAAAGAGTTGGCAGTGCTACAGTCCTATGCAGGAGCTGAAGAGAAGATGATGCTATAAGAGAAGATGCCATCTGCGGCTTCTTACTATGTTATTTGGTAGCTGGGGGGAAATGCGTTGTCAGTAGATAGATCTAATAAAACCCACACAGATATGTGTTTCGGTTGCTCTGTGCTTGCCTTCCACTGCAGACTGTGTGGCTCTTCTATGCAGAATGGAAATAGACTCCCAGGCAATCTAGAATAGCACAAAAAGTTGAACTTCAAGTAAACCAGAGCTACATTTCTCATATTGGGTTATTCCTTGCACTCCCCACTGTCTTGCTTCCATAGATATTAGCTAGAAGCACACCTCTTGCAAGTGTTTCAAATCTATGATGATTCTGTGCATTGCAGGTGTCCTGGTCATATTGGTCTATTAATGCTAGATCAATATGCCAGACACAATGCATCAAGCTGCCTTGCTCTATTCTCACAAAGTCTGATGCACATTTCCCCCTTTGTGAATCATATGCTGGGATCCTTCTTGCAGCAGATGACAGCGCACCTTGAGTAGGGAAAAATGTTTATTGAAACCTACAGCACCGCTGGCCAGGCAGAGCCATAACCAAGACAACTGGGAAAGAGGTGTAGAATCCCAGTTGCCAAAGACCAATTAATACAAGATAATCCAGTTTTAAGAACCAAGACGTTTATCACAGATAACCCTTCTGACTTTTCCCAATACAGATGACTTATATACAACAACCTAAGAACTTATTTGGCATTCCGCTTGCCTTGACCAAGTTATCTTAGAGATATAACATTTCTTCATTACATCATTTCCAAACAGCTTTGTCCTCAAAATGGAGATAGGGGGTTCTGAATAAGGATAGCATTGGGAGGGAGGAGGATCCCCAAAAATCAGGCAGAGGCACCTTTTGTGAGTGGAGTTCTTACATTCACAGATGGCAAATCCCGGATCCAACACCCAGACCAGCTCATGGTTCCCCAGTGAACTTCATCACTAAGTGGGGATTTGAACCCTGGTCCTAGTCCAACACTCTAACCACTACATGACTCTAAAGCAGTTGCATCTATTTATTCCTCATTTCTCTTGGAAATAAATGCAAAAGTGATTCTGTTTTCACATTAACTTGAGGCTGCAAGTAAAGGGCTCACCATAAAGTGTGAAGAATGAATGAATCAAACAATGTGATCTAACCAGTTGTTTCTGTTAAAAATGCGTGTTGTTTTGACATATTCTTTGAAACTCTGAGGGGGGAGGTGAAATAGAGCACCATATGCATTTGATGTGGCATACCTTATGCTGTTGGCCTTCTGCTATTAAATTCAAGGCAGTTGCCATCACTGTTAAAACTGGCCTTCTTGACAAAAATGAATGCTGGCAAACACATTAAGTCCACTCAGAGTTTTCATTTCTAATGAAAATAAGCTTGAGAGATTAGAATTTTCTTTTAAAAATGGATGTTGTATAACATATATAATCCTACTAAAATATTCAGTTCCTTTCATAATGTTTCTTCCCTGAGAGAATTTGATAAATTCCTAGGATTTAAAAGCCTGGTTGATTTTAAAACAGGGCCTAGGAATTTTAAAAATGTTAATCAAGCTTTTCTGTACACAATGGTAACTACACTGATTAGAAGAATGAATTAAAAGTAGTTCTGTTTCTTGAAATGAAATGCAGTTTAGTCACTCACTAAATTCTTGGAAGGAAAACATCGTTATGATAGAGCTCCACCCGCACCAACACATTTTGTTGCACCAACCAGTTGGAGTGCACAATTTATTTTAAAAAATGTTTACTCCACTTTTCCATGAAAGATATTCTAGGTGACATAACATAACAATAAAACAATGTAAAACGTAGGTGATAAAGTTAAATGGCATTTTGTCACATGTGTAAAAAAAAAAAAGGAACACAATTAAAGAAAATGCCAACATCAAGTTTACATCTTGGGCCCAAAAGGTGACTGAGATTTTTGGGGGGTGGACGGGGACATACTTCAGCTCTCTTTAGTGGGCTTTGGATTGGATGAATCTAATGAAATATTTTACTTTGGGACTAAAATTGAAAAGCTACTCCCCAGTGGAATCCATTTATGTGTGGCCTTTTGTACTAGCAATCCTCTATGGACATAAGTATCTCACGAATCTTGTTTCTCTTTCTGTGCCCCTTCCTGACCCCGCTACGTATTTGTCATTAAGCTTCTTCACTCTTCTTCCAATACTTTGCCACAATTGGTCCAAATGTCTCCTCTGCGACGTTTCTAGTAATTTGAAGTCGCATTAATTCTTCTGGAGTCTCTTAAGAACCCACTTTTTATTGGGTAAGAGTCAAAGCTCAGTGAGCAGAACACACAATAGGTTCCAGTTTCAAAACTTAGCAATCTCCCATTAAAAGGGAACTCAGGTATAGGAAACTGCAAAAGATCTCTCAGCCAGAGACCCTGAGGAGGCATTGTTAGACAGAGTTGACCATTCTGGGTTAGATGGACCAATGGTTTGACTCCTATGAGGCAGCTTCAGTTTTCGCTCTCTCCTGTTGCAAATACTTTTCAGTTTCACGGAAACAACCCAATAAACCAGGTAGCAGATGAAATAATGTCTTTCCTCCCCTCACCCCATTCTGAAATGATCGGTGCGTGCGAATGAACAGTCATAATTAAATCACAGATAGGTCTAGACTACACAGCTGACACAAGACAATGATTCAGTATAATTAGGATTCAAGGGACCATTAAATGTCTATTGAATTCTGTGCCTGTGTGTCAGTACAACGTTCTGAAACCTTTTATAGAAAAGTTTCCATTATTATATATTGCTATTTAAACGATAATTAAAAATGGGTTCCATAGTTACAATTGCTTGTGCCTGCACTGTAAATAGCAGTCTATTTTAGAGCCTCTCTCATGCAATAGGAAGCTTTTATGATATTGGAAACAAAATTTGACTATAAAATAAATCTTAATAACTACAGATTAGTTAAATATATGCCCTCCCAATCTTATTTCATGAGATGTATTTACCAAATGCTATCAGTATACTGATTGAGTCTATTTTCTTAGATGTCCCCAGGGCTGCAATCTTAAATACACTTTTAGGAACATAAGAAGGCCCATATAGAGCTAGTGTGGTGTAGTGGCTGAAGTGTTGGACTGGGAATCAGGAGATCTGAGTTCTAGTCCCCCACTCGGCCATTGGAAACCCACTGGGTGACTTTGAGCCAGTCACAGACTCTCAGCCCAGCCTACCTCACAGGATTGTTGTTGTGAGGATAAAATGGAGAGGTCAAGGAGGATTATGTATGCTGCCTTGGGTTCCTTGGAGGAAAAAAGGCGGGGTGTAAATGTAATAAATAAATAAATAAATATAGTCCAGCATTTTGACCATGCAGTGGCCAGCCACCTGCCTGTGGGAAGCCCACAAGTAGGATCTGAGTGCAATATCACCCTCTCATTTGTCTTTCCCAGCAACTGGTATGCATAGGCATGCTATCTCTAATACATTAATAGCCTTTGCATATAGCCATCATGACTAGTAGCCTTTGAATACCTTCTCAAAAAACAAGCATAGGACTGCGCTACAGAATTCAGACTGTGTTAATGTAAGCCTTGGCTTCCCCCCCCCCCCCATATTCATATACTCCCCTTGGCAAAAGTTAACTACTTTGCTACTGGGGTATCTTCATATACATCCATTGCACACTCAGATGCATGATCACCCCTTCAGTTTTCTCATGTTCCCCTTTTAAATCAGAGCTTTGAACTGTGTCTTGAAATAGATCTGAAAATCATGGTAACAATCAAATTTACTTGGTACTAACCATAATTTGTGTTGTTACACATATAATATCAACTTATGGTTAATGCCAAGAAGAAAAGTTGAGAAATTTCAGGAGATCCCAGCATCAGGATTATGGTTCAGATATAAATTATGTTTGGTGGTCTATCTTGTATTTATTTATTTATCTTGGGTAACGTACAGAGAAGTAGAGTATTATTTTCTATTATGGGTCCACAGCTCAAGCAACTATTAAGTAGTGTACCTATTGAAGAAGATTTACTTGCATTGTTCTTTATGTGTCCCCAAATAACGCTGGTTCATATTTGGAGATTAATCTCCAAGATGGAAAATGTAGTATACAAAATAGCCCTCAAGGATGCTTAATATGTTACAGAAGCCAGCTACATTGAGACTGCTGAGTGTTAAGGTTATAACGTACATATGTAATTTAGCACATCAATCAGACTTATGGGTGAGAAAGCTTCACTACTGCACCAACCGCTGCCAGAAACATGCAGCAGTGGGTTAAAGAATCTCCGTACATTGATTCATTCATTCATTCATTCATTCATTTCTATACCACCAAATAGCCAAAGCTCTCTGGGTGGATCACAAAAATTAAGGCCATCATGTATAGCATAAAATATAAAATATGGAAGCTTAAAACCACAATATAAAAGTACAGGCTGAATAAAACTGAGCAGCAATGCAGAGTTTAAAAAGACAGATTTAAAACAGCAGAGCTAAAAGACTAGGATGGTAAAATGCTAAAATACTGGGGAAATTAAAAGCTCTTCACCTGGTGCCAGGTGAACCTCTTTAAGGAGCTCATTCCACAGCCATGGTGCCACAGCAGAAAGTGCCCTTTATGTGGACTCTGTGGCCAGTCTCTGTTAACAATCTTACTGCTGTGTTTTAGACCAGCTGAACTTTCCAGAATGTTTTCAAAGGCAGAAATCCAGACAAGAGGTTATCGGTAGGGATGTGCTCCGCTTCTAATCGGACCGGCGAATTAGAAGCGGAGCGGGGGGCTTCGCCTGCCCTTAAGGCGGAGGCGAAGAGGATTGGGGGGCCGGCGGAGCGTGGCGAAGAGGATCGAGGTGAAGGCGGATCCTTCGCCTCGATCCGGAGCTCCGCCGGAAAGGGTTTACCGGGCCCTGCCGCTGTCGCTGTCGCCCATGCGGCAACAGCAGCAGGGCCTGGTAAACCCACCCCCCTCCTCTCCCTTACCTGCCTCCGTCCACGGTCCGTCAGCATCTTCAATTGAGCCCGCGGTTCCAGCAGGAAGACTTCCTGGTGGAACCGCGGGCTCAATTGAAGACGGCGACGGACCGCGGACGGAGGCAGGTAAGGTCCCCCTTCCCCTTACCGGGCTCTGCCGCCGTCGCCGCATGGGCGGTGATGGCGGCAGGGCCCGGTAACCCCCCCTATGGGGGGGAACGGAGCTCCGATCCGGATCCGGAGCTCCGAGCGGAGTGGAGTGGGCATAGGCGGAGTGGGGGCGGGGCAGAGCGGCCCGATCCGAAAAATGGCGGATCTGCAAGTGAAGCGGAGTGGGGGGTCCATGCACAACCCTAGTTATCGGAGCATGGATAACTGTAGCTAGGCTACAATAAGCTGATCCATAGGCAGACTTGCACATGGAGCTATCTTGGTGACATCAATGTGGCTGCTGCAATGTATGTTGGTGGCAGGCAGAAGAGATCTATTTAGAGATATAGGCCATAGCTAGACCTAAGGTTTATCCCAGGATCGTCCTGGGGTCAAACCTGTTCATCTAAGTGCCACACAGGGCATCCAGCGCTCAGGCAGGGACGAACCCGGGATGATCCCAGGATAAAACTTAGGTCTAGCTATGGTCCTAGTAAGGCTAGAGGAATGAAACAGGTAGAATAAGGTTGGCTTCCAAGTTACAGCATTTTCACCAGAGACATTTAAATAGCTTATTTAATTTCCTGCTTCTCTCCAATGACATCTCACACAATCCTCCTTATGCAAAGTCATCTGTTAACATTTTCTTAATTATATTATCCACCACCATTTTCTGGTGTGGGAGACCTCACACTGGAGGGAGGAAAGCCCATAAAGCTATGCTTCTCTGTAGCAACAATTAGCACCCTATAACTTTCACCTTTCAGACCACATCTGTTGACAGCAACAGGAAAATGTGCATCCACTGGATCATTGATTTAAAATAGTCACATTTCCAAGGGCTGGCTGTCATGCAAAATTAAGAATGATGGTTTCTGTCTGGTTTAGCCTTGGTTGAGAGCATGTTGTAGATACAACAGAAGTGAATGATAGCCAAATAAAATATCTCTTCTCTTGACTTGGTTCTTCATGCACTCTCAAAAATGTCTCACGTCCTAGCAAGCATATCAGCAGTTAGCCTTTCCTAGGATTAGTTATATGGAAATCTGTCTTACAGCTCCTGCTTCTGAAGTTTAATTTGCACCTTTGCAGTACGACGATAATTTATAAGCCTGTGGGCAAGAGAATCAGAGTTGAAGTTTCTCTCTTGAAGAGTTGTCTTATTATAACTACATGAATGTGACAGAATCTAGGCCAGAGGGAATCTCTCCCTGCAGTCATCCATGTAAATTCCAGATCTGAACCTCATTTAAAGCATGTCTCATTAAAACACTTGGCTCCTCTGCTGATCCTGATGGATTGATTTGTGGAAAATAAAATGTGCAACTTCTAAGAGACGCTTTTACTATCTGCTCCTTCCTCATTTTCGAATGCAGAGTCAGCCACTTGGTAAAATTATTAGGACTTGGGTTACTTTTCAACCAGCTCAAAAATTAGATGCATGAAAAGTCTTAGATGGAAAGTGAATTTACCATTGTGGTTATTAAACACCATTTTGTGTGTGTGCTACCTAGGTTTTTGAAGGCAACACCAACTATGATACCCCTGAGCTCCGTACATTTGAACCTACCACCACACGATTCATCCGTGTTTACCCTGAAAGAGCCACCCATGGTGGATTGGGGCTCAGGATGGAACTACTGGGCTGTGAAATTGAAGGTAATTGCACAGTCTAAGATTAATCTAGTGTATTAATTTATTTTCCTGCATTTAAGTTCTGCTTATGCTACCACTGAGTAAGAAATGTTGAGTCTCTTGCTTCTCCATTAGCTATTAAAGTTATATTATTATATTTTGCACCTGTACTTTCCTATCATACCCTAGCCTCCTCAGAGCCTTTGTTAGGTAGGATATAACACTGGAGAAGATCATGACAACAAAGCAGGGGGGAGAAATATTTACTCATTACTTTCCTTTTATTTTGGTTTCGGGAAGAGGTTGCAATACGTTTGGATACTTGACAAAATGTGGATCACTTAATTAATGGGTCATTCCAATAAGATGCCCCTCCCTCCACTGCTGACCGCCCCCCACAGGTGCAGTAAGATCAACGTATGTCCAAAACACATGCAAAGTCTCCATGCCTTTTTCTAAATCAGCACCTTATTTGGCAACGAGGTTAACTATTCTTATTATATAGACAAATGACAGAAATGTGGAGTTTGCTGCATGGCAAATTCCTTTAAAAACTGGGAGAGAAAGTTTTCGAAAGGAGCTGGTGATATGACAATGAGGATCTGCTGTTCAAAGAATGGGGGAGGAAAAAATAGAATCATAGAATCATAGAATCATAGAATAGCAGAGTTGGAAGGGGCCTACAAGGCCATCAAGTCCAACCCCCTGCTCAATGCAGGAATCCACCCTAAAGCATCCCTGACAGATGGTTGTCCAGCTGCCTCTTGAAGGCCTCTAGTGTGGGAGAGCCCACAACCTCCCTAGGTAACTGATTCCACCGTCGCACTGCTCTAACAGTCAGGAAGTTTTTCCTGATGTCCAGCTGGAATCTGGCTTCCTTTAACTTGAGCCCGTTATTCCGTGTCCTGCACTCTGGGAGGATCGAGAAGAGATCCTGGCCCTCCTCTGTGTGACAACCTTTTAAGTATTTGAAGAGTGCTATCATGTCTCCCCTCAATCTTCTCTTCTCCAGGCTAAACATGCCCAGTTCTTTCAGTCTCTCTTCATAGGGCTTTGTTTCTAGAAAAAAGAAAAGAAAACTCTTGCTCTTATGTGAGCCTGGCCAGCTCTATCCTGCTAACCTTTATATGTCATCAAAAGGAAGAATTGCCTAAAGTAGACCTGATCCAGAAACTTTCTGTGCAGCCACGGGCCCCTCTGGTGTACACATGGAGCTCCTGCTCCAACAAGGGCTTCCCCATTCTCTTCAGTGATGATGTGCCTGCGCTTATGTATCATAAGTGGGGATACATAAAATACCCTCCATGAAGTGAATGGGGAACCTTCTTCATTGAGAGTTCTCCAGCTACACCAGAGCCCTCCTGCAGATCAGGCACAGTGAGTTCTGACCTGAGTCCGATGTTTTCCTATTGTCACTGTTGGAATCAGCCATTTCCAATTATGGATATTAAAATCATATTCCTGCCTTGATAATATAATTCTTTATGTAATCTAAACAATATAATAGGTAGATTATCGTAAAATATATCATCTCACCAAATATATAAAATATATCTCACCAAATATGTAAAATATTATATATTTGGCAGGGATAGAGAATAAGCCATCCATATTTTCTTCCATGTTTTTTTAAAATAATGGCCAGTGGGATACTTTTAGTGAATTCTCCGTTCTTTCCCTTGTACTTCAGCTTGGATGCCACAGACCATAGTAATGGGAGGGCAAAGGGCAGGAAATGGGAAGCTGATAAAAAGAAAAGGAAGGTTTCCTGTGTGAAATGAAAGGTCTCGCTACTGTAACAAATGACCCTGTTCATCGCAGAGTCGTGCTTGTGGATGAATATGTTAGCAAGCCTCGGAGTATGTGTTAACTGAGCCACGCTGGGATTTGTGTTTCAGTACCTACAGTGGTCCCAACCACCCCTGACAGCAACCTTGTGGATGAGTGTGACGATGACCAAGCAAATTGCCACAGTGGAACAGGTGATGACTTCCAGTTGACAGGTGCAGAAACCATCCCGCATTCCATTGCAACACCATTTTCATTCAAACCAGTTGCAGTGTGTTTGTCTTGCCTTTCTCATTCATTATAAGAATAACAACATCTGCATGCAGTTTTTTTTTGGGGGGGGGGTGAAGGGGGCTGAGCACTGCCATAATATAAGTGTATTCACTTTGATGTCTATGAAAATTAGGGCTCTCAGCCCATTAAAGAACTTCCAGTTGATCAGTAATTTACCTTTTATCCAATTAAACTGTTAATTAATCACTTTGATTTACATCTGTTTTCTTATACTTAAGTCTTTGTGCCTTTCTGAGCCATTAAAAGAATTATGAAAAAAATGCAGTTTATTAAACAAATGCTATCACCCATTAAACTTCATTGAGTACAGCAATGTAGAAAGGCAGTATGAAAAATGAAAGGAAAGAAAGGCCATCTTTAAGGGTTTTTTCCTTTCCCTTTCACATCACATCAGGATGAAAATAACGTCCAAAAAAACAAGCTGGCTTTTAATTCCCAGTCCATCAATTAAAGAGTCATTCTACTAGTTAATCAACTAAAGCTTTAGTTGATTAATTTACCATTTTCACCAAATTACAGTTTGCAGCCCTAATGAAAATCTTGCATGCTTTTTTATTTAAAGCACAAGTTATGAATCAGCAAATATTCAGATTTTTCCCCACAACAATCTTCTAACACAGATGTAGGCTAATTACTTCTCATTAAACTGTCCTTTCTTTGTAGAAGGGCTGAACTCATAAGCAGGTGAGCGTTAAGGAGAATCTTGACTTAGGCCATAGCTAGATGGGGCTTTATCCCGGGGTGATCCCTGGGATCGTCCCTGTGTGTCCACATGATGCACAGGGGATCCTGGGATCAGGGAGGGATGATCCCTCCCTTGCCCCGGGATCTCGCCCTCCCCTTTGGCCCTAGTTTTTCCGCGGCCCCGGGCTGAGCCTGAGACCACGGAATGTGTGGCCAGGCGCTGCAGGTTGTCCCGGCTCCATGTGATTCCTCGCGAGGAGCCGGGAGCCGTACCACGTGGCGCAGCACTCCTGAGGAGCACTGCACACATCGGGGGTAGGGTGGGGGGAGTAGGGAAAGTGCTTTTAAAAAATTTAAAAAACGCTTGCCTTTAGCACACCAGCTTCCATGCGCTGCTGCCCCTTTATTTATTTATTTTAAATGGCAGGCACGATGCCTCTCCTTCTGAGGTCGTCGTGCGTCACATGTAAACAGAGTTGGGATCTCGGATAAACACATCGCGGGATCTTCCCTCCTCAGTTGCGGGCTAAACGGTAGGTCTAGCCAAGGCCTGAGATCCAATTTCCTTGTAACCTGGGGTAGATTTCTTTCAGTTTGCATTTAGCAATGAGGTGATTTGGACTGTGGGGGATCTCTTCCCCTATTTCATTTTCATGTACCCTTTTGGCTAAAATGAAATTCAGTGGTGTTCTCTCCTCCCTACACAACTGAGTCTGTATAGCACTGCTGAGCACTCGTAAGGAAAGAGAAGCTGCAGAAAACAGAAGTCTCTTGCAAACTCGCTTTTATGACGACCGGAGAGTATCTATTTGTTTTACATGCCATAATTAGTCTGGCTGATGTAGTTGTTTGGAACTCTCTTATCCCATAAGGCTAAATGTCTGCTCTGTTACAACCTCTGTTAGCTAGAACTAGATAGTTACAAATAAATGGCCTCATTTTATTCCTGCTACAAGTTAGTGCATGATCACTCCCTTATGAGCTGGAGGACTCAACATTTATTGTTTCTTATATGGCTGTGCAGCTTACATAGCTTCATTTCCAACATAGCTAAATTATGGCAATGCATACTTGCAGGACTTAGCCAGGGAGCCAAGAGTTGTTCGGGGGCTTGGGGTAGGTTTTATTTTCCTTTTTAGCAAGCAATTAAATAGGGTAAGGGGGGACCCTCTTAAAGCTAACAAGGGAAAACCTACGAAAGCAAATGCACTTGTTATTTAAGTGTTCAGCTCAGATTTTTCCAGAAAACAAATGCTAAAAGCAGAGCCATCTATCCATAGTTTTAAAAACCACCAGGCCACTGCAGTGCCTGTTTTTCTTATTATAATTTCTCAGGCTGCCTTTCAGCTGCAAAACTAGTTAGAAGCTCAGCAAGCTCTTGTTTTTGGGAACCAAAAATGGGAACCATTTTTGTTTTGTTTTTAACTGTTGGAATCCCAGTTTCCTTCAGAGCCATGGAACAGACATTATAGCATCTTTTTGAAATGCTGAGCAGGAAACTCCTGTTGCAAGTTTTATTTATTTATTTATTTATTTATTTATTTATTTCAGTTATATCCTGCATTTTTTCCTCCAAGGAACCTGAGGCAGCATATGTAATCCTCTTCCTCTCCATTTTATCCTCACAATAACAACCCTGTGAGGTAGGCTGGGCTAAGAGTCTGTGATTGGCCTGAAGTCACCCAGTAAGCTTCCATAGCAGAGTGGTGACTAGAACCCAGATCTCTCAGCTATCAGTCCAACACTCTAGCCACTACAACACACTGGCTCTTAAGATAGAAGGCCATACATATCCTGCCCATTCATGCCACCTTCAGATTACAAAGCTAAATCTTTATCTATTCAGCCCAGATTTGTGCAGATCATTAAGAGAAAGAATAAGTATCAACATCCAGATTTCTACACTTCCCACTGGTTTTGGCTCCTTGTTATTCCACTTCATGATGCAGCTTTTGATAAGGTGACTGTATGAAAAGGAGGACAGGACTCCTGTATATTTAACAGTTGTATAGAAAAGGGCATTTCAGCAGCTGCCATTTGTACGCATGCAGCATGTGGTGAAATTCCCTCTTCATCACAACAGCAAAAGCTGCTCCTGCAGCTTTAACTGTTGTGATGAAGAGGGAATTTCACCAAGCACTGCGTGCATACAAGCGACACCTGCTGAAATGCCCTTTTCTACACAACTGTTAAAGATACAGGAGCCCTCTCCTCCTTTTCCATATGGTCACCCTAGCTTTTGATTATTTATTGGGCAGTATCCTATTGCATCCCCATGCCAGCTAGTAGAAGGGGGGAGGTAGTGGTTCTTAAAACAGCTGGAAACAAGCAAGAACACTTGTTTCCAGAACGGGGCAGGTCAGCGGATCTCATAAAAAGGAGCCCAGCTAACCTGTCACAGTAGTTTCCAGGACTACTTTAGGAAGCACTAACTTCCCATTGCACTAGCAGTTGGTCCCGCTGGTGCTACAGAATAAGCAGGAGTGCAGCAGTACCATTGAATGCTTATTATTATTATTATTATTATTATTATTATTATTATTATTATTATTGCAAGACACAAGGGAAATGAAAACTGTTTATTGCAATCATGTACTTACTATATCTTTGTGCAGCACAAGTATATGATGAAATACAGGCATGAGCTTTAAATATTTATTAGAGAGCTTCGGCTATTGGGCGGTATAAACATGTAATAAGTAAAATAAATAAATAAATAAATAAATAAATAAATAAATATTATTGCAAGGCAATTCAGTATCTTCATACATTTTACTACCTCCAGCCACTTTATTACTTTAATTTGGAGAGTTTGGGTATTATGCTGTTATTGTTCTATTAACTGCACACGGCCTAGAAAGTCTAATTATCCAAGTGTATCAAAATAAGCTTGCCTAACTGTATAATTGCAACTCCACTCTAAGTTAATTGTTCTTTTTACCAACCCAATGAAGAATTCCTGTTAACAAAGACAAACATTGTTAATGCATGCACATTTTTGTCATATGTATCACATATTTTGCATGTCTCACCCATACCTCCACCACATACTCTATTACATCACTCTCTCCAAGGCCCAGAAATAAAATAGCTTCATTAAACCTCATCACAATCATACTCACTCTAGCACTTCATACGCTTCCCTGCAGGGATGGGAGGAAGGCTTGGCTGGTGCTAATCAGCAACTTATTGCTTGATACATTCAGCCCTCTCTTTAAAAAAAAAGGCTTTATCTATAGGTTTAGAAGACCAAAACAAGAGAAAGTTTATCTTCAAAAACTATGGAAACATGACTAAATATATGAAAATGTGCTAGTGACAAAATATTAGCAAGTTATCTACCTGTTCCTGAGTACTTATTTTTGGGAGCAGCAAGTGCTGCTGCCTAGTCTAACATGAAGACTGGAACTATGCACATATTTATTGAAGGTGAAATGTCCGCCTTATAAGGCCACCAGTGACACCTGCATCAATCATTTGCCTTCTGCTGTGATATGTTGCAAGTGAAAGAGTTCCGCGTGTCACCCACCTAACACTTTCCATACACCCTAATTGCATCCATGGAGTTTCTCCATAGATATTGGACCATCGACACTCCTTTTACGGCTCTCGATCTGCCAGCTAAGGGGGGGACACCCTGGGTGTGCGCAGGCGCGGCCATATACTGGTTGGGGGCTGCTCCCAGCTGGCGGTCATGTCGGTGCAAGAGGACCCGGTTCAGCGTGAGTTCCACCAGGACTGGGCGAAACATCGAAGTGATCACCAGCTCCATTTTTTTTAAAAAAAGACACTCCTTTTACACACACCCCACCTAAGACCCAAACCAAACTTACACAGTCTCTCAAGGATTTGATATTGTTATTGTGAGAATTTCTTCCTTCCTGACACCAAAGTTTTCAGAGAAGACTATTCTTCCTACAAGTTGAGAAGCATCATTGTGGGTAGCAGACATTAACACCAATCTGCAATTCTGCACCCATCAGTCTTACTATGTGACAAAGCACAACTCCTCATTTTCAATTTATGTAAGGGAAACATAGTTGCAGAGTTTGATTAACATTTAATTTGTTAGTACCATGGGAATGGGAGAACCTGTGATGCTCAAGCGCACTGAAATTCCCCAAACTTCACTTCAATGCTCAATTTGACTTGCTCTCGTTCGCATTTGCAACCTATTTTTTCAACTCTTCCGAATACGAAAAGTGCACATTTCAAATGGGAAAAGTGTGCGCTTCTATGCGTTTGTTTTTTAAAGTGTGCACATTTTCCCATTGACTAAAGCACAAAAATGCAATTTTTTAAAGAAGTGTGCATTTCTTGAAGTGTGCACTTTTAAAAGTGCCCATTTTTCAAACATGGGCACAAGTTTGGGACTTTGCAAATATTTCTGGAGAATTTGTTTGGGAATTTGGCATACATTTTCAAACGTGTACTCCCGTTTGCATTTAGGGTTGCGAATGGGGCATTTTATAATATTTTGTGAACCGAAACAAAATTCTCATACATCGTTGTGGTACTATTTTTTAAAAAAAAGTCAGACCCAAATTAATGATAATGGGTTGTATCCAAATTTAGTTGTATGCAACTGGACTGGTACAAGCAAATTCCCCCCTCCTCCATCCCATAGCACCCCACCCAGCCCCCTGAACATGCTACACAGGGGGAATGTGGTAAATGCAGTGAGCTGTGATGCAGGGAGGAGGGATATTCCCTGAGATTCAAGTGGTGCATCTTCTAAAGCCCTTCTGTCCATGGAAGGCAGATCCTGGATCCAATCCAATGTTTTCAAATGTTCTCCCTCTTGAAAAAGGAAACCAGACCTTGATGTTCCATTTGGGGGTTAATTCACGCATGAATGCTCACAAGGCTATGTACATAAGCAAGGAGCTTTTATAATGATTTATGTATCTATCTTTTCTGTTCTATGTGAAATATCATCTTCAATTCTTTTTCAGGCAGTACCACAGCCGTGATAACAGAAAAAACAACAGCATTTGACACTACAGTACAGCCAGGTATTTATTTATTCATTTATTTTTTTAAAAAAAGTTTTTGGTTAAAATACAGTACATTTCACATTTGTATCCTGTGCCAAAGACAAATATAATGAATTGCAGGACTTTCTGGCTTTCCTTTCCTTCAAAGTCTCTGAAGTATAAAGTAGCATCTGGTCTCCAAGCTCAGTACAGTAAATATTTTACTCCTTTCATCCACATGTATATGCAGTAAAGAACTAGCTTCCCGTCTGTATCAGTGTATGCCAAATGGTGACAATACCACCAAAAAATTCACAGACTGATCACAAACTCCACTTTCTGAAGGGGGGGCGGGAGGACAGCAATAACCAACTGTAGTTCATCTATGATATGATATGCGTTTGCAAACTGAAGAGAGAAAGGCCATAAATAACCACAAAGACCTAGCATCCTATTTTTATCCCCCCACTATTCTGCAAAACTCAACCCCCAAAAGCAGTATTCGCCAGTGCTACCACAGTTCTTGGCAATTTTACTGTGTGTTTTTTTCTAGCAATTCTAGCAAGAATTCTTGAAAAGAGCTTATGCGAACGACTACCATAAACTTGGGCAGAGAGGAAAGAAGCTGTTCATGGCAGCTGGTCCTTTTTCCACAATCAATACAATAGCTAATAGGTTTTAGAAAAGCTCTTAATTTGCAGCTTCACAGGGCTTCGTAGTATGAGTTCAAGCCATTTTTTAAATACCCTGCATGGTTTGAGAAAGAAAGTCCCCCAAGTATGATCAGCAGTTTTAAATGCTTTGTGTTAATAATTGTGAAGAGGGGGAAAGGTCATTCCTCAGTTCCTCCCATTTCCTTTATTAAACTGCAGTCAGGCACAGCCTCCAAAGTAATTTATTAACAGGGTGTGTATGTCTATACCAGGGTTTCCGTTACAACATGACACTAGAGGCTTTGCTACAAGCAAAAAATAAGTGTACTAATAATGATAACACTTCCTTGAAGACACCAGTGTAGCAGGCCTGATTAGCCAAAAGAAAAAAGTTGTTAATTCTATAGTTGTGGCTCTTAACCTCTGCGTTTCCATGTCGTAAAGGTGAATACTTTCCCCTGCCTCAAAATATTTTCTTCCTCCTAGTTTGTTCAGTCAGCATATACTATTGTGAGCAACATCCTGTCCTCTTATTTCTTGAGACAAACACATTTGTATATCTCCTTTTGCATCACCATGGTGTAGAAAAAGCTTGTTCATACGTTATATTGTTAGTTACTCCACAGTAATCCTATCAATCCAGATAATCTGTTGTTTGATTACTTTCAAGTATGCCTGCATTCTGACATTTATAGCAAAGTCCTGAGCTATTACTGAAATTTCTTTTATATAAGCATCTGGTTCAAAGGATCAGATGCTCTTTTTCACATTTCCTAGACAAATTCCATTTTTTCTTTATAAATGATCTCACTACCACCATCCATGTCTCAGCAATTTGGAAACAAGAAATAGGGCCATTGAGCTAATCCATCATGAGTGAATGTATGTGGTGCTAAGTGGATGTGTGCATTCATCTCAAGAAGTCTGGAAACTCCAACCAAATGGGGCCCATTGTGTTCAGTTTCCATTTGTCCTGAATTGAAAGTTGAAGGTTGGGATTAATGGGCATAAATTGGAGGGTACAGCCATACCTCCTGTGGCAGTATCAGGAGCTATCTTTGGCTTTTTCTTCTTTTCTTATACTATGTTTTCCCAGTGGTAGAAGCAGGAGAAGCTGGGTTCTAAGCCTTTCCTGGCAGACAACATTTTGTTTTTCCATATTTTGACCCTGTTATCTACACTATTTTGACCATTCACTCCTAAGAGGAAATGCAAAGCCCAGTACTAGCTATCAAAGGGCAGCTTTGCCCTGATTTTTAAGGATCCTTCAGTCAGTGCAGTGTGACCCTCTGTACAGACGAACAAATATACAAGTCCTCCCCTAAAACCCCATCTGTCATAATAATGGGCATTTCGTTAGTAAATAAATAAAAATGTGAGGGCAGAACGTAGTATTCATGAGCAGAAATATTTCATAAATAAATGCCAACCACAATGGTAGGGTATTATTTTGTTCAGTATTGAGGATTGAAGTAGAACCCCTATCTTCTGTCAGGTATAGGTTTCGGCATGACTGTTAAGCCTTGGAATTTGTAGTTACATTTAATTAAAATGAGAGGCATTCATAATTAGAGGCATTCAAGAGGCAGCTGGACAGCCATCTGTCAGGTATGCTTTAAGGTAGATTCCTGCAATGAGCAGGAGGTTGGACTCAATGGTCTTATAGGCCTCTTCCAACTCTACTACTCTATGATTCTATGATTCTAGTCCAGAATGTTGGAATCTATGCAATCTTATCTCTGGGGGTGTCTACACCAGCCATTTATTCCAGGATTGTATCTCAGTCATCACTAACGGGCCACATGATGTTCACCCACTTACATGGTGATCTCAGCTCCACCTCTCAGTTTTCCTGGAATATCGCTGACTGCTTTTGTCACAGTTTTTTTCGTCTCTTGTGCATCCATCGTGAGGAACGTGTGTGGTGTGCCCCCCCTTTGCAAGGTCATTGCTGTTTGCCGTGAGTTCTGGGATCACCAAACAGCCAATTAGCTGTGAGGGGTGTGTGTATGGATATGGGCATGTTTTACCACTGAGGTTTTTTTTATACTAACATATCTCTGCGCATGAGCGCATATTCGAGTTCCTATCCCTCCATATGTATCTGTGCTAGTGCGCATCCCTCACAAGTAATTTTTAAAAATCCTGCACCCCGCAGCCATCTGCCTAGCCCCACCCACTTCTACCAATACACATGCAGAACTGCCACAATGGGGCACATATGCTCCCACAAGCGCACTCCTGTCATTGCAGGAAACTTTGCTCAGGTGTGCCCCATGAGTGCCGATCGCGGAAGCAGCAAAACTCACAATTACCCGTCCTCTGTTGCAAAAGTGTTGTAGGTGTAGAAAGGACCTCTGTCAGTGTTCCCAGAGAAAGAGCAGATAGGAGTCCCTTCATCCCCCTGCCTCAACCTTGAAGCTGCAAGTCTTCTCTGGAAACCTGGTAGAGTTTTGGAAGAGTTTGGGGCTTTGCTGAAGGAGTCACTCAGGTTGTTACCAATGAATGGCCGACAGTTGGACTAATTCCTTTGGGATGGTTTGTTAAGCCTTTCAAGAATTTTCCACTGTGGTTGCCTGAAGGATCATATCAGGAATCTTTCCCCTCCCTTGTTCGGGTTTGGAACTCATTTTTGGAACCGTCGAGTTGGCAACAGGGAAACCACATTGTTATTGTAGTAATTAGCTTTTGACTATTTTTGGAATTTTTTTTAGAGCCTCTAGCTCTGACCATTAGCTATAAGAATTTCTGAAGTGTGTAACCATTAAGCTGTCTCATGCCAGTTTGCCAGAACATGAGCATGTGTGAGGGACCAGGAGACATGAATACATGCAAGAATTGTAAATTCAGTATATGTTAAATTCAAGTTCTTATATTTAAACTTACTTTCTTGAGAATGAGCAAAGCATGTGTGTCATTGAGATCAGCAGCATGTACTGATTAGTAAAACAAGAGGTGCATCAGCATGACCATAAAAGTCCCAAGTTTGGGAAGTTGGGACTTAAGCATTGCTTTTTATGGAAAGAAGCCAAATTCCCCCAGAGACTAGATAAAAACACTTTAAACAAGATTCTTAAAACACCCAAAAGTGCTTCTCCAGCCTGCTACATGGCAAACATTGCACTGATGCTTTTGATTCCAAGTCCTCTGTAAAATTCTTCAGCGGTAAATCCTGCTGAGTTGAGCAGGACTTACTTCTGAGAAAGTGTGCCTACAAATTCAGCCTTAAGCACTGTAACATTTAAGACCACCATTTTATATTGCTCCACAAGGCAACTGACACATTGCAGCAGCTCCTCACTCAGATCAATCAATGTTCTCCACACTACATTTAAGGAGTAACATTTGAAATGGCAAAGAGAAAATTGACCTGTCAGGGTGCTGAGCTGCTGCCACTTGGTGACCCATAGCTGCCATGGGGAGTGATTTAAAGTCAGCTCGATATGAAGGCTATAATGTGTGAAACACCCTTCGTCAAGAGCTTCCAGCAGTTTAAAACCTTGATAAAATGTGTAGAGTTTGGTGAGTTTTCTTCAATTCAGCCCTATTGCACCACCTGACTCAATCTGTAGCAAATCAGTTGGCAGATTTTTCCAGGCATTTCATGATTTCCCCCCACAATTTGCACAAATTTCTGATCCATTTGTGAAAATTATGCCCAAAACTGCACAATTTGGCTGAATTTGCGCAAATTCGGCCATAATTTGTGCAAATTCTTCAGAAAATTTACGGAAGTACAGAACTTGCAATAAACACTCAAAAAAAGTGCCCAGAGTTCAGGGGAAAGCCCACAGCTCTGCAGAAAAACACAGTGTGAGTCATGCATGCCACAGAATTCTGTCAAGTAAAAAAAACAAACCAGATTTATCAATGACAGACATAACTAAACCTGGTTCACACATCCCAAGATGTGAACCTACAGATTGTTAAACCATCAGTTGTTGTGTGCTTGTTCTTGCTGCCCAATTACTCCCGCTGCAGCTGGGCAAAGCAAAACAACCAAGGGACATCTAAACCTAGATTGTTTATTGTAATGTGTGAACCCAGAATGGTGATCTGTTGTGGGAGTGACAACTCATAGAACCCAAGAACAAACCATGAGTTGTCTCTCTCCCAATAAACCACAATTCCAACTTCAGACATTAAACTTCATGGGAGCCAGCCCACTCACTCACTCCTGCTTATTCACGACTACCCAAGGTTTGTTTAAACTTGTTTAAATTCAGAATGGTCTTCTCCATGCAACATTTAAATGATGATGATTTACATTTCTATACCGCCCCACAGCCAAAGCTCTCTGGGCATTTTGCATGTCACAGCTACCCAGGATGCTCAGCAGAGTGTGCTGGCACCATGGGTAGCTGTGTCTAAAAGTTGCATAGAGAAGACTATTCTGAATTTAGTCCATTAATGGTTATACTTGCTCCAATGTTTACTGCCTTGATAATGTCAGTGGGGTGATGAATGCATTCTGAGTTTCAGTCAGAACACTATCCAGCACCTTGGATAGCTCCTTTAGTGTTCTGACTGGTTCTGACCGAAACCCGGAGCAGATTCCCACTGACATTGGAGCCACTAGCCTCCATCGTTCCCCAGAATTTCAAAATGGAGATGTAATTAGCTACCCTTCTTGCTTACAGTAGAACTGTCAAAATGTGCCAAAGCTCTGTCTGCCAAAAAAAGGACGAATGGTATTGCAAGGGGTTTTGCCCGACTTGAGTGTTCATGTAGAGTCTTAACTGTTCCAGCTGTGAGCAACATGTGGCCAAGAAATGCAGCTGTTGGCTACTCTCACAGGCCAAATTTGTTTTAATTACGCAATCCCATGGACCTCTATGCTTTTAAAAAGTCATACGGAGATTTTGTTACGCATCACCCATCAGCTGCAATTCAAACAGCTTGTTAGGTAGTTAGGGCTGCCCCATTCTGTACAGCTTTTCTCTATATTTGGGGAAAGCCCAAATCTTCACATTGTTTTTCCAGCCAAAACAGGATCGGGGCTGTACAAGAGTACTTTTCATTGCATTGGCTCAAAGCAGCAGCTCTCCCACAAAGTCCTTCCAATGCCAGTACAGAATGACTAGCCAAGCAAGAGGCTGTATGTTCAAGGCTTCTTTGAAGTGCTTGACGTATCACAGAATAATGTGGAATATTGCAACAACACAGCAAGTTTGCACTAATTTGTATTGGCGTTTGCCGACAATAGATCCACCATCTTAAACGGTCTTTCAGTGTTAATCAGCTGGCATTGGGGAGTGATGGGATCACTGAGATCCCATCACACGCCTTCCCCCTTCCCCAGCTGAGGAGTGCTGGGAACAGCTGTGCAGTGCGCCACCTGCCGTGCACCTCCTCTGTTTCCAGTGCTAATCAGCTGTCATCAGGGAACAGAATCTCAACGCACCTGCCACACACTGAGATGGAGAGATGGGGAAATGGGTGTGTCTTTCTTTGTGTGATTGCATTGATGTGTCTGGGGGAGAGAGAGAGAAAGAAGGGGATCAAGGCCCTCCTCACCACTGGATCCAGCCGTGGCCACTGTCAGCATGAAGAGAACAACCTGTTGCCCATATGCAGGCCTTGGAAGCAAAAAGATTGCCCATCCATGTCTTAAATGGTCTAACTGGGTCTTTTAGGCATTTGCTTCGTGTGTGTGTGTGTGTGTGTGTGTGTGTGTGTGTGTGTGTGTGTGTGTGTGTGTGTTAATCTATATTAAAATCTCAACTAAGCAATTGTACTCTACCGTCAATGAATTTAAATAGTATATTCAGAGAGGATTCTTTCCACAGAAAAGGGTTGCTATCTCATTTATAAGAAATGAACACAGCTAGCTCAGTTCCTCAGGAGATGTGAAATGGATCACTTGTGTTTCATTCTCAAGCAGTGTCTGCACTAATGCAGGCTGGAAACTAGCGTGAAGTCTTCCATATGGAACACCTGACTCAAACCCGTCCTGTAATGCAGATGTATGATCATAAGGCTAGTGTGCAGTACACCCCTGTGGTATTCAACCTTTTCAGGCTCAGGAAGACCTATTTTAATTCAACCCTCCAATGTGTAACCCACATTAAGTGTGTGTGTGTGTGTGTGTGTGTGTGTGTGTGTGTGTGTGTGTGTGTGTATTCAGCCTTCCTCTCTTTCACTGTGTCTTTTTCTTCTCCTTCTCTCTTTATCCTTCACTTCAAAAACATTTTAAAATATGATTCTGTGACTGATGCAGTCTACTAGCTGTTGGCCACAGTCCTCCAGCCAAAGTCTCGTGCAATTTGCCATCTTCTCAGTATCAAAGGAATGCTGTTGGTGTGGGATTGCCCTGCAATATGGCATGCCTGTTGAAAGAGGATTGAATTGTTGCACTATCATTCTTCCTAGTTGAAGCCAAAGCACAATAAATCATGACAGCAAGACAATACCTCAAACATGAGTTGCTCATGGGAGTTTCTTTTCCCTTTTTTAATTAGGGATAAGATTTTTTAAAGAGTTGAGTTATGTCTTCAGGCATTGACCCTCTTAGATGTTGAGAGAAAGGGAAGGGTGATTCATTTGGGAGTTGTCCATAGTTAAGGTGAGCATTTTCTTCCAAAGGTTCTTAACTGTAAGAAAGAAATTTGACATATTTTGTAATTGTGTTGAACAGTATTTCTGAAACTGAAAAACACGAACCTCACCCATTCTGTTGAATGGGGTGTGAGTTTTCCCCATTCAAATTCCAGGTTCCATTGAAAATTAATAAACTGTTTCACGTAAGACCATTGGACAGAACTGGAGATATTCTGAAAACAAGATATGATCTCATCCTGACCAAAATAGGCTATATAATACCAGACTTCCCTTGTTTTACAAGAAGCTTCTTTTGAAGCTTATTTTGTCTTTGGTTGGCTGTAGGCCACATTTGTCTCTCTTTCCATTCTAGATTTATTCATTTAAATGCTGCCATCTTGTGGGCCAATTAAAAGAGTATGTTGAAAACTTTGCTTTATTTGTTTATGATTATTTATTAGTACCTAGAATATATTAAACGCTTTGCAAAGGCTGGACATATAAGCCTCCAAAAGGCCTTACAGGAGTCAGAACAATGAGAAATAGCTGTCTATTCTTTTCATTTTGAGATCCTTCTGTTTGAGTCAATTATTTTTAATTGTATTTTGAAATACATGCATAAACCAGCACCCAAATCCATCTCTAGTCATGCATAGTTCTGTAATCATACATTGTTATGTGTGACTAGTTGTACCAGAATACTGAACAGGGTATGCACCCAGATACACATACAGCTGAAAGTAATGTAGTGCACATAGACAACATCTGCATTTGGATCCATATCTGGATGTAAATTGAGAATCTGGAGGTACATCCAATTTACCTAAGCCAGCAGTTCCTGATCTTGCTTCCATACATGGATCTCTTTATCTAGATTGGTGTGCAAAGGCAGAATGAAATTGAAACTTAACAAATCATTCTTCTAATATTGGGAATTGTCTTTCTGGAATGCTGAGAAACCCTTGAAGCACATGCTCAGGAAGCAGATGGTGGAAACAGATTATTTAAATGTAGAACAGGAATTAGTACATTGTGGATACCTTTCTGTGGCTGCCAGATAGAATCTGAAACCCATCAGGAAATTCTCCCAATAGTATTTTCACATGTCGGCCATTCCCTGATATTGGGCAGCCCCCAGTTACATAGAGCTTTCTGTGTACATTAGAGGCCCCAGTTGCATCTTGAGACTGCCAGATGAATCAGAGACAGAATGAATTGGAGATGTACTTTACATTTTTGAGTGTTGAGGAATTTTCACTTAGATACAGTTGTTTAAAACTGACACGGTTCATTGTCCATTGGTGGAGCAACTGATTATTGTCATTGGCAGAACCATTAACCAACTTCAAAAAGTAAATATTACTTTCAAGTTCTTTCAAATGCAATTATAGGAACATACT
This sequence comes from Elgaria multicarinata webbii, assembly GCF_023053635.1. Taxonomy (NCBI): domain Eukaryota; kingdom Metazoa; phylum Chordata; class Lepidosauria; order Squamata; family Anguidae; genus Elgaria; species Elgaria multicarinata. The sequence goes on along the minus strand of NC_086171.1, from coordinate 28,194,158 downwards.
GTAAGAAACTTCCTTGTAACACCATGTCAGCCAAGCTGCCCACCTACAGCATGTCTAGACCAGGGGGGTGGAGGGGGAGGATCTCACGATATGCTGATCGCGAGATCCTCCCTCTCAGTCTACACACGGCACACGACGTCCTGGGAGGAAGAGGACGTCACGCCCGCCATTTTGGTTTTTTTATCGAAAATTAGTGCAGGAGCACTCCAGTGACATCTATCTTTCTGTTTCTCTCCTTTCTCTCTCTCCATCACTCACTCCATCACTGAAGAACTCCCAGCATATGGCTTCAACTGTGGATTTGGCTACAGTTCTCAGAAAACAATCTGCCGTTGGGAGGATGATAGTCAACTAGACCTGAGGTGGACGGTGCTCACCAGCAAAACAGGGCCCATTCAAGACCACACAGGTAATGTAGGGTTCACAGTTGACCCAGTTTAAAACCAAAACAACTCTCAGGGGCATGGTATTTATGTTACTGAATTTTGCATTGATGAAAAGAATTGTGCTCTTTGAAATCCCTTCCTTGTACTATGCTCAGATTAACGTGACTGTGTCACACCTATTCTAGAGCCTTTCCCCTTCTGTCTGTCTTCCTGAGCTTCTTCCAAGAACACCTTAATCAAGCTACTTCTAAAGATAACTTTTTGGAGCCCCTTTGTCAGGATGGCTTCCTTCTTAATAAGATATGAAGATGTCACATGCTTGACACTTGTCTCTCAATGCCACTCACAAAACCTAGTGAGCAATGGGCATTTTATGACCCGCGTGTCTCTCAATAATTGCTCTCTTTTTCATTTATGCAGATAAGTCAAATGTGCTGGCAATGACCCACCCACCTCCCCTTCTCCACTTTCTGTGACCCTCCCCCCTTTACTTAATGAGAATGACAAGGAAATTAGACAAAATTGGGCTCCTTAAATTTAGAGACACTTTCAATTGAATCTCAAGACAAGTACATTTAGTTTTAGGGGGGTAAGAAAAAAAACTTAAAATACTTTGACTATAAATGGCACTGTACAAATAAATGGCATCAAATTAAGCAAAAGGCAGTTAGCTGAAATGAAGGCTGTAATAATGGGGGAAATTGATGCAAAGTAAAATGAAATGACTCAGTAAGATCTGACATTGAAGGGAGGTTGAAAGCCATGTTAGCCAAGGACTGACAAAATCTAAAAGGCATGCATAAGTTGAGCTCTAATTAAGACAAAGAAGGCAGAGTTCCTGACCCAGAGCTGCAATAATATTCTTGAAATGAAAAATATTTGAACTTTGCCATCTGTGTCTGGAGACAAGCACAACTTGTCCTCTCATTGAAGGGCTGGGGGGGGGGGCGGGGAGGAACTATATTCCTTAAATGAGGTTTTGTTATCAACCAGGCTGTAGAGTTTCAGGTGCCTTTTACATTCCAAAGATATAAACTGGAATCATTTCCACAGCGGCATCACAGATCTGGTTTCTTCTTTTCTGCCACGACACTCTGAACGGTCCTCGGACTTGTTATGGCAATATTTAAAAGGGCAAATCAGCTAGTATGTCAGCACCATGCCACACACCATAACTGCTTTCAGTATTTTACATGGAAAAGCAGGATATGAATTTATTGACATTAATTAATTAATTAATTAATTGCAGAAGCTTTGAAGGGAATTATCCTAGAATTGCAAGCAGGCATGCTGAGTGGTACAAGTGTCTAAGATCTGGGTATAAGATATCTGGAAATCCTTTGGAAAACTACTTAAGTCGAAAGTAGAGGTTATATCTGGGGATGCTTTGGGAATTCCATTCGGCCTACAAGTGGAAGCAAACTGATCTGATTCTCACCTCCTGAACTAATGTGCAGATCAGAACTCAGTTACCCTTCTGATTCTGCAATTCCCAAATTTTGTGATGCAATTTTCAACTTTAAAAAATATTATTATTAACTTTTCTATACCACCCCATAGACAAAGCTCTCTGGGCAGTTTACACAAATTAAAACATTAAAAATCAATATACAAAATTTAAAACCATAAAAGCATAAAAACAGACAACGTACAAAGACAATATGCATTTCTAACATCTTCGAAAAGCAGCAAATTGTGTAAAAAAATACCTATGAAATGCATATAAAAATGCATTTTAGCATAGAATGTGTATAAAAATGCATATTGTAACATAAAATGCTTATTAAAATGCATGTAAAATGTATACACATTTTTGTGCCAATTTTTTTTTAAGCAGATTAGTGGGGAAACAACAGAATGAACTGACAAAGATGAACATAGTCTGGTTTCCTCATCCGTAGTTATGACATACGTTTTTTTAAAAAGCAGCATGTTGTCAGCATTTGGAGAGCCATAATTCAAATCTTTGGGAAGAGGGCAATACGTTCATGGGAGGCTGCATGTCTAGATGCACTACCTTTCTTAGTGCATCGTAGAAAAGACTTTGCCATTGACATACTAGTTTTGCAATTATAATTATTATTTTTTAAATAGTGGATCCAAATAGGCAATTTTTCACCAAGAGGACTGTAACCATCATGTACCTCTACCAAATGTAGAGGTGTACAAAATCATCCATGGTGTGGAGAATGTAGATAGGGAAACATTTTTCTCCCTCTCACATAATACTAAAACCCGGGGCCATCCCATGAAGCTAATTGGTGGGAGATTCAGGGCAGAGAATCATAGAATAGTAGAGTTGGAAGGGGCCTATAAGGCCATCGAGTCCAGCCCCCTGCTCAATGCAAGAATCCACCTTAAAAGATCCCTGACAGATTGAGCAGGAAGTACTTCTTCACATATAGTTAAACTAAGGAATTCACTTCCACAAGCTATAGTGACGGCCACCAATTTGGATATCTTTAAAGGGAGTGGATAAATTCCTGGAAGAGAGGGCTAATTCTGATGGCTATGTGCTACCTCCACTATCAGAGGCAATAAGTCTATATACTCCAGTTGCTGGGGAACATGGGCAGGAGGGTCCTGTTGCGCCCATGTCCTGCTTGTGGGTCCCTGGTTGACAGTTGGTTGGCCACTGTGCAAACAGAGTGCTGGACTAGATGGATCCAATGCGGCTCTTCTTATGGTCTTATGTCTAAATTGGTTCTACACTGATGTGTTCAAGGATCTCCACCAAAATCTTTGAATCACTTGACTCATCTCTATTGGGGTTTTTTTTTACTAAAAAAAATCCTTATACAGTCCCCAAGAATGGTACATCTTGGTCCATCCACCTTATTCTGACCATTCTTGTACAGTGACATGTCCAGGCTCTTGTCCTTCCAAATCATACTATCACCTGAATGAACCAATGCACCATATCCTTCTACTTTATGCAATAGCATATCTGGGATGTTCATGTATGGAGAATCTTTACTTACTGGAGGATAAAGCTAGTGGAGAGTACACTTGATGACCTTCAAGCCATTCATAGACTTACAGTTCTGTTGCAGATCTTTAGAAAAGGCCAGATCACTTTTGGAATACTTAACATTTATCAGGCTTAGGGGAGCCAAGAATAGGCCATTATTTCTAATGCAGTATTTTTGTCACAGCAGGAGATGGCAATTTCATTTACTCACAAGCTGATGAACACCAGAAAGGCAAAGTTGCACGGCTCATCAGCCCCATCATCAACCCGCACAACACTGCACTCTGCATGACTTTTTGGTATCATATGTCGGGAGCCCATGTTGGCACACTACGAATCAAACTGCGGTACCAGCCACCTAAAGAGTATGATCAGGTCTTGTGGACGCTGAGTGGCAATCAGGGAAACTTCTGGAAAGAAGGGCGGGTCCCTCTCCACAAATCTGTGAAACATTATCAGGTAGGCAAAGGAATGTAGACATGGAAGGGCCATCGCTCAATAGCAGAACACATGCTTTGCATGCAAACGGTCCCAGTTTCAATACCCAGAATCTAAATTTAATGTAAATCCCGGAGATTAAATCACCTGTTACCTACAAAGCACGTGTTCTTCCAATGAGCTATGGCCTTTCCTCTGTGTGTGCACCTGTCTGTCTGTCACCCCCTTGTCTTCCTCTCTTTCTCTTTCCGCCACTCCCTTCTCTATATCTCTCACAGTAGCAAGAGCTAAAATAACCTGAAATTCAAAAGTCTGGGAGAATAAAGATGTCTTTGCATGATGCTGAAAGGATTCCAATGTTGGCACCAAGAGAGCCTCCCTGGAGAGGAAATTCCACAAGCAGGGCGCCACCACTGAGAAAGCTGTCTTTTTTGGTCACCATCCACTTTGTTTCGGACAGGAGGGGAATCTGGAGGAAAACTCCTCAAGAAGATGAGTAGCAAGTGCCACAGCAAATAGGCTCTAGCCTTGGACCATTTTTAAGCAGGAAGTTAAAAGAAACTCTTGCTTTAAAAGCATGATTAGATCAAACATGTATTGACCAAAATACTCATTTGCATTATAAGTAGGGCTTACACACACACACACACACACACACACACACACACACACCTTGCCTTGGAGGCCATTTCGGAGGCTCTGAAACAGCTCAGATCCATCTCAGGCCACCTCAGGTCTTGCCTGCCTCACCTCAAAACCGAAGCCAAGGTGAGATTTGGGGGCCCCGAGACAGGTTGGCCTTTGCAGGGTTCCTAGGTGGCAGCCATACAGCTGCATGGTGGGCCAACCAGGAAAGCTGGGGGAAGGCCAACCAGGAGTCCATTGAACTCCTGACTCCCTACCTACCTGCTCCTTCCCTCCCCCAAACCTGGAATTGCCATTGTGCACTGCCGCCACTGGAACTTACCTTCACGTACGTCCTCTTCAGAGCCAAGCCATGATTTAAAGGAAGATCACAGGTGTTCTCTATTTTGAATAGCTCTAAGGCCACAAAATACCAGAAATGGCCCTTTATAGCCACCATAGTTTTCAGCCATAGAGCTATTCAAAAAATAGAACCCCCACGATCTTCCTTTAAATCGCAGCTCAGCTCTAAAGAGGACGTGCATGAAGGTAAGCACCAGTGGCAGCAAGAGGTAGTAGGTGACCGGGGAGGGTGGGGAAGGAGAAGAAGCTGAGTCCAGTGACTCCATTGGACTCACTTGGATTCATGGCTGGCTTTTCTGGGCAGGTAAGCAGCTCAGCACTGCCCCGAATCGTCCTGAGGCACCCCAAGTCTTCGGTGCTGACCCATTTGGGCCTCAGGGTACCTTGGACTACCTCAGATTTGGGCCAAGGCAGGACACAGACCTAATTATGAGTGTAGTTTTTCTGCTTCCTCTTCCCCATTAGCAATGATCAGATGATAACACAAATAGTATGAGGGAAGATAAGAGGCTATTCGGAAATGTCCATGGTCAACATCAAGGAGTAACATCAATTAAGAGTTTGCATAGATAAGATTGTGGCTGCATGTGTGCCTAAACAGTGTCACATGTCACAACAGTGCAGGATAAGGTCAATCTATTCTGCAAATTATTGCAAGTCCATTGCAATAATTATTGCAAGTTCATTGCATGTCAGAGTTGCAAGTCCATTGCCAATACCCTTGTTCATTCATAACTTTAGAAAAGTTGAGTAGTTTGTAATGACGTCTTCAGCCTTGTCAGGTGACAAAATTGTATGACTTTGTGCCTTTCTGTGACATTCATACTAATCTCTGCTTCTGGCCATCAGCTCTAAACCAGAAAATTATAATTTCATTTTACCAGGTGATGGTGGAAGGAGAAATTGGAAGAGGAAATGGAGGAATTGCAGTTGATGACATTAACTTTGACAACCGCATAGCACAGGAAGCGTGCCAAAGTAAGTACAACCTGCCAGGAACTACCGAACAGATCATGGAGAAACTATTCATTGTGGTTGTGGCAGCTTTGTAAATGGATACGAGGTCCTATCCTTTCATAGTTATTGTTGTTGCTTTCCTAGCAAGTGAAGTGCTTTATAATGTTTATCGTGCCACAGCCTTGAGACCACTAGTAGCCCAATTTTTGTCAAGTTAGGTGCTTCCAATGGACTTGACTACACTTGACTCAGCCACAGAGCAGTACGACAATGGAACCAATTTACCTAGGGAGGTTGTGGGCTCTGCCACACTAGAGGCATTCCAGAGGCAGCTGGACAGCCATCTGTCAGGGATGCTTTAAGGTGGACTCCTGCATTGAGCAGGGGGTTGGACTCAATGGCCTTATAGGCCCCTTCCACTGTTCGATGACTCAATGACTCTGCATAGGATCAAACTATAAGTGAACTTTATGAATTTTATTTATTTATTTATTACATTTTTATACCGCCCAATAGCCGAAGTTCTCTGGGCGGTTCACAAAAATTAAAACCATAATAAAACAACCAACAGGTTAAAAGCACAAATACAAAATACAGTATAAAAAGCACAAACATGATAAAAACCACGCAGCAAAATTGATATAAAATTAAAATACAGAGTTAAAACAGTAAAATTTAAATTTAAGTTAAAATTAAGTGTTAAAATACTGAGCGAATAAAAAGGTCTTCAGCTGGCGACGAAAGGAGTACAGTGTAGGCACCAGGCAGACCTCTCTGGGGAGCTCATTCCACAACCGGGGTGCCACAGCGGAGAAAGCCCTCCTCCTAGTAGCCACCTGCCTCACTTCCTTTGGCAGGGCCTCACGGAGAAGGGCCCCTGTAGATGCTCTTAAGGTCTGGGCAGGTACATATGGGAGGAGGCGTTCCTTCAAATAACCTGGCCCCAAACCGTTTAGGGCTTTAAATGTCAATACCAGCACTTTGAATCGGGCCCGGACCTGGACTGGCAGCCAATGAAGTTGTGAATGTGAACACGGGTCTCTCTCCTCTAAACTAGGGCTGTCATCTACCAAAAGACAACTAAATTGATTAGTCAATTAAGCCGCAGTCCCTGGGGTGACCTCCGGCCTGCCACTGCTCTGCTTGAAATCATCCCCATCCTTGCTTTCTAGCTTTTTCTGAAGACACCAGTCTTCCACCCTTGCACCTAGTTCTGCCCATACAGTGGGTGATATTAAGCATATGGCACTCACGTGAAGAAGCTAGTTACTTAAGGTATCCATAACTAAAAAAAATATATCAAATGTTTTGCATCTGTCTAGACTCTAGGGCTAGATCTACACTAGTGCTTTACAGCGGTATTGAAGTGCACTGATAACTGTTGGGCACAATCTACATTCCATGTACCGCTTTCATAGTGTTAAATCCTTTTTTTTATTCCACATTCATAATGTTTTGACACAAGGTGAAGATCTGGCCGAAGACAGGGATGGGCAACGCGTGGGCCGCATTTCATTCCCCCTGGCCTTAAGTGCAGCCCCTGCCAAACTTGCCCGTGCAGCAGTGGCACAGTGGCAAAACAATTGACATTGGGCAGCAAATCACAACAGTCATACCTGGCAAAAGGTCAAACTTGGCTATTTTAGGCCACTGACATGGCTTGCCACTGAATCTGAGAGGGAAACCACCAATTCTTTTGCTGCAGCTGCCACCAAATTGTGGCAGCATGCAAAAGAGCAAAGCACCAAGAGGGTCGCAGCGGATTAATAATAATAAAATAATAATAATAAGTTTATTTCTTACCCGCCTCTCCATCCTGATCGAGGCGGGGAACAACAGTAAGTATAAAATACAAAAAATATTGATTAAAATCATTGTAGTTTACATTGTTAAAACATCCTTAAAAACATCCTAAAAGCATCCTAAAGGCATCCTAAAATTCCACTGGATACCTCTGGATTGAAGTTGCCCCGCCCTGCTCTAGAAGGTTAATGCCACAGTTAATCCCGCGTGCTTCTGGTCATTTAGGTGGTTCAAAGGATATATATCTTAAAGTTCGAACTACAAGTCTCTCTTCTGAATCCTTCCTTGCCTGTTGCAGCTGGCAGAACTATTCTTTGCAGTTAAGGGCTGCTTGAGTATGATTAAGGGTTTTACAGCACTTGGCTCCAAGATTATAAATACAATGAATGCAACATGCTAATTTCACCTACTGATTTTCATTTTCCAGAGACAGAACCCCCCTGCTGATAACTCTAAAACTGTGCCAATTTAGGGTGGAGGGAGGACTTTTAAACCCGTTTTTCTTCTTTGCTAATTTTGGGAGACCAGGTTAATGAACAGCTCTGTCAAGCTGACATAATCATGCTCCGAGACAGGAGAAAAATTTTCAATACCATTATTGCCAGCATGATAGCCAATCAGTATTTGTCACCCTAATAATCAATGTCAATTCTCTTTGCTTTGCTAGAGTCAAATGATGCAGGAAACGAAATAGTCGAAGTAGAGCCAGATATTAATCAAACAGGTAAAGTGCTCCTTTAGTGAAAAATCGGCTTGATTGTCATGTGAGGTGCGGCATCGTATTTATTTTAAGCCCCATTACAATAAGACCACTTTTCTAAACAAATGTATGGTTTATTTACTAATGCACACGCATCACTTACGGTTTATGCATGCTTTTAAAATGTATAAAATCTCTTTTAAAAGATGTCACGCCTGGACACAGTCAATCGCACACAATAGGGTTTTTTTTTCTCAGGACGTAGCAGGTGGCATGAGAGACGCATCATTACCCGTTGTGTGTACTGATTTTACTGAATTGTCGTGTTCCAAACACCGTCTGGGGAAATCAACAGTGGCATGAGTGCAGAACACATTATACGGAGAGGCAAAACAAGGACTTGTTTTCCTTGCATCTGACCCAGGGGCTGGTTTTGATGGTTTCAGCTAAACAGTGTTACTCTGCAGCAAGCGACATTTGGGAACAAAATTAGCATCTATCGGAAGGATAATTTGGGAATCTACACACACAAAAACTACTATTTGAGACCTCAAAACATACCTTAGATTAATTTGGAACAGGCTCATTTAGAACGTAATTACTGTGCTGACTCAAAAAAAGAAAGAAAAGGAAACCTCCACAGGCCAAGGTCTGTTCCAATTTCCTTGGCCCATACACTCTTTAGGAAGCAAGCCAGACTGTGCCACTGACACACACACACACACACACACACACACACACACACACACGGATGCTCGTGAATGAAGGCAAACACACCACTAGTGCTGCACAAGCATTCCTGTGCAGTACTTATCTTCTGTGACAGGGACAAGTAAGCACCAGCATAGCATCATAAATTGCATCTGCTGCTCCTACTTCAGGGCTGTAACCACCAGAAGAACTGATCAATCATTCATTCATTCATTCATTCAATTACTGGGATTCTTGAACCCCAGACCCCTGCAGTGGTCTGTATGATTGGGCCCTAAGACTTTAGCAGCTGAAGTGGCTTTTCCATATCTATTTATCCTGCAGCAGAGTTTTGAGCTATACCCATCCTTTGTGATAGCAGCACAAGCAAAGAACTAGTTTGGGTAATCCAGAAGCTAGCAAAGACATGCCCCTTTATGCTGAAGCCTTCCCAAGAGCAGGAACAAGTGGATATAAGGGTTTTCTACAACCATAGGTTTAGATCCAAAGAACCATTGAAATGAGTTCATTATGACTAATTCAGGTCCAATTGATTTCATGGGGTCTACATTGGATTCAATACAGGATCTGCCTTCCACTAAAGGAAGGGCTCAGCTCATGGAAGATCCCTCCACCAAATTTTTGAGGATCCCCTCCTTCCTTGCACCCCCCCCCACAGTTCACCCCATTCAGCAGGGTCTCCTCACTCAGCAAAACATTTTCGGGGGGGCTGGAGGAGCTGCTTTGGGAAGGAGGGGGTGAAGAAGTTCACTTCCAAAAGTGGACTTAATGCAACATAAATCTGGATCCAACCCATAGTCTGTAACTTCCCTGCCAGTGCCCATATACAATTGGGGGGATCAGCATGCTAATTTAACCAGTTTCCGAATGGATGCCGCAGACAAATAATGAAAACAGAGCCCTAGTTGTCGCCCACACAAACCAATGCGGGCCTCTTGAGCCTGCCTGCTCGCTCTTCATCCTTTTCTTAATTTCTTACTGACATTTATTCCATATTGGCAAGGCCTCTGTTACATCACAGCTGGTCCTTCTTGTTCCACCACAGGTTATACGCCTGATTACCCTGAAATCGGGAAGCCCTACAATGATAACATCTCCAGGAAGCCGGGCAACGTGCTGAAGACCCTCGACCCCATTCTCATCACCATCATCGCCATGAGTGCCCTGGGGGTGCTTTTGGGGGCCATCTGTGGTGTCATTCTGTACTGTGCCTGTTGGCACAATGGGATGTCTGATAGGAACTTATCTGCACTGGAGAACTACAATTTCGAACTTGTGGACGGCGTGAAATTGAAAAAAGATAAACTGAACACACAAAATACTTACTCAGAGGCATGAAGGTGTAGAAGCAGCTGAAGAAGTTTCAGAGAATTGAGATGGAAGGACATATAACTAGCTTCTGCTGGGGAACTGTGGATCTTCTTTTACTGTACAGGCTGAAAACTGCGTTGAGGACGCTGAGCCAAGCTTTTCTCAGGAGCTTCAGTGAGTGTAACAGATATACTAAAACATGGACAACAATCTGTGCTAAGCAATCTGAATCATGTACAGTCTACTTCTGTTTCTGTTTTAATTTGGAATAATCAAATGCTGGTGTTGAGACCAAGTATGATCGACTTAAGAGGGGGTGTTTCATTTTGTTTTTTTACTTCTTCTTCTTCCTTCGTTCCCCCCCCCCCCGGGTTCCTTCTTGGTTTTGTTTCCTTCCTCCTCTCCCCCCCCCACCCCACACTTTGATAAATAATGTTTATTTTTTACTGTGCAAAAATCCAAGATGCTGTCACAAAGTGTATTTTGGTGGGGGTCCTTTGAATGGACATGCTGTCTGTAACTCAGTGCCCAGAAAAAAATATCGGAGTAACAGCAACTTAATGGATTCCTGAACCTGTATTTGTGTATAATTGCTTGTGTTGTGCATAGGCAAAAGAGGGTTAGGGTGTTTTTGAGAAGAAAAAAAAGTACTGTAGCATCAGTACTGGTATAGTGTGTCAGCTCTGTTTACCAAGCAATACAGTCAGAATTTATTGGTGTTTCTCAGTGTTGTACTAAATTTTGTGCTTGTGAATTCCATACAAGAAATACGTGCCATCATCCAGAAACAACCGGCAAACCGAGTGTACTGCCTATAACTGTAACAAAGCGAAAGTCCTTGGCACTGGCTAGCATATGTCCTCTCAAGTGCCTTTTTGTTTGTACTGCTTCTCATTGTGTTAACGTTCACTCCAACTTTGTCTCCCTCCAGTTAAAGTCCTTGTCCTTCTTACTTATCCTGAGGGCTCACTGACTAACAAGAAAGTATATTTTAGTGCAAGTAAACCTTGGGAAGGCAAGGGCTAAGGAAACCGGACAACTTGGCGGCTTGATTCTTCCACTTCCTGTATTTCAATTTAATGTCTCTGCACCATTTTTGTACAAAGCTGCAATATTTCCCCCCCTTCCTCTTCCTTTGATCGTTCTTTCATATAGAATGTATTTTCAAATATAAGCGCTCTCTTTCTCTCTCTGTTGCTCTCCCTCTCTTTGTCTCTGAGTAGATTGTTGCATAAGCATTTGCCATTGTCAAGGAAAGGAAAACACAGCTTTAATTTGCTGGGAATGGCAAAGAGGATTATATTAGACTTTGTGTTTTGTTTTGTTTTGTTTTGTTTTGTTGTTGTTTTTTTAATGTAAGGGAAATTTCTTTACCCTCCAAAGTTGAACTTTGGGTTTCTTGTTAACATCGTAAAGTAACAGTATCTTTTTTTTCTTTAATAAGCCATGAAATAAGTCTTTTAATTCTTTACAAGGGATTCCTAGTGATAGACAGTGGTGAGGATTTTGGTGCTGCAAAGCCAAGAACGTTCTCGCCATTTACTAGTCTTGCTATCTAATTTAAGGGTGATTATCGCTGTGTAGGACTCATTCATGCTAATTAGGGTTACACTGATGCTGCTACAAATAGATGGTGCTGTGTTGACATTTTACAACAGTGGATTTGCTTTTAAAAAAAAGATCAGTATATAACATATTATCCCTGAACTAGGTTAAAATATGGCAGAATGAATACCCATAACGATTCGACAACACAGGAATTGTGCTCCAGATGGTTCATCTATTGGCTAAAACGGAGCACTGTCTATACAACTTTTGTATTTCCCCTCTTTCTTTTTCATGTGCATCTGATTTAATATTGAAAAAAGAATGTCTACATAAAATACTTGACAACTGAGGAATTAAATTATTCTCCAAAAGTCACAGATAAAATCTTAAATGACAATAATAGAGAAGTCAACACATGGTGATTTTGCCACGACAATTTTGTGAGATAAATATTTGTATCAAATGAGAGTTATTTGATCAAATGAGTATTTTGATCAAATGAGAGTTCCACTGAGAGTTAGTATATCCACCATATCAGAGCAAAACTTTGAAAACTAGGCTTTGCTCTGGATGCTGTAAATATGAGTTATCACCCAAAGAAGGTTGTATTCAAGTTGTTCACCATGAAAAAAAGAGTAATAATAACCTTGGCAAACAAGTAACATGCGAATCAGAACTTAGTTATCCAATCTACAGTGTAATTGGAATACTCTGCTGGTTAATTATCCCAAAGAGAAGATCAAGCTTAAATAATTTTCAACTGCACTTGTTTCATGTAATATTTCGTTGCAACATGCAATTATTGGTTCTCCCGTGGGGACTGCTTATCACATGGCCATCTTAAAATCCCCACCTTAAATGCATGCAGACATCATTTAAGAAGGATGAAGTTCGTTAGAAAGACATGCACATGGCAGAAGTCCAGACTCAATGGGCCAGACAAATCTCTTGGCAGGGAAAACGGACTTGTTCACACATGCATGCAACATGCACAGATGTTGCTGCCTTCTACTAAGGGCCTTGCTAGACCAGGCCTTAGCGCGCCTTCCAACCTGGTTTCCCTGCTGTGCGTCCAGATGACGCACAGGGGAATCCGGCGGCAGACCGCAGTGAGGACTGGTCTAGCACGCCTTAAGCAAAGTCGCTTATGGCGCGCTTTTTCCCCAGCTCCGGCCTCAGGCCGGGGCTGGGGGAAGTGTGGAGACTTCCGCGGCTTTTCGCGGCTCCTCGCTTCGCGAGGAGCCGGGAAAAGCCGCGGACCGGCCTGGCACAGCGCTCGTATGAGCGCTGTGCCCATCGGCCCGGGGGCGGGGGGGAAAGAGAGGGGAGGGGGGAGGATGGCAGGGGGGGGTGGCAAGGGGGGGCGGGTGATAGAGGGAGCGCCACGCGCGCGCCACTGCCGCTCGCAAGCAGGCAAGCGGCGGCGGCGGCGTGCGGCGCTCTCTCTGTCACCCGCCCCCCTTGCCACCCACCCTGCCATCCTCCCCCCCCCATTTTTTTTAAAAAAACCCTTACCTTCCCGGAGTCTTCGGGCCACCCGCGGCCCCTTTAAACAACAAAAAAAATGGCGGACGCCGCAGGGCTTCCGTCCTCCCTGCGGCTCCGCCGTCTGGAAGTGTGGGGGAGGCGCGCTAACGTTAGCACGCCTCAGCCCCGCCTCCCTGCCAGCGTAAGCCGGCACGTCTAGCAAAGCCCTAAGTCAGGTCATTGGTTCATCTAGCCCAGTACTATTCTGACAGGCAGTGGATCTCCAGGTCTCAAACAAAGAAAAGTATCTTTCCTAGCTCTCCTATATGAGGTGGTTTTAAAACTAGAAATGCTGCCGCCTTTTGCCTTCAAAGTGTGTGCTTTACCACTGAGCTACAACCTGTCCTTGATGATTCAACTCTTGATGACTCTCAGTTAAATCTGTGAACTCTTTCCATTGAATAGAACTGTGTTTGAGTTGATGCTGGATAATATGAAGGCTTAATCTGTGATGGCTCATTCACATGTATAAGTAATTACTTCATGCTACTACAGAACAAGTGATCAACAGGTATATGTAAACCCTCACCCGTCCCAGTAGAGTACAACCTCTAGTGTGATTTGGTGCTTATTTAATGTGCTAAGCATTGTACAGAGCCCAGAAGTGACATGTTCATTGCTCTAGAAGATCTAACACAGGGCTGGGAATCTTATCCTAGATGTTGTTGAACTACAACTCCCATCAGCCACAGCAGCACAGCGAATGGCAAGAGATGGTAAGTGTTGTAGTCCAACAACTTCCAGGGGGGGCACCGTTTCCTCACCCCTGATCTAACAGTACATTCCTATGTATGTTTAGTCATAAATAACCCCCACTGTGTTCAGTGGGGCTTATGCCCAGGAAAGCGTTCATAGGGTTGCAAATTCCTTTTAAATTATGTTGCATGGATCTTAAGCTGCATATGTGAAGAAAGCAATATCACAAGTAGCTCCCCGGTGACAACATGGAACACGTTGGCATGAATAGGCTCTGCAGATCTCCTTCCTTCCATTCCCAGTTGAAAAGAAAAATCCAATTCCTGGAAGCCTAACTAAGTTCATTCAAGAAACATTTCAATTTGTTTAAATGGATGTGGGGTTAGCTATTTGTTTTGTTCTAGTTGGAACAGAAAAGGTTTTGGCTGCAGTCCACCAGACATCACTGCAATATAATTCTCCATTTGTTTCAACCTGCGCCAGCTTTGCGGAAACAAATGAAGTTATACAAGAGCAGTGTTTAGTGCATCACACTCTTTCTTACTAGAGCACGGTCTCCAAACCTGCTGCATCAGCAAATAAATGCCTGTGGTGGGACGTAAGGGCTGTCGTACTCTATAACATCACAGAAAGGCAACATTACATGAATGTTACCCCAAGACTGGGCAGATATGCCAGCACAGATATTTGAGGTTAGTAAACCAGAATGCTAATTTGTACACGCAGAATTAGGAAACCCCTATACCGGAGCTGATTAATGCTAGAGCAAAACATAATTTCTTCAAACAGGGACTGAATGAAACCTGCCCGTCAGCAAAGGAAAAACGATACTGCAACTTTAAATGAAAAAAGTATCTTGCACTGATAAATATATTTAAAAATTATATGTTTATAAAGTTATTAATTTGTAAAGGCAGTGTTACAAAATGTTCAGTTTATATTGTTTTAGATTGTTTCATAATTTTGAAAGTGTAAAATAACATATTTTTTTCTTTATCAAAAAAAACTATAAAAATCTTCTGTAGTAAAATGATTTCATTTTACTGGTATATTATTGCTTCATGTTTTGTACCATCATAAAATTTTGTGCAAATTTTTTTACAGAAATTTTTTATTTTCTATGACAATATGACACTTTTAAATTGTTATTTCAAAATGAACAGCAAAGCCTTAACTTTAAATGACGTTTGTATTCTCGGACACTGAGTAGCATTAAAAAAGAAAAAAACCATAGGATTGAATTGTAATTTAAATTTCCAGACAATGACTACTACATTCCAAAGAAACAGTTGAATTAAACATTTTCATAAAATACCCCATACCTTCATGGCTTTTATTATGCTTTCAACTGTACTTGTTTAAAAACAGCTTGCCTTTTTAAAATATCTTTTAACAAGCACAGATGTTGCAGCTCTCATTTATTAGGAAAAAAATCTTGTCACACAGAATATAACAAAACAGCACTGAAACACAAAATCTACTACCAGAATGGCCCTATGTCACATTATGAGGACTGGCGTTAGCTCTCAAATGTTCGGGTCAAAGTTCCCCAATGAAACTCAATTAACAGCACAATACTATTCATGAATGTCTACTTAGAAGTAACCTACATTGAGATCAATGGGACTTACACGTGAGATTTCTCCGACATCCCTAGTTGGGACATAAATGCTGATGTACCATTATAACGTCACAGAAAGGCAACATTACTTGAATGTTACCCTAGCACTAGAGAGATATGCAGCAAAGATATTTGAGGTTAGTAAACCAGAGCGCTAATTGTATGAGCAGAATTACAAACCCACATACTGTAGCTGCTTAAACAGTAGAACAGAACAAAAGTGACGTAATTTCTTCAAACAGGAATTGAGTGAAAACAGCCCTTTAGCAACAGGAAAATGATGCTGCAATTTTAAATGAAAAACAAGTATCTTGCACTGATAAATATATTTTAAAATTAAGTGTTTATAAAGGGCCTCCTCTAAATGAGTGATTTATTGCACGCTTGTGATTTGTCACTCATGGAAGTTTGCGGGTCTATTATACGTCGTCGTCAATAACCAGGATGTCTCTTGTGCTATCCTCTGGAAATCTCACTATTAAAAGTACTACAGAGAATGTGGTAATGTCGGGAAAAAGTGGGATCGGCCAGTGTGTAAGTCTGGCATTGTGCAATGATTCCGCCACTAGATGGTGGTGTTTCAATGAAAGTGAACAGAGCACGCAGAGAGGGGAAGTATTCAATCCAAACCATGTGGCCACCAGTGTAATTGAGCCGATTGCAATCCCAGAAAAAAAGCAGAAGCAGAAAGTCCTGGTAAGGCAGTTTTTTTTTTAAAAAATGCAGAGTAACTGAGAGACTACAGAAGGGGGGGGGGACAGAGGCCTCTTGGGGCTATCCATTGGGTGGCATGAAGATATACTGGCTTACCAGTCAGATCAATAAGCTGAGAGGCAGGCAGGCAAGAAAACAAGTGGGAAGGCATTGTGACACAGCTCAAACAGCAGAGCCCAGCAAGACAATTTGGAGTCCTTATTTACAAGATATAGGACCAGGTGGAATCCTATTGGCCTCTTTAGTTACATGACTTCTACTAAGCTGCAGTGTCACTCTCTTATCATCCAGAGCGGTGGCACTTGGAAGTGTAGCAGAAAGTGCATTAGCAGCTTCCAAACATGACAAACCACCATGGAAGCAGTGCAAACTCTAAATCACCTGGATCCATTGCTAGAAGGCCTTTTACACCTTACTGCCACATCCACAAACCTGTTCAGCACGCCACTGGCATTAGCCCGGAGAAGTGAATAGGAGATATCCCAAAGAGGAGGTTGGAGATAACTTTGTTTGTTTTTTTATTACTTATTACATATATATACTGCCCAACAGCCTAGGCTCTCTGGGCAGTTTACAATTAAAACCATAAAATCCCATTTAAAACTTTAAAGTCACATAAAACCAGAATAAGTTATTTATTTATTACATATTTCTACTTCCCAACAGCCTAGGCTCTCTCATTGAGACACTTATGCTGATTTTCTTAGTTCATTTGGTTTGGGGAAACTGGCACAAACACCTCCATCTAGCACAGCCTTCCTCAACCTGGGGCGCTCCAGATGTGTTGGACTACAACTCCCAGAATGCCCTGCTGGGGCATTCTGGGAGATGCAGTCCAACACATCTGGAGCGCCCCAGGTTGAGGAAGGCTGATTCTAGCAGCACCCATGGCACTGCTTCCAGCATCTAGGACAGATGGGCAACTTCTCCAAATGTTGGCAGTATGGTGGTGGCAAAAAGCGCCTATTTAGCTTTAAAACAAAACTAAAAGGGCTTCCTTTTGCCACTGCCACTAAATTTCAGCAGCAAACCGCTGATATGTTTGTATGTACATTTGTTTGTTTATTGTTACCATTGCCACCACAGCAAATTCAGCATTAGTGGGAGACAGGGGTGACACACAGAATGGCAGTGGACTGTCATGTTGCCTGAATCCCCCCAATCTGGGACATTTTGGTCCCTCATCACCTCTGTGTGAGCAGTAGGCTAGAACTTAGATCGTTGGGCTAGAACTGGGGAGGTGTTGCTTCAAATCCTCACACAGCCATGAAGCTCACTAAGTAAACCTGGGCCAGTCAGCTTGATCTACCTCACAGGGTTGCTGTGAGAATAAAGGGGCATAGAGAACTATGCAGATGCCTTGAGCTCTTTCGTGGAAAGCTGGATACAGATCAAATAAACAATTCACTGATGAGGATCTGTGGAAAGATTGGCTCAGTGCCCAGTAACTCACCATGAGCTTCTCTACATGAATGATTTATTACACGTTCATGATTTGCCACTCACGGTAGTTTGCGGATCCTCTACATGACACCGTCAACCTCCAGGATGGCTCATATACCTTCCCCTGGTAAATTCACTTTAAAAAAGATCAGAGATAATGCACTGTTTAAAATTATCACAGGATTATTCCATTGGGTAAAGTCGGCATTGCTCTATATTACAGCCACTAAGTGGCACCGTTTCATTGAACTTTATGGAACATTGCCTAGAGAGGAAGTTTTCAATTACAAATCACGTGGTCACTGTTGGCCGCCATCTAAAGAAGCCATAGTAAACGCAGGAAGACCCCAGAAGAAGAAGAAAAGCCTGGTAAGGATGTGTGTGTTTTCCTTAATGTAGAGACACTCTTTAAAATGCTTAAATTTTAAACTCGATTAAAATGCTCGTGAGCATGAAAAATAAATATATTAAGGAGGCTAGATAGGCAAAATGGTCCAGGGTATGTTCTCTTTTTGCACATGGGACTCTCTGCTTCATTGAATGTGCACACGGAGCTTTTACTGAAGCCGACTTGCCCACCCCTCCATTAATGCCCATGGAAACAGCTGCACACGTAGGAATTCCATGTGTGCAATGGAATAGCCTCAGAGGTCTAGATAAGGACCACTATGAATTGATCTACTGCTGCAGGAGAGTAATTAAGGCAACTTGAGATATTCATGATCTCCTCTAGGCAGATAACTGAAAAGATGCATTGCATGATGATCTCTAACACTTCAGATTTTAAAAAATGTGGTTGTGGGTAACTAGAGGCATGAAGTACAACAGACAGGAAGAAATTAAAGCTTTAACAAATCATTGCTCCATGAGCCGACAAGCTACTAGGCACAAAGAGGAGTATATGTAATTGAGAACTGTAATATGAATTAGCTGGACTGCTGGGATCAAGTACCATTCATGTTACTAAATTTAACACTTATCCAACAGTCAAAATGAAGTTTAGAATTGTGACTCGGGGGAAACTAAAACTGAAGATTTTTTTTAAAGCCAAGTGGGGTGATGATGAATAATAAAAGGCAGAGAGAGATTAGAGATTTAAAATAGCAGTCACCATGCCAAAAATACAGACACTCTTTTCCAGACTATGACAAAAGAGTTCAGAAAACAGCCTCTATGTCATCCAAGTCATGAGAAGAATGTGGGCGTCGTATTTGAAGTATAGCACAGAAGAGCATTGCAGAGTGCTTTCAAAGTCTCTAACGGTGATGGATCCAAACAGAGATGGATTTCGCACCATGAGTCAAAAGAAGATCCTAGCAAAGGCTCTTCACGCCTTTGCTTATAAGGCCTGTTCAAAACCACTTGACAGACAAGGCCTCTGGCCTGTAACACATGCCCATGTCCAAACAGGGCAGCACTGCTCAGCCCACCAAGATGACGCTACAATCTGAGTGACTCCTTCAACAAGTGGGCTCCCACCTTTGTAAAACACTCCATCAGTTCCCAAAGAACTAGCAGCTTCAAGGCCGAGACAGGGAGTGAGCTACTCCCATTGGAACTTCTGACAGAGACCAGCTTGCACAGATTCTGACATTCCAAAACCCTCCAGCCTTGCATGAGACCTATGCCTGTCAATATCATTTCACAGCAGGATACAGAGATCCCCAGCATGGTTCCCATGAAGCACTCTACTCCCTGCCCACTTCAAAAACGTGTTTTTAATACAAACCTTGAAAAAATATTGGGGGGGAGGGTTCTCCTTCCTGTTCCTGCATCTTCTGCAGATCAGCTGTTGGCGGGCCAGCAGAGAAGGATGTTTTCTTGCGCCGCCCAATCTTCTTCCCACACAATCCCCTTTCCTCCCTTTCTAGCCTTTAACCTTACCCCCCTCTTCCCTTTACCTTGCTTTTCCCCACTTCCTCCCAGCCTATAGGACCACTGTTTCTCTTCCCCCACTCACAACCAGCTCTTTAGCTCACCTTTGACTAGCCAGGCCTCCACGGGAGCCATTGTGTGACTAGCCACATCCACCGTGGGAGCCATTTTGCGGTGGCACCCACAGCCATCTCTCAAATTCCAACATGTGCTCATGGTTCCAAATAGCTTGGGAACTACTGGCATAATGTCTTCTGACCAGAAACTACTTTCGCCAGAGAGCCACTTTTATGCCTTCTCCCCCAAATGTCTTGCTTCCAAAACCTGTTGACACGGATGTCGCTCCTGTAGCGCGCGTTACCTTCCGCAGTCGTGTCGAGGCTTCCAGATGACGTTCACCAGGATCCGTCGTTATCCTGCGGTGAAGCCTCTTTCTCCCGACTTTAAAAAAGTGAGTTCTAGTGCGCCTTTTCCTGGCGGCCCGCGCTAATTCGGAGTACGGGTGGGAGGATGTGAGGTCACTGCGGTCCGCACTGGTCAGGAAAAGGCGTGCTAAGGGGAGTGGCCAGCAGCTTCGGTCAAGCCGCCTCCGCCATTTGCACCCAGCCCGCCAGCTGGGGCAGCGCGGCAGAGCGGCTTTTTTTTTTATTTCCACAGTGACAATTTGCGCAGGAACGGAGGACCAGAAAAGTGGCTGGTGCGCTCCTGGGGCATGTGCGCCTGTTTTTTCTACTGCAACCTCTGCATGGGTCAGTTTTCAGAAAGCCGGGCATCCCACAGTGCGCCTTCATGGGGAGTTGGTGACTCCTCGCGGTGGGCGTACCAGGCTGGCAGAGGGCAGAGCTGTTTGTGGGCTGCTGCCATGGCTACGGCCAGATGTGGGTTGCGCAAACCATGCGCCGAGCGGAAAAAAAAGCCGCGGCAATCAGGCCGGTGTGGCTGTGCAACCGTGCTCGCGGCGGCAGCAGCACAACCGGCGCAAACTTCCACCACAAATCAAAGGCAGGTGTGGATGATGAGGCGTCATGGCTGAACGGGAAAAGCCGCTTTCACCGCTCCTCAACGACGGAACACCTGGTAGGTCTAGCAAAGCCGTGAGTTGGTAACAACTCGTGGGCTAGATAGAAGTCATAACCCAGGAGATTTGCTTTAGGGGTTTCCTGATGCTGATCTCTAACATAAGATAATAACTGCACTTACCAATGCAGAACCCCCAGCTGTTCCTCATACAGATGTTATCTGCTGCTGCTGCTGCTGCAATTACTACTCATATTGCTATGCAGATCTATTGTGCTTTTCCTGAGTCATACTAACAAAATATCTAAGAGAACAATAAGTGCAATGGGAGTTCTTGCGCCTGATAAGTAGGCCCAGTTGAAGATAGCAGTCCACACCCCGCGTAAGTGATTATGCAAAACACTTCAACAGTTATTGGCTCATGGGCCCTAATCAGATTACTTGGAAGTAATTTCCCTCCGTTTTGGTAGAAGATGCTATGACAGAGTGATGCCTGTGAAGGATCAGAGGAGCAATCACTTATAGGTCAAGGGATGGTTCCTTGGTAAATCCTGAACAAAATTCCCCAATAAATAGTTCAATTCTTCAAAATGCCACATTCAAAGGGTAATGCAATTCAGAATGTCATTTAAAAGGACTTTGGGTTATAATTCTTGGGAAAATTTGACAAAGCTTCAGAGAAAAAAAAACCTTCAAACTCCGTCTTCCCGGACGATCTGAGACAGCAGTAACTTGTTGACGTGCTCATGGACTACGTCCAAGGGTCCCAACGAGAAAACATCTATAGCACATGCATCAACAAGGCAAGATTTTGAAGAACATCTGTATGATTTGGCGCGAACTCAATATGGCACAAACAACAAAATTATGCTGTGTTACACTGTACATTATGTTTGACAGGAATCGCTTTTGACAGCAGTTTTCTCTTTAAATTCATCCTCCGTCACACACTAATTAAACTCTATGCAGTTGCTAGAAACCCAAATTAAACTTTGCAATTCATTACTTTTCATTTGATGTGTCAGAGACACATCCATTTTCTTGTTGATGACTCTAAAGAGTTTGTTCGAATACTCTGAACCGCACCATCACAAAATGAAGGATGGCAGTAATCTTTTAATCTGTGGGTGCTTTCAGAAAAGGCTTTTAGTATGTAGTCACACTGCACAGAATTTTATGTAGAGTCCATACAACATCATTACCCATTGTAACCATCCCTACATCAGTCATTTTTATAACCACAAAAAATCCAGTAAGGAGTGGAACAGCAGTGTAGTTTTTTAGCAAGAAATTGAGGCAGGGTGGGAGGGGTTATCTCTGTGGTGGATGACATGTTGGGGAAATTTCTTCCTTTATTGAGTTCTTTTGTATTTACCAAAGATACGTAATGGCTCAAGGATCAGAAGTCCAACTGGATTAAGACATGCTGAGGCCCTAACCCGTATCAAGATCCATAGGCTCAATACCATAAAAAATAAAGAGAAAAAATGTATTACATTATAATAGGAAGGGTAATAAAAGGGTACTATCCAGCGTTAAGGGTGCTTGTCATTAAACAATGTTAGGTAGCCTTCTAAAAAAAGCACTAATAAAGTAAATTGATTTGAATTTCTTTTAAATTGGCTCTATTTTTTGCGTATTGCCTCCAATACTAAATGCTGTGTTGCCACGCTTTCCCTATCTAAGGCAACTCTGCTGTATACTTTCCAACCTATTTAAGCCAAAGTGAGTTCATCTTAGTTATCTTACATCAACTATCTCCAACGTATTTAGAGGCCCAACTTGGCTTACTTGGCTTGTTCCTAAATCTGGCATTGGGTCAAACCCAGTTCCAAGAAGGTCTGTAGAGACAGAAATAGACTACTTTGTAAGTCTTTTCATCAGTGGTGAGTATCACAACGAAGATGGGGCTTTGTAGTAGGGGTGTGCACGGACCCCCCACTCCGCTTCACTTTAAGATCCACCATTTTCGGATCGGCCCGCTCCGCCCCGCCCCCACTCCGCCTGTGCCCACTCCGCTCTGCTCGGAGCTCCGGTCCCCCCCATAGGGGGGGTTACCGGGCCCTGCCGCCATCGCCGCCCTTGTGGCGATGGCGGCAGAGCCCGGTAAGGAGGAGGGGGGCCTTACCTGCCTCCGTCCGTGGTCCGTCGCCGTCTTCAATTGAGCCCGTGGTTCCACCAGGAAGTCTGGGCCAGCCCAGACTTCCTGCTGGAACCACGGGCTCAATTGAAGACGGCGACGGACCGCGGACGGAGGCAGGTAAGGGAGAGGAGGGCGGGGGGCGTTACCGGGCCCTGCTGCCGTCGCCACATGGGCGACAGCGACAGCGGCAGGGCCCGGTAAACCCCACTTACCTTTCCGGCGGAGCTCCGGATCGAGGCGAAGGATCCGCCTTCACCTCGATCCTCTTCACCATGCTCTGCCGGCCCCCCAATCCTCTTCGCCTCCGCCTTAAGGGCAGGCGAAGCCCCCCGCTCCGCTACTGCTTCTCCGGTCCGATTAGAAGCAGAGCACATCCCTACTTTGTAGTACATGCAGCCACCTTTTTTCTCACGCAGATCACATGCATATATGTGTGTTGCTGGTTTTGAGAACATGAGCATCAACCCCCTAGCATGAGTGCCATGAGCTTTATGAGAATACCCATGTGCTCACTGGACTTGTGAAGACAGATTCCCACAAATGATTGGCCATGTGTGCATTCTGTCTACGCAGCAAAGAAGAGAGTGCAATTTGGAAAGCAAATGGTTTAACAGGAAAATCTGCCCTCACTTTTATTAATTCCCCCCTTTCTGCCAACAACTGTCTGAATCTTCTGGCTCTTTTCTTCATCATCTGCTTTCTCTTTTTAACTTCCAGACTCTTAAAGCCATCCAGTTGATATTAGCTGTTGGAGAAATATTGGAAATCTTGACTAGCAGGGTAGATCACACATTCCTGACTCCCCATGACTTGACCACAAACATCTAAAAGATTTATTAGTTTCTGAGGCTGAGAACAATGGAGTGACCCCAGCAATGGTACAGGTACGACAAGCTTTGCGAAGAAAGACCAAAGGAATGTTTGGCTGGGCTCCCCAGCAAAGCAGATAACAAAAACATCCAGACTAGACACACAGCCAAGATAGAGCAAAGTTGCATGCCTAAGCGTTGGAACAGCATTAACTCTGCACAGTGGTAATGTCTGTAAGAGACAGATGGAGATTGCATAAAAGAGCTGGCAATATCTGAGACAGCTCAACAAGGAAGAGACAGGGAGGGGATGGATATGTCAGGCAGATGTGGTCAGAGATCGCACAAATCATGGAATCTTACATTTGGAAGTGAACAAAAGGCCATCCAGTTCTCATTGAATGGGCAAGGCCATCCATTCACTTGTAGTTCCCCCCATAAGTTAGTGCACACAATTGAGTTCCGCCATGCATTGCTGCAAGGTGCCTACAGAGAATTCAGGCCAACTGATTCAAAGTGAGTCCCATGCTACAGAAAAAGCTTCCAAAACACCCTTCCCATCATAATGAAGGCCGTTCAGCCAAGGAACAATTCCTTCATGATCAATCCTATCTTGGGTATGAACAAGGCACACCCACTGAATCATCACTTTATTCTGAATTATCTCTACCCCACCCAGTATCTTCTCCCTAGATGGAACAATTGCCAGTATATGAGGGAGGGGAGAAACTATTGGAAAGCCAAGTTTATACTTTACAAAATATTTTACTCTGCAACATGGAAAAAATATATTGTTGCTGGGAAAATTCATTTCCCCCCAGCTACTGTGAGGATTACCACTAAACTCAGAAGGAACAGGCTTGTGGCAGGGGTGGGGATGGGGATATTTATTTATTTATTTATTTATTACACTTATATACCGCCCCCATAGCCAGAGCTCTCTGGGAGGTTTACAAAAATTCTAAAATTGAGATAAAAACAAGTATACAAAATTTAAAATTCTAAAACACAGAACATACACACATAAAGCATTAAAAACCGTTAAAAAACTAAACATGTGGGTGATTAAGATGTGCTGCCATATGCCTTGGCAAAGAGGAAAGTCTTAACCTGGCGCCGGAAAGATAGCAGCGTTGGCCCAAGGCGAGTCTCGTCAGGGAGATCATTCCATAGTCTGGGGGCCACCACCAAAAAGGCCCTGTCCCTCATTGCCACACTCCGAGCCTCTCTCGAAGTAGCATCCATGCTAATAAAAGAAATAAAAGTGCTGGTGCTGCATCCCTGTGAGCCTTTGGTCCATTACACCACTTGTGATTGACCTAGAAGTAACCCAGGGAGCTTCATTGTGTCTGAGCAGAAATTTGAAATAGATCTTCCAGGTGCTATTCCAGCCTTCTAATAGAGATGTCAGAGGAATCCGTTTTGGGGGTAGAACTCGGCAAGTTTTTGCCAGCTTAGCCCCACCCCACCCCCAGGTGCCAGTTCGTAGATCCCTGAGCTGGCTCAGCTTGGTGCACATTGAATCGGGCAAGCTTGCGGTTTCCTGCTCTTGTGTGTGTGTGCAAATCCAGATTTGTGCAAATTATGAAAATCATGATTTGAGGAAAATCACTGCTGTAAATAGCACAATTTGTGCAAAATTGCAGGCATAAACGATCCTTTACGCCTGCATTTTTATGCAAGTTGCGCTATTTATGGATGCAATTTTGTGCAAATTGCGACTTCCATAAATATTGGCAGTTGTGAATTTGGACAAATCAGAACTTGTGGGCAAAGAAAAAGACATGAGCTCTCATCACAGACTATTTGGCAGCTTGCCCTACATGAAAGTCAGGGTTGGGCAGCTGGTGAGAGAGTCTAGTGAGCAGAGCCCAAAGAAGACTCAGGGAGTTTGCCCATCCCTGCCACACTGGCTCGGTTGTGACTGCCCTGTAGGGTTGGACCTAGGAATGAGAGAGGCAAGTGAGATGCAACACTGAAGTCTTCGAAAAACCCTGTTGATGTGCATAAGAAGGGTGTGTGCTTCGACAACCGTAAGCCTCTGCATTTTGATCATTCTAAACCACAGTGGAACTTCAGATAATACCCTGGGGTCCAGCAGGCTATGGAGGGTAATGAGTGATGTACATAGAACACTCCGTGATCACTAACAGGGTGCCTATTGTGCTGCTGATAATAATTTCAGGGCATTGGTTATCCCCTGAAGACCTATGATTATATTAATTGCCATCAGTGAGATAGGCACAGTGCAAAATACAGAAGTAGCATGGTTCCTGCTCAGTAGTTAAAGCAGGCAGAACTAAAACTGACAGTGGAAAAGCAGGGGTGTAGCAAAGCATGGTTCTAAGTTCCTTTCCGCTCGCCATGTTTTTCTGCTGAGCAGCAGATTTTAGAATACAGCATGTGGCTTGCATCCATCAGCTAAATGGGTTATGGGAAAGAGGAGAGCAAGATTTCTGGTTCTCCCAGATCAACTGAGGACTCTACCATGTTTGTAGCTATCAGCAGAAGAGCTTCACGATTCAAGGTCCAAGACACACCAAAATAATTCAACTTTTGAGACCTGCACCATGCGCTTCTCATTCCAGCCTGTCTGACTCTGGAGTACTATCAAGCTCATTTTCCACTGGCTGGCAAGAGATGTACGATTACTCTAAGGATAAATATTCTCAAAGTGAAATCAAGCATGAGCCAAATGAAAAGAAAACCACCTGTGGCCATTTTAAAATGTAATCAATTTTGATGCTTTTGGGAATCCAGCAGACAGGTGAAAGAAACAGGGTGAGCGTGACGATATCCTCTGGCAAGAGTTTATGGATTCCTGCAAAAATTCACCAAATTAGCAGGGGTACTAAGAGCTCCCTTTATTCCTCAATGCCCCACCATCCACCTGATCTTAACCACAAAAGTAGGTGGTAAAGAGGCTTTTCTTACTGCCCAGAACATCCGTCTCCCAGAGTACCCATGTAATATTGGAAACTGGAGCAGTGAGTACCTTTCAGACCAGGAAAGAACACCAATGAGATAACTGTTGCCCTCCCGGGAGGTGAATGCCCTGCCTCCCCAGTGCACCAAGGCAACCTCCCAAGGCATCAAATGCAAAGCCAATGATGCTGATGAACACATATCAACATAAAGGCCTAATCCAAAGATGCTTTCCCTCTCCCCACCCCCTCCACCAAACACACCCTTTTCAACCAGCACTTATTCTCATAGAGAGCTCCTGGCAAGATCCACCCATCCACTGCCCAGTGACATTACTGTCCCACTCTAGACTGCCCATGCCATGACCTGAGGACAGAGTAAAAAGGGCAGCCAGGGACGGGGCAGGAATCAAAAAAGGAAGGGGCAGGACTAATATGGGAGCACATGAACGTGGCAGGAGGAAAGTAAGGAAGGTACAAGGGACAGTGATGCAGCTAGGACTGGACTTGGGACTGAAGTCCAAGGGGCCCTCTGTACCCAATCAACACAGGGCACAGCTGTGATGTGCAAAAGAGTTGCCAGAATGATGGAGCACATGAACTCCTCCTGCCAAGTTCATGTGCTCCATCTTTGTCCTGCCCCTTCCTTTCCCGATTCCTCTCCCTTCCCTGGTTGTCCTCTTTCTTCTGTCCTCAGGTCATGGACCTCATGCCAAGAGGACTTTCTACCAGGTGTAGCAAAGTCAAATAATTGGTTTTCAATAAACCTCATATTCACAGGATTGATTACATGGACACAACCTTCTTCCGCACTTCAAGGCCAGACACATTAGATGTGAAGTCCAAAAGATCACCCAGAGAGTGGCAGGTGATCAGAAGAAAACTCCATTTTAATCCTGTGGTCATGATGGTGCTATGATTAAGTGAATTAAAAATACAAAACTGTACATGCTCTGAGTATTTTATTAATCTTTCTATCATGGATCTTTGGATATTGTTGTTTTTATGCTTTTGATGGTTTTAATTTTTTGTATATTTGTTTTTAATGTTCACTGTTTTTAACCTTTGTAAACCACCCAGAGAGCTTCAGCTATGGGGCAGTATATAAATGTAATAAATAAAATAAAATGAACTGAAATAAATAAGAACCTACCAGAACGTACATTCTGAGAAATTCTCAGATCAAGTTTGAGTCCCTTGCTAGCTACAAAGAAGCCCACAAAAGAACTATGCATGTACAACCATGGGGTGAGGGGGAGGGAATAATTGGAATTCCTTTTCATTGGGGAGGGATTTGAGTTTCCCCTGTGCTCTTTAAAAGGACAGTCAAGTCAGAAAAAAGACTAATAATATCTAAAGGAACTGGATGGAAATGGCTGAAATTTGTTTAAGCCACCTGAATGGTCTGAGGAGATCATGGCCAGGCAAGGAGCAAAAATTTCTCAAAGAAGTTTCACACATTTCTGGGAGGAAGGAAAAACCATTAATAAGTGAAGATGAAGATGAAGACTCAGGAGGGCACAACACCATCACTCAGACATGAAAAATAAAACTTTGAGGCCCAGTATTTGGGGGAAAGGCGGGTTAAATAATAGTTGGACCATCCACAACAAAGTCATCAAGAAAACACAAGAAAAATTGTTACCATCTCACTTTGAGCGTCCCGATCTGGCATTCTCCACATTCTGTGGTTTTTCACGAGAACATAAGCCAGAGGTTACAAAGTCATGTGCGAATGTTATCATTCTGGGAGGAAAACATCATGATACAAATCGCACATGGAAAATCAAACCCAGAGTTCTTCCGTGGATATGATTTCTAAATTAAGGACTTAGCTAGACCTAAGGATAATCCCAGGCAAATGGAGGGGTCATCCCTGCCTGCTCCCGGGATCCCGTGTGTCATTTGGATGCACAGGGATGATCCCGGGACAATCCCGGGATATAGGCCTGGTCTAGCCATTACCTATGTCACTACCTCTTTATGTGGAGGACAGGCATCCTATGCCTTTAACCTGCTGCATAACAGAACTCCAACAGCCACATGCTGGGCCTGTAGGGAAAGCGTCGCCTGTTGATTTCCTGTCAAAATAACAAGCACAGGAGCCTGGCAAGCGCAAAGGTGGCAACCCTATTAATAGAAGTTTGCTGCCAGCTTCCTTCACCCCACCCACCCACCCACTGCTCTGGCCTTCATACGTTGGCTTGGTTTGGACCCATTTAGCATCGTGCTGTTCCCTCTAATGCCTGGTGACATGTTTCATTATGTAATGCATTGGCAGCTGGCACTTCTGCTCAGCAGCAGAATGAGATTTGAGCCCTCACAAAGCAGGGCGGTAATGTATGCATCGGCTGTGCCAAAGTGGAGACTATCTGTTGTCAAATGGCTTTGATGCCTTATAAGCGGAGTTCACTGCCAAAAATCCCATAACAATGAAATATCATTTCAAAGCGGCCGGGTCCCCTTCCCCATTCCCTGTTCCCCAAAGCTCTGTAAGTACAAGGAGCCCTTAATGAGGATCTGAAGATCGTTATGTATGCAGGTGCAAAATGACAATGACAAGGATTTTAAATCAATCTCTCCCATTACGCACTCACCTGCCAGCGGCGAATGTTTCACCCCTTTTATTTCAAGCAGCCAAATGTCATGGGGGGTCATACCTGTTAGCACAGCGTTTTAGGGGGGGGACATTTCCTAATCAACCTTTCACATAAATTATGACCTCTTTTGTTTCCTTACTGACTGAGGCACTTTAGCTGTCACAGGCTCTTGTAAAAGGTCTGTTCTTCCATTAAGTAAGTGTGAGTGTGTGTGTGTGTTTCTCTTATTAACATCAAAAGGAGCTGCTCACACTGAGCGAAAGCAAGACAGGCACCCAGAGAGAATGCCCTGGGACGGCGGGGTTCAAAATGTGTTCTGGAGAAGCCTGGCGTCGACTTGGAAGAATATCAGGGGTCCCTTCAAGGAGAAGATCAGAAATGGCGGACAAACATTCCTGAAACACAGTTTCACCTGCCCACTGTCACCCTTCTCCCTTCAAAGTGTAATGTTGGGTGTGTTCAGTGGTGACAGCTCAGTTCATATGAAGCAATGCTAATGCCCGACAGTCCTGGACAACACTTTGTGCATATATTTGTTCCTAGAATCCTTTGCAACACACACAGGGCTTTCAGGACAGGTAAGGTGAGCTACTGCACATCGTTTTGCCTCACCCCTGAAGGAATCAGGATGCTTCAAGTCAGTAAAGCATGCAGTTGCTTGGTTGTAGAAAAAACACCGGCCAGTGGAGCCAACGTCAGTCTGCACTCTGCATGGTCTTCCAGCTTGTTTCTGGGTATAATTTACTGTGTTGCGATTAATCTATAAAGCATTCTGTAGTTTGGGAGTTGGATCATTTAGGACATTTTTTCCTCTCACAAGTGTGGCTCAGAATGCTAACTGACACTCTGGGACATGTCCATTGTGAATAATGTCCACGAGTGATGGACAGCAGGGAAGAATTATTTTCAAATTGAACATACCCTTAGCCAATGTGGGTTTTACATGCCAGCCATAAATATGAGGAATGCAAACTTTTTTCTTAAACATTGCTTGTGAACAGCTTTGGAGATTGCCTCTAACCTCTTGTGTCATCACAAAAATGAAGAGGAAACTGACGTGATAGAGATGCTAAAACATCCACTGTGGTGAACCTGAGGGAAGGGTGTTCCCCATGAACGGCCTCCGTCGCTAGTACTTCTCACTTGCCTTTCATGCATGAGAATGAGCCATCTCACCCAAGCGTTCAATTGGAATTAGTGCTGACACCCTTCAAGGAAGATGCTGCACAGGAATGACCGCATTGTTCTTGCCTTGATAGGCATCAGTTGCAGGTCCAAAACTGCTGAATGAGGTAACATGGGAAACTCCGGGAAACTCCGGTATGAGCAGCTTAGTGTCACTTGCCATTTTGAGAGGCAGCCAGCATAAGAGCAATGGGGGTTAGGGAGGAAGGGGAGGGACAAGCACGGTTCCAGACGAAGAGGCTCTACCTGTTGCTAATGGGCACATCTACACCAAGCAGGATATTCCATTATAAAAGCAGTATGGAAGCGGTATATAAAAGGCAGGAGCCACACTGCTGCTTTATAGCGGTATTGAAGTGCACTGCAAGATTTATACTACTGCTTTATAGTGGTACTGAAGTGCACTGACAACTGTTGGGGCCCATGACATATCTACACTAAGCAGGATATAACACCATGAAAATGGTATGAAAGCAGTCTATGGTATGTATATGTCAATGGACCCCAACAGTTGACAGTGCACTTCAGTACCACTATAAAACGGTAGTGTGGCTCCTGCCTTTTATATACGGCTTTCATACTGCTTTCATAGTGGAATATCCTGCTTGGTGTAGATGAGCCCTTAGACTGAGGCCTCATCTACACGAAGCAGGATATTGCACAATGAAAGTAGTATATAAAAGGCAGGAGCCACACTACCATTTTATAGTGGTACTGAAGTGCACTGACAACTGTTGGGGCCCATTGATATATACCATAGACCACTTTCATACCACTATATCCTGCCTGGTGTGGCTCCTGCCTTTTATATACCACTTTCATATCACTTCCATAGTGCAATATCCTGCATGGTGTAGATGTGCCCTGACTCGCCATTGTGCAGCTAGGGCTAGAATTTGGAGGCAAAGTTCAGGATCCTACAGTCCAGGGAAGCCCAAATTACCATCCAGTGAAGAGCAAGGGATGGCTGGACATCTAGTATTGTAGTGCCAATCTATAAGAAATGTGGTCGAGGGGATCCCCAAAACTATCGCCCAATAAGCCTGCTTGATGTTCCTGCTAAAATATATGCATAACTAGATAAATTAGAGCAATGGGTGGAAAGAACAGCAGGTTTTATCACCAATGCAGGCTGGTCTTCGTAAGGGACATAGCACACTTGATCAGTGCTTTGTTCTGAGCTATCTTAATTCAAAAAATATGTAAATAGTTCATCTAAAAGGTTATTTACTGCATTTGTAGAGCTATCACCTGCCTTTGATTCTACAGATCAATGGTGCTTATGGAAAAAGTCCAGGATCCTACAGCCCAGGGGAGCCCAAATTATCATCCAGTGAATGGCAGGGGATGGAGGCTGCGATGCCAGTGCGGCAATGAATGCCCTCTGGGGCCGGATCTACACTACTGCTTTAAAGCGCTTTATAACAGTTTTGACAACTGTATATGGAGTGTGTCCTGGGCCCCAACAGTTGTCAAAAGTGTTATAAAGCACTTTAAAGCAGTAGTGTAGATCCTGCCTGGGTTTCAGTACTCTAAAGGAGCTATCCAAGGTGCTGAACCTATTTTGGGGGAAAGGGTTCAGCATCTTGGGCTAGATCAACACTATCACTTTATAGCGGTTTTGAAGTGCGCTGATAATGGTTGGGGCACATTACACAAACCACATTCATAGTGTTATTTCCTTCTTTATTCTACATTATCCAAAATATCAGAACAAATGGTATTGTGTGTCTACTAGATATAAATGTGCAAGAGGGATATAGCATCACCATGATGGGATTGTAATGGTTTGACACAAGGCACATGTCTAAACCATCCATTTATACTTGGGGTCAGCTCAAGGTCATCCCTGCGCCCATCGGGGGTAGGGTGGGGGGAGCAGGAATTAAAATTATTTTTAAAAAAACAGCTTACCTTTAGCATACGAGCGTTTGTGCGCTCCTTCCTCTTTAAAAGAAAAATGGCGGACACGACGCCTCTCCTGCTGAGGTCATCACATGTCATGTGTAGACAGAGGAGGGATCTCACGATAAACACACCACGGGATCTTCCCTCTTCTGTTGCGAGCTAAAAGGTAGGTCTACCTAAGGTCTGAGTGAAACTAAGGCAGAGTTACTGCCCCACTGTCATCGGAGTGTCACATCCAACACTCCTCACCAGAGCTTCCTTTGCCTAATTTTTAAACATTTTAAAGTTAGGGGAAAGCCAACTGAACAGGTACATGGTTACAGGAGCTCATTTTAGTATTGCTTTTTGACTTACCCTTTTCTACAACACAACGGTAATTTTTGTTGCAGAACATATTCCAAGTAACTCTGTTTAGCATCAGGGCAGCAAAAGCGAACTCTATTTTATGCCTGTAGTCATGAAAGTGCTATGATTTAAGTGAGTGTAATGTACAACATTCTCACAATGTGGCTTGTTTTTAATCAGGGCAAACAGGGGTTTCCCCCTAACATATCAGGAATGCAGAAGAAGTTGTGAAGCATGGATTGAGGGAGAGGGGATAATATTATTTTATTTATTTCTTAGACTTAAAACCTGATTGTCAGCCAAGCTCACCGACCAGTGAACAATACAAAAAAAGAATCTCCCATCAAAATGCAATAAGATAAATGTTGAAATCACAGAAATGGACAACCTATAAAGCTAGTCAATCATCCATGGCAAAAACATTAAATAAAATAAATATGAGAAGCAGCTATATATGAGTTAATATCGACCTAGCTCACAAGGACATTGTAAAGATTATGTTTGCAAACAATTCTGAAAACTTAAGGCCAGCCTGGGACCTTTGCTCCATTTCTGTGAGGTCCTCTTTCATGTCCGTCTAGGCCCAGCCAGGAGAAGCCATTTACAGCTGTGGCATCCTGGCTTTGGAACAGCCGCCCAAGGAAAGCATGGTCAGCCCCTTGGCTGCCTGCTTTTAGATGGATAGTGAATATAAATTCATTTAAGCAGGGTATTTTTAGGTCTCTGGTCTGATGTTTTTTGCTGTGATTTAATATTGAATTTATCTTGTTTTTATTCTACTGCATTGATGCATTTGTCAGCTGCCTTGTGTTACTTTGTCTCCTTTGTTTAAAAGGTGAGGTATAAGTAAATTAATACAAATGCTAATACTAATAAAATACCAATATAAAATACTAGTTGTTATGGATGATGATGATAATGATGATGATGATGATGATGATGATGATGATGATGATGATGATGATGATGATATGGCAATACCACCTAAAAGCCAAGAAATTATCCGGCCTATACATTCGTCAGATGTGTTCTCCACAAATTAATAGCCTAGACTTTCAGTCCATTGACATGAAAGACCAAGATGGATGTGAAATTCAACACCGGCGCTGCCTGATCCAGATACTGATTAAACCAACATCCTCATTCCAGCTACAGAGATGCAAGCAAAAACACCTGTAAATGACAGCCTATTTCTTTCTTCCACATCTAAGGCAGCAAACACGGAGCAGATGGGTTTATTTTTAAGCTCTAGGAGGAAAATAGTCTGTGCATATGTTATTTCGTTGTTCGATCTTGTGATTTTCACACCCATTATACTGCTGCATGACAAGGTGTGTTCACACTTGACAGGCATCGTCAAGTAATCAGTCATCCTTCGTTACAAAATTTGTGTTCCTTGAAAAGTACAATCCTAGCATCAGCTCACCTTGTCTTGTTTCCATTGCTACTGTGTCCTGACAATTGCAACACTGTTGTGACAATAGGACAGTTGGTAGCTAGAATATAGCTTTTGTTTTCAAAGCAACTTCACTAAGAGCGCAATCCTATACATACTGAAATGGCGGGGGGAGGGAGCCTTATAACTCCTTGCATTCCCCAGCCAGGAGTTGGAGGCCATTTTTCTGTCTATACATGTATAGGATTGCACCCTAAGTTTACTGTGAGGCAGAAGAAACTAGAATTCCCAAATAGAAGTCAGCAAAACTATAAAGTCCTAAACAACTTGGGACCAGGATACGAAGTAGACCGTCTTCCCTTATACACACTCAGATGACACAATTACCAGAGGCGGTCCTGGTCATCATTCCAAGATGAACAAAACATCAGCGTGAAGAACCTCGATGGCAGGCCTTCTCTGTAGCGGCACCCCCCGCTGGAAAAGCCTCCCTCATGAGGTTCGGAAGGTGGAAAATATAACATCTTTCAAACGCCTCTTGAAAACACACCTTTTTAGGCAAGCTTTCCCTGTATTATAAATTTTTCTGGTTTTTTATGACACTTTTTAAAAGTTGCTGGGGAACATGGGCAGGAGGGGGGACATACTAAACCGAAGGACACCAAATGGCCATTGAAATGCATTCGTTCATTCTGAATGGCCATAGGAAATCATTGGAGGAGTTTAGGGATCATCTACAAATCAAAATACCTAAAGGAGTCAAACATTTAATTTTCATAGAAAACCACGCAGAATCAAAATACAAACTAACAGAGCGGTTTTAGGGAACAACTACTATGACCCCCCCAACACTGTGGTTCTAGGGATCATCCCCACATTCAAGAAGAAATCAGAATGCAATAAAAAGATGGTAATAACAGTTTTATACACTGCTTTATAAGCATCAGTTATAAAACATCCAAATATGAGAAAGGAATTTTGTCGCAACATGCCAAACATTATTTAAATGTTTATATATGCCCCCCACAGCGCCCACAACTTACAACAGGCCGGTTTCAAAATGGCCATAGGAAAACATTGGGCTGTCAGGCAGCCCCACAAAAAAGAGGGGGAGCCCCCAAAATGTTCAGGGAGGTTGGTAATAAGACTGTAAGCACCATAAGAGGCCCTGTTGGAGGCATGCTCCATTGGAATGGTCCCCACATTGTGCATGGCTACATTAGGTTCCTTCAGAATGGCACTGGGCATTCAGGCAGCCCCCCCCCCAAAAAAAGGGGGAGCCCCAAAATTGTTGTGGAGGTTTGAACTGAGACCCTAAGCATACAAGAGTTTTTGCTGGAGGCGAGCTCCCTTGGAATGTTCCCCACGTTGCGCATGGTCACATTAGGTTCCTTCAGAATGGCCATAGGAAAGCATGGACTGCAATATCTGTTATTTTATTATGATTAATAAGGACTAAGTTTTATTGTGATTAATATGTCCACACATTTTTATCTGCTTAAAGTCATTGACTATTCAGTTCTGAAACTGGGTTCTCATTTTAAGGTCTTTTTTAAAAAAATATTTTGGTTTAGTTGTAGTTTTTTCAAAAGATGTTGAATTCTGCCATTACTGTTTAAGTAGATGATAACACCTGAACGTTCTAATTATTACAGCCTCAGATCTACATGCCCCCCCCACTTTATGAAATCCTGCACAGTATTTTTTTATGAGGACAGCCTTTGAACTTATCTAAAGGAATAGAATGGAATGGAGTCAGTAGTAGGGTGACCATATGAAAAGGAGGACAGGGCTCCTGTATCTTTAACAGTTGAATAGAAAAGGAAATTTTAGCAGGCGTCATTTGTATATATGGAGAACCTGGTGAAATTTCCTATTCATCACAACAGTTAAAGCTGCAGGAGCCCTGCCCTCTTTTAAATCTGGTCACTCTAGTATAGCTCCTGCAGCTTTAACTGTTGGGATGAAGAGGGAATTTCACCAGGTGCTGCATGCATGCAAATGACACCTGTTGAATTTTTTTTATATACAACTGTTAAAGATACAGGAGCCCTGTCCTCCTTTCCATAGGGTCACCCTAGACACTCAGGACTCTGCGGAGGAGATTCAGGAAATGGATTCAGGGCTGCCACGCCCTAGCAGGCTTCGAGAACTGTCACCAGCCAGGTCAATTTATGATGTGCTAATTTTGCTGGGTCACAACTTATACAGGCATCTAGGAGAGTCCTGCTAGATTGGGGCAAAAGCATCCTGCTTCCAGCCAGGG
The DNA here is from genome assembly GCF_023053635.1 of Elgaria multicarinata webbii. Taxonomy (NCBI): domain Eukaryota; kingdom Metazoa; phylum Chordata; class Lepidosauria; order Squamata; family Anguidae; genus Elgaria; species Elgaria multicarinata. The sequence goes on along the minus strand of NC_086171.1, from coordinate 28,157,877 downwards.
GGCTCTGTGATGCCCACAGGTAGGGCCTGGGAGCACCATCAGGCGAGCATTTTATTGCACGCTCATTACTGGGCACTCACGGATTTTTGTGGGTCCCTCTCAAGACGACATCTGCCTCCTCCTGCACACCTCCCGCCCCTTCTAGCCTTCTTCGTGCCACCAAAAAACACCCCAGTAAGTCTGACTTATTTTTAAAGATGGAAGTTGCCACTATCTCCTGCTGTGTGCAGGAGAAGCAGCGGGCTCAAAACGGCCCACAGAATGGGCCATGTGTGTGTTATTTACTTCCTCTTTTGAAAGAGGAAGTAATGAGGGACAAACATGCATGTGATGATGCTCTAAAACAATAGCTCCCACCTCCAGCAGCTAGTATTCAGAGGTACTTGCTTGTGAACATGGAGGTTCCATTTAGTTCTCATGGCCAAACAATAAGTACCCAGCAACAGTGCTCACTTGCAAAGATGGTCTCCTCAGGAGAAAGCAAAGTCCTCGAGTAGGGCCCTGGCCAGAGAGCTCTGTTAGGGAAAAACTCCCCCAACTAGAAGGAAGGGAACAGGAAACCAGACAAGTCCAGATGCAGTGACTATCTTTTTATTAACTACACGTGTAGGAGGAACCTCACCCTTGACGGATTGAAAGCAAGATTCTCTACCCATCATCCACAACCAACATCTTTTATAACATTCCAGGCCCCTTCTGAATGAGCTCATGCTCCTCCCTCCTCCCATCCCTTATTGATTGGAGAGTTATACATTTTCCATAAACAAAACTATTTCCAACAGCTAACAACACATAATATTTTGACAACCATGCCTTATTCATGTGACTTACTGCAACAGATAAGCCCCCCATGCAAGGGCAGGCAAAGCTAACAAGCACAAGTGCTCCACGGTGTGTGAGTAAAAGACAACTTGGATCCAGGATCCAAGCCTCAGAAGCTGTGGTGTCGTAAGTTGCCACATTTGACCAGGCAGATTAGGCCTTTGTTTGTGTTCTTGAGAAGTACAGGGCAACCTTGGGCAACTTGCTGACTGCGTTTCCGATGACTCTTGGAAAGGGAAAGGGGAAGAGGGAGGGCTGAGCATGGAGTGCTTGGTGTACACTTTTCCCCAGAAAGGCATCTTTGGTGGGGGTCTTTTGGCCCACCCTAACAGCTCTAATAGGCAGCAGCTGACTCTGGGTGTGGCTCAGCAGCCTTTATTAGGAAAAGCCCAGCAGTCAGCGTTTGCTAGCTGCTGGAAAGGACCTCTCCCCAACTTCTCCTGGTTTCTTCGCCCATCTTGAACCCATGTGCTATGAACTTGGACTCCTGCTTGACCCTGCTATTGGATTGTGTATGTATTGGGCTGCTTAACTCTGCTTCGCCTGACTCTATGGCCCTGTTCAGAAGATACCTTAAACCACAGGTTTAAGCACAGTGGTTCAAGCCATGGTTTAACATGTCTTCTGAACAGGGCCATTATCTTGGCTTGCTTGCCTGTGTCTTGACCATGTGCCTGTTATCTGGATCCCTCCTGCATTTGCCAGAGCTTCTGAAACTTGTCTTCTGAAACATTGGCCTGGGTTATTACTTGTCCCTTCCATCAGCCCTATAACTAAGACTGCTACCAACACAGGACTGCTAAAATCAAATGTTAAAGAGAGAGATACTGTGTATCTCTGGCCTGGTTCAGACAAAACGCTAAACCATGCTGCTTAAGCAGCATGGTTTAGCATGTTGTCTGAACCAGGCCTCTGTGTGTTCTCTCCTCACACCCACACCCAAAATCTGGGCTCCAGCAGGATCAGGAGAAAATTGCAATGCCCCAGGTCCTTCCTGGCTAAAAAGGATTCAGTAGCACCTTTTCCAGAGTGCTTCCTAAAACAATTCCTATCTGCCCCTGCTTATATTAGGGTGTCTAAACCCCCCTTTTTTCAAGCAAAAATGATGCAGTAACCAGCAAACTGTTCTTTTGGTAAACATGGGGTATGTGTGTGTATATCTTGTGTCACCTTAAAAACAGAGCTACAGCACAATCCTAAATATGTCTACTCAGAAGTAAGCTCCACTAAGATCAGTAGAATTTACACCTTTCTAGTCTTGAGTCTGTCTACAAGGCTTTCTAAACAAAGGAAGATTATTAAAGCACAAAAATATAACTGTTTCACTGCCTCCTAGGGTGTTGGCATGGGTGAGCATTCTGTCTGCAAACTGATTGGTCTGGATTTGTTTCACTTGTGATGTTGAGAAGCCAAAGCATTAGTGTTGGTCATGGGTGCACTTTGGTTTAGCACCTTGCTGTTTGGTGCTGGCATTTAAAAATAAAAGTTCAGTGGTAGCAATATTTGGCTTCACACAGACAGCTTGCCCAGGATTCTGGGCTTCCAATTCTTTGTCTACTCTCTTGTGACTGTAATCTGATATTACTTGCTGGTTTACAATCAGAACGGTGTTAATATTTAAACTTAATTCAGGTCTCAGGTAAACACTTCCTGCAGTTGGAGGCTCTACTTTTGTAGTCCTTCCTCTATCTAAAGGCAGTTGATTAGGAAGCAAGAGCTGGTTAACAAACACAAACTGGTGTGATGGAGCTTTTAGAGCATACACTCATGCACACACCATGTAGGGAAAAGAGGGGAGGGAACCTCAAAAAGCAAGACACCTTTCCCTTTGCTGAAGCCCTTTCCTATAGACTGCAGCTAGTGTGTGTTGCAGCTCCTGGTCTCAGTGGCCTGGTTCAGGCAAAACGCTAAACCATGCTGCTTAACCACAAAATGGTTAATGGAAAGCATTAAGGTCAATGTATTCCGTTAACCATTTTGTGATTAAGCAGCATGGTTTAGCATGTTGTCTGAGCCAGGCCAGTGAAGGGGAAGGAAAACGTGTGTGTGTGTGGCCTGACTAGAAGAGGCAAGACACCCACCAATGGCACTTTGCTCTGGCAAGCAAGAAGCCTAGTGCTTTCAGCAGGAGCCTTTCCTCGGGAAGAGAGTCTCAGTGACTTCAGCAGCAGTGTTGCACCTTGCCCTGGGGAGTGTGTGTGTGGGGGGGGTAAGGCACACTATCTTGTTTTAATTGGATTTTACTGTTTTAAAATTTCATATTGGTTTTAACATGTTAATGTTTTAATTTGTTTTAGGATTGTATATTTATTCTATTTTATATGTATGGTTTTATCTGTACGCCACCCTGAGATCCTTGTGATATAGAGTGGGATGTAAATGTTTTAATAAATAAAATAAAATGCCTCTGGGAAGAAGGAGTCTGGACTCTCCCAAACCTGAGGGTACTTATACCCCATGTACCATAAGTACATGGTACTTATACCATGGCAGTGCCATGGGTCCTAAGCCCTGGAAAAGATGCTACTTGATATGGGAGAAAGACTGGGCTGCCTTTCCATCCCATCTAATAAAAGGGAATAATAGCTGTAGTTGCCAGAAACCTCCTTTTAACAAAAGAGGGCCTTACATGCTAATAGCTGCCTTAAAATACAGGTGTGCAGACTGACCAGGTGTGTCACTAATGATCACTCTGGCTATCCAGCATTCATATTCTGCTCAAATTTAAAATAAAACAACACACTTTTGCCTTTGGAGAATACATTTTAAGAGGTCTGTTAGGGACTGAATTGCTTGGTCCAGCCTTTGCTGATTCTTCTCAGCCCTGTTCCCTGGGCTTTTCTCCCAAGGGGGGATGGAGGGGATGGGGATGGGGATGGATGGCTTTTGGGCTGCCTCAAAATGGAGCCACTACTTCTCACTTGCAAAAGAGCTGCTTTGGAACAAGAGAGCTCCTTAAGCCCTGAAATAAGAGTAGGGTGACCATATGAAAAGGAGGACAGGGCTCCTGTGTCTTTAACAGTTGTATTGCAAAGAAAACTTTAGCAGGTGTCATTTGTATATATGGAGAACCTGGTGAAATTTCCTCTTCACCACAACAGTTAAAGCTACAGGAGCCGACTTATTTGGTGTGATGGCATGGGATGCTGCAAACTTGATGAAGCTAAGCAAGTGTAGGCCTGGTCAGTTTCTGGAAGGGCAACTACCAGGGAACCCCATGTACATTGATTCCTGCATTGAGTAGGGGGTTGGACTCTATGGCCTTGTTAGGCCCCTTCCAACTCTATGATTCTATGAAACTACACATTATTTTAAGTATCGTCGCACCATAGTTTTCCTTAAGGGTGGGATGATATTAGCACTTTTCTTCTCAATTCCTTTACTAATATGCTTAACGCATGATATTTTATTTTATATCATGTTTTTATACTGTTTGTTTTATACTTTGAATGGTTTTAGTTTTTGTGAACCGCCCAGGGAGCTTCGGCTGTTGGGCAGTATAAAAATGCAAATAATAATAATAATCTCTCTAGTATAGCTCCTGCAGCTTTAACTGTGGTGATGAAGAGAGAATTTCACCAGGTTCCCCAAATGACACCTGCTGAAATTCCATTTTCTATGGTCCTCCTTTTCATATGGTCACCCTAAATAAGAGGCATTTGCCACGAATAAGAAACCCCAGTGCTCAGGAGAGAAAAAGTGGCTACTAGGAGGAGGGCTTTCTCCGCTGTGGCACCCTGGTTGTGGAACGAGCTCCCCAGAGAGGTCCGCCTGGCGCCTACACTGTACTGCTTTCGTCGCCAGCTGAAGACCTTTTTATTCACTCAGTATTTTAACACTTAATTTTAACTTAAATTTAAATTTTACTGTTTTAACTCTGTATTTTAATCTTATATCAACTTTGCTGTGTGGTTTTATCCTGGTTGCGCTTTTTATACTGTATTTCGTAATTGTGTTTTAACCTGTTGGGTGTTTTACTGTGGTTTTAATTTTTGTGAACCGCCCAGAGAGCTTCGGCTATTGGGCAGTATAAAAATGTAATAAATAAATAAATAAATAAATAAACAACTCCTAACAGAGCAATTTGTAAATAAATCAGAATGCAATTAATAACAGCTGGCTGCAGTCTCACAAACGCTGGGAGCCAGAGGAAGACGAGGTGGACCTGGGTGAGGGTGAAGGGTTAGGTAAAAAAAAGAAAGAAAAAAGTATTTATTAAGAGGCTTGTAGGGTCGATTTGATTTAAATCATGATTTAAATCACAATTTAAGTCACTACTCAGAAAGACTCGAGATGTGACTTCCGCCCCCCAAAAGTCAATCTTCTTCGCTATATTTTACACATCTCAGAGTTACCAAAGACTCATTCTTGCTGGTATAATCTTAATATTTACAACCAGATGAAGGTTTCAGTTTTAGAATAGCAACTTTTCAGATTAGTTTTAGTTATATCAAAAAAATACTGATTTGGTTATACTATTAGAAACACATCATAGATAATTATGAAATTATTGTGAGGTGAGGTGAACTATCTCCAGTTTAATAGGTTAATCATTCATATTTGGACAGTGGTGTACTTTATTGGAAGGAGGAAAATAATCTTACAGAAACCTCTGGAAAAGCATGACATTGTGAATGGATTAATGGAATTCATTTACCAAAAAATTTAAACAGCCTCATGCTACATAGTTAAAAACTAATCCTTATTTCATGATGAATAACCTTTGGGTATAACCTTTGGGCTATAATGTATTTTAAATAGAAAACTATCTTTAGAAATATTTGTCCTCAAAAAGCATTTTATAAAAAAAAATCCAATTTAAATTTAAAAAATCTAATTTTTTTGAATTTTTTTTTAAAAAATCATTGATTTTTATCCACTCTGTTTGTAGCAGCAACAGTGTTTCTTGAGTCCTTCAGAGTTGCCACCAAGCAATCTTGAAAACCCCAAAGTAAATGTTAGGGTCTCCTCAGGGCTGGAGTTCTTGCTGTCTCCCTCCCACCCCACTCTTCAGTCCTTAATCTCTCTCAGGGACCCCCCAAACCACCCCCAAAATTTCCATGTCCCCTTTTAAGACAAATCACCCATTCAAAATCACACACTCCAGAGTAAAGTTTTTTTTAAAAAAAAACTTTTGGTGGTTTTAAATTTTGTATATCTGTTCACAATCTGTTCATTGTGTTTAACTTTTGTAAGCCTCCCAGAGAGCTTTGGCTATGGGGCGGTATAGAAATGAAATAAAATAAAATAATAAAGTTAACAGAAATGAAGCAAGAGTCCTGGGTTCCCTCAGTCTAGAGCCTTCAGCTACAGAAGGGGCCCAATTCCCCCCCTTCCCAAACACAGAGGTAAAGGGGTTTAAAGACCAGGTGCATTGCTTCAGTAGTAAAAGCACCTAGTTTGTGTGAGAAAGTCAGCTTTGGAAGAACCAGTTCCCCACAATATATATATATATATATATATATATATATATATATATATATATATATGCCATTTTGTAGCATTACAGACCACACAAAGGCTCAAGGCTGAAAATTTCTACTCGGGAGCAAACGCCTGCTCATGAGGAGAAAGAACCAGTCCTTTTAAAGTTTCTTTCCCCCTTCTTTTTTTAATAGCTGCCTTCAGTGCTGCAAAGCATCGAACGGGCGGAGACTGGAGGGGTCTACTCTGGAGAAGGAAGGACCAGCTGTGAATGCTAACGAGCCAGACTCCGTTCAGCTGCAGCAACAGAGCCAGAGCGCGCATAATCTCTCCATCTTCCCCAGGACCTCAGTTAGGAGAAGAGTTTGCGCAGGGGAGAGACTCAAACGAAGAACCAGCCCTGCCGTGGCCTGCCTTCCCAGGAGCGGCACAAACGCCCAACTGGCCCTGTGGGGCTGACTGGGCCACAGGAAACACCCAGCCCTGGGCCTCACCTGCGTTTTACCTGCCTTCTCGCTCGGCCTGCCTGCTGACCTGGACTGTTTCAATCTGCAGCTTTGCTGGTAAAGGTTTTCTGTTAGGAACTGTGTGGTGGCTGGATTGGGTCAGAGCCTCACCTGGAAGTGGCTCATTTTAAAAAAACAACTATCCCTGTGTTCTGTGCATAGCCGCCTCGTGGGGGCATAGCTGCCTTGTGGGGGGCATAGCCGCCTCATAGGAGCATAGCCAGGCATAGCCGCCTCGTAGGAGCATAGCTGAGCACAGCCGGGCACAGCCGAGCACAGTCGCCACAAGGGGGCATAGCCAGGCACAGTCATCACTAGGGGGCATAGCCAGGCACAGCCGCCACATGGGGGCATAGTGTCTTCTCGCTTGGCCTGCCTGCTTACCGGGACTGTTTGAACCTGCAGCTGGCCACTAAGGGTTTGCTGCTGGGGACTCCCACTGCCTCAGCTGCATTTTACCTGCTAGCAAGAGTACCTTCTCACTTGGCCTGCCTGCTGACCTGCTTCAATCTGCAGCTTTGCTGTTAAGGGTTTGCCTCTGGGGACTGTGGTGGTGGGATTGGGCCGGAGCCTCACCTGGAAGAGGCTCATTCAAAAACAAAAACAGCCTTGCCTTGGGGGCAAGCTGCCACTTGGGGGCAAACCTCAACACACAGGCGACATTTACGATCATCAGAGGAGGCCCCTGCTTGTCGTTCCAAGATGAACAAACTGTTGTCACAAAGATCCTCGACGGTGGGGCCTTCTCTGTAGCAGCACCCACCCTCTGGAAAACTCTCCCTTGTGCTGTTTGGGAGGTGGAAAATGTAACCTCTTTCAAACGCCTCCTCAAGACATACCTGTTTTAGACAAGCTTTCCCTGGACTATAACTTACTTTGATTTTATATGACATTTTTAAATTGTTGTTCTTGATTTTTGTGTATTATGATTTTAATTGTGAGCTGCCCAGAGAGCCTTGGCTGTTGGGTAGTATAAATATATAATAAATGAATAAAATAGGGTTCTGCTTTCTTGGCTAGTCTGCTGTAGTTTTGGCCGGGGTGGTCAAAGAGTTACTTGAGCCACTGGCTTAACTCCCCTTCTCCTCCTGGTTGTTGTTGTTGTTTAATCGTTCAGTCGCTTCCGACTCTTCGTGACTTCATGGACCAGCCCACGCCAGAGCTTTCTGTCGGCTGTCGCCACCCCCAGCTCCCCCAAGGTCAAGTCTGTCACCTCCAGAATATCATCCATCCATCTTGCCCTTGGTCGGCCCCTCTTCCTTTTGCCTTCCACTTTCCCTAGCATCAGCCTCTTCTCCAGGGTATCCTGTCTTCTCATTATGTGGCCAAAGTACTTCAGTTTTGCCTTTAATACCATTCCCTCAAGTGAGCAGTCTGGCTTTATTTCCTGGAGTATGGACTGGTTTGATCTTCTTGCAGTCCAAGGCACTCTCAGAATTTTCCTCCAACACCACAGTTCAAAAGCATCTATTTTCCTTCGCTCAGCTTTCCTTAGGGTCCAGCTCTCGCAGCCATAGGTTACTACGGGAAATGCCATTGCTTTAACTATGCGGACCTTTGTTGTCAGTGTGGTGTCTCTGCTCTTTGCGCCCAGAAATACAAAGTCTGTCACTGCCTCCACGTTTTCTCCCTCTATTTGCCAGTTATCAATCAAGCTGGTTGCCATAATATTGGTTTTTTTGAGGTTTAACTGCAACCCAGCTTTTGCACTTTCTTCTTTCACCTTTGTCATAAGGCTCCTCAGCTCCTCCTCGCTTTCAGCCATCAAAGTGGTGTCATCTGCATATCTGAGATTGTTAATGTTTCTTCCTGCGATTTTAACTCCAGCCTTGGATTCGTCAAGCCCAGCACGTCGCATGATGTGTTCTGCATACAAGTTGAATAGGTAAGGTGAGAGTATACAACCCTGCCGTACTCCTTTCCCAATCTTAAACCAGTCCGTTGTTCCGTGGTCTGTTCTTACTGTTTCTACTTGTTGGTTATACAGATTCCTCAGGAGGCAGACAAGATGACTTGGTATCCCCATACCACCAAGAACTTGCCACAGTTTGTTATGATCCACACAGTCAAAGGCTTTAGAATAGTCAATAAAACAGAAATAGATGTTTTTCTGGAACTCCCTGGCTTTCTCCATTATCCAGCGGATATTGGCAATTTGGTCTCTAGTTCCTCTGCCTTTTCTAAACCCAGCTTGTACATCTGGCAATTCTCGCTCCATGAATTGCTGGATTCTACCTTGCAGGATCTTGAGCATTACCTTGCTGGCATGTGAAATAAGTGCCACTGTCCGATAGTTGGAACATTCTTTAGTGTTTCCCTTTTTTGGTATGGGGATATAAGTTGATTTTTTCCAGTCTGATGGCCATTCTTGTGTTTTCCAAATTTGCTGGCATATGGCATGCATCACCTTGACAGCATCATCTTGCAATATTTTAAATAGTTCAGCTGGGATACCGTTGTCTCCTGCTGCCTTGTTATTAGCAATGCTTCTTAAGGCCCATTCAACCTCACTCTTCAGGATGTCTGGCTCTAACTCACTGACCACACCGTCTGAGCTATCCCCGATATTATTATCCTTTCTATACAGATCTTCCGTATATTCTTGCCACCTTTTCTTGATCTCTTCTGTTTCTGTTAGAGCCTTGCCATCTTTGTTTTTGATCATACCCATTTTTGCCTGGAATTTACCTCTGATGTTTCTAATTTTCTGAAAGAGGTCTCTTGTCCTTCCTATTCTATTGTCTTCTTCCACTTCCACACATTGCTTGTTTAAAAATAATTCCTTATCTCTTCTGGCTAACCTCTGGAATTTTGCATTTAATTAGGCATATCTCCCCCTATCACTGTTGCCTTTTGCTTTCCTTCTTTCTTGGGCTACTTCTGGTGTCTCAGCAGACAGCCATCTTGCCTTCTTGGTTTTCTTTTTCTTTGGGACGTTTTTTGTTGCCACCTCTTGGACAATGTTGCGAACTTCTGTCCATAGTTCTTCCGGGACCGTATCTACTAAATCTAGTCCCTTAAATCTATTCTTCATCTCCACTGCATATTCATTAGGAATATTAGTGAGCTCATATCTAACTGTTCTGTGGGTCTTCCCTATTCTCCTTAGTTTGATTCTAAGTTGTGCAATAAGAAGTTCGTGATCTGAACTACAGTCAGCTCCAGGTCTTGTTTTTACTGTCTGTATAGATGTCCGCCACTTTTGACTGCAAAGGATGTAGTCAATCTGATTTCGGTGTCGGCCATCTGGTGAAGTCCATGTATAAAGCCGTCTTTTCTGTTGTTGGAAGAGAGTGTTTGTTATGCACAGTGAGTTGTCCTGGCAGAATTCTATCAGCCTATGTCCCACTTCATTTTGTTCTCCTAGACCATGCTTACCTGTAATTCCAGATGTCATTTGACTGCCCACCTTAGCGTTCCAGTCTCCTGTAATGAAAATAATATCTCTTTTTGGTGTATTATCCAGTATGTGCTGCAGATCCTCATAGAACTGACCTACTTCTGTTTCTTCAGCATCTGTGGTTGGGGCATATATTTGGATCACTGTGATGTTAAATGGCTTACCCTGAATTCGAATTGAGATCATTCTATCATTTTTTGGATTGTATCCAAGCACTGCTTTAGCCACTTTATTATTAATTATGAAGGCTACTCCATTTCTTCTGTGATCCTCTTGTCCACAGTAGTAGATCTGGTGGTGATCTGATGTGAAGTGGCCCATTCCAGTCCATTTCAGTTCACTGACACCCAATATATCTATATTTAATCTTGACATCTGAACAGCAAATGAGCCAACAAACCCTATTGAAATGCAGCTTCTGTTTGAGGGACAGAATATTGGATATTGCAATTAGTAAGTTTTAGTTTGTATTAGCCTTAAGTGTTTTATTTGTTCTTGTGTGTAATTGTACGTTTTCACTTCTCTTCTCAGCTTGTCTGTCTGCTTGATCTACTTGCGTCAAAGAAAGGTAAGTGCCTGGGATTTTGTTTTATAATGTTTCTTATGTTTTGCATTGTTGTGGGTTGCATTTTATTTTCTGGTGCATTTGAGGTTGGAATGGTTATTATTGTGAGTGTTGGGTTGTGTAACTTTTTTAGCGTTTATCACACAATCCTGTGTGTGTTTAATCAGAAGTAAACCCCAATGACCCTGTTCAGGAGGCGCCTTAAACTACGGTGGGTCAGGCTTTTTTGTTAACAGAAATGGCTGAACCACTGTGGTTTAAGGAGCCTTCTGAATAGGGCCAAGGTCTTCAACTGTGAAATGGGAGGGCACCAGGTTGGGGAAGGGTGGTTTAGAGGAAGAATGATTGGTAGTAATAGGGTTAAACTTAAACCTCTTACCAAGATTTCTTCCTGGCTTCCTAAATGTGCTTTCACATTTTATATTGTATTTTATTTGATGATATGTTCTGTGGTTTGAATTGTTGTGTATTTCATTTTATTTAATGATGCATTTTGTGGTTTGAATTGTTGTGAATTGCCCACAGAGCTCAATTGTAAGAGTTGATTAGTGCCATTTTTAGGATTTATCACACAATCCTACGTGTGTTTAATTAGAAGTAAATCCCAATGAGTTTAACTGTGAAATGGAGGGGCACCAGGGCAAGGGTGGTTTAGAGGAGCAATGGTGTGGTTGGCAGTGATAGGATTAAACACCGCTTAACAAGATTCCTTCCTAGCTTCCTCACTTGCAGACCAGGCCCGCTCCCATCACGTCTGACAAGGTAAGACATTGTGGGTTCTCTTACTTCTTTACTAGCAATTGTTTCGTTACCTAGTCATGTTTTATTGGGTTGTGTGGGGTGGCACAGTTTTGGGGATTGCTTCAGGCAGCAAAACACCTTGGGCCAGACCTGGACTTAGAACTGTGTTAGACACAGCCTGCATCCCCTTTATGGAGATGTCTCAGGTTAGCCATGGTGCCCTTCCAAGCACGGCCGGCCCCTCCTTTATGGAGAACGTTATGGTCTAAGTGCTGTAACTTAGCGGTCTTCTTTGCCTCCTCTTCACGAGGACCGCTGACTTGGGACTGTGTTACACACAGGCAGTGTTCCCTTCATGGGAATGTCTCAGGTTAGTGAAGATGCCCTAGCAGGCATGGCCAGCTCCTACTTCATGCATTTTGTGGTTTTAATTGTTGTGAATTGCCCAAAGTGTTTGTGCCCTTTTTTAGGGTTTATCACACAATCCTATGTGTGTTTAATTAGAAGTAAATCCCAATGTGTTTAACAAGGGAGGGTACCAGGTTGGGGAAGGGTGGTTTAGAGGAACAATGGTTGGCAGTGATAGGGTTAAACACCCCTTACCAAGATTCCTTCCTAGCTTCCTAATTACAATATAAAATGTAAAAGCACATTTTATTTCATAAAGCATTTTGTGGTTTGTATTGTTGCATTTTTTGTTATGGATTTTGTGGTTTTAACTGTGTATTGCATGTTATTTGATCATATATTTTGGAGGTTCAATTGTTTTGTGGTTTTGATTGTTGTGAATTCCTCAAAGGGCTTCATTGGCAGTGACAGGGCTGGACACCACTTACCAAGATTGGTTCCTAATTGCAATATAAAATGTAAACTCAAGATTCCTTCCTTGCTTCCTAATTGCAGTATAATATGTAAAAGCGCATTTTATTACATATTTTGTGGTTTTAATTGTTGTGTGCTGTGTTTGATTTTACTATGCAATTTGAGGGGTTAATTGTTGTGTATTGTTTGATTTTTCTATGCAATTTTGGGGTTTAATTGTTGTGTATTGTGTTTGATTTTACCATGCAATTTGGGGGGCGGTTAATTTTTGTGTGTTGCATTTTATTGTATTTTATTTCATTTCTTAAATTTCTATAGTGTCCCATAGCTGGGGCTCTCTGGGCGGTTCACAGGCTCGATTCAATAATAATAATAATAATAATAATAATAATAATTATTATTATTATTATTTATTATTATTATTATTATTATTATTAATAATTAACCGCCTCGCCCTCTGGATCAAGGCGAGGAACAACATACAACAATACAGATAGTAGTATAATTTTAAACAGTGAGGTCAAAATAAAATTAACTGCAAAAAGCTGTAACTGCATTATTATCAGTGATCAGTAAACAAGGTAAATGACAACACCATGGCCCTGACACCAGGATACAATCAGACAGCTGGTGTTATTTGGCTTAATTGTCAGAGGTGTCGAAGTATTTTGACATAATTATGCATGGGGTTAATTGTTGTGAATTGCCCAAAGAGCTTGGTTGTAAGAGTTTGTGGCCACAGGTTTTCTGCAAGGTAAGTGTGGATAGGAATGACGCATCTCATCAGGATCATTAACATCAGTTGAAGACTTTGAGGACTTCTGACAAGGTGAGTGAAAGATTTGTACATGTGTGAGAGCAGAATTATAAAAACTCAGCTTAGCTTAGTCCTATGTACATCTTTTCTCAGAGACACTGTTAGTTCTGTTGCTTCTTTACTAGTAATTGTTTAAATATCTAGTCATGTTTTATTGGGTTGTGTGGGGTGGCACAGTTTTTGGGATTGCTTCAGGCAGCAAAATATCTTGGGCCAGACCTGGACTTAGGACTGTGTTACACACAGGTAGCGTCCCCTTTATGGGGATGTCTCAGGTTAGCAATGGTCGCGTGCAAGCATGGATGGCCCTCCTTCATGGAGAACGTTATGCGCTAAGTGCAGGGACTTAGCAGTCTGCTTGCCGTCTCTTCATGGGTTGGCTGACTAAGTGCTGTGTTACACACAGGTAGCGTTCCCTTTATGGGGACGTCCCAGGTTAGCAATGGTCGCTTGCAAGCATGGCTGGCCCTCCTCCATGGAGAAAGTTATGCGCTAAGTGCAGGGACTTAGCAGACTGCTTGCCTCCTCTTCATGGGTTGGCTGACTAAGTGCTGTGTTACACACAGCTGGCATCCCCTTTATGGGGATGTCACAGGTTAGCAATGGTCGCTTGCAAGCATGGCTGGCCCTCCTCCATAGAGAATGTTATGCGCTAAGTGCAAGGACTTAGCAGACTGCTTGCCTCCTCTTCATGGGTTGGCTGACTAAGTGCTGTTACACACAGGTAGCGTTCCCTTTATGGGGACGTCTCAGGTTAGCAATGGTCACTTGCAAGCATGGCCTGCTCTCCTCCATGGAGAACGTTATGTGCTAAGCACAAGGATTAGCAGTCTGCTTGCCTCTTCTTCATGGGTTGGCTGACTAAGTGCTGTGTTACACACAGGTAGTGTCCCCTTTATGGGGATGTTCCAGGTTAGCAATGGTCTTCATGGATTTTGGAGGTTTTAATTGTTGTGTATTGCATTTACTGTACACATTTAACATTAGTCATTAGGCAGATTTAAAATATAATAAATTAACGGGAGAATATTAAATCAAAATGTTTTTATTATGAATTTTAATTTTTTTCTCCTGAGAAATTAATGTAACCATAATCTAATAAAGGCATCTGAAACCTGAGTTGGTATATTTATTTTGTCTGTGTGCATTTATTTTGCTTGTGTGTATGTAATAAAAGCATTCTGTTGCAAAAGTGTTGTTTTTCTTTTGTTGTCTTAATACTCTAAAATGTTTATTAAGTTTCTCTGAAAGTGTCATTTCTCATGCTATAATGTATCTTATGTTGAAAAATTTTGCATCCTTCCAAAATTTGCTTATGTGCATTTGGCTATCTGCATTTTATTTTACAAAGTATTTTGTGGTTTTAATTGTTGTGTATTGCCCAAAGAGATTAGTTGTAAGAGTTGGTTTGTGTCATTTTTTTTTAGGGTTTATCGCAAAGTCCTATTTGTGGTAAATTCAGTGGTAAATCCCAATGCATTTAACTGTGAAATGAGAGGACTCCAAATTGGTGAAGGTTGGTTTAGAGGTTGAATGGTTGTCAGTGATAGGGACTTCTTCCTTGCTTCCTAACTGCGCTTTTACATTTTATATTGCAAAACATTTTGTGGGTTTAATTCTTGTGTATTACATTTTATTTTGCAATATATTTTGAAGGTTTTAATTGTTGTGAATTGCCCAAAGAACATTGTTGTAAGAGTTAGTTTGTCATTTTTTTAGGGTTTATTGCAAAGTCAACAATAGTAAATTGCAATGTGTTTAACTGTGAAATGGGGGGGGCAAGGTGGAAAGGTGATTTAGAGGAAGAACTGCTGGCAGTGATTGGGTTAAATACACCTTACCAAGATTACTTCCTTGTTTCCTAATTGCACGTTTTCATTTTGCGGTTTTAATTGTCGTGTATTGAATTTTATTATTTTAAAATTTTAAAATTTTATTATTTTATTATAAAACTTAAATATCACCATAATACAAAAACCTTAAAAGCAAGGAATAAGTAATAAATTGCTATATATTTTTAAAAGAAAGAGCCCGACACTATAAATACACACTAGGAATTTAACATTAGTCATTAGGCAGTTTTAAAATAAGATAAATTAATGGGAGGATAGGTATCAAATAGAAAGGAAGACTGTTTTTTATTATTATGTACTTTAATTTTTCTCTCCTGAGAAACTATTGAAACCATAACCTAATAAAGGCATCTGAAACCTGTGTTGGTACTTTTATTTTGTTTGTGTGTATGTAATAAAACACCGGCATTCTGTTGCAAAATTGTCTCCTTCTTTTGCTTTCTTAATAGTCTAAAATGTTGAGTATGTTTTAAGTGCTATTTCCCATACTGTATTGCACCGTCGTCTTAGGTTTAAATCCTTTTGCATCCTTCCAACAGTTGGCAAATGCTATTTCCCATACTGTATTGTACCGTCGTCCTTAGTTTAAACCTTTTGCACCCTTCCAACATTTGGCTATCTGCATTTTATTTCAAAATGCATTTTGTGCTTTTAATTGTTGCAGGAGACCAAAGAGCTTGATTGTAAAGAGTTTGTGCCCACTTTGTGATAAATCCTAACAGTGTTCAGTTCCCAATCAGGCTTTCTGCAGGTTAAATATGCAATGGAATGACACATTCCATGACTTCTGTCAAGGTAAGTGTATAATTTGTGCATGTGTGAGAGCAGAATTATTAAAAAAAAAAAACCTCAGTCCTATGTATATCTTTTCGCAGAGACATTGTTAGTTCTCTTGCTGCTTTACTGGTAATAGTTTCATTACCTAGTCTTGTTTTATTGGGTTGTGTGGGGTGGCACCGTTTTTGGGATTGCTTCAGGCAGCAAAATACCTTGGGCCAGACCTGGATTTAGAACTGGGTTACACACAGCCTGCTTCCCCTACATGGGATATCTCGGGTTAGCAATCCTGACTTGCAAGCATGGCTGACCCTCCTCCATGGAGAAAGTTATGGTTGAAGTTCTGAGACATAGAGGCCTAAGAACTTGGTTGTAAGACTTTGTTTGTGCCAACTTTGTGATAAATTTTAACAGTGTTCAGTTCCCAATCAGGCTTTCTGCAAGGTAATTGTGCATAGGAATGACACATCCCAACAGTATCATTAGCATCAGTTGAAGACTTTGAGGACCAGGCCCACTCCCATGACTTCTGACAAGGTAAGTGTATAATGTGGACATGTGTGAGAGCAGAATCATAAAAACTCAACTTACCAGATGCCCAAATGCTATATGGATCTCAGCTGTACGCCTATTATAACCTCCGCCCTTTAGAAATCATTCAGACCAAGTTTCTAAGAACTATATTTTCAATACCTCATTGTGTGTCCAATGCTGCTTTGAGGCTAGAGGCTGGTCTAATTCCCATTGAAGCCCGTACCAAATTGCATATGATAAATTATTGGTTGAAACTTACATTCTTACCAGTTGGGTTGGCTCCTTTGATATTGTTGGACTCCTTTCAGTCGAAATGGAAAAAGTATTTGGGTAAGGAGTTATCTCTATTGGGATTTTCTCCCAACGCTTTAATAGCTTTAGGCTATTCAAATGCCAAAGCAGCTGTCAAACAGAGAATCTGGGATATTGTACTGCAAGAGCATGTCAGCTCATTGTCTTATGCCAGTCCCTTAAGAAATAAGACCTTTGAGTCAAGTGCTTATCTGACTAATCTGACTTACCCAAATTATAGAAAAGCTTTTACTTTGGCCAGATTTGATGTTCTGCCCTCCCAAGTTTTTGGAGGGGAGATTCCAGGGAATATCATTCCAAGACCGCCTATGCCCCTGTAATAACGGGGATGTTGAAATGGTGAGGCATGTACTTTTATACTGTTCTTTTTATCGGGATCTTAGGAATGATCTTATTCTACCTATTTTATATAAATACCTGGGTAGAACTGCAAAATTTTATATTTCCTTATTACTCTCTGATAAGATTCCCTATATTACCAGTAAAGTAGCTAAATTTTGTGCAATTGCAATAACATGCCGTACCTTTTTAGCCCCTGAGTGTACTCTGTGATTTTAGATGGATTTGTTGATATAATTGTTTTGAACTCTGACTCTCTAGATGTTGGTAGTTTTAATGTGTTAACATATTTTGTATAGAGTATTTGTTAAATGTACTGTTGGTATTGGTCAATGACCGTAATAAAAAAAAATATTCATATTCATTTATATTCAACTTACCGGAGACATTGTTTTGTTGCTTCTTTACTCATAATAGTTATATTGCCTAGTCATGTTTTATTGGGTTGTGCTATTTTTTGTATTGCTTCAGGCAGCAAAATACCTTGGGCCAGACCTGGACTTTGAACTGTGTTAACACACAGCCTGCATCCCCTACACGGGGATATCCCAGGTCAGTGAAGGTGCCCTAGAAAGCAGAGCAAGCCCCTCCTTCATGCGTTTTGAGGGGTTTAGTTGTGTATTGTGTTTTATTTCATGGCTCAGTGTGAGGAATACTAAGAGTGGTATTCTTGCGTGAAACTACATGTGAGCACAGTTGTGATCTTGATCACGCTTGATTCCTGTACTGAGGATGTGCTCAGGGATGCCCTATTCCTAAATTCTTAGTGTATGTCCAGGATTCCTATTGGAAATCCCACGAGCCCTTAAAGGACTGGATTTCCTGATAACACACATCCCTAGCCAAGAAGCGTACATCTAACGAGAGGATGTACGGCTGGGTCCAGGTGTTCAAAAAATCCTGTTTGAGAGAAGGGTGGGTCACTCTTGAGTCGACCTGTGCCTTGAGAAGGACAGAGGACCTGTAACCCTGTGGACCTCTCATGCCATCTTTCTGGGAAGGCTGTCTTGAGTTGGGATGTGAAGTCATTATTGTGATGGTCCTGCTCCTGCCAAGAATTTTGAAGGTGGTGGTAGGGGATGATGAATCTGTCCTACAGCAGTCTTACTACAGAGTGTCTCAGGGCTTATTTGACCCCCAAGCTTTTCAACATCTACACAAAACCACTGGGAGATGTTTACCAGGGGTGCAGGCTGAGGCATCACAAATGGCATCTAGCTTCGCCTCTCCTTCTCAGCTAACAGAGGTGGGGCAGTTGGAGCCTTGAACCAGCGCACGGGCTGGAGAATGGACTAGATGAGGACCAGTAAACTGAGATTCAATCCAGCCAAGACAGACATACTGTTTGCGGGTGGTTCATCATTCCAGCTTAGTGACATTGACCCTGTTCTGTCGGGGGGGTTAAAACTTCCCAATCGGTGATGTCTGTAGTTTGAGGATGGTCATGGATCCATCGTTGCCCGTAGAGGCACAGGCTCCCTCAGTGGCTCAGAGTAGCTTTCCATTAGCTTAGGCCAGGGAGGAGCAGAACCAGTTGTTTTGGCCTAAAACACCCATGATCCCTTGCCATTGGCTATGCTGGCTGGAACTGATGGGGATTGTAGTCCAAAACAACTGAGGTCACCGTTTTTTTATTTCCCTTTGTATTTTAGTTGTGTTTTACTTTATTTTAGTTCATTTTTTTCTTTTTATTTACTGCACCCAATCCCAAAGTTCTTCAAGCATTTAAAATAATAAGAAATTAAAACAGAATAAAACTAGCCAAGATTCAAACAATAGAAATAAATATACTAAACTAAAACCAGCAGGAGAGAAAATCACTAAAATCACTATGTGTCTAATAATATTTAAAATAAAATAAGTAAAAACATCCCTTTAACAGGTGGTGCTCTGAGCCACCAAGGGAGCCTGTGCCTCTGCGGACGATGACAGATCCATCATCGTCCCCAACCTGCAGACCTCACCCTTTAGGAAGTCTGAAACCCCCTTCCAGACCAGGGTGACTGTCACTTAACCGGATAGATGAACCACCCACAAACAGTATTTCTGTCTTGTCTCGATTGAATCTCAGTTTATTTGGCCCTCATCCAGCCCACCCCTCTGCCCATGCGCTGGTTCAGAGCTTTAACTGCCTCACCTCTGTTTAACTGAGAAGGAGAGGTGGAGCTATGTGTCATTGGTGATGCCTCAGCCTGCACCCCTGGTTAATGTCTCCCAGCAGTTTCATGTGGATGTTAGAAAGCATGGGGGTCAACTACAGCCCTGAGGCACCCTGTAGCAAGACCACCGTAGGACAGACCCATTAGCCCCTTGCCACCATCTTCTCTAAGGGGCATTCTAGGCAGGAGTGGAATGGTTGCAATATGTGACTTCACATCCCAACCCAGGACAGCCTTTCCAGAAGGATAGCCTAAGAGGTCCAAGGGAGTCGACAGGGTTGCAGGTCCTTCTCCCAGCAAAGGACACAAACAGGTACGTCCCTCAGCTGGCTCAGGTCGACCTAATCGTTTGATGACCTAGTCATGTTTTATTGGGTTGTGTGGGGTGGCACAGTTTTTTGGATTGCTTCAGGCAGCAAAACACCTTGGGCTAAACCTGGACTTAGAACTGTGTTAAACACAGTCTGCATCCCCTTTATGGGATGTCTCAGGTTAGCCATGGTGCCCTTCCAGGCATGGGCGTCCCCTCCTTTATGGAGAACGTTATGGTCTAAATGCTGTAACTTAGCGGACTTCTTTGCCTCCTCTTCATGAGGACTGCTGACTTGGAACTGTGTTACACACAGCCTGGATTCCCTTCATGGGAATGTCTCAGGTTAGTGAAGATGCCCTAGGAAGCATGGCCAGCTCCTCCTTCATGGAGAATGCTACGCTTGAAGTTCAGGGATTTAGCAGTCTGGACTACCTCTTCATGGGGATGGCTGACTTAACTGACAGGCACGTTCACAAACATGTTATTTGGAATTAACAGAACACAGGCTTCTAATATGGAAGGCTGAGTTCATAATGCATTTAAATAGTTCTTACAGAAAAGAAACATTTGCACTGAGATTGATTACTTGGCGGTATAAAAAGGCTGCTGTTACTGTTCTCTGGGCATTCCCTCTCCTGTTGGGGTTCAGCCCACCGCTGTGCTAACTCTCTTTTGCTGTGGGAAATAATTCTGTTGCTAGTGTCTCACTGGTCTCTTTGTGTCTTGGAAATCCACAATACCTGGTGGGACCTCATCTGGGATTTGACAGCGCTAGTCAGAACCACACCGGCAGAAGCTCTCTGGGGACCACCATTCCAGCGCTCATCCAAGGTAAGAGACCTTTTGAAATCCCTATTGGCTTAGCCTCCTGTTTCAGGTGACACCATGGGTCTGGATCGCACTGGACTCCCAACCCAAGACTTCTGTGAGACCCAGAAAAACAGACTTAGAAAAGTGGGCCTGGTCCATTGGAGGAGCAGATGAGGTTTGACATGGCTGGGCCCAGCGCAAAAGACAGGTCAGTAAAACGAGTGCCCGAGGAAGCAAGTGAGCAGAGCTGCTGCTGACACCCATAGTGTATATGTACAAAAGTTATGGGCCAGGACCTAAAAATTTGAGAACAATTAAAATGTTCAGTTTCTGTTTAAGATAGCTAGGAAGAAGTTGAATGATTTGTGGCTTAGTTTGCAAAGAGACAGGTAGAAGAAGAGTTTAAATCTGGCACATAGCAAAAGGTGTTGTGGAGCCTAGAGACAAGAACTGAGAAAGAAAGGGGGGGGAGTTATCTCCTGCCAAAGAAAGAAAGAATTTTTAGGCTGTTGTATATTTAAGCTTCCTGCATTATTATTTTTTAATGCATCACTAGTATTGAATTGTAGAAGGAGTAGAAATGTCAGACTCTGAAGAGTTAAATTGCATTTAGAGTTCAAGCGATTAAGAACGAATCTCATTTTTAAAAAAGCCCACAAAGCAATAACAATGCAGAATCCATGGTAGATTCAAGGGCAGAGGCAATAGATGAGAACATGGTGTGAGCAAAAAGCAAAATCACCCTAGAATATGCCACTATTGTGGTCAAATTGGTCACTAGAAAATGAATGTCTTAATAAGCCTGGCCAGCTTATGCAGACACCTCATAAAGCTAGCTGATCTACACTAAAGTTTCAAGATTTTCTTACAGCTACACTGTCTGCTAAAAAAATTACAACTGTTGTAGGCATGTTTCTTAACTAACTGCCTCACTATCCAGACCAACATGCTTTGGTTTAAGTCCTTCCTCTTGAAGCAGAAAGCTATTCTGTAAATAAAGATTTACTCACCACATGAAGCATTTCTTGATGCCCTAAATACGTTGTGACCTTGCTGCAAAGCATGGTGTGTGTGTTCTCCTGATTCCTCTTCATGAAATCCAAACTTCCAGCCTGATCACCTGGGGGTCTTGGAATTTGATGAAATCCCGTTTTTGCCATTAAGAAAAGGGAGTATCAAGGATATCAGGGCACACCATGTTTCCAGGGAAGGGCAAGCTCATACCTTCTGTATGGTCTGAGCTATATGCAGTTGATAATGCATAATTACTCTAGTTGGCAATCTTTATGATGTGTGGCCAGCCTCTGGCACTTAAGAACAAGAGATTAATCCTTATGGAACCCTCATGGGTAAACAAGTGACTCTCCCCCTACTAAAATTCAGGCCACCAAACTCCAGCTAACAGATGATCAAGTATTAAGACTATGGCCGTGCATTAATGAGGTAGTTTAAGGTTCTCATTCACAGATTAAAGACACCCAGACGAGCCCTGCCACGACCACTGGCCAAAATCTGCGTCTGCATCAAGGTTCTTCAGTGGACAAGAGTACCCTGGCACCCAGTTGGAAAGGTCCCTACCAGATCTTCCCGGATCCACACATCACGCTGCAAGAGGGCCGTTGACCCAGACTTCGCCAGTCAAGTGTAGGCAGCAACCAAGGCGGTGCTCTCAAGGACAACGCAGGCGATTTCTCCCCATAGTGGCCAACAGCAGGTGTTGACTGCTTTTCCCAAGACCCAGCGGATCATGCCCCTCTACAAATATTTAAGGGCCATAATAATGCCCAGCCACTCGCCAGAAACCAAAAAGGTTTCATCCTACTGGTAGAGTTGGCAAAAGTCCAGCAAGAGCCAAATACCAACTGCACGAAGACAGACTTCGACAGGCAGCCAATGATGAATGGGATGGCCGCCCTGTTCCAGTACGGTGGTCTTGTCCTTTTTGAACTATGCTTTATGGGAAATAAAGGACGGTATAGTACAACTAAGTTTAATTGTAGCAGAAATAGATAAACTTACCAAATTGTTGGATATGCACTTTAATTGTTTTAAACATTAGCTGTTTCTATGCTTTTGTTTTTAAAATTTGTATATTGATTTTTAATGTTCAGTCTTTTTAATCTAATCTTTTGAATCTTTGTAAACCGCCCAGCTATGGGGCGGTATATAAATGTAATTAATAATAAATGCCAGCCCATCATGCACAAGGCATACCAGTAATTGGAGTACCTGCCTATCTTGGGTAAATGAAGGGTAGAAGGCATACCGGTTTGAACAAAATATCACCAAAGAAAATGAACAAACTTTGGTACAGAGGTATATAGACTTTGCAACTGAGAATCTAGTTTGTTCTGACTTTACACTGTTGGTTTTGCCCTACCCTGTGCCTGTTTACACTTCCCTGTGCCTGTTTGCATTCTCCTTCCCTCTTTATTGTTTACTACAACTTATTAGATTGTAAGCCTATGCGGCAGGGTCTTGCTATTTACTGTGTTATCTGTACAGCACCATGTACATTGATGGTGCTATATAAATAAATAATAATAATAATAATAATAGTGCCTGAATTTGCTTCCCTCCCCCCCTCCTCCCCCCCCACCCCCTTTCATTTTGTGTCATGTTTTTTAGATTGTAAGCCTGTGGGCAGGGACTGTCTTAAGAAATATTTTTGTAAGCCGCCTTGAGAGCCTTTTTGGCTAAATAGCAGGATAAAAGTGCTTAAATAAATAAATAAAGGATGGAATATAATCCATCCCAGTATGAAACCCCTCTATGCTACCAGTTCAATGATTCATATCAAAATGCCACACATATTCAATGACAAGAACCCGTAGGAGATTACCCAAACAGCAAAAGTTATTGTGGATTACTTGATTGGCACTAATTAGGGGAAAGTTTTAAGAGGTAGAACACAGCACAGGATTCTGGGCTTCCTTTGCTGGTCTACTCATTTGCTGGTTTAAAGATAAAGCAATGTAAATTTTTAAACTACATTCAAGTTTCAGGTAGACGCTTCCTAGAGATTGTTAGCAAACACAAAGACCTCTTTATTAGTAGCACTGTTGGTTCTTTCTCCTTTACTGTTATGTTTCAAAAGCAGTTACACACTGACAGATAATGGTATAATAAGTAAACCCAATGTAGCAAAATGCCGTAAAGATTACAACCAAATAATAGAGAGATCTCCCTCTTCTGTTATATGGTATTCCAGAAGGTGCAGAGCATATTCCTCTACCAGTATGTTTTTCCAAAGGTGAGAAATGGTTAATCTATCCAGCGTTGCATGTCCACAGACTCTATTGACTATGTGGACCACGGGCATATAAGATCCTGCCATAGAACTATTGCCTGGTCTCAGTTCATGCACCAGTTTAACAGCAGACATTATTTGCAACCATAAGGTCAAAAGGGCTGTTAATAATCCTTTGGAAATGGGATACACTAGATCCCATCAATTCATGAGGATCTTGCTCCCAGTAAACCTCTGACACAGCAGAGGCCAATCAAAACTGCCACAACTGATGCCATTTCTGCCCTTTAAGCCAAAACATAAGAGATTTCACAAGTCACACTACAAAACTGCTTGACCCTTGATGTCTTACTTGCAGCACAAAGAAGAGTCTGTGCCATGATTAATACTTCTTTCTGCACATACATAAGCCAGAACTATGGAATAGAAACTGATTAGATAATGTATTTTAGCTAGTTCCCATGGAAAAAAAGACATACACACTGAGGTTGTTTACTCAGCATACAAAAAGCCTGCCATAGCTATTCTCTGGGCCTCTCCTCTCCTATTGGGGTTCAGCCCACATAGGTGCTCTGTTTTGCTGCCGAAAATAAAGCTGTTGCTATTGTCTCACTGGTCTCTTTGTCAGTTTCTTGGAAAGCCACAACAATACGTATTATTGTGAAGCTGGTAACAAGTGTGAACTGGAAAGAGGGACATACTAAACTGAAGGACTCTGAATTGCCGTTGAAATGCATTGGTTTATTCCGAATGGCCATAGGAAATCATTGGAGAAGTTTAGGGATCATCTACAAATCAAAATACCTAAAGGAGTTAAACATTTAGTTTTCATAGAAAACCACGCAGAATCAAAATACAAACTAAAAGTGGTTTTACGGAACAACTACTATAACCCCCCAACACTGTGATTCTAGGGATCATCCCCAAATTCAAGAAAAAATCAGAATGCAATAAAAAGAGGGTAATAGTTTTATACACTGCTTTATAAGCGCCAGTTATAAAACACCCAAATATGAGAAAGGAATTTTGTCGCAACATACCAAACGTTTTTTAAATGTTTATATATGCCCCGCCACAGCGCCCACAACTTACAACAGGATGGTTTCAAAATGGCAATAGGAAAACATTGTGCTGTCAGGCAGCCCCAGAAAAAAGGGGAGCCCCAAAATTCTCGTGGAGGTTTGAACTGAGACCATAAGCATACTAAGAGTTTTTGCTGGAGGTGTGCTCCATTGGAATGGTCCCCACTTTGCGCATGGCCACATTAGGTTCCTTCAGAATGGCCATAGGAAGCACTGGGCTGTGGAACCTAATGTGGCCATGCACAAAGTGGGGAACTTCTCAAGGGAGCACGCCTCCAGCAAAAACTCTTAATATGCTTAGGGTCTCAGTTCAAACCTCCATGAGAATTTTGTGGTTCCCCTTTATTTCTGGGGCTTCTTGACATCCCAGTGCTTTCCTATGGCCATTCTGAAGGAACCTAAAGTGCCTGTGCTCAATGTGGGGGCCATTCCAATGGAGCATGCCTCCAACAGGGCCTCTTATGGTGCTTACAGTCTTATTACCAACCTCTCCAAACATTTTGGGGGCTCCCCCTTTTTTTTGTGGGGCTGCCTGACAGCCCAATGTTTTCCTATGGCCATTTTGAAACCAGCCTGTTGTAAGTTGTGGGCGCTGGGAGGGGGGCATATATAAACATTTAAATAATGTTTGGCATGTTGCGACAAAATTCCTTCCTCATATTTGGGTGTTTTAGAACTGGTGCTTATAAAGCAGTGTATAAAACTGTCATTACCCTCTTTTTATTGCATTCTGATTTCTCCTTGAGGTTGGGGATGATCCCTAGAACCACAGTGTTGGGGGGGGGGGGGTGTCATAGTAGTTCTTCCCAAAAACCGCTCTGTTTGTATTTTGATTCTGCATGGTTTTCTATGAAAATGAATGTTTAACTCCTTTAGGTATTTTGATTTGTAGATGATCCCTAAACACCTCCAATGATTTCCTATGGCCATTTGGAACGAACCAATGCATTTCAATGGCCATTCGGTGTCCTTCGGTTTAGTATGTCCCGCGGGAGGGTGCTGTTGCACCATGTCCTGCTTGTTCTTCCCTGGCCGATGGCTGGTTGGCCACTGTGTGAACAGAGTGCTGGACTAGATGGACCCTTGATCTGATCCAGCAGGGCTCTTCTTATGTTATGTTCTCCTAGGGATTCTACAAATGAAGGAGAAGAGATGGCTGACAGAAGTGATAGCATTCTGCAGTGTGCCATGTCAGACTGCAGGGGGTAGGAGTCATCTTTTTTAATAGTCCCCATCTTAAAATCAAAACAAAAGCTCCCTGCATGCACATTGGGGAAAGAGCTGTGCTAAAACTTTACTAGCTTACACGCCACACAGGGTTTTGTTGGTTTTACAGGGGGGCAGCATCAAAAAGTCGGCCCTCCCACCCAACTGTAGTCTCCAAATAGGGCATACTCCAAATATGGAATCCCAGCAGACATTTTCCATTAACTTGTTCCACTCAGGCGTAATCCTTTGCCTGATTAAATCCTTGAATTTCAGTTTCTTTGATTCAGTGATTATGTTTTCCCAAAGCACTTGACAGCAGTTTGAATTTAGCTTCACATCCCAGTTCCATCAAGGATTCATTAGTTGTCTTTGGGGCAATTCAGTCTTTTGCTCTCAGTTCTCTGCCTATAAAATGTAGAATTTGCTGTCATTATCAGGGGCGGGGAGAATTCTACTTTGCGTAGGGTGACCATATGAAAAGGAGGACAGGGCTCCTGTATCTTTAACAGTTGTATTGAAAAGGAAATTTCAACAGGTGTCATTTGTATATATGGGGAACCTGGTGAAATTTCCTCTTCATCACAACAGTTAAAGCTGCAGGTGCCCTGCCCTCTTTTAAATCTGCTCATGCTAGTATAGCTCCTGCAGCTTTAACTGTTGTGATGAAGAGGGAATTTCACCAGGTTCTCCATATAGAGAAATGACACCTGCTGAAATTCCCTTGTCTATACAACTGTTAAAGATACAGGAGCCCTGTCCTCCTTTTCATATGGTCACCCTAATTTATATAATGTTTTGATTTACACCAGAGGTGAGCACTCATGGCCCTCTGTATGTTTTGGCCTACAACTCCCATCAGTCCTAGCCAGTATAGCCAATGGTGAGGGGTCATGGGAGTTGTAGGCCAAAATTATCCACAAGTTGCCCATCCCTGATTTACACAGTGCTGTGATCTTGCTCTCACAATGACTGTAGGTGACTCTTATTCCAATTTCCCAAGGGAGAAAGAAGGCAAAAGAGGGTGACTTACATGAGGACAAGGACGATGTGGTAGGGGAAGCCGTTAACCTGTGTCTCTTGTGTCCACGTCCAACTCTTCAACCACCAGATCACTCTGACTATTATAAATGGGCATGATGGCTGAGGATGATGGGAGCTGTAGTCCAACACATCTAGAAGGTGCCAGATTAGGAAAGACTGTTCTAGAAAGTTCCATACCTCTTTGAGCCCATCTGTCTGTCTGTCTTCTCCTCTTAAATGCTTTACCAGGTAGGAAAAGCACCATCTGAAAGTGAAGAGGAAAGGGAAGGTCATCTTCAGAGCCCCTTGTCTGGGTGTCACCACAGAAGGAAGCTAGGAGGGTGGCTATAAGAGAGCGGGCCTTCTTAGTGATGGCACCCCACTTATGGAATAAACTCCCCAAAGAGGTTACCCTTGTTGTTATCTTTTCAGTGCCAGGCAAAGACGTCCCTTTGCTCCCAAGCATCTTAGTAGGGTGACTATATGGAAAGGAGAACAGGGCTCCTGTATATTTAACAGTGTATTTCGGCAGGTGTCATTGTTATACATGCAGCACCTGGTGAAATTCCCTCTATCACAACAGTTGAAGCTGCAGGAGCCCTGCCCTCTTTTGTGTCTGGTCACTCTAGTATAGCTCCTGCAGCTTTAAATGTTGTGATATAGGTATAAACAGTAAAAGGAAGAAGATTCAAAAAGCAAAATTAAAATTGTTCTATTTAAAAACAAAGGAACCAGAAAAACAGTGACTGGTCAGTTAAGGAAGGCTTCTCGAAACAAGAGTTGTTTTCAGGAGGCGCTGGGAAGCAGCCTAGTGTTACCGCCTGCCTGACCTCCAAGGGCATAGAGATCTACAGAGAAGGGGCCACAACACTAAAGACTATTCTCCTGGTAGATTCCAGTCAGGCCATAGGTCCATGTGGAACCACCAGGAGCATGCCCTCCAATGATCTCAGTGATCAGCCAGCTTAGTAAAGGAGAAGGCGCTCTCTCAAGTATCCTGCCTTGTAGAGAGGCATGAGTGTTTGTGTGATAGCAACAGCCATTCCTCCAGTCTAGGGATGGTCTGAAACAGCCACTCCCAATTAGCGCTCTGGGAAAGAGCCATAGGTTGGTGGCAAACTGCATGGTTTGCAAACAGGAAGTCTCAGGTTCAACTCCAGACAGGACAAGGAAAGTCCTCTGTCTGAAGCCCTTGAAGAGCCACCGCAGGTCAGTATAAAGCAAGGATAGACAAATGTTTTTGCGCCCTCAGCACATTTGATAATTTGGGAAACTGTCCTGGGCACCACCACGGGAAGCATGGCAAAGGAGAAGTAAACTGAGGCAGAGGTTGCATCTGAGCTCCAACACTTTGAACCCACAGTTTTTAGCACCAATCGAAGCCTATTTCACAGCAATCCCAGCTGCCAGTTAGAAAATGTGGTCTTTGGGGTTTTGTTAAGTGAGAGGGGTAGGTCACCTTGGCAAGAAAGGTGTCCCCAGATTCACAGAATCATAGAATCACAGAACAGTAGAGTTGGAAGGTGCCTACAAGGCCATCAAGTCCAACCCCTTGCTCAATGCAGGAATCCACCCTAAAGCATCCCTGACAGATGGTTGTCCAGCTGCCTCTTGAAGGCCTCTAGTGTGGGAGAGCCCATGACCTCCCTAGGTAACTGGTTCCATTGTCGTACTGCTCTGACAGGAAGTTTTTCCTGATGTCCAGCCGGAATCTGGCTTCCTGTCACTTGAGCCCATTATTCCATGTCCTGCAGTCTGGGATGATCGAGAAGAGATTCTGTCCCTCCTCTGTGTGACAACCTTTCAAGTATTTGAATAGTGCTATCATGTCTCCCCTCAATCTTCTCTTCTCCAGGCTAAACATGCCCAGCTCTTTCAGTCTCTCCTCATAAGGCTTTGTTTCCAGACCCCTGATCATCCTGGTTGCCCTCCTCTGAACACACTCCAGCTTGTCTGCATCCTTCTTGAAGTATCGTGCCCAGAACTGGATGCAGTACTCAAGATGAGGCCTAACGAGTGTTGAACAGAGGGGAACCAGCACCTCCTGTGATTCCACGTTGCTGACCCCTGGAGTAGATAATACTGAGCTACATGGTCTAATGATCTGACAACTTCCTACCTTCACCCAGTAATCCTCACCCCCATTAACAGATGGTGTCCCTGCTGTTTCGGGGGTCATGATGTGAAGCAGTTTTGAGTGGAGGGGCTTACAACGGTGGTGAGAGAGTTACTTACCCTTTCTTCCTTTTAGCACCCTTCCCAGAAGCACTCAGGGAAGGAAGAATGGTGTTGACATCTGTCACACTCGCTATTGTGGCGCCAGCGTTTAAAAGTAAAAAAGGGGGGGAGAAGGAAGGAAGGGATGGTGGTAGCCCCTGCCACCATCCCCCAGCCCCAAAATGGTATGAATCACTTCACAGAACCCTCCCCCATTTCTCTGTTTCACAAAATCTTCACAAAGGAAGCATTCTTGGATTTAAATGTGATGAAAACTATTTATCTTTTCTTTTAAAAAGTGATATTATGAGTCACTCTCAGGGTACAACTGATGAAACTTAGCAAAAAGAGAGTCCATATTCCCTACAGTGCACACAAGTGCTAAAGTTTTATCTTTAAAAAAAAAAAAACACCCACGGTTAGACATTCACAGTAACCAATCAGGTAAAAATATCTAATGCAATGACATTTTACCTAGTGCTGTTGAAGACCAAAGTTCAAGTTTCTTTTGTATTTTATTTATGAGTTCAGACACCACTGAGTAGCGTTCAGGGCTTCTTTATAAGGGCAAAAGAAAAGATCAGGCTTTCAGTTCTTTATCTTCATTCTCATTGTGTTCATCCAGCCACCAGTTGTGGCCATTATTTCATAGGCTCCTTAAAAAGCAACTTCTCTCCTGGGCCAAGTGATGCTTAAAAAAAGAAAAGGGAAAAAAAGATAATGCAAGGTCAAATGAAAGAATAGGATATGAGAAATGAATATCAAGAATAAAGATGAGTGTTTTTTTTAAAAAAAAAAAAAACTTGGACAGGCTCTGCTGCTTTGAATTGGCCTTAATATGCTTCTACACTCCTTCAAGGGGAAAACATGTGGACCACTTGCCGGAGCAGTAGAAAGGGAAAGAACTAGAGGTTCCCTTCCCCACTTAGCATCACCTACAAATATCACCACATCCCCAAGGGCGATGTGTCCCCCCACCCCACCCCATGGAACACAGTTCTGGTTTAGGAGCCTAGATAAGGAAAACTCAGGCCGTGGGGAGAGTTTCAGCTGCAGAAACTGCTGCTTTACCGCTCTGCGCCACACAAGGCTCTATTAACTAATAAACCTTTATATTAAACTTAACATCATAGCCTCATGCAGCAGAATATCACAGTTAGGACTATCTGTTTTTTTTTACTGCCTGCTTGTTTCACCTTCTTCTGGCAAGGCCTTAAGGTAGCCTCCTGGGATAACACAGCCACCTGCTCCCTACTCCTGATCTATGGCTACCCCACAGAGAAGAAATAACTTAATATTCAGGCTTTAGCAATTCACTTTCTCTTCAGTTTCTCCTAGACCTTCTATATCACCACCCTCCAACCAGCAGACCTTCTCCCAATTGACCACCACAGACTAATTCATCCCTAACTGTCAACTCCACAATTGCCATTGCTTAACCTCTCTTTTCCACCTAGCTAGAAGACCCAGAAATCAAAATTGAATTTACCTGATTCAGGGTTTACCTGAATTTACCTGATTACAAGTGATTGTCCCCATACCCCGCCGCCCCCTTCAGAACAACACCAAGCAGCTACTACTAAAACAGGCCTTCAGCACAGTAACAACACTAGTCCTCAAGCCCATACAGATACGTTATAGCCTCCAAGAGTATTTACAGAACATTTCACCACATAAACATGGCATTTCTTCACAAGTGCCAAAATAAATCCACTGTCTTGTATACTCAGATAGGGCTCCATACCCTGAGAAGTGCTATGTTTAGGCAACTGCCATTTCAGTGGTTCTGAAATGCCCAAGCACACTGAGAACACAGGCAACTGCCTGGCTCCCCCAGGGAGACCTACACATAGCATTCATGGCCACAACATTGGAGCCAGCAATGTTTGGTGTGTCTCTCAAGTAGCCCATGCATCGCAGTGCAAGTAAGCAGTGTGATTGCTAAGGTGTTGTCTTTCTTTATTCATTCATTTATCTATATCACCCAATTGCCAAGCTCTCTTTAAGCTCAACGGTTTATCCTCCCAGTGGCCAAGCAAAGACCTGATCCCATTTTGCTATGGTTTTGTGTGGTTTTGAACCAGGCACTCCCCACATCAAGATGGCTTCCCTTCCTTGCCTCCAGTTTCTCTCTGTGTTTGTTATTTTGCCCAGGTTTGTCAAGAACCGAGAAGAAGCAGTGCTTCATGACCTTCAATTATTTTTGAACTGCATTCTGCACCATGTGAGATCCAAAGGTTCCTAATAACCAGTCCCCCACCATCACCTATATCAACCTTGGCCTCTGTGGGACAGAATACTACTGTGTACATTGTAGGCAGAGACCTCAACTGGGCATTAGGCTTGAGACCAGAAGCCCTGAGAAGCCAAGGGACCCTGCGCGCTCTGTGAATTTCCCAGTAACTGAACCGCCGAGAGAGCTTCAGCTATGGAGTAGTATATAAATGTGACGTTGATGATGATGATGATGATGAAGAAGAAGAAGAAGAAGAAGAAGAAGAAGAAGAAGAAGAAGAAGAAGAAGAAGAAGAAGAACTCAGGAACTGAATCCTCTCGTGTTCCTGGAAAAGGGTAAATAAATCCAGGCAGGATCTACACTACTGCTTTATAATAGTTTATAATGGTTTTGACATCTGTTTGGGCCCAGGACACATTCCATATACTGTTTTCAAAACATTAGATCTGGCCCCACTTTGCCTCTCTCTCCCTCCTGATATTTATTCAAAATCTGGTCAGTCTGCCCCTCACATGGCCCAACCTGTACTGTTGAAGCTCAAGTTCTCCCCTTTGCAGTTAGGCCTCCTCGTCATTTCTCTATTGCCTTCCTTGCAAATCCCTTAACAAATTGTAATTCCCAGCCTGTGTCTTTTCCCATTCTATCACAGCTATTAAGAATAACCTAACAACTGGTGTACTCACCAGTCATTTTCTTTCTGTAAACAGTTGTGATAAAATAAAGCTTGTACACTTTGGAATTGAGTTCCTCATAGTACCCTTCAGCTAATTTCCCCCATTTTAGTCTGGCACATTGTATAGCCTGCTGTGTGGGACCTACACCTCTTCAAACGATCCTAACATTTCGTGTTGCTCTGGTACAAAGCTTAAATATACAGCTCTTAACCATTATCGGGAGAACTAAGATTTACTTTATAAATCTGAGCTCCTTACTTAAATGTAAACATAGGAAGATGCAGAGACGCCCTGCTACCTTTGGTGCTAATCTTAGCTTTGTTTGATTTTTGTTTTCCTTCCCAGCGTGCCTGCCATGGCCATCCTTCTCTGTCATTTGTATTTTGACTGCTACTTCCACAACCACCTTTTCTGTCTTTTGTCAGAATGGAACAAACAGTCTGCAAAGCCACGTAAGGTAATCAAAGCCATTTCTACAGGAAGGGCTAACTCATACAGCGACCTGCTTCCTGCTTCTGGCTACCAACTGGCAAAACAAACAAAAGGATGCTCACCAGAGAATGAGTGGGTTGTACAGAGGTCACAGGAAGGGCATCACCTAAAATAGTTAGAGAACTCTTCCATTAATTCTCTCTAGGGGTGTACAGATTTTGTGAAATCCGTTCCATCTGCAATTTGTGGATTATCAGGTGCCTTTTGTTCCATTGTCCGCTCTTTGACGGAATCAGAATTTTTCCAGTTTCCCAAATTTGCGCAAATTCACACTTGTGAAAAAGCATGAATCCAAAACAAAATGCACAAATCCCCCCCCCATATGCATTTTCATCGTTAGCCCATGGGATAAATGGGAACATTCAGCTGTTTGTTTTAGTTTACCTATTTTTCTAGAACTAAATTTGTATGCAATTCTGGAAAGTAAAGACAAAAACTGGTCCACAACTCCACAGACTCCCTGCAACTCGGGAAACCTCAGTCCGCTGCAGAATCTGCATGGCAGATTCATAGAATCTGGATTCATGTGATTCCGTTGTGGATTTCTCCAACATTCCTAGTTCTCCCACTCTGTAAGTTGATGAGAAGGCAGGTAACAACGGCATTGGCATTGCAGCGGTGTGGTGCCAGCATCACAAACTGATCCAAGATATTGCACTGCACTACTGCAGCTCAGGGGGTAAACACTGGTAAAGGCCCCCATTATTTTGTGGAACCATCATGCACCACAGAGCTAGGAAGGGACAGCAGGACTAGAGAGACCTGAGCATCCAATACTGGTGCAATCCTGCATATTCAATTTAGCAATACAATTGCACTGTCAAGCAAGTCATTTTTAACTGATTCCCCTTTACTTGACTTACAGTTTTCATCTGCATTTTACTACTTAGGGCTTTGCTAGACCTGCCGGCTTATCCCGGCAGGGAGGCGGGGCCAAGGCGCGCTAACGTTAGCGCGCGCCGCCCAGGGTTCCACACGCCGGACGCGCAGGGACGACGCAAGCCCTGCAGCGTCCGGCATTTTTTTTTTTACTTTAAAGGGGCCGCGTGCGGCCCGAAGACTCCGGAGACGGTAAGGGTTTTTTTAAAAAACGGGGGGGGGGGGAGGATGGCAAGGGGGGATGGCAAGGGGGGAGGGCGGCATTGCCCGGGCAAGCGCCGCTCGCCTGCTTGCTTGGGCGGTGGCGCGCAGCGCTCTCTCACGCGCCCTCCCCCCTTGCCATCCTTCCCCCTGCCCCTCTCTTCCTCACCCCCCGGGCCGATGGGCACAGCGTTCGTATGAGCGCTGTGCCAGGTCCGCGGCTTTTCGCGGCTACTCACAAGTAAGCAAGTAGCCGCAAAAAGCCACGGACCTTCCCAGACATTTCGCAAAAAAAGCGTGCCATAAGCGACTTTGCTTATGGCGTGTTGGAGGAGGCCTCAGTGCGGCCTGGGCCCGGATTCCCCTGTGCGTCATCTGGACGCACAGCAGGGAAACCGGGTCTCAAGGCGCGCTAAGGCCTCGTCTAGGAAGGCCCTTATTTTATAACATTTCTAATGCAACACCTTCCATTTTTCTCTTTGGGCTGCTCCTATTTATAGCACAGTCTGCAACTTATTGAATTTGCACAAGGGAGGGGGGAAAGCTAGCGATTATGTTGACCTTTAGAGGGGGAAAACGCTCCCAAGTCATTCAAACTGCTTTGCTGTATTTCAGCAATAGCTTAAATTATCAGTTTTATCAAATTTGAGTTACTAATCTCATTATAATATTCAGTCCAGAGTCAAAATCAAATATGATCTTTCTTTCCTTCTTTCTTTTTTTAGTTTTGCAATTCCCAGCAAGGCATTTTACATTTTAAACTCTTCTGGAATGAATTGTTTCTGTGAAACATACAACTCTTTCACATATAATTTAAAGTACCCTGATTTCATACTGTTCCTAAAATCTGTTTAAATATATATTTAATAACTTTCATACTTTTCAATGGAGAAGAAGAAATATTGTAATAATTATTTTAAAATTCAATTAATAAATAGTAGCAGCATATTCAGTCACAGCCTGCTTATCCTATACGAAGACTGACCTGGTTCATATATTATACTAACCCATGATATGGGTTGCTGAACTCTGGGTTGTTGTGATATGTGAATGCAATTGTGTGGCAAATGTATAATCTATTCTGGGTGGGTCTTAGTTGCAATAAATTTAGTTTCAAATTCTAAATTATAATTTAACATTGCATACAAAAAAAACTGCTCACCAATCCACTCTCTTCCTCTGGCACATCCTCAAGATGATTGGAAGCATTTGATCCCGTTTTCAACTAATTACTGTTTGTCATTATGTCCAAACCAAGAAATAAGGTTAGTTTTAACTATTGTTTAGCCATACAAGAATGAATTGTAAACCAAATTTTGGAGTTGGCTTGTTTGGACAAGCATAGTTAAAACGAACATAGTTTGTCCTCCCAGTTTGGACATAACAACAAATTTATTTATTTACTTATTACATTTCTATACCGCCCAATAGCCGGAGCTCTCTGGGCAGTTCACAAACAATGTTTAGTTGCCATAAGAGGAGAGGGGAACAGGGGAGTTCACATTTACTTATCCACATAGCACTAAACCACAATTTAGCTTTAGATCTGAATGCAGCCAGTAAAGATTTGCTTCTTGGTAAATTCACATTGGGTTATACAACACATTTTAATGATTTCAGTAGGAGAGTTAAACACATGAGACCTAAGCATGTTGAACCTTGTTTTTAGCATGTGAAGCTCTTAAACTAAAGCTGCAAACATTTTCTAGGGAGTAAACAAGGATTCAATCGTGCTGCATGGCTGTGATCTTAAGGACTTCCTTTAAACCACCAACACAAGATCTGGCCGTGGATTATGTTGAGATAAACAAAATACTAGATTGAACACACTTGTGATAACCTAGTATTATTTATAACCTTTGTAAAAGCACTGGATAACAAATGGCACAGTTGACTCCCCTTTATTTGCAATTTGAAGGACTAAATATAAACTGTCATTTTCATCTCAATGTGATGGTGACAGGGAGAATCATATTTGGAAGAGTTGGCCTTTCCAGGCGGCCTTAGATGGTTTATTGCAGTGCAATTTACACAGCTGGACAGGTCTACAGGTGGCTCAAAATGCATTAGTGAAAGTGACTTGGCTTCTACAAGGGTGGAAAAAAGACAGGAAGTCTCGCTGGGATTCAGGTTGTGCCAGGCATTAACGCAGCTGACTGGAGAGCAGGTGTCTGCAAGTATAAATTTCATGCTAACGTATTCATTAGTGCTCCCTCGCCTCTGCCTTCCTGGAATTGTAAAGGGCTGTTGGTATCACCCTAAGCAAGCCTGTGCAAGGACACACTGCTTTTCTCAGAAAAGAAAAATGAACCCCAGAAGAACAGAGGAAAGGAAAGAAATTCCTCATCCCATTCTCTTCACCTTCGCAGAACATTGCTTTTGGCTGAGACTTTCAAACACTGCTTAATAAGTGAATTAGGTATGTAAACCTGATTAAGTTTGGAACCAAAATGGTTTGGAATATCTCGGTCTCAATTAATTTATTTATAAGGCCCCAGAAGGTGTGACTGTATTACACTGCCTAACCTATTTCTTAGAATACCAATTTATAAAGCCACTACCTCATAGGTTTAAGCAGCATATAAAAAACGGAAACTTTCATACTTCCTGTAAGAGTTTTTAGGGTTATTTTTAAGGTGTGTGATGATTGCTTTTAATTTGTTTATACATTAATAAACATATTTCATAAATGTGCTGAATAAAACAAAGACAGAAGACACTTATACTTCAAGCACGGTGGCTGCAAAAGCTAGAGCTGTTGCCTGAAGTATGTTTTCCCCCCTGTAAGCTACACAAGAGAGTGCCATAAATCTTCCTGTTGACCTAGTTTAGCATATGCTACCTTCTCTGCTAAAATATTCACAGACAATTAAATATCCATGGGAAGGCAGGGAAGAGACAAGATCTACCACACTAAACCATCTAGCACCTCTGAATATAAGCTGAAGTAGGCCTCTTAGAAGGGGTAATTTGAACCAAGTGGGACTGACAGGGTCACACAACCTAGAAGTTCATGTTATTCCTTCGCACATATGAAGCCGCCTTAACCTGAGTCAGACCATTGGTCCAACAAACCTGGTAGTGTCTACCTGGTAGGGTGACCATATGAAAAGAAGGACAGGGCTCCTGTATCTTTAACAGTTGCATAGAAAAGGGAATTTCAGCAGGTGTCATTTGTATCTATGGAGAACCTGGTGAAATTTCCTCTCCATCACAAATGTTAAAGCTGCAGGAGCTATACTAGAGTGACCAGATTTAAAAGAGGGCAGGGCACCTGCAGCTTTAACTGTTGTGATGAAGAGGAAATTTCGCCAGGTTCTCCATATATACAAATGACACCTGCTGAAATTCCCTTTTCAATACAACTGTTAAAGATACAGGAACCCTGTCCTCCTTTTCATATGGTCACCCTACTACCTGGGCAGGTTGAAGTGCTCCAAAGTCTCAAGGAGAGGGCATCCACAGGGCCAGCGCCAGACTATTTTGCGCCCTAGGCAGGTGCGCCATACTGAAGCCACCCCCCGCGTCCGCTCCTGGCTTCGAAGCCAGGACACGGGTTGGGGGGCGGGCCGGCGGCTTCAGAATGGCGTGCCCGGGCACGCCGTACTGAAACCAAACCCTGCCCCCCGCACCTGCTCCTGGCTTCAAAGCCAGGACACTGGGGTTGGAGGGCGGGGCGAAGGCTTCGAAGCGGTGCACCCGGAAGTTGCTTCCGGGCACGCCGTTCTGAAGCCGAAACCCCCCAATCCCAGTGTCCTGGCTTTGAAGCCAGGAGCGGCTTCCGGCCGAGCACTGGCTTCAAAGCCAGGACACTGGGGTTGGGGGGGGTGGCTTTGGAACAACGTGCCTGGAAGCCGCTCTAGGAGAGCACCTTCTGGGTGCGCCATTCAGCGCCCTCCTGTGCTTGGCGCTCTAGGCCGCCACCTGAGCTGCCTCTATGGCAGCACCGGCCCTGGGCATCCGCGTTCCTTCTACCTAAGGGCCAAATTGTATGCTATCGTTATTGCACTAGCATGCAGCTGCCCCTTTATTTGCTGACAAGTAAGCATTCAGGCCCCTGGTCTGGATTATGACTAGCATGCACAGGGAGGTTAAACACAACACCCTCCCAGCTGCTTCCCGCCTGATATTCACACCCACCCACAGAGGGCTGGCGTAAAGGGCAGGCATGGTTGGGCATCTACTGAAGACCCATGTCCCAGCAGGGCCTACTGACAAGAGGCCCCTGGAGTTGGTCTTCATCTTCACCATGGCAACCTGCTGGTTCAGTGCCTCTCATTCTGGCCCAGACAGCAGTGCTGGTCAGCAGGAGAAGCAGAAGATGCCACTCCCAGGGCCAATCAGAGGGCTGGCCAGGAGGGCCATTTGGCCTGGTATTCAAGCTCAAAGGGGGTCTCAAATTTAGACACTTGTTAATTTTTTGGCATTGGATAAGTTTCACAACATTTATTTTTGCGCATCCCTATCTGCAAATATAAGCAACTAAGAGTTGTGATTTGATAAATGACCTTTTTTGGTTCACTGACTTAGATTTTGTCGTATTAGAGAATTTGAAATTATCATAACTTTTAATAAAAAAGACAAATACAAGGGAGCTGTTTTAACCCCTCCTACCATCAAACCACCCTTCTTATACACAGGGACAAGATTTTCCCCTCAGTAATCAGTACATTTGCACAGAAAAAGGCTAGAAAGGCTTTGTTAAATCAAAGAAATATTCAAATTATGTCTCACTCTTCATTTGGTGCCTTATTTTGTTTTCATGTATCACTATTATCATTATCATCAAGACTGCAAGAAAAAGCGGGCCCAAAGGGTAGGCTTTATCCCGGGGACAGGAAGGGTTGATCCCTGCCTGAGCCCGGGATCCCCTGTGTGTCATCTGGACGCACAGGGGCAATCCCAGGTATCAACCCAGGATAACCCCTGGTCTAGCAAAGGCCAGGGGTCTTGCCCAACGGTCCTTAAAAACCTGGAGCTGGCACTGCAAGTGAGAGAGGGGAGCGATAGTTTGAGGTGCTGAGGAAGGAATCAGACGAAGGCGGCCTGGTGGCCACATCTCTCACTTCATCAGGGATTTTAAATCCATAGCTCAGTGGCAGAATATATGCATTGCGAGCACAAGGTTAAAGATGTGAGTATTTGATTACGGGTGGGGGGAAATGTTACATCTCCCAGCATTTCCCAGCCAGCCATGTCTACTCAAAGCTTTCTTGACAGGCAGAGGACCAGTGAGCAAGTAGATAGTGGCATCTACTGCTCCTCACCTGTGTTGGCTATAGCAAGAATCAGGTGAAGAAGTTGTTTGCAATGGTAAAGAGGAGAAGCAACTCTAAGAGGCTCTGCTGAGGAGTGGGCCCTTGGCAGTGCCCGACCATGCCTATCCTTGCCACTGACCCAGCCCACCTGCATAGCAAGCATGGCTCACAGTAGCTGAAGGAGGAGGGCAGATTAAAGGACCAGGAAGGCCCAAATAAGCAGAGACAGCAAGATGACATTATCCAGTCAGGGCTGGGGACCACTCTCCCAATGATTCCCATAGTGCAACTAGCAATGCATGAAAACGTGTTGTCAACCACGCTGCTTGTGCACGTAGGCCTCTTTAGTTTCACTAAAACTGTTCATATATCTATATATCTCAGCACCGCGATTTCTGCCAGAAAGCAATAAGCCAGATCCCAGAATTTAAGTCTATGTGCTGACGTTTTGCACTCATGCATTTGCTGAAGAAAGAAATGCCTTCAGCCCCACCCCACCCACCCCCCAAAAAATTCTCATAGCTTAGAGTCATATTTAATATAGGGATGAAGATAATTTCTCCCTTTAAATGGAGGAATAATCTTAATAAAATAAATACATAATTGATGCTGCACAGTTGGAATGAGTGAGAACTGGATAGCAGAATACTGACTTCTGTAATAGCCAAAATCCCCATGAAATACTTTTCATATGTCACATATGCGAAAGGCAATCCAATCTTTCATGTCATCTGCTCTGAGTTATACATGCAATTGTGGTAAAATCTATACCAGATCGCATGTTATTCCTTAGGATTAGGGTTCAATCGGTATTAAAAAATTTAAGCGCTTTCAGTTGGCAGCCTTATGAAGTCCTTCGTTGGGATGCCACATTCTGCAAGCATGAAGTCCACGCCGCGTAGCCCTTCTTCTGGCATGGAGAAATGGTGAAGGATCATAGAATTTGACACTTAATTGAAAATCTCTCCCTTAAGACAGTAACAAGAAACTGTGTTCTAGAGGGCTCTGGGGGTTTTCAAAAATGTATGGTGCATTCCTCAAAGAGGGCACTCCTCTGTTTGAAGGCATCTTTGTGTGGATGAGTGTCCCGTCCAAGTCCAGTTTAAAGATAAAAGAATTATATGAAGGGAGGGCAGGAGGGGCATTGACCTTTCCCACCAACAATTAGCTTCTGTACAGCAAACTGAGCGGCCACTGTCTGGTTACAGTCTTCCCTATTAGGGTACGATTTATTGTATTCAGTGGAGGCTGGTGTCAGTGGGGCAGTGAATCTGCTCCAGATCACACATTGAATAGCTCCTTTAAAGTTCTGACTGACACCTGGAGCGGCTTCACCACCCCACTGACATTGGAGCCACCCGCCTCCACTGATAGTATTACTCTTTAAATCAGGGGTGCAGAATCTGCAGCCCACGGGCCTGATCCAGCCTGCCAGGCTCCCCAGTCTGTCCCACACAGTCTCTGGGGTTTCTCCAGGGTCCAGTGCATGGCCTCCGAGTCCCATCCCCCAGAAGAAGCTCACTTGGAGGAAGCCCCCAGTGTTATCTCCAATCTGAGATTGGAGATAACAGGGATTACAGGAATGGGGAACTCTGTTCAAGCAGGGAAGTGCAGTTTTTCTTCCCAGTGCCAATGGAGCCACTTTGCACAGCACCCACATGGGGACTCTGGGCTCTGCAAGCATAGGGAAGCTCAGTTGCTGTTCCCATGCCAGCAAAGTCTCTTTCTCCAGGCTTCTCTCAGCATGGAAAAAACTAAAATAGGGGGAGAGCAAGGCCAGATGATTTCAATGGGTATAGCCATGATCACTGATCATCCAATGTAAGGACTGGTCCAGGCATCTCTGCAGAAGCTTCTTAAGAGGGTGTGGGAACAGACTCAGAGTCCACTGAGGAAGAGGGTAAAGGGGAGGGGGCGTTACCAAGGTTTCAGGAGATAGAGCAGTGGGCCATGCCATAAGAACATAAGAAGAGCCCTGCTGGATCAGACCAAGGGTCCATCCAGTCCAGCTGTCGGCCAGGGATCCAGAAGCATGACGCAAATGCAATAGCTCTCTCCTGCCCATGTCCCCCAGTAACTAGTGTATACTGGCTTACTGGAAGAGAGGAATGTTTCTAGATAACAGTTAATCACTTCCTTCAAGCCCAAACAGAAATTTCTCCATCTGTGGGAATACAAGAGCTTACAGAGAGGAAGGAGCTGGAAGTGACGGATGCCAGAAGCGAACATGAGATCAAGAGGGAGGAGCAATTTGGGGAAGTAAGGCATTCTAGAAGGCATTCTGCAAGAACTCTAGGGGTTATAGCATAATAATGTGGTGGGTGGAATAGGCTTTAAAGAGTTGCATATGGGGAAAGCATAAATTGATAGGAAGAGTTAGTGTACCCTTCCTTAAGGCAGAAGCAGGGAACACACCTTCATCTATTTTTTTCAGTCCTAAATGAGCCCAAATTTTCTTCAGAACTGGGAAGATAGACTTAGGGCTCTTCCACAGTCGTACTGAAAGCGCTTCCATCCGCCCCCAGTGCACCCCAAAAACGATCGTGTAGCTTGCCTGTAAAAGAGATGAGGAAGAGGCGTTGTTGCCGGCGCCGGCGCCCACCTCCCTCCTCGCCCGCCGGGACAGAGAGCTTGGCGGAAGAAGGCGGGAAGGCGGGGTGGAGAGCGGAAGCTCTCCACCCCGCCTTCTTCTGCCGAGCTCTCCATCCCAGCGGACGAGGAGGGAGGTGGGTGGCGGCGGCGGCGGGGGGACGGAGAGCTCGGCGGAAGAAGGCGGGAAGGCAGGGTGGAGAGCGGAAGCTCTCCACCCCGCCTTCCTGCCTTCTTCCGCCGAGCTCTCCGTCCCAGTGGGCGAGGAGGGAGGTGGATGGCAGCGCCGGCGCTGGCAATGACGCCTCTTCCTCATCTCTTTTACAGGCAAGCTACACGATCGTTTTTGGGGTGCACTGGGGCGGATGGAAGCGCTTTCAGTACGACGTGTGGAAGAGCCCTTATAGCGAATGCCTTAAAGTAGGGATGGGGAACATGTGTCCCTCCAGATGTTGTTGGGTTTCACCCTTCCCCGCCCCCCATCAACCTTAGCCTGCCTAGCCAATGGTGATTGGGGTGATTTGAGTTGCAGCCCAACAACATCTGGAGAGCTACAGATTCGCCATCCCTGCTTTAAGGCATTCACTGTGAGTCTGTCTTCCCAGTTCTGAAGAAAACCTGTGCTCGTTTAGGGCTGCAAAAACAAGATGAAGCTATTACTTCTAGAAGTGGAGAGAGAATGATTTGAGATTCCTTGGAATTTTGGAGGAAATTATTATACCTGGAAACCAAGAGTATATTGACTAGGCCTGAGTACTGTTTGTTTCATGTACAAGTCCAGAAATTGTCTCTAGGCAACTTCACATATTGATCACTCATGATTAAGGTAAAATTCCCAAATGGCCTGCTATGAAGTGAAGAGAAAGCATGATGTGTGAGTAGGAGGAGGAGGAGGAGGAGGAGGAGGAGTGTGATGTGTATACAGAATTGCTTGAGTTGTTTGATTTTTTTTATTCTATAATAACCAAATGTGGATTTTGGAGATTTCAAAAATGATTTATCTGATTGCACATGATTATTGTCATATGTATTTGCTGTGGTTTACATATGTATACTTAATGAATGACACTCTTACAGTTTCTATAATTTGTTTCTAACATATTCAATTATCTATAGTTTTTTTTTCTTTCCTTATGAACTAGCGAACCCTTTCTTTCTTTCTTTCTTTCTTTGGACCAGCATTGGTATATTTTCTACATAACAGGAAAGCAGAGAATAAGCAATACGGATATCCACATTTGTAGGTAGAGGCAGCCACACAGTGGCCAAACTTGAGATATAAGTTAGTCCTGGAAAAAAGGATCCTGCAGATTTTTCAGCAAAGCAGTCATTCATTCATTTTTGTCACATTTGCATACACCTTTACTCCACTGAACAGAAATGGAGTACATCAGACTCTATGGCATGGCCTCTACTTCCCTTGCTCGGCTTCGTCCATTTTCGTCTGCTGCCCCTTACGCCTGGAACGCTCTTCCAGAACATTTGAGAACTACAAGTTCAACCGCAGCTTTTAAAGCTCAGCTAAAAACTTTTCTTTTTCCTAAAGCTTTTAAAACTTGATGTTGTGCAGACTTCTACTGTTACTTTCTACTGTTAGTTTTTCCCTACCCTGTGCCTGCTTACCCTTCCCTGTACCTGTTTGCATTCTCTTCCCCTCCTTATTGTTTTACTATGATTTTATTAGATTGTAAGCCTGTGCGGCAGGGTCTTGCTATTTACTGTTTTACTCTGTACAGCACCATGTACATTGATGGTGCTATATAAATAAATAATAATAATAATAATAATAATAATAATCCAACTGCAGGGTAGGGGTAGACCAGCCCCACATCCCAAAACAGTTCTGCATCCCTGATCTAGGCCAATGGATGCTTTTTAAATG
This sequence comes from Elgaria multicarinata webbii, assembly GCF_023053635.1. Lineage (NCBI taxonomy): Eukaryota > Metazoa > Chordata > Lepidosauria > Squamata > Anguidae > Elgaria > Elgaria multicarinata. The sequence continues at coordinate 28,114,694 of NC_086171.1, read as the reverse complement.
CAAGATTGCCATCAGGAGCATTTTCAGGCCCTCGTCTATACGACAGCGGGATTACTCCTCATTAAATGTAAACCTGATTTTTCATTGATTCGAATGTAAGTAAAGAGCGTCACACTGCTGCAGCAACAGTGATTTATCTCCTGTATTTTTGTTTTGTTTTGCAGTTATACATGCGCACGTGTGCATTGTCACACTATGGGATATATAATGCTACGGAGACGAGTGAAGTGATATAGTTTATATGCTGAGCACTGCAGACTGATATAACAGCAAAACCAGAGTGGGGAGGGGGAGAGAAATGAGGCTGCAGAGGAGGATGGCAGCGCGTTTCTGCATCTTTGTTTATGCAGAGCTCCATAGGATCAGATAGTTCAACCTAAAAATGGCGTGAAAAAGTGAGCCACCTGATAGGAAACTGGCCAATCACATTCTCCTACCCTCAAAGCTCCACCCACCTGTCAAAATGCGAGTTAACTCCCTCAATGACACATAACCATAACACGGAGCAAACTAGGACATGATCAAAAAGTCATGGTAAATCACCGATGCAAATATGCACATTATGGAGTTTAAAACGTGTTGTTACTGTGAATGGACAGTTGACTCAAGTGTCCTAAAATGAGAATATGCACAGCTACATCAGGGTAAACAATCCGTATAGACAAGCCCCAAGAGTGTGTGTATTTATGTGTTATAGTCTCACTGGGCCTGTTCAGACAACACAAGTGGAGTACTTCAGACTCTATGGCATACCCAATTAGTTTAGGCCAGTGTCATCTAACCCAGTGTTGTCCAGATGTTTTGGCCTACAGTTTCCATCATCCCAGTCTGTTAACATAATGCTATTTTAAAGTCCAAGGAATAATGGGTTGGATCAAGATCCTCTGAAATCTATGTGACTTAAATTAATTATGACTACCTTAGGACCGATTGATTTCAATAGATCTACTCTAAGTAAGACTAAATCTGGATACAATCCACAATAACTTACTAAGGACTCAACTACCATCTTCAAGAATCTGGAAACTTCTCAGTTTGACTACTTTTAATGCACTGTAAGAATAATCTTCAAAACTAATCCAGAATGAGCAACATGGTTTCTCTTAGGAACTGACTGCAGAGAGTATATAACATCGATACTTGACAGTCTTCACTGGTTATCAGACACTTTGTTTTCAAAATGTTAGTTTTTACTTATAAAGCCCTAACCTCAGTCTGGTCTACCTTAGAGAGCACCTTCTCCCAAATATATTCACTAGCACTAGCACCCACTAATTAATACCAAGTGGAGAAACGATGCTTCAAGTTATTAATTAATTAATTTCATTTATATTCCATCTTACTTCCAAGGAGCTCAAAGCAGGATACACACACCCCATTTTAGAATCACAACAACCCTATGAAGTGAATGAGAGATGGGGAATGGACCAGATTCACCCAGTGGGCTTCATTGCTGAGAGTGGGGATTTGAACCTGGGTCCTTCCAGTCCTAGGCCGTTTCTACACATGCCTTTTTCCCCGGGATCATCCCTGTGCAACCAAATGACACACATGGGATCCCAGGAGCAGGCAGGGACGATCCCTCCATTTTCCTGTGAGAATCCGTAGGTGTAGAAAGGGCCCTAGTCTCAAACACACTGGTTATCACAGTGACTCCTTTCAGAAATAATGGTGACAAATCATGGGTTAATTAACCCACGGTTTGCCACAGCATGTGCCCAGTGTATGTCACTGCCATTTTGAATATGGAACCTCTGATCAGCCTGATCAGATGTTGTGCCATGATGTGAAAACCTGGGAACAAAGGGTTAATTGTGAGTTAAACAGCACAAAGTTAACCTGACAACTAATTGTAGGTTAACTTTGGGTTGTTTAACCCATAGTACCCCCGGTTTACATATCATGGAGCAATTTCAGATTGAACCGATTCGAGGTTGCATATTCAAAATGGCAGGAGCACATAAGCAACTGTTATGTGCAGACCAGGGCTACCTGTGGTGATGTTTTTGTCTTCTACCAAGAATATGGCTTTTCCTATGGTAACATCCATCCACTGGAACTCCCTCCCAAAGGAAAACCATCAAGCTTTTTCTATTTTGTCCAGCAAAGAATTCTGTGAACTCTGACCAATTTTGTTTTTGTTCAACTACTGTTAATTCCTCATGTGCTAGTTTTAAATATGTGTATTGTGACTAGGGAATGTTAAACAAAGATGGCAGGTAGCTGTGTTCAGTTATTAGAAAAATATCCAAATTAACTGTAGGATAATACCTTTATTATAACTAACACTAAAAGGTCCTAATATCTTTAATACTAAATATATATTTGTTGGTCCTAATAGATGTTTCAATTTTTGGTTGTAAACTACTTTGAGGTCCTACATATCAGATATAGATCATTATTTTGGCAACCCCTCTTTCCCATAAATGACACTAGATGGCACACAATAGCCACTGTAGCCCATTGATTTTGGCCCAGAAAACCACAATCAAATAGCTCAGCCTAGTAATGAAGTGCACAACAAAGAACTGAGGAATAATGATATCAGTAGAACTTAATTTTGAGTGAGTTCACTTACAATTGAAGCCTGATCCCATCTTCACTAACCAGACTGATACATGCTACAAAAATTGATAATATGCTGGTCTCAGAGAAATTAGTATGAAATGTGATACCAAGTTCTCCTAGAGCCTGCAATCATGGTGCTAAGTTGGTGCCCCTCCGCCACCCAAAACTGGTGGTATCCCAGCTGTTGGGTGGTGGTGAATAACCCCCCCTGAGGAGACAACACGGGCTTGCCAGGCCCACCCCACCCCTCCCCCTCCCACAGCTTCCGGGGACAAATGGGAGGTCACCTTCCACCCAGGAACACCCCCAGGGCAGCACAGGCAGATGACAGAAGAGCTGTACTGACCTCAGTTGAATCTTTGGATCTTTGTCTTGGATAGCTCCGAATCGGCAGCTGCATCATATAACCAATGCAGCGCATCCCAGGGCAAAGGCAACATATAGACAGCCCCTTGGAGAAACCCAACAAGTTTGACAAGGAAACCCAAGACCAATTGCCAATGTATTACGATGTTACCAGTGTGGTAGAGTGGCTAAAGTGTTGGACTAGAAGTCGGCAGGTCCGGTTTCTAGTCCCCATTCAGCCATAGAAGCTCTCTGGCTGACTTTGGACTAGTCACAGCCTCTCAGCCCAACCTACCTCACAGGGTTGTTGTTGCGAGGATAAAATGGAGAGGAGGAGGATTATGTATGCCGCCTTGGCTTCCTTGGAGGAAAAAGGGTGGGATATAAATGCAATAAATAAATAAATAATGTTTCCGCAAGAGCCAAAGCCCCCCTAGACCATCACATGACATAGAATGCTTTATTATTCACTGAAGAGAGCTCTGTTGTCTTTTAATTTTAAAACAACTTTCCCTGGGAGGTGCAGGGAGACATGAAACCTTGCTGAAGCCACTGGTTTCACTGCCACATGATCGGAGCGTAATAGGATCAAGCCCCTCACCAAAGAAGCTGTTTTATTTTATTTTTTAAGTACAAAAAGTTCCTAGATTCCTCAGAACAGGGCTCAAACAGAGACATTTGACATCCTATGTATGCCTACTCAGAAGTAAACCCCATTAAGTTCAATAAGACTTACTCCCACGTGAATGTATATAGAATTGCAGCTTTAATCAATTACTTCAGTAAACACAAAGCACATAATCAGTTAAGGCTGCAATCCCATGAACAGTTACTAGGAAGAAGCCACATTGAACACACAAAAATTATGGCAGCCCTGCCTGGAAAACAAAAAGAAAACAATCTGTGAACATGGTTTTGCCTCAGCCGTAGCTTATATATCCATTTCAAAATAATAACTTGAAATGGAACTTCTCAGCACAGTCTTCCCCAAACTGGTGCCCTCCAGGTGTGTTGGAATACAACTCCACCATCTCCAACCACTACGTGGGCGCATTACCCTCCCCCTGCCAACAAAGAAAAAAGGGGAGAGATGCCAGGGGGCGGGGCCACACCCCAACATGTCGGGGGCAGGGGCATGTCCTGGACATCCAGCCGCAGGGCAGGGGTAGACCAGCTCCACATCCCAAAACAGTTCTGCACCCCCAACCTAGGCCAATGGATGCTTTTTAAATGCAAGAGTGCCTTTGGGGGCATTTTCAGGAGAGAGTCGGTGTGGGTGGGTGTGCATGTGTGATAGTCTCACTGAGCCTGTTCAGACAACACACTAACCCATGATTAGGCCGCTAACCCTTTCACAGCAAATGGTTAGTGAGCGTGTTTAAACCATGGTTACGTGACCACCATGCTAAGTCATGGTTCACATGACACGCTAAGCCATAATGTTTAGCTCAAAATGCTTAACCACCATGGCTTAGCATCTCATTTGAAATGGGTCGCTATTTCCTTCTTCCCCATGGCTGAATCAGGGAGTCAACTACCTTTGTTTAACTTTAGCTACTAGACAGGAGGTTGTAGGATACCCACTAGATGAATTAGCAATGGATAAACAATAAATAGAAGGCTCAACACATACAATTAGCTCATAATTGACTGTTTAGAAAGATAGAATAGATATACAAAATATATGATATTTTAAGGCATACAAGATTTCATCTTTCAAAATCCATTGTTAGAACTCAGTTACGTAGTCTAATTTATTAATTTATTAAATTTATATACCGCCCCATAGCCGAAGCTCTCTGGGCAGTTTAGTCTAATGCCATTACAAAAACAGCTCACTCACAGTCTAGCAGCTGAACTTCTTTCTGGTACAGCAGAGCCGGATAGAAACTACTTTCCCTAAAAATCAAAGCAGTTTATATAGCTTTCTTAGTCTAATTAGTTCTCCCGAACAAAATTCGTTATTCTGGAACAGTAGTCATTTTACATACAAGGTGAGATTTGAACTGAGGATTTATTTATTTTGCGTATTCTAAGAAGCTACTTTGGCACAAGGCCAGATTTGAACGAAGAACTGAAGAGCTCCTAGAATCAACATATTTTTCATAATGCTACCAGTGTTTCCTTAGTTTAAGGTGGAGGAAAGCATTTAAGAAAATTATTATTATTTACCTATATTAAACAATATTTTATTCTTAAGTCATTTTAATCATTCATATGTGAAGACCCCCCCTTGCTCAAACTTTTTAAAATCAAACTTCTTTTGATTTTTCCCCTTCTTTCCTTCAAGATAGTGTTTTGGCTGAATCCCCAGCTCATTTAGATAATGGTAGGGGAGTAACTGTCCTTCAGTTTTTTTGGCTTCACCACACCAGGCTTTTCATCCTAAAAACTTACCGGGGCTTCTGCTTCCAGATTCTTTCTAGGATTAAGATTAGCTCCTTATATGGGCTGACATGGGCTGTTTTTTTCAGAGCTGTCTTTCTCAGCAAGTTCCCAGCAAGTTCTATATGTTTCATTTTACAGCCACTAGATGGAGCTGTGGTTATGGCAGAAAAGTGAAATTTCACATTTCCATTAAAGCATATTTATACTTATTACCGCATTATGCTTGATTTTGTTAAAAGCAAGATAATGGTCAGAAAGTGTGGGAGACATAATGGATGTTGACATTGTCATGTAAAGTTTTTGTAGAATCTTTTTTTGTTTTCAAGCTGAAACTCCATGTAAGGGTCTGACTTTTATGCTGTTAGTTTTACTCTACCCTGTGCCTGTTTGGTGCATTCTCTTCCCCTTCTTATAGTTTTATTGTGATTTTATTAGAATGTAAGCCTATGCAGCAGGGTTTTGATATTTTATTGTTTTACTCTGTACAGCACCATGTACACTGATGGTGCTATATAAATAAATAATAATAGTAATAATAATAGTAGTAGTAAGGTGTCTCACAAAGCTCTGCAAATCTGGCTTCTGGATCATCTGAACTCTAGCTGGTTTCTTTCTTCTTGGGTGGCCAAAAATATGCATCAACCAAAACATTCAAATTAGATAGCAATATTTCTAGAAACTGTTGTTCAAATTAAGCATGAGTGCTCCCCTGCAATTACATATCACATCAACCATATTCAAACATTTACATCACTTGTGAGCGTTACCTTACCCCATAAAGCATGCATGCAATTTCTCCCATTTTCAAAACAGTGCTCTGCAAAAACTATGTTAATATTTAACATTTTTATTTAGCTCAAACAACATGCTCAGTGCTGAACTAAAAGTATATACAATTAAAATGACATTTTTAACAGCAGCTGCTATGAACAGTAGCATTGACTGTCTCAATATTGCAGTGCTTTTGAATTCAATATGATGCTAGCATGTCTGGTACAATCTGTGCATTGTGTAAAAAAAAAAAAACTCCCCTACTGGTATAAATACCCCTTCTATGTACAATAGCTAATGTGGATATGAAAGAGTTCTTTCAAGACTCTATTAAGTCATTCAAGGGGATACAAACCCAGCACTGAGTGAAGAGTTACAGTGCATTTGCTCTAATGCTCTGTATGAATCACTTCCATTGGCAATGTATCAGAGCTTTTAGATATACGATATGATCCTAGTGAAAGACAATAAAATTCCCTAATCATCATACCTTGGAGGCAGCAAGTAACTCTTCTAGTCAGTGTTGCTGTTGATTTATAACATAAATAAAAAGCACTAGAATGCAATTTAGTTTGATTATACTACATTCCAAGTAAATAAGAAATGAGTGAAAAGACAAGAACCACACTTGAGTAAACAGAAGGGGAGGGTTGGCAGGTGGAAATATAGGAGTTGAAGGCTTTTTATTTTATGTTCCCCAAGAATAGATCTTTGAAATATATTAGAAATATCATAATAAAACCATGCATTTCTTTTTTTAATAAAAAAAAACCTTTCACGTTATGAGCGTCTCTACATTAAAGGGAAATTGCATTGCTTACCTGGGGCTTTGTGCTTCCTGCTTCTTTGGTGCAGTTGTTATGGGCTGCATTACATGGGTGGAGAGGGGTGACCATGTGATTTGAATTGAATGCTTCCCCTCTAAGTGTGCTCTGTTCATTACTATTGAGATAGCACCATCTAGTGGTGAACGGTCCTGCTTTTTTCCAGATATTACCACATTAAAAGTAGTTCTTTTAATAGTGGGATTTCCAGGGAGTAGTGCAGGAGACATTCTGGTCATTGCCAACATTGTGTAATGGACCTGCAAACTTCCATGACTGGCCAATCACGAGCATGCAATAAATCACTAGCCCTCTTCCTGATACCATTCCATGAGAGGAAGAACAGAGCCCCACTCCTTCCATCATACCCTTGCTGGACATGCTCATGCATCAAGCTTGGCCCAATATATTTTGTTGCTTGAGGCGGAACAGCAAATGGCTACCACCACCCACCTACTTAAGTCAGGGTGCATAAAATCCAAAATTGGAAAGGTTGTTTTGGCACATGAGGCAGAAAATCCCAAACCTCTTCTCTCCATCCCTGGCAGTAAAAATAATAATGACAAATTAAATAAACTACCAATTTGCTGCCCCTCCATGTCACTCAAAATCTGATGCTTGAGGCAGCTGCCTCACTCTGCCTGATGGTAGGGCTGGCCGATCATGCATCGAAGTTGTGAAGCTGAAAGCCTGCTGTCCCCAAGTAGGCTCCCCGCACAATTTCTATGGGGCTCAGGTAACACAAGGCTGCACCAGAGGAGCCAGTGATGTGGCTCTTTCCAACACCAGTTCAGGCGTTGGTAACAAAGATGGGTGATCCCAGGCCCTAATTCATTTTCTTTTTCCAATGGCGACTGAGGCCTTAGCTAGACCTAAGGTTTATCCCGGGATCATCCCGGTGTCATCCCTGTTCATGTAAATGACACACAGGATATCCCGGGAGCAGGCAGAGACGACCCCGGGACAATCCAGGGATAAACCTTAGGTCTAGTTAAGGCCTGAGATCACAAGTTGCAGAATCCCCAGTGGGAAACTTGATACCGTGTGAGCAGTTTCCACATGGAGGAAATAATGTACAGGACATCAACTCCACTGGGGTTCCCTAGTACCTGGGAAAACCTGCCTCCACTGCGAGCAGCTGAAGCCTTCCTCTTCTTCTTCCCCAAGGCTAAGGAATGTACTTTGTGGTGAAGGAAGGGAGCATGCAGTTTTCACTATGAATTCACTAGTTCACCATTCCACACAAATACAGCCAATGTAGGTATTTTATTCCAATAACAGTCATGGGATGTTATTTTAGTGACCTACGATAACAGCCTTAGTTTGTGATCCCAAGTTACACCAAGTTGGAAGTTACACAATCAAAAGTTCAAGGTTCTAAGTAAATCATTCCCCTTGTCCAAACCCCTTCCTGATGCCTATGTCAACACACACATTTTAACTAGTAACTGGGATAAGACCTCAGAGCTAGATTGCTCTGTATTAACATCCGTACACCTAAGGGTGTCACAGGATGCATTGCAACACATTAATGTGGTGATATACAGGCAGCCGTATGTGGTTGTTTGGGTGCAGCCACATTATGAGAACTGCAATGTGCTAGAGCTGTGCACTACACATACACTGCTGATACCTAACTTATAAGCAGCAAGTGTCAGCTGTCTGTAGCCTGCAGCTGCACATTAAAGGCTCTAGAATTACTTTGTTTGCATCAAGAAAGGTCATGCGAAAGTTTGTAGGCAATATTTATGCAGTGGTCTCACATGAACCTTAGAATTCAAATTCTATACTTCCTATTAGCATTCCGCTTTCTGGACAAAGGTTGTACAGCCCTTCCATGATATCAAAGCAGCTAAGCCAATGGCACTCAGAAAAGCCACATAGCCTCCTTCTCACATAGGCTCATAGAGGAAATCAGCCCATGGCATTAATAGAGTCAGGGCAGTTTGCAGGTTCAGTCCCTGGAATATCCATGTAGGCTGGAAAAATTCCTGCCTGACACCCCGGGGGAGTCACTGCCAGTCAGCATCGACAATACTGGGCTGGATGGATCAATGGTCTGACCCAGGGCTTATCTACACCAAGCAGGATATAGCACTATGAAAGCAGTATGAAAGCAGTATGTAAAAGGCAGGAGCCACACAACTGCTTTATAGCGGTGTTGAAGTGCACTGTCAACTGTTGGGGCCCAATGACAAATACCACATACCGCTTTCATACCGCGTTCATGGTGTTATATCCTGCTTGGTGAAGAGGTGTCATGGGCCCCAAAAGTTGTCAGTGCACTTCGATACTGCTGTAAAGCAGTAGTGTGGCACCTGTCTTTTATATACCATTTTCATACCGCTTTCATAGTGCAATATCCTGCTTGGGGTAGGTGAGCCCCCAGTATAAGGAAGCCTCTTACGTTCCTAGGGAAGTGAAGTTGGAAATCACAAAAGAAATTCTAAGAACGAAAAGGCCAGAGGGTGAGAAAGGAGAGTTCAAGAGCACTCACACAGCCTGTATCAGCATAAAGGAGCCAAAAAGCTATTTTTGGAGTTTCGAAATGTTTTAAGCAAAAGCATATTCCCTTTAGGCTTCCCTTAGCAAGCAGGAAGGAGAAACAACAGTTGGGTAAACACTCAACTTGGCTGAACTACAACTGTTAAGGTCCAAGGTCATTTCCAGTTTCCCAGAAGAGGAGACTGCAGCCAGCCTCTTAGAATCATAGAATCATAGAATAGCAGAGTTGGAAGGGGCCTACAAGGCCATCGAGTCCAACCCCCTGCTCAATGCAGGAATCCACCTTAAAGCATCCCTGACAGATGGTTGTCCAGCTGCCTCTTGAAGGCCTCTAGTGTGGGAGAGCCCACAACCTCACCAGGCAACTGATTCCATTGTCGTACTGCTCTAACAGTCAGGAAGTTTTTCCTGATGTCCAGCTGGAATCTGGCTTCCTTTAACTTGAGCCCGTTATTCCGTGTCCTGCACTCTGGGAGGATCGAGAAGAGATCCTGGCCCTCCTCTGTGTGACAACCTTTTAAGTATTTGAAGAGTGCTATCATGTCTCAGTTGGTCAGAACTGAGCTTTTTACAAGGAGCCAGACCAAAGTATAAGAAACTTTAAGAGCACAATCTTATGCCCCCTAGATGGCATCTGAGAAGCCATAAGATGACTGGAGATTTCCCCTTCTGAAACAGTAGAGCATGCACTCACCTCCGCTCATTCCAGCTGCCACAGAAAGCTTTGCAGTGTCGCAAATTCAGGAGAAGAAATGGGGGGGGCAAGTGGTAGGGGAGGGGGGGACACGCCGTGGATCTGCTGCATTCACAGGCATTCACATGCTTTAAGGTGGATTCCTGCATTGAGCAGGCGGTTGGACTCAATGACCTTATAGGCCCCTTCTAACTCTACGATTCTATGATTCTATTATCTCAGCCCTTGTCTCTTCTCCTGGCAGCGTGAGACAGGTTCAGAGGCCTTTCTAGTGAAAAATGCTGTAAAGTTGGCTGGGGCAGGGTAAATAACCTTCCTCACCCACCCCTCCCATCTTGCCAGCAAGAGCCCGATGGGTCACGGGATACTCGGAAGCCTTTGATTTTGGAGGCTTCTGTTGTTCAGGCACCAATCCCATAGGATAGCACTCCGAAGCTCATTTGGTTTGCTACTTCCCTGGATCCCTAAATGGACTTGCTGGTTTACATTGCTATCCCGTCTGTCGGATGGTTCATTTTTACTTGGGATGCTTCCAGATGAAAATCACCCTACCTTGTTCACAGAATGTTATGGGGATGGGGAAAGGGGTTTCAGACAACGTTGCCTTCTGTTTGCAAACTTCTCGTGTTTTCCTGCTATTTCTTCCTTTTTTTCCCCATTGGTCGGAAAATCGTTAACAAAGGAAAGATGGAGTAGCTGGTCAATGTCTTCTGACTGGTAGTGCTAGGAGCCGTACATCTGGAAATACCTTTAGACTTAGGCAGGATCTACACTACTGCTTTAAAACGGTTTATAACAGTGGTGACAACTGTTGGGACCCAGGACACACTCCACATACAGTTTTCAAACCGTTTTCAAAGTGTCATATCCCGCTTGGCGTTGTTGGTTCATTTTGCTTCACACTTTCCGTGTAGAAAAAATACCGATAGCAGTGTGGGGCCATTAAAAACAATCCAAAATGAACAGCAGTGTAACTAAAAAGCCACAATGCTTTCAAAGACATCCAAACTATTAATCAGGCTGCATCTTAAGCAACAACAAAAATAGTCATGGAGGGAGATAACGCTTTGGGCAAGAGAAAGAAAAATACCCTAATCTGCAGTTTGTAATAGTCTTGAAATGGAATTAGGGTAGGAGGATGCAATTCTTTATACACTTACCTGGGAAGAAGCCCCGTTGAACTAAATGAGACTTACTTCTAAGTAGACATGCATAGGATTTCACTGTTAATTAAGTGTTTTCTGGAAAACAAAGAAACATGGCTATTGTACTAGTAGAAAACATAAACACCAGCAGCCATTCAGTTTTGCCACTAGAGGGAGACACCTCTTTGTGACTATTCAGTAATCACAAATAAAGATATTACCTACCTTTATTCAGAGTACAAAACACTTTAAAAATAATAATTCTCATGTCATATATTCTCACGTAAATGTTGTGGGAATCAAAGGTCATTTAATTCTGCTGTCGGACTGGAACCCACAATCAGGACACGCGTGCAACAGCACCTTCCCGCCTATGCGTCCGCAGAGGATTTCTTGAGGGTTTTCTTTTTAGGTTTGCTTTACCAGAAGCAACCACAAGACGTAGCCGTTTCGATAGGATGTTCACAGTGCAAAAAGAAAACTCAGAGTGAAAGATTCTGAGAGGAAAAAGGACCCATAAGTAAAGCCTATATACATTAGATGCTATGGCACATAGGCAAGAGGTAGGGTGACCATATGAAAAGGAGGACATGTATCTTTAACCTTTGTGTAGAAAAGGGAATTTCAGCAGGTGTCATTCGTATGCATGCAGCACCTAGTGAAATTCCCTTTTCATCACAACTGTTAAAGCTGCAGGAGCCCCACCCTCTTTTGTATCTGTTCACTCTGCAGCTTTAACTGTTGTGATTGAAGAGGGAATTTCACCAAGTGCTGCATGCTTATGAAAGACACTTGCTGAAATTCCCTTTTCTATACAAATATTAAAGATACAGGAGTCCTGTCTGCCTTTTCATACGGTCACCCTAGGGGAGGGTGCTGTTGCACTCATGTCCTGCGTGTGGGTCCCTGTCTGATGGCTGGTTGGCCACTGTGTGAACAGAATGCTGGATTAGATGGACCCTTGGTCTGATCCAGCAAGGCTCTTCCTATGTTCTCATGTTCTCCCTTCTCTTGGAACAAAAATGCCTGATCCAGATTGGAGTTCCGCAAAGCTGCTTTCAGTTAAAAACAAGCACCCATGAAGGAAAAAACATTCATGTGACTGAGCGCCTCATAGAGTTGATCTTGATGAAGACAGAGAAAGACTGGCTGCTTAGGTCATTCAAACATGTTCCATGGCAGGGATTTGAATGTGGGCGTCATGCTACCTAGTCCAACATCTCATCCATTCTCTATATTCCAGGAGGCTAGTTTGTGTTCTTGAATAGGATCTTTTTGGGCTCCTCCTCCTCCTCCTCCTCCTGCTCAGAAACTTGCATTTCTCTTTGAGAATAACATGTGTTTGCATGAGCAGCTATTAAAAGCCAGGAATGAGTTTATGAAAGTGATTCTAAGGCCGCATTTAGCAGAAGAGTAGTTGTAAGCATTTTGCATATGGACACACCCAAGTTCATGCAGTACTGTACAAGAAGTAACAACTTCAGCAAGATTTCAGAGAAATGCAGAAATGCAGGTGTTTCCTGTTCTCCTCTATGGAGGAAAATGCTTGACATAGGGATAAAAATCCCACCCCCATTATATGTGTAGGCTTGCTCATCAAAGAATGTCATGAAGCCCCGTACCTCTGGAGTTCCCTATAAGTAGTTGGATTGCATCCTGGGTTTGGTTTTGTGGTTTTAAACTTTTGTATATTGTTTTTAAGTGTTTTTATCCTATGTAAACTGCCCAGACAGCTTCGGCTATGGGGCAGTATACAAATGTAATAAATAATAATAAGATAATAAGAATAACCACTGAAAATTATAGGGTTCCTTTTTTATCAATTTTATTACCATACATACTTATAGATTTATTAATGTTTCGTAAAGACAACTGAGGATGTTTCCCTTTATACACTTTTATTACCAGGCATATCTTATTAATTTGGCATTGAATTAAAGCATGCAGCTGATGAATTTAGGCAGATGATGATAATCATCGCCGGCCCTACTGTTAGGCAGAGTGAGGCAGCTTTCACAGGCAGCAGATTTCGGGTGGCATCGAATGGCAGAGCACATCATTAGCTATTTAATTTGTTTCTCATTCCTGGCAGTCTATTTTTACTGCCAGGAATGAGGAGAGGAGCTTGTGGGATCTGCTGATTCCTGTGCCAAACTTGGCTGGTCTTGAGTACTATGCAGCTTGAGCTGCCTGGGTAAGAAGGGCACCGTTGCTGTTCCATCTCTCATCAGGCTAGCCTGAGGGGAGCAGTATTAGCTATGGAATAGAATGTGCAAAGTAGCATTGATTGTCTATCTTCCACAGGCACAGGTGAGAGAGGAAGAGGAAGAGACAGAGACAGAGAGTAGGCATGTCTACACTGGGCAGGGAAGGGGGAGGATCTCGCGATATGGTGATTGCGAGATCCTCCCCCTCAGTCCACATGCGGCACGCGATGTCCCGGGAGGAAGGAGGATGTCACGCCCACCTTTTTTTTTTTTATAGAAGATGAGTGCACGAGCACTCCAACAATAAAAATAATGTGTTTTTTTGAAAAAGGTCCTGCTCCCCCCTCCCACCCCCAATGGGCATGGAGCTCCTGAAGAGCTCTGTGCCCAATGACCAGCTCCTCACATTTACTCACGAGGAGCCGGGACGAAACCTGGATGGCCGTCCACACATCCCGCTTGTCTTGGGACGATCTCAAGACCACAAGAAAAGTCGGGATTAAAGCCGTCCCAGTTATCCTGGGGAAAGAGAGGGATCATCCCTCCCTGCCCCTGGGATCCCATGTGCATCATGTGGATGCACAGAGATGATCCCTGGGATAAACCCTCGTCTAGACATGCCCAGATGGAGAGAGGGGGGTCTTTGGCTTAATCTACACCAAGCAGGATATAGCAGTATGAAAGCGGTATACGGTAGGTGTCAAAGGGCCCCAACAGTTGCTATAAAGCAGTAGTGTGGCTCCTGCCTCTTACATACTACTTTCATAGTGCTATATCCTGCTTGGGGTAGATTAGGCCTTTGACATCCATCACTGGAAAACTAAACAGTCTTATTTCCTGTGCCCATATACAGGACCTGCACAAGTTGTGCCCCACCAAGCCAAATGCAAATTAACAGTAATATATTATGGCTTGTCACATGCCTTGCAGCCATCTATTTTTTTCAATCCAGTTCAAAACAGGAAGCAAAAGCAGAGGATTGCGTATCCCATAACGAGTGGGCTGCATTTAGCTTGGCGAGTCACAAGTTCTGCAGGCCTGCCCTATGCTATGATCCAGCAGTGACTTTTTTGAGATTCAAACATCAATCATGGCCAAGGGAAATGGCTGTTGTCTCAAACAGATTTACTCAAAGTAAATCCCATTGGCTTTCTTCCAAGTACACACAATAAAAATTAGGGTGTAGATACTCTAGAAATATGCTAATGGTGGAGGGAGAGGCTTAGTGGTTAGAAATTGTAAATGGCACACAGTCCTGAGGGCGGAGGGAGGGGAGGAAGCATTCCCCATTTTAGAATTCCAATAGATGAGGCTGTAATTTACGTCCTTTTCCAACTGTCTTTTTTTCCTGCACTAAATGTGCAGTGGTTACTCGTCTGTTGCCAAGGCTCAAGAGGTCTTTGCACAAACTACTAATTGTGTTGCAGAAGGATCACCCTTTTCACTCCATGCAACTGCAATACTTTGTAATTAGGAGAACGCTATTGCTCTTCTGTCCATGGTGGATGTCTTTACTGCGACTGAGTTCATACAACACGCTGATCCACTATGGGTTATTGTGTTTTCCGCAGGGTGGCTTATTTTTCATGAACAAGCCACCTTGAGAACTCATGGCTTGTTGTTCAGTTGTTCAGGGTGGTTAACAAGCCACATTGCATGGTAAATGAGCAACCCTGTGGAAAATGTGCAGCATTCAGACAGCATAATAACCCACTCTACAGAAAATGTGAGACAACACAATAACCCACCCTGCACAAAATGTGCTGCTGTCAAACAACACAATAACCATGGTTCAAAAACAACCCACACTGGGTGGGTTAGCATGTTGTGTGAACACTATGTGAAATGTGACTGCAGTCACCTAATGGCTACATCTTGTGATCTCTCCAGGCATAAGACACACTTCCCACACACATCCATGCCATTTTGTGAACATTTTTCTAAAGAAGACTATTTTTTCAGAAGTGTTTGTTTATGTCAGACATGGTTTATGTTAATCATAATTTGTTGCTTTAGCTGTGAACTGTCTGGCAGATGAGCAAACAAACCATGATTTGCTTTCCCTATTTCTGCTTTGTTTCTCTCCTGTCCATTTTGCCATCCTTCAGAGCAGTTTTGTTTTCAGAGTGCTCTTGCAGAGTGCTTCTGTTTCAGAGCAGACAGCAGTGCAAACAAGCCAGGGATAAGCCACTCTTCTGGGTTCAGACATCACAGCAAGCCATAGTCTAAACAAGCCAGATTCCATAAGCCTGCAACAAACTTTGCCTTATATTTGTGTTTTGTAGCTGGTTAAAAAACATGGTTTGTTTGCAGGAATGGATTCAGACTTAAAAGCAAGCCAGATTTCAACAAACCACACCATGGCTTAGAGTTATGTGCAAATCACGCCAGTGAATCTCTTAAGAGTGGGAGCACATTCATATAGCTATTTTTAGTGGTGAAAAGCACTAGCAAAGTTGCCCCCACTCTAACACAGCAATGCTTCACCATTTTGTAGTTATTTTTTAATTTAATTGTAAAAGGCTACTTGCTCCAGTTCTCCAGCTCTTGTATAAATTTGCCTTTTAATAATGTGCTGCTTTTAATAATGTATTAGTTTTAAATGTTTTAATTAGTTATGTGTTGATTGTATTCATGTTGTACCCCTCCTCAATCCAGAGGGAGAGACGGGTAACAAATAAATTTATAATTATTGTTGTTATTGTTATATAGACAACACATCCCCTCAAAGACTTTTTCTTTTCGTTTTTTAAAAAATAACAGTGGTAAAACAGGAGTACAACTATTTCCTCTGGAGCAAGACTATTCCCTTAAGTTAACATGGGCATAGGATAATGTACTATTATTGGATCAATCAAGACTAGAAAGTATTTAGTTCAATGACAAAAATGCGAGATATATATTTTTTTTAAAAAAAAATTGGACAGAAGAGAGAAATGTTGGCCAGCGACCAAAAGAGAGGGGGAGAAATCCTAAATTTATTAGACTGTGGAATAGACTCCAGAAAAATGATACAGCTCTCATCTTTTGGGTCATTTAAAACAAAGCCTTGGAGAACATCCTTTGTGCAATAATCTTGCACTGGCAAAAGTACGGAAAAGATGAGCTAATGCTCAAGACTCAAACTACCATAGAAATAAATAAATTATGTTGTATTATTACAAAGAACTCAAGGCATCTGTTGCATTCTACCGGGTATGGAAAAAAAGCAACACTCTCCGTACCCTGCTAAGGCTTACCATTTAAGGTTGCAAGCACAAGCCACGTAGTATGAAATTGTCCTGCTGCTTCCAGTAGAAGTAATGCTCTTGGGCTGGTAATTTGAGGATCACCTTTTTAAGCCTTGAACTCACTATCAGGTTTTATGCCTGCTATGAAGAGTCTCTCTCCCCACACCATTTTTAAAAGTTGAAAAGTCTTATTTACTGGCAGTAAAAGCTTTAAGCGAAAATATGCTGGGAGAGGTTTGGTGGTTTTGCCCTTGTCTCTTTTGTCTTTGGCCCCACTGTAATGGAACTATGGGCATGTCTATACCTAGGGTGACCATATGAAAAGGAGGACAGGGCTCCTGTATCTTTAACAGTTGCATAGAAAAAGGAATTTCAGCAGGTGTCATTTGTATATATTGGAGAACCTGGTGAAATTCCCTCTTCATCACAACAGTTAAAGCTGCAGGAGCTATACTAGAGCGACTAGTTTTAAAAGAGGGCAGGGCACCTGAAGCTTTAACTGTGTGATGAAGAGGAAATTTCACCAGGTTCTCCATATATACAAGTGACACCTGCTGAACTTCCCTTTTCAATACAACTGTTAAAGATACAGGAGCCCCGTCCTCCTATTTCATATGGTCACCCTACTATACCACAAGGGTGTAGGGAGAGGATTGTGGACTTACCGGTTTTCGCAATCCTCCCCGGGTGTCTAGACGGCCGTGCAACGCCCTGCTCCAGCGCCAAAGGTAATGGGAGGAAAAAAACCGACCCCGCTCCCCACCCCGATGGGCGATCCTCGGGATGGTCCTGGAACCATGGAAACGTCTAGTTTTCCACAGTTCCTGATATCCCAGGGTAAGTCCTAGGTCATACCGAGTTGCCCCCAGGATCCCCTGTGCCTCATGTGGTCGCACAGGGATGATCCAAGGACTACCTAGGGATGTAGGCATGGTGTAGACATGTCCTAAGTGGAGAGGTTCAGGATCTAGTAAAGGAATTTCTGGGACAGGAAGTCAGTGGGAGGGATCTTGCTTCCTGCAGCTTGCCCGTAGTAGGCTGGTTGAGCACACAAATAACAAAATAAAGATATTTCCTCTAAACTAAAAGCCTGCAAGAGATTTATGCTAAACGTCCACAGCTGGAATGCAGTCTCCAAAAGCTTCCCCAAAATGGAATTCAGCCCATGAGCTGAAAAGGATTCCTCACATCAAGCTCCAACTGCACTGCTTCTGTTAAAGCAGTATCATATGCAGTGCATAAAAAGTGGGAAAGAACAGGGATCAGCCCAATTGCAACTGACATCTATATGTTTGAATGCTAGAGTTTGGGGACAAACAACAGGCAATGGCACCATCCCCCTTTTTGTGAACTTCCTGGAGGCATCTGACTGGCCCCTGTTGAAGGTCTATTACTGGTCCAGAAGAACCTTGGTCTGATCCAGCCAGGCAATCGGGTGGTCTTATGTTCTTAAAAAGGCCTAGCAGTGACAAATCGAAGAACCTGCAAAACTGGATGTGTTCCCATCACTGTGAAGAATGTTTCTCCTAATCCTTAGTGCGTGAGTGCTGCAAATGCCCCCCAGCGCAAGTGTGAATGCCTCTGTGCAGTGGCTTAGAGCAACTGAGTTTTATCCAATGTTAGTCCTACTGAGGATAAACCCATTGAAAAGAGTGCAACATAAATTAAACTAACATTGGAGTTAACCCAATATCTCTAATCTGTTTAGATCTGAGCCCTAGCTGTGATATGAGATCCAATCTTCTCTTGCATTATATCTCTCCTGCTCGTCCTCCTCTCTTTCTTAACAAAACTTAACAGAAAATGATGATGAATTCATCAAGTGACCCACCTTAAGTAAAGAGTATGAGCCTGCTGTGGATCTCAACCTACCAGTTGAAACCAATGGCTTATGATAGCCTCCCCAACCTGGTGCCCACCAGACATGTTGGACTACAACTCACATCATCCCCAAAGCACTGGGCTTGGGAAGCTGGCTTATGGGTTTGGGTGGTAGTCATGTTGTGTATATCATCAGTGCATCACAATAGTCTATTCAAAATGTAATTCAAGCATAATTCAGTAAACCCACTCAGGGATTACAGCAGCAGTTGTCTAACTGCTCTTTAGCTAAGGCCACAGGTGTGGCAGCACAAGACGTGCGTGCTTCAGAATAATAGGCCACAGAGATGCAAGCAGCAAACCAGTATTCACATCAAAAGTCCCGTTGGCTTCATTTTTTGCTTTAGATATGGCCATCACTTGCCCTCCAGGAAGAAAATATTTTAACTTAATTCCTCCTGTTGTTCTTATCAGCACAGCATGTCAAGGCAATTTTACCTTTCGCTAGAATAGACTTGTTGGCCTGACTAATCTGCGGCGTAAAATACTTTATTTGTTCAACAAACTAAAAAGATGCCCTTCCGCTTTACGGAACCACATGTTTAGACATTAGTGTATTTAAACTCCGTCAGAAAAATGTCCACAGCAGTGTAAATTCAAGGCAATTCATGTTCAGTGGTTTGAAGGCAAAATACATGAAAGGACTGAGGTGGCTACACCTATTTTGCAACTTCTTTTAAAGAGCTATTCGGGATAGCCTTAATGTTGGCCATTAACACGATTTTTTAAAACATTAAAACCTGCATCATTTGGCTCATATGAAAAAAAATCCATTTATTTATTTATTATTACATTTCTATGCTGCCCCATAGCTGAAGCTCTCTGAGTGGTTTACATAAGATAAAAACAATTAAAAACAATATACAAAATTGTATATTGTTCCATGCCCCGTGCCTGGTTCCCGGCTCTACACATTTACTCATGAGAAGCCAGGACGAAACCAGGACAGCGGCCCACACCTCCCACGGTCTCGGGATCATCCTGAGACTGTGGGAAAAGTCAGAATAGAAGTGTAGGGCCATATCCCAGACCAAGGGAGGGATCATCCCTCCCTGCTCCGGGATGCCCTGTGCATCATGTGGATGCACAGGGATGATCCAGGGGCGATCCCCGGGATATCGCCCCGTCTAGACATGCCCACTGCTGCTATCATGGGAACCTGGGAACCCACCACCCATAGGTTTTCTGCCTTATCAGGATATAGCTCCAGTTTGTTAGCTCCCATCCAGTCCCTATTCAAAGGTATACTGCCTACAAACAGGGAAGTTCCATTTAGCTCTTGTGGCCTACACTCATTTCCCCCACTGCTCAGCTCCAATCATACTAAGACAGAGATGCTAATGCAGTAAATGGTTCCCCATCTTAATCTCCTTCCTGCACAGCTGCCAAGCAAAGAGGTGAGGCTTGGCTCCAGGGAGAACTCCGGGACAAATGCCCCAAACATATTTCCTAACTGCTGTGGCAGGGAGCAGCCGGAAACTGACACATGCAAAAGGGTGATTCAGCATTTGGCAGAATCAAAGAGTTTGTTCATTTAATTATTTTATAACTGCATTTATATAGCTCTCCCATAACAGAAGTTCTCTGGGAGGCTCACAAATACAACGTTAAAATACACTATAAAATGATAAAAGCCATTAAAACGAAAAACACAATGAAAGGCACTACATTTTAAACTGAGACCCAGACTAAAATAGGTAAGTTATTTAAAAGTCATTTAAACAGCCTCAATTAAAAAAAAGTATTTACCCGGTGCCTACAGGACCATTAAGGTGGCTCTAGGTGAGTCCCTTGGGGAGGCTGTTCCGTTACCAGGATGCCACCACCAAAAAGACCCTCTCTCTACGTTACCTGCTTCACCTTTATAAAGAGAAGGAGAATTTTTAAAAAAACAGCCAAGAAGTTATTTCTTAATGGCTAATCTTGGAAGAATTTGCATGAATAACATTTTCCCCTTTTATAGCTATGAAACAGCTAGGAGACAGCTGCTCTCATAAAGAGCAATCATATCAAATGCACCTTTCTACACTGACAAAATAGCAACAATAGAACTTTTTAGGAGTTAAAGGTCAGTGGATAATGACGTTTTGTCGAGGATGGGCACTAGGCTGTACTCACCACCACTAACACATGCACACGGACATTAAAACGTCTATAGAGACAGGGTTCCTGATTATGTCTAGAGGGACATACATGTGCACAGCTCTATGCATGGGGCTAGGAATGGAGAAAAAATTAATTCCGTTTGAATTTTAACATGAACTTACCCAAAGTTACACTTTTGAACCAATGTGTGAACTGAAGCTCATTTATTCTACAAAATTTGCACTTCTACCAAATTTGTATTGGAGTTCTCCAGTCAAAAATGTGTACAAAACTGTGTATGTTAGAGCAAAGCATACACAAAAATGCATATATTCATGAAAATAGAATGCTTAAAAATGCATTATATTAGGGAAATTGCTTGCAAGAAATTCTATTAGGCAAAATTGCATACCTGTATTTAAGATTGGGAAAAGGAGAAACCAAAATTTTGCCTGCATGGATCCCCTCTGTAGCCCATTGCCTATTTTCTATTTCCCCATGTACGTTCAAAATCCATGGATTCTGAATTCCTGAAAAAAGCGCAATTCCCTCAGCAAATGAGTTATATGCTGAAAAAAAGAGGCAGCTCCTGACCACAGCTGAGCTGCTGCATTCTGCACTAGCTCCAGCTTCCAGAGCAGTCTTAAGGGCAGCTCCACATAGAGAGCATTGCAGTAATCCAGTCTTGAGGTTACTAATGTCCATACCACTGTGGCCAAGCTATTCCTGTCCAGAAGAGGCTGTAGCTGGCGAGCCAGTCAAAGCTGGTAAAAGGCACTCTGAGCTGTCACGGCTACTTGGGCCTCCAGCAACAATGATGGATCTAGGAGTACCACCCAAACTATAAACCTGATCTT
The DNA here is from genome assembly GCF_023053635.1 of Elgaria multicarinata webbii. Taxonomy (NCBI): domain Eukaryota; kingdom Metazoa; phylum Chordata; class Lepidosauria; order Squamata; family Anguidae; genus Elgaria; species Elgaria multicarinata. The sequence goes on along the minus strand of NC_086171.1, from coordinate 28,093,194 downwards.
TCAGAGGGAGTGCAACCCCATCCAGAGCAGGCAATGGGCCTATTTCTTGGACTCAGGAACCACTCATCCACAGATCTTTCATCTTTCCAGGATTTAGCTTCAGTTTATTGGCCCTCATCCAGCCCATTACTGAATTTAGGCACTTATCTAGGACTTATACAGCTTCTCCTGATTCGGATGTCACAATGAGATAGAGCTGCGTGTCATCAGCATACTTATGGCATTTTGCTCCAAATCCCCCAATGACTACCCCCAAAGGCTTCATATAGATGTTAAACAACGTTGGGGACAAAATGGTGCCATGCAGTACCCCATAGCTTAATTGCCAAGGGGCTAAGAAATTATCACCCAATGTTACTCTCTGAAATCAACCCTGCAGGTAGGACCGTAGCCACTGTAACACAGTGCCTCCAACACCTATCCCACTGAGTTGATCAAGGATACCATGGTCGATGGTATCAAAAGCCGATGAGAGATGAAGCAGAATTAACAGGGCTGCATTCCTCCCTGAATCTCTCTCTAGATAAGGGTCATCCATCAGGGCGACCAAAGATGATTCAGTTCCATAAAGAGGTCAAAACCCAGATTGAAATTGGTCTAGATAATCAGTGTCCTCCAAGAGTGCCTGCAGTTGTTCCACCATGACCCTATCCAATACCTTCCCTAGGAAAGGGGTATTTGCAACTGGGTGATAGTTGTCTAATACCATTGGATCCAGAGTGGGCTTCTTCAGGAGTGGTCACACTACCGCCTCTTTAAGGATGGCAGGGACCACCCCTTCCCATAGAGAAGCCTTCACCACACCCTGGACCCACCCAGTCAAACCTCCTTGGCTAGCTTTTATTAGCCAGGAGGGGCAAGGATTGAGCGGGCACGTGCTCAGTCACATTGCTGCAATGTGCCAGTGGGCTCTTAGTCCTCTTTGCTACCACAGTCTAACAAGACTGCCCTTCTGAAATAATAGGGGCCAAACTACATGTTATGCTTGGGGATCTGTGACTGATGTCATATTTTTAAAATAAATAAATAAATACAGTTTCAGGCAGGAAGGGATGGAATACTCATTTTAGAGGGGAAATGGAATAAGGGTTTAGCATATTTGATCCTCACCTGCCTATTTCCCCAATCTAATGGCACAATCCTATGCATATTTAGTCCTACAATTCCCAGAATTCTCAGCTAAAAAAAACCCCCATAGCTCCCAGCATTGCTGGCTAGGGACTGCTGGGAGTTGTAGGACTTTTATTATTATTTTTTGGTCTAAACATGCATATGATTGCACCCTAAATCTCTCCAACACCACCTCAAGCTGCTATTTATTCTATGAAAGAAAGAAAGAAAAATACAGGAAGAAATCACAACGGATTGGTGGGAATTTAGAGCAGGACAGGCACAGGGACAAGGTTAACACCTCCATCCCTGTGCCTCTTCCCCAGTCAAATTAGCAGGGCCCCAGGCACGTTGCCCTGACAGCTACAAGAACGGAACACCAGGAGATCAGTCACAGATCTCCTCCTGGCATAACACATAACTTGGCCTTGAGTCTCTTGCACATGAAAGGCTTTGCGTCAGGAGTCAGAGTTGCTCTTTCCATGAGCATCAGAGTCCATATACAGCCATAATCCTGAGTGTTCCTTCACACAGACTCTACTGTACATATTGAAGACAGAATGGAATTGGAGCCAACATCCCATGCACTTGAGTTTCATTATATTTTCTTCTTGAATTCCCCTTCTCTGCTGCTCCAAATTCAACTGGAATTTTCTTTGCTTTTGGGGGGAACGGGTATAACTGAAGCGTTTGTACTGTCAAGGATTTATGGATGAGGCACATTACCTAGATCTATTTCAATCTGGCTTCAGACTTGGTGATCGAACAGAGATTGCTTTGTAGACAATCTACACCAGGAACTAGACAGGAGGGGTGTCTGTGTGTCCCTGGTGGTTCTGCTGGACCTCTTGGTGGCTTTTAGTACCAGTTTTAACTGTTGTGATGAAGTGGGAATTTCACCACGTGCTGCATGTATACAAATAACACCTGCTGAAATTCCCTTTTCTATTCAACTGTTAAAGGTACAGGAGCCCTGTCCTCCTTTGCAGATGGTCACCCTAGTTTATCATCAACCTACATGTGGCTATCCATGCCTGAAGAAGATTTCTGTGTAATTTAAAAGTCTCTATTCGTCGTTTGGAACTATAGGTGGTTGAATAAAGTTGATTTCCTCACTTGAAGTAGGACAAGGGAGACCTTGCTCAACACACACACACCCCGCTGAGTAAGTAAAGTAAGCTGGGGCCAGACACTATCTCTCAGCCTAACCTACCTCACAGGGTTATTGTGAGTATAAAATTTGGAGAACACCCAGAATTCTCTAGAAGAAGGAGATATAAATGGAATAAATACATGAATCTCTTGCTCAGTGAGGCTTATCTATATTATTCACAACCTATCAGGGTTTTCTATTTCATTTTTGTACATTCCCTTCGTTCATCTACATGTTTAGTTCAGAGGCTGAAATAACTGTAGGCAGAAGGTCAATCTAACTTGGTCAGTCCCAGCCCAGCATCTGGAATACAGGACCCATCTGCCCCTCCTTTTGTTTTGCTAATGCTACAAGCAGCAAGGCAACACCCAGGTTTTGCCTTTACTCTGTACAGCACCATGTACATTGATGGTGCTATATAAATAAATAAATAAATAAATAAATAATAATAATAATAATACTCAGGAAGGGAAATGCGGATTTAGAATGACCCTTAAGCACCTGGCAGTTAATGTCACTCTTTTGTAGGTTATACTCCAAAATGTGTTTAAAAAGAACAATGCTGTGCAATTTATTCAAGTTCAGGTCAAACTCTGTTTTAAACAATATAACTCACTGGAATGAGGGAGCTAAATTTACAAAGATGTATTGGCTGTTTCAGCTATCCCTAGCATAAATAGATTACAGCTGCAACCCTATGCATGTTAACCTGGTCCTGGTTTGGACGACACAATAATCAACCGGGGGGCGAGGGAGAGGCAACCATCCGTTGTGCTGATTATTGTGTTGTGGAGGGGGGAACACACAACAGACACACAACTAACTCACAGTATGTTATTTTGTCGATTTAAACAATGGGGGAAATCAACAGGCTGCTCCATTGCTTATCCAGGGACCTGCTGATTAAAATGTTGTGTGGCAGGCACCATTGTGTAATCTCCCCCATCAAGTGCACTATTCCAGAAGGCCATAAAGTTCTCCAGCAGGAGTGGCCAAAAGCACCCTGGTCACTCCTGTACAGTTGGTTGAACTTTCAATGCATGATGGGATAGGGCTGGGAGGACTGAGGGAGGGAGGAGCACCAGCAGCCAAGAAGGATGCTGGGTCTTTCAGTCCCATGGTGTGAGGAAGGGAAACATGTCGTGTGGGGAGTACCAAAAAAATAACAAATGGTCAGTTGCCTCTTCCCCCCTCCATTGCCTAATATGTCATCCAAACCAGGCCCTGGAGTAAGCTGCATTGATTGAACAAATAAGAGTTAAAGCTTGCTATATATGTGATCGTACAGTAAGGGCTGAATCAAATGAGCGCTATTTATTTATAGCATTTCCCCCACACACCCATCAGCCAAAAAGGCTCCCAGAGCAGCTTAAAAAGTTAAGGAACTGCCCACAGGCTTACAATGTAGAAGATGTAACACAAAAGGAAAGGGGGACTGGGCAGGAGGAAAAAAGAAAATGCAGACACTACATTCTTTGTTGCAACGTTCCCCAGAGGGCAGGCTATGCAAGAGATTCCACCCACCCCATCGTTGTAATGCCTGACTCACTCATGCAGCACATACCATATGCCCCAAGCCATTGTCCTCACACTATTTATGCCCTTATATCCCAGATTTCTTCAGACAACTTTTACTATGGCTTTTTTTTATATAGCTCGCAGTTTTCTTGTGGTATATATTCTGGTGTGTTCTAACTGGTAGTATCACAGTGCAATATAACTCAATACTCCAGTGTGTATTGTGTTGTGAACTGGATGCATCCAAATGGACAATTCAACGTTGGTGGAATCCACTGAAAAAATCAGAATGGACTGCCTCAACTGTCTCAGTAGCTGGGGAACATGGGTGGAGGGTGCTGTTGCGCTGAGTCCTGCTTTGTTGGTCCCTGGCAGACAGCTGTTTGGCCACTGTGTGAACAGAGTGCTGGATTACACAGACCCTCAGTCTGATCCAGCATGGCTGTTCTTATGTCACATGGTAGGGCCGCCCTGGGTCGTTGAGTTAAAGGCATAAACCTATGCATGTTTACACAGATGCTGGCTGGGCAATGTAGGACTTCTTTCCGTCTAAACATGCTTAGGATTGTGCCCTTAAGCTACAATCCTATCAATACTTATTTGGGAGTAAATTCCCATCAAGCCCATTCTAAATAAACATGTATAGGATTGTACTGAGAAAGTCCTCTTCTCTTCCAGTCCTCAGCATCGCAAAGCCATTCATTCAAATGGGGCTAATAAGAGATCCTATTATCTGGGACCAACATAGCAGATGAACAAAGCAGGAAGCACTAACAATTGTGGGAGCCAAATACATGGGCATGGTATATGAGCTATTGTTAGGACAGGCAGAAACACGCTCTTTTCAATTATTCCATTTTAATTAACATGATTTTAAAACAAAGAACTATAGCCTACTTTTTTCTTTGGCATCATGTTCTCTAAAGCTGCCCTGGCTTGCAGGGTCATGACACACCGGTTAGAAAGACACATACCTTTGGGCTATTCTTTTTGTTCTCTATCTACATATCTGAGCATTGTAAAAATGCTTCTTTTTCACAGTCATTTTTAAGAGAGAGAGAAACAAATGGTAACATTAACATGGAATAAAATCCTTTTAATTCTTTCCTTTGAAATACAGCTTTTATAACAGGCTCAGAATTTACACATCTTGAAAGCCTCCTTTTGTTACAATAAAAATTGACAAAATCAAAAAACTTATATGTGTATATCCAGCAGACATTAAGAAAAAAAATCTGGATATAATGGAATCCATAGCTGAAGCAGCTAGGCTGAGGAAACTTCTCTCCAATCTTCTGAGAAACTGATCTTTAGCATCCCAAAGAAGACCAATTATTTTTATGGGGTTTAAGTTAGACAGGAAGACTTCTAATCTAACCTCTCGATAAGTCCCATACTTAATTTAATGGGGCCAGACATGTATCTGCTAACTGAAGCGGCTTTCACAATGATTGAAACACATGCCACTGGAACAGGTGGTGCCGGGTGACTTGTATATAATATGATTTGGGTCCAATTTGTTTCTTATGTGTAAGTGGCCTGGGAGAATGTGAAGCTATGAACATTGGCCCCTGATTCCAATCTTGGGGGTAAAAAACTAGTACAGAGTAGGGATGTGCTCTGCTTCTCCTCAAACCGGAGAAGCAGGAGCGGAGCGGGGGGCTTCGCCTACCCTTAAGGCAGAGGCGAAGAGGATTGGGGGGGGCGGCGGATCGAGGCAAAGAGGATCGCCTCAATCCGGAGCTTCGCCTGAAGGTAAGTGGGGGGGAGGGGGACTAATCGGGCCATGAAGCGGATTGGGGGGTCCATGCACACCCCTAGTACAGAGGATCATTATGAAGGATTGACGAATTAGTCAATTTCAGTTTCTCTGGGTTCCTCATTTTTCCAATCTCAAATTCACTTCTCTGGAACTTTGAGATTCTCCAGTTTTATTTTCAGTTTGTCAGAGAATCATCAGATGTGATCTAATCTCATCCATCTCTTTTGGTGTCCTGGAATAAAGTAACAGAGACATTATTATAATGTTCTTTGACTTGTTTCATACATATATCAACATATGTGCCTGCTTGTATACTTCAATAGTAGCCGAGAGAGAGAGAGAGAGAGAGAGAGAGAGAAGACTAATAATTTAAGAAAGATTCTGAAAAGCATTCTTTCCAGTCGCCAGTAGATGCATACAGGAGACAATCTTTTTACTGGAAGAAATCCTGCAGACCTTTCTTTTTAGGAAATGGCTTTGCAGTGTGCCAAATTTATACAACTTAAATATCTATATCTATATCTATAAAAAAGCAATACATATGCATAGGCCCTGGTGGCACTGTGCTAGAATTACAAGGTTTGGTCTTGCTATTTACTGTTTTACTCTGTACAGCACCATGTACATTGATGGTGCTACATAAATAAATAAATAAATAAATAAATAAATAAAATAAAATCATCATCATCATCCCGGTCGAAATGCATCGGGTTTCTTGTGAATAAACTATTTTGCATCCTGAGAACATGTTTCTCTCCTTTGTGACATGCTTGTATATGGCAACAGTAGCCAATATAGGACTGATAAGTGTGAACAAGCCCTTAGTGTTTCAAGGCTTTTCTGCCCTACCATCAAGAGGTAGAGTGGGTGAGCTCCAGCTCAACAAGACACTTTTCTTAGTAGAGAACCTTTCCTATCAATTTCATGAATCTCCTGCTTTCACTTTGAAGTCTTTGTTCCTAGCAGCAATAAAGCTCTCGCCATGCTTAATATTCATTTCTATACTTAACTTACAGTAAAGCAGGGCTCCTATTCTTATCAACTAGCTGCACAAAAGGACAACATCTGAACAGCGTTTGAAGCCTTCCGCCAAAGGAAATTTTGTTTATGGTAGTATTTACTGGTTTTCTTCCATTTAAAAATGCAGTTAAGGATTAAGTTTATAGTTTAGCTACAAGTATGGAGTGAAAAGCTAAAGTGTGCCAGTTTCAAACTTTGGAATGGTCTTCCTTGTGTAAACAGCCTATGATCTTATCCAGATGCTGCTAAAGTAGAGGCATAAATCTGTCCTTGAAAGTGAGTCAGGGTGAATCAGCAAAGTTTACTGCTAGTGAACTATTAGAGATTAAGACAAATCCAACACTGAGCACTGCAACAGAAACTTATAAACATAGAATGTGCTAAGCAGAAGCTTGCCTACATGGAGTTTTGCAATGATTGTAGCCAAACAGGGTAAGACCATAAAAATTCCTTATCAAAAAAACCTATAGCTTATTTTTATTTTATTTATTTACAACATTTGTATAGCTCTCCATATCTATACAGGTTCCAAGAGCGGTGAACATAAAAGGTACAATAGTACAAGGGTAAAAAAAGAAAGAAAAAAGATTAAAGCATCATATTAAAATTATTAAAAACAGAATAGCAATAAAGAAGACTGCAGCTGGTCATTTAAGGAATGCTTCCTGGAACAGAATTGTTTCCAGGAGGCACCGGAAGCAACACAGCATTGGTGCTTTCCTGACCTCCAAAGGCAGGGAATTCCATAGGAAGGGGCTATGAACCTGAAGGCTCTTCTCCTGGTGGACTCCAATCAGGCCATAGGTCCATGTGGAACCACCAGGAGCAGGCCCTCAGTGACTGGGCAGGTTGGTAAAGGAGAAGGCCCTCTCTTGGGTATCCTGGTCCCAAGTTGTTTACGGCTTTGTACACTAGTACTAGAACTTTAAACCTGGCCTGGTAGTGAATAGGTAGTCAGTGCAGCTTACATTTCATACTGTTCAGCAATTTCTGTTATCAAAAGCAGTGAGATGTCCAGCAGTGTTACAAGGTTAAGGCTGCAATCCCATTTTCATATACCTGGGAATATAAACCCTGTTGAAGCATTGACCCCATTCGCAGAGAGCCAGTGTGGTGTACTGGCTAAAGTGTTGAACTGGGAGTCAGGAGATCTGGGTACTAATCGCCACTCAGCCATGGAAACCCACTAGGTGACTTTCGGCCAGTCACAGACCCTCAGCCCAACCCTCCTCACAGGGTTGTTATGAGGATAAAAATGGAGAGAAGGAGGATTGTGTATGCCACCTTGGGTTCCTCGGAGGAAAAAAGTTGGGATATAAATGCAATAATAAATTACGATAAGCCTGTGTTCAAAGAATGGCTAGCAGACCAACCTTCCATCCATGGTTTGTTTAGTGTGAAGTACAAACCAGTACCTTGGTGGGATTATATGATATTGCTGCCTCTTATTAGAAAGGCAGCTAACAGAGAAAAAAAACAAAAGGCAAAACAGAATGAGCATTTACCAGTCCCTCATGCACACAAAAGGCTAAAAAAGAGACCACACTCTTCTTTAGTGAAGAAAGAAAACAGCTATACTCACAAGTATTCTTGCATGTAAGATGTAGGTACAGCATTGAGTTTCAAGAAAGTTTGTTCAGTTCATTTTGTGTTCCTTTACACAAGCAGAAGCGAGAGAGAGCAAGCCATGTGCTGCCAGCAATGGAGGGAGGCAGAGAGAGAGGGTCGGTGGGTGGAAGGAAGGAAGGAAGGAAGGAACAAGAAACCACTGTAAGCTATAGAGTTCTTAAGGCTAGCTATGCCCACGCATTAACTGCAACAGTGCCCTGTTCCTGTAACTTGCAGACGAGCAACAGAACTCTGTCTTGTCTCTCTCCCAAGAAGCCAAAATCCTAAGCCAACAACAAATGGTGCTTGTAAATGATATTATGACATGCGAACCAGGCCTACAGGACTTACTTTTGGAAACTGCCCAGAGAACTCCAGCTATGGGGCAGTATAATAATAATAATAATAATAATAATAATAATAATAATAATAATAATAATAATAATAATTCTGAGTAGATATGTAAAGGAATGAACTCTTCATTTCCTTTTGGTGAGACTAGACTGGAGGCTTATAGTGTCTTTGTAATATCTGGTTTGTTTAGAAATATGCAACAGAGCAGATTGGAAGTAATAGGTTCCTACAGCAGGCGGCAAAACAGTTGATCTTGTATCAGACTCCTGCCAGGAAAACCTGTGGCTGCCTCCTCCCTGCTTCCACACTTTCTAAACTTGCAGCTTACTTGGGAGTAAGCCCCATTGCACACAGTGGGCTTTATTTTAGACATGCATACAATTGCACTGCTATGTCTTTACTAAAACCGTTGTAGGCATCTTTGTTTAAACTGCCTGCAATTGAGACCAACCACTTTGAAAACCTTATTGAAGAGTGTTATACGTCTTATACGAACAAGATAATTTCCAGAGCGGTATGCCAAGCAAGAAACTCAAACTTATATCATAATAAGACTGAAAAAGGAATGCTGGCAGACATTCCACCTCCACGCCCCCCTGGAGCATACGTAATACCTTGGCTGACATAGCCAGTATGTTTATAGTGAAAGCTTGATAAGAAAGAGCAGCATCATAGACGCATTGCTGATTAATCCCACTCGATGAACAGATGCATTACTAAGTACAAATAGTCTAGTGCAGTCTGCGGAAAGAACTGGTAATAAGTTCCGGACTTGGTTTACTCATCTCTTTACAAAAGGATATCGTTCAACACTTCCTGAAACACCTTAGGCTTATGCTGAGTCTAAAACGGTTGTGAAATAGTTTAACATCTGGACTTAGCAAGCATATGCTGAGCACCAGATGTGGGCTTAGCGCTGTGATGAGCATAAGAGATCCATCAATCCTTCACCCAAGGTATTTACAGGGTATCTTCAATCTACGGAGGAATATAAAGAATTCTCCCGGAATATTTGTTACAGCGTGTTATGCAACGGGCCTTGTTATTAAGATGACTACATGAGAACACACCAACGTCTTCGACTGCAGCAAACGCACACCCTGAGGGAGGGACCCCACCCACACAGGCCGCTAGGGGTGGAAATGAAACTAGAACCTAACAAGCTTTCTTCACAGGGGCAATGTTGCTTGAACTTTTGCCCTTCTACCATTCTTAGCAATCTCTTCTCTTTCTCTCCAGGCTTGAGTTTGTTCCTTTTTAGCTGTGATCTTCCAGTCCTCCTCCACAACTTCTGTTCCCATCGCTCAGTTGCCAAGGGGTTAAGGTATGGTCACCCAATATTACTCTCTGAAATTGGCCTCACAGGTAAAATCAGAATAGTGCCTGTAATATCCATTCCATGGAGTCCATCCAGAAGGTTACACGAGAAGAGCCCTGCTGGATCAGACCAAGGGTCCATCTAGTCCAGAACTCTGTTCACCCAGTGGCCAATCAGCTGTTGACCCAGAATCACTGACCTGGATTCCCCCAATAGAACACTTGAGACCACCTCTGCCAGCTTAGTCAGGGAAGTTGCTGGGTAGCAGGGTGGGTGGTACACCACCAGAATCCCCAATCTGTCTCTGTGGCACAACACCTGGTGCAACACCTCAAGGCCTGCTCCAAGGTGGAGCGGTTTCCTGGAGAGAGAGATGAAAGTTTGGCAAACCAGGGGGGACTCGCCCACTCTGGCCCTCCAGCCTATGGTGTTGTTGCACTGAGTACCAGAGCTGGGCAGAGCTGAGTCAGGTCAACCTCACCCAGAACACCCACCGAAGTCACAGTAATACATACCAGATCAGGCTTCTCATCCACAATTAAATTGTGAATGAGTGCCGTCTTAAGGCGGAGTGACCCAGCATTAAATAGAGGCACTGAAAGACAGAAAGGCTCAGTGGATATCAGGAACATGAGAGTTAGGGGAGGGCAGAACCCATTCTATTCTGATGCCCCAATACCCTCCTGCTGCCATATCTCCTTATGCCCCAAGTCTCAGAAGTAGAGGTATCACCTCCATGGGTCTCTGATTCAGAGTTTCCCAAACACATCTTACCACACCAGCACCAGCCACACACTGACAACACCCACTCACAATCAAAAACTCATCAAATTATTGTTCAGAGGGAGCTCACCTCCACCCCGGCACCACCCCTGGGCGAGGCCACTTCTGGCATGTGGTCTCCAGAGCTATGCAGAAATGAATGTGGCCTCTGAATGAAAAAGTTCCCCCACCCCTGGCACTAGATGGACCAGTGGTCTGACTTGGAATAATGCATTTTTCTATGTTTCTCAAGAATGTGCTCCAGCACACTCCTCCTTCCTCTTTCCCATCATCATCATCATCATCATCATCATCATCATCATCATCATCTATTATTATTATTATTATTATTATTATTATTATTATTATTAAATGTAAGCCTATGTGGCAGGGTGTTGCTGTTTTATTCTTTTACTATGTACAGCACCATGTACATTGATGGTGCTATATAAATAAATAAATAATATTGCATTTCTATCCTGCCTTTTTTTTCTCTTGCACGGAATCCAAAGCAGCTTACATAGTTCTCCTCCTCTCCATTTTATCCTCAAAACAACCTTCTTAGGTGGTTTAGGCTGAGAGTCAGTGACTGGCCCAAAGTCACCCAGTGAGCTTCATGGCCAAGTGGGAACAAGAACCCAGATCACCTGACTCCCAGTCCAACACTCTAACCACGACACCACAGTAGCTCGTGTGCGTTGATTCCCATCCTCCCTTCCTAGTTCACGATAGTTGTAATTCATCATGTTGTCTGAACTGCACCAGTGGTAATTCTTTCAGGGAACAGGGTTGAAATAAGGCAAATTGATAATATTATTTATCCAGTCACACACACACACACACACGTGTCAGTTATTCAAAACTGCCATTATGCTCAAAATACATATCCCTAACAAGCAAGTAATAAAAGATTTAGGCTGGGGAAAATTTGGCAAGACTTCTGAAAAAAAGGGACAGAGAAGATAGCTGTGAATCACTGGAAATCTATACAATAAACTTTCCGTACAGCATCAGCTGCTCTACTGGAATGTTTTCTATGCTAGGAAATGAGAAAGACGAACTAAACTCAGCCTAGGGTGAGATAGGGTTCATTTCTAATTAAATTATAACTATTATTTCTACTTCTGCATATTGAAAGATAGATAGATAAATCAGCATATGCAATTTTTATGCAAATATTTGTCCTCTTCTTTTCTTTTTTTGGCAATTCACAAATGGCTACCCTAGCAGCATCTGATTCAGACTGCTGCTACCCCAGACAAGAGCTTTAAAAGTTTGCTTTTAAAATGCTGCACTGCAGGCCCTGCAGACTTGGCTGGCCATTTGCTTCTGTACTTCCTCTTGCCAGCAGCGGCAGGGAGGGGGGGCATATGGTGGGGGCATCAGCAGCACTTATGCCGAGGGGTGATTGGAGTTTGGGTTGAGAGCAGAATAATAACCACTAACTAAACACACCAAATACGGCATAGTCAAAGCTATAGCTGCAAGTTATATTTCTTTTTCCCACCTTAAAAATTAGTAGTTTTAGATAATTCAGGTGCTTAACAATACAACTTAACACATGCTCACCATCTGTAATGGGGATATAAAAAAATCGCTTGCTTTGGATTGCTGAGCCTTCAATATGATTTGGTTATGAAGGTATGGTAAAATAATTGATTATTCCCCTCCTCACCCTCTGTTAAAACACATGCTTTGTTGTACTTAAGAGAATTTAAAGAAGGACTAGGCAACTTTAGGGGGACTGAGGAGGCCCTTTCCACCTCCACTCTTGCTGATGCATTGCCAAAATGGGGGAGGGGGTTAGTGGCAAAAATATTGGTGGTTTGCTGCAGAAATTCAGCCGCAAACCACGATAGACCCCATAAAAAGGATAAATTTAGCTTGAAAACCACTGTGTGTTTTTTGTTTTTTGCCACCACACAGCAAGGTAGGGCAATTTCAGCAGCACAATTGGGCAGTTGGGACAACAGAAGAGGATGATCCTTTTATAGATCCTTATTTTATTCTTACAAGCATCATTTAATGTGAGCTGGGCTGAGATACATTGGCTGTAGCTAGACCTAAGGTTTATCCCAGGATCATCCCGAGTTCGTCCCTGCCTGAGCATTGGATGCCCTGTGTGGCACTTAGATGAGCAGGTTTGACCCCAGGACAATCCTGGGATAAACCTTAGGTCTAGCTACGGCATAGTGACTTTCCAAAGTCCTTGAGTAATCCACTGTGTGTTTTACTCAGTGCTCTAGTGGGTGGTACCAAGACTCATTCAACATGCTCCACCCTTTTTCCATTTTCAGCCAGAGGGAAGAGTTCAAATAGAGGACAAAGATCATGTGCTTTTGAATCTCCTCATGGATTTCAGAGGAAATCTTACTGGTGAATGAGCTTAAATTACAAGACACTTAGGCCTAGCATCAGGGCTGGCCCTGCCATTAGGAAGAGGGAAGCAGTCACTTCAGGTAGCAGATGCAGGGAGACGGCAGCTAGGTATTGTAGGAGAAAGCTGTGTACCATGAGGCCTACTCCGCACTCCCTAAGTTAGCCTGACACCTTTCAGGTGTAATGGAGGATGCTGTCCCATCAGTGTTGAAAACAGATTCATCTGTCGGTCCAGTTGGCTTTTGGACATGGGCTGGGCAGGGGGTGCCATCTTTTTCTACACCTCAGGCAGCAAAAAATGGACTGACTGTGCCCTGCATCCATTGTCAATGTCATAGTTCAATAACTCCTGAATCATTAAGTAATGATACATGCTCGTCACTGAACATGTACATAGCACTTTCCCCACCAGGTTGATTAACTCAGGCTTGGTCTCCAAATGGTGCAAAAGAAGGTGGTAGAGAACAGAGATGACAGAATTGATTATACCACTTCTGAATGCAAGAGGATCCCATTTTTGAAGGCGCCCCTGCAACTAGAAAACCAGGCTTGCAACTAGAAAAGAGCACAGCAAGAAGCAGGGTGAGGTAGAACATTTTTCTATGATGTACTGGTTTTTTACATACAGGAATTTTTGTTTCATTTGGTGTTTTTTGTTTTTGTTTTAATATAGGGAAGAATGTTATTATTTTTTTAAAAAAGGCATCCCCACCACCACCTGCAGTCTGGAATGGTACAGTCCACTCTACCACTTCAGGATACAACCTCCTCATCCTGCTTCACATATGTATATTTGGCTTTAGCCTCCATCTTATGGGCTAATGGCAGGAGTGCACATTTGAATGCCAAAATACATCTTTTCACAGGTTAAACACTGTTTGATAGAATGTAGCAAAGAGCGGGCCTAATCAAAGCCAATAAGCATCCCACCTCCCTAACCTGGATTCAGCAAATTTCTGTCACTGTTATTAGGCATAGATGTTTCCAGTGCGATGAGGCACAATTATGAAAAAGTGACCATTTGGGGAGCTCAAGGAAATGTGGCATAGAATACAGGACAGTAATGAAGTAGCTGCTTATGAAGATCTTGAGGCGCTGTGCTATATTGTGCAGCTTTCCAAACGAGCCATCATTAATAATAGACACACAAAGTTAGAAGAGAACACCATCATAATTTTCCTACTGTATATTGACCATGTAGGACAGACCAAGGGCATGTCTACACCAGCCTTTTTCCCCGGGGTCGTCCCTAGATCATCCCTGTGCGTCCAAATTATGCACAGGGGATTTGTTACAAAGTAGCTCTCTTGTGAGTCAGCAGGACTGACTCCATCTTGAGTCAGCCAAAAAGCCAAGGCATCTTCATCCCCCATCTCCAGCAGAGATGGGACAAAAGCACAAGAATGCGACTGAGAACAATCAGACAAGGCTAGGTCAAGTAATTCATTTTCTAATAGACCTCCTCAAATGCATTCCCCAGAAACAAAGGTGGGGGTAAAATTGAGCAGAATATGAACGTTGGATGGCAAGAGTGATATCTGGTAATGTACTCAGCGCCCCCTCTTCACAGTGGCATGGGGCCATGCTGCTGGAATCACTAGGTGCCTTACCCCACCCCAACCCACCCCAGGGGTAAGGTGCCACACTGCTGCCAAAATTGCTGAGTCTCTCCTCCCAGAGGAAATGCTCCTACTCCTTCTTCTTTACCTGAGACCAGGAGTTGCAGCGCTCACCAGTTCATGTCTACAGTAAAGAGCTTCAGCCCAGGGAAAGGTACATTGTTTTTAGAGGTTCCCTCCCCTCTTTCCCCTGCAGTGTGTGTGTGTATATATGCTCTAAGCCTCAGAAAGTCTCCTTCTCAGTCTTGAAACTACTTCTAAGCCTCAACTTGCTCAGCTAATTTCCCCCAAATTAGCTTGTGCATTTGTATCTGTTTAAACCTCAAAAAATGTGCCATTGTGGCATTATCCTATTCAATGGTGTGGATTTCTTTGGGAAGAATTGCCTTACTTAGCCATAGACACTCTATTGCCAATGTCTAAAGATCCCTTATAAGCAGGTGTGTAAGTCTCATTAGAATGTGTGCAAGTTGGGACACAGGTCTAACGAGAGCACATCACATAACAGGATCCCTGAGGCAACCAGGGACAACCCCTCCATTTTTGCGGGATAACTGGTTGCCCGGTTATCCTGATTTTCCCCATGGCCCTGGGACCATCCTGAGGACTGCAGGAGGTGTGGCACATGATCCCGGCTCCTCACAAGTAAGTGCAGCACTGGAAACGGGCACGGAGCTGCAGGGGGAGGCTCCTTGCCCTTCGGGGGTGGGGGGCAGCAATTTTGCCATCCCAGGGAAAGTGGGGGGAGGGTTGAGAGCAGGTTTTTTTATATATATGTATAAAAAACGTATCTTCTTCACAGCACAGGAGCATGGCTTCTCTTCTGAAAACAAAAAGGTGGCTGCAACGTCCCTCTTCCCATCCAGGACATTGCACTGCCATCTAGATGCTGGGGGAGGCTCATGGAAGCAGGTAAGTCCGCAATCCTCCTCCCTCCCTCCCTCCCTCTACTCCCTTAGATGTAGACATGCCCTCAGTTTAAGGCAACTTCCTATGCTTCTATGACTGAAGAGAAAAAGAGATCAACATTAGAATTCAAACATCCTTTTTTTATTACTAATGCTGCAATTATATATATACAGCCGACAGAAAGCTCTGGCGTGGGCTGGTCCATGAAGTCACGAAGAGTCAGAAGCGACTGAATGAATAAACAACAATATATATATTATATATACACTTCCCCCCTGAACATTTTCTTTTAACCAAAATTTGTTTTTAATAACACTGTCACTAAGGAGCTTTGTGAATGCCTGACATAAATCTTATTTAAAATTATTCTTTCAAGCTGTCAGATGTTTGAAATACTCTTGTGGAAATGTTAATTCAAAGCAGCCAGTGTATCTTACTTCTAAGAAGTAAGATACACTGTTTACAAAAGAGAAAAACTGGATCTATGCAGACCCAGGTGGACCATAATGATGACAGCCACTCAACATTTACTGATACATGATGTAAAATTTGGTCCGTTATGTTACGAAAGAAGAAATATTCTATTTTTATCTAGGCATGCAAAGCAAATATCTTTGGTATTTTACTAGGAGTCGGTGCCAAACTTTCTGGTATGCTTTCAGGAAAAGAATGAAAACCCACAGCCACAAACTGGATAAAAAAGATATTAAGTAGTTCCGATGATCTCTTGAGATTATCACCAGATCTTAGAAGTCACAGAAATAACTGCTTGTGACAATTAATACCAATAGCCTCATACTTACTATTGTCATTATTCCAAGCTGTCCCACCAAGATGTAAGACAATAAAGAGGTCTGTTGTGCAATGCACAAAGCTTTATTCAGTAAATTGACACCTCTTCATACCTGAAGGGAGTGTGAATGCCAGGAGCTATCCAGTAAGCTGAATTAGCCTAATAAAGCAAAGCAATTGCCTATCAACTAAATGGACAATGTCTAGGCTTTTACTGGACCCCAGCTTCAGGGAGGGTCTTCAACCTTTGGCGAGTGGCTAGCCTAGCTGATCGCTTCCTACCTCCTCTCAACTCTGCCCACTTGACCCTGTGGTGGGCTCTGGCCTCTTTCAATTCCAATGCTTCCTCCCTCCTGACAATGGCTGAGTTCCCAGGGATGGGGAGGTTAAACTCTGAGGCTGGACCTCCTGTTCGATAAGCTCCTGGGAAGATTCCTATTTGTCTCCTGGAATTTCTTCCCTTGTCTTGGCTGGTCTACTTCTTCATTTTCAGGCTCCAAGTCCTGATTTTTTTTATTTATTTATTTATTACATTTTTATACCGCCCAATAGCCGAAGCTCTCTGGGCGGTTCACAAAAATTAAAACCACAGTAAAACACCCAACAGGTTAAAACACAATTACTAAATACAGTATAAAAAGCGCAACCAGGATAAAACCACACAGCAAAGTTGATATAAGATTAAAATACAGAGTTAAAACAGTAAAATTTAAATTTAAGTTAAAATTAAGTGTTAAAATACTGAGTGAATAAAAAGGTCTTCAGCTGGCGACGAAAGCAGTACAGTGTAGGCGCCAGGCGGACCTCTCTGGGGAGCTCATTCCACAACCGGGGTGCCACAGCAGAGAAAGCCCTCCTCCTAGTAGCCACCTGCCTCACTTCCTTTGGCAGGGGCTCACGGAGAAGGGCCCCTGTAGATGATCTTAAGGTCCGGGTAGGTACATATGGGAGGAGGCGTTCCTTCAGATAACCTGGCCCCAAACCGTTTAGGGCTTTAAATGTCAATACCAGCACTTTGAATCGGGCCCGGACCTGGACTGGCAGCCAATGAAGCTGGAAAAGGACTGGCGTGATGTGATCTTGCCAGCCAGTCCCTGTTAATAACCTTGCTGCCCTGTTTTGCACCAGTTGAAGCTTCCGGACCGTTTTCAAAGGCAGCCCCACGTATAACGCATTGCAGTAATCCAAGCGAGAGGTTATCAGAGCATGGATAACTGTAGCTAGGCTATCTCTGTCCAGATAAGGGCGTAGTTGGTATATCAACCTAAGCTGATAAAAGGTGCTCTTTGCCACTGAGTTCACCTGTGCCTCAAGTGACAGTTCTGGATCCAAGAGCACCCCCAAACTACGGACCCGATCCTTTAGGGAGAGTGCAACCCCGTCCAGGACAGGGCAAACATCACCTCGCCGGACAGATGAACCACCCGCTAACAGTACCTCCGTCTTGTCTGGATGGAGTCTCAGTTTGTTAGCCCTCATCCAGTCCATTACCGTGCCCAGGCACTGGTTCAGAACAGTCACTGCCTCACCTGGGTTTGATGAAAAGGAAAGGTAGAGCTGGGTATCATCCGCATATTGATGACACCTCAGACCACATCTCCGGATAACCTCCCCCAGCGGCTTCATGTAAATGTTAAACAGCATAGGGGATTTTTCTACTGTGTTACAAAAATTTTGTGTATCTATGTTGGTCCCTCAGAAGAAGAAAGGATCCAAAAGTAACAATAATATAATACTTTTATTAGGACCAGCTAAAATACCATTCAATAGTATCCCAGAACTTTTCTTCAGGCTGGATGTTAAGGAAACAAATACACACACACACACACACACACACACACACGAATCAACAAAAAAGTGGGGAGGGCATGATTTTTTTAAAAGGCCTCAAATTTGCAATTACTAACAGTCTTATGCACAGATGGAGTGCAGAATGCAGGAGGTGTTATATCGATTTAATGAGGTTAGATTGTGCTAGATGTAAAACAGAGCTTAAACAAAGTACTAGCGTGACAAAGAAACAATAGTTGTTCCCCATTTCAAAATATAAATACTAGCTATTATTAAAATCTGTTGCTGGACTAGCAGTAAGTGAGGAAGTAAATCTTTGCCTCCCTCTGAGATTCCAGACTTGTCTGCGGTATACTTTTACCATATAAAGAAGCATGACCACAATCTTATAACAAAAGAGGCAATTGTGATTGAAGTTTTATCAATGAAGGAACTAAAGGACAGTGTCTTATTTTTTTAAAAAAAAACACCACACAGGCCATGTCTAGACCTCCCGGCGTTCCAAGTGGGAGGGGGGAGGAACTTGCGATTTTATGATTGCGAGATCCTCCCCCTCAGTCCACATGCAGCCACGCAACGTCCCAGGGGGAAGAGGATGTTGCACCCGCCTTTTTTTTTATTGAAGATGGGTGCACGAGTGCTCCATCGAAAAGTGCCCCATGCCCGGTTCCTGGTTCCTCACGTTTACTCACGAGGAGCCAGGACTAAACCGGGATGGCTGCCACATGTCCCAAGATGATCCTGAGCTCACGGGAAAAGTCAGGATTAAAACTGTCCTGGTTATCCCGGGGAAAGGGAAGGATCATCCCTCCTTGTCCCAGGGATCCCCTGTGCGTCATGTGGATGCACAAAGATAATCCCGGGGCAATCCCCGGGATAACCACTCATGCAGACATGCCCACCGTCACTGCTAAATTAAGGAAGCTAATTTAACTGAGAATCGTTCACAATGAGAGAATTATAAATGCTACTGGTAGAGTCTCCCAGGGCCCTTTTCCAGCTGACCCAGTGGAGAAGGGAAATAACCTGGAGAAGTTCACAAGTTATGAATCCCAAATAATGGACAAACACAAATGTCATGACAACCATGAACATAAAGACTTGCCAAACTAGCAACTCTAATTATAGAAGGAGGGTCACCAGCCTTGGACAGCAACTAACCAACAAACATGTGAGATTATGATATGATGCAACCTCTTCGTGTTATTTTTAAAACCTTGGTACTGGAGGTATTTCCTCATGTCATGGAGGCTCCCCCAATTTAGTCATCTGCACGAATATATGGAAATCAGGGACCACGGGTAGCCATGAACCATCGGGGTGGGTGGGGTAGAAGCACGGTTCCACCACCACTTCAAACATGCAGTGTCCCTTTATGTGAATAATGTGTGAAATGGTTTTTGTCTCCTTTTTCAGAAAGCTAGATATAAGTTTCTGCTGTCGTGGTCCATCTCTTTCAGAGGATGAAATGTTGCTTCATAATATAGCTCCTTTGCACCATAATGGCTGAGGCCCAGGTCCAGCAGACTGATGATGGAATAACACAATGAACTTTCTAACTAGCATTTCTGATGTATGGCTGCTTCTGGCAGATGGTAGGGCCTTTGATAATGAACTTATTGTTGCTCCAGTAAGCTTTCGCACATGCTTGCACATGGTGGTTTGTACGAAAGCGAATAGCACAAGCATAGATGAACTACTGGAAGGTTGAATTAGTCATGAAGTAATGATAGACCTGGGTTTAAACATTAAGCCAGTCATTTTAAAACTGGGAGCTTTGATTTCATGCTAAATATATGTGAAAGTGCTGTATTACCAAATACAGCCATCAATTGCTAAACCAACTTTGATCACAAATGTACTGTTATACTTGTGAACGGTTTCAGTGATTACGGTGTATTTCTAAAGTTTCATAAATCATGATAAAACGTTATATATTATTCCTGAAAGCTTTTAAGCCAGTTTCAGGGGATGCTGAGAGCATGATCTTGAATACTTAGTGCTGGCAATTATGCAGATTTCCTGTCTGTGGAAGCCCATCTACACATCTGACAGCTCTTATTCAGTCTGCCCTTGTGTTCTCTGAAATCATGTCATTTCCCTTGCTACCACAAACATAGTGACTATAAATCAGGAGGAAGCTGAATCGAACTAGGAAAGCACACGCTAGATGCATACAATTAACTCTGCAGGCAATATTGCAAGAGGAATGGGCTGTTTCAGTTACAAGGACAAGCAAAATGCTTTTAAAAAAAAATCTCTGAAGCATTGTGCATAGAATTATTCCCATGAGAGCTTTGTTGGTCACTATAACAAAACAAAACACGAACCTAAGAGATGGTTGTTGCTGTTGATGTGGTGATGGTGGAACGAACTGGGTGTGGGATGAGCAATTCTCTTCATCAGTTTGTGGTGGAGTGTTCCTCTTTCATTATAGTGCTCTGTGAGAATGATCCAGTTCGAAAAACACAACCCTCGCTTTAAAGAAAACCATGAGTTGTTGCAAACAAGTAGGAGTGAGCAACCGTGTGGATTCTCGGCCACTTGCCTTCCATTGCTGCACGAAACAACCTAGGGATGCTCACTGTGTTCCAAGCCACTGTGTTCCATTGCTGCACTAAACAACCCACAATTCTGGTTTCACACACTGTGCTAAACAACTCAGGGGCAAAGTGTCTCTGGGCTGTTTAGTGCAAAAGTAGCAGGCAAGTGAGTGAGGGCTCAAGCCCTTAGCAGGATTTCCCAGAGGGGGCAATGCCCAACCAGGTAACATCAGTAAGCTCACAGCCTGGCTGGCAGATTCCTCAGTCAGTCTTCTGTTGTCTGCATTGTTATGTGTTTGGGGATCAGTCTAAATTACCTCCAAGCAAACCCTGCTTCCTCCTCAGCTGCCCAGCAGATCCCTTTGCAAGACAAAAGTCACTTTCCTTTTGTGTAAGGTTCAGTGTCCCTGGTTTCATTTATTTCTAACCCCTCAGGCCTTGTAGGACAAAAGGTTGCCCATTTAGGAATAACTGTGTGTGGGGTGGGTAGGTTGCCTTTTAAACATGTCTGGACATATATATGTCTGACATGTAATATGCTTTTGACTCACTACTCAAGACTAACTGTATTAATTTAAGGAGTTTCTTTATAATTAAGTAAGTCCCAGTGAGCTCTCTGCAAGTTACTTCTAAGTAAACATGCATAAGTTTAGGTAGCTAAAAGTGTTTAATAGTAGCTGGATCATGTCATTATGTGATGATGATGATGATGATGATGATGATGATGATGATTGCACCATCAATGCACATGGTGCTGTACATTGTAAAACAATAAATTAGAGAGAGAGAGAGAGAATGTGTATGTGTTAGGCTGAGAGTCTGTGACTGGCTCAAAGTCACCCAGTGGGTTTCCATGGCCAAGTGGGGACAAGAAACCAGATCTCCCAACTCCCAGTCCAACACTTTAGCCACTACACCACTCTGGTTCTTGGTGTACACTCTTGGTGTAGATTAGGCCTCAATTGACGATTGAGGCCTAATCTACACCAAGCAGGATATTGCACTATGAAAGTGGTATATAAAAGGCAGGAGCCACACTACTGCTTTATAGCAGTATCAAGGTGCACTGACAACTTTCATAGTGCTATGGTGTCTCCTGCCTTTTATATACTGCTTTCATACCGCTTTCAAAGTGCAATACCCTGCTTGCTGTAGATTACGCCTGAGAGATCTCTGTGCTTCATCCCCTTCCAGTCTCAGTAGTTTGGGTGACTTTCCTGTAGTAACTTCTAGCCTAAGGGACTGCAGTGCTATGCATGTTTAGCCAGAAAAAAATGTCCTGTTCACACCCAGCATCTCCCAGCCAGCCATTACATCCGTAAACAATAATTGCTAAATTGAGTGCCTGGGCATACTATTGCATCACAGGAGATTTGCTAGTTACTTGTGGGAAATGATTTAATTAAATGTCACTGTGTGGGCCAAATCTGAGGAGCGGGAATGTTAAGAAGGGTGCGAAAATGATTCTTCCGCCATTCCTGCAACGTTACAATGTAATCCTATATATGTCTACTCAGAAGTAAGCCCTATCAAGTTAAATGCTGTTTATTCTCAGTTAAGCGTATAGGATTCCAGCCTTAATTCGGGTTGGTTGGACAAGGCGATGTGCCCCAGGCAACGACCCCGCACTCGGGAGGAAGCCTCACTGAACCCAGTGTGACTTACTTCCGAGTAAAAATGCGAATTATGAACAGATTGGCTAAGCGACATGGGCAGGGGACGATCCTTCGCAGCGCTAACAACGAGAGCGCGCGTGTGAGGCCTTGTTTCCCTAATGCGGACGGAGTTCAAGGCAAAAGGCTCGACGGCTCCCTGAAGCTCTTCGGCTGCCGCGCTCCAGCGCGGGGAGGGAAACCCCCGCTTTACTCAGACGCCAGACAAGCCTGCGGGCCCAGCTCCGCGCCCTCCATGCTCCGCCCAGCCTGACGGCAGCAGGGAGGAATGCGTTTCCGGAGGCGCAGAGGGAGCAGCGGCGGCGCGGCGCTTTCAGGGCCCGGCCATCCCCACCATACGGTGGAAGGAGCGGCCGTGGAAAGGAGCTGAGGGAGGGGAAAGGAGTCGCCTCAGCACCGCCGGGACATCGCCCTGAGGCGGCCAAGTCGGGGCTTCGTTGCGGCCGGAACCTCGCCAGAGAAAAGGGGCTGACAAGAGAGCGAGCCAGTGGGGGGAAGAGAGAAAGAAGCGGGCTTTCGCCCCGCCACCAACTTCTCCTCAGAGCCCGGCGGGAGGGCATCAGGACAGAGCCGCGGCCATGGCAGAGGTAGGCGGGGGGGGGGGGGCGTGAGGGGAGGGGGGCGGAGAAGGACCGAGAGACGAGACCGAGTGACATTTGGGCTTCGCGCTGAGAGAGAAACGGGCACCAGGCTAATCCTGGAGTATGTGTGTTGTTTGCCAGAGTGTCACTCCCAGCACCACCTTTTGTTTCAGTCTTTCTCCCTGTTTTGTGGAATGTGTGTGTTAAAAGGAGAGTTGGGGGGAGGGGTCTGGAGTGGAAGGAAAGGGGTCGCTGCTGCCCTCTTGTCCCGTCCCACACTCTCTCCGCTGTGGGTAGGGCGGAAGGAGCGCTGAGTGGCCTTTTTCAGAAGCCCTAAATCAAAGGCGTGCCTCCCATTAAGGGCGCGGAGGGGGAGGCGGGGGTGGTGGTGGAAGTTGCCCGCGTGGAGAAATCTCACTTTTGTTGGAAGAAGTTAATGAAAACCCTCCCCCCCACACTTTCACCCTTGAAATAACACATTCCACTGGGGCAGGCCTGTTGCAGCAGACACAACCAAGAATCCTGTGCAAAGCTTTGTTAGCCTTTAAAGGTGCTGCAAATCTCTCTGTATGTGAGAGAGTGTGTGTGTGTGTGTGAGAGAGAGAGAGAGAGAGAGAGAGAGAGAGAGAGAGAGAGAGAGAACGTGAACAAGAGCCTTTTTTGCATAAGACCCTGGCAGGATCTATACTATTGCTTTAAAACTGTTTATATGGTATTGACAACAGTTGAGGCCCAGGACACACTCCCTTATACAGGCCACAGCTACACCTAAGGTTTATCCTGGGATCATCCAGGGTTCGCCCCTGCCTGAGCACTGGATCCCCTGTGTATCACCTAGATAAACAGGTTTAACCCCTGGACGATCCAGGGATAAACCTTAGGTCTAGCTATGGCCACAGTCTTCAAAATGTTTTCAAAGTGTTATATCCTGCTTAGTGTACATCTGGCCTAGGAGACTTCCTTTCTTCCATTCTCTCCCACCCATCCTTGTTAATCATATGGTGACCTCGCTGAAAGAGGAAAAAAAGGAATTTCCCACCATAGGAGACAAGGGGCAGGAAATGCTAGTCCTCTCGTTTCCCAAAAGAACTTAGGACCGTTCAAGTAGGGTCTTGCTTGTATAGTCTATCTTCCAAGTATGGTTTATGAACTTTGGTGGCCCTTCAGACTGAGGCTGCAGTCCTATTTACATTTACCTGGGAGCACGCTCCATTTAACACAGCCATACTTCTGAGTAAACATGCATACAAAGTCCCTGCATGTTTGTTTAGGATTGCAGCCTAGCATCCTGATCCTAATCTTGGAAGCTGCTTCCATTAATTTTCACAGAGTTTATTTACAAGTAAATGTGCAGCTGTTGTGACCCAATCCTGTGCATACTTATCTGGAAGTAAGTTTCAGTGAGTTCAGTTTAGCTTATTTCTGAGTAAGTTTACTTGCAGCTGAAGCCCTGAAATATGTGTGTACTTTTTAATTTCCTGGGGAAGTGATAACTGGATTTCACTGCCACAATGTCTTCTGTAGTAACAGTTTCTCATTTGTCCTTATTCACATGCATGTTTTTGAGTCCGATGTAATTAATTGCAGTGTGCAGTAGTATATCCAGGCCAGTACTTTAACGTGCCCTTATAGGGACTTTCTACTGTTTCTCTCTTCCTTCCCTCCTCTACCACCATCACTGATGTCTGAGTAATATTTTAAGTAACATTTTCACTATGAATAATTTTCTGTGTGGTTTCCTTTCCCTCTTATACCTTTTACATTACCTTGAGTAAGGAGCTCAAAGATGTGTTAACCACACAACTCCCATGTGACGTAGATATAGGAGTTTGAAGGCTGAGCAGGGTTTTTACCCACCCAAGCCTGCCCCTTTAACTGCTACACCACAATTGCAATGTCACTATGTTAATAATTTCCATTGTCGGTTAAATGAATTAATTTTGCAGTTCTCGGCACAGTGACTGTGAAGTAAGCACTATAGAATTCTTATTTATTTTGAAGTAAACATTTATTCATTCCAAGCTCTTGTATCCCACCTTTTGGCTCTTGGGCTTCCAAGAGAGCTGGCACTTACTAAAACCAACAACGATCATAAAAGCATAAAAACGAAGTTTAAATAAAAACCAAAAGAGCAGCAAAACATGTACTACCTCCAGTATCAGAGCCAGTAAGCCTGTATTCGCCAGTTGCTGGGGAACATGGGTGGGAGGGTGCTGTTGCACCATGTCCTGCTTGTGGGTCCCTGGTTGAGAGCTGGTTGGCCACTGTGAAAAGAGTGCTGGACTAGATTGTCCCTTGGTCTGATCCGGCATGGCTCCTCTTATGTTCTTATAACATTAACTGTTGGAAGCTTCTTTAGTGGCACCTCATTTGTCAGGAAGACCAAATGTGAATTGTGCTGGAATTTAGAACGATTGTCCTTTTATACACAAAAATGATACCATCTACACTGCCATCCTTTTTTTTTTATCAGTTCAGATCTCATAGAATCATAGAATAGTAGAGTTAGAAGGGGCCTATAAGGCCATCGCGTCCAACCCCCTGCTCAATGCAGGAATCCACCTTAAAGCATTCCTGACAGATGGCTGTCCAGTTGCCTCTTGAATGCTTTTAGTGTAGCAGAGCGCACGATCTCCCTAGGTAATTGGTTCCATTATCGTACTGTTCTTACAGTCAGAAAGTTTTCCCTGTTGTCCAGCTGGAATCTGGCTTCCTGTACCTTGAGCCCATTACTCCGTGTCCTGCACTCTTAACTGAACCATGAAGCTCAGTGGGTGATCTTGGGCTTCTCTCATAGATAATCTCCTTCAGATTGTTTTACTGTTGTTTTAATTATACTTTAAAGCATCTGCTCCCTTGATAAACTAAAAACCATTGTTACTCTGAGTGGTAGGTTCTAAGCTTCTCTAAGGCTGCAATGCTGTGGGTGTCCCAGGGCCCATAGGGTATTTTAGATCTCCATCTCGGAAGGTGAAGAGAGAGGTCTATTCTTCAAGGGGACATCCAACCTCAGAAACCCTCTCCCATTTTCCTTAGAAACATCTGTCCTTCACTTGTGTCAGCGATCCATGGTTAGTAGAAGCAAAAGCAGGTCATTCAGTGGGCATGTCGGGAGGATCAGAGATGCCTTGGATCTCCAGATTCAAAGACTTCCCATTCCTTCTGGCATACCCTCAAATTGACCGCAAATCTACATCAGCCTTCAGGTAGATTTTTTCACATTGGAATCAATGGGAGGGGATGTGGAAGAGAAGAAAAATGGCCCAAAACACCGCTCCTTCCTCCTTTCTACACTGTTGGCGTGAGCACAGTAGAGCTTTAGCTATGATGGATCTACCTTTGGTTCTCCATGCACCCATAGTAGGATTACTCTGTCAATAAAGTGGACTTGAGAGAGTGGAAAATCTTAAGTGCTAGAGGGACAAAACTTGTGTGTATAGGAAGCAATTATGTGGAGAATAATTTTACGGGGTCTTTATAAAAGAGACGCAAAACAGGAAATAACAGGAATGGACCTGAATATAATTATTTTGAGGAAACATACATGCTGATCCTCGATAGCTTGAAGGTTATGTTCTTAATATTTCAGTAATATGAATTTTTATGAGAAAAGGATTTTCTTGAGGTTACAAAATAGTTCTACTCTCCTATAAATGTGTTCTGGTTTTTCTGTTATATTTGAAACAAGGGTGAGATTTCTGTATAAGTAGATTACTTGTTGTGACCTTATCAGAAGAGTTATGCTAGTCTGATAATAAGGCTGTCATACAAGAGGGCAATCTACAGGTCCTATTCTTTTTCTCTTACATGGTTTTCTCTTACATGAGTTTCACACTCCAGTCTTCCTGGCAGCAAATATGGATTTGGTACAGGCCAGGAAAATGTGGGGGCATTCAGTCATAATGCCAAACCAGGTTTTAGCATTATAGGACTGGGCAGGCATTAGTCTTGGGGTTGCATGCTTCCTCCTCTCTCATATCTGATAATTAAAAACTTCTGATCCTGCTTTAATTGCTCAGTCCAAATCTGGAGAAAACTCTATCTTGCTAGTAACACTTGATTGCAGACCAGGAATTGATCCTTTGGTTTGCGTAAACCATAGTTTGGCACGTTTAGATGGAACATCAAACTATGGCTTGCTACTACCCCATGATGAGATGTTTCTAACTGTGTGAAGAAAGAGGAAGAGGATGTGCAGAAACTCAAAGCATGTACTTCTTCGTTCTTGTAATGTTAATGATTTGGTGTTGCATTTGTCCCATATGTGTTTTATTTGAGGAAGGCTGGAGAAGGTGTGATACCCATTTTATTTAGTTCTCTGGGTACTATTAAGCTATTTAGGGTGTAATTCTGTGCATGTTTAGACAAAAAAAAAAATCCTACAAGTCTCAGAGGTATCCTGGGAGTTGTAGGACTTTCTTCTGTCTAAATGTACATAGGATTGAGCCATTATACTCCTAAAATCATGCTACATATCTTATGAGTAGTATAGACAGAGGTCTGTGACAGCTTAAAGATTGATTTATTATGGCATTAGCTTTTATAGACAACCTATTTTAGTTTATGACCTCTAAAATTCAGGAGTCCTGTTCAGATAATGTATTATTTTAGGAATGATGACATCAGTATGAGAAGAAATCATTGTAGATTCAAATCATGTGGGCACTCTTCATATGAATGAACTTCAGCAAAGTCACATTAACTCTTATCCACTTGAATTTAATATATGATTTTTAAATTCAATTAATCATTGAAAGGCTTACATACAATTTAATCTTAAAACTAGGTTAAACACAATGCAATGAATATCTATGGCAGATTGATTTATAGTTTGATTTTAATTTGGCCTTGTCCACCACACTTCTACAAGTTTCTCAGTAGACTAATGCCTGCCCAGTCCTATAATGCTAAAACCTGGTTTGGCATTATGACTGAATGCCCCCACATTTTCCTGGCCTGTACCAAATCCATATTTGCTGCCAGGAAAACTGGAGTGTGAAACTCGTGTAAGAGAAAACCATGTAAGAGAAAAAGAATAGGACCTGTAGATTGCCCTCTTGTATGACAGCCTTATTATCAGACTAGCATAACTCTTCTGATAAGGTCACAACAAGTAATCTACTTATACAGAAATCTCACCCTTGTTTCAAATATCACAGAAAAACCAGAATACATTTAAAGGAGTTTGATTTAATTTGGCCTTGTCCACCACACTTCTACAAGTTTCTCAGTGCCCTGTGTTGAACGATAGAGAGGAGTATTATGGTTTCTTTTAAACACATGCCAAGAGGCATATAAATGGAGGACAATCCAGGGGTGATTCCAGACAAAGCTTTTATGGTGCCATTGGCCTGCCTGAACGATGGAACTTTATGTGAGATCCAGGTGGCAACATCATCTTGTAACCTTCCTGAGTTTTCCCACCAATTCATCCATATTTTATTTATTTATTTATTTATTGCATTTCTCTACTGCCAAAGTTCTCTGCATGGTTCACAACAGTTAATATTTTCTCAGAAAATCTGTTAAGAAAGACAAGACAGAATAGCTACATAATGTCTTTTGATTGTTTCCTCTAGGAGCCTTCCAACTGAAAGCAACCCTATTTTATTAAAATAATTGCGGTATTTTGCTTGTGACTTCACTGGGGTGTGGGGTGTCCACAGTTTAAGAAGTTAATCTATTCTAGCATTGCCAGTGAAGACCTAAGGCAGGGTGATACTGGCTTGCCTAGGATTGCTTTGTGAGTTGATAGCTAAAGTGAGATCTGTGTCAAGGACTTGCTTGTAATTCCACTTCTAGACAGTATGTTGTACATTATATTATACTGACATGTAATAAAAATCCCACATTTATTTATTTATTTATTTATTTATTACATTTCTATACCGCCCAATAGCCGGAGCTCTCTGGGCAGTTCACAAAAATTAAAATCAGGTGTAAACTGCATGAAATAAGATTTTATACAAGAACAATTTTAGTAAAGTAACATTAATGCTGCATTTGGTTGATCATATCTAAGTTTACTAATCCCAGGTAAACATAAGCCTTTTGCCCATGCACGCAACCACTTCACTTCTCCATAAGCTGCAATTAAAACAGAAAGCCTTTAATTAACAGAACGACATGGGAAACTATGTTTAAATTATTTTTACCAAGTTCATAACCCGGGATATCAAATTATAGCCTGGTCACAATAGCCCAGGTTTTTTTTAACAAATCTGAATTAGTGTGAACATATGCTGGTGCACAGTGTCTGATAGTTTGCCACAATATGTGAATGAGGAACTCTGGTTTGCCTCTCCCTTGACAAGCCAGAGTTGATTTCGACTCTGACTTATCAGGGGAGAAACAAGCCAGTGTTCCTTGTTCTTACATCTTCGCAAACATCCCAGTCACAGAGCATCAAACAGGGTTTAGCATCAAACCAGGATCACTTGCAGCTAACCAGGATTAGGTATTTAAGGGTGTGCTCTTATGTATGTTTAGAAAGAAAAAAGTCCTACAATTCCCAGCATGCCCCAGCCCAGTTGGCTGGCTGGAAGGATGCTGGAAGTTGTAAGACATATTTCTGTCTAAACATGCAAAGGATTGTGCCCTAAGTTAACTTAATAGCTAAAGATGGTAACCATAGTTTTCTGGTTCAGATAAAAATGGGAAACTAAGGCCTTAGCTAGACCTAAGGTTTATCCCGGGATCGTCCTGGGGTCATCCCTGTTCATGGAAATGACACACAGGATATCTCGGGAGCAGGCTTTAGATTAGATGCTTCCTGATTAAATTGTGGCTTGTGCAAAGGGAGAAGCAATGAGGTTCCATGCGTATACAATCACCTGAACTGGCTCAATCTGGTGATAATGGTTGGAATCCAGGGAGGCAGTGCTGTGTGAGTCTGTTGGTGTTTCCTCTAATCAATTGTAGAATGGCTTGAAAAGGGGAGTTATGGCTTACGCAGCTTGGCACTGAAACTTTCTGTGCATGTAGTTTGGATTGCAGATGAAATATCTAAGAAGAGTGAGTAGGTTGACTGTTCTAAAGTGAGAGTAAAAGATGTAGGTTCAGAAATACCTGAAACCTTCTAAACAACAAAGAAGCTTCCTACCATAACCACCAAGCCATAAGCATTCTCCCAAACAATGATAAAACAGATGACTCATTCATGTGTCACAAAAATGTATCCCAAGGAAATGATTAAGCACTTCTTTTCTAAGACTGCAAATAATTACTTATCAAGAAGGTTTTTATTTATTTATTTTATTTATTTCATTTTTATACCACCCAATAGCCGAAGCTCTCTTTTAAACTTGAACAGTCAGCAATAACTGGAGATCTTTTAAAAACATTAAGTTAAAAGGCCCGATTCAGATGTAACAGGAAACCATTGTTTCCTGCTATGTGAATAAGCAGTGGCAAGCCTTGGGCTCATGCACTTCCCTGCTGCTTTTTTCTCCCAGCAGATAAGAGATTAAAAGCAAGAGCTTCCAATTAGCTACAGATCCCTGCAACACCAGTACTTGGAACTGCACTTTGTTTAAACTCATTAGTGAGAACAAACTGGGATCAAAATGTAGTTTCATATCTTGTCTTGTTCACTAACTAGAGTTAAAACAAACTCAGAGCAGTATCCAATGGGGTGCCGACACCCCTGGTGGGTTGTTGTTTTTTGCATCCAACCGATTCCTTTCCATAAGCAGTTGGTCCCACTGATTCTGTTGTGCAAGCAGGACCCGCAGAGATTTCCTAGAGAAAGCCCTGAAATGAGTGGAAATGCTCATTTCTGGATTGGGACAGGTCAGCAAAGCTCCCTTATTTCCCTCATTTTTACTTGCTCTCAAAAGTGCTAAAGCTCCATTCTGTAAGTGGAGGGTGTAGGTTGTAGAAAGGAATGGTTGGAGTACAAAATAATCAGCAGGGGCATAAGCACCCCATTGGATACTGCCCTAAATTCCCTAGGTTTGGACATAACAAAACTGTGCTTTGTTTAAAAACACAGATGGATGCTTTCCATTGTTTCATGTTCTGTAAGGCCTAATTTAAACCAAGCAGGATATTGCACTATGAAAGCAATATATAAAAGGCAGCAGCCACACCAAGCAGGATATAGTGCTATGAAAGCGGTATATGGTATGCATCAATGGGCTCCAACAGTTGTCACTTCACTTCAATACCGCTATAAAGCAGTAGTGTGGCTCCTGCCTTTTATATACCGCTTTCATGGTGCAATATCTTGCTTGGTATAGATAAGGCCAGAGGAGGGGGGAAGGGGGAAAAGTATGAGGCCAAGGCTCACCATGGCTTGTTCATGTAGGAGGAAACCATAGTTTCCTGTTAAATCTGAACCTGGGCCAACTATTTTGAATTTTAAGGTAATGGCCAAGTTAGAACAATCAAATCTCATCTTAAGTCAAGGTATCAATGAGCTTGATGCACCTGCATGCAATTTTTTTTCTTCCATTCCTGTGAGCAGGGAAACAACCTAGGAGGTTAACTATAGCTTATGTCCAGGAATCTATGATTAAGCCAAGGCAAGAAATGAAAGTCAACCTTAAACTATTGTTTTTAATTCTGGCTTGTTTAGAGGCCATTAATTATGGTTTCCCAGTTCAGATCTAACAGGAAGCTATGGTTCTCTGTGCCTTCCTGGCTTGTTCCTCTACTCACGCAAAGGAGGAGTGAAGTGACGGGTGCATGAAATTCATTTGATCATGTGAATGAAGCCAGTGAAAGGTGCTAATTAGCAGACAAGGAATTGAAAATAATAGTCCTATATACTAACAGTGAACTTATTCTCTGAGGGCCAGTCCTTATGTAGCCAAAAGGGAACCAAAGGTATAAAGCAAGCTAGAGGTAATCTCAAAGTTTGCAGAAATACACAAACACCCCCAAAATTGGTGGGATTAAAACACACATCACACAAACCATTCTGGATACAGAATGTTGACTTATACTGTTGAGTGGGATAGAATGGAAGGCTTGGCTTGAATCCTGAACAGAAACAGTTATCACTGCAACATTTTGTTACAGGGCTCATTGCGTTTTTATGAACGCTAAAATAATATCTTCTGTGTCTGAACTTTGGTATGTGTCTTTTGGGGACCAGACCTTTGTGACATTCTTGCACTGATCTACTGGTTTAGAGAGAGTTCTGTTATCTAACTGATTGACTTGTTCATGTTTCTGATATGCGTATTAGTATTTTACACCTCTACCGTAAAACATTTCTGAAATCTGTTGATTAACTGTCAAGTGTATGTGATCAGGTTTAAAATGCCTCCTTGTAGGCAAGTGTTTTAGTTGCTGGATTATATTATTATGTATCAAGTTGAAAGTGTGACTGAGGAAGTGTTCCTTATCAATAGAACTAGACTTACATATATTCTTAGTTGTTATCAGTGGAGGCTGGTAGCTCCAATGTCAGTGGGGCAGAGAATCCACTCCATGTTTCAGCCAGAACTGTGGCGCACCTTGGCTGACTCCTTTAGAGTTCTGACTGAAACACAGAGCCTTTTACACCTAAGGCTTATCCCAGGAAAATGGAGGGATCGTCCCTGCCTGCTCCTGGGATCCCCTGTATGGCATTTGGATGCACAGGAAAGATCCAGGAAAGATCCTGGGAGAAAAGGCAGGTGTAGAAACGGCCACAGAGTGAAGTCACTGCCCCACTGACTTCAAAGCCACCAGGCTCCACTGGCTTTTATATGAACATAAGCCATCTTCTTAGATGCTCTTTTTGCAGTTCTATAGAGTATTCAGATATATTGTCTTATGTGACCTCTTTCACCGTGGAATATATAAACCTGTACAAACTTAATACTAGTCATTTCAAAGCTGGCATTTTTGTTTCCTGAAGTGCAGTTCTTACAAAAGACTAAAATCTCTTGTTAATTCAATAAGGCTGTATTGTTTGTTTGTTTCATTTCGTTGCATTTCATTTCATTTCCGTACTGCCCAATACCTATGGTAGATTTTCAAGATAGCTCAATACCCGCAATTAGGGTGGCATTTGCACAAGGATTCCTTTTATCCAGCATTTTTTTCTATTTCTGTTTTTGCTTGAAGTTACTTAGTAGGTATTTAAAATCAGACCAGTAATGAACAACTGGTGCAATGCCTTCATAATGGCTGGTAGTGTTTGGGGGCAGGAGGTGTCTGTATTGTTGGGGTCATAGGAAGCTGCCTTATACCAGCTCAGGCAGCTAGTCCACCCTGCCCAATACTGTCTAACCAACTGGATAGTGGCTCTTCACTGTCTCAGGCAGAGGTATTTCAAATAATCTGCTATCTGATTGTTGTTGCTTTTAATACAGACAGCATCTCACTGGCTTTGTCCTTTGTCCCTGGGATCCATTGAGAATTGAACCAACCTTTATCTGCATATGTGTCCTGCGTTGCATTTCTTGGTATGAATTGATAGTGTGATGGAACTCTATGAGCTAACCTTAATTGGATCCAGCATTTCATATGGACTGTAATGTGAGAATTGATCCCGAAGCATGCTCATGGCCATTAAAATTGGTGGCATGGAATAAATTTCTGTTGGTTACCTTATTTTGCTCTGATAACTATTATAATGTTTAACTTGGTGGCTCTTTTTTCTCCTTTCAAAACTCACCCCACCTTTTGTAAACTTAGATGTGATTTCTTTGTTGATTCTGCTATATGTAAGGAAGAAGGTGAGGTGAGAGGCGTTTTTCCTCATTTTTTATTTTACCAAATATTTTTACATATTTGGATGAAAGTTGCCTGTGCATATAACTGACTTGATTTGTAAAGGTAGGCAGTTTGGCTATTACCGCAAAACAGTCTTCTCCAATCAGGTGCAGTGTATAAAGGTTGGAGTATAATTTCTAATATATAAATTGCTAGAGGCAGAAAGTTAGTTTAAGCAGATGTTATTGCAATATTGGGAATGTATTACATTTTTATACCCCCCCCAATAGCCAAAGCTCTCTGTTGTTATCAAATGTTATTGCTATTGAGCTATATTTATTTATTTATTGCAGTTTTATACCGCCCAATAGCCGAAGCTGTCTGGCATCTATATGATGTCAGACAACACAGAACAGTAACAAATGGTTTTATGTAAACCTGTCTTAGATCTAATAGAAAAACAAAAAAATGTATGCTAAGACACTTTTCGTGGTTCCTCTTAAACTGTGCCCCTATTTGTCATGAGGAGGCGTAAGAAGCACTGAAAGCTCACTGGGAATATTATTGAGAAACTTTGGTGGCTGCTGTAATTTTGGAAACACAGATGGTGACGCATATTTTCTTAGTCATAAGGGCTAGAAACTTACTTGCATTGGTTTGTTGGCCTATTTTAATAAAAGCTATAATTCTTAGGAAGCTGAATTATTATATGTAGAATAATTTATTGCTTTGTCTTTTTATGTGAGCTGTTTTTGGGACCCCTTTAGGGTTGAATAGTGGTATTTTTTTAAAGTGCTATAAATAAATTCAAGAGTTAGTCTCAAACAGTAAAGCACAACAAAATTGTACAAATACATTCTATGGATTTCTGTTCTTGCACAGAATTGCAGATTACACATAGCCTTCACCTGACTGCTTCCCATTCCTAAACCTCACACTCCTATTTCACACATTTGCTTCCATGATTAACCTGAGAGGCACGGAGGGGTGAAGAACAAAGATCTCATGATGGCAACAGATCCTGGAAGCAGCGGAAGGAGTAAGCGACACCCATTGAAAATCCACTGCCAAACCTAAAAGCTGGATGGACTAAGGCCGTAGCTAGACCTAAGGTTTATCCCAGGATTGTCCTGTGGTCAAACCTGTTCATCTAAGGGCCACACAGGGCATCCAGCGCTCAGGCAGGGACGAACCCAGGATGATCCTGGGATAAACCTTAGGTCTAGCTACAGTCCAAGTTGCTCTGGAGCGACACTGGGGAAGGGAAGGGTTAATTGAGCCTGGTGGGACTTTAAAACTCTTTGGACCCATTAGGGAGGGGCAGCAGAGGAGACGGAGGCAAGTTCCTAGAAGTTACAACCAGATAGAGGAAGAAAGGAAGATATTTTGAAGATGGAAGTTTGGAGCGGGGAAGAGAAACATAGGAAGCTTCTTGAACTCTTTAGTTCACCACCTTAGGAGCCTGCCTTATAATGAGCCAGACCAGCTACCAAGTATTGTTGGCACTGACTGGCACCAGCTCTCCAGACTTTTAGGCAAGAATTTTTCCAGCCCTACCTGGAGGTACCAGGGATTGAACTTGGGACCTTGTGCATGCAAAGCATGTGCTCTACCACTGAGACATGACCCTACCCCAAACAGGGAATGCTGAGAGCAGAGGTAGAGAATAATATATGAATGGGGTGAGAGAAAGACAGACTCACCAGTCAGGAGATAAGGAGCAGCAAAGTAGAGAGAGACAAGGACAAAATGGTAAAAAGGAAAAAGAGATGGCATGTTTACACCATGCCTATATCCCAGGATTGTCCCTGTGCATCCAGATGACACACATGGGATCCTGGGAGCAGGCATGGACGATCCGTCCATTTGCCTGGGATAATCCTTAGGTATAGAAAGGCCCAGAGAGTGTGAG
This sequence comes from Elgaria multicarinata webbii, assembly GCF_023053635.1. Taxonomy (NCBI): domain Eukaryota; kingdom Metazoa; phylum Chordata; class Lepidosauria; order Squamata; family Anguidae; genus Elgaria; species Elgaria multicarinata. The sequence continues at coordinate 28,057,740 of NC_086171.1, read as the reverse complement.
AGAGAAAGAGAGAAACTAGCAGGTTGCTTAGAGCCAAAAAGAGACCGCATCCTGAGCCTCTTAATGGCCTGAGATGCTTCTTTACCCTTAGTCATATGCATGAGTGAACGTAAATGCCCTGTAAATAATAAAATACGTCTCACACCCTTTATATCTGAGACCACTGAAGCAGGTAACTTTTTTGTTATAGAGACAATGGACCAAGGGTCTTTTGATGTAACCCTCCCCCCATACTCATGAACCCTATTAATACTTTTCAATGAAAAAAGTGTGTTTTCATTATTTCTTCCATTTTATTATGGGTGGGAATTTTTCATATGCAGAGCTCCAACAAGACTGCCTAGCAACAGTATTTTCTTCTACGTGGTCCATGTGTATCACACAGGGCCTGTTCGGACAACACGCTAAGCCATGGTTAGGCCGCTAAGCCTTTTGCAGCAAATGGTTAGTGAGCATGTTTAAACTGTGGTTATGTAGCCACCATGGTTAGGAATGGTTCACACAGCACGCTAAGTCATGGTTCACACGACACACTAAGCCAAAATGTTTAGCTCAAAATGCCTCACCACCATGGCTTAGCATGTTTCCTGAACAAGATCACAGAAATGGCAAACTCTGCGGCATTTTTTGAAACAGAGAGAGAAGAAACTATACTATGTATATTTGGGTAAACTTTTCCTTTTTGTTTCAAGTTGAGTATGTAGTTAATATGCTTCTCTTAGGGTAAACACCCCACCCCGCAAAAGCTTTAAGCAAATCCCAGATACCTTGGCTTCTGTAAGACCTGCTCTGTGTTGGCTGTGGTGATTGGGGAAAATTCCCAGTGATAGCCTGTCATTATATGGCTTAAATTGTATGGTTCTTTTCTGTCTGTGATTGACTTTGCCTGTCACAGGAATAATCAGATAAATGTTTCTAGGTTTAATTCGTAAGAATAAAGAAGGTACATAATTCTTAGTCTTTTTCTTTTCATCAATAGGAATGTAATTAACTTTCTTTCTAATGTGGCAATAGTTTGGATTTTTTTTTTTAAAAAAAAAGAAGTTTGTCCAGCCTTTGTGAAGTCTAAGGTATGCTCTAGAAACAGTGCAGTGTGTAATATATACAATAAGCTATATTGTAAACAAAATTGGTTTTATGTAGCTAAATATGGTCTTGAAAATTGCACACAGCTGAATAACCTCTTCTAGAAGGAGGTTTGGAATGAAAGCGTCTATGGTGTCTTGAAGTATAAGAGAATAAGAAATTTCTGCTAAGTTGCAATAACGTTTTTTTTGGGGGGGGAGAGGGGGGAATTCATGGAAATAGCAATAAGTTAAGATTTCTTAACTTACCAAAATGACCTGAATTGATGAGAAAATGGTAGTGGTGTTGTAATATTAACATCTGCTGCTGAACGAAAAATTCTTCTGTTGGTTAGATGTTTTGATTTGTAGAAAAAGAATTAATAGCATCCAAGCTTTTGAAAAGTAAGGGTTGGTTCATACATCACGTAATTATTCAACATTTAACTAATTTAAGTTAAATTAAATTAATGGATCATGGGCATGTCTACACCAGCCATTAAATCTGGGCTGGTCTCGTGTGGGTCCCTGTGCGTCCATATGACGTACAGGGAATCCCAGGGGCAAGTGGGGACAGCCACGAGCTTTCCATGGGATATCAGGAACTGTGGAAAACCGGATGTTTACCACGGTCCCGGGAGCATCCCGTGGACCACAGGCAGTGCGGCCGCCGCTCCTGCCTCTTCCTTTCTAACGGGGCTCTGAAAATGGGCATGGACTGTATGGGAAGGCCCATGGGGTGAGCGGGTTTGGGGGGGGGGGGTGTTTTTAAAAAACTTTTGCAGTGAAGCACAATTGTGTTCCGTCTCCCCTGTTTTAAAAAAAAAAGTGGCCGCAACGTCCCTCTTTCCTTCCAGGTCATCAAGATGCTGGGGGAGGATCGTGGAAGCAGGTAAGTCCACGATCCTCCATCCTCCCTCCCTCTACACCCTTAGGTGTAGACATGCCCCATAGTACTTGGTGAATTAAGGAAAAGGCATGATTCAGAGGTTCACTTGGCCTTGTCACTGTGTCTACAAAATGCCAGCATACAACAATTCTCCCTTGTGTCTTTTCTCACACATGGCTGTCACCAATGAATTTGATGGTCCCTAAACATTTGCTGATGGGGCTTCTGTATTTGAAATATTTCTTTGGCAGTGATATATGCAAAACTGATGAGAAGCCCTTGTAGGTCATCAGAGGGTAGATTATTCTCTATTCGCCATGTACATATGACAGCAAGGCCCTTTTTATTCATAGGCAAAGTGTCATTAATGTGTCCTAGTACTTTTATCTTCTTCTTTTCCAAACCCACCTCCTAAAAAAACACGAATATCCCAACCTAGCAACTGCTCCTACCAGTTACAGCTTGTGAGTCCAGCCTCGGCAGCCTAAGGAAAGCAGTATGCCTGTTGATACTTTTCAATTATATAGTGCTTTTGAATGTTCAGAGTACCTCACTTATTTCCTTGTTATCTGTACAGCGTCCATAAGATGAAGTTCTGGTGATTTCCTTGTATTGCAAATGTGGGGTGAGGAGGAGTTCTGAGAGTGGCTTGCAGGGTTGATAAAAATCAATGGTTTTATTTAAATCTGTGGGGGTTTTTATTTAAATAATATGGATGCATGTCTACACGAGACTTTTATCCAGGGGTTATCCCTAGGTTGTCCCTGTGCGTCCACACAATGCACAGGGGATCCCGGGGGAAACAGGGATGACCCCTCCATTTTTACGGGGCAAGTGGCTGCTCAGTTATCCCAATTTTGCCCACAGTCCCGGGACCATTCCGAGACCGCAGGAGGTGTGGGCACCCGTCCTGACGGGTGCCTGTTACTTGTGAGTAAGCTCAGCACTAGAAACAGGCACAGAACCATGTGGCGTGGCTCCATGCCCATCAGGGGAGGGGGTGGCAGCAATTTTGCCACCCCTGGGATGGCAGGGAGGAAGGTTGGGGGATGATTTTGGGGAGGGGGAGAGAGTTTTTTCCCTTACTTTTTCGTTGGAGCAGGGCCTCGTTCTTGTGCGACTGGCCCCACTACTTCCAAAAGAAAAGGCGGCCACAACATCCTTGCTTCCTCCCTGGATGTCGCATGCCGCATGTGAATCCAGGGGGAGGATCTCGCGATCAGCATATCACAAGATCCTCCGCCTCCTCTACACTCTTAGGTGTAGACATGCCCAGAGAAGCTCAATGAATAGAGAATTTGGGGAGCTGGAGTACGTCTGAATGAGGAGGAGGAGGAGTCTTGACATAAATGCAAAGTGAGCAGAACATATTCATGCAGTACGGACTCCTGAGGAAGCGTCTGCTGCATGTATTCTCCACTGCACAAGGGAAATACCTAGCATGGCAGCAGTAAGCCTTAAAAAAACACATTTGGGAATATATAATATATATTTGTACCTGCTGTGGTTGAAACTGCCCAATTTTTTAAAAGAACTTTACTTTTATTTAAAATCTGAAATAGTTAACCATTCAAAAATCCATTTGTGTGTTTTGTTCATGTTATTGTTTGTTTATTCTAGTTAGTTTACTTCTTTATTAGTACAATTTAAAAACCTGTTTGGTAGTGGTGTTGATTCTGCACATTGTGACAAAAGTTGGCATGATTTATTGACTAGTTATTTATGTATTTATTTATTTAATTACATTTATATACCGCCCCACAGCCGAAGCTCTCTGGGCGGTTTACAACAATTAAAATGGTAAACATTAAAAGTATACAAAATTTAAAAACCATCAAAAACATAAAAAACAGTATAAAAACAACAGCATCCATTTAAAAACAACAATTCTGGGGTCCATTAAAAACAAACTTAACGTTGTTAAATGCTGTTAAAAATGCCTGGGAGAAGAGAAAAGTCTTGACCTGGCGCCGAAAAGATAACAATGTTGGCGCCAGGCGAGCCTCATCGGGGAGATCATTCCACAGTCGGGGGGCAACCACTGAAAAGGCCCTCTCCCTTGTTGCCATCCTCCGAGCTTCCCTTGGAGGAGGCACTCGGAGGAGGACCTTAGAGGACCAGTTAGAGCTGGTTCATCTCCTGAATGACTTCACAAGTTCATTCTATGGGCTGGATAGGGCTGGCTCTCCTGTCGAAACCCTGGTTGATCTGTGGAATGCAGAAATGACCCGGGCAGTTGACAGGATTGCTCCCGAGCGCCCTCTCCTGAGTAGAGCTCGTATGGCTCCGTGGTATACCCCAGAGCTGAGAGCAATGAAACAAAATAGGAGAAGGCTTGAGGGCAGGTGGAGATGAACTCCTGGTGGATGCAATCAAATATTGGTAAGTGCCTATAGTAAGGCATATTCAGGGGCACTGAGGGCAGCAAAAAAACAATACTTTGCTGCCACTATTAAATCTTCAATTTGCCGCCCAGCAGAGCTTTTTAGAGTTGTCCGGGGGCTATTGCATGCTGGTCCCAAGGACATGGTAGAATCATCTGAGGCCCGCTGTAATGAATTTGCTAGGCACTTCCAGAATAAAATCTTTTGCATCCGCCAGGACTTAGACTCCAGTGTTATAGCAGGTGAATCTAGTGAGGTGTCCAGAGTACCGTCTTGTCCTGTAATCTTGGATGAGTTTCAGTTGGTACAGCTCGAGGATGTGGACAAGGTGCTTGGACAGGTCCGCGCAACCACCTCTGTACTGGATCCTTGCCCCTCTTGGCTAATAAAAGCTAGTAGGGATGGAACAGCCGGCTGGGCCAAGGAGGTGATTAATGCCTCTCTACGAGAGGGAGTGGTCCCAGACCGTCTGAAAGAGGCGGTAGTGAGACCACTCCTGAAGAAAACTTCCTTGGACCCAGAAAATCTTAGTAACTACAGGCCGGTAGCAAATGTTCCATTCCTGGGCAAGGTCCTTGAGTGGGTGGTGGTGGGCCAGCTCCAGACACTCTTGGATGAGACTGATTATCTGGATCCATTTCAGTCGGGTTTCAGGCCCGGCTTTGGCACAGAAACAGCCTTGGTCGCCCTGTATGATGACCTATGTCGGGAGAAGGACAGGGGGAGTGTGACTCTGTTGATTCTCCTTGATCTCCCAGCTGCTTTCGATACCATCGACCATGGTATCCTTCTGGAACGTCTGGCTGAGCTGGGAGTGGGGGGCACTGCATTGCAGTGGTTCCGCTCCTACTTAGCAGGACGGCTCCAGAAGGTGGTGCTTGGGGAACATTGCTCGGCCCCATGGACTCTTCAGTATGGAGTTCCGCAGGGATCGGTCTTGTCCCCCATGCTGTTTAACATGTACATGAAACCGTTGGGTGCGGTCATCCGGAGTTTTGGAGTGCCCTGTCATCAGGACGCTGACGACAGCAGCTCTACTGCTCCTTTTCATCCTCATCAGGTGCGGCTGTGGATGTGCTGAACCGGTGCTTGGCTGCGACAATGGACTGGATGAGGGCTAATAAACTGAGACTCAATCCAGACAAGACTGAGATGCTGCTGGTGGGTGGTTCCTCTGATCGGATGGGGGGTGTTCAACCGGTTCTGGATGGGGTTGCACTCCCCCTGAAGGAGCACGTTCGTAGCTTGGGGGTTCTCCTAGAACCATCTTTGTCACTTGAGGCTCAGGTGGCCTCGGTGGCACGGAGTGCTTTCTACCAACTTCGGTTGGTGGCTCAGCTACGCCCCTATCTGGACAGGGATAACCTAGCTTCAGTTGTCCATACTCTGGTAACTTCCAAATTAGATTACTGCAATGCCCTCTACATGGGGCAGCCTTTGAAGACGGTCCAGAAGCTGCAGCTTGTGCAAAATGCGGCGGCCAGATTGATAGCTGGAACAGGGAGATTTGAGCATGTAACACCGATTCTGGCCCGCTTGCATTGGCTGCCTATATGTTTCCGAGCCCAATTCAAGGTGCTGGTCTTAACCTATAAAGCCCTACATGGCTTGGGACCACAATACCTGATGGAACGCCTCTCCCGACATGAACCTACTCGTACACTGCACTCAACATCTAAGGTCCTCCTCCGAGTGCCTACTCCAAGGGAAGCTCGGAGGATGGCAACAAGGGAGAGGGCCTTTTCAGTGGTTGCCCCCCGACTGTGGAATGATCTCCCCGATGAGGCTCGCCTGGCGCCAACATTGTTATCTTTTCGGCGCCAGGTCAAGACTTTTCTCTTCTCCCAGGCATTTTTAACAGCATTTTAACAGCATTTAACAACGTTAAGTTTGTTTTTAATGGACCCCACAATTGTTGTTTTTAAATGGATACTGTTGTTTTTATACTGTTTTTATGTGTGTGTGTTTTTTGTTTGTTTGTTTTTAAATTGTATACTTTTAATGTTTACTATTTTTAAATGGTGTAAACCGCCCAGAGAGCTTCGGCTGTGGGGTGGTATATAAATGTAATTTAATAAATAAATAAAATAAATAAATAATTCTGCTTTAGTATTAAAATGATCAAATTATCATCCCATTTTTAATGAAAATTAATCTGAAAACATTTCAGAATTAATTGCTTTAATTTTTGTGAACTGCCCAGAGAGCATCGGCTATTGGGTGATATAGTGATTTAAATTGTGGTTTCAATCGTTAAAATTGAGTCCTTCAGAGGAGCGATTTAAATCAAATTAACCCTGATATTTCCTAATTATATTCAATACTTTTTCCCAATTAGATGTTAAAGATCTATAAACCAAATGAAAAGGAAAACTATATATAAACATGCAAACAAAGTGAAAGGAAAAATTGTGGTTATGCTATGTTTGTGCTTATGCTATGGTATGCCCCACTTCTTATTGCTATTTCTGTTATCTTTACTTTGCTTTTGGAAGAGTTTAAGAAAGCAGAAAATGCTTTTTGGTGCCTTGCTAATGTAGTGTTCAATCAGTTTTTACAATAACATATTTAAAAGACATAGTAAAAATATCACACGATTTTTACAATGAAGTTGAGAGAACTGTTTATTCACAATATTGTGTAAACTACATTTATGAGCCCATGTTGATTTGGGCATAAGGGAAAAGGGAGAGAATGCGGACATTATAGTTAATTATTTATATTTTATTTTCCAGGCAAATTTCAAATTTCTCATTTGGGTTGGATTATTAAGCTGCCTTGTAGTCTGTGGATTTGCCCAACAAGGTAAATGAAAATGTTTCAAAATCTTAATTTGTACAAGTTTTAGGGAGTATAGGCTGTATTTCTATTCTGCCATGCAGGTGACATGAATTCTGGAGCTATCCAGAGTTTCTGTGCTGGTGTTGAATGATGATTCCCAGACGAACATTAGGTACTTCACTTATACATGTGGTTTACCTATATTGTTATAGTCCCTGTACTCATGACAATAACACTGTTTATACAGAGGATTTATGAATAGGAGAGCAAAGGAGGAAGGGTTATGTTTGGAGAGGGGAATAAGCTGTATCTTCTGAACAGTACTCGCTTTACCAAAATGCAGGCCATCTGGAGGGCACTGAACTGTAACAGCAACTTGAAATCGCAATCTAATTGAGTAGGACTTGTTTGAAATTCTATGCATTTCCTAAACTTCCAAGCAAGAAAAACCACAAAGCCTTTCCACCATGCAGATGTACAGTGAAATGGATGGAGGTACGATCTCTCTCACACAACTTCTCTACATGCAGTTTCACGCTGTATGTCCCTGTATGTAAATATGGTGGAAAGTCGAGATCAGCTTCAATTTTCAACCGCATGTGCATGCAGTGAAATAGATGGCATATGCAATGAATCATGCATGACTGATTTACATGCAGTTGTCATGGTTTTTCTTACATGGAAGTGTTGTCTATGTAGGAAATGTGTAACTTTTGAAGTAACCTTAGTTCCTGGGCTAATTATAAGGCAGAGAAGAAAGATAGTCAGCATTGGTGCAGGGGATCTGCATAAGGCCACAGATTTTATTATTATTATTATTTATTTATTTATTTATATAGCACCATCCATGTACATGGTGCTTTCCTCTGTTCTCTGAGTATCTGTGTAATTGATTGTTAAGCAGCACTAATAATAATAACATGGTAATTCTTGATACAGTTATTAGTTTGAATTATACTTTAGGATGGCCAGGAAGACATTTACTTTTAAGTTAAGTTATTTATGTGTCACAGTGATTAACCCATGAAACTTTTTTTTTTCTAGGAGGGAACAATTGTATAAAAGCCAACGCAAAATCATGTGCAGATTGTATTCAAGCTGGACCAAATTGTGGATGGTGCAAAAATATAGTATGTATTGTTTTATTTTCTATGACATAATCTCTCTAGCTATTCTTATGCATTTAGGAACTTCTTTCCATTGATAAATAAAATAGATGTAACTGCAAATGCAAGCTATGGGGCTCTTTGTTCAACTTTTGACTCTAGGAGGTGCAGGGGGAAGTAATGCTTGTGGTTAAAATCTTGATGAAGGAGTTGTGAAACCTTTATGCTCAGCGCAGGGATGGGGACCATCCAGCCCACAGGGCATCTTTGCCTTCCAGGTAGGCCTGATGAGTTGCCGTGCATGAGTGGGCATGGTTTGCGGTTGGGTTAAACACTGGGTTGTTAATCCCCTAAACAACGCAGCAGTCTGATTCACATGTCATGTTGCACAACCTATGAAGGAGATGATTGTAGGTTTTGTGGTAAAGCGGAACAGGCACACATGCTGTAGGCACAATAACACATCGTTTTTTAAACAAGCAAGGTCACTGAAATGAACGGGACTTGTGTTATTCATGACTAACTTAAATCCCCTTTATTTCAATGGGTCCACTCTTAATATAACGAAATTTGGATCCAACCCAATAAGTATAATTATTTATTTGATTTTCATTTGCATCCCTTGTACCACATTGAATACTTCTCTAAAACACATCCCATCCTTCAGGACATACCTGGTGAGGGCAGGCTGTGGTAGGAAAGAAGGCCTCAAAAGCCTTAGCATGTGTGTGTAAAACCATGCGCAGACCTCTAAATCCCAGCCAGTGACAGGTCTGTAGAAAATAGTTTATAACTTTATTTCATGGGGGCGGGAAATCCCGTCTAGTTTTCCAATAGAATAAGCACCATACTTGAATATAAAAATCCTTTGCGGGGGGGGGGGATGTAAGGGGAGGATTTTGACTCCCAGATAATTGGAGAATTGTCTCTTCAGAATTCTTGTTTCTGTTCCTTTTTTGGTCATGTTTACTCAGAGACACCACCCTTTATCTTATCAAACAATAGATCTTTCTCCGTTCTTGCATAAGAGCCTAAATATATTTATTACTGGGATACAATAGAGGTGGAGAGGCTAAAGTTTCAAGGCTCAAGTGATGTGTGGAGTCTTTGCTGGATTATGTCTGAATGCCTAAAATGCTCATGACAAGAGTGAGTGCAGAGAGGATCCAGAAGAGATTTTTTTATTATTATTATTTTTATTTTATTTTTTATTTTCCAATACTTAAACATACATCAATACAATTAAAAGAAAAACAACATAATACAAAAATGCTGAGTAACATTAATATCATATATTCTCGCTTAATCTATTTAACATAATCATACTTAACATAAAAGTGCACCCCCCACCTCGGGATCTCATTCCTGTTTCCAAAATCTCATAGTTTCTTCTGCTGGTGGTTTCCCACTTCCCTTAGAAAACACAAATATTAGGAACTGTTTCCAAATTCCCTCAAAATCATTCGTTTTTGCTATACCTCTTCTCAGTTTAATATTACATGTCAATTTATCATTAATAGCAATATCCCATACTTCTTTATACCATTCTTCAATACAATAATCACCTTGAATCTTCCAGTTCCTAGCTAGAATTAACCTTGCTGCAGTCAGCAAATTTGTTATTAATTCCTTAATTTCTTTTTTACATTTTAAATCTTCATATAGTGAGAGTAATGCAACTCTTGGTGTTTCTTCTATCTTCATTCCAACAATTTCTTCAATCTCAGAAAACACCATCTTCCACAACTTTTGAACATATTTACATTCCCACCACATATGTAAATACGTTCCTTTTCCCCCACAACCTCTCCAACAGTTTGCTGAGTGCTGCTTATTTATCTTATTTAATCTAACCCAGGTTAGGTACCACCTCCATATAATTTTATAATAATTCTCTTTTATTCTCACTGACATATTTCTCAACACTCTTTGTTTCCATAGTCCTTCCCAACTCTGCTGTCCTATTTGTACCTTCAAATCAGTCTCCCAAACCAATTTTCCTGAGCTATCCATCAACCCTATCTCAAGCAATATTCTGTATATTTCACTCATTAACCCTTTTGTCACTATGTTTTCTCCCTTATCAATTTCTTTTTTGACAATTAGTTCCTCGAACTTCAACAACTCTCTACACTCTCCATTTTCTCTTATCCAATTTTTAGTCCATTGTTCCAATTGCCAATAGTTTAACCAAGTTAATTTTTTATCCCTTAGAATCTCTTCCATCTCCTCTCTTGTATTCATCCCTCCTAACCATTCCCTTAATTTCATTTTATTTTTCTCTATTAAAACTTTACTTAATCTACTCTTTAAATCCTCAGGGAAATTCTTTAACATTATTACCGGTGATAAAGGGGAGCTTTATAAAATTAAAATAAAATATTTTTATTTTTTGACCAAGTGACTGGAGAGTACATTTTTGGGGGCCTTTGAGTAAGACTTTAGAACTTTCAAAGACTGACCATATGAAAAGGAGGACAAGGCTCCCATATCTTTAACAGTTGCATAGAAAAGGGAATTTCAGCAGGTGTCATTTGTATAAATGGAGAACCTGGTGAAATTCCCTCTTCATCACAACAATTAAAGTGCAGGAGTTATACTAGAGTGACCAGATTTAAAAGAGTGCAGGGCCCCTGCAGCTTTAACTGGTGTGATGAAGAGGAAATTTCACCAGGTTCTCCATAGCAAGGGCAAAACTGTTTATCTTCCATTTGTTTCTTTCCCCCACGGCATTAAAGATGGCCAAGGATGGGGAAAACGTGTATTTCCTCTCTCCATTGGTGTTGGTGGGGGACTGCGCACTTTCCAAAGGACCCGGAGGGTGTGCTTTGCCTCCCCCCTGCCGCTGTTCAGGGCCTTAAAGGCCCCCTTAATCCAAGGTTTTGGGAGGGGCTTTGAGGCCATGATTGGCACGGCAGGGAGGGCAAAGTGTGCCTTCTGGAGCCTCCAGAAAGTGTGCAGTTCCCCTGGCCTGGAACAGCACTGTCCAAGCAGCACCCTGTAAATTCTCTAATCTGCAGTTTTCTGTTCCATCCAAACCAGGAAAAGTGTGCCGTAATCTCTGTTTACCAACCATGATATGAAAACTGGATCTGCCATGTATTGTATTTTGTATTTGGGTTTTTAGATTGTTGGATATTTTATTATGTTCTTAATGGTTTAAATTTTTGTGAACCACCCAGAGATCTTTGGCTATTGGGCAGTATAAAAATGTAATAAATAAATATACAAATGACACCTGCTGAAATTCCCTTTTCAATACAACTGTTGATTCAGGAGCCCCGTCCTCCTTTTCATATGGTCACCCTAACTTGCACAAACAATGCAAGCATCCCCAATTTGGAGCTACTCAGGCTTCATGAGTAGCATCTGAAGACACACCTGCCAGCTGGGCTCATGCAGACAAGAGAGATTTCTATAGTAAAACCTTTCTTACTCTGCTGATTCTTATAATGTCATTATGAGAGTAGAGATAAGTATGCCCCCTTGCAGAGTCAGCCCCTCTCCTTCTTCTCAGCTGACTCCTCAGTAGAAATCCACTAACTTCCATGGACATCAGCTATTAAATAGGGTGCAGTTACTTTCCTCCAGTTCTCTCTCCCCTCACCCCACCCCCATCTCCTCTACTTTCCAACTGCAACGATAGTGGAAATGTCTGGCGCTGCAAGCTGTATCCATATATATCTTAGTTCACACTGAAGTTTCGCCACATAACCCTCATTGAGGGCGGTGTCACATAGACACACATAGTTGATTTCTGTGCATGAAGTGGCCTGCAGTTTCTTGAACCCCAGATGAGGGGAGCTGAGAACACAAGTCTGAATTACCTGCATACAGACAGTCTGAGAGGCTTCAAAGTGACAGACGCTGCCCCCAGAAACAATTACTAGTTATAACTGGGGAGTAGGTGAATTGGTAAGTGTCTTAAAAATTCAGGACTTGAGTTAACAGTGAATAATGAATTGCACAGCTTTGGGCTTTGTCCTCTTCTTTGGCCAATTGAAAAGGTTATCTCTTCTTCCCCCACCCTCACATAAAGTGTTCCCTAATAGTTATTTAAAAACCATTCCTCTCTGGAGTCTCTCTGTCTGGATTTAATTATATTCTCCTGGTGACATTACAAGGTCAGTAACTTTAGATGCAGACAAAGCAGGTGGGCAGGGAAACAGAGAATTTTATGTGCATTTTAAATCTAATTAGAATTCTAAAAAGTGCTAAGTTGTGATAGTTCATTCCTAAGCCTAGTTTCATAGAACTGGTAAACTTTGTATGGGCAGAACTATCTCGGGTTGCAGCGAGGGATGGAATCATGCTTCTGAAAATGTGTTCTTGTATAGAGGAGCAATCCCTCACAGAAACGCTAATGTGCAGTCTGAAATGCAGACGTTTTACAGCCTAGGCCTCACTGAGCTGCTAAATTGATTCCTGCTTCTGTTTCCAAAAAATATCTCCATGCAGGGTTGTATGTTCATGGCAGAAAATGCAGACCTTAACTTGATCACTTTGTTTCTGCTTCTTATTAATGCTAAACAGTTTCTTTCCCATGCCAGTGCAAAGGCACATGAGTGGTTTGCATAATACGTTATTTGTTTTGCCACTGGAACTTTCCTCCTACTTCCTGGGCTCCAGCAGCATTTCCTGTCAAACTGGCCACACTTCTCCAGCAATTACAGGAATCGCTATGAGCCACATCCGTGTATGTAAAAGTGATAAAGCATGAAAATGTATGCTATTGTATATACCAGTGGTTCTTTTTGTGCGGGGGGGGGGGGGGAATGCCAGATATTGTCTTGGAGCTCCGTTCCTTTAAACCATCATGCAGCATGACGCACTGATCCATTCCAGTCTTGGATGAACTGCTTTATGTATGCTACCTCAGGACCCCACCTGGTGTGCTCAAGGTCCATAGTTCAAACTGCTGGGAGAGATCAAGCTGCAGTACCTTTAAAATTTTGGTGAGGGTCCGTAGCCCAGGGGCAGAGGCCATGCTTTGCATGCAATAGGTCCTGGGTTCAATCCCTGACATCTACAGTGTAGTTTCTGCAGGTGATGGCAGAGAATGCTCTTCCTGGGACACTAGAAAGAGGGGACAGGAGCAGGCAGAAGTAACATCGGGGCCTGCTCCTGCTGGACTCTTCCCCCCCCCCCACAGGGCAAACTGCCATCTTGGCCCTGTGGGGAAGAAGAAGGACCGAGGGGACAGGAGCAGGCAGAAGTAACATCGGGGCCTGCTCCTGCTGGACTCTTCCCCCCCCCCCACAGGGCAAACTGCCATCTTGGCCCTGTGGGGAAGAAGAAGGACCGAGGGGACAGGAGCAGGCAGAAGTAACATCGGGGCCTGCTCCTGCTGGACTCTTCCCCCCCCCCACAGGGCAAACTGCCATCTTGGCCCTGTGGGGAAGAAGAAGGACCGAGGGGACAGGAGCAGGCAGAAGTAACATCGGGGCCTGCTCCTGCTGGACTCTTCCCCCCCCCCCCCCCACAGGGCAAACTGCCATCTTGGCCCTGTGGGGAAGAAGAAGGACCGAGGGGACAGGAGCAGGCAGAAGTAACATCGGGGCCTGCTCCTGCTGGACTCTTCCCCCCCCCCACAGGGCAAACTGCCATCTTGGCCCTGTGGGGAAGAAGAAGGACCGAGGGGACAGGAGCAGGCAGAAGTAACATCGGGGCCTGCTCCTGCTGGACTCTTCCCCCCCCCCCCCCACAGGGCAAACTGCCATCTTGGCCCTGTGGGGAAGAAGAAGGACCGAGGGGACAGGAGCAGGCAGAAGTAACATCGGGGCCTGCTCCTGCTGGACTCTCTCTCTCTCTCTCTCTCTCTCTCTCTCTCTCTCTCTCTCTCTCTCTCTCTCTTTCTTTCTCTCTCCTCCTTCCTTCTCTCCTTGACTCCTTTTCCTTGTGTGTCATGTCTTTATTAGATTGTAAGCCTGAGGGCAGGGACTGTCTTTTTTGCTAAGTGTAAGCCGCTCCGAGAGCCTTTTTTGGCTGAGGAGCGGGGTATAAGTATGATAAATAAATAAAATAAATAAATAAATAGAAAGATGCTACCAGTTTGAGTAGAGGACACTGGACTAAATGGACAAAGAATCTGACCTGGTATAAGTCAGGTTCTTCTGTTCTTGTTAAGGTTTTAGGTGCATGTATTACACTTCCTTTCACAGAGATAAGGAATGTTGGCACCTCTCAAGCTTGACAAATATACATGTGTCCTTGCAGCAGGTAGCGTGTCTAAAGGGCTCCCTCATGTCCTTTAGACACACTAGAAGGTTGAACAAAAATATCCTTGGTTATAGGTTTACTGTCAGTGGTTAGCTGCACCATATCTCTGCGGTGCGTAGGCCCCTCACCCAGAATCACTATTTGGAGTTTCATCTTCCTCTTGAGCTCCAGGCTCAGTGATTGCCTGTGGGATATCATTTCTTCCCACTAATAGCCACAGCTGGGTAATCTTTCAGTTCGTGGTGTTTTTGCAGTCCGGTTCTTGCCATGGCCTTTCTCCAGCTTTCACTCCTGGCATGAACCCAGCCAGCCAGGTTCTGCTTCAGCACTTCTGCTCCACATGCCCCACTCCTGGGACTGTGAGCTCATTCTTCTGGCCTCTACTTCTTTGTAGAATATGGTCCCTGCCTACCCCGCTGCAGTATGGCATCTCTCCAGAGGCCATACCGTTATGGCCCATCCTACAGTTGTTTCCTGTCTTTTCCAAGGTTTCCTAATTCTTGGCTCTTATATCTTTGTCCTTCCTCCAGTATTCTTGCCTAGTCAGGTGATAGATGCAGAATCTGTCAAGCCCCGCTCTGCCTCACATTTCTTAAAAACATGGAATTCTAAATTGGTATTACTATATCATAATCATCTACTGCAAATTTAGTTAAATTTAATATGAACAGTATTCCATTAAAATTGATTTTATGCCGTTTTCAAGCAATGATCTTCAAAGCAGCCAAGAATATTAAAAATAGTAAAACTACAACAGAAGTGCTTTGAAATTGTGCTGCTAGATAGCAGCATTATGCAGGTATTGCATCTTTTTCTCTTTAATTGATTTTCTACAGTGACAAAAATGCTGGAAGAAATGGTAGGACAATACAGTGGGTTTATTGGTGGAAGACAACATCAACTCCCCCCTGTAAAATTCGATAAATGAGACAGGACAATGGTGCGATAAAAGTGTCATTAGAAAGCACCCAGGCATTAGAACAATTATGTGTTTCAGTATTAAAATCATAATTATATGCAGTAAAAGATGACGAACTGATGAAAATATTCATTTACTGAAGTAGATTTTTTTCCTTTGGCAAATCTTGCAACACATGCTTTTTAAAAGCTAAAATCAGGTTTGGATTTTACAAAGGAAAAATGGTATTTCTATGCATTTTGGGCTATATCTAAAATTTAGCAAGACAATAGTATATAGTTGGAAATGAGTGCATGTAACTTAAAACAGTTTTTTGAACCCGATCTTCAATTTGTCAGACCTTCTTACAAGAAGGAGAATCTACTGCAGCACGATGTGATGATTTCGAAGTTTTAAAAAGTAAGGGCTGCCCTCATGATGAAATAGAAAATCCCAGAGGTTCCAAAGAAATGCTCAAAAACAAGGAAGTGACAAATCGTGTCAAAGGAGCTGCTGAGAATCTTCGGCCGGAAGACATTACCCAGATTCAACCACAGCAAGCACTCTTGAAGCTAAGGATAGGTAAGGTTTTTAATGATGTCGTACTCTGAGTTTTTTGCTGTTCATCGTAGCAATGCTTTCAAGGTTATTATTTTTAAATCTAACTTCAAGGATTGGAGTGGGGGGAAATCAGGAAAGATATGGCCTGTCCATAAATCATTTTGCTGGTTTTGTTTTTCAGTTTCTGTGATTGTTATGAATTTTTTCCTATTCTGAGTTTATTTCATATCATTTACTACGTTTTATGACATTTTTATACTGCCCCATAGTCAAAACTCTCTGGGCGGTTTACAAAAATTAAAAACTATTAAAAACACATTATACAAAATACAAAAAGAAAGATATTTACATAAAACCACAGACAACACATATCTAAAATTACTTCTTGGATCGTCATCAGCCAAGACAATCCAAGAAGTAATTTCAACTAGCTTATTGTTTCAGCCATGTGTTTATTGTAGTTTTATCTAAGTCTGTGAAGGCTTAAGACTTAAGTATGTTAAGTATGTTGCCTTGAACAATTTTAGGCACAAGGGTGATTCCAATGTCTTTTAATAGGCATATACTTGTGCCTGAATAAAGTTGCATTATTCAGAAGTTTTTTAAATGTCCAGCCTTCATAAAACATGGCATCAGATAATTTCTCGACTGATAGAATTTCCTAAATAATTTTGGTATAATTTGGGAAATACTTTGCTATTGTCACATTGGATGTGCTCTGGAACTGCTGAAACAAAACACAGAATGTGTATCCTCTACAAATTGTCAAAACAGGATGGCAGTTTGGGAGTGACAGGAGAAGATGGATAGAAGGTAATGTTGGTAATGATGGTGGTAAAACCCCAAATGTAACAAAACATCTGTTTTTCATTGGAAAAATTAAGGGATTGACTAATCAGGAATATTCTACTCCTGTAGTAAATTTAACAATGGCCTTAGCAAGACCTAAGGTTTATCCCGGGATTGTCCCAGGGTCATCCCTGTTTATGTAAATGACACACAGGCTATCCTGGGAGCAGACAGGGACGATCCCGAGATAAACCTTAGGTCTAGCTAACGCCACTATGAAAAAGGATTTTGCTGGTAGTATATTACTGCAGTGTTTTGGCATCTGCATTGCCCCCTCCCTGTCTTTTTCCCCTTTTGCCTCTGAGATCCATTTAGAGGTACATGATACAGAAGAAATCCTCCTGTCCTATCACAGCTAGAGGCAGCTTGCTAGCACTGTCAGATATTCATGTACATGCATTCATGAACAAGTTGTGGGGACATCCTACAGCTGTTCTGGCAGTCTTAGTACTATAATTTTGGGGGAAACAAAACATACCTAAACTGAGAGGCTTAGGCTCTAAGTTGCAGGTGCATTTCTATGTTAATTAGGTCCCAGTGAGGAGAAACTCCCCTTTTGAGCTAGGATGAAGAAAGGCAGATTACTGAGTTACATAAACTATTCATTGGGCATTTTTAGCAGGTAAATTACATGTCAAATTGAGGGCACTTTAAATCCCCCCTATCCTCAATTAGCCTGTGTTGATTTCAAGAAAAAATAATTGCAGGTCACAGAGGGGAGAAGCCTCAAAAATGCCGTGGAAGTTCTTATTGGGAAAGCCATAGTAAGTTCATGATGGACAAAATTGCACTTCAGAAGATTCAAATATCTATTTATTCTTAAACAATGTCTTGATTTTCTGTGTATTCTTCTGAAAAAAAATATGCTGTCTCCATAGCGCCTTTTACAGTTTCCGTTTTGCATTGCTGTAATTAGCTTTCAAGATAAATTGAATGCTTGAACGTTTTCTTTCACCAGTACACTTGCAAATATTTATGAACTTTATTTTTATTTATAATACAATTTTAAAAAGAATTAAACTGTTGCAAATTATTGTTGCAAATTGCCCCTTTGCCCTGCAGTGTCCCACGCTTTTCTAAAGAGTTCCCCAACCATCTGGAGTATATTTTGGGGATATGTGGATGACTGGAGAGGGAAGGGGGATTCACCAAAAATAACCTTCCTCCCGTTCTATTCCTGGAAACCTCTGCTAGATCAAAGAGCCTTCCATGAGCAGAAGGACACAATTGGACACAACTCCATATCCATATTTGCAGTCCTACCTCAGCGCTTACCACTGTTAAAAACTAATTAGTAATCTGCTTTTTAAAAACAAAAACAAAGGCTGTCTGGGATGTTACAATGAGATGGTAAATGGAAATGGTTTACTGTTAGAAAATATTAAAGCAAATACTGTGAACCACCCAGAGAGCTTCGGCTATTGGGTGGTATAGAAATGTAATAAATAAATAAATAAATAATACTTTAAAGAGGAGGCAGATGTGAAGATGGTTCTTACTGGAAGCAGTAAATGTGAATGAGAACTAACAGTGGTTGTTCGGTGGGAAAATATTTAAGAAATATTTTTAAAAGTTTGCACAATTTCATTATATGTTAGCATTCCTAAAAGAAGTTATGTTGAAATACATCAATTTGAAAAGCAAGAAAAGTAACACAAGACAGTGGATTGTGCTTGAATAGTGATAATTATACATCACCGCAATTTATGGGTGATGCTGTTGATTAGAACTCTAATTGTGCTGATAGCTATTTCAGCTTCAACACAGAACGCGGTAAACTATAGCAGCATAACTGCAGATTAGAAAACCATTGTGTTACAGTAGCTCCTGCTAGCACAGCAACTGTTTCCAGCTCCTGACAAAGGACAAGTAGTCCGCAACATTGAGCAGAGCACGTTTGGATATAAACCAATAAAACAACTTTTATATGATTTCTGAAGCACCAGCGCTTGCCTCTTTTTAGCGCTTTCGCTGAATTGCTAGCCAGAGTGTTTTCAGTGATATTTTGCCCACCTATAGTTAATTTGCTGTCTATTTGTGCAGCTTCTAAATGTGAGAACATGGTTGTTGAATAACGTGGCCATGTTTCTTAGTGGTAGCTTTTACTTGTATCTTCACATCTGAGCGTCCTTTCCGAGATAATTAACCTTCCAGTGGTAGGAGATGAAGTCTAGAAATCCGAAAGAAATCTAGCAGCTTGTTAACTTCTTTGTTTCAAGTTGATTTCTATTTGATATCAGTTTTAGGATCTGGGTGGAAGAACTCCCATTGTTAAGACATTTGTATGTGTCACAGAATTTACACTGTGCTAATATTATGGAATTTTAGCTTAGCTCTTGTTTCCTTTTTGTTGAATTAGGGGAACCACAGACATTGTCATTAAAATTTAAGAGAGCTGAAGATTATCCTATTGATCTTTATTACCTTATGGATCTGTCTTACTCCATGAAAGATGACTTAGAGAATGTCAAAAGTCTTGGAACTTCTCTGATGACTAAAATGAAGAATATAACTTCAGATTTTCGAATTGGTGAGAATTTTGTTTGTAAACTTTAAAGTAAAAACAAAGACTTCCATCTTTAGTATAACATATTGTATAATATGCATTTGCTCAGAAGTGTAAATATGATTTAGGATACAATCCTGTACGTGTTCTAGAATGTTTTTCTGTCTAAACATGCATAGGATTGCACCTTGACTCAGTCAGTAGAGGAGGACGTTCTGAATCAGAAAGAAAGTGCATTCTTAAAGTTGCATTCTTAAAGTTGCAGGTTTAAAATGAATTTGGACAATTGAAACATGAGAATCTTCAGGAGGTTATATCAGCAAGTCAGTATAGAGCAAAGATTATCATTGTTTTCACAGCGGTCTCCCTAAAGTGGAGAAATAAGTTGCACTTAAAAAACTGCAGCATAACATATCCTGCTGACTTTTTTGTCAGGACTGTGTGGATTCTGTCAAACATGGAATTTGGTTTTGGGTATTCCTGTAAGCTTCTGAGAATCTCCACTAAGGTTAAAAAGATAAAGGTAGCAGGCTTAATCCTTTAACAAAGAATTAAGATTATCTTGTCGCATAATTTTGATTTTGAATTTACACAGTCCTGCTTTATCGCATTCCTTCCAGGCTAGGTTCCCTGTTGCGTTATGATAACGAGCACTATATATGCAAACGAGCACACACACACACACATGCCTGCACAGCAGTCCAATAATCTCATTGGTTTTTCAAAGAGTAGCTCCTGGGTAGAAGATATTTGGTGTAAACCATATTAAGGATGGCATCTGTCCCTTCTGAACTTTCTCATTCCTAATACCTCTCTTCTGGTAGGCCGAACTTCCTATGGTTTCTTGATGGAAGAGGGGATTGTCTCAGGGAGAAGCACAACCTGCCCAGTTCCTTGCCTGCTTCTCCCATAGAGCTTTCTACTGCACTGAGAACCACTGTTCTAGAGAATTCCATTCTACTTTTTCCCCCTTTGTCTTAGGTTTTGGGTCTTTTGTTGAAAAAACTGTAATGCCTTATATCAGTACCACACCTGCCAAAATCAAGAACCCATGTTCAGCTGAAGCTAACTGTACAAGTCCTTTCAGCTACAAAAATGTTCTCAACTTTACCAGCAATGGAAAACTGTTCAATGAACTTGTAGGTGGTCAACAAATTTCTGGCAATTTGGATTCTCCAGAAGGTGGATTTGATGCAATAATGCAAGTTGCTGTTTGTGGTGTAAGTTTTCATTTTCAATATTATTGTTAAGTACTTGACTTGTATCCTAGTAGTTCTCTTTCAGATTGAATAAATCTATTAAGTTACAATTCGCCACACAAAACTTGTTTGCTTTTCCTCTTGGACACAAATGTTCCCCCCTTTTTTATTGTGAATATTGGCAAAATATAACAGAAAATACATTGTGAAAACAGGGGGAAAATGTACATTAAATATATAGGATTATCATCAGTTTCCCTCTTGTGTACTGTTCATTTTAAAAAATGGGGGAGAGGGAGAGAGTTATACAAAGGTTTCAAGAAAAGCAGACCAGGTATCTCTGTATTTATCCACTTACAAGTTGTGTCTATATAACACAAGTGTTGAGTGAGAACTACACTTGTATTTGTCTTTCTATAAACTATTAGAAAGTATTATTATTATTATTATTATTATTATTATTATTATTATTATTATTATTATTATTTATATAGCACCATCAATGTACATGGTGCTGTACAGATTACACAGTAAATAGCAAGTACAAAATACACCTGATGTTCTAAATAATATAAAACAAAAGTTGAAATAAAACTAGGGTTAAAAAACTACATACATTATGGCATATGGTTTAACCACAGGCCATAACAGCAGTAGAAACATTATCAATAGTTAAAGCCAATGGGCATCCTTAACACAATCAACTATAGGCATGTCCGCATGGATTTGTAGCAGAAAAACTAAACTTTGAATTCAAAGACATGAACACCATGAAGCTGCATATACAGAATCTGACCGAATAGGCCAGCATTGGCCTGGTTCAGACAACATGCTAAACCATGCTGCTTAACCACAAAATGGTTAAGGGAATGAATTAAAGTTAATGCACTCCCTTAACCATTTTGTGGTTAAGCAACATGGTTTAGCACGTTATCTGAACCAGACCATTGTGTCTATTCTGACTGGTGACTTTGAAACGGAAGATGCCAGTGAGACTTTTTGCATGGAAAGTCATTGACCCTTCTTAATTCATGCCTTCTTTTTCCCATTTGCCAATAGAAAATCAATGTTTTTTTTGTTTTTTTTTAATTAAAAAAGATGACCTAAAATAGAAAATAGAAGGGAGCAGAAGAAGAAACGTTCCTCTTTCCTAGAAGATTGGAGGAAGGCATGGCCAGGACCCTCCATATACATTTCATGCAATGCAGATCTTGATCAGATCTTGAGCCTTATTGGGTTGTGGAAGGATCAAGAACATTCTCTCTTCCAGAAGTTTTGATATATTTAAAAGAAGTAAAGTCTTTACTTAAATGTTAAAAGAAACACATCACCATTAATTGTAGCAAAAGTGGGGAGGATTAGTGAGATGGAGTTTAAAATCCATGCTCAGTCAGCATCATTTTAAAAGGATACATTCCATGAGCTACTTCCATTAACATGGTGGGATTTTAATCGATTGCACATTTTTTTATCATCTAAAGGCAAAATCCTACACTGTTTAGACTAAAAATATATATCCTGTGACACCCAGCATGCATATGACGGTGCTTTAAGACTGAGTCTTAATTCTGAATAAACATGCTTAGGATGTGACATATTTATTTTCCCCCTAATGTGAGTAAAATTGAGCACGTTTAATTATTTTCTAGGGATCAGGCGATAACCTGCAGGCTTCTTTTTCCTGTTTTGTTCTATACCTTTTGGGGGGGGGGGTTCTTGCACTCCCATAAGGTCTAGCTGCTGATATTTCAATTCAACGAAGTGCCCCAAAGCCCATTGTTTCAAGTAGCTGCTTGCCAGCAGTGTGTTTTTAGAGGATTTGGCTCATGGTTGTTTTTTCCCTCCAGACGCACACTTTGCTAAAGTTACAAGCAAAACCCTGGAGCAGGCCTGGGATCTTGGATTTCCAAGTAGCATGATGGCTGGTGCTAGAATACAACTAGCAATTTACAGATAACTTTGGGCAGTCAAGTGGAATGTACAAGTGGAATTTTTCTCCCCCTCTCCCCAATCTTAGCTTGAGGTTTTCTGAGTCAGAAAAGGTCCAGTAGCAAAGGTTACATAGCCATTTCAGCAAGCCTCTTGATCTCATTGAATCATGCTGGTAACAGCTGCCTCCTAGTGCCAACACATCCCAGCAGTGACTTCAGAATGCTTGCACAGTAGCTTCTTACTGTATTACTATTTTAAGTCATTGAAGGTACTCCTTGAAGCCGCTGCCATATCTACAACTTTATAGTAGGGGTAGGAGAGGAGCTTATGTGTTTCCAAATGCTAAAAATACACAGGAGTGCTGAGCATGTCTTTCTCAGTTGTGTCTGCTGACATATTCTTTCACTACATATACCAAGCATTAAATTAAAATTTAAAATAACTTGTAATAAAATTCTTCTTTTTCTGAAGTCAAAAATCGGATGGAGAAATGTCACTCGGCTGTTGGTATTTTCTACGGATGCTGGATTCCACTTTGCTGGAGATGGGAAACTTGGAGGAATTGTTTTACCAAATGATGGACGGTGTCATTTAAATGATAACATGTATACAATGAGCCATTATTATGTAAGTATGCTTAATGGGATATTTAACATGGCTCTGTGTGTGTGTGCGCGCGTGTGTGTGTAACTCACACACACACATATACACCTTTGGGCTCTATATGTTGTGTTGAGGGCTTTTCATGTTCACACAAGCTGCTAAATGCCGGGAATGTGCAGTTGTTAAAGGCCACACCACATTAACAAATATATTATTTAAGCAATCTGTATATAGTATCCTATGCTATAGCTAGTTCCAGCTTCATCACTACCTTGAATGGCTGTTAGTGGCAAAGTGGTGAACCTAAGTTCACTGCAACTGACACATTTCATTTATTACAAATGAAAATGTCAGTTCAGTATTAGTCCTCTGTAAAGAAGGCAAACTCCATGTTAGGCATTATAAGAAAAGGAATTAAAAATAAATCTGCCAGTATCATACTGCCTTTATACAAATTTACGGTGCAACCATACTTAGAATAGTTCTGATGTGTACAGTTCTGGTCACCACACCTAAGAAAAGACATTGAAGAGCTGAAAAAAGTGCAGAAAAGGGCAAGTGAAATGATCAAGGGGCTGGAGCATTTTCCCTATGAGGGAAGGTTGCAACAGCTGGGATTGTTCAGCTTGGAAAAAAGGAGGCTAAGGAGAGACCTAATAAAGGCATACAAAATTATGGATGGTATGGAGAATGTGGATAAGGAGATATTTTTCTCCCTCTCCCATAATACTAGAACCTGGGTCATCCCATGATTGGCAGGAGATTCAGGATAGATAAAAGGAGGTACTTCTTTACACAGCCCATAGTTCAACTATGGAATTCATTACCACAGGATGTGGTGATGGCCACCAATTTGGATGGCTTTAAAAGGGGGTTGGATAAATTCCTGGAGGAAAAGGCTAACAATGGCTACTAGTCCTGATGGCTAAGTGCAGCCTCCAGTATCAGAGTCAGTAAGCCTGTGTGCACCAGTTGCTGGGGAACATGGGTGGGAGAGTGCTGTCGCACCATGTCCTGCTTTGTTGGTCAATAGCTAGTTGGCCACTGCGTGAACAAAGTGCTGGACTGGATGGACCCTTGGTCTGATCCAGCATGGCTCTTCTTATGTTCTTATACCACTCAGTAGCCAAAGAACTCTGGGTTGTTTACAAAAATTAAAACCCTAAAATTACAGTATAATAAAATACTGTAAAATCATTTATATAAAAAATATAAAGGGATTTTAAAACATCAATAAAAATCCCAGATTCCAGTTTTAGTCATACTTGGAGTAGACCTAATGAAATGAATGGGACTTGACTAACTTAAGTGCCATGGATTTCAGTTAGTCTAAATATGACTAAGAGTAGTATCCTATAGGGGCCGTTTGTTGTGCATGGCCAAGACCCACCGGGCTCTGATCCATGTGTGCGCAGGTCCGCGCCTTCCGCGGACAAGTCCCAACATGCATGAAAATATGAGGAAAGGGCAAGTCACACAACCTTTCACAGCCATGTGTGGTAGGGGCCGTGTGCAGACTGTGGTCAGCAGGGCTGGTCCTGCATGCAGTGCCCCATAGGATACTACCCTTAATCTGGAACCAACAGTGTTTGACTTTCATGTTTTCTCTTATGTAGAAAATTGTATATAGAGAAGGTATTGTGTGTGAGATCCAAATATGTATAAAACGTATTTTCTTAAAGTAACCTAAACTTCATTCTTTAGGACTATCCCTCCATTGCTCACCTTGTTCAGAAGCTAAGTGACAATAATATTCAGATAATATTTGCTGTTACACAAGAATTTCAACCCATCTATAAGGTAAAGATCAAGTGACATAATTTTGGGGGGCATGTGTTTGAAACTTTACAAATATTTAATTGTGACTTTAAAGCTGGGTTATATGCATGTTATCAGCATTTGCTGGGTTATCTATGTAAATAGCAGTTTTGTTTATCCTAATGTCTGGTTATGAAGCAGAAACCTTCTAGCCCAGGGGTGCAGAACATCAAGCCTGGGGCCCCTCTGGGGTTCCCCAGACAGCCATGCTTCCTTTCCTAGCCCCCCGCCCCCTTTCCTCGAATGGTTAGTGATATCCTGGCTTTTCCACATCCCCCCTCCCATTCTAATAGGTTACAATGTGCATCTTAAGTCTTAGTTACTGGCAGTAAGAGCTTTAAGATCAAATATGATGGTACCTTTGGTCCCAGTGCCACTGGAATGCCATCTCCAAGAGCTTCTTGGGCTGAAGGGGGTTTGACACCCGTGTCCTAGTCCCTTGAATAAGAGAAGCTGCATTTATACCAAAGAAAAGCCTTGTGCAGAAGCGAAGACCCCATAGCGCTGCAGATGTTGAACTACTACTCTCATTGTTCCTTACCATTGGCCAGGCTGGCTGGGACTGATGGAAATTGGAGTCCTATGACATCTGAAGGGCCTCCGGTCCCCAGCCATGCTTTAGTGTATGTATTAGTTAGCCTTACTAGCCGCTTCACAAGGTCCATAACCTGAAGCAATATATCAGTCTTAGAGAGCATTACTGCTATAATATAACTTCAACACATTTGTGTGCTCGTTTCAATTTTAATTGAATGTTGTTATTTTTCACTCTTCATATGTAAAGGAGTTGAAGAACTTGATTCCAAAGTCTGCCGTGGGAACACTCTCTTCAAACTCCAGTAATGTGATTCAGCTGATTATTGACGCATATAATGTAAGTTCATTTCAGTGAGGAGCTTCCTTTTTTTGTCTGTTTTTACACTGGCTTCAATCCATATGTCATTGCCATTGATCTCAGTATTGCCATTAGATAAAATAGAGCTGGTTTACATCTAAGGGTATTTGAGATATAGGAGGAGGAGGAGGTTATATGTTGAAAATAGACCCTAAAAAATGAACGCAAGGTACTTTATTTAATACCCTATACAGGGTTGCATCTGTATTCCATGGTTCTGGTAAATAGGGACAGTGTTCTGAAACAATAGGTCTGAAATTAGAATCTGTATATTTCTAGAAAACTTGCCCTTCACAGAGCTTTTAGTAGGCTTACTTAAGAGTCAAGGAAAATGAAAGCTCCTTCCTCCCAAATTTTATTACTCGCAATAAGCTAACACTTAATTTGTACATGCTCACAAATGTGCCAAACATAGTGTGTATGTTTTGGTTGATTGGCTTTTTTGGAAAGGAGAAACAGCAGTCATGACCTTAGCCACAGAAACATGTAACCAGTCTCTTTGATCCGTTTTCCAAATTGCAGTTGCATTGGCTTTGTGTGAATAATCAAGATATATAGAGAACAGTCAGTCTCTTGATAACACTTCATTAAAAACATTTTGGGATGAATGTATGTTCGTTTGGATTCTCTTCTGTCCTCTTTAAAAAAATGCTTTATTGTATGACTTAATTGCTCAAATTTTGTTAGTCCTTGTCTTCAGAAGTTATTTTGGAAAACAACAAACTACCAAAAGAAGTTGCAATTGAATATAAATCTTTCTGCAAGAATGGAGTGAACGGTACAGGAGATGAAGGAAGAAAGTGCTCTAACATTTCAATTGGAGATGAGGTAACTTTCCCTATGCTGGAATTGTGTGTGCCTTGAGTTTGTTTCAGTGCATGTTTTAGAGGACTCAAACACAAGCATGATCCTGTACAAATGTTAAACTTCTTTATTTTAATCAGTTTGACCAAATTAGTTGTTCAGAGTAATTTACATTGTCCATTTACAGTGTTCATTTACTTTGCTTTCAGGTTAGGTTTGAGATTAAAGTAACAGCCAATCAGTGTCCAGAGAAAGGGCAAACTGAAACCATTAAAATTAAGCCACTAGGTTTCACTGAAGAGGTAGAAATTAATTTGGAGTTCATCTGCGAATGTGAATGTCACAATGAAGGAATTCCTGACAGCCCGGATTGCCATTATGGAAATGGAACATTTGAGTGTGGCGCTTGCAGGTACACAAATATTACCTTTACTGTGTTTTCCCATAAAGAAATATGTAGCAGAGAATAAAATATTCCTTAGGTTAAAATAACAACAACAACAACAAAAACCAACTTATTTGGTTATGTCAGGAAATAGCACTGAAAAGCACTTCTGTGGAGCTAAATTGGCTTCTTTATCCTTAAAATTCTGGAATGTTTGTAAAGGTTTACAGCAATTTCACATTAAAAGAAAAATGCATTACTAAAGGATTTTACAGAACAATTAATCTGAGACCCATTCAGTCCCACATATTCCCGTAAACTTGGCAGTGTAGTTGCTGCCAGATTTACATGAGGACAATTACTTCTAATATTGGCAGCCACTCTTGCTGATACCATAGAAGGGTCAGTCTCACAGCACTTGTTGTTGCTGTCCTTAGAATTTAAGGTGCCATGATGTTCATTCCCTGGCTGAGAATCTCCTGGGCAGGTATTGCTGCTACCTTACTTAGCCCTTAATAAGGAAAACCAGGAGAAATAGCTGTGATGTCTGCTTGGTCGTCCTTCTGATCTATTCCGTCTGTCCTGACCCTTAAGGTAGGAAGACGTGGCTCCGCTAAGTGCTTTAGTGGATGGTTCCTCAGCTGGCGTGTCTGATCTGGAATGTGGCAGTGCTGATACAACTATTTTTGGGGTGAGGGAGCAATGTTTTAAGTGAAACAGCTTCCCAACAACGCAGCCTGCACGTGTCTTCCTCTTTGCTCAGACCTGGCTCCAGGAATAGAGGCAGTGACTGGGCTGAGTTCAGAAGGGTGGAGCAATGAAGTGGGGCAGACACTGCCTAACTCAAAAGCTATGTGACTGAACTCTTGTCATGGCTAATGCAGCCGCCACCACCCTCTCTCTCTCTCTCTCTCACACACACACACACACATCCACCCACCCGTCTTTCAGGTATTAAAGGGTGCCGATCCAGTAGGCCATGCTGCTCCCTTCCCCCCGCCCCCATAAACAGCAGCAGCCTCTTTTGAAAATTGACCTCACTGCCTCTGTCTCTTCTATTGTCAGCTGTGCCCTCCTTGCCCTGCCATGCTTCCTCACCCCTTTTTCTCACTTCTTTTGCTTCTCCTCCTTTTCACTCCTCCCCTTGATTCTTCAGCTCTTGTCACATTTCCTCCTGCTTTATTGTTCTTTGTATTCTCTGAGTTCCCTCTTCTGTCCAGTCTACTCTGCATTCTCTCCATCTGTGTCCCTGATAACTTTTTTGTTTTGACATCCCTCCTCATCCTACTTCAGCTCTCTCCTCTTTCACTTTTTCTCTCTTCCTCTTCGCCCCACCCCTTTCTTTCACTCCCTTCCAGTGATTAATTTGAAGAAAAGGGAGTGACTGAGTTTAGGTCTTTTTCAAAGCCCTTCCGTCAATCAATAATGTGTGTGGAATCAGTGGTGAAGAAAATGCACTGCACTCCAGTTCGGGAGGGATAGGGACGGGGGACGACGTCTGCATACTGGTCATGTGAATGCACAGAAAATAGACACGTTGCTTTTTATTTGTATTCATTTTTTTAACCTTTCCCTGATCCCTTGCTTTCTTCTCTCCCTTATCCTTTCCCTGCTCTTAACCCCATTCTTGCACAAACATGTTCTGCATCCTTGTACTACTTCTTTAGTGCAACTATAGTGGGCTGTCATTGAGTCTATTTGTAGCATGCTGTAGGAAAAGACACTTCAACAGGAGGTGCCAATTGCAGTTGCTTCTCTCACATAGCAAGCAGCCTTATTTCACCTCTGGAATAAGCTGTCAGCATTGATGTTTTTTATAGTGATTAGTTGTGCCTGATGAATTAATGATAAAAGTAGAAGAGTTATAGCTTCCCTGAACTGTTTCTCTTGAACATGTGGCTCTAGGGTGAATCATAGCATTCTTTTCAAATAATGTTTGCTATATTTACAAACTAATATCTTCTGTGTGAGTTTTGTTCTTAGGATATATCATTGAAAATAAATCCTTACATGAATCCTGTTTCTAACAGTTCAGCATTTGGTCCATTTTCCATTTTAGGTGTAAACCAGGACGTATTGGCAAACAGTGTGAATGCAGTATGGATGAAGTAAACAGTGAAGATGTGTCAGGCACCTGTAGACCAGCAAATAGTTCAGAAATATGTAGTAACAACGGAGAATGTATCTGTGGGCAGTGTGTGTGCAAGAAGAGAGAGAATCCAAATGAAGTCTACTCTGGCCAGTATTGCCAATGTGATAACTTCAACTGTGATCGATCTGATGGTTTGATTTGTGGAGGTAATTCTTTTTCTATCAACTGTACTTTCGAAACAGTGTGGAGGCAAGCCTGAAACTACCATGATAAAATAGGTAGTGAATTCAGTAGATGAGAGAAGTAGGAATCGAGTTAGGAATTTATCTAGTGCTGACACATTTGCTTTCCTTCAGCGGGTTGATGGCTTGTTCAGAAGCCATCATGTAGAAGATATAGGGTCAGACCTTGTTACCCTATATAGAAGGCCCGAAACCAGGGGTTGAATCAAAAGGTCCCTTTCTGCTGGAAAAGGAAATCTTTGGGTGCAATCTTTTGTCTGTTTTTTAATGTGTCCCTAATATTGAGGGCTATATCTTGTTGGCCTGCTATGTTTTGCTGTGCAGTACAGTGCAAAATGATGACATAATTTGGCAGAGAGATCTGAGCATTGCTATAATGCAAATATCAAATAATACATAAGAATAGCTTGACATTGCCTGCTCGCAGATTACAGAACATTCATACCTGCTTTTCTGGAACCCCTTTTAACATGGAACCAACTAGTGAAAAGGAGAGAGACTTCTCTAAAAAGAAACAGACATTGTAGCGCTTCTTGTAGGCTTTCACCAGACTTTAGTTAATATAAATTTACAGGAGTCTCTTAAGGCCATACAATTTTTCAAGATAATATATGAAATACAGTACTAAAGTTTTCTTCTTCTTTTTAAATGCAGGGCATGGTGAATGTAAATGCCGTGAGTGTGAGTGCTGGGCAAATTATACAGGCTCTGCTTGTGAATGTCCCCTGGATACTACCCCATGTCTAGCTAAAAATGGGCAGATCTGCAACGGAAGAGGAAACTGTGAGTGTGGACTCTGCAATTGCACAGATTCCAAATTTCAGGGACCGACGTGTGAGATATGTCAGACCTGTCCTGGCGTCTGCGCAGAGCACAAGTAAGGCTTCGTTTTTATGATAAAATACTTTGTTCCTACAGGGAAGAGGATGTTTGCAAACAGTTGCATTAGGATATTAATGTACCCAGTTCTACTATAAGGAACTTAAATGTTTGGGAAGTTTTTGCTTAATTCTGACTTCCACCCCCTCCACTGGAGCTAAAATTCGCTACTTCAATTTTATAATGGTTTTAATGGTTATCAATAAGATTGCTCCCCAACGTCCTTGATGCAGTCATAGAGCCACATCAGCTCCTGGTATACTGGGGAGCTGAAGGCAATAAAATGACAGGGCTGGTGACTAGAGCACAAATGGCAAAAGGCTCATAACAAATGTGACCAAACACAGTTAAGAATCCCTCTTAAATTCCTCTTATTCTGTGGGCGGTTTAGATGCCGTTGTTTTAACAGAGTTGGAGCAGGATTTGACCAGAACTCCCATCTAGTCATGTTTCAGGGATAACTCCCAGCTTGTATAGCCTGTGGAAATGGACAAACAACTCTGGAGGACTGAGGCCCACCACTTGTTCTCTGGATTCTTGCTCATGTGGCTTGTGAAATCGTCCCAGGTTGAGCTAGGTATTTGAATCTTGGAGGAGAGTAACGCCTCCTTGAGGAAAGGGGGGTCCCTGCTAGCTTAAAGGAAGCAGTGGTGAGACCACTACTGAAAAAACCTAGCTTAGATCCATTGGTTTCTGATAATTGCTGCCCAGTGTCAAATTTGCCATTATTAGGCAAAAGGTGTTAGAGCATCTAAAGCGGCAAGGGTGTTGAACTTCAGGCGCTTGGAGACCCAATCTGGCCTCTCCAGGGTTCCCCCAATGGCCGTGCCCTCTTCCCCAAGTCCTACCCCATTTTCCCTGACTGCTGATCGTTTAATGAATTCCTGGTTTTTCCATGTTTCCCCCCTCCATTGTAAAGGTTGCAGTGCCTTCCCTAAGGCACAATTAGTGACAAAATTTTACACTAAAATGTGAAATGTGCCCCCCTTTTGCCTTCGGCCCCCCCTTTTGCCTTCGGCCCCACCCACCACTGGAATGTCTCTCCCGAGAGCTTCTCCAAAATTGAATGTGTCCCTCTGGCTGAAAGAGGTTTAGCACCGCTGATCTAACATCAAAAACTGAAGAGTTCCTGCATCGTTAGGGAAATGTGTCTGCAAATCCATTTTGAACAATAACATCTGAAGTTTTAAAAGACCTGAACTTTGGAGTTTCTTGCCTGCAATAGGGATTGCATCCAGTGCAAAGCTTTTAACAACGGAGAAAAGAAAGAGAGATGTGACGAAGAGTGTTCGCATTTTACCATGGAGCTGGTAGACCACAGAGATAAGTTGCCACAGCCCGGGACCTATAATGCATCAACACTTTGCAAAGAGAAGGATATTGATGACTGCTGGTTTTATTTCACATACTCTGTGGATGCAAACAACAAGGCCATTGTCCATGTGGTGAAGACACCAGGTATTTCTCCATCTTCACAAGGACTGTGTTGATTCTGTTCTTCTTCACGATTTCTTGAATCATAATTACTGCTTGATGCCTTGATGTTTAAAGTCTTCTTAATTGAACTTTGTGTGCTTTGTATTTATTTATTTTTATTTATTTATTACATTTCTATATCGCCCAATAGCTGGAGCTCTCTGAGCGGTTCACAAAAATTAAAAACATTCAAAGTATAAAACAACAGTATAAAACCATAATATAAAATACAATATGAAAGCTCAACCAGATAAAAACATTTAACTGTAATATCCAGTTAAACTACTTGTCTTCTGGCCATCATCTGATTTGGGCCAAAAGTTAGCTTGTTCAAGATGGTTTCCCTCTCCCTCCCAAAAAACGCTGTACTAAAACTGTTGCCCTAAGTCTGTAGAGCAACACATTCTGGCCTCTGCCACTGGCCAGGGTGTCCAGCTACTGGGAGAGAGACCTGTATGAATCCAACCATCAACCAAAACAGGAGCAGCTGCAGCAAGCTGGCTTCTCTTTTGCTGCCAGAAAGAACACCCGGCTTCAGTACCTGCTTGCCTCTTCACTTCCTGATGCTTTCACCTTTTGTATCGTGTCCACTGGACCATAAACCTACAAATAGTCTTACCTTGTATACTCTGCATAGCACCTAGAAAATATTAGTAATTAATAGTAATAAGTTACTACAATGAAGATAAAACCTAAACTAGCAGTTAAGATGAAAAGTAGAGGTTTGTCTAGTTATCATTCTTCCAAAAAACAAAATAGAAGCCAAAGCATAATGTTGCTTCCTTTTCTGTGACTCAGTGTGCTTTAATTGTAATAGTTCTTGCATAGAAATTGTGTGCATCAGTGGGCTGCATGGTTGTCCCAATCAAACAGATGGTCCGCACTGTCTCTTTCAAGGAAAAAACAGTGAATTCTGTGGGCAGGTGAGCAGTGACTACAGCTATCATCCATTCAGTGGCTTGCATGCTATCCTTTTTAGCAAAGAGCAGAACACACATCAAGAGTTCCCATCCTCTCCTCCCCCCTGCAGCCATCTGTGGACTTTAAATACCTCTACGGAAGGTCAGGGAGCCTCCTGAACAATGTGTGATGAAGTGCAGGGAACTTCTTGGGAGGAGTGAGTAACAAACTTTCCTTCCATGAACTTAGGTTAGCTTATCTTAGGATCCAAGCATGATCCTGGTAATTCCCCCTTCCCCAACAACCCCCACCCACCCCTATAGCAGAATATGTATTGTAATGTGTTGAACCGATAAGAATTGATTGTATCTTGTTGGTGTGGCTAGTTCTGTATGTATGCGTTGTGAGATAATGATGAGTAATGGAATATATTCTTGGAAATGGAAGGAGGCTGCCACAAGTGGGTCGTTCAAGTGCTGAAAGCAGCCTGTAGCTTAACTTAGCTCTATCTGGGTGTCACTAGTATATCAGTGGCAAACTTGATTACATTGAGAAAAATGAGAATGGTGGTGTGACCAGGTCCAAAACTAAGAAAGAAGTTATTGGCATCATGAAGGTTATAGAAGGCTGCTCCAGACAACACAATAATATATTAAAGAATACATTTTTATTGACTAATCGTGTTGTCTGGCTTGAGAGAGGTTTCAGAGATCACTGCCCATATACATTAATTCTTGAAGCCTTTACCATTAATTCTTGGTAAAGATTTGCAAATCTATCACTGAGTGGGATCTGTTCTTCGAAGTCTTTGTATTATCTCTTGATCTGGTGAATCTCAGATATGCCTTTTGAAGTTTGGGAAACAAGCTAATCAGATGAAGATACTCGTCTCATCCCATCCCAGTTGTTCAGCAGGCTTCCTCACCCTCAAGAGAGTCTTTTGGGGGTAGGTGGTTACAGCGGTAGAAGAGACAGGAAACTTTCCCTCTTTGAACGTGTTAGCTTATCTTAGGCCTTAGCTAGACCTAAGGATTATCCCAGGCAAATGGAAGGGTCATCCCCCTGCCTGCTCCCGGGATCCCGTGTGTCATTTGTATGCACAGGGATGATCCCTGGACGATCCTGGGATATAGGCCTGGTCTAGCCATGGCCTCAGGCTCCGAACCCAAGATGTCTGTCTGCTCTTGTCCCGCCCAACCCTTTTGAATGTGTGTTGCCTTTACACAACTTGGTTTTTTTAATGCAGTTCAGGGATGATGACTTTGAAGTGCTCCTAAAGATTCAACAATGTTGTGATAAAATGGAGGCTGTTGGCATAGATATCCTGCATTTAATATCCTGCAATTTCTTTACCTGCTGAAAATGGCAGATTTTAATCTATTCATATATTTGTAACAATATACACTAGGCTGTAGCCAGTTCTGTCAAACTGACTTTGCCCTACCAAATTTCTTCATTATATTTCCTCCACAAACTCTTAGAATCTTAAAATCCATGCTCTTCGAGTTGGAGGGTAACTTGTAGGGCATGCAGTTCCAACCCCTTGATCAAGGCAAAAAATCAAGAGTTGGAGCATCCCTAACAGGTGGCTGCCAGCCTCTGCTAGATCTCCAGTGAGAGAGGGGGCGAGAGTCCACCAATTGGTTCAATTGTCAAACTGCTTTTAGTGATAAGCCATTTTCTCCTAATGTTCAATTGTAACTTAAGCCCATTTGATCTACTTCTACTCTTTGGAGCATGGAGAACATGTTTTTATCCTCTCCTGCGTGACAGCTCTTGAGGTATTTGGAGAGTGCTATCATGTCGTCCCTCAGTCTTGTTCTCTCCATGCTACACATTCCAAACTCCTTCAATCTTTCCTCATAGGACCTATTTTCCTGCTGACCATCTTCATTGGCCTCCCCTAAACCCATTCCAGTTTGTCTACACTCTTATTGAAGTGCAGCACCAGAACTGAAGATAATGTCTGAGTAGTTTCTACAGAATAAAATGGAACTATTACTTCACATGACTTGGAAACTATTGTTCTATTGTTGCATTCTTAAAAGCGTATTAGCCTTCTTTGCAGCTACATCTAGTTTCCAGAAAGCTCATTTGAGAATTGTTCTAGTTATACTCCTCTAGAGTGGCAGAAATTATTGAGATATTTTACGCATTGTTGTTTTTACATTATGCTAAATTGCACTTCCATTACTTTGTTCTCCAGAATGCCCGACTGGCCCTGACATCATTCCTATTGTCGCTGGTGTGGTTGCTGGAATTGTTCTTATTGGTCTTGCCTTATTGCTGATTTGGAAGCTACTCATGATCATTCATGACAGAAGAGAATTTGCAAAATTTGAGAAGGAAAAAATGAATGCAAAATGGGATGCGGTGAGCCACTATATTAATCAACCTAAATGGCCATGCAGAACTCCTAGAGAAAGCAGCATTTTTTATTTATTTATTTTGTTCACTGCATTTTAGGAATGTGTTTATCTAGGATAAAAACACACTAAGCTAAGCTTCATTTCTCTAGATCACCAAGCAACCTGGAGTAGGTAACTTGGACAGAGAAGTCTGTCCTCTTGAGTCTAGCTCTGAGCTTTTAATTCTTTAATTATGTCACATAGGTTTTCTAGGTGACGACCACATTATCAGGAGAAGTTCAAATTCACTCCATTCATGGGTATCTGCTGTGTCTTAACCACAATGTAGTTGAGATATACAGCTTCTGTTAAAAGTCAGTACATTGTATGTATATAGTTGATGGAAAGAATAAATTTGAGACGTCATATTTAAAATAACTCTTGAAAACTTGGAAAACCGGTACATTGAGGTTGTGTTGGATCATGCAAATACATCCTGTGTAGAAGCACCATTTTTGTTCATTTAGAGTGTATCTTTAGTAAGGTTTGGGTCTTTAAAATGATTCCTGTTCTTTTGAAGGGCACTGAATACAACTGTAGACTTCAAAGAAACTAACAATTTTATGTAGGATACAGCATGACCTTCTATTTTGAGTTTTGAGAATGTTTTGTCTCTTCTGTATTCCACATTGATAATTTTTCTACCTTCAGCAAGAAAACCCAATATACAAGAGTCCTATTAATAATTTCAAGAATCCAAACTATGGACGTAAAGCTGGTCTCTAAGTTTCCGTTCGTATTTTCCTTTCCATTCTTTCTCTATGCATGTCACTTTCTTTACAGTAACTGCATGTGCCATTAGCTAATCACTGCTTGACTCTTACAAATTTTACAAGCCACTGTTTCATATTTTTTGATGTGAAACTAGCCTGAGAAGCTGAGATTGGGTCTGATACATAAAATACAACAACACAACAACACTGCTTATTTGAACCCACAATTTTTGGCTGCAGCAGAACAACAATTTTGCAGGAAGGCAACCTGGTGATGGTAAAAGACAAGTCACTTGAACACCTTAAATATATAAAACACATACACACTCAATACTCCCCCCTTCCCATAGTTGTTCCGCTGCCCCTCTTTATCTCTTCCCCTTCCCCCCAAGCTTAGCATGTAGCAGTGGGGGAGGGGGTTCTTCCCCCCCCCCTTAGTTTTACCAGACATCTGGGGCATGCTGCAAAGTATCCACAAGCACCACATTGGGGATCCCAATTTTAGGTAAACAGAATTGTGTTGTTCATATAGGGTAAACATGCAGTTGACTTGGCATATGCATCCTCTTCTTCCCTTTACATTTTCTTCTTCTGTAAATTTCACAATCTCTATTTCTTCATTATTTGAGACTCTTCAGTTTTGTTTCCTTACTTTAAAATGTGTAACTCCAGGCCACGTTGTAAGTACTACATCACTGCAATCAATAGAAATGCGACTCTGTTCCATGTGGAACACAATATTCTGTGTTTCCAATATTGCAGATAGCAAGGGCTCTCAAAACTGCACTTTGGCCCTGAGTTTTGTTTGGCCTTCCTCAGTGCCTTCATTAAAATTCAAACTTGGCAGCAAGGAGAAAATTAGACATCAGAGTTTCCTCTATGTTGTCCTTGTGCAATGAAGTGTTTAGCTATGTGCTCCTACAGAACAACCTGTCCCCCCCCCTTTTCCCCTAATTGCCTGTCTAGTTTGCACATAACAGCAAATCATGGGTTAATTAACCCACAATTTGCTATTATGTGCAAACCAGGTCACTGCGTGCTTTTCTTCTCTGCCAAGTTTAAAGCAGCCTAGTTTTAAGCATAATGAGTGCTTCTTCAAAGATGTTTTTAAGCATTGCCATGAGCAAACCACAGTAATTCCTAAGCATGTATGTGTATGGATGTGTTGCATGTTTACATGTACAGAGTTGTTCGATGGGCATACAGAAAAACAAATTGAAATTGTGAAGTTAGTTTGTAATAGGCAACTGTTGCCTTAGGAAGATGGACCTTTTGGTCTTTTATCAGCATAGCAATGCTTAATCCTTACACATAATCCAAGTTTATCGAAGTCTGGTAAGCTTCACATTGATACATTATACAATTCAAAATCAGATAATCATATTTGTCAATTGTACCAATTGTCACAACATATCTATATAATTTAGAAAACAACAAGTGAGTTCTTATTATACAGTTTGCTCGTGTAGAACAGCCTTTCCCAACCTGGCGCCCTCCAGACAATTTTAACTACAACTCCCGTCCTCCCCAACCATTGGCCATGCTGAATTGTGGCTGATACGAGTTGTAGTTCAAAATGTCTGGAGAGTGCCAGGTTGGTGTAGACTGATATAGAGCTTGTACCTGAGCAATAAACTCTCCGTTCTATACGCTTACTGTTTGTTATCTCTGCACTTGAATAGCTAAGAGTGGGAATGGCTGTGTTCACCTTCAGACTAATTCTGGACGTATGAAGAAACCAATTTGTGAATCTTATGTTAACCCTAATAAGAATATGGCAACCACAGATTTCTGTAAAGTAAATGGTTAGAACTTCAATTTGGCCCCACTCTTAAGGCCTTGTGAATAATGAATTAGCAATTAATTTGTGCATGTTCCTGATAGAGTCATTTCAACATTTGTTTTGCATTGACAAGAGTGCGTTCCAGGTACCTGGTATAATCCCATGTGCACTTTTTTGTGGGAGGGTGGATGGGGAGCCAACAGAAGCATGTAACGCTAACAGTGCAATCCTGTCTAATTGAAAGCAAATTAAAACGTTTCGGTGAAAGTTGCAGTCCACATACTTTAACCACCTTGCATATTCTAAAGGAATAATTTATCAATGACATGTTGCTTAATAAAAGCTGAAGTTGCTAGAAAATCTTTAGCTGTTTTTTTTTTTAAAAGATTGCTTATTTCAATCCAGTGATGGCTGCAACATGTACATAGAGCACTATGTACTGGTTTGACTGTACGTTGAAATATTTCCACTAAATGGACTTTTAAATATACTATTTCAGTAATCTGTTTC
This sequence comes from Elgaria multicarinata webbii, assembly GCF_023053635.1. NCBI lineage: Eukaryota > Metazoa > Chordata > Lepidosauria > Squamata > Anguidae > Elgaria > Elgaria multicarinata. The sequence continues at coordinate 28,019,844 of NC_086171.1, read as the reverse complement.
ATTTGTCAAAATTAATATTAATAAACTTTTTTTTTCTTCTAGGGTGAAAATCCTATATACAAGAGTGCAGTGACAACTGTGGTGAATCCTAAATATGAGGGGAAATGAAAATTGCTGTGTAACTTCACAACACTGTATGCAATGTAGCAATTTTGTAGTCACAGTAACCTAGCTTTAGGGCAATACTGCAATGAATTTACTAATTCATGACATTAGATATAGGATTGTTTTCTATGCAGATTTTAAACATGTACAGTATGCTTTTTTATTTTTGGAGAGGTTTTTTTTGTGAATAATCAGTGCCAGGGACTGACAGAAAACTTGAGACTACATAGCCTGCTCAACTAAGGTTACATGGTGCCTTTTTTGACTTTTTTCCCTTGTGTATCTGGAGTGAAATGGCTAAGGCAATCTAAGTATTAAAATTAGTATAGTTTGTAGCTTTATAGGCAGATCAGAGCTTGGTTCGCAGGGTTAAAATGCAAGCCAAACAATTATTTGTAAACTACAAAATTGACTTTTGCTTGTTAAATATGGAATGTATGCAAGACTTAATTAACCTTATTGGATATAGTAAGTTGAATAAGATGGGAACCATGTTGTTCAAGGCAATTTAATATGTGTATATGCATTTTAAACTGTCAAAGGTTACATATAAGAACAGAAATAAATAGATCCCAAACAATAGCTTTAATATTGTGCCATTCTTTTTCATAATGTCGATGCACAGTAATTTAAGAACTTTCCTTTGTAAATTCAAGTCCTGGCTGTATTACTGAAAAGTAGTTTGCCAAGACCAAATGCATTAGTGCTCTTAACTTTTTAATTTTTTAAAAAATATATTCTTGCTTGGGTTAAAGCCTGGTGCTTTGTCACATTTTTCTTTAATGTATTTGATTTCATTTTGTGTAAGATTATTGTTGTGAAAACAACTTGATTTTCTTTCACAGTCTTGGCTGTAAATTTGCCTTTATCCTGTAGCTAAGATTGCATAATTGTCATGTAACATGACTCAGTCAGGAGATACCATTGTGCCATGTATATTTGCCTTATTCTGTCACCTATTCAATACTAGCCACATTATTGTTTTAAGTGCCTTTTATTTTAACAAATGTTCACTTTTTACAGTGCTATCATGGAAGTTATTTATTAAATAAAAAATCTTAAAAACATCTCATCTGCCTTCTTTTCTACATTGTGCATTTTAGTGCCCCTGTGAGTTCTTAAAATATGTCAGGACAACTTTTTCCCTTCAGTAAGAATTAGTGGGATATCATTCTAAAATTTTAGCAGTCTAGGAAGAACAAGTTTAAGATAAAATTGAAATGGGTAATGCATAATGAACACGGTTCTATAGCTCTGGAGTAATATGCAAACCAGCACTAATATTATTGTGCAGATACAAATAAGTTTGTTCAGAAGTAACTTTGAAGTTTAATAGCAGAAAGACAGCAGAGAGGAGGCCCAAGCTAGCTTTCCTTGGCAAGGTGTTCCCACTGAGAATGCCTTTCCTTGTGTCATAACCAAATGCCTCTGCAGGTGGTGGTACAGAATGCAGGGCCTCTCCCCAAGTTCTTAAAACCTGGGCAGGCTGTTATGGGAGAAGGTGGACTTTCAGGTATCCTAGTCACAAGCTATATAGGGCTTTCTAGGCCATAACCGTCACTTTAAATTGTGCTTGGACACAGACCAATAGCCGGTGAAGCTGCTAAAATAAGAGAAATCAGGCCTGGTCAAAAATCTGGCTGTAGGATTCTGGCCCAGCTGAAGCTTCTGAACAGTTTTCAAAGGCAGCCCCACATAGTCCAAGTGGGAGGGGTAAATAAGGTATGCTTGACTGGCCAGAGCAGACATCTTTAGGAACAGGTGCAGTTGGCTCACAAGCTTTAGGAGCACAAATAAACACCTGGCCACCGCTGAAACCTGGACAACCAGGTTCAGGCCTGAATCCAGAAGTACATCCAAACTGCAAGCCTGAGTCTTCAGGGGAAGTTTTACCCCATCCAACACAGGCTGAGTTTCTATTTTCTAATCTGCCTTTCAACTAACCGGGATCACCTTGGTCTTGTCTGGATAAATTTCAATTTCGTAATCTAGTCTATTACCAACAGCAGCTTCCTTGGATTTAGCTGGAAAGGGGAGACAGAGTTGGTTGTCATCAATATATTCGTGGCATTGAACCTCAAAACTTCGGACAACCTCTCCTCCCAGTGGTGTGTGTAAGTTAAATAGCATGGGGGATAAGATGAAGCCCTGAGAACATCACAGGCTAACAGAAATCCCCCAGAACCATCTTCTGGATTCACTCCTCCGAGATGGGTAGGAGACACTGTATAAGAATACTCTCAAGTCCCAGCTCAGACAGATGCTTTGGAAGGATACGATGGTCAATGGTATTGAAAGTAGAGTAGCAGCCAAACATCATCCAAAGCCATCTGCCTGAATAGTGATAGGATGAGGGTATTGTGGGATAGATGCCCTTCATTCTCAAGTGGACCACTAAAGTTACAAGAACCTTGGTGAATGCTGGGTGCAGATATCAACCAAATTACATGGCTCTGTATTGGAAAAGCCATCCATTGTAGGAGGGCTGTGCAAGGCTTGGCCTCGGCAGTCTGAGGCTTTGACAGCCATTTCAGAGAGTAGCCACCTCATCCTGCACAGCCCCTGCAACGAGCCACAAAATGCCTATAACTCCCAGCATGCCTTGGCAGGGAAGGTGGGCTTACTGGGCTCCAGGAGTGATGGAGCGCTTGTGGCCTTGCCCGCCGCTGATTCCAGAGTATTGACCCTGGCCCTGTAATCACAGCCCTGAGGCTGCCAGAATGACACCTCTGGAGATTCTCAGTGGCACCAAGCCCTGGATGACCACAGGCCTCCAAACTACCTGCCATTCATTCACACCTTGTCATAGGAGGTCACCTCAGCGTCACTTGCTTTTTGAATTTTGCAATGAAATTCTCCAATTAAAAAACGTATACAAAAATGTGTATATTAAGGGAATGTGCACACAGAAAGTGACAATGACTGAAAATAATGTTAAAATGCACTATATTAGGAAACTTGCTTGCAAAAATGTGCATATTAGGCAAAATGACATACAGAAATGCATATATTCGGAGAAATGCACACACAAAAACATATTTCCGTGGCAATGTTTTAAAAAATTCTCAACATGAGTTCAAATTGAACTTAACATTGGAGAAATGGCAATCTGGGGAAAACAACTTGACAGACTCTTCCTTGGAGCTAGAGGACTCTCCAGAAGGGCTATTCATTGAAGAGGTAGAGGAGGGACTCCTCTTGTGGAAGGACTTTGTTTTGAGTCGTGGTGCTGCCTTTTCTTTATGGAATATGTCGGGCCTGAGTTTTAAGTGCAAAAGACACTGCTACTCTTCCACTAAAGACCCCTTAATTTCCTGAGCAATCATTTCTCTGATCCAAGAGTGGAAATGGGGCTGGGCTTCGTTACTTCTAAGCTCTGGGAGTGTCTGTGAAGCTATTGCAGAGTCTATGGACCGGCTCACCCTCCTTGCACTGCTGCTGATGGCACTTGCAGTATTAACGCAGTGGAACTCTCTCTCAGTGCTAGCGCTGCTTCTGTCGAGCTCTCCTCTGTGAGCCTGACATCTGCCTGCAATTGTGTCTGGGCTGGCTGTAACTAGCCTGAGTCCCAGGTAGTGAAGGCTGAGGGCAACTGCAGAGAAGGTACAAGTTGCTTGCATCTGTGGGCCTTGTGTGAGGAGGGGCAGCTGTCATGCCTCTACTTGAGACTGACTAGCAAGAGATCCCTCCCCATTACAATCAAGGATACTATTCAAGGCTGCCACTTGTCGCTCAAAGGTACTAGTGCTAAGGGGCCTGTAGAACAGGTGTGGAGTGACTTCCTCCCAGGAACCGAGCTCCCTCTCCTGCTGTCGCCATTCTTTAAAGAAGTTGCACCTGAACCCTGGATGGAGGAAGGCTTAGGTGGCCACAGCAGGCGGGGAAGGGGACACAAAAACACCATTTGCATTTCCAAGCATGCATGGAATTAACTGTAATATAAAAAAGGATAGCATGCATGGAAATGGCAGTGTGGGGCACTGACTGGAACCAGGCTTGCTTGGGAGGTCGCAAATACCTAGTGACTTCCCTAGCTAAAGTGGTTTGGGCAGGAAAAGGGAGGGAACATAAAAGTAAAAGCACTAATAGATCTTGTTGTACCAATTCCGGAAGGCCCAGTCTGGGATAGTAGGGTAACCCCTCCCCCTTGAAAAGTTCAACAGTATTGGACCCTGTCTGCTATCTAGAGCGAGGGGCTAACCCATAAGCCCTGACCAGGTGGTGGTCATTAAAATGAGCCATAATACAGCTTTTAAAAAAGCGTTTCCCTTTCCCATACAGGGGAAGTAGAAAAGCGACAGGGCCCTGTGTTGCCCTCCATTGTGATAATTTCAAATGTTCCACCTAAGCCTTAGGTTGTTTTGAGCTTTAGGCAAACCGGGAGCGGGGGTGGGGAGGAACGAGGCAGCAGAGGGAAAGGAACAAGGCAGCAGCAGGAAAGGAACGAGGCAGCAGCAGGAAAGGAACGAGGCAGCAGCAGGAAAGGAATGAGGCAGCAGAACACGTCTCCGTCTGGCTGCCCATTTCCCCCTCTTTGTTTTTATGAACTGCCCAGAGAGCTTCGCATATTGTGCAGTACAGAAATACAATAAATATATAAATACATAAATAAATTTGTTTTAAGAAGAGCTCCGCAGAGAGACTTCAAACTAAAATCGGCATGAATGAACGAGGCAGCCGGTTGGTGCAAAATCAGGAAATCGGCCAATCACATTGTCCTACCCTCAAAGCTCCACTCACATGTCAAAATCTAATTTAACTCCCCCCAAAGACACATAGCCATAACGCAGTGCAAACTCAGACGTGATCTAAAAGCCACGGTAAATTGCAAATGCGAAGATGCGCATTATCGGGTTAAAAACCTGGCGCTGCAGCAAATGGACAGCTGCAGCATGTAACCTAAAACATGAATATCTGCATTTCAGTCAGAGTAAACAAGCTGTAGACAAGCCCCCACTTCCCTCTATGTGCATGCATATATGAACCTTACTTTCTAGGTTGAATAATTCAGAAAGAACATTATAGGAAAGGAAGGAAAGGAACCTCTCGTGCAAAGCACTTGAGACATTACAGACTCCTAGAGGGACGCCTGCTTTTGCTGACGTTTTCTTGGCAGACTTTGTAGTGGAGTGGTTTGCCATTGCTTTCCCCAGTCATGGTTACCTTTCCCCAGCTAGCTGGGTACTCACTTTACCAAGCTCGGAAGGATGGAAGGCTGAGTTGAACTGAGCTGGCTGCCTGAGAACCAGCTTCCGCTGGGATCGAACTCAGGCCATGGGGAGAGTTTCAGTTGCAGTAACTGCCGCTTACCACTCTGCGCCACTCGAGGAAAACATCTACCTTATTTTTCTGGAATTTAAAATCCAGTTCTGCTAATGCTATCATCTGTATTCAAAGATAAGGCTGATTTTCAACATCCTTATTTTTAAAAATATTGTTAACTGTGCTATTAACCATGTATGTAATGCAAGCTTGGGAGGGCAAGCAATTCATCTAAGGAAAAGCAAGGTGTTTTACTTAATATGAAGTAAAGCAGAACTCAATTTTATTTGTTGGTGCCATGTGACTTCTATCTGGGTTTTGTGACAAAATTCTAATGCCAAGGATCTAGACTGATGTTTCAAACATCAGATTGCAGGGCCAATAGTATTGTACCACAAAAATGTAATTTTGGTTAGAAATAATGTAATCTACATTAATGTAATGATTAAAATGATCACTTTTTGAGCTTTGGTGGTTCAGGTTTCATATATTTTAACTGTCATTCCAGTGCAATCAACTTTTGGCACAGCTCTCAGAACAGACTCATACAATGACATACATCTGAATGTTTCCTTTTCACAATTCCACAAAGATGAGTTTTGTAAAATGGCTTCATCGTTGAATTAATCCATAAAAAGATTTAGAATAAAGTCACTGATGTCTTAATTGTTCGTTTATGGCTTGGAAAGATCCAGGTTTTTTGAAGGGATTGCATCCCTTTCCACAAATAACGATTGTATCCTAAAAATGAAACATAATTGTTCTGTATAACTATAATTTAGTTACTATAATGATATAAAGTACATTTTGGATTACTATGTGAAAATCTGGTTCCATCAGTGCCTATCGCAAATGTGAGTTGGGTTAGAAAAAGGAGTAATGCTTGGCATAAAGAAGGTCCCAGTTCATCTCCAGTTAGACAACCAGTGAGCAGTTCATGAAAAAGACCTTTACGAGAGGCTGGGGCATTCTGGGAGTTGTAGTCCAACACATCTGGAGTGCCCCAGGTTGAGGAAGGCTGTGCTAGAGTATCTACTCATGCTTTGAGTATGAGTAGATAATACTGGGCTTTGTTGTTCTAGGTATGCATATATTTTTTTTTAAAAAAATGGTGAAAAATGAAACCCACAGTGTCTTTCCTGCTATCAGATGCATTGCTTTCAGTAAACCAGAGACCGGGAATAGTGAGAAATGGTCACCTGGTTGGTAGCTGATGGACTGCAGGACCAGCAGATGGGGCTAGACAATTGTTTGCTAGGTAAATGGTAGTTTGTTTGAAGAACAAAATATCTGGTATGATTTGCAATGCTGCACTCGCATCATGTTTAAGGTACCCAATTAAAATGCTTGTATTCAGATGCAGCAAACAGTAAGGTCCGAGCATTTGAATAAGATACTATGGATTTCTCCTGTTGGAATTAACAGTGCTACTTCAAAATTGATTTGACAATTACTGTTTGAGTGTGCCATATTCAGATCAGCACAATACATCGGTCATCTGTATCATATTGTCCTTCATACACTACAAAATACACGATACTTCCACACAAATAAATCTATGCAGAATCTATGCATTTAAAGTGTTTGAAATTTCTCCAAATTATGCACAAACAGTTCTTTCCAAGATAACTGCTTATCAGCAAGTTTTCATAGTCAAAGAAAAGTTAAGTCATATCAAAAAAGCTTTAATATCTGACTAATATGCCATTTCACTAATGAGTGTTCTGTTTAAATTGGTGTTGGATACTTTTTTAACTTCAGGGCCAGATTGCCAGCCAAGAAACCTGAAGCCTGCATTCCAGAGTCTAAAGCGGGCATAACCATCCCACTTTGCACACACCATTCTCTCTCTCTCTCTCTCTCTCTCATTCTTACACACACACACACACACACACACACACACACTCCACAGCCCCCTCCTCAGCTGATCCATACTGACAAAAGTACTCCAGGCAATCCAAATTATAGAATTTACTAGCAAAATTTATTGGCCCTGCCCCCTTTCCCACAACCATCAGTCATTTCATGGTTACCTGGCTTTTGTGCATCCCCCTCCCTTTTCTAAAAGGTTGAAACGTCTCTCTTAAGCTAAAGAGCTTTTAGTTTAAAGTTCTTACTTTAAGCTAAAATACGCTGGTATTTTTGGTATCTGGCTCCACCCCTTCTGCCTTAGGTCTTGTCCACCACTGGAATGTGGCCCCCAAGAGCTTCTCCCAAATGGAATCCAGCCCTTGGGCTGAAAGAAGTTTTGCATCCCAGGCTTAAAAGTATGCTAGCACAGAAATTAGGATTATAAACTCCGAGCTAATTCCCTTTAAACGTGTCATTGTTTCAAGAAACCTCTTCTTAATTTATATTCTCTTTAAGATAGGAACTACAGAATGTTCAACTTACTTGGTCCTGACCAGCCAGAGAACTTGGTCCTTGAGTAGATGAGAAAGGAGCTCCTCCTAACCCTAAACACAAACCCCATTACTTCATCATACCTTTTGAAAGCCTACCTGGTATTTCTTGATTTTATTTCTATATTAGGGACAATGTTCATCAAATGTGTAGTATAAATATGACTGGCTGTAGTAATAACAACAATAGAAATATTTCTATGCTATGCCAATTGAAATGTCAGCTATTATTTGAAATGGAAACGAAGCAACCTTCTGTTATGGTTTCAATGTACTTTCAACTTACATAGGAAGTATCCTGAAAAAACTACTACAGAGGATTGCTTGAGTTTATCATCCATCTCCCCTTCCCCATCTATGATGGATCAACAGACATAGAATGCCAGATGTACAGCAGCAAAAGGAGAAAGAATCCTCCCCTCCATTTTTCAAACATGAATGTAGTAAAATGGTGAGGTCCAAGGTAGTTGTAAATATGGGCTGACTATACTGTAAGAGAGGAAGTATAGGCACAAGGGTATTTATGGAATTCTTTGCTGCTCCAGTCACATTGAAGGCTAGGTTATTTCCTGAGCTAAAGATGGGCACATCTGCACAAGTATATTTATCAGAATATAAATATTGCATACAAGAATTGGATGCAACTCACACAAGTCAGATGTTAAGTACAAGTCAATAATGGAAGGAAAAACATCGCCCAATGTCATCTCCAGGTATAATGGATTGGATCATGCTTGGAGCAAACCCACTGAAATCAATGGGACGTAATCATCACAAGTTAGTCATGGCTAAGTTCCAGTGATTTCAACTGATTACTCTAAGCATGACTAAGAGCACCATCACACAAGCGGTCTCACCATGCCTGGTGTGTGGATTTGCAACACGGTACTCATATGACGCTGTGCTTGTCCTGCTGACACCCCGCCTCTTCCCCAGCCTTTCCCCAGAACGCCTAGTCTGGATTATTTTGCCTAAGCGCGTTTTCCTTTGTTGGGGGCATGTGTTGTGACAGGGGCCTTACTGGTGGCTTGAACGGATTGCATCAGGTCCTGGCAGGGGAAAGCAATCTCTCCCAGCAGCCGGCTGCATCTCAGGCTCAAAAACATTTTTTTAAAATTGTACAATGCCAAATCTCTGCAGAAACAGGATTGTACTCCCTCTATGCCCCCAAAGAGCCAGGGTTGTTCCATTTTTGCCAGGCAGAAAGGCAGTCTGGTTGAAGTACTCATTTGACAGGACCTGGCTTGTTACAGGGGGAAAGGAGCAACCAATGAACTGGAGGGAGAAAGAGAAGGGGGCGGGGTGGAGTGGAGTGGAAGAGCAAACAAGCGAAAGAGCATTGGAGGTTAAAAAACAAAACAAAACACGGAGACAAAGCAGGGGGGAAATTACATGTGACGGAGCCCTAAGTCTGGATTCAGCCCAATGCTTTTCAATGGAACTAATTCACATGTACAGTTCAAAGTATCGAGCAATCTTTCAGAGATCACGTAACATACATGGACATGTGAATTAGCCCCTAATTTTGCCACTCTGATTCTAATATAAATCAACACACTCACTCACTTTCTACATGGCTTATTAGGGACATACTAAAAGGGAAAGAGTGTCAATCCTGCTTTTTTAGATGTAAGGGCTAAAATGAATGGATATAGCATCCCTGGAAAGTCTGTGGTTTCCTCTGTTTTCACTAACATGCAGCTCTCATTCTGCCAGCCTACAGAAAGAAACTTATCTCTCTTACATTGGAATCGTGATTAAATTTAGATCCAGCCCAATGTCTTGAATATCATTTTACTTTCCCCCTCTCTGGGTCCAAAGAAAATATAAAACCCTTGTTTAAGGATATAAAATACCTTTCATATCTGGTCCCAGGAGCTTTCTCTTCAATAAATACAGTTTTTGAGCATAGTCCTTTTGTGGTAACTGGTTTGCTTCCCATGCTGTACAGAAAATAAAGAAAATGTAATATTCAAAACAGAATGTTTTGAATTTAGAAATGTCTACTGTAGCTGATCAAAAATAGTTATAAACCTATTGCATAGAAGAAATAATAACTAACAACTCCTCACATTTCTTGGTGACTGAAGGTTAAGAGAGGCAACAAATGCATAAATATACAGAGTAGGCATTAAAAATAAATCTAAAGAAGTAAGAACGTTTACTCAGCCAAACTATTTCGTCTCCTAATTGTGTTGACATGTATGTTTGGTCAAAGTAGTGTGGAAAAAAGAACAGGGAAATCGGGCATCATGTGGAAGAAAAATGAAAAAGAACGTACTAAGAATTATAAGTATCTAGCATCCATCAATGTTCAAATTGATTCAGTTTCTGGAATTAAATATTGGTTTAATCACAACTGTGTGTGCTGCACAATCTGCAAACACACATAACATTTGGCACTCAGCTTTCATATTTTTAAGTTTTTGTGGTTATTATGAAACGCTTCCAAAACAATAATGTCTTGACTACTTTAGTAATTACGTCTTGCACGACTTGCTTTTTATTCTTCAGCATGCATGTTTATACCCTATGCATGCTTTCTGTGCTTCCGCTGGCTCCTCCCACTTTAGGTTTTTGGGAACTGGAAGAACCATCCCATGTACTTTACACTTCATAAATGTGAAGTAGGGGTGCAGAACCTCTTTCAGTCCAGGGGCCAAATTCAATTTCAGAGAAACTCTGGAGTCTGCATTCTATGGGTGGGCAGAGCCAAAGTCAAAGTGGGTGGGACAATTTTTTTTTTAAAACCAGCATATTTTAAATAGTTCTTCCTCCCAGTAATTAAGCCTTAGGAGAGGCATTTTAACCTTTAAGAATCGAGAAAAACTGCACAAAAGTCAGAGAACCACAAAACCATCAGTGGGGCCAGGGAAAGGGGGCATTGGGAACCCCAAAGGGGGGGATTTGTCCCCCAGGCTTGATATCCTGCACCCCTGCTGTAAAGGACTGAGATGTTTTGGTAAAAGCCTCCATTGTACTTGATGCAACAAGACTTAAGAGTAGCCTGCAAGCTTTCTGGCTGACAGAATGTGACCCAGATCCTAGTTCCATTGAATTAGGCAAAGAAGTCTATATCCTCTCTGTTTAATGCAGCCTTTAACTTTCTGGGCCTATACTGGCTCCGTTCAGAAGACACCTTAAACCATGGCTTTAACCATGGTGAATAAAGTAAAAGGCCTTATTTGCAGTGGTTAAAGCCATGGTTTAAGGTGTCTTCTGAATGGGCCAAGTATGAAATGGATCCTGACAGAATGCCTCTCCTGACATGAATCTACTAAGCTCAACATCTAAGGCCCTTCTCTGGGTGCCTACTCTGAGGGAAGCTCAGAGGACAGAGACAAGAGAGAGGGCCTTTTCAGTAGTGGCCCCCCAATTATGGAACCCTCTGCCCGACAAGGCTCACCTGGTGCCAAAATTATTATCTTTTCAGAGCCAGGTCAAGACTTTTCTCTTCTCCCAGGCATTTAACAGCATATGTTCAGTTTTTAATTGACCCAGAATAGATATTGACCAGATCTACACCAAGCAGGATACAACACTTTAAAAACGGTTTGAAAACGGCATATGTAATGTGTCCTGGGCCTGAACAGTTGTCAAAACCATTATAAACCGTTATAAGCAGTAGTGTAGATCCTGCCATTGTATGTAATCTGTTTTTATGCTTTTTATGGTTTTAAATTTTGTATATTTGTTTTTTATGTTCCATGTTTTAATCTTTGTAAACTGCTCAGAGGGCTTCAGCTATGGGGTGGTATATAAATGCAAATAATAATAATAATAATAATAATAATAATAATAATAATAATAATAATAATAATAATAATTTTTTTCTCCTTAAAAAACTAAGAAATATTTTCTTTATATACTCAGCTTCTTGGCTTACCTGGTCTTGGGGGTTGTGTAGAATACTCATGGAACCTAGTTGTGCCAGGTGGTTGGGGGAAAAATACTGACATTTTTCTAAGTCTTTCTGCTGCAAATTAAAACATAAAAAGATTTGAGTGACTGTGAGACAGAGAAGTGATATAAAATCGATAGTTTCATCCACACAGCTGTTTTTCCAATTCATTTACTTGATAGGAATATTTTTTTAAAGTGTTAGAAATACAAATGTTTCAGTGAAGCAAATTACAACTTCACATTAAAATTGTAGTTGCTTTGTACAAGATTTTAAAACTTTATAGCATCTGCTAAGTACATTTTTTAAAAAAGTAAAACAATACCATAGACACAGCGCAATATGCATAATAATCTAATGGGCAATAAAAGGTAGGTACGTAATTTCTGTCTTTATTAGTTGAGCATTTACTGAGTGTGAGGACTATGAGCCAAAGAGAGGTCATCTGCTTTTGCCACATCACCATGCTAACAGATGAGTGATTCTGTACACCACCATGGGTTATACTGGAGTAATGCTTGCCCACTGATAGCAACAGAGACATGCTCCTTGGTGTCCAAAGATATGGCAGTCAAGACAGAACACGAGAAGAGCTTCACTGAGTGTGTGCCTGGAAGCCAGGATATGTCGTTTAATTCCTTCACTTCTGAGTAGAAGCACTGGGCCAACAATTCCAACCCCTCCCCATCACCCAAAGGAAGATTTCGGTTCCTCTGGGATTAATTTGGGGTATTTGTCCTTTCGCTCTCACATATTTCCATGGATAGCCAGTGTGGTGTAGTGGATAGAGTGTTGGACTGAGACTCTGGAGATCTGGGTTCTAGTCCCCACTCAGCCATGATGCTCACTGGGTGACTTTGAGCCAGTCACTGTCTCTCAACCTAACCTACCACACAGGGTTGTTGTGAAGTAAAGAGGCAACTTCAAGCCCTCTCCTCTTACAGAGAAGCATAGGAAACTGCCTTATATTGAGACAGACCACTGGTCCATCTGGCAGTGGCTCTCCAGGGTTCATGCAGGAATTTTTTCAGGCCTACTAGGATGTCCAGGATTGAACCTGGGACATTGTGCATGCCAAGCAAATGCTCTGTCACTGAGCCATGCCCCCCTTCTTATGGTTCTTTTAAATTTAAACCTCCAAGGGACTTGTTTCAGACAGCCCTTCAAGTAGAAAACAGTCCTCTGTAAAGTAGGACACATGACCAACTGGTAGGACTGGAAGGGCAGCTCACCTCTTCCATTGGCTGCATACTTGTGCTTTGTCACAAAAATTGGTACCAAAAAGACTTTTATATTACGGCCCATCCCCTGCAAGTCTTGACACCCCTCTCTATGAATGTAGGTCAGAATGCTATCCCAAAATTGGTGATTCCATGGCACGGACCCTTGCCTGCTCTATACATAAGGAAGGGAATTGGACCAATGCTAGTGCACTCCTCATACTTGGCATTGCCGTGCATGTCTTTGCTACTGTAACAGTGGTTACAGAAGGCTAGAGCAGGCCTGAACATCGTGACAGTTTTCCCTGCAGCTCTGTTGTCTTTCGCCTAGTCTGGGTGCCTGCCCTAAAGCCAAGAAGGGACATAGAATCAACCCAAGCTGGCCAGGGGGCAGGCCAGGGGGAAAACACATATATGACATTCTCTAGCCATGCCACCATCCCTGCCAAATTTGCCACCACAGTGGTGGAAGTGACAAAAAATGTGGTGACGTTTCAAAGAAACAGCACCCGACCTGTTTTGAAGTGCAATTGCACTGCAGAAATGTGATTCTGCTTGGAAATAAGGTGTGGGCTCTCTGCACAACCTGTTTCCTTGAAAAATTCCTAATTTTTCCCACTGCTGCCGCAGAAAATTCAGCAGCAGTGGCTGGTCAAACTCAACAGGGGGGAAGGTCCAAAGGACCCAACTGCTCTGAATGTTAAGGAAGGTGATCCCTCCCCCTGCAGCAGCTGCTAAAGTAAAGACTGCCCACTGCTCTGGCAGGAAGTGCCATTCTGATTGTAAGGAATGCCTTCTGGAGGTTACAAGAAAGGTCTTTTAAAGTAAAGCATTCTTAGAGCATCATCAGATGGGGTGGGGTTGCATTTCCCTACCATCACTATGGCCTCCTGCTGCTGTCCCACAATAAGGATTTCTTTACACAGAGAAAGAAAGAGGAAACAGCAACAACCACATGGCCCATTCAGTGGGCGTTTTTATTGCACTGTTTTTCCTGCACACAGCAGGAAATGGCAGCAAGGTTGGCTTTTAAAAAATAAATCGGATTTACCGAGGTCTATTTTGTTGCGGAAAAAAGACCAGAAGGGGCAGGAGGACAGCGTCATCAGAAGGATGTGCAAAAAATGTGAGTGGGCAGTAATGAACATGCGATAAAACGCTGAGCTGATGACATCCTTACCTTATAATGCAAGATCCAAGGGAAGATAAGAAGTGTAATAGATAAGAAATCTGAAAGTTTGGGTATTCTTTTTAGAGAAGCTAATAAAATATACATTCATAAAGTACGGAGGTGGAGGGCTGGGTTCAGGGAGATTGCAGTGAAACCATCAGAGAGAATTTACACTATTAAGAGAATAGTTACACATAAGCACATACATTTACATTCCAAGGACAAATAAAAATGTTAGCACAGAAATTTGGTTAGAACCATGTTATAATGTGAGAATTGGAATTTTAAAAATATGTACAGGTCACTTTTGTGGAACATAATCTGCAAGTCCTGGGATTAGTCTCTAACAAACTCTGAAAAAAGTTGTTGACGATTATTATTTTCAATCAGTTGGACAATACATGAAAAATGCACTCACAGAGAAAAAGAAACAACTCACCCCTTAAAATATTTGAGTACTAAAATGTTCTGTAAACTCTAACCTGTTCTGATTTCATTTAATTTTAAATCAAATTATTCACAACAGCAACAAAATACCCACTGGCTTCCTGGAAAAGTAACAATAAATTTGAAAGCCATCTTTGTATACACAATTAATCTATTACTTACAGAGGGCGTTACTTTGTTGTTGTTGCTGTTGTTGTTGCTGTTGTAACTGATGCTGTGCAAGTTGTAGTGCTTGCTGCAGATTTGCTCTATGGCTTGGAAGCAGACTCTTGTTATACTCTAGTATCTCTTGCATCGCAACGTCGCCTGAAACAAAACGATGGTTGAGTTAAGGCAATAAATATATTATTAAACTTTTAAAATATTTTGTATATCTACAATCCAGACCTGCATATGGGTGATCTGTACTGCATCAAATCTACGCTGGCAGGTGTCCTACTTTACAGAGGACAGTCCTCTATTTGAAAGGCTCCACTACTGAACGACTGTTGAGTTCAAGTCAAGTTTAAAGATAAAGAACCATAGGAAACCAAAAGAAGGAGGAGCAGAGGCCCTGACATTACCCATCAACAGTTAGCAGCTGGTCAGCACACTGAGCAGGCTCACCGACTTCCCCACTGTGGTGAGATGTATTTTGTATTTAAATTTTAGTAATTATTTCTAAAGTTGCATCTATACATATAACTTAGCATATGCAATTTCTGTGCAACCCATGTCCTCTGTTTTGGCAATGTGTAACTGGCCGCCCTGAACCAGTTACCCATGCTTTGCATGATCATATTTGACAGTGTTGGCTGCTTGTCTGGACTTGGGGGTGGGGGAGTAAATTCTGCCCAATTTGGGGGTATCCTCCTCCCGCACGCACACCTCAGCCCACCCCATTTAGCAGGGTCTCCTGATAATCTATCTAAAATTTTCAAGGAGAGGAAGTGTATTTCTGCCAGCGGAGTTGATCCAGTTTAACTCTAGATACATCCCCAAGTCTTGGAAAGAATACACATGCAGCCCATGGTTCTAGGACAGGATCTTGTCAGAACCTCTCTCTCTCTCTCTGTGTGTGTGTATGTGTTGCTGTTTAACTCTACATGCACAGAATTAAAATGTAAACTATTCAGATTAGAACATTCTAAATCTACTTTTTGGGTAACTTTCTCTGGAAATGTAGAGTATCTCTGGTATTGTTTCCTTCCTGGGATTTCTGCATGCAAACATTTCACTACAAAATAGATTGATGAATGAGACTTGGCTTATTATAAGATTATCTTCTCTTCCTGAATTCTGCTATCTTCTTGTCAAATACTCCCTTATTCACTGCCTAAATCAGGACCCCTGTTTTACATTCACTCCTCAAGCACAATCCCAATCTTCCCCAATACAATAGTCTTTACTTACTAGCAATTTTGTCTGAATTTAATTCATATGGTAAAGCACTAGGCAACATCGATGAAGATGTTTTGCTCCCTGGTAATTGCTGGTAATAACTCCCTGGTAATTGCTGCAAAACATGCTTTTTAAATACTTGCTCTATTTCCCTTCCTGCAAGGATAAAGTTTTAGACACATCAAACATCTTGTTATACATAAATCCTAGCAATGGATAGTTTACAACCAATAAAGCAACAAGCTGATGAGTAATCTATTCTTAATTTAGAAAAAAACACATGGTGAGGGTAGATTATGCTGAACAATAATGGACTACATGGATGGCTCCAGGATCTGCCTTCTGTTGACAGAAGGACTCCCCTCATAGAAAGTGCCTCTGCCTGGTTTGGCGGGGGGGGGGGGGGATTCCCCTTCCTCCACACACAATGACAGCTCACTGCATTCAACAGGGTCCCCCAACCCACTGGGTAACATTTTCAGGGGACTGGAAGGCTGGGGAAGTGGAAGTGGAGGTGGCAATTAAAATAACACCTACAAAAATCACATCCAGGTTTAGGAGTGTGCAACTGGGCTGGGGAAGTCTACTTTCCAAGCGCAGATGCACAACCCCAAATTTGGATCCAACCCAATGTGATTTTTGTAGGTGTAATTTCAATTACCTGATTATGTTTCAAGTATCAAAACATGTGAAGTATCATTACAACTTTGCCCCCGTCTTGACAGCCTCGGATCTGCGCCCCAAGGCCCCTGAATTGGCGCTCCTTCCCAGCATCTGCATGGGAAGGAGCGGCAAATCAGAGTTGCCGCTGCTGCCGCTGGCAACGCCGAGCACAGGGGAGGAACGGGGCAGCTGGCTCTCCTCCCTCTGAACTTGTTCTGTCTGCCCCCTTCCTCTCCCCCCCCCCCTTTTTTAAATTTTTAATCTTTAGATGCGAAAGTTCGCATCTAAAGATTAAAAAAAACAGGATGGGGGAGAGGAAGGGGGCAGACAGAACAAGCTCAGAGGGAGGCCAGCCAGCTGCCCCGTTCCTCCCCCCTCCCCAGTGCTTGTTCCAGCAGTGGCAGCTCCTCCCAGCCCCATTTTTTTTAAAAAAAATATTTATTTCTTTGCAGTGTGGAGCCCAGAGTTCCCTGTCCGCCCCCTTCCAGCACCCCCTTTAATTCCCCCCCCCTTAAAAAAGGCTCTGCAGAGGCACGGAGCCTGGCTTCAACCTAAAAAAGTTGGGGTAAGAACCCAACTTTTTTAGCGCGGAGCTTTGGGGCTTTGCCCCTAGATCGCTTCGGAGTGATGGCTGCATCATGTAGATCACGTGCTGCCACTCTGAAGCTACCCCGGGGTAAAGTGCCCGTGTAGATGAGCCCCAAGCCTCTGATATAGTTATGCTCTTGGTGCTCCTCCTTCCCCTGTCAAATGATGATTGGCAATGTCAGTCTTGATTTCACTATCTGGGGGCTTGGTACTATGAGCCTTCTGTGCTTGTGGTTCTGCTGACTGGAGGAAGCACTGCGTCTAGATGCAATTCCTGCAGCAGGATACAGCAGAATTTCTTATTACTATATAGCAGACCTTTGTGCATGTGCTAGTATAGACTGCATATGGTGGTTTGTGCAAATGGATTATCCCTTGTCCAAAAAAAACCTCATCACAATAGTAGCAAGCTTGGTATAGCTTGCTATAGCTTAGCCAAAATAAAGCCAGTGCTTGAATGTACATTACAACTTTGAAGTTTATTTCAACATGATGGCCCCATTTCACATTGGACCTAAACTACTGGTTGTGTGATAATCATAAACTGGTTGGCACTTCCAAATAATACACTGAATATGTATTTAGCTTGTTCATGAATATGAAATATATTGCATGTCATAAATATGTGGATGGATACTATACGCCATCTCCCTCAAATTTACTACTAATATATCATGCCTTCTGAGGCCATCCAAAGATCTGTTGATCAACTTTTTATTAATGGTGGTATAAGCTTGTTTCTGACTGGAGACTGACTTTTTGGATAATATACGTAACTTACAGTAGGGATGCACAACTTTTTCACTCCCAAGGACCTCATTTGATGCTGGCTCAGGATCTCAGTACACGTTCACGCGCGCGCACACACACACACACATAGATAGATAGATCTATATAGAGATATAGAGACATACTAGCAACCATATTCAGAGGGTATGGCTGCCAGAGTATGTTCTAGCAGACACACTGGCTTCCACAGTCACAGAGCCCTCTGGGTACAGCAATCATACTGTCTACTAGGAGATGGCTTGGCTACCACACAGAGGGCCCTCTAAGAGCACAGTCAGAGCGTCTTCTCAGAAGCAACTCAAGAGCAATGGTGTCTGCACCACTTGGCAGCGGAGAGAATGCTCAAGCCAGGGTACGGGACAATCACAGTGTGTGAAAAAAATCAACATGCAGAAGCAGCGGTAGCAGCAACGTAACTGCAACAGTGTTTTTAAAAAGGAGGGAAATCAGCAGAGAAATTCAGTGGTGGTGGTGGTGGGGTGTCAGGCCAACCATGGTGGATGACACTTAAAGCTTTGGGGGGCATATGCAGCCCACAGAACATGGATTATGTATCCCTGGGCGGATCCGCACGTCGGCCCCAGAGCACATTTATGCGACCCCAGGGCACCCCGAAAACGATAGTCTGTACTTGCCTGTAAAAAGAAACGAGGAAGAGACGCCAACGATGACGCCGCCGACGCCACCCAGCTTCCTGCTCCCCAGCCGGGACGGAGAGCTGGGTGGAGAGCGGAAAAAGCTCTCTACCCCGCCTTCTTCAAAAAGAGCTCTCTTTGAAGAAGGCGGGGGTAGAGAGTTTTTCCGCTCTCCACCCAGCTCTCCGTCCCGGCCGGGGAGCAGGAAGCTGGGTGGCGGCGGTGGTGGAGGTGTCATCGTCGTCGTCTCTTCCTCGTTTCTTTTTACAGGCAAGTACAGACTATCGTTTTCGGGGTGCCCTGGGGTCGCATAAATGCGTTCTGGGGCCGACGTGCGGATCCTCCCCCTGACTTAGAGATGTGAAAAATATTATTGCATTAGGAAGTATCAAACCACATTTCCTTCAAAAATTTTAAGTATTGAGAATCCTTTTCCCACAGACTTCTGAACCAATGCAGAAAGGTCATAGCAATAGAACAATGTTCAATTCTGCAGTGTAAAGAAATTTAGGAAATAAATAGCCCAACAATTTATGCTCTGCACCTTAATCTTTTCCATCTTCACTCAAAAACAAGTCCCACAATGTTCTATCAGGCTCAAATAAAAAGAATGCATAAGACTACAAACTTACTTAGTTTTTTTTCCTGCTGTTCCTCGACCGAAGCATCAAATTCTACTTCTGTTTTTCTGTGACCTGCTGAAGTTTGATCAGGCTTGATTTTTCTAATCACTAAATTGATTGGTGGAGAAAAAACATACAGACATACAATTATGGGCCAAAACAGCTATTTCCCACCTCTAGGACCTACTATAGACTCATATTTAAGAAATGATTCCCTAGAATTTCCTAGGACAGCTAGCTGAGTGCTTATCTATGATTTGTTCTTTCTGTTATCTAGAGTCTCACTCCAAAATGACTGAGTTGTGTTCCACTGCTCATTGTAATTAGCAGACTCATAGCAAAGGAAGGAAGGAAGACTGTCCTGCCTCCTCCTGCAGTCTTCCTAGCCAAGAATCTTCAAAGCAGCAGACACTAAAAAAAGACACTTAATGGTGGATCTGAAAAAAATCCAAATCTTAAAACAGAAAATCAATTTAATTTGAAAAAACAAAGCAATATAGAGGTACTTTTACTCTTCTCCAATGAACCAAATTCCCAAAGGATCTACCATTCTGCAAATACTAAACAAATCAACTGTTTACGTAAGTGTCCCTTACAACATAAGGGACACTTTTGAGAGTGCACATGATAGATTAGACACAACATTTTGTACTTACCAGGTGCTTTAGTAATTTGCATTTGCAGCCCTGAAAATGATGGTTTCAAATATTGCTGATCTGATAACTCAGTTATACTAGATTTCCGTATGTGTCGTGCTTGTGAAGCGTCTTTCGTTGCTTAGAGTGATTGTTCATATATGTAACAGAGATAATAAAAAAGAACAAAACAATCCAATGTGCATTTTCAAATAAATTGATGTTACGTAACAGACAGCAATCCCATGCTGCCATTGAACATGGTTACAGCTTCTTCAAGAAAAACTTGCACCTTCAATGGTCCCACTGTATGTCCCTATTCTGGAGATGTAGTGGGGTGGAAGAAGGGAGAAGGGAGGAAGTAGGCTTGGAGGAACTCACTAAGAACCCTGTTTTACTGCCACTAGCCTGATCGGCTTTGGTAAGACAGAGTATCCTCATTACAGGAGAATATCTGAATGATTGGTCCACGACTGTGTCCAGGGGGAAATGTTATCCCAGAGATTCTAGAACACTCTCTGGGAGTCACAGGAAAATGCAGAGGTGGCCCAACTCGGTACTAGAATTCAAAGGGCGCTCAGAGCAACAAAAACGGAACATTGGTATTTACAAAGAAGGTTCCTTCTAGGCTGGTGTGTGGAAGGCATCCCACAATGGGCTAGCTCCCCCTATCACCCAGGAAAAGCAGGGACCCATGTGACTGCATTTTAAATACCCTTTCCAGTCCAAAGCTTCTCCTAGCCAGTTCTTGCAGTGGTTAAAGCTCAGAAATTAAAGGAGAAAAACACCTCTTCGTATCATAAGTAAGGAAGAACCACAGAGGAACAGATAACATAGAACAATCCGAGAAAACAAATGCTGAGGATCTTTAGCAGAAGGTCTGAACAGCCAAGTGCAGAGATGGGTGACCTGATTACTTATGCAAATAGATCCAGTGGTGTTGCAGGGTGCGGAATGACTTCTGCACACCAACCCAAAAGGAATCTTCTTGGTAAGTACCAATGTTCCATTCTGCAGGTTGAGGAAGGCATCCCACAATAAGACATGCTAAAGCTAAAACCCTTATTTGGGTGGAGGGAAATATGAGGCCCAGGCTACTGTACTGCTCCTACCTGCTGGAAGACTCTTCTACCAAAGGAGGCATCCACTGAGGCATGTGTGTCTACTTTGTAATGCCTTATGAAGGAATTGTCTAGGTGGCTGCCTTCCATTTCTGTCAGGGGTGGATTAGTACTTAAGGCAGCTCACGTGAAGTGATCTGTGACTCCTAATGGCTTGGGTGGTGTGAAGCCTCGTAGACCAAAAACATACATGCTTTTAACCAACTAGCTAAAGTAGATCTGGTAATTTTCTTGCCCATGGCAACAGGGTAAGAAGAAACAAACAGTGAATCAGAGTTATGAAAGGACTCTGTCCTTCTTAGATAAACTTGAATGGTATTGGGGACGTCCAGCTTATGCCAGCAGCCAGGTGGATGGTTCAAGCCAACTTGGGTCTGGGTGGAGCACTGGTCCCTCATACAAGAGTTCTGACTTTTGGGATAGGAACCATGCGCTGCTAGGGCTAGGATCTCAGAGAACCAGGGTCATCACAGCCAGAAGTGGGCTACTAGGATTACAGTCGTTTGTTCCTTTTTTATTCTCTGCAGAACTCTGGCCAGCTGATGTACAGCACATCAATTCCTTCAGCTCTGTAAGACTAGAATCTGGAAAGAAATCTCAACAGCTTGTAGTTGTGTCTGGCTGCAAACAGGTCCATTGTGAGTGGGTTGAAGTGGCGTATGATTTCCTGGAAGGCTGCTGGATGAAGGCTCCAATCATCCAGTTCTATTTGTTGCTGACTTAGGTAGACCACTGTATGGCTCAGAGTCCCTTTGATGAGTTGGGCTGACCTGGAGGCTAAGTTCCACTCAGCCCATAACAGCGTGCTCTGGGTGTCCAGGTTGTACTGTCGGTTCTGATTGGGATGCGAGAATGTAGCAGCTGGCATGAGAAGGATTTCAGACCTAGGTGGTCTGCCCTGAGCTCCAGCCAGTTGATGCTGTGGCATTTTTCCTTTGTGTTCCTTTTCCTTTGGGCTAAGAGGGAGTTGCAGTGGGCACCACGTCCTTCAGGACTGGCATTTGTTGTCAGTGTGATCCTGTCTGGCTCCTGGGAAGGGCTGCCCACTTTTAGATTTTGGAGATGTTGCCACCATCTGAGGAAGTCTCTAGAAAATTATTACTGTTTCTCAGGTTGTGTTGGGTCCCTAGCTAGGGAGGCAATTGCTTTATGCATTAAAGCTAAAAAGTTCTCTTTTTTAAAGAATTAATCAGATGAGAAATGCTCTGTAACATCTATGTCTGTCCATCTACCCTCGTCCCCTTCTGAAATGGACTCCTGAAGCAAAATTATGGAGAAATCACTGTCATTGTGTGGCTCAGCCAAGGCGGTCTTGAGTCTGTTAGTGCAGCCTGTGGCTGTGAAGCATGGGTCTGGAGAGTGCGCTGAAAAGCGCAGACTATGGGCAAGGCAAGGCCATTTTGATTTTGAGGTCTTAATTAAAAAAAATTAAAAACAAATCTTAGTGGAAGCAGGAGAGGAGGAAGACTCAGAAGTGCAAGAGTTTCTGGTGCATTTTGCAGAACAATTTGATCTCAAGATAAATGCTCAGTCAGATTGCCCAATAATGATCTTGGTTTATCTAATGGAGCCATGCTTTGATAGGTACTGGTGTGGTTATCACACTGTTCCCCATCTGAGCAAAGGAGGAGATGGACGGAGGAGGAGCTTCCCTTTGCAATTTGGAACTGCAACTGCAACATAAAACACCCACCCTCTTTGTTTGATGGGAATCCTCCGTGTAGGGGAGAAAAATAGATCTGATCTCACCCTTGATGTTGTTGGGGCGACTGGCCTTTGCTGCTCTGTGCTTCCTCCTCTTGTTCTGTGTAGAGAGGGTGGTGTGATCCTGGCCCCCGACTCCATTAACCTCGGCCACTTCTTTTGAGGCGAGGATCATATCTTTCCTGGCATCTAAAAGATTTGGCAAGGGGCCATAGCTCCAGGCCAGTAATCTTTTATTTGATTCTCAGTGGCTGGAAGCACCCAGAGCTGGCAAACAGCCAGAGCTGGTAAACAGCCAGAGCTGGTGTTCTCCGTGATCATCTCGGTCCATCATCCTTGTGTCTGCCACTGACTTTCTAAGGACTCTCACATGAGTTACTGTTTTCTTTTTCTTTTCAGGCTTTCAAATGGTTTATCTTTGTGAAAAGGACCATGGAGAGTGATAAGGCAAGTGGCAGAGTGAAAGAAGCAAAAGATAAACTCTTCTCTCTCTTTTTTTTTTTTTTTTTTTTTTTTGGTAAGTGAGTATGAAAAAAATAAAAGCTGGCTGTGAGAAAAAAGTTAAGAGGCAAGGAGTTTAAGAAATTTTAGATATACAGAAAACTATAGGTTTGAGAAAGGAGGAGGTGAAAATTAGCTCTGTCCTGGGCAAAAAGTGGCTAGGAGAAGCTCTGGACTGATAAGAGTGTTTAAAACTCAGTCACATGCGTCCCTGCTTTTCCTGGGTAATAGGGGGAGTTAACCCATTGTGGGATGCCTTCCTCACACCAACCTGGAAAAAACAGGACCGTGCACCTTAAACATCACAGGTTGTAGAAGCCATACAGCAGCTGGACAGTAGCATCTAGCCAGCAGCATTTAGCTATGGCTACAAAGAGAACATATTTTAAGGGTATCAAAAGCTTGATGGCATGGAGAGGGGTGATTTAGATAAAACATGGTAAAGGCTATGATGTAGAATTGCAGGACAGTAAAATAATGTGATTAGAATACCAGGGTGGACTTGTTTGAAAACATTACTGCTCCATTTGTTGTGTCAGATCTGTTATAACCACACCATTTTCAATCTCTCTCTGGTGCTGCTTGGTATTGTATTTTAGTCTCTCCACACAGTCTATTTTGCTTCCCTTCTGCAGCACTATCCTCTTCCTAGAACCCAGAAGCAGCAACAGCAGCAGCAGCAGCTGGGTTGTGAAGGGAGCTGCTGCAGGTAAGGAAGAAACATCAGGAGAGGACTTTTTGTGGAAGGAGGGGAAGACTCTCTTTCTCAGTCTTTTTTAACCTATGTTTTGGACATTACTGTACTGCACTGTGCTGGAGACAATGCTTAATTTTCAGAAAGAGGCCTGCAGGAGACTCCAGCTTATGTGGAGTAATGCCATTTTTTAGCCCTTCTCCTTAATTCTACGCGAGGGACTGGCTCATGAGGTGGAAAGGGAAAAGCATTCTGCATATGTTCACAGGCACTTTTATTATATTCTTGTTTGTGAGTATAAATAACTTTTGGCTGTGGAGCGCAGATATGCTGTGTGGTCCCCCTGATGATAAGCAATACCTTGGGGTGGCTATAGACAGCACCAGTTAAGACATCCTTCAGCAGCAGCTCAGCTTATGCCAAAGGCCTACCTGAATAAAAATGGCTTTGCCTACTGGCAGAAGATCAATAGACAAGGCACCGGCCTAGTTTTCCTTAGCAGGGAGTTCCAGAGCCTGGGAACTGTCACAGAGAAGGCCTTCTTGATGCCCCTACCAAAAGTCCCTCCAATAGTGGATGGATAAAGAGAAGATTGCAAAGATTTTAAAACCCAGGCAAGCTCATATGGGAGAATGCAGTCTTTCAAATATCCTGGTCCCAAGTCATACTGGACATTATAGGCAATGACTAGCACTTTGAATGGTGACTGGAAATAGACGGGTAGCCAGTGAAGCTATTGTAACAAGGGAGTCATGTGCTCCCTGTAACCTGCTCCAGACAACAGCACTCTGGATAACTTGATGTCCCCACACACTTTTCAAAGGGAGTCCCACACGAACTGCATTAGAGTAAACCAAACGGGATATAAGTAAGTAAAGCAGCAACACTGTGGCCAAATCAGACATCTCATTCGTTGCAAATGCACTCCTGGACACTGCTGAAACCCAGGAATCCAAGAACACACACAAATGGCAAACCTATTGGTTCACAATTATCTGAATAAAAATATTTATATTTCTGATATGTAGCTTTCTTCTACTCTGCCCTTACCAGCATATCTGGGTTTTTCAATTTTCTCGACTTCAAAAGCAGCTTGCAGATCTCTTATGTTTGCTTCTAGTTTGGCTGCCAAAGCCCTTCTTTTTGCTGTTTTCTCATCTGTAATGACAAAACAGATAAAAGTACTGGAATTATATAAGATTGCTGGTACTAATTAATTTTCAGAGTTTCTGAAAGCCACAGCCAGACATTTCTAATGTTAAACCAGATTATATAAAGCAACAAAAACTGTATAGCAGATCTCATTCTCAAAATTATGGCAGATGCAGACCAATCCAAACTGGTACACTGGCTCTGGACTAGGGCTGTGCACAGCCCCTGCACAGCCCCTGTGCACAGCACCCTGCCTCGGAGGGTGTTTCAGAGCCTCCATAATGGCCCCAGCTCGACTCGAGGTGCTTCGAGGTGTGCCCACCTCACCTCAGCACTAAAGCCAAAGTGAGATAGTTTGTGGCCATAGATATAGTAAAAACAGAGAGCTGCCATGACCTTAACTTTAAATCATGCTCAGCTCTATGGGAGGAGGACGTGATTTACAGGTAAGTCTTGGTGGTGGCGGTGGCAACTGCGAGAGGTGTCTGGGGAGGGCGAGGAGGGCAGGGAAGGAGAGGGAGGACTCATTGCTGGCCTTGCACCATCTTTCCCGGGCGGGCGAACAGGTGGGAACAGCAGCACTCTGAATTGGCCCAAGATGCCCCAAGGCTTCGGTCCCAATCTGCTTTGGCCTCTGGGTACCCTGAACCAAGCCGGTACTGAATTGGCCCACCTCACCTCAGATTCAGGGATTCAGCAGAGGCAGTGCACAGCCCTACTCTGGACATGGAGGTTTCAATCAGATATTATGGACAATAGCCATTTATATATCCTCCATAAAGATACTTAATCTCCTTTAAATCCAAGCCAATGACTATTACAAAATCTTGTGGCAGTGAATTTAATATACTAATGTTTTTATGCACTTTATATACAGAGAACAAACAGCCTACTGCAGCATATTACAAGAATTCTCATCTGGGTAGATTGTTTCTCATTCAGCAAAAAATAATAGAGTTACATTCTTAGGTAAAACAATTCCATATAAATTTGTGAAGTGAGGCTATTATATTTGTTAATTCTATACGATCATCTTCACACTCACCATCAGGTCCATACTTTGCACTTAAAGCAGCAACCTTCAATTGCAGCAAGCCTAATGAACCCATTATGAGAGAGTCATCTGATACACCTCGAACTGTATCTATGAAAAAAAAGATTTGAAGGACTGAATACAGGAAACTTCTAAACATGTCATTATTCCTGTACAAGAATACTCACAATTACACTTAGGCATGGCTGAACAAATGCTGTCTGAGATCGTTAGGATTCTGCAAACATCATCTCGTTACTCATCTCATGCCTGATTCTCAGGCATGCTGTTTCCTTTATGCACATTGGAATCTGGTGCAAATCGAGCAGCGATTGAATGAGAGATTTGGGCAAATCTCGCTGAATTGTGCAAATCTCATAATTGGGGCAAATTTCCTCCATAGACTAAAGTGGGGCTGATTCAGTCAACAGAGGAAATTTGTGCAAATCGCATTGGGATTCTGGAACCAAATGAACACAAGTACATGTTTGACAATTTGCAGATTTTTTCAGCAGATATGAGGTTGCGCTCAGAGCTTTAAATGGGGCATACTCGCATGTTTTGGAAGCGAAAACGAAATGCTCATACATCCCTAATTAAACTACATCAGGCATGGGCAACTTTCCATGTGTTTGCGGGCAGATTCATACACATCCTGGAAGCCACTGGGTCTGCATCCCTCCCTGCTACCACTGACTTTGCCATTGCCATGCAGCACCAGCAAAAAGAGCAATTTTTCATTTAAATTTTAAAGTCTAAAACAAGGTGTGTGTGGAGTCTTATATCCCCCCTCCCAGGATGCTTCAGCAAGTATGATTATGCTTTAGCACAAACCCCTCCTCTATAATTCTTTTCACTGGTATTGGAGTGAGACTTTTCAATCACGACTGCCTGATTACAGATTTTGGATTTTTTCTTATATGGCTTCCTTTGCTTTTTGTGTATCATGAAGAATAGCAAATGTAGCCATTCAGGAACAGGTTCCTAAAACAGGAGGAAGATTATTTTCTACTACCTAAAAATGGAAGTTTACTTTTTGAGGGTTACATTCCCTTCACTCCACACTGCCATAGCTGCCCATTCACACCACCATTAAAATATTTTCTCTCTCTAGGCACTACACTGGCCACTCACCAGAGGCTGAAGGTCGATGAAAGGGGAGGAGAAGGAGGGATCAATACCTTCACATCCTTATCTCTGGGCTGCTTCTAGTTATGGCTGGCCTCACTTGGCCCTGGCCATGCTGAAAAACAAAATGCTGCTCCCATAGCCAAGACAGCAGCTTTTCCCCAAAGCAAGAGTCTTATTGGTGGCCTTGGCCAAGTCATAATCTCTCAACCTAAGTTACTTCACAAGGTTGGTGTGAGGCTGATTACTGTACTTCGCTATTTGACAAAAGCGGCAGATAAAAGTACAATAAATCAGTAGTAACATATGTGTCTGTCTGCTGAAGTACACTGGATCAGTACATCCAACAGATTTTACTGGGGAAATTGTGCAAGGCTTTTTTGCAAGGACATAATCACACTACCTGTTCTAAAAAAACTCTAAAAGAAACTCAAAAGGAGTATGATTAGAGATAATGCCGTGCTTACCAGACGAAGTGATTGGTTGAATGCTTTTTCTTTGCAGATCTTTGATACTTGATTGCAAATATGAAAACAAATTTTTCCTTTCATCAAGGATTTTTTTTGCCACTTTTTGTTTTGCTTTTTCTTCTTTTCCAAAAAGAAAAACAAACGTTTACTGAAATATTAAATTTCACATGAGGTGTATCTGAACTAAAGCCATCTCCCATCAGACTCATGAAGCACTGTCATGGGGGTACTCCATGTGATGAGAAAGTAGAACATGTATGCTAGTGCTACATGCAGCTTCACCACCCTCTGCCATCAAAAGGTCTCCTGCTGTCCCAGAGCATTCTGCCCCTTCTCCCCTGCTGCTTCATATGCCCGGAACTGTCTCCCAGAACACCTCTGTGATACCATCTCTGTTATTTCTTTGAAGTCCCTCCTCAAACCCAACCTTTCCCATGAAACCTTTGGCACAAGCCTGTAGTTCACATACCCTATGGTAACTGTGGGACTGTCATGACAACGATGCATTGGCGCTGCAAGTTCCCAGAACGCCATGCTTGCACTCCTGCGGGGTTATCCCCATGCTAAGGAGCAAGCATGGGGTTTGCATCCGAGGAGGAGCTGCTGCCGCCCCGTGCACCACTGTCCCATGCACCCCCATGCCACTGTGCACCACCACTGCACATCCATGTTTTTTTTTCAACCTTTTTTTTTTTTTTAACCTTGGCTGCCAAGCATTCTCCCCATGTCGGAGAAGTGTGGAGGCATTCCAGCAGCCATTCAGTTTGCTGGCCCACCCTCTCCCCACTTTCCGGGCAGATGGCGACCAATCAGCAGTTGCCATCTGCCCAGCCACGCCTCTGCTGCAACTCCGGAGTGGCGACAGGCAGCACATGCACCATCGTCGCCTCGCTCCAGAGAAAAAAGTTGGGGTAAGTCCCAATTTTTATATTTCGGAGCTTCAGGGGAAAGCCATGGGATGGCTCTGCAGCAGTGGCTTCTGCGTCGTATAAACAACACAGCACTACTGTGGAGCCGCCCCAGGGCTTTCCCCATGTATAGACACCCCCTAAGCCTATAAATAAGCCTAAGTATAGAAACTGAAATACTCACATTTTGTTTCCCTTTTTACCCCTGCCTCCCCTCCCTTTCCTTGTTTCCTGTGTTGATTTTTTTAATGTATTATTCTTGTAAGCTCCTTGGGAAAGAAAGTTATCAAGCAGTAGTAAATCATGCTAACCTCAAACTATCACAAATTTCCTATTAAAGGAAATTCCTCTTAAGATCTTAAGCTTTGGTCTGATGCTCCCACACATTCCCTTGGACACTGTTTGGATCTTGTTCTCACTCGGAATTGCTCTGTTTTGGACTTTTCTACTGCTGACTTTCCTCTGTCAGATCATCATCTAGTTTCTTTCATGATTACTCATAATCCTCCTCCTTCACATCATGTTTCTCGCTCTTGTTGTGACTTGCAATCTATCAATTATGAGGCTTTTTCTCAGTCTCTAGCCTCCTCTCTTCCTTCTGTCTTTTCGGCTGTCTCCTTGGACTCAGCTGTCTCCTTCTTTAATTCCTCCTTATCTTCAACTCTTGATCATCTTGCTCCATCTACAACTCGGATAGTTCGCCCTTCTCAACCCCAACCGTGGCTCACCTCTTTCATCCGCTACCTTCGCTCTTGTTCCCGGGCTGCTGAACGCCTTTGGCATAGGACCAGGGACTGGGAGGACTTTGTCCATTACAAATTTGTTCTCTCCTCTTTCTCTTCTGCTATTTCATTGGCCAAACAGCAGTATTACTCAATGTTGATCCAGTCAAATGCTATGCATCCTCAGCGGCTCTTTGCGTCCTTCAATTCTCTTCTGAAGCCTAATCCGCCATCTCTCCCCGCCTCTCTGTCTGCTAATAACTTTGCCTCTTTTTTCAATGCTAAAATCCAAACTATTCGCTCTGATCTGGCCAGCTCTGCTCCTCTTCCAGTTCCTGTTCCTCATCTGTCAGTTCCTCCTGCAAACTTCTCTGCATTTCCTTTGGTCTCAGCTGATGAACTGTCTACAATACTGCGCTCTTCGAAGCCTTCCACTTGTTCTCGTGATCCGATTCCTTCTCGCGTCTTTATTAATCTTATCCCTGCTATCCTCCCTTCCTTGCTTCATATTTTCTTTGTCCTCTGGTTCATTTCCTTCTGCTTTTAAACATGCTACAGTCTCTCCTATTCTCAAGAAACCTACTCTTGATATGCTATCTCTGTCTAACTACCGACCTGTCTCTTTGTTGCCTTTTGTTTCAAAGATCCTGGAGCGTGTGTTCTACTCTCGTTGTCTTGATTTTCTTTCTAGTAACTCTGCTCTGGATCCTTTTCAATCTGGATTCCGTCCTTTGCATTCCACTGAAACAGCTCTTACTAAGATTACCAATGATCTTCTTATTGCCAAGTCTAAAGGCCTTTATTCCGTTCTTATTCTCCTTGATCTAACTGCAGCCTTTGACACGGTTGATCACGATCTTCTTTTAGATTCCCTTCATGAACTTGGATTTTGTGGCTCTGTCTATAACTGGTTTGCCTCCTATCTAGCGGGTCGCTCTTTCAGCGTGTTGGCTAATGGCAGCTCGTCTTCCTCCTTTCCCCTTTCAGTAGGGGTTCCGCAAGGCTCGGTTCTTGGCCCGTTGTTGTTTTCTTTATACATGTTGCCCTTGGGCAAGCTTATTCAATCTCATGGCCTCCAATATCATCTGTAAGCTGATGATACACAATTATATCTTTCATCTCCGGATCTTTCTCCTGATGTTCACGATCGTATCTCGGCATGTCTTTCAGATATCTCAGCTTGGCTGCTTCATCGTCGTTTGAAACTCAATATGGCAAAGACTGGATTGCTCGTTTTTCCTCCTAAACCTTCTCCTCATCTCTCATTCTCTCTTACTGTCAATGATGTTACGCTTACTCCGGTCAAGGAAGCTCGTAGCCTTGGCTTTATATTTGATTCCTCGCTCTCCTTTATTCCTCATATTGAGGCAGTAGCTAAATCCTGTCGTTTTTTCCTGTATAATATTGCCAGGATTCGAACATTTTTGTCTGTCTCTTCTGCCAAGACTCTTCATGGATTGGTTATTTCTCGGTTGGACTACTGCAACCTTCTTCTCACTGGCCTTCCTTCTTCTCACATCAGTTCGTTGGTTTCTGTTCACCACTCTGCTGCTAAGATCATCTTCTTGGCTCGCCGCTCTGACCATGTTGCTCCACTTCTGAAATCTCTTCATTGGCTTCCAATTCACTTCAGAATCCAATATAAACTTCTCCTGTTGACCTACAAAGCTTTTCACTGTTTAGCTCCTTCCTATCTTTCCTCTCTCATCTCACACTATTGCCCCGCTCGTGCTCTTCGCTCCTCTGATGCCATGTTTCTCACCTGCCCAAGGGTCTCTACTTCCCTTGCTTTGCTTCGTCCATTTTCTTCTGCTGCCCCTTATGCCTGGAACACTCTTCCAGAACATTTGAGAACTACAAGTTCAATCGCAGCTTTTAAAGCTCAGCTAAAAATTTTCCTTTTTCCTAAAGCTTTTAAAACTTGATTTTGTTCTGACTTTTATACTGCCTGTTTGGTGCATTCTCTTCCCCTCCTTATTGTTTTATTATGATTTTATTAGAATGTAAGCCTATGCAGCAGGGTCTTGCTATTTATTGTTTTACTCTGTACAGCACCATGTACATTGATGAAACTTTTCTTTTTCCTAAAGCTTTTAAAACTTGATTTTGTTCTGACTTTATACTGTTAGTTTTACCCTACCCAGTGCCTGTTTACCCTACCCTGTGCCTGTTTGCTTTCTCTTCCCCTCCTTATTGTTTTATCATGGTTTTATTAGAATGTAAGCCTATGCGGCAGGGTCTTGCTATTTATTGTTTTACTCTGTACAGCACCATGTACATTGATGGTGCTATATAAATACATAATAATAATAATAATAATAATAATAATAATAATAATAATAATAATGTAAACCTCATCTGAGTTAAAGCAGCGGAATTACTGTGGACTGAGGTCAAGGCCCATCTTTGTCTTGATAAGTCTTAGATGCATACAACTCTACAAAACTCAATAATATAGTATTAACTTTTCAATATTTGCATGATGAAACAAGTAAATAACTATTCGTTCTTATTTAAACCGCACCATCAGGTGTCTGGCATCTCTACTCCCAGGCATTTCTTGCTATATGATGGGATTTTAACGTCAGTGGTTTTATCAGGTCCAAGTACCTCAATGTAACTGTTTTAGCTGTCTAAACTGGTTTAAATTTTGTATATTAATTTTTTAATATTATATTTTGAAATTTTTGCAAACTGCCCAACTCTCTTCAATGGGACCTGGAATATTATCTCATCTAGAATATTATAAACTAAATTAGTTATAATTGGCAATTACAAATTTTGGGCATGATTCAACCTAATTTAAGTACTTTTGAGTTCTACTGATGTCAGTGGGAGAGATGTGAGCACATGCTAGGTTTTGCCCCAAGGTTGCAAGCAGGTGTTGTGATGTTGTATACACTTAATTTAGTTACAGTAAGGTAGGTAACGGAGAGGAAGGAAAAGGTGGTTTATAAGAAGAAGAAGGGTTGACTGGCATGATGGACAGCAATGAAAGGAATTAGATTCATTTTAGCACATTAAATTCCAAAGAACTGAACATTATAACTACTTTTATACTTACTATCAAGTCCATATGTTTCTGGATAATCTTCTAGAAGTAGTAGTTCCCATTTATCAATCAAGTTCCTTCTTTGTTGTTTCAGTTTGTGCACTTTTCTTTCTACAAAAGCAACCAGATTTTAGTGCATTTAAGGCACAATCCTATGCATGTTGAAAAGCAAAGAAGTCCAACAACTTCCAGTATGCCTCAGCCAGCCATGCTAGCTGGGGCCTGCTGAGAATTGTAGAACTTTTTTCTGTCTAAATATGCATAGGACTGCACCCTAATTGGAGAAAAGATGCATTTAAAGGTATTTCATTGTCTCCACCAGTGGTTTCATTTTGTTTACTATATATTATGTTCTATATAGAGTAGCTGCCTAAACACATCTTCAATCTATATCAGATTGAAGAACATGTTACATGATGGTCCTAATTCTATACTCACTCAGGCTGTCCAGCTGAATATCTGTAAAAAACCCTGTTTCTTCCAGGTCATCCAGTTTTGACTCTAGTCTTGAAAGCTCTAGCAGATCATTAATTTTTCTCTCTAGAAATGTAAAAATAACTCTAGTCAACAACTGAGCACATTATTTAATATTTCCTATAAAACTAGAATCATGTAAAATGAATGAGATTCTATAACAAAAGTAGATCTTGAAATAGCAAGACTGAATAATCTGACAGTTCTTATTTGCATTTTTCACAACCAGAGAAAAAACAAAGACGCAGCTCTTAACCACTTCAGTACTCTTACATGAAAACAACACTTGGTGGATTGTGAGAAAGGAGAGCCTATCTGCGATACCACTGATATAGAAAAACTGAGCCTTACATTATGTGCTCTTCTTCCATAATTATTCTTGGGTTTTAGTCTTAAAATAAAAGGCATTTCTCCCACCTGCAAAACATGGAAAATCCAAGGTAGGCCTGGTCTGAGTACCTGTTTGACCAAAGATTATTTATAGTATGACATAAGGCAAAAGGATGTACTAATTCTGGAAACTACTTTGGAACAACTGTGAAGAAATGAACTCTCAGGATTAATTTGTTTCCAGGTTCAGGATTAGAGCCGAATAACTGAAAATATAATCAGAAATGGTTAAAGTGAGCATATTCTCTTGGAAATGAGATAAATGATTTGGGAAGGTGTAATATAGGAAGAACAGAGAGCTTCAGCTGTGGGGCGGTATATAAATGTAATAAATAAATAAATAAATAAGCCTTGTAGATCAGTGGGATAGAGTTGATTTCCCCAGAACCATAAGATCAGCACATTTGTAAATTGTACTTGTAGAAGGGAAGGGAAGCAGGCAAAGACTGTCTCACAGCCTGCTTCAGCTGGACTGTCTCCCTTTCCCACAGGACCATCCACTACCATCTGCCCTGTTGGAATGATCCTGGAAGAGAGAGAGGGCTACAAACAGGCAAATACCACTTTACTTAAGGGCCAGCAGGTTCAACTGGCCTATGTTTTTTTAAGGTTCACCCAGTGCCATATGGGTTGAGGGATGGAAATGGACAGGCAGCTAATAGTGCTGCAATCAGAAGGTGCCATTTTTCTACTGCCTTTTAGTGAATAAGCAGCACCCATGGTATGTATACCTAAGCAGGATGGAGTGGTCTGAATGTCTGAGACTATAAAGTTGCAATCAATTCATTTCTAGCCGTTAGTTAGTCAATACTAAATCCCAATACGTATTCTCCAAGTTGTCTGGAGGCCGATTATTATTATTATTATTTATTTATATAGCATTATCAATGTACATGGTGCTGTACAGATGCGCCATCTCTGGGTTATTTCGTGTTGCGTTCAGACCTGGACTTCTGGTTTGTGCTTTTCCCAACAAACAAGAGAAAGAACCAATAGTTTGTTCTAAGATTGTTTCTCTGGCTTGATGCAATGATTGATACAATACTAAGTAACCCAGAGACAGAATTTGTTGGGTTGTTTGGCTGTTTCTGCTTACAGTCAAAGCAACCAGGCACTGTGCACTAGCACAGTGTCATGTTCATAACAACCCACAAATGCCTATTTTTAAAGAGGTGCATCAGAATTTATATAAGAGGGATGGGTGATGATATCTCTGGAGCTCTGTGCTGGAGGCAAGTAGATCTTCATCCTCAGACCCTGGAATGCTCCTCTTCTCCAGCAGAAGCACTGACTGTCAATGGTTTCCCTTGAAAAAGGGGCAGAGTGAGATGTGATGAATGGGGAGCAGAGCTCAGTTCCAGGTGGTGATGCTAGGGCATATAATTTCAAGCCATTTCCATGGAATTATATTCTGCACTTACGATCAGGTCTTGTAATTACATGTTGGTCCAAATCAAAGCTCTGTGCATCTTGCATGTCTTGAAGAATTGCTTCAAAATTGGCAACCAGAAGTTCTCTTTTCTCAGTTAGCTCCTGCATTTTCTGTTCTGTATAAAGGAATGTCCATATTACTAATGACATTTTAGAACTCTTGTCTACAGAAGAGGCCATGCAATGAAACTGAGTGTGTTAAAGGAGACTGAAATTAAATAGCATGGGAGTTTTGCAGCACAAAATATTTACTATACAGCTTTATCAGTCACGCTGGCACAGATTCATTTTGTCCAATAGGAGATGTAGGTCTTATCAGTAGCAGCCGAGGCTCTCTAGGATCTTTAGCAGTTCACAGTTAAAACCATAAAATACCAGAGATCAAAACATACAAAGTTTTAAAAGTTTAAAAATACCACATAAAACCAAAATACATCCAGTTGCAGCCCAGGGAAAGCCTGTGTGAAAATATGTGTTTTCAGGAGGCGTTTAAAGGACGTTACATTTTCCAAGGAAGGGTTTTCAGATGGTGGGTGCCGCTACAGAGAAGGCCTATGAAGCAGCCATGGGCCTGGCATTTAGAGAAAGGGTAGGCTTTGTACATTTAGGAAAAGATAGGGTTTATTTCAGGAACTACAAAGGTAGGCTTTGTACTACCTGAAAACCGCAAGGACAGTATAGCTTCAAACCATATTGGTGAGGTCATTCAGTCATACAGAGCAGGGAAACACACTTCCCCCCTTCCTCACACACATATCTTATCCCTGTACAAAGAAATCTAGGGATTGCTGAGGGATGGGAGAGGCAAAAGCCCATCCCAACTCCTAGCAATTGTACTTCTGACCCTACAGCCGTAGTGAGATGGCCATAGAGCCCTCAGACAGTAGCTGCCAGAACATCTCCTAGAAGATGTTCTGACCTTCAGCACTCTAGAGGGAAGGCCTTTGAGACCAGGTCCTAGAGTGGAAGCAATGATGCTTGGCATCCCTGGAGAGGGATATATCAGTTTATGTGTGAGGGTTTTTTTTTTTATGGGGATGGAGCATGAGTGGCAGTGACACTATTTGGGGGTGGGGAGGGTGCCAAGTTAAACCATTTTATTTGCCCAGCATTTAAGCTACTGTGTTTTCATCTGGTTGAAAACTTTTTCCTGTCAATTTTATAGCATTTTTGCTTCATGGTCCATGTTGTTTTTAATTGCATTATAGATCTTAATTATTCTTATACTAACATGATATTTATTTCTTGGATGAAGGCAGTTTAAAATGTCGATATTTCAATAAACAAATAAATAGTGCATTGTACCAAATAAATAAGACACATTGAGAGATCCATAGCTATCAAAAAGGAAAGTGTTAACTCCAGATGCAGTTTTTCCATCAAGGCCATCTCAGTACCATAAGCAGAGGATTGCTTGAAAGAAGTTGAAAGAGGAAATGTCATCCACGTATGCCTGGAGTTATTCAGCTCCACACATTTAATTACCTTCCTAAAAGAGGGGAAATCTGAAACACAGCTCTATTTCTGGTTAAATTATCTCACAGGGTTGGGTCCAGAGTTCCCATGAGCGGAGCTCTGCTCACAGGAAACTCCACTGGAAGAAAAGGGGGATGCAATTTTTACTGATTTCTATTTCCCTAACAATGACTTGTGTCCCATGAAAAGCTGCTCTAGAGGATTGGTGGACCGTCTCAAACAGTGTGGGAGTTGTATGGTTCTGCCCTACTTGGCAGATATAAAATATTGCTGAGGAGAATGGCCAGGAGGGCCCAACATATGTAACACTTTACTTACCACTCATACCACTTGGCTGAGCTACAATGGCCTGCAAATCTTTCAGCTCTTCCAGATTTACTTCCATATTTTCCAAAATCAATCTTCTCTTCTCAGATAATTCATCCAACTCTCTTTCTATAAAGAGAAATATTTTAGAATTATCAGATGAAAAAGATTCAAAATATCATTATAATTTTTAATGACTGAAAATTAATTATGCATTATTAAAGTATTTTATTTACCATATAAGTAGAAATAGCTGCACCCATTAAAGATGCAATAGAAGGACAGGAAAATGCTCAACCAAATTCATGATATGAGGGAAGCAAGGGTTTATGATCTGTTTATGCTCAGAATGTAAACCAGCTCCTAGGTTGTTTCATTAGGTGACATTGGCCCTGTTCAGATGTCACGCTAAGCTATGATGGTTAAGTGTTGTGAGCTAACCATGATGGCTTTACATGTCATGTCTAGGATGATTTTCCTAACCATAGTTGCTACGTAATCACAGTTTAACCACGCTCACTAACCATGGCTTTGTGTGTTGTCTGGTTAACCAAGCACCAACGTAGAGCTCATTTTTTGTGCTCATCAAGCAAGAGAGCTGAAAACGGAGCTGCTGCACTGATCACCGTGCAAGAGCTCCATGGTCAAAATCTGCCTAGCAACACATGATGTGGTGACTGCTAGGCAGCCCCATAGCTGTCTAGCCCCGCCTGCCATATGCAGTCAGAGAAGCATGCTGAGCACAAAGAAGTTTCTTTCCCATGCTGCCACTATCAGCAGAGTGACCTGGAGTGTACCACGTTCCCAGGCACGAAAACAATCCCACCCACTCAGATGCTAGGAAAGCAGCAGCATCCATGGGCAAAACTGCGCCCCCCTTTGCCAACCCCCCACCAGCCCCTGAGAATGCTATAGCTGAGCCCCAGTATGCAGAACACCTATGTCTACTGCTCCCCTCCACACCGCCAGCAAGGCAGAGCCCCCAAACTTCCCCAGGTGATAGGACAAAGGCGTCATGGAAGGGGGAGTGATGAGAGAACCACCGATGGCAGGAAGCAAGCAACAGTGAGGTGCCCCCCACCCCCACCAACACGCATCCCAATCACATACATCCCCACAGAGCTATATCCCAAGCCCCTGCCACTGTCTTACCATCCCACCATGACCAAATCCCAAGGAGCAACCTCTGTCCAAGGCACAGCAGGAAGGGCAGGTGCCCCAGATACCTCCAGAGCCCTGCAGTACCTAGGCGCTCCAGGCAGGATGGCAGGCCCAGCACACTCTCCCACCCCCAGTGTCCAATCCCAAGAAGGAGGGCATTGGCAGCAGCTCTCCTTTCCTCTACTTGGAGAGCAACTCCTCAGAGGCATCCCAGTCTCAGCACAGCACCCAAACCGGATGAGGGAGAGGAAGCAGGGTGAAGCACACGAGAACAAGGGCCCAGGTACAAAACCCTCTTCCCATGGTTTTTCAAGCTGTTACAGAAGAACGGTTACTCCCACACACTGCAACAATGCAAGGAGAAGCTATATGTATTCAAGAAGGGTAGTTAGGCACTGATTAGGGTAACCACACTGTGGGCTGTGGTTCCATGCATGTGTGGCGGGTGCACATGGCCTAGTTAGTGTTAACCACCATGCCTGGGGTTAGCCTCACCACTCTTTCCCAAGTTGTATCTGAACATTTCAGATAAGAGAGTCTGCCAAGAGTGTTGTAGATGTGACCAGCCTTTTGTTATTCTGAGGTCTATGTAAGTAATGACTACTAAATGAGGATC
The DNA here is from genome assembly GCF_023053635.1 of Elgaria multicarinata webbii. NCBI lineage: Eukaryota > Metazoa > Chordata > Lepidosauria > Squamata > Anguidae > Elgaria > Elgaria multicarinata. The sequence goes on along the minus strand of NC_086171.1, from coordinate 27,981,684 downwards.
ATGATACTACCACTAATGTGTATGGTGTTTTACAGAATAGAAGAGAAAAGGTCCCTGTCCCAAGGGGTTTATGATCTATTCCCATTTGGCTGCTTTATTCACCTTAGCAGATGATCTACCCCGGGAACTAAAAAGGCCGTGTGTTTCCATCTTGGTTCTGTTGAACCTGTTGGTGGCTTTCGATTCCATTGAATATGGTATCCTTCTGAGGCACCTGTCTGAGATGGGACTGGGAAGCACTGTTATATCGTGACTTCTTGTAGGGGTGAATTAAGAAGATGGTGCTGTGGTGTCCTTCAAGATTCCATCCCATCCCCCATGCTATTTAACGTATACACGCAAATCTCCACGAGTGGTTTCCAGAGTTCTGGAGTTCAATGCCACCAGTATGCTGATGACACCCAACTCTGTCTCCCCTTTCCAGCTAAATCCAAGGAAGCTGTTTTATTTCTAAATCTGTATGTGATGTCGATAAAGGACTGGAAGAAATTGCAGTGTATCCAAACAAGGCAGAGATGATACTGGTTAGTTGAAAGGCAGACCAGGGAATAGGGACCCAACCTGAACTGGATAGAGTTACTTGCCCGGAACACTCAGGCTCACAGTTTGGGTGTACTCCTGGAGTTGGCCCTGAACTTAAACGTCCAGGTTTCGGCGGTAGCTAGGAGTGCATCTGCACAGCTGAGGCTAGAGACTTCTGAGTCTTCATCAGGCTAGATGGTAAACAAAGCCAATGGATGTGGGGGCTGGAGGAAGCTGACTTATACTGAAGCCTTGGAATCTCCATCTTAAGACTATGACTAAATGTAATATGGGAAAAGATTGCAGACATTCAAATTAGGCTCTGCTAGGTACTGTGGTGGCTTCTAGTTGCACCTAGTGCTGCTGGAATAAAGAAACAAACAATGGTTTATACCCCAATTTTTTAAAAAATATAAAATCTAGCCATTACTAGATCTGTTGCCATTCTTAGGAGAAACACAAAATCCTTGATAGGTAGAAATATAAATAGAGAGAAACCGGGTTGTTTTTATATTAACAAAGTGGAAATAATGTTCGATATCATAAGGTTGGATAGCTTTACCTAGAAGTTGGAGAGGTCTTAAGAGAAAGGGTGGATTGGTTAAAAGGCATTTAAACTAAAAGATCCCCATAATGCCATTGGTTGTAGCTGCTGGAAAATATAAGTCTTCTTTGAGTTGTGAGGAAATATGATAGAGAAAAGGGAAAGTTCTCCATGCTGGGACCAAATAACTTAGATTTCAATCTGTCTGACATTTTCTTCATTGGGCAGATCTAGGTAAACATGTCTATTTTATTACACACCACTTAAGTAAAAGTCCATTCACTTGTGAAACATTGTGTGTGATTACATTTTCAGTTCCATACTCACCACTAGGTTCTACTTTTTCCAGTTTGCTTGAAACAAGTTCCTGTAATTGCTGCATGTCTTGCATAATTGCCTGTAAACCTGCAGTCAAAAGTCTTCTTTGTTCAATGATCTCTTGTAACTTTTGCTCTACAAAAAGAATTTAGCATAAATTGAAATATATTTATTTTACACTAGCATTAATATAAAAATGAGACATTCTTGCCTGGTCTGAACAAGACAATAAGCTTGAGCAGTGTAACGGTGCATGCTGCCCAATAGCTCCCACTTGGCTCCCCCTGCAAGGTGGAGTGGCTAAACAAACCATAGGTCTTTTGTGGTTGTAGGAGTGGCAGAAAGGCATAGACCACCAGTACACCAGTGCTGCTACACCAGTAACTAAAGCTGTGAGTTGCCAGAATAGATGGAAGTATCTTGACCCATTCTCTTTAGAGGTTGCTACTTCCTATATCTTAAATCATAACCTTTAAGATCAAACAAGACCACCCACTTGGGTTTATCTGACCTGAGTATAAAACCAATTGTATAGAAATTACAGATTGTTCATTCACAGCAGTTGTGTCAAGTCATCTATTATTTATTATTATTATTATTAGCATTTATATCCCGTCTTTTTTCCTCCAAGGAACCCAAGGCGGCATACATAATCCTCATCCTCCTCTCCATTTTATCCTCACAACAACAACCCTGTGAGGTGGGTTGGGCTGAGAGTCTGTGACTGGCCCAAAGTCACCCAGTGAACTTCCATGGCTATGTGGGGACTAGAACCCAGATCTCTGGATTTCCCGACTCCCAGTCCAGCACTTTAGCCACTACATCACACTGGCTATTCAATTCTATCTGATGGAACTCGAGAACATCAATCACCTATGATGATGATGATGTAATATTTTTATTTTTCAATACTTAAACATACATCAATACAATAAAAGAAAACAACATAATACATAAATGTTGAATAACCTTAATAACATATATTCTAGCTTAATCTGTTAACATAATCATACTTAACATAAAAGTGCAGCCCCCACCACGGGATCTTATTCCTGTTTCCAAAATCTCATTGTTTCTTCTGGAGGTGGTTTCCCACTCCCCTTAGAAAAAACAAATTCTAGGAACTGTTTCCATATTCCCTCAAAATCATTCGTTTTTCTTATTCCTTGTCTCTTTTATATTACATGTTAATTTATCGTTGATAGCAATATCCCATATCTCTTTATACCAATCTTCTATATGGTAATCCCCTTGAACCTTCCAGTTCCTAGATATCATTAACCTTGCTGCTGTTAGCAAATCCGTTATCAATTCTTTTGTCTCTTTGTTACATTTTAATTCTCCATATAATGATAACAATGCCACTATAGGTGTCTCTCCAATCTCCATTCCTAAAATTTCTTTTATCTCATTAAACACCATTTCCCACAATTTTTGTACAAATTCACATTCCCACCACATATGAAAATATGTTCCTTTTTTTGACAACCTCTCCAACAATTTGCTGAGTTCAGTTTATCTATTTTATTTAATCTCACCGGGGTTAGATACCACCTCCATATGATCTTATAATAATTTTCTTTTATCCTCACAGACATATTTCTCAACACTCTTTGTTTCCATATTCCTTCCCAGCTCTGTTGCCCTATTTGTTCCTTCAAGTCAGTTTCCCAAACCACCTTTCTGTCTCCCCCTTCCTAACTAATATCCCATATATTTCACTCGTTAACCCTTTTATTGATTTATTTTCCCCTTTCTCAATTTCTTTTTTTGAGATCAGCTCCTTAAATTTCATAATCACTCTACACTCTCCGTTGTCCTTTAACCATTTCTTCATCCATTGTTCTAATTGAAAATAATTTAACCACGTTAAATTTTTCTTTTTTAATCTCTCCAATGCTTCTTTTCGAGTTCTCATCTTTCCTAGCCAATTTTTTAACTTCATTACATTCCTCTCTATTAGAGTTTTAATCACCTATGTTTTTATGGCTTAACAAAGAAATCCTAACCCTTGATGAAGTCCAGCTGAAGGGGCAGAAGAGCCCCACTGGTGATGCAAGGCAGCCTGTTTACCCTAGAGACCCCTGGTATACCCATGGAAACCACATGGACATAGCAGAACTAGCAGCAGCCTTTCAACTGTGGTAACAGATGAATCAGTGCGTTCCAGGGGCAAGTTGCGGGGGGCCTTGGATCCACCAGATCCAAAGCCCTCTCGTTTTCCTGGCACAGCTTCAGATTGGGCTCTGAACATACACCAGCTGGTATTTCCCTTCCAATTGAAACCAATACGAGGGAATTAAAACAAAAACAAAAAACAAAAGATACTTTAGAAGTAAAAGGAGGAAAAAATGCCCCCCTCCAAATCAGTGATCAAATCATATAAAATACTTGCCAGTAATATCATCCTGATGGGCCGCTGCAAGAGCCTGTGCTTGTTTCAGGGCTGTTAAATTTGATGCCAGATTTTCCAAAAACACTTTCTTTTTTTCAGATAGTTCTTCCCAATTTCTTTCTACAAACAGAATGTGAAAAACATCTAAGAATGCAGAGCCTGCCTTTTTAGAAACCTCCAAGTCTAGCCAGGGACTAACTTCTCCATTGCAAGGAAGCTGTCTTGTCCCATATCTCCCATCTTTCTCTAGATCCATAGGATGGGCCATTCCAGTGATGATTTCTGTCTAGCAGTAATAGATGGGAGACGTAGCCAGTATAAATGAAGGTTATCACGAAACCTTGAAAATACGTAATTTAAAGGTTTTTAATAGAAAGTCAGGGATTCATTGCATAACTTTGATCACCCAAGGAATATTCTTCCATGTGCCAAACTGAGTGGTCGTTCAGGCAACCTTGGCTTGGTCCAAAAGAATTAAATAAGGGTGTGCATTGACCACAAGATACAGTTTGGACCCTGATTTGGCAATTTGGAAAATAACCTGATTTGGCTTGGACTGACTCAGCAGGCCACCTGTTTTAACTTGGGTCAAAATCCAAATCTTGATGCAGAAATCCAGATCTTGATGTCTCCCATCGACTACAATTGAAAATAATCAAACGGCTTTTTTCTCTTCTTCACAATTAGATGAAATTTGTAGGTACAGTTGTCCCTTATGAGGGAACTTCTTTGTTTTTCTCAATTGGCACCAAAGTCATAGAAAATACAATAAGACAGGGTGGATGATGGACGTGGAGCACCTAGCGGCAGAGGCATTTTCCAAGCAAGTACCCAATGCTACACTCTACCAGGTTCCACAGATTCCACCAAATCTAGGGTGACCATATGAAAAGGAGGACAGGGCTCCTGTATCTTTAACAGTTGCATAGAAACTGTTCAGCAGGTGTCATTTGTATATATGGAGAACCTGGTGAAATCCCCTCTTCACCATCAAAGTTAAAGGTGCAGGAGCTATACTAGAGTGACCAGATTTAAAAGAGGGCAGGGCACCTGCAGCTTTAACTGTTGTTATGAAGAGGAAATTTCACCAGGTTCATATATACAAATGACACCTGCTGAAATTTCCTTTTCAGTACAACTGTTAAAGACACAGGAGCCCTGTCTTCCTTTTCATATGGTCACACTAACCAAATCTCTTTTAAAATTCCTGCTCTTGATCACTGTACTATTTAAAAACACTGAACACTGGATCAGTCTTGCAGTATGTTACCTCAACATCCCTCCCCCTGAAACACTAGGGTCGGAGATCTTTTGTAAAACCATTCTCTATGATTAGAAGCTATAGCTGCCAGTTACAAAACTACAGCTGCTTCTTTCCTTACCCTCCCCTCCCTTCCCCACTGGTGTTTTCCTTATATGGATAACTTGGGGAGAAGTGTATCACTTTTTGGAGACACACTGTCTGAATCAGCCTGATTTAGTCTGGGATTCAGCTGAATCTGATACACACGCATGCAAGTAAGGGAACGACAGACTGGGTTCTGTCTTGCAGTAAAAGGGAAAGTTGCTAAAACATGCAGGTTTAGAGGGTTCTCTTCTCTATCCAAATTAGAGTAAACATAAGAGTGTTGACAGTGCTTAAAAAAGACAGAGGAGTGGTGGATACTCTCTTTAAACAGAAATATTTTGTAAATATAAGCTGAAAGACTATTTTAAATAGTCTCCATTTCTTGAATCACATGACATGTGATGTCTAGTTATGAAAAATGGATACTGCAATTAAATAATACCTTCCTCAGTCAGTTATTCTTTACCCACCTCTGGACCTCAATCCAATTTTGTCTTTAGCAAGACCCACTATATCTTCTAAATCTTGCATAATTGCATCAAGACCTGCAGCCAAAAGCATTCTTTGTTCGGTGAGCTCTTGGACCTTTTGTTCTAGTAAAAAGATTTTACCAAAAAAATTAAAAGGCCGGTTGGGGGGGGAGAAAATTAAAGGTAAAAAAGAAAGAAAATTAAATACAAGCTTCAAAGTGCAACACAATTAACACTGAAAGGCATTGTCTGCCTTTTGGAATAACTACAATAAATAATTATATTTGCAATAGCTATGTACAATGCTACCTGAAAAACATTAGAACATTATCTGGCCCAATATGAACACAGCCCCTAATTATCCTGATTTGTGGGAGTTTTGGTAACTGTTCCACTGTGCATTACAATAGAATGAGACACGATTCCTGATGTCATCCTACATAGTGCCCAGAATCTGGTGCAAGATGTGAGATTTAACAGACAACCTAAAAATAGTGTTTGTCTGTTTAATGGCCTAACTCAGTATAAGGCAGTGGTGTAACTCAATATAAGGCAGCTTCCTATCTTCCAAAGTTCCCTTTCTATAGTTCCAGCCACCCTATCACAAAAAAGTTATTATAGACCTGAAGAAGGTAGAGAAAATAGAACTTTTAATAAATTTAATAAAAGTATTAAGGGCTTACATCTGTCTGGGAGCACTGTCAGTGGACTCTTTTTTCATGGCTACCCTTATCTCCAGTAAATTGTACAACATGGGGGACAGCAGGGGGCTTCTAGGCTCTAGTATACCTCAATGATCATGGTGTGCCAGGGTCTAGCATCCTCCAACGATTGATAAAAGAGACTAATTTTAGATCTTCTATCAGACATAAGCAAAAAGAACTACCTTTCACTATTACAAAGCTTATGTGTTATTTTGCATTTTTTTATTTCATATCTATATAATTGGCCTTTAAATGAATATTAAAGTTAATTTTAAATAATCTTCTATTTTATTTACTAATACGCACACACTAAATCCTATATATTTTTCTTTTTTCATAAGACATCAGAACCCTGTAATTTAGACCAGGAGAAAAGCTGTAAATTGAAAAGCAAAATAGTGGAGCTAGAAAGACATGGGGCAGTAGTATTTGTATTGCAAGCACCTGATTATTTTAGCCTATTTTAGCATTAGCACAATCCTTGCCTTAGAGCAAGAATTGTAGAAATTTAAGCTAAAAAACTGTTTCCTCCAGAATGACTCTTCATATGAATAAAGGCCACCTGCCTTTTCATTTGATTACTCAAACTCATGTTTAGGTTTCATTATTAAATATGAAAAGCCCCATGTGGTATTAAAGGCGCCCTAGAAATATTTTAAATTTTAAAAAAAGACCCAAATGCTATATACCTACCATTGCCACTGCCTGGATGAGCAACTGCAAGTATTTCTGCTGCTTGCAGATCTTTTAGGTTTGATTCCAATCGTTCCAGAAACCGTTTTTTCTTCTTGTAAAGCTCATTTAAATCCCTATCTAAAAATTGAGATTTTTAAAAAAATGTTACAAAGAAAAAATATTACCTAAACTTGAAAAGAAAATTAGGGTGAAATCCTAAGGAAATAGTTGGCAGCCTCCAAAACTGGAGGCTCCTGAGTATCCAATGCAGGCAGCTTGAGCATTTGCCTCCTGTCTCCAGCCTCCCTGCATTTCTGCTAGACAGGTGATTTTGCCCATCTAGCAGCAGTGCTTCAGAGGGCAAGGGAAGGAGGCAGGGTTGGCCATAGGAAACACTATATGGCTGATTCCAGTCTCTTCTCCTCCGCACTCCTGGGAACGCCACCTTTTCCCATCCACTTCTGAGCACAAAGACGTATCCAAAACCACACTGAGTATGATGGAAAGGGGGAAGGGGTGTGGAGTGAGATTTCTGGGCTCTGAGGTCAGAGGCCTGTTTCTGACTGCAGAGCCCAGAAACCAAACAATTCTATGTCCCTTCAGACACTGTTTGGGGGACATAGGATTGCTCCCTTAAGAGTTTTAAAAAAATGTTATGTGGGTATAAGCAGTGAGACTTTTCAGGAGTACAGTGTTCACCCAAGGTTCACTTTCCTTTGGAAGGAGGTCAAGAAAGCTTATAGCATTTTGTAATATTTGCACTTAATTATAAATATACGAGTTGAGCATAAGTTGGAGATAGACAGCATTAACATTCCAATAGATTTTGCTCCCCCATTAGGTTTATAGCTATCACTGATGTAGGTGGGTCCAGAGAACAATTCAGTCCTCTGGGTGTTGCTTTCTGTCCCACTCCAAAAACTGCTGTTTCAACACACAAGCAGCTTGGATAAGCTCATCTTCTCAGGTAGGGAGATACTGGAGTGAAATCCGGATTCCTAAATGGCTGCCTCCTTCCAGAAGAGCCCATCCACTGAGAGGCATCGACTTGTGTGTTGCACATGACTGATATTTTCATTTTTATATCATTGTTATCTTATATTTGTAAAATAAAATTGTTGTTGCTGTTTAAAAGTGGTAGTTGACCACTCTGCCAGAGCCATCAAAATTATCTCCAGCAGTTCAGGTGGTTTCATTAAACCTCTCCTGACAAAATCCCAGTCTTACAACTAAGAATCACAGGGCTCTAACGTATTTAGGTGACATCCAGACTAACCCCTAACATATAACGATATAATATAGAAAGAGAGATAAGAAAAACATCCCCCCAAATAGCAAACTATCATCACTAATTGAATGGTGGGATAGGAACCTGAAAGTATTTCAGAACTCATCACCATCTTTACAACTAAAATTGAAGTTATTCAGGGATTTTTGCAGAGGAACTAATTTATTCTGTACTTACAAAAGGGTATTATTCCACCTGATTCTGAAATATGGGTTTTCATTTTCTGTACATCTTGCACAACTGTTTTCAAGTTTTCCGTCAAAATCTTTCTTTGATCCTTTAATTCCTGTATTTTTTTCTCTACATAACAATTGAAGTCATTTTATAGAAACACTAAAATATACTTACTAAGTATGTTAGCATTATCTTTAATATCAGTTAATACAATTATTGATGACATACATGAATGCAATATTCCTAAACTTCAAGACTTTCAAAGGGCAATCTGCCTTTCTGAAGTCACTATATAAATAATTTTACTGGGTTGGATACAAACTAACACTGCAGTGCTGTGTAAAAAATATTTGCCCCAGACGTCTTTGCACTCTGAACATTTGGCAAGATTCCTACACCAACCTTTATAAATAGCTGGTCCTTGCAAATATATTTTCAAAAGGAGATTTTGGTCTTCCACATTTCTCTCATAAATTGCTACACTCTTCTAAGATACAATCTTTATAAAGAAACAAATGATATATTAAAATGTATTATCATATGACGTTTGAATCAGATTGATGTAGCAGAAGCATTTGTGCTGACGTACTGTGACTTTTCACTGACCTAGGAACTTACTATGGGGAAGATGAAACCTTCCCAGCTAGATTCAGGAAAAAGCAAAATGTGCATCATTAAGAAAGTTGGGAGAAAGGATGCTTGTGTATGAGTAGTATTGTCGATATGTTTTACATATAAGTGAACATAAAATATTGTGAGAAGTGAAGAGGACTTAAAGACACTTCTAATTTAAATCAGTTACACAATATTGCTATGAAAGAGAAGCAGGTGGTATCCTGTTTCGAAGGAAATGTGTGTCTCAAAATTGCTAGTGAAGCTATGAAGTAAATATATCACTCCAAATCAAAGCTGGGAACTTTGGGGGAAAATAGTAACTAATTGTTAGAGAAATTCCATTTTGTGGGAAGCATACATAAGCAAGTTCATCAGAAATCATATAAATATGAGTCAAAACATGAGATACAACATTTCTCCTCATGAGCGGACAATGGCACACCTAGCCCAGAAATGACACATTGGGTAAGAAACATTCATCTTGAGAAAGGCAATGCCCCTACAACTAAACTTAGAACACTCTAAACATATGTTTTGTTTGTAACCACTTTGCATTTGGTATGTTCAGTGCTCGTTTATTAAAAAATATACAAACTGCTTAAGATTTTGAAACTGAAGATAAAAAGATAGGCCTGATTAGTGATTGAGTGATAATCTGCCAGGGCCCCACATCCAGCCCTCCTGGGCCCCGACTGACGCACCAGGTGAATTTTTGCCCTATGACTTCTACAGGGTAAAGGGTTTGCAGATCTGGGCGGAACTCACTTCCACCCTGACCTGTGCATGCCCTTGTCCTCCATACACCCCCCCCACCGCAGCATTAATTGTAGCCGCCTTTAATGCAGCAGGGGAAAATACGCAATTTCCCCAAGGCTGGGGAAATCGTGTATTTTACCCTTCCACTCTAATGGCAGCCGTTGCCATTAGAGTGGAGGGGGGAAATATGTGATTTCCCCAGCCTTGGGGAAATTGCGTTCCTCTCTCCCCTGCCACACTACTTGTGGCTTTAAAGGCCCTCTTAAGAGGGACTTTAAGGCCATGATTGGCATCAGGGGAGGGAGGCAAAGTGCATTTCCCTGGACCTCCAGAAAGTGCACAATTTCCCCAGCATGCTAATGGTGTGCTGGGGAAATTATGCACTTTCCAGAGGCTCCAGAAGTGTGTATCGCTGAGTGCTCACTTGAGCCAACTCTACCGTAACAGGACTGGCCGGGCAGCACTCAGCAAACTCGTGGGACAACTGCCCCAGAGTTCTTCAGATGCTATGCCTGATTTCAGAGTTCTCTGTTTAAAAACTGAGTGTTAATACCAGGAATTTTGCAAGCCTACATTTTCCATGGTATCCCTTCGTCTAGGGATATGACATGGCATTTGTTGCCTGCTGATCCATGATCTAGCTAAATACAGTAATCCATATCATAATATCCCAATATAGGATCAAATCTTATTTCAATGGGACTAAAACATGACTACCTTAGTCTGGATCCAACCTATTTTGACTTATTTTTTAATTTAAAACTAACAATAAATTATAAATATCTCAAGTTACCAGACAAAACTGTTAAATACTAAGTATCATAATTAATTCTATAATACTAATTAAAATACATTCTGAAAAGAAAAGAATCAGTCATGAATCTGGTACATTCACATGGAGGGAGAACAACTGAAATGGAAATTACTGAATTATTCAACATCTGCCAATTAGAAGTAGAATGGTTTAATTTTGGCTGGAACTGTGCTCTGTTTCTTTTCTTTTCTTGCTGAAACATGCACATCTGTAGATCTGTCTAATTATCCAAGTTTTCAAGTAAGTGCCATTTTCTAACTGTTACATTTTAACATACGTAATGTCAGGGTGGTTCCCAATTTAATAAAGCACACCTCAACTGTCCCAAACTTGGTGCCCTCCATTTGTGTTGAATTATAACCCCCATCATTCCCTGCCAGATCAGCCACTGGGAATGATGGGAGTTGTAAGTTCAACATCTCTGGATGACACCAGGTTAGGGAAGCCTGGGATATGTAGTTATAAAATGAGAGAAGAATGTGGTTGTCCAACCTACCATACAGTTGGAAAAGAACTCAAAGATCTTTATACTCAGATATTACCTTTGAAGGCACAGATTTCTAAACTTTAATGTTCTTGTCAGGATGGAGAATAATTAGGCTAGTCTCTCCCAAGAGACCAATAAAGCCAAATAGATTAATGAACCCTCTAAATTCATGAACCTTCCCCAACCTACCTCGCCCTAGATATGTTGGACTACAATTCGCACCACCCCCAGCTAGCAGGCAACTAGCCATGCTGGCTGGGGATGATGGGGATTATAATCCAACACAACTGGAGGGCAACACCAGGTTGGGGAAGGCTGCTCTAGAATATACGACCATTTCATTATAGCTGCTCTGTCAATGGCCTGTGATGTGTAATAGAAGGCTCATTGCAACTTTAGGCTCCCTTGATTTACAGATGAATTAAGACAGATGAAGCATGAGGAGAGATAGCTAGAATATAAGTAGCTTTTGGCTTGCACTGAACTCAGCTGACTGCAACCTAGGACATTTTAAGAGATTCAGCAGCAGCAGTATCAACTACCATTGCATCTACAAAAATATGTTCTATAAGAACTAATCCTAGTGGTATATAACCTGGTAAATCCTGGTCATTGTTACCCAAAGATCAAGAATTTTATACACTTGGATAAAATTTGTCACCCTCATCAATTTTATTCAACTTGCAGGCTGCCAATTTAATATTGACAAGCCCAAATAGGAGGCTTGGCAATGATCCTACACTTAACAAAACAAAGGACACCGCATTGAAAGGGGCATGTGTTTATGATCACAATTGAAACAAGCATCAGATATCACAATATACATACCACTGATACTGTCTGGTTGTATAGCTGCAAGAACATGAGTTTCTTCTAGCTCTTTCAAATTAGATTCCAAACATTCCAATAAAACTTGCTTCCACTCAGATAGTTCATACAAGCTCTTTCCTACAAACAAACACAGCAATGTTTTAGAATTATCTCTTTAAAATAGTTTCAAATGTCCTTATTACAAAGGAAGCCATTCTTATGGCCCATCGACAAAAGTCATCTAGTGAAAATGTAGAGCAGGAGAAGTCATGAAGGAGAAAATAGCCTCCGCCACTCCTCCCATTACGCACTGGATTCCTGTAAACCTTCACATTTGGAAGCTTATGAGCAACATTATTAGAATGTAAGCCTATGAGGCAGGGTTTTGCTATTTTATTGTTTTACTCTGTACAGCACCATGTACACTGATGGTGCTATATAAAAAAATAAATAAATAAATAATAACAACAACAACAATATGGGTGGCAGTCATAGGATTATGCCATAAGTCATATAAAATGAAGAAAGATATTCAGATGTTCAAAGCTGATTCTTTCATAAAAAGACAAATACAACAACAACAACAACAATAATAATAATAATAATAATTTCTTACCCGCCTCTCCCTCTGGATCAAGGTGGGGAACAACATTAGATACAAATACCATAAAATACATGAAACTGATTAAAAACATATAAAACTGATACAATATTAAAATAACAGTCAAACATCTTAAAATTCATCTGGGTAGGCCTGTCAGAAGAGATCAGTCTTTCTAGCCTTAAATTCGAAGACTATTAAGTTGACGAATCTCTCCCGGCAGGCCATTCCACAGTCTGGGAGCAGCAGAAGAGAAGGTTCCCTGGGTAACAGTTGTCAGCCTAGTTTTGGCTGACTGTAGTAAATTCTTTCCAGAGGACCTGAGTGTGCGGGGCAGATTGTACGGGTGAAGGCAATCCCACAGGTAACCTGGACCCAAAACCATCAATCATTGCAGTAAGGTGAAAAGGCTCATCAAACAGTGAATTTCAGAGAAAACCTAAGTCGATATCGTAGAAATTGATAATTTTATTTATTTTCAGTATTTCTAGCGTGATTGTCTACCTAAGTATTCAAAAACACTAATACAATGGAGTAAAACAATAAAGAACACACTATTAAATCTAAAACACCAAATTAAACACAATGTAATCTAACAGAGGGAATATAGTGATCCAAAACTTCACCCGTCTATCTCCTCAAATGCATTTGCGGATGGTGTTTATTTTATTTGGCAACAAAAAGATAAAAGAGAATATAACTAAGCAAACCCCTGTGCAGGGAGTTCCAAATCCTGAACACGGCTACCAAGACAGTTCTGTCTCTGGTAACCACCAGGCCAACCTCTCATGGTGGGGCAACCTACAGCAAAGTATCCATTGATGATCAGAACATATGGGCAGATGGATATAACTTTGAGAAGTGAAGCTTGGATTGGCTTGTTTTCCACTTCCCTACCTGTCCCTTTCCTTCCTTTTGTGTCATGTTTTCAGATTATAAACCTGTGGGCAGTGACTGTCTTGTTTTCAACTAATCTTATGGAATCTGCTCCAGGAAACTTTCCAGTTTTAAACAGATAAGCAAACAAACATTATAGGAGAAATTGGTCCTTCAGATATGATCCAGTTTCAAAGGTGTGTGAATGATGACAAAGGTCTCACTAGGGAGATACAGTGAATAACCTGGGAGGCTGAAGGAAAGGCCTCTCAGGGGCACTATGTCAGTCCTGTTCTCCTGATAATGAGTGCTGTATGGCCAGTACAAGGGCAAGACATTTTCTTTTCTTTTTTTCTACAGAAAAGCTAAGAAGTATGTAAGTTGCCAAGTGAAGTATGTGCCCCACCTTTTGAATTGCTATACTTACAAACAGTATACACATTTAAGGACCTATATTTAAAATGTATTTTATTTTCCACGCACCAGCGGGTCTTCCACTCAGAGCTCTTTGCTGTACTTCTTGTACAGTTGCCTCCAGTTCTACCGTCAAACATCTTCTTTGCTTATCTAGCTCCTGTAGTTTATGCGCTGTAAAATAATTTCAGGCCTAGTCATATCGAAGTATTAATATATGCTGAAATAACTACACTAAATTAAAAAGTCCAATTAGTAAACAATAGGATGAAGTTAGATTTAGTCATACTTAGCAGACCCATTGAAATCAATGGGACTTAAGTTACTCATGACTAACCTAAATGCCAATTATTTCATTGGGTCTAAGCTGACCATGAGGCTGTTTGCATTTAACATCAGCAAATTAAACCACAATTTGCCACAATACATGATGGGCACATTTCACAGCATTTTTGAATATTCAACCCTAAGAGAGCTTTAATCTGTTGAAGCCTCAGTAATAAATCCAGAGCCTTCTGCTTCAGTCCTGCTGCTGTGTAGGATTCTAGGCTTGGTGTGCAAAATAGAAGGTGTCGGCTAGAGCCCTTATTTCTGTGCCCCAAGGGTGACCAGAAAGGTCTGAGTATCCCTTGGCTCAGGCTGGGTTGGACATTAAGGGGTGGTGGCAGCTTACTGGTTAATTTGTTTACCTGCTCTCCACAGAGCAGTGGGGAGTTAGGTATTTTTGTCTGTCACATAAACAACCTACAATTAACCTAATTTCTAATTGTGCAACCTGGGCCCTTTACCTGAAATAGGTGGTTCCTTTGCAAAATTTAAGTAAGATTTTTTATTTTATTTTTTTAAAAACACATTTATACCTAGTATTTTTTTTATATTGGCACTTACATTGGCAGTTATATTGGCTCCTATTTCCTGCATTTGGTACTTTTGAGAATCTGGCTGCTGATTATATTGTTTATTAATAACTGACTGGTCTGGAAAGTCTCTGACTCTAACTTGAGCATTTTATTTAACAATTGATAAATAATGTTATTATTGTCTCACTTTTATTTAATGTTTATGTCTACACTGTAATGATCTTGAAATGAAATTATAAAATTGTTAGCATTGTTGAAATGAATTGTTGTAGAATTAGATCATTTATTTTGATTGACATGTAGTATTTTGAAATGAATTGGTAGTAGATCATTATTGTGATGACACTTTTATATGAATTCACATTCTTGTGCTGTGGGCTGCTTTCGAGACAACTGTGTGGAAGAGTGGTGTATACATTAGATAATAATATAAGGAGCAGGAGTAAAATGCAGAGACAATCTTCTATAGCAGGGGTGCAGATACCCAATACTGATACCCAATGTGGGCTGTGGAGCAGAAAAGGTTGTGCACACAGCAATGGAAATGCTGTTTGGCCATAACCGTACACTCAACTGAAACAGAAGACCTCAGTTTTTATGTTTAGCATTGTAATTTGAAAGCATGAAAAATCATTGTACTCATACCACTGATGCTGCCCGGCTGGGTAGCTGCAAGAGCCTCAGCTTCCTGTAGTTCTTTGTTCTTTGATTCCAAACTTTCCAGCAACTTTTGTTTCTTATCAGATAATTCAGATAATTCTCTTTCTGTAAACAGATTTTTTTCCAAAAAAAAAAAAAAGCCATTAAAAGTTTTTAAATGTCCTCATTGCTTGCAGAGTCACATAACAAAACCAGCCCATCTAAGTCCATCTTCTCTAACAATATCTTTTCAGCTGAATAATGCTGTAAAATTTCTTAAATGCATGAATATATTTTATTTATTTCTCTTTATTTATTTGATTTCTACCAAAAACAGTGGCACATCAGGTGGCTTACAGGCACAATTAAAACTGTTTAAAACACTAAAACACAATAAAAATACAACAATTACAGAATAATTTTAATTAAAAAACCCCAGCACCCCACCCAATAGACCCACTTAAAGGCCAAAGGCCTTCCTGAATACACTGGTCTTTGCCTGCCAGTAGGACAGCTAGGTGAAGTATGTGTCCCACTCTTTGATCTACTATACTTACAAACAGTATACCGAAACAGTATGCACACTTAAGAGCCTATTTAAAACATCATTTACTTTCTACTCACCACCAGGACTTCCAAGCAGAGCTCTTCGTTGTATTTCTTGTATATCATGTACAGTTGCCGCCAAATCTAGAGTCAAACATCTTTTTTGCTCAGCTAGCTCCTGTAGTTTATCCTCTACAAAATAATTTCAGGCCTAGTCATATCAAAATATTAATATCTGCTGAAAAAAACTTCACAAAATTAAAAAGTGTAGTTAGTATACAATAGGTTGAATCCAGAGAGTAAGAAATATCATTGTACTCATACCACTGATGCTGCCTGGCTGGGTAGCAGCAAGAACCTCAGCTTCTTGTAGTTCTTTCTTCTTCGATTCCAAACTTTCCAGCAATATTTGTTTCTTCTCAGATAATCCAGATAATTCTCTTTCTGTAAATATTTTTTTCTTGTGTGAAATGAGTCATTGACAAATGATTTCAAATGCCCAAATTTTAAACAGATATATTTTGGAATGATTGCCAGGGCACTGAAGGCTCTACCAATCAAGGGATGCTGCTTTTGTGGATTCACCATCAGACAGACTCCTTCTCCTTTTTCAGAGCAGACAGACTCCTCTGAAAAAAACCTGAGAGATTTCTTCATGGCACCAAGTAGGCACCACTCTGCTGCCAAACCCCACAGTATTGCTGGTGTGGGGTGGCAGCAAGTTATTTACACAAAGGGAGGCAGCACAGGCTTTCCAGTGGCCATTAGGCTCACGGGATCCGCCCCCTTCCCCTCCTGTGGCTTCCGGGGACGAATGAGAAGTCGCCTTCCGCCCGGGAATGCCCTCCGACACAGCGGCCGAGCAAGGACAGACAGGGAAGAGCAGTGCTGAACTTGTTCAGGCAGGAAATATCAGGGCAAGTCCCCAACTTTTCAGCTGTGGGTCTTCGACACTTTGTCCCAGGGAGGCTCCGAATCAGCAGCTGTGTCATATAACTGATGCAGCATGGATTCAGAGCTACCCCAGGGCTTTCATAACGTAGAGACAGCCGCCGGAAACTGATTATTAGTAGTAGTAGTTGTAGTAGTAGTAGTAGTTATAAGTTATTATTTACTTATAATAAACCTCTAAAATAATAATAACTGTGTCTTAAAAGTCTTTAACCACCACTCAGCGAACCACGGGAACCCACCCTTTGGGTCCCTCAACAGAAACCAGGTTGTTATTGTAGTGAGCAGTATTTTGACCGCACGTTATCTTGGAGCCTAAAGCATCGGACCATCAATCAGCTTTAAGTATTTCTGAAGTGTGGTAACCATTAAGATTTTCACCATGAGATTTCCTCCAATACAAGAAGTCTCACTGATTGGGTGTCCCCTGACAGTTTGCCAGCACGTGTGAATGGCAGAAGAAACAGGAAACACAACAGGTGCAGTCTGCCACATACTTCATTCTCTTTAATTAGGATTGTAACTACTGAAACATTATGCATATCTAAGAACATATATTTAGGGAGTCCTATGTTCCCTAGAGGACGTCTGGGGAGACACAGGATTTTTTCATTTTCTGGCTCAGAGCTCAGAGACAGCATTCTGACCTCAAAGCCAAGAAACAGCGCTCCCCTCTCCATCGCAGCCAGCTTAGATTGAACTGCGGTGGCTGTCTCTCCATGTTCATAAAACTGAGTTTGGAGAAGGGAAAAAGGAGACCACAAAAGCTGCTTCCTACATGATGTGTGGCCTCCCACTCCGAAGCTCCTCAGTTAGATGATCAAAAATCAAGCATCTAGCAATAACTGCAGGGCACACAGAGCACAAAGGAAAGGATTCCCTCCATTATCCATGCGCCTGCAATGGATACTTGGAAGTCCCCAACTATGTTATTTATTTTCTACTCACCGTCAGGTCTTCCGAGCAGAGGTCTTTGTGAAGCACGATGTTGTACTTCTTGTATATCATGTACAGTTGCCTCCAGATCTAGAGCCAAACGTCTTCTTTGCTCATCCAGCTCCTGTAGTTTATGCTCTACAAAACAATTTTAGGCCTAGTCATATCAAAATATTAATGTCTTCTGAAAAACTGCACTAAATTAAAAAGCACAATTAGTATACAATGGGTTGAATGTAGATTTAATCATACTTAGTTAGTCATGACCTATTTAAATAGGTCTAGGTATCATGTGGGAGGATGTGTGACCTAGTTGTTCAGATGGTATGCCCAAATGAGTTGTGGAAACTTCTTGGCCCGGTTTGCATGCCTTGGGTTTTTGAAGCCCTAGGTTGTTGGGAACACTATAGAGATCTGATGTACACTGCACAATGACTCTGGGAGGAAGCAGAAGTGGCTGAACAACCCAGGGATACTTTAGCATAATATGAGAAACTTAAACTTTTTATATTGGCAGTTACATTGAATCTTATTTCCTGCACTTGACACTTTTGAGAACATCTGACAGCTCTGAAAATTTCTATCGTATCTGACTCTAACTTATTTATTTTATGTTCATAACTGGTAACCAATATCAGTTGCTATTGACTTATAATTAACTAGCTTGCGGATCTGGTTTTGCACCACTGGGAATAGCCCTTACATGGATACAGCAAAAGCTGCAAGAAAACATACATAGCTGTCATTGGACCCATTATGCCCACCCTGTCTGAGTAAACGCACCCCTGTTGGCACCCCTACACTTGGCCTCTGCCATATTGCCCCCCTATTGCCCCCCAAGGGATATGTCTTCCCACTCAAGTCCCCTAAGGAGTAGCTGCCCCACAGCAGCAGAGAAGGAGAGACATATAACTCCATCCCTCAACCTACTATGGACTTTTCCAACCTGGCTCCCTCCAGATGAATTGGACTATAATGGAAGTTGTAGTCCAACACATCTGGAGGGTGCCAGGTTGAAGAAGGTTCGCATCCTAAGTAGCCCTTCATTTGATACAGCGAAGCACTTGAGCAAACCTACACAGCTTAAAGGCAGAAACACACATTGTGCCCAACCTGTAGGAGTGGAGCCACACCCGCTGGTGCTCCTAGGCATGGTCCCTGCCACGTGCACCCCTGTAGCCCCTTAAGGGAGGGGGTCTGTCCACTCTATTTCCCTGTGAGGCACTGCCCAACAAAGGGGAAGGGGCACGCCTATAGCTCTCTCCTTTAGCCCACTAACCTCCTCTGCCTTCAAACTGTATGGAGTGCAACGCTATGTGCTTGTTAGGAATGTCTGCTCCCTGTGGCTGAAGTTGTACTGCAGGTTTCACACATTGCACACATTTAAATTAATTAAGATTAATTGATGTCCTTAAAAACAAAACAAAATGTGGAGGTGCACACCCCTTGGCTCCCCTTATTAAGTAAGCGATGTTTTAGGTATCAGGATTTCAAGGTCTTGAAGCTTATGGCGCTGATGGATGGAGGAATAGAGTCCCTTTCCTTTTTATTATTATACAGCATGATATCTCTCATGAATTTGAACCCTGTTTATAATGTTGTTAGCATTATTGAAATCAACTGTTGTAGAACTGAATCATTTATTTTGATTGATACATATGTTACTGTAATGACACTTTGATGTGTACTGATGTTCTTGAATCGGGGGCCACTTTGGACACACCTGTGCGGAAGAGCTGTGTTTAAATTAAATCACAAAAACAACAGTAGTAGTAGTAGTAGTAAAATGCAGAAACCATCTTTTACAGCAATGCAAAGTCTGTTTGGCCATAACCATATACTTGATTGGAATAAAAGGCCTTAGGTTCCAGATACTTGGTTTACCATTGTAATTGAAAGCATGAAAAAAAATCACTATATTCCTACCACCGATACTGCCTGGTTCAGCAGCTGCAAGAGCTTTAGCTTCTTCTAATTCTTCCTGCTTGGACTCCAAATTCCTCAGCAACATTTGTTTCTTCTCAGATAGCTCATATAAATCTCTTTCTGTAAACAGATATTTTTGGGAATGATCTACTGAAAAATGGTTTCAAATGTCCTCATTGCTCGCAGAGTCACATAACAAAGCCAGCCCATCTAAGTCCATCTTCTCTTTCCCTCTTGAGGGAAAGGCATGGAACAAGGATTATATCTCTCCCAAGAACTTTATCACTCTGCAGATCAATGGAGGCTGCTTTTGTGGACTGGCATCTTTACTATCAGTCCATCTGCAGTGCCTTGTGCCCCCTGGCTCTGGCGGGGAAACCTGGAGCCTGGAATGCATCAAAAACTGCCAGGGGCCAGAAGAGACTACACATTGTAAGCTGCATTGGAACCCAACACCATGAAAAAGGTAGAGCGGGAGAAAGAAGAAATATATTAAAAATGGATTATTTCATAGAAATGACAGACTCTGCAGCTATCATGACCAGACGGAACACCTCTCTCGATATGAACCTACGATCAGTATCTGCAGCCTTCCTCCGAGGAAGGCTTGGAAGATGGTAACAAGGGAGAGGCCTTCTCAGTGGTATGTCCCTCAGACTATGCAACGAACTCTCCACTGAGGCCTGCCCAGTGCCTACACCATCATCATTTTGGCACCTGGTTAAGACTGCCCTCTACTCCCAGGCATTGAATGATACATGATGGGGTACTTTGCTTGACTGCAGGACAGCAGAGAGGAAGCAAACCATACCTCCTTTGGGAGTTCCATAAACTGGGAGCCGCCAAAAACCGGCTCTCTTGGGTCACTACCAAACATACCTCTGAAGGTTGTGGTCTCAAAAAAGGGGTCTCTCCAGAAGATATTAAGAACAGGGGCAGGTTTGTGTTGGAGAACGTGGTCTTTCAGGTAGCCTAGTCATAAGCTGAACAGGCTTTATAGATCATAACCAATACTTTGAATTCTGCCCAGAAACAGATTGGTGGCAATGAAGCTGCTGTAACAAGGATGTCACATGGTCCCTGTAACTAGCCCCCATCAACGGTTTGGCTGCAGAATTCTGAACAGTTTTTGAAGGCTTATAGTTAGGGATGTCGTGAGCATCTGGCTGGGTCCGTGAGGGCAGCAGGATTGGAGCCACCCTATATCCGTGCCTCCCAGTCCCATTTCAGAAGAAATACATGATCGATGATAGCAAAAGCTACTGAAAGGTCCAGTGAAACTAACAGGCACACACTCCCCCTGTCCAGTTCCCAGCATAGATCGTCCACCAAGGTAACCAGGCCAGTATCCAGACTGAAATGGATCAAGATAATCCATCTCATCTAGAAATCCCTGGAACTGAAAAGCCACCACATGCTCAAGCACCTTGACCAAGAATGGAAAAATGGAGACCAGCTGAAAATTATCCAGTACAGTGGGGTTCAGGGAATGTTTTTCTTTTTGAACTGCTGTAATTCTGAATTCAAATTCTTATACAGTTTGAGAAGTACTGAACTGCAAATTTAGCTTTAATCAGCCACATACTTCATTCACTTCAATTAGGCTTGCAACTACTGAAACACTATGCATATTTAATTTTTGTGAACCGCCCAGAGAGCTCCGGCTATTGGGCGGTATAGAAATGTAATAAATAAATAAATAAACCTATATTTTATTTTCAACTCACCAGCGGGCCTTCCAGTCGGAGCTCTTTGTGAAGCACGTAGCTGTAGTTCTTGTATACCATGTACTGTTGCCTCCAGATCTATAGCTAAACGTCTTCTTTGCTTGTCTAGCTCCTGTAGTTTATGAGCTATAAAATAATTCCAAGCTAAGTCTTGTGAAAATATTAATATATGCTGAAAATAACAATATTAAATTAAAAAGTGCAATTAGTATACAATGGGTTGGATCCAGATGTAGTCATACATAGAAAAGATCCATTGAAATTAATAAGACTTGAGTTATTCTTGACTAAGTAATGGGGACAGCAATCTTAGGCTCACCAGACAGCATCTGGGGGAACACAGGATAGTTCAAGCTTCCTATCTCTGAGCTCAAGAGGAAGGAAACCATGCTCCTCACCCCCTCCTCCTGCTCCTCATAGCTGTCATGTAGAGAACTGCACTTGCTACATCTCTGCTGTCGGAAAACGGAGCACGGAGATGGGGAAAAGGGGGCATCCCTGGGGCTAGGGAAGGAAGGAGACCAGGTCAGCTGCCTTATGCCTTTTCCTATGGCTGCCTTGGCCTCCTTTGTTCCCCCTCCAAGGTGCTGCTGCTACATGGGAGACGCCTATCCAGCAGAAATGCAGGGCAGTTGGAGTGCAGAGACGCCACTCTCCTCTCGTCCTGCACTGGATACTCAGCAGCCTTCAAGTTCAGGGATTGCCAACTATTTGGATAGGATTGTGCCCTGACTTAAGTGCCATTAATTTCAATGGGTTTATTCTGATTAGATGAGGATCCAACCCATGATTATCTAGACATTTTAATATTAATGCTTAGCATTTAGATACCACTATCTGAATATTATCTTAGTATTATCTTAGTAATCCATGCAGCAGTCCTGTAAAGTAGATCAGTAGTTTCCATCCTATGGTGAATATGGAACTGCATCTGTGGAAGCATTTATTAGACAGTAAAGTTCTGATGTCATACAAATGTTTCCTAAATGGAAAACATGTCCTGAGAAAACCAGATATGTTTTGTAAAATGTGGCTTTCAAGCTAATTAAACTTTTTTATTGAGCTATTACATCGTTTAAAAAAAAAACAGAAGTAAAGGCCTCTATAATAGGCATCATGTAGCCTATTAGACCTATGTAAGAAGGTCTAGGTATCACCTGGGAGAATGTGAGATCTGGTTGTTTATAAGGCTCTACTCAAATATATTTTGGTTTTGGGAACTTCTTGACCTGGTTTGCATGGAGCAACACAGTTGTTGGGCATATAGCAGAGTGCTGGTATATACAGTCCTGTCACTGCAGGTGCAAACAGGAGCAGCTAAGTAACCCAGGGACATTTTAAGAAACTTTAGTATAGTATAAAAACAAAGAACTCTGGCTCATCAAGCAAAAGACAAGCCAGAGTTGGAACCCAGCTAGCTCTGGAACCTAGAATTAAGCTTAGCACATTTGTTCCTTCTTGACAACCCAGGGTTGTTTTTTTAAAAAACAAAACAAAAAACAAACAAACATGGTTGTCGTGCTGTATGAACAAGATCCTTCACTTGACATAGCTGGCCCCTTGGCAATCCTTAAGTAAGATTAGGTTGATACATTTGCACCTAGCACTTTTTATATTGGCAGTTAAACTGGCAGTTATATTAGCTCCTATTTCCTGCACTTGGCACTTTTGAGAATATCTGACAGCTCTGAACAGCTACATTGTGTCTGATTGTAACTTATGTATTTTATGTTAAAAATTGGTAAATAATATCCATTGTTATTGTCTTATTATGAACTTGTTAACGGATCTGGCTTTGCACAGGTGGGAATAGCCTTTCCATTAATACAGCAAAGGCTGCAAGCAAACTTGACACAGCTGTCAGAATAGGACACATGATGCCTATGCTGTTTGAGCGAAACCATTTCTGTTGGCACCCCTTCGCACGCAAGCTATGTTTTAGGTGTCAAAGTCTTGAGCTATGGTGCTGATGGATAGGCAAACAAAGATTAGATAATAACTGTAGTAGTGGTAACACAGAGGAACAATCTTCTATGGGAATGCACAGGAATGCAAAGTTTGCTAGGCCCTGAACATATATTCCATTAAAATAAAAGTCTGAAATACTTTATGTTTAACATTGTAATTGAAAGCATGAAAAATCAGTGTATTCCTACCACTGACACTGCCTGGCTGGGTAGCAGCAAGAGCTTCAGCTTCTTCTAGTTCTTTCTGCTTGGATTCCAAACTTTTCAGCAACATTTGTTTCTTCTCCGATAGTTCATATAATTCTCTTTCTGTAAAGAGATTTTTTTGGATTCATCGGCTGAAAAATGGTTTAAAATATCCTCATTGCTCACAGAGTAAGTTGCTAGGTGAAGTATGTGTCCCACTCTTTGATCTATTTTACTTACGAATAGTATACCGAAACAGTATGCATACTTAAGAGCCTATTTAAAATGTCATTTACTTTCTACTCACCACCAGGACTTCTGAGCAGAGCTCTTTGTAAACCAGGATGTTGTATTTCTTGTAGATCATGTACAGTTGCCTCCAGATCTAGAGTCAAACGTCTTTTTTGCTCAGCTAGCTCCTGTAGTTTATGCTCTACAAAATAATTTCAGGGCTTGTCATATCAAAACATTAATATCTGCTGAAAAAACTTCACAAAATTAAAAAAGTGTAGTTAGTATACAATAGGTTGAATCCAGAGAGAAAGAAATATCATTGTACTCATACCACTGATGCTGCCTGGCTGGGTAGCAGCAAGAACCTCAGCTTCTTGTAGTTCTTTCTTCTTCAATTCCAAAGTTTCCAGCAATGTTTGTTCCTTCTCAGATAGTTTATGTAATTGTTTTTCTGTAAATATATATATATATTATATATATTAATGATTCATTGAAAAATTATTTCAAATGTACTAATTTTAAACAGAAGATGGGCCTGTTCAGACAACATGCTAAGCCATGGTTAGGCGACTAATCCTTTTGCAGCAAATGGTTAGTAAGCGTGTTTAAACTGTGGTTATGCAGCCACCATGGTTAGGAATGGTTCACATGACACGCTGAGCCATAATGTTTAGCTCAAAATGCTTAACCACTGTGGCTTAGCATGTCGTCTGAACAAGGTCATAGTTTGGAATGATCTACTGAAAAAATGGTTTCAAATGACCTCATTGCTCGCAGAGTCACATAACAAAGCCAGCCCATCTAAGTCTATCTTCCCTTTCCTTCTTGGATTATATCTCTAATTCCCAGGAACTTTATCACTCTGCAGATCAATGGAGGCTGCTTTTGTGGACTGGCATCTTTACTATCAGGCAGACTCTTGAGTCCATCTGCAGTGCGTTGTGCCCTCTGGCTCCGGGGAGGGGGGAAACCTGGAGCCTGGAATGCATCAAAAACTACCAGGGCCCAGAAGAGACTACACATTGTAAGCTGCTTTGGAACCCAACGCCAGGAAAAAGGCAGAGCAGGAGAAAGAAGAAATATATTTAAAATGGATTATTTCATAGAAATGACAGACTCTGCATCTATCATGACCAGACGGAACACCTCTTCTGACATGAAGCTACAATCAGTAAGGCAGCAAAGATCAAAGCACAGTTAAGCAGCAAGTTACCATACATAGTCCAGAAGCAGAGTCAAGCAAGAGTCTAAAGATCAGTAGCACAGAGAGTCAATCACAAGGCAAGTTCCAGAAAATGAAGTACAAGGCAGTTGTGCTGAAAGAATGATGTTGTTCCAGCACTGGCTAGACTAAAACTGAAAGCTTATAGCCAGAGCTTCCTGAGCCCACCCAGGGCTCAGTGGTAGTGCATTACAGGCCCTCTGGCAAAAGTCCTACTTGAGAGGAGGACCTTGCTCCAGACGAGTCCTTTCTTTCTTTGTAATCAAGCAGTTCTTCTCAAAGGAGCCTTATTGGCCTGACTTGTGACACACTGATGCTCTGGAGGCTAGGAATTGCCCAGCCTCTGCCCCAGAGGCAGAATTCCCCTCGTCCTGTGGAGACATACTAGTAGTGATCTTTTCTGAGGGCCTAGGCATCTCCAGATTTTCTGAGATGGGTGGCTCCTTGGATTTGTCTGTTTCTGGGAGCTCTGGCTCCTTCTCAGAGGAGGATTCCTTCAGTGCAGGCAGGACACCCTGCCTGGTTCATATGTAACAACAATCTACAGCACACTCCCACCATGGTTCAAATATTCAGAACAGCAGTGGTCACCACAAGAAGAAAACATTTGGGGAAATTCAACCATAGTGGCTTCTCATTACATGCAAACCAGGTCAATGTCTTTGTTTGATAGTGCTAGGAACACTCCATTTGGAAGCAGGGCTCCTGCCACTTGCTAGGTGTGAAAATGCTATGTCTCCACCTATGCTCCACTTGTATATTTGTAAATAAATCCAATATTACAAAAACACCATAAACCTTCAGTAATTTCTCCTTCAAAAGGAAGCCAAAACCAGGTAGCACTTCCTCCTGAACATCTCACTACTAAGGGAACTGGGAAATGCATAACATTACCAAATACAATATAATTCAAAATGCTTTGGAATGGGAATATCAGCATGTCTGGATCTTTCCAGACACAATGGTAGGATGGCTTACATATATCTCCTCTCCCTTGATAGCCTTAGGCCCTTTCTACACCTAAGGATTATCCCAGGCAAATGGAGGGATCGTCCTTGCCTGCTCCTGGGATCCCCTGTGTGTCATTTGAATGCACGGGAATGATCCCGGGGGAAAAGCCAGGTGTAGAAACGGCCTCAGTGATGACAATATTAATTGGGCTTACAACATTAGATCCCCTTTCTAAAACATTACAATCATTTAAGCTCTACTCACCACTGGATCTTCCAGTTAGAGTATGACGTTGTATTTCTTGTATATTATGGATAGTTGCTTTTAAATCTTCAGTCAAAAGTCTTCTTTGATTGGCTAGCTCCTGTAGTTTATAGTCTGTAAAGTAATTTCAGGCCAATTCTTACCAAATAATATATTTTTAATTATTTACACTAAATACAATAGCATAAATATAATCTGGAATAGTTTAATATTCGCACTAGGGCCTTAGCTAGACCTAAAGTTTATCCCGGGATTGTCCCGGGGTCATCCCTGTTCATGTAAATGACACACAGATATTCCGGGAGCAGGCAGGGACGATCCCGGGATAAACCTTAGGTCTAGCGAAGGCCTTACAGCAATATAGTGTTCATTGTATTTCAGGCCATTTCATGTACATTATCTTGGAGTACTTCCAGAGTGTCATCAGACGAGCATTTTATAGCACACTCATTACTGGCCTCTCACGGTTGTTCGTGGGTCCTTTTGATGATGATGTCCTCCTCCTACATGTCTCCCACTCCTTCTGCTCTTTCTTCCGTCAAAAAAAAAAAAAAGACCCAGAAAATCCTGCTTATGCAAGACAAACGATAAAGATGCCCGCTGAATGGGCCATGTGGTCATTGCTTGCTTCCTCTTTCTTCTCCGTGTGAAGAAAGAGGAAGCTGTTCGTCCCTCTTGTGGGACAGAAACAGGAGGCAAAGCGAAACACAATCCCCCTCCCCATCTGATGAGGCTCCTATATTAAGCTTTTATTGTGCAATCACACTGCTTCACTCACGTACTTTAATGGGGGAAGCAGGGTTCACACTACAACTTCCTGCATTTCTCTACTGTTCCTTATCAGAAAAAAAATCTGTTAAGGAAGAAAAGATGGAGTATCTGTACAACGCTTTTAGACTGTTAGTAGTATGAGCTTTCTAGCTGAAAGTACCCTCAATAATCCATGCAATAGCCTTATAAATTTGTTCAGTATTATTACCTCCACATTGCATGGGGTGCAGTGTCTGAGACTGGGTTTTTGGCCGATTCAACTTTTTTTTTAGCTAGAATTTTACTTAATTCAAACAAGGCAGCAGTACTGTTGGTGGTGGGATAATCCTGGGATAAATTGACTTGTACTCCCCTTAAAGATGCAGGTTTGCAGTTTGCAATTGCTCTTTGATCTTGTGCTGGTTTTGGATGTTCAGGTGCTAGCACTGACAGTGAGCAGCTTTTTCAAACTTCAGTTGTTATGCCAGCTGGGCCCTTCATGTGCTCTATGTGGAGCTGCTCTTAAAGAGCATCTGGAAACTTGAACTTGAACACAACACCAGATTATTGTCTGGGATTAATCACTCTAGTGCTGTATTTTCTGCATTAGTTGTCTATTTGATTCTGCTTAATTTCAGGTGCTAGTTCTCCCCTATATAACTCTAAATGGCTTCGAATTGGATACATTAAGCAATGTCTTCTCTGTATGTTCCTTTCTCTCCTCTCTTATTCAACATCTGAAGTCCTGCTCCATGTTCACCATCAACTGAAGTGCAGTGGTTGTCCATAAAGAACAGGTCTTTCAAGTTCTTTATCTGCCCTTATTTGCACAGAGATAGCCTAGCTACAGTTATCCATGCTCTCATAACCTCTCGTTTGGATTACTGCAATGTGTTATACGTGGGGCTGCCTTTGAAAACAGTCCGGAAACTTCAACTGGTACAAAACAGGGCAGCACATTTATTAACAGCAACTGGCCAATGAAACCACAGCATGCCAGTCCTTATCCAGCTTCATTGGCTGCCAGTCCAGGTCCGGGCCCGATTCAAAATGCTGGTACTAAGATTCAAAGCCCTAATCAGCTTGGGGCCAGGTTATCTGAAGGAACGCCTCCTCCCATATGTACCTGCCCGGACCCTAAGGTCGTCCTCAGGGGTCTTTCTCTGTGAGCCCCTGACAAAGGAAGTGAGGCAGGTGGCTACCAGGACGAGGAATGGGTTGGAGGGAGAAGCACCAAAAGTGTGTGCAAAAGGAGAGAGACGCTGGCTCTGGTGCTGGTGAAAAGATTCTTTATTTTTTATTTTTCTTGTTAAAAAGGTTATTTTTGGGCTATTCATGAAGTTTTTTAAAATAACCTTTTTAACAAGAAAAATAAAAAAGAAAGAATCTTTTCACCAGCACCAGAGCCAGCGTCGCTCTCCTTTTGCACATACCAGGAGGAGGGCCTTCTCTGCTGTGACACCCCAGCTGTGGAATGAGCTCCCTAAGGAGGTTCGCCTGGCACCTACACTATATTTTTTCAGACGCCAGGTGAAGACCTTTTTATTCTCTCAGCATTTTAACAGTCAATAAATTTAATTTAAACTTTGCTGTTTTAAATTAGTATTTTAAGTTTGTATTTCTGCACCACTGCTGATTTTATCCTGGTTTTGCTTTTAGATTGTATTTTATATCATGTTTTTATACTGTCTGTTTTATACTTTGACTGGTTTTAATTTTTGTGAACTGTCCAGGAAGCTTTGGCTATTGGGCAGTATAAAAATGCAATAAATAAATAAATAAATTGCAAGCTGAATAGAATGTCCTTCCTTGGGAAGCCAACCTGACGCCAACTATAAATGTTTTTAGACTCCTGATGAAAACCTGAATTTTCACAGAGGCCTATTATGTTAGTTAAAACTGTTCATTCTATTTGTTTTTGTTTGTTTTTGATGATACAGTCCCACAGTTGGCCCTTTTGCTGATATGCCTACTCATTTCATGCTTTTATGCTCTGGCTTATTCATTGTTTTTGTTATGGGCTTATATTTCACTGCTTGATTATATGCTTATGTTCACTGCTTGATTATTTTATTTTTAAAGTTCATAGGTTTTTCATTGTTTTTAATGACGGTCTGCTGTTTTGGTGTCCTTAGGATTATAAAGTTAGATATAATCTCTTTAAAACAAGCAAGCAAATAAATAAAATAAAATACCATTTTACAAAAAAAATTATAATGAGGCATATAAGACTTATGTCAATAATTTTGGACAAAAAAAATCTATTTTGAAATAAAAAAGCTGCTTGGCCCTGACCAGAAACTCAATTAAACATAGGAACATTTAAGACAAAGTACAGATGTTTAAGACTGTAGTTGATAACATTAAAAAAATCAGAGCATACATACCACTGACACTGCCTGGTTGGGCATCTGCAAGAGCCTGAGCTTCCTGTAGCTCTTTCCGATTGGATGCCAATTTTTCCAGTAACATATACTTCTTCTCAGATAGTTCATATAGTTCCCTTTCTGCAAAATTAAATGATTTCTAATCATCTCTTCAATAATAGTGTCAGAACGGCCTCATTGCTCATAAAACCACAAAGGTTGAAGAAACTTTTTTTAAAAAAAAACAAAGTTTTTTTTATTTAAAATGGTTTCTTCATCTGTCAATGCAGATCTTAAGACAGGGTAAACAAGCCAAGTTAAATCCTTCTGGGAACATAACAAAGTAATCTCATAAGGGATCCTGGCCTAATCTACACCTGCCATCTGTCCCGGAGTGGACTTGAGGTCGTCCCTGTGGGTCCAAATGACGCACAGCTATACCTGGGTTGAACTGGGGATGACCACTCACTTCTCCCGGGATATCTGGGACTGCTTTTGTCCCTTTTTTTCCTCCGGTCTCAGGACAATCCCAAGGTCCATGGGCAGTGCGGCTTTCCCTCCTGGGGTCTTCCCTCTTTCCTGAGAGAAGCGGGGCTCAGGAAATGGGTAAGGAGCTGTGTGGGAAGAGTCTGTGGGCATCAGGGGTGAGGGGCAAAGTATTTTCGCCATCTTTGCAATGGCTCTTGGTGCCTTCCAGCACCGAGTTTTTGTTGTTGTTGTTTAAATGTACCTTCACACAGGATCACTCCCATGCTGTTGCGCAAATGTCTCTGCTTGTTAATTTTTTTTTAAAAAAAATTGCACCTTGGAACGGTCTTCCTCTACTTCTGGGAAAACTCGCTGGTGCATGGCCCCTGAGGGATGATTCCTGAAAGTGCAAAAGCCCATGATCATTCCTCCCCACTCCCGGAGGGCTTCCAGGTGTAGATTAGGCCCTAGTCTCTGACAATGGCCTTAGCTAGACCTAAGGTTTATCCCAGGATCGTCCTGGGGTCATCCCTGTTCATGTAAATGACACACAGGGGATCCCGGGAGCAGGCAAGGACGACCCTGAGACGATCCCGGGATAAACCCAAGGCCAGTATCACAGAGATCCATGATGATGATTAAGGGCAGAAGTCTGCAATGATGGCCTCCCCAGGACAGACCTGGTGTCAGCAAATGCCAGGATCCACAAGCCAAGCGGGTCCACCAGGGCCATAAACCCTTTTTAAAAATCAAAAATTAGTTTGTTTTTTTAAAAAATTGGCTCAGTACTCACAGAACCACCAAGCAAAGCAGCTGTAGCATTCACTGTCTTCATTACTTATTTATATAAGGATTCTACTCTACATTTCTAATGTATACATAAAATGGTTTATATAGATTAAAATCACAATATCATCTCACAACAAAATATTATAAAAATACGATGATTCATTCATTCATTGTATTAGCCCACTTTGAAGCCTGCTCACTCCTTAACCTGCATATGACCCCAGTAATGATAGTTTTTGACTGTTTTGCACAGTCGCCACAGTCCACCATGGCTTATTTAAGCCATGATGTACCCAGGGGCACCAAGTTGCTATTCAAGCCCTGGTCATTGCCTGTTGTATGGTTATTGGAGGGTTGTTTCTTCTTTTAAAAAGACATGTTGCCTGGGTTCAGATGACAGGGCTATCCATGGCACCTCCCCACGGGGGCTTCAATATTCACAATGGCTACTAGCACACACTTAAAGAAGTCATGCTGGACTGCGGTGATTGTGTGAACTGGGCCATAGTTGAGACTGTAACACTAAAGCAACATTTTTGTACCCCATTTTTCAACCCTGTGGCTGTCAGAAGCTGCTGGGATCTATTGCAAGCTTCCCCGTGTGGTAAACTGCAGGTTCAAGTTTCCCAGTGATATATCCTGGATTGACTGTGCCCACCCAGACTGGCCACTGGATCCTCCTGAACAGGAAGTATATGTATGTATGTATGTATGTATGTATTACATTTCTATACTGCCCCATAGCCGAAGCTGCTATCTGGGCGGTTTACAAAGATTAAAACATTAAACATTAAACTTATACAAAATTTTAAACCTTAGAAGCATAAAAATATATGACATAAACAGACAATATACATTTAAACACAATTTTAAAACTATAGTATAAGTAGTATAAGATAGCTCCCTGTTCCAGGTGAACTTTGCTTGAACAACAGGGTATTTCTGAGCTTTGATGTGTTTTTGTTTCCTTGGTTGTTCTTCAGTTCTGAGTTCTGGCTTGCTGTTCAATCCTGCCTCTTGGTTTGTCCTTTGGTCCTGAATTGTTCTTCAGTCCTAACAACTCTCTTGCTTCTCAACCCTGCCTCCTAGTTTCTCCTTTGGTTCTGTCTTGCTCTTTATTCCTGACTATTGGCTTTGTCCCACAGCAACTGGCTCATCCCAGCCTGGCAATGGCACAGCCCTGACAAATCAGCTTCTCAAGACAGGCTATAATTAAATTAAAAGATGCTGGCAATACAAATAACATTCAAAGAAAGGGGACAAGGAGATTGGGTCTGGGGTCAGCTAGACTTAACCCTCAACCTGTTAAGTCTGGTTTCAAATTCAAACTTCTTGGTCAAGGTGTGGGGTCAATGTCTGGGCTGGAGAGATTTTGAAATACCCAGGAAGGCAGTCATACTATCCTAAGGGGAATCTCCATCATATTTCTTCCAGCTGTCCTCACTTCCCAATGAAGCCAGTTTTGAATATTCATGTTAGATTTCCTTAATAAACAAACAAAAAAGGCCATTTATTCTCTACTTACCACTCGGTTTTATAGTTACAGGTATCTCTGAAGCATGACGCTGTTTTGTTTGTATATCATGCACAGTTGCCTCTAGTTCTGCAGCCAAATGTCTTTTTTGCTCAGCTAGCTGCTTTCGTTTCAAGTCTACAAAAAATAATTTCAGACTAATTCATAACTATTATGAAAATAACTACACTATAGTAAAACTATGAAAATAACTATACTAAATACAACAATACAATTAGAATTGACTGCTTAAGATCTAATACTAAGCAATGCTTTTTCTTCAGATATGAACTGAAGCTATTTTACAAACAATTGTTTACAAAGAGCAGCCAAACCAGTCTCTGAAGTCATATTTTCAAACTAGTTTGTAAACCGTGGTTTAGGCAAACTTTGGTTTGTTGTTATGTCTGAACACACAAAACATGTTGATATATTACTCTAGGGACTCTTGGATGAGACTGAAGCGTAATCTACACCTAGCAGGATATTGCACTATGAAAGTGGTATGAAAGTAATATATTTATTTATTTATTTATTACATTTTTATACTGCCCAAGAGCCGAAGCTCTCTGGGCGGTTCACAAAAATTAAAACCATAATAAAACAATCAACAGGTTAAAAACACAAATACAAAATACAGTATAAAAAGCACAACCAGGATAAAACCACACAGCAAAATTGATATAAGATTAAAATACAGAGTTAGAACTGTAAAATTTAAATTTAAGTTAAAATTAAGTGTTAAAATACTGAGAGAATAAAAAGGTCTTCAGCTGGTGACAAAAAGAGTACAGTGTAGGCGCCAGGCGGACCTCTCTATATAAAAGGCAGGAGCCACACTACTGCTTTATAGTGGTATTGAAGTACACTGACTACTGTTGGGCCCATTGACACATAGCATATACTGCTTTCATACCTTTGTATCCTGCCTGATGTGGCTCCTGCCTTTTATATACCGCTTTCATACCATTTTCATAGTGCAATATCCAGCTTGATGTAGATTAGGCTGAAGTTTCTAGATCCATTCCAATCATGGCTTAAGCCTGGTTTTAGAACTGAGACTGCCTTGGTCACCACAATGATTGACTTATGCCAGCAGAAAGACATGGAGTGCAACTCTATTGATTCTCGTAGACATCTCAGTGGCTTTCAATACCATCAACCAGGTATACTTTTGGATTGGCTTGCTGAAGGGTGAAATAGAGACACTGATCCTACCTGGATGGCCAATCTGAGAAAGTGTACTGGGAATTACTGCTCATTTATGTTACAGGTTCCTGCGGGATTCTATTTTATCCCCCATGCTATCTACATGAAACTGCTGAGCAAAGTAAGCTAGAGCAGGGGTAGACAAAATATGGTCACTCCATGTCTGTTTCCAAAGAATTGCATGCAGCTTTCCCTAATGAGCTTGGTTGCGGAGAAACCACTGCTGTTTTCTGGGTTCTGAGATCACTGCTGCAAATAGCAACAGTGAAACAACAATCTCAGTGGTGACTGTGGGGATTGGAGCGTCTGTCACCTCCACACACACACACCCTCTCCAGTGATTCATAGATGTCAGCACGTGTCTACATGCTGAGATATGTGTGTGAAAGAAAGAATGTATGTGAGCATGCATGTTTGGTCCCCAGCATGTTTGAACTCCAGCTCCCACAGCTGAGACTCAATCAGATCCCTGGGGTCAAAGAAGCTGTGCCTCATTTGGGGTGAGGTATCATCAATATGTGGATGACACCCTACTTGATTTCTCATTTTCATCAAATTCAGGTGAAGTGATTGAAGCGCTGAATCAGTGCCTGGGCTGTGGTAATGGAAAGGATGAAGGTCAATAAACCTTCCTGATAAGGTGGAAGTATTGATCATAGATGGTTCATCTGTCCAAAAAAAGTATGTTCATCTTGCGCTAGATGAGGTTGCAGTCCCCCTGAAAGATGTGCTCCCTCAGCTTAGGGAACATATCCATATTTGCCACTAGAGGCACAAGCTGTTTTTGTGACATACAGCAGCGTTTATGAGCTTAGGCTGGTATGCCATCTGCAACCATATTTGTATAGAGATTGCCTGGCCTCAGTTATTCACGTTCTAGTAACCTCCAGTTTAGACTAAAATACTATACATGGGACTGCCTTTCAAGACTGTTTGGAAACTATAGTTTGTGTAGGACATGGTAGTTGCATTAATAATCGGTAACAGATGTTGTGATAACATCATGCCTGATCTATGCCGACAGATCATCAGTGAGACATTTTATTATTTCTAGTAGTGGAGAGAAAATGGGGGAGGCAGAATACAGTTATTCTTATGTGCCTGTGAAACCAAAATAGGAACTCTGAAGCAGGAATATTCTTTATTTTCGGTCATATCAAAGGCAGTCCAAGATCTTCAAGGTTCAGCTCCCCCAATACATTTCTTCGACCCTGAGCTTATGCTGTAACATTTTGAATATCTAGATGGTGAGGGATATCCACAACCTTTGTAACAGGCAGGCAATTGAACATAGCCTGCACTTTTTGTTTATAAGCAGACTCTTCTACTAGCTAGGCCTGTACAACGGCCCTTGTCAGTATAGAGCTACGCATTGCTTTTATTGCCCCCTTCCAAACTTGGGTTCAGTTTAAGTATGTGGTTGAGGTTCTCTTCAACCACTCAGGTATCTCTGTTAGTGCAGGGCTACAAGAATCCTAAATTCCTGCTGGATTTCTCCCTGGGATTTTACAACCTGTAAATTTGTAAAGGATTCCCTTTCTGGGATTTAGCTCCCTTTGCTGTGCTCTTGTTTTGGCTTCAGTTAATGATTTAGAGTTTAAATAAGTTTTAAATAATTGCCTGAGATAATTTAATAACTAAATAAATAAATAAATTAGTAGCACCTATCTTCCCCCTACACTGGTGCTGACACTTTGTCACTGCCACTCAAATCCTTCATCACTGGGGCTCCTTGTGCTTAGAGAGCTGAGAGTGTCCCAGACAGAGAACCTAGAGTGTTGGGAGGGAGAAGCAGTAAAAGAATAGAATGGAATGGAATGCACCTATGAAAGAAAGCATAGGTGCCTTGCTAAAATACTGGCTAGGAATTATCCACACCACAATGTCTTGTTGCAGGTCCCATTTGTGTACATTCTAATGCAGAAACAATCACTTACAGCCATGCAAACATGGCTTGGCAACGGAAGCATCTCAGTTCCAAGAATATCTGTTTAGTATTAAAGCTGAAAGGAATGAGATATCACAGTATACATACCACCAAAAGTGCCAGGCTGGGTAGCTGCAAGAGCTTGAGCTTCTTGTAGACCTTTCAAATTCTCCAATAACAGTTGCTTCTTCTCTGATAGTTCATATAATTCTTTATCTGTAAAAGAAATGTTTTTGAATCATCCCTGGAATTTCCCCGCAAAAATATTCTCATTTCCTATGGAGTCACATAAAAGTTGTTATAAAAATGGGTAAATCAAATCATTCAGTTAAATGTAGCAGAGTCTTGCTATTTACTGTTTTACTCTGTACAGCACCATGTACATTGATGGTGCTATATAAATAAATAATAATAATAATAATCAAGTGGGGGTAAGTCTCTGATAACATCACATAGGACCACTATGTTGATCTAGGGCAAAGATCTGTAACTACTGGCCCCATACAAAGAAATGCCAGGCAAAGTACAAGGTTGTCCCAGCAACC
Source organism: Elgaria multicarinata webbii (assembly GCF_023053635.1). NCBI lineage: Eukaryota > Metazoa > Chordata > Lepidosauria > Squamata > Anguidae > Elgaria > Elgaria multicarinata. The sequence continues at coordinate 27,945,897 of NC_086171.1, read as the reverse complement.
AATCAGTATGAAACAGAAAGCTAAGCTTAATAAATAATCTTGTATTAATCAGTTACTGCAGAGCTAATGTACTAAAAACAAACAAATAACCCATTAATAAATTCTTCTTCTGGGGACAAGAAGAATCATAGAATCATAGAATAGCAGAGTTGGAAGGGGCCTACAAGGCCATCGAGTCCAACCCCCTGCTCAATGCAGGAATCCACCCTAAAGCATCCCTGACAGATGGTTGTCCAGCTGCCTCTTGAAGGCTTCTAGTGTGGGAGAGCCCACAACCTCACCAGGCAACTGATTCCATTGTCATACTGCTCTAACAGTCAGGAAGTTTTTCCTGATGTCCAGCCGGAATCTGGCTTCCTTTAACTTGAAACCGTTATTCCGTGTCCTGCACTCTGGGAGGATCGAGAAGAGATCCTGGCCCTCCTCTGTGTGACAACCTTTCAAGTATTTGAAGAGTGCTATCATGTCTCCCCTCAATCTTCTCTTCTCCAGGCTAAACATGCCCAGTTCTTTCAGTCTCTCTTCATAGGGCTTTGTTTCCAGACCCCTGATCATCCTGGTTGCCCTCCTCTGAACACACTCCAGAAAAGTGAGCATTAACAGGTGAATTATCCCTCTCACATCTGCAAGAACTTTCACTTTAATTATTTAATTAGCTTCTGTATTACTATCTCATTTTAACCCAAAAATTGGCTCACAAAGCAGCTAACAGACCTAAAAGAGAATCGAGGGGAAATTGAAGAGTTCCTTTCTGCGTTCTCTTTCCCCCTTGAAAGCTTCACAGTGGTAGCTGGAGGGAGAGCAGCTCTCCACTGAAAATCAATACAGACATGATGGAAATGTGCTTGGCTTCTGCCACTGATGGTCTCAGTTATGGCCCTGTTAATTGGAAGAAGTGAAAGTCCTCCACCAGGGCTCAATTCAGGCATGATGGAAAGGTGACAGGCTGATGCCTCTTCTCCCTCTGATGGTCATACTGATGATAGTGGCAGGCAACACTCAAGCAGTCTTATTTTTAAACTTGATTTACTAGATTTTTTTTAAAAAAAACATTTACAGTTTATTTCTTTTCTTCTTCTTTTTAAAAAAGAATGTTTTGCACGCACACACAATCCCAAAGCTGGTTTATTTGAAAGAGACCCTATGGTTTAAAATGCATACTTTTTTTTATTCTGGTTGTGCTTTTTATATTGTATTGTGTATTTGTGCTTTTAACCTGTTGATTGTCTTACTATGATTTTAACTTTTGTGAACCGCCCAGAGAGCTTCGGCTATTGGGCGGTATAGAAATGTAATAAATAAATAAATAAATACTATACTATTTTTGCATGGGGGTAGGGACGGGGACAGAGATTAATAGGGCAATCTTATGCATTTCTAACCCCACTAAGTTCAGAGGGACTTACTCTCATTTAAATCTGTGGAATCATCTTGCTCTTACATTCTCTACTACACCTCAACACTCTATCTTGTCCAGGGATTAATGTCCAGTTCCAAGCTTCATAAGCTTGTTGTATCAACATACAATCTCTCTGGGAGAGAGATTGACTAAAGCTGTCGGTAGAAGCAAAAGCCACGGGGTGATAAGAAACAGGGGCAGGCATAAGGTTTTAGAAATAAGTATTTAAATGTATTTGTGTAAGGTCTATCATGGCAAGGCAGAGGGAGACTATCCAGACTGCTTGTAGTCAATAATCATGATGAAGCGATGGTGGATTTAGTGGATTTAAAAAGTGAAACTCTGGACATGCTCAGTGATTTTCTTTTTTATTTATCAGCTTACCAAAAAGATCTGCCTTGAGGTATCAAGAATGTAGGAGCTGTAAAAGGGCAGTGGGGAATGGGATAATATCTCTTATTGTTGAATGTTAGTTGTGTGCTTTGCACTTAAAGTAACTGAACACATTACTATCTAACTGGTGGGTGGGGCTGTAAGAACATTAAGTCTAGATTCTAAACCCTTTTTAGGGTAACCTTTTTCAACACGAGGGACACATTCTAAACTGGGAAGGACACTGACCTTGTTCAGACAACAAACTAAGCCATGGTGGTTAAGCATTTTGAGCTAAACACTATGGCTTAGTGTGTCATGCCAACCATTCCTAACCATAGTGGCTACATAACCATGGTGTAAACACGCTCACTAAGCATTTGCTGCAAAAGCGTTAGCAGCCTAACCATTGCTAGGTGTGTCATCTGAACAGACATATTGGGGGCAGCATTCCATCTGTGAGAGGGCTAAAGGCAAATTGTGCAGGGCCAAAATGTGATTATTTATTTTCAGCCTACTCAAAAATAAGCAGGACAAGGCTTCATGTCTATTCAAAGTGCTGGTTATGACCAATAAAGCCCTATATGGCTCGGGTCCAGGTTTTTTGAAAGAACGTATTCTCCCTTATTTATTTATTTATTTATATTTATTTATTTATTATATTTTTATACTGCCCAATAGCCGAAGCTCTCTGGGCGGTTCGCAATGAGCCTTATGAGCCTGCCCGTGCTTTGAGATCTTCTGGAGAAGCCCTTCTTTCAGTCCCACCATCTTCACAGGTGCGCTTGGTGGGAACATGGGAGATGGCCTTCTCGGTGGCTGCTCCAGTGCTCTGGAATTCTCTTCCCGGGGAAGCTAGGCTGGCTCCCTCCTTGATGGGCTTTCGGAAGCAGGCTAAAAAAAATTTGTTCCAGCAGGCCTCTGGAGAATAATCTGGCCCTCCATCTATGTTAATGTCTTATAATTTTGTTGTGTATTTTAAACGTTTATGGTTTTGTTTCCCCCCCCCCCAATGTATGTTTTAAACTTTGTAAGGCTGCCTTGAGGCCCAGCATTGGGCGAAAGGCGGGATATAAATATAATAATAATAATAATAATAATAATAATAATAATAATAATAATAATAAGAAGAAGAAGAAGAAGAAGAAGAAGAAGAAGAAGAAGAAGAAGAAGAAGAAGAAGAAAGCAGGTTGAAATCACTCTTCAGCACTTTTAAATAGCATCCAAATACCAAGCCTCCACATGTCTACTCAAAGGTAAGCGTGAAGTAAAAAAGGAGAAGCTGACAGGTAAGCAGCTTCCTCCCCAGGGCCTGCCCCTTTATCCTGCAGGGAAAAGCCAGAGGTTCCCTATCCTTCATCTAAAACTACCTACCGTATCTACATATATATTTATTTCTGGAATCAGTAGAAAAAGTGAGCATTTCCCAACGAATAATGTACCAGGTAAACTAATCCTTTGTACTTGTATCTTTGGACCATTTTAAAGCTGCAAAGAAGGTACATATCAATGTATTTTTACATACCAATAGGTCGTTCAATTTGAGCCATTTCTGAAATACAACGCTCTGCCTTTTGTATATTATCCACAGTTGCCTTTAGATCTTCAGTCAAACGTCTTCTTTCCTGTGCAAGCTCCTGAAGTTTATGTTCTATAAAATAATTTAATGCTAATTCATATTAATATATGCTGATGCAACTATGTAATTAGTTTGCAATATTATCTATACATTTAAGTATTAATATTTGCATATATAGAATCATAGAATAGCAGAGTTGGAAGGGGCCTACAGGCCATCGAGTCCAACCCCCTGCTCAATGCAGGAATCCACCCTAAAGCATCCCTGACAGATGGCTGTCCAGCTGCCTCTTGAAGGCCTCTAGTGTGGGAGAGCCCACAACCTCCCTAGGTAACTGATTCCATTGTCATACTGCTCTAAAAGTCAGGAAGTTTTTCCTGATGTCCAGCCAGAATCTGGCTTCCTGTAACTTGAGCCCATTATTCCGTGTCCTGCACTCTGGGAGGATCGAGAAGAGATCCTGGCCCTCCTCTGTGTGACAACCTTTTAAGTATTTGAAGAGTGCTATCATGTCTCCCCTCAATCTTCTCTTCTCCAGGCTAAACATGCCCAGTTCTTTCAGTCTCTCTTCAAAGGGCTTTGTTTCTAGACCCCTGATCATCCTGGTTGCCCTCCTCTGGACACGCTCCAGCTTGTCTGCATTCTTCTTGAATGGTGAAGCCCAGAACTGGACGCAATACTCTAGATGAGGCCTAACCAGGGCTAAATAGAGAGGAACCAGTACCTCACGTGATTTGGAAGTGCTAGCTGGATATTCAAATTACTTCATATACAGTATCTCAGCAAGCAATATAACATCCTTACAAGCTTGTTCAATATTATTAAACATATTGCATGAAGCGATGCATTTGTTTAAGATAATGGAGTTCCAATATGGTAAAACTGTTCTAAGCAAGAAACATATTCTGACGAATGCAGATATGGTTTAAATAATCTAGCTTTCAGGATGATTTCCTCCCTTAGTTACAGTGTCCTTTACAAGCAATTGCCCCTATGACATAGCATAGCATACTAGAACTATGCAAGACACATCCTAATTAAAAAATAATTATCTTCTGCTTAAAATTGACTGTACATTCAATTGTAATAAAATGACCTTAATTTCAAGTAGATATGTTTAAAATTATAGTTGATAGCATGAGAAATCATAGCATACTGTATATACCATTGACACTGTCTGGTTGGGTAGCAGCCAGAGCCTGAGCTTCCTGCAGTGCTTTCCAATTGGATTCCAAACATGCCTGTATAAGTTGCTTTTTCGCAGACATTTCATAAAATTCCCGCTCTGCAAATAGAATGTTTTTTAATCACCTCTTGAAAAATAATTTCAAATGTTCTTATTCCTCATGAAATCAGATAAAACTAGATTTTTTTAAAAAAATTGAATAATATATATATATATATATATATATATATATATATATATATATATGGCATTTCCCAGAATAAAATGCAAATAATAATAAACATCAAACATTAAAAAAGGCAGCAGTAATAACAAAACAAACATCCAATCTCAAAAATACTAAAATTCAATCAATAATTGCAGCTAAATACTACCAGCACTTGAATAAACTTCAACTCAAGAAAAAGAAACAGAAAACAAAAAGGCTATAATGATGGGTCTTAATGGACCAGAACTGGTTATGCATTCCTAAGGTGTGGGGCCACTGACGAAAAGTCCGACACCTTCAAACCCACCAATCTAATTACTTTCAGAGGTGGGCAAGTGAGAAAGCTCTTCATTGCTATTCTCATTTTAGGATATAGTAATATTAACCTTTTCATTCATAATTGCAGGTTGCACATTTTAATACAGGGCAAAGCAGCTAAATGAAATCCTTCTGGAAATTTATCAAAGCAATTTCAAATGGGTTTAAATCTCTGAGACTATCACACTTATTACCTATGATGGTCTATGATAGGGCTCAGTAAGTATGTCACCTAACTCCAGCCTCAGGGTCTTCTCTGATACCTTTTACAGTCAAGTTTTTAAAAAGCACGATTAAGTTAGCCATTTTAATTTTGAATGAGAAAGTTACGTGGGGCCCAATTTGGATCAGGGCACCTCACTGATTTCCACACCAAAAAACACACCATTTCTCTCCAGAACTGCTATTTACTAGAAACAGTATTTTCACAGTAACCAGGATAGGATTTTTAGCAGGAAACTAGCATGGAATCTGACCTAGGAGCACGATCCAGCCAGGGACTCTGCTTTTCCAGTCTATGACGTGCTGCGTGAAATATCTCATTTTGATAAAATTTGAGAAGGTTGGCCTAGGGGTCTAGGACGTCTCTGGCAAGAACACCACATAATTTTGAATGTGTGGGGCCCAATTTAATTAACTAATTGATTGTGTTTCCATTATTAAGCTGTAAAGTAAAAAAAAAAAACACTTAAACTTCACCCAGGCATGATGGACTCGCTGCTCCTTTCTTTCCCTCCTCAAGCCTCAGCAATAGCAGTTGGCTACAACTGGGATGCTGAAGGTTGTCTACTGGTGCTCAAGCCAACTATAATGGAAGGGTGCCTGGTTTATGCTTCCTTTACTTCTGATGGTCACAATGATGACAGTGATAATTGGGCTTGCAATATTGAATCAATAGGTATGTTAAATGATTTTTCATAAGATGTAGGTCTTTCATGCTTTTCGTACCCATAGGTTCAAGCTGAGTTTTTTTGGAAGCTTTTTGTATGTTGTTCATAGTTGCCTTTAGATCTGCCGACAAAAGTTTTCTTTGTTCAGCAAGCTCCTGTAGTTTATGTTCTGCAAAATATTTTCAGGTCAATTCCTACCAAATATTGATATACTGAAATAATACAGTAAATACAATAGCGCAATTAGTATGGAATATTATCTGAAAAAATTAAATATCAGTATTTGCATTTCAGTCCTAGTAGAACATTCAAATTACTTCATATTCAGCAATCAATACCTCTGTTTGCATGATCACAGGATAGTTATCAAGTCATCCTGGTTCTATGCTAGCTGATTTACATAATTACTCTTGTTTGTTGTTGTTTATTCGTTCAGTCGCATTACATTTTTATACCGCCCAATAGCCGAAGCTCTCTGGGTGGTTTACGAAAATTAAAACCATAATAAACTGATAAAAATTAAAACTATAATAAACTCATGTCCATCTGAACCTGGTGAGAGTGACTTGTGGGGTGATTAACAAATCACTCAGAACTTATGGCCTGTTGTAGCTCCCTCACCAGGTAGAGATGACACAAGAAGCCACAGTGGCAGGAGCTTGAATTGGAAATTGGATGCCCACAGGCATCACAACCCACAGTGATTAATAGCCACAGTGTTGTGATGATCATGAGAACCAGGACTACATATAAAGTCTCTATAAATTTGGTTAGTGTTATTAATCCCATATTGCATAACCATCATACTCATTTATTTATATGCTGTGTTTCCATTGTAAAACCATGCTCAAAACAGCCTACAGCAACATCAGAAAAATGTATGCAAGAAAATATAGCAACATGTCTAAATAAGTATCTAAGATTTACAAGTCATAACAATATTTAAATCAGACATGGGCAACTTGTAGCCTTCCAGATGTTTTGACCTAAAACTCATTCCTCACCATTGGCTGCGCTGGCTACGGCAAATAGATGTTGTAGTCCATTCACATCTAGAGAACCACATGTTGTCAACCCCTGATTTAAATAGTCATACACATAGGCTAATCAAAGCACCTGACATTAATAAATGTACACAAAGATTAAGCAATGCAATAATAAATCATAATAAGGCCGAACAAGGGAAGATACTTGAGGGAAGATCTGTTTTACACAGTGGCTTTTAAATATCAGAAAAACATTATTCCTCTCAGGAAACAGATTCTGATAAGCCTAGGTATAGCTTATAAAAACTGACTTTCAGAAATGATTAAACTTTTCTTTTGACCTATACAATCCTTGTACAAAGACAAGCAAAAACCTTTATTGACTCCATGTAGCCCATTTGACCTATGTCAGTAGTTAAAAAAAAGACCTCTACTGCCATACAAAGGTCACTTGGCAGTGACCATAATATGAACTGAAATAAAATGACCTTAAGTCCAAGTAGAGATGTTCAAGGCTTTAGTCAACAACATGTGAAATCACAGCAAACTTACCACTGACACTGCCTGGCTGGGCAGCTGCAAGAGCCTGAGCTGCTTCTAGCTCCTTCCGATTAGATTCCAACTTTTCTTGTAACACTTGCTTCTTAACCGATAGTTCATATAATTCTCTTTCTTTAAACAGAAATAGTTTAAACTCATCTCTTGAAAACAGTTTGATAGGTCATAATCTCTCACAGTTTAATAAAATGCATATGGTCAAGGCATAAATTCATCATTTCACAAAAACGGCAAGTAATATGTTTGTGCACACATCGTAAGACAGGGAGAAGCTAAATGAAATCAGTCGCCCAGGGAGTTTCGGCGATGGGGCGGTATATAAATGAAATAAATAAATAAATAAATCTGGGACTGTTGCAAAGTAATTTCAAGAGTATCTAAGTCTCTGAAAATATCATACAAATCCATGTATGAAAATATCATACAAATCTATGTCAGATGTCTGAAAAGACGAACCCCTTAGAAACACACAAGGTCCTCTCAGTTAATCGTTTGATTAGGACAAAAACAATCCCAAATGTCTCTCTATCAGTAAAAAGCAGAAGGCTATACACCTTGTACATGATTGGTAATATGCTCCTTTTTTTGGTATGAATCCTGCTTTTGGGGACAGGAAGAAGAGTAAACATTGCTAGTATCTGAACCAGAGAAAAAGATGGTAGAACGCTTGGTAACATGTTGTGACAAGTTTTCATGACGTTTTGAAGATAAAGGCAGGATCTACACTACTGCTTTATAGGTTTATAATGGTATTGACAACTGCTGGGGCCCATGACACATTCCATATACCATTTTCAAAGCACTTTCAAAGTGTTATATCCTGCTTGGTGTAGATCTAGCCAAAGTCACTCAAATGCATCATGACTTAGACACAACAGTTACTACAGTTCCATTAGTAGAAGTGTCCACAGTACTGACTGGTTCAATTTTATTGGCTGAGTTTCAGTTGTTGAGGCCCAAGGATGTGAACGAAGTGCTTAGCCCAGTCCAGTCAACCATCTCTATGTTCTTGACCCTTGGCCCTTATTACATCTGACAAGAACCAGGTGTCTGGTTTGGTCCAGGATATTATAAATTCATCCTTGAGGGGGTAGTACTGGCCTCTTTAAAGGAGGCAGAAATTAGACCACTCCTGAAAAAGCCTAATCTGGACCCAGATGATGTTAACAACTATAGAACAGTTGCCAACATCCCCTTCCCAGGCAAGGTGCTTGAGCGGGTAGTTGCTGGTCAACTCCAGGCACTCTTCAATTAAACTGATTATCTAGTTCCATTTCAATTGAGCTTTAAACCTAGTTTTGGAACAGCAACTGCCATGGTCACCCTGTGGGACGACATTTGCCAAGAGAGGACAGGGAGAGTGAGACCCAGTTTATTCTTTTAGACCTCTTGATGGCTTTTGATACCATTGATGGTATTTTTTCTGGATAGGTTACCTGGGTTGGGAACTGGATGCACTGCATTGTAATGGCTCCACTCTGACTTGGATGGCTAATTCCAGAAAATACTGCTGGAAGATTATTGCTTTGTGCCTTGGCAATTATTATTATTATTTTATTTTATTACATTTACATCCTGCCTTTTTTTCCTCCAAGGAACCCAAGGCGGCATACATAATCCTCCTCCTCTCCATGTTATCCTCACAACAACAACCCTGTAAGGTAGGTTGGGCTGAGAGTCTGTGACTGGCTCAAAGTCACCCAGTGGGTTTCCGTGGCCCAGTAGGGACTAGAACTCGGATCTCCCAACTCCTAGTCCAACACCTTAGCCACTACACCACACTGGCTCAATTATGAATTGGGGTCCCCAGGAACCGTTCTGAATCAGTGCCTGGGCATGGTAATGGCCTGAATATGGGCCAATAAACTAAGACTCAATCCAGACAAGACAGAGGTATTGTAAATGGCTGATTCATCTGCTCAGCTAAGTGATGTTTAAACTGTTCTGGAGGAGGTTGCTCTCTCCCTAAATGCTCAGATTCATAGTTCAGGGGTGCTTTGGGATCCAGTATTGTCACTAGAGGCATAGGTGGATTTGATGGTATGGAGCACCTTTTTATCAACTTAGGCTGATATACCAACTATGACCCTACCTGGACAAGGAAAGGCTTGCAACAGTTATCCATGGTCTGGTAACCTCTCATCTTGGTTACTGCAATGTGTTATACAGTATGTGGGGCTGCCTTTGAAAATGGTACAGAAACTTCAGGTGGTACAAAATAGGGGAATGAGATTGTTAATGGGGAGTGGCCAGTGTAATCATATAATGCCAGTACTTTTCCATCTTATTGGATACCAGTCCATTTCCAAGCCCAGTGCTGATGTTAATATTCAAAGGTCTGAACTACTTGGCGCCAGGTTACCTGAAGGATCTTCTCCTGCCATATATATATATATATATATATATATATATATATATATATATATATATATATGCCTAGACCCTAAGATCATCTTCAAAGGTTCTTCTTCAGGAGCCTCTGCTAAGTGAAGTGTGGCTTGCAGCTATTAAGAGGAGGGCTGTTTCTGTAGTGGCATCCTGCTTGTGGAATGACCTCCCCAGACAGGCTTGCCTGGCACCTACATTGAAGTCTTTTCAGCACCTGGTGAAGACCTTATTTCCCAGGCATTTTAGTCTTTAAGTGTCTGTTTTTAAAACTGTTACTGTATTTTAAATCTTTGCACTGCTACTAGGTTCTATTTTGGTTTCTAGTTTTATTTTGGTTTTATACTGTAGTTTTAAACTTTTATATTACATTTTATCGTGTTGCATTGTATGTTTTTAATTGTTGTGACCTACCCAGAGAGCTCCAGTTATTAGGTGGTATATAAATGTAATAAATAAATAAATAAATGTCATTTAGTGTTTTCTTACCAGCAGGTCTTCCAATTAGGGCTCGTTCTGAAGCACGACGCTCTGCTTTAAGTATATCATGCATGGTTTCCTGTAGTTCTTGCCTCAAGCATTTATTTTGCTCAGCTAGCTCCTGTAGTTTATGCTCTACAAAATAATGCCAATCCAATCTATATCAATTTCCCATTCAGTAAAAAAAATGTATTTTCAAAGGCAGCTTCCAAATTCCCTGATTAGCAGCAGTACAGGCAATTCAACCCTAGAGTGTTAGAAGGCAAGAGAGTATCCACCGGCATAGAGAGAGCTGTAAGAGACGCCTCCCAGAGTGTCTCATACCAACAAAGGAAACTATCATGAGGCAAACAAAGCAAACTAAGGCGAAATATAACCCTCTCCTCTCCTTTGGCAACAGGACATGCAGGACAGATGGGGGCAGGACAGTAGGCAGGAGGTGTGACAGTTCTATGATCTTTTCCAGTGATTAGGTGAGGGAAGCCTAGCCACTTTCTCAGAGGTTAGAGGGAAGCCCCTGCAGCTTCAGCCACAGTAAAAATAAAATAAAAATGTGGGCAACTTGAGAGGGGGGCGGGGTCTGCATATAGTGCATGGGGCGCATGTTGTCCAGCCCTACTATAGGTTCAGGTATAAATTTAAGGGGTTCAACTGACACATCTTTCTAGATGAATGGCTCTTAGAAATTTAAATGATAGTGTACCTACAGATGAAATGGGAGAAATTATTTATCTCTTTTCTCATAGCATAGTTGCTTATGTGATCCTTCCTGAATTAATTTTTCACAGTGAAATTGCAATTAGTAATCATAGAAAAGAGTGATAAACTCCAATTATTTACATTTTAGATGCAGTGAGTAGAATGAAAATTACATGTTCTTATTAAAGATGTTCTTTATAGCTAAAAGCTGAAGAGTAAATGGATTAAGACTCTAGAAAATAACTTCTTGGGACATTTTAATATTCAAGGAGGTATTATCAATGCAATCAGCAATCTTTGATGTGGGAAAGTAAATTGGAAGTTTTATCTCAATATGAAGATCTAACAAGAGGGCAGTTAGAATAAAGCTTGGCACAAAACAAAAATCTAAAGATGTTACTGATGAGAGATAGTTTGATAAGGATTGTGTCTCTCTTTAAAAAATTGTTGAGGATAATACAAGAGCAAGTATTGCCCCTGGTTACAGCTGAGAAAGATGAGAAACTGATTCTTTAGGTAAGAAATAGGAAATCCTCAGGTCTTTCTTATATTCTCCCAAAATTAATAAAATCTAAAATAAGCTGCTCGACACCGGTGCTTGCAACTCTGTTTATACTGGGTCATCCAAGACTCATGGGAAAAGGTAATCATTATTCCCATATTTTAAAATAGAGCATGCTCGAAGCTAACTCATTATAATCCTATTAGTTTATTATCTGGCATTGGAAAATTCATGCAGCCCAGGAAAGAGGAATGTCTTGGTTTGGGGCAGATGAATCTGTCAATTTCAGTTTCTCTCTGTTTCTCATTTTTCCAGTTAAAAATTTGGTTTATCCTAAACTGATAAATAATTTTTTTAAACAGTTTTCATGACACTTCACACACATATATGTGTGAGCATTTATCCTAATACATGGATTTTTGTATGCAAACTTGGCTAAGACTTGAAAACAATTTTCCTAATATAAAGCATTTTTTAACATTATTTCCATTAATATACACCTTTTTGTGTGCACATTTCCCTAAATAATGCATTTTAGTACACACTTTTGATAGGGGAACTGCACTGCAAAATTGTGCTTGCTGCCCTTACGGTTCAGGGGATCTTGAAATCATGTTTCACATACTGTTATTCTGTAACTTTTACAATGGTATTAAGACCTCCAGTACTGAAGTACTTATAGAGTGTTTTATTGTTTAGCTACTGACATTCCTTCTGTTACTGAAAAGGTTTCAAAGCTGTTTTAATTGCAGTTAAGAAAAGAGCTTAGTTAACCTATACTTCGTTTTAGTTCTGGTTTAGTTCAAGTTAAAAAAAACCATTCAGTTGCTGCCCACTATATTGGAGAGTGTTGAAATATTTTGTACAATGTATATACTGGGCATTGATCACTATTATTATTATTATTATTATTATTATTGTTGTTGTATTGATGAGAGCTTAAGAAATCACAGCATACATACCACTAATACTGCCTGGATCTGTAGCTGCAAGTTCCTGAGCCTCTTGTAGCTCTTTCTGATTGGATTTCAACTTTTCCAATAATTCTTGTTTCTTTGCAGACAGCTCATATAATTCCCTTTCTGCAAATAGAAGTATTTTTCAATAATTTCTTGAAAAATAGTTTCAAAAGTCATCACAGCATCCAAAACCAGGAAAAAAGAACCAAAATATTCAAAATCACGATTTCATAGAAATGACAAATAACCTTTTTAACTCTTATTTATTCATTTATTTATATCCTACCTTTCCACCTAAAATGGCACTTAAGCAGCAGATTACACACTTAAGAAAAATCAAAATCAAATGTCTCTGGGAATGTAGCATAATAACTTGAAGGGGGCCCGAATCTCTGACAATATTGCACAGATCCACTATGATGATTTAGGCAGAGGTCTAAAAATTTGCTCCCCTCAGGATGCACAGGCATGAACAAAGTCCAAAAGCCTCCCTGACACCTCTAAATGAATGCTTTGATTAGGAGAGCAGAAAGTGTACTACTACTCCACAACTCCCATTTATTTGGTAAGAAACAGGAGGCTATGAAAAAAAAATCTTCTTGTACTGATTGTTAGTACTGGAAGGCCAATTTAATTACATGTTTGTAATAATTCTTCTTCTGAGGCCAGGAAGAATGGGAGGGTTGGAGTGCCTGGTTTTAAAGGAGAACCTCGATATAGTGAGCATTATAGAACCAGTGGGATACAGTCATCTCTGGATATAAACTCTATACAAAGAACAGAAAAGGGGAGGTTCTCGACTGGAATTTATTTATTTATTTATTACATTTTTATACTGCCCAATAGCTGAAGCTCTCTGGGAGGTTCATAAAAATTAAAACCATAATATAAAACAACCAACAGGTTAAAAATTCTATCTAGGCCTGATAAAACAGTCCCTCTCTTTGCCTCCTCAACTCACTCTGATGGCTTCAGTGATGAAAGTGATATCAGAGCTTGCAACATGACAGCAAATACACACATTGCCTTTGTAAAACTTAAGATCTTTTATTCCCTACTTACCAGGGTGTTGCAAACCTGCAACTCCTTCTGAAGCAATATCCTGTACTTTCTGTAGCTCGTGCACAGTTATTTCTAGATCTGTAGCTAAATATCTTCTTTGCTCAATAAGCTCCTTTAGCTTATTATCTACGAAATTAATGTACAAGTAGTTATTAGTAATATTAATAAACTTTGAAATTAAATGCATTTAACGGAATGTAAATGGTATACATTGTCTGTAAATAATTTAATACAAGCATGCTTATATTATTTGTTAAAGCTCAAAATCCTTCACATACTTCATCTTAGTAATCTATACAAACAGCCTTGTTAACATCAGTTACCACTATTATGCCCATATGATGAGATCCGTGCATGTTGCTTTTAGGGCCAAACTACACATTGCATTATTTGTACTTTTAAAACTGGCAACTGTTGCTTTGAAGAATACTCCAGAATGTGCTACTTCTCCAGGTTGTAGCCCTACACCAGTTTTCTGCTGCAAATTCACCACCTGCTGCTATTCACCTCCAAAGTTGTTATTTAATATAAACAGCACTTTCAGGGGCAAATACCAACCAGGGAGTGGGTGATTTGCAGCAAGGAAGTGGTGCAGGACACAATCAAAACGGAGAACCCATGGCTCAGTTTTTCCTCTTCAAAATAAAAGTGGCCAGTTTGAGCATAAAAAGAAATGGGGGGGGTTTTCACAATATTCAGTGGAGCTTGTTTGTGTGCTAGAGTTTCAGCCTGAAAGAAAGAATAAGAAAAACAGTGGGGTGAGGTGGGAAGGTGGGACAGTATTCTGGAAGAAAGACTAAGACAAAGAGAAACAGAATGTGGTTGTGCAGATTTGACTCTGTGTGTGTGTGTGTGTGTGTGTGTGTGTGTGTGTGTGTGTGTGTGAGAGAGAGAGAGAGAGAGAGAGAGAGAGAGAGAGAGAGAGAGAATATGAGAGACCCCATGGGAAAGAGTCAAGATGCAGGGACTAGCTGAAGAACAAAGCAAAAAGGACAGGATAGAAAGAAAAAAAATGCTTGCCTGGCTGAGTTCAGTTGGGCTTACTATCAGATAAATTGTTATTTATTTATTTTATTTATTTAACACATTTATATCCCGCCCCTATAACATTAAGATCTCAGGGCGGCGTACAGATGAGATTGCAGCCTTATTTTCCAGTAATATATATGCCAAGCAATTCTGCTCATGGCTAATTTTGAAGAGAGATCTTCCTCAAACTTGGGCTCACCCAGTGAATTTGAAGGGCAGCACAGCACATTGAGGACAGACAAAAAGAAAGTACTTCTTCACATATGACACATTCATTTATTGCAATTGCCGCAAGCTGTGATGGCCACTAGCTCAGACAGCTTTAAAAGGAAATTAAACAAATTCATGGAGGAGGGAAGGTTTAGCGGATATTAGCCATGATAAATAAATGGCATTGCCAGATGCGGAGTATAAGATAGTGGAGACATACAACAGTAGAGGTTATTGCCTAGTTGACTACTGTGAGAAGCTGCACTAGATGGTATGATCCAGCATAGGCTTTTTTTAGATTCCTGTGGTATCCCTTCCTTGCATACTTCAGCCAATTTTTAGAGCCAGGAGCTGAGCTGAGCTTAGAAAAGTCATCAAGTTTTAATAATAAGAAAGAGGCTGCCTTGGTGCATGCAAAGAGTGCAGATCGTGTAACAACATGCCTCAAGTAAAAGCCTTGAGTAGGAGAGGGGAGCGCCACTTTATGCTCTGCTTCAGGCAGCAAAATGTCAGGCTGGCCCTCATTCCCAAGAATTCATTTCCCTAAACACTTTCCAACATTAATGTATTATTTCCTATTCTGTAACTGCTGTAGTGTTTTGAGGATGCCAGTCTGTGTGGCTTACATTCCTGTGCCATGAGAAGGAGCTTGGAGTTCTCTGCACTATGAGTTGTCTGTGTATTCCTGGATGTCAGTATAAGAGAAGAGGAAGCTCTGCTATACTCTGTCCCTCTTCCTCCCTCTTATGATCCCTGTACCACTTGCTGTTGGGGGAGTCTTTGCCAGTCTGTCTATAAATACTTTAGGGACATAGGAAACTGCCTTATACCGAGTCAGACCATTTAGCCAAGTATTCTTGACATTGACTGGCAGTGGCTCTACAGACTTTCTGACATTTCCCCCCCAGCCCTACCTGAAAATGCTGGGGATTGAACTGGAAACTTTCTGCATGCAAAGCCCCTCCTCCCAGCCTTATGTGACACTTATTTTTATTTACAATATTTGTATACCACTTCCCACTCAGAATTTTGGAACGGTGTACAAAATAAAAACACAGGCATCCAGGCCTTGCCCTAAGAAAAATAACACACACCCCATTAACAGGGCAATGGATTGCAGCTCCCTGTAGACCTATCTTCATTACCCATCTGCCCCCTCAGTGTTCTATCTGCCAGGCCAATCACAGTGGCTTGCATCCTTGGCCTGGTGGCCTGCCTTCTTCCCTCAGCTACCTCTGCAGGCTGTTCCTTTTCTGGTATCTGAAAAGTGCTATCAGAATTCCCTTATGCATAAATATAACGCTGAAATAGAACCTTAATTCAAAGTACTTATATTCAGTGGTGGCTAGTGACTTCAATTTTAGTGGAGCTGTGGAGAATGGAATCAATGGAATCGAAACTGGAGCCAGCAACCTCCACTGCTTATATTTAAGATTGTAGCTGACAGCATGAGTAATCACAGCATACATACCACTGACACTGCCTGGATGGGCGACTGCAAGAATCTGAGCTTCTTGTAGCTCTTTCCGATTTGATTCCAACTTTTCCAATAATTCTTGCTTCTTCTCAGACAAGTCATATACTTCTCTTTCTGCAAGCAGAAATATTTTTGAAATATTCCTTGAAAAACAGTTTCAAAAGTCATAGTTTCAAAAGTTACATAAAATAGCAGAATAGTTAATTCTACGTTTATATTCTTTGGATTAACAGTATGAAATTTGACACACTTACACATTGACCCTTGTGAGCCAAGTGTCTTTTATCTGTACTGAGAGACTCTGAAGGAGGTAGCTATTCTGCCCAGTTTAGTTGTGTCTATGTTGCACTTGTCTCAAAACAACCCCAAATTCTAAAGTTTTGAAAGTATGCTGTTCATTAACTGTCAAGATCAGGCTTGTTCTCCCTAGTGTGAGGGAAGGGGTTTCGACACCTGGATCAGACTCAGAATCTGGAGGAGGAGGACGAAGACCAGAAGTATACCAGCCAAAACAGGAAGTGGGGGAGGAGATTCTCTAAGACTCTTCAGGAGTCAAGATTGAATCATCCCAGGAGCTTATTGATCAGGATGCTGAAGGCTCAGAGACCATCCTCCTACTGACCCTGGGAACTCAGCTTCTGGGGGGGGGGTTACTTTGGAGTTGACAGATCCTAGAGTCTGCCACCGGTTCAAGCGGGCGGAGTTGAGAGGAGATGGGAGGTGGTCATTTAGGGTAGCCACTCAACAGAGACTTCTCCAAAAAGTCTCTCTCTGAGTTAAAGTTCCAATTGGATGGTGGAGAAACTTTCCATTTTAGTTTCCCTGCTGCTGCTACCACTAAGAAAAGAGCTATCTGTATCAGGATCGTTGGCATCTGCGTGTATGTGTGGCCCCTGACCCCCAATCCAGCATTACATATGGCCCTTGGAGATGAAAAGGTTATATATTCCTGGACTTGAGCTAACAGTACTCAAAATCTAGGATAAATACCCATTTAAAATTAACACAAATTGCTGTTTCGGGATATTCAGTCCTGCTGATGCCTCCTCTTCCTTTGACAGCCTTAGTGATTACAGTGATAAGTACGGTTGCAACACTATAGCACTAAGCATAATGGGTGCCTTGTATAAAACATGAGGTAATTTATTTTCTTCTTACCAGCTGGTCGTACAAACAAAGTTCTTTCTGAAGCATGGCGATACACATTTTGTATATTGTCCAGGGTTGACTCCAGGTCTGCAGTCAAATGTCTTCTTTGCTCTAACAGCTCCTGCAACTTACGTTCTACAAAAAAATCATAACAAAATATTAATACAGATGTAAATAACTACATTAAATATAATAGGGTAATGAAGATTCAGTATTATCTGGAATTTTAAAAATATAAACGCTAAGCATTTATCTAATGTGTGTTGTGTCAATTTATGGAGGCCCCACCCCACAAAATCTGCCAGCCTGTTCAACGTGGCTAACTTGTGGGGGATACTTTACCAGTGTGGTGCAGTGTTTAGAGCGGAACTCTGGGTTCTAGTCCCCACATGGCTATGAAGTTCACTGGGTGACTTTGGACAAGTCACTGATTCTCAGCCTAACCTACCTCACAGGGTTGTTGTGAGAATAAAATGGAGAAGATGAGGACCATGTAAACCCCTTGGGTTTCTTGCAAAAGGAAACAGTCAATATATAAATGTGGTGGTGATTGATGATGATGGTGGTGGTGGTGGTAATATAATAATAATAATAATAATAATAATAATAATAATAATAATAATAGGTTTTAGGGATGAGGGCAAACACTTTTTAACTGTTTTGGCAGTATGGGTTACTCATCCTGCAGCTGGCTGCTCTGAAACTAACTGATGATTCAGTGGCCTCTGGAGATCCAGCCAGGTATTAACCTTGAGATAGTCATGATACTCCAGCCATGCAGAATACCAGCAGGACTGAAGCTAGGCTCCTCTGTGTCTGCTTCCCACAGCATTAGAGTAGTCTCATAGGCTCAAGTTGAGCTGCAAAAGGCTCAAGTTTAATGTCAGCATGAGGGGCTGCAAGGATTTTAGGGGTTCAGAAACTCACATGATCCCTGCCAAACACTAATGGCTGTCTTTGCAGCTGAGAATCAAGCTTTATGACACTCCTGTCAAGACACATGACCCTTAGCTGCAAGAGGCAAATGCTAGCCTTTGTTTGCAGCCAAAGTTGAGGACATGTAGCAGAACTCCAAATTCATGCATTTCGGACTCATTTAGTTTTTTTTTATGGGTAACAAATTAGACAAATCTAATATGTAATCTAATAACATTTCAGCTTTCCATTTGTTAGGACTAGCAAAGTTTGCTTGGTAGTGAAGTACCTTAATTCCAGGTGCATATGTTTAAGGTTGTAGTTACAGCATGAGAAATCACAATATACATACCACTGACACTGCCTGGCTGTGCAACTGCAAGTTCCTGAGCTTCTTGTAGCTCTTTTTGATTAGATTCCAACTTTTCAAGTAACTCTTGCTTCTTCTCAAACAAACCTTGCAGTACATATAATTCCCTTTCTGCAAGCAGAAATATTTTTGAAACATCTCTTGAAAAAATAGTTTCAAATAACCTCATTGCCCATAAAGTTATTCAGAAATGGCATTTTCTAGGAACTGAACCTTCAGATTCCACAGTGGAGTGGTTTTTTCCAAGTATTGTAGATTCTGTGAACTTGCATACAATTTTTTTTTACGTTTGAAGAGATTTGAGCAAATGTGTATTTGTATAACTATGCACTTTCACTAATGCACCTTAGCACAAGTCTGCATTAGCACTAAAGTGCATTAGCACAAAATAAATTTCTCATTTTAAGATAGGGCAAAGAAACCAAATTCAATTCTTCTGGGAATGTAACAAAGTAATTCAAGAGGAATAGGCAAAGCAGTCAGAAACTTACATTACACTGGGATATACTGCTGCTCCATGAGTATATTAACTGATGTGCCTAACACATGCTTAGTCCAGGACAGGAGGGGGAAACACAGGGAAAGGAAAGTGTAAAATGCCACATAAATGCCAAGCATCTCCCAAGCACCCTTAGTAACTTTGCCACTATCAATCGCAGGATGTAGTGGAAAGGATACTCACACACCACCCAGAAATGGAGGGAGCCAAACCACAGCAGCTGATATGGGGTGTGGGGATGACCTGAGAACCCCTTCAAGATGCACAGCAAACGCACAACAAACGATAACACAGCACCTCCACCACATGACCCCAAGTAGTGCAGGCAGCAGGCACAATATTTCTGAAATGCTCCAGGCAGCCCTTCAGTAAAGGGTCTGAGACAGAAATGTCACACCCTACACACAAGCACTCCATTCTTAAGAACCAGTCAGCCTTCTACCAGATCACCATCCATTTGTCTGATATGCCAGTCACCAGCCCTCCTGGACAGCATCCTAGCAGGCCACTCCCTCACTTACCCTCATTATTCATCTCTCCAAACCCTTCTTAATTCTACTCCCCCACTCCCAGCATGCTGACTGTCTCCCTCACCCTGACAGCAGCACCCATCCCCCTTGTGCACTACAGGAAGTACTGCCCACATCTCAGCCACAGATTTCACCCCATTTCAGCTATTCCACTGGCAGAGTGTTCTAATGGCATATGTGCCATTCCAACAATGCAGTGTGGCTTCTGCCAAATCCTATAGACCCTCAGCAGATGACTCTTCAGTATGGGATTACACCCTAAGGACCAAACTAAACATGATAATAATCAAGGAAATTGGTCTTTTCCCTCCAGTCTGGGTCAGGATTGCAGTGGGGGGAAAGGTTTAAACCCCTCTACTTACCTCACCAGGGCCCTAATCTGGATAGTGGCCCCTGTGCTGGCTATTTGGGAAAGAAATATCTAGCACTCAAGGGCAAACTAAATGATTAGTATCACATATAATTTTGTGCTCTGCAAAGCTGACCACACAGGAACACCCAGGCCACAGCTAGACCTAAGGTTTATCCTGGGATCATCCAGGGTTCGCCCCTGCTTGAGCACTGGATCCCCTGTGTGTCACCTAGATGAACAGGTTTGACCCCTGGACGATCCAGGGATAAACCTTAGGTCTAGCTATGGCCCGAGTCCTACCAGGAATTAACCAAGATCCTCTCTGACCCTTTTCATTAACGTTGTTCACACGTAATGACAGATTCAGGGGCAAATTATAAGTTAATCGACCAATGAATTGAGGAAATGCACACTGCATGAGAGCCACATTGACTTTCCTGTAACAATCTACGATGCCACATTTGTAAGTTGTTACCATGACATCCAAACCGAGGCACTTTTTGGATTAAAGCAACCCAAAGTTACCCCCAAAACAAACTATGCATTAACTCTGGGTGGTTTAAGCAACAAACAACCCAAAGTCCCTGGAATCGGATGTCACACTAACAACTACAAATGCAGCATTTGTTGGTTGTTCCTGGAAACTGGAAGTAGCTCATATGCAGCAGGCTTCCCCTCAATTTGTGAGTTAATTAACCCACGATTTGCCACCGAATGCTGCTGTTACGTGCAAACAGCCCCATTAAATGCTTTAAGACAGCAAATAGTGTGGCCGTCACTCCATGCCTTCCAAACAGTAAGGAAAAGGAAGGATACATATAAAACTTGTCATACTATCTATTCTGGGAAGCTAATATAGTAACCCTCTTTTTGTGAAAATTCTGCTTCTGGGTCCAAAAAAGAGGGAGCTTTGTCAGGTGAACTACAAGTTACCATTTTGTGGTTTATAGGTTGTTGCTATTTCAAGTTGTTTAAAAATGTAAAATCAGCCTCACTGGTACCTAGATAACAACACTGGCAAAGATGGCAGCCTAACACCAAGATTAGAAAAATGACCTTTGAGCTAAATTTAATCCCAGGCATATCAAAAATTATTTCCAGTCCAGAGAAAGGTCCCCTAATAATAAGAAAGTATGTTATACATAATACTTGAGTATAGAACACCTCTGACACAAACTTCACTTACTTTAATTGGGCTAGCTACACTGATGAAATATGCACATTGTGTGACTATTTAAAGAAGCTCAGGATCTTATTCTCTACTTACCATTGGGCCTTGCAATTGAATGTCGTTGTGAAGCACGGTGCTGCGTTTCTTGTATATCATTCACTGTTGCTGTTAGATCTTCAGTCAAACGTCTTCTTTGTTTAGTTAGTTCCTCAAGTATATTTTCTACAAAATTATTACAGACCACTTTATAAGAGAATATGAATGTACTTGAATATCAACATACTTTGAAATAATTATATCCAATACAGCTTTGAAATAGGTATACAATACGATTTGGAAATTGTAAATAGTAATACTTTACATTCTTAGCACTTTTTAAAGGCTCAGAGCACTAAGCACATTACACACCTTATCTCAGTAATCCATGTATGAGCCCGATAGGGTCAGTCACTCTATAGCAGGGGTGGGCATCTTGTGGCCCTCCAGATGTTTTAGCCTACAACTCCCATTAGCCTTAGCCAGCATAGCTAATGGTGAGAGATAATGGGAACTTTGGGCCAAAGACATCTGGAGGGCAACAAGTTTCCCACCTCTGTTCTATAGTTATCTCCACATTGCAGATGGCAGGGGAAGGTGTTTCTGCAAACAAAAGCCCTCTACCATGCTATTCCACCTGCCTGATTTTAGGTGAAATGCAGAAGGGGCTACAGTGGGAAGTTGTGAACTTATGTGAGTATAAAGATAGAATGAGGCTTAGCAAGGAAGTGATTTAGGTCTAGTTTTCCCTCGAATAGTAAACCAGTGTCTCTGCTGTACTGTTTCAGACAGCAAGTAAATCTCATATAAATGAATACACCACCATGCAAGAGTGGGGGATGGAACCCCTGCACACAAAAAATTAAAGAATTGAATCATGTCACACATAGCACTTATCTGGAATCTAATGTGGGACAGCTGTGACACATATTTACCATATCAGGGAGAACTAGGCCTTAGGTTATGGGTTATAAGCAAGGGCTACTAGCACTGACTCTGTGACCCTGTTCAGATGACAAGCTATGCCATGGCAGTTAAGCATTTTGAACTAAACATTATGGCTTGTGAACCATGACTTAGCATGTCGTGTGAACCATTTCTAACCATGGTGCCTAAACACACTCATTAACCATTTGTTGCAAAAGTGTTTGTGACCTAACCATGGCTAAGCATGTCGTCTGAAAAAGCCCTTAGTTGTCAGCACAAAGTGTGAACTGTAATGCCAGCTAACCTCTAAAGACAGAACTACAGTGATTCTGAACAGGAATATTTAAATGGTGGCAAAGGTTTCTCAAAGAAGCTTCTCAATCAGGCAACCAGCTATGCTATATATATACTATAGGGCTAAAGAAACACAGGATGCAACTTTTTCTCCTTCTAGCCCACTATTGTCTATCCTAATTTAAGCAGCTCTCCAGGGTTTCAGGCAGAGATCTTTTGCAGCAAAATTTATTACACACTCATGATTGGTCACTCGCAGAAGTTTGCGGAGCCTTACATGATGGTGTCAACCTCTAGGACATCTCCCACACTTTCCCTCGGTAATCTCACTTTGTAAAAAAAAGAGATAATACAGTATTTAAAATATTCACGGGATTAATTCCGCCACTTGATGGCACTGCTTCATTGAACTTTATGGATCATTGGCCAGAGGGGAAGTTCTCAATTAAAAATCACGTGGTTACTGGTAGTCACTGTCTAAAGGAGCCTGCAGTTAATGTGAAAATGCCTGGTAAGGATGAGAGGTTATTTCTTAATGTAGAGATGTTCTAGCTGAACCTTTTAGCACAAGAGGGAAAAACCTCTGGATTGTTGGGGGGGGGGGAACCTCCCCTTCTAAAACTTCCCCTGTCCACAAGTCCTGTTCCAGATTGGCTGGAGCCCTGGACAATAGCACTTCAATTAAGTGATAAGAATGCAGTGCAATATTTTCTTGCAAGTCCCACTTGTAAGTGGATAAACTGCAGAAGGAAATAAAAGTACCAGTACCTTAGGACACCTTTCCCACAAGTGGCTACCATCACTCTTTCATGCTATGGCCAACAGAAATATAGTCATGTGAAAAATTAAGTACACCCTCTTGGAATTGTATGATTTTACATATCAGGACATAATAACAATCATCTGTTCCTTAGCAGGTCTAAAAATTAGGTAAATACAACCTCAAGTGTAACTTTGGCTGTTGCTAAATTTCTTACAGTGGCGGCCAAGATTAGAGCTCTTTGTGTATTAGACTAAAGTTGATAATAGCTCTAATTGTATGATTTCATGTCTGATTCTTGTGTTTGGTTGTTTGTTGTTTGTTTGTTTTATTTTTATGGATCTATAGATCGCAATAAAGAAAGTAGTAGTAGTAAATACAACCTCAGATGATCAACAACACATGACATATTACATTGTGTCATGATTTATTTAACAGAAATAATGCCAAAATGGAGAAGCCATGTGTGAAAAAGTAAGTACACCTTATGATTCAATAGCTTGTAGAACCACCTTTAGCAGCAATAACTTGAAGTAATCGTTTTCTGTATGACTTTATCAGTCTCTCACATTGTTGTGGAGGAATTTTGGCCCACTCTTCTTTACAACATTGCTTCAGTTCATTGAGGTTTGAGGACATTTGTTTATCCACAGCTCTCTTAAGGTTCTGCCACAACATTTCAATCGGGACTTTGACTGGGCCATTGCAACACCTTGATTCTTTTCTTTTTCAGCCATTCTGTTATAGATTGGCTTGTGTGCTTGGGATCATTGTCCTGTTGCATGACCCAATTTCATCCAAGCTTTAGCTGTCGGACAGATGGCCTCACATTTGGCTCTAGAATACTTTGGTATACAGAGGAGTTCATGGTCGACTCAATGACTGCAAGGTTCCCAGGTCCTGTGGCTGCAAAACAAGCCCAAATCATCATCCTTCCACCACCGTGCTTGACAGTTGGTATGAGGTGTTTGTGCTGATATGCTGTGTTTGGTTTTCGCCAAACGTGGCGCTGTGCATTATGGCCAAACATCTCCACTTTGGTCTCGTCTGTCCAAAGGACATTGTTCCAGAAGTCTTGTGGTTTGTTCAGATGCAACTTTGCAAACCTAAACCGTGCTGCCATGTTCTTTTTAGAGAGAAGAGTCTTTCTCCTGGCAACCCTTCCAAACAAACCATACTTGCTCAGTCTTTTTCTAATTGTACTGTCATGAACTTTAACATTTAACATGCTCACTGAGGCCTGTAGAGTCTTGGGGTTTTTGCAATTTCTCTGAGCATTGCACGGTCTGACCTTGGGGTGATTTTGCTGGGACGTCCTCTCCTGGGAAGATTAACAACAGTCTTGAATGTTTTCCGCTTTTGAATCATCTTTCTCACTGTAGAATGATGGACTAAATTGTTTGGAAATGGCCTTATAACCCTTCTCTAAGATCATTGCTGATGTCTTTCCTCCTTGGCATTGTGTTAACACACACCTGGATGCTCCAGACCAGCAAACTGGGAAAAAAAATTGGCTTTTATAGAGGTGGTCATACTTGCTGATGATCAATTAATCACGGGCATTTGATTAGCAGCACCTGTCTGCTACTTAGCATCTTAATTCCTATGGAAGCAGTAAAGGTGTACTTACTTTTTCACACATGGCTTCTCCATTTTGGCTTTATTTCTGTTAAATAAATCATGACACGGTGTAATATGCCATGTGTTGTTGTTCATCTGAGGTTGTATTTACCTAATTTTTAGACCTGCTAAAGAACAGATGATTGTTATTATGTCCTGATATGTAAAATCATACAATTCCAAGAGGGTGTACTTTCTTTTTCACAGGACTGTAAGTAAATCACCTTGTCATTTTTGTGTAACTTGAAAGTGTAATCATTAGTCAGTCTGAACTCAAAAATGTTTTGAACAGAATTCCAAGTGAATAAACCAAGTTATTACTAATAAAATGAAATGAAATAATAAATAAAATAAAATCACTATCATCCTTCCTCAGACAATAGATTTGGTTATCAGATATCAATTAGCAAAAAAAAAAAAACCCACATAAAACCTCCCCTTTTATTGTTATTTGTTAAAGAGAAAGTTTCGATATTTCTTTTACCATTTATACTGCCTGGTTGGAGAGATGCAAGCTCTTGCGCTTGTTGTAGATCTTTCAGATTTGAATCTAACTTTTCTTGCAAAAGGTTTCTTTTCTCTGATAACGCAGATAGTTCTATTTCTACAAGGAAAACGCTTTACAATCATTACAAATGGTCATTCCAACACTGTCTTTACAAATTTGAACAGATATAATTACTTCAGCGTAAGTCAACAGGATGTTTCTGCGTAAAGATGGATATGGCTACCAGGAGGAGGGCCTTCTCTGCTGTGGCACCCCGGCTGTGGAATGAGCTCCCTAAGGAGATTCGCTTGGCACCTACATTATATGCTTTTAGATGCCAGGTGAAGACCTTTTTATTCTCCCAGCATTTTAACAGTCTATAAATAATTTTTAACTTGGTGTTTTAAATTTGTAATTTTGCATTGCTGCTGTTTTTATCTGGTTGAGCTTTTATATTGTATTTTATAGTATGGTTTTATACTGTTGTTTTATACTTTGAATGTTTTTAATTTTTGTGAACCACCCAGAGAGCTCCGGCTATTGGACGGTAAAGAAACGTAATAAATAAATAAACAGGGCTGAGCTACTGAAGTTATATTTGGTATAACTTCGGAGAGCCAATGTGGTGTGGTGGCTAAAGTGTTGGACTGAGAGTCGGGAGATCCGGGTTCGAGTCCCCACTCAGCCATGGAAATCCACTGGGTGACTTTGGGCCAGTCACAGACTCTCAGCCCAACCTACCTCACAGGGTTGTTGTTGTGAGGATAAAAAGGATAAAATGGAGAGGAGGAAGAGGGTTATGTATGTTGCTTTCGGTTCCTTGGAGGAAAAAAAGCTGCATTTTCACTTTCAAACAAGATATGTGGAGACCGTATATCTTGTTTTAATGCAAATTCTTGCTCTCCCTGGGGCTCCAGGGAGAGCATTAAAACAAGGTGCACACTTCCCATGCAGATTTTTGCTAACGAAATTTGGCAGCAGCGATTTAAGTGATGGGGGGGGTGCAGCCGCTGGTAGGTTCCAGAGGTGCAAAATTGGCACTCAGACCCATTGAAGTTGCCCATTCCTGCCTTAAAGGTACTAATTATTCTTTTAAAACTAGAAGTGCCTTAGGCAATGCACTCTGCAGAATATGCCCTTGTTCAGAGATTGTTTCAAAATATTTTACCAGAACTGGTTTTAATTTATTAACGATTTAATACTTATTATGGTGGCTAGATGTGCTGTAGCATTATGTGGAACAACATTCCTAAATACTTTTAATCCATTTTTGTGGAGTCAATGAAAGTTAGTATCATAATAAATATGTTTGATTGAGATGCTACAGAACTGTGAATTGCCACTATAAGGAGTGCAGGATAAGTGGGAGGAGCTATTGTCCACAGAAGACATTTTGAAATGATAAAACAGGCATTAAAATGTCTGTAGCCATGTATTTTATCCATGATCCAAAACGTAAGTCTCAGATTTTCAAGAAATAAGTTGATAAGGAGAATTCAGTTGAACAAAAATTAGCACCCACTGGTGCATTTATCAAGAAAGCAATATCATTTTGTATTGTGAGTGACTCCACCTCTTAAAAGTGAGGATAGCAACAACAACACAAAGGTGTTGCCTGTAACTTATGTTATTTGCTTGTTTATCTGTGCTATGCTTGCACACAGCCAAGAGAGAAAATTCTGGAATTATAGCTAAATACATTTCAGTCACACCCTTCTCTTCAGAAATCTTTAACCATCTGTACATGCCTCAAGGGACGTAGCAAACATGAATGACAATTCTAATGACAATACCTCAATGGATGCACTCACCCTGAAGTCTGCCTTCATCTCCAAGGCCTGGAACATATGACTGGTACTTTTGCAGATCCTGTAGATTTGATTCTAGATGTGCAGTCAATAACTTTCTTTGTTCTCTTAGCTCTTTTATCTTTTCATCTGTAAAAACACAAACACTTTGTACTTTTAGTGTAAATTGAATTAAACATATATTTAAAATTGAATAGTACTTTTTGCTTTCAGATGATAATCTACTTTAACCAAAAGTACTACTGAACAACTATGCCTAATATTCATTCATATCCCACTTCATTATCATAAGGTTATATTCCTAAAGCAAATTACAATCCAACAAACAACAAATCATTATTGTCTTCGCTAAAGATCAAAACAAACAATAAAATAGAATAAACGAGTAAAATCACATCAATCACTACAACATGTGTCTAAAGCAGAACACATAGTTAACAGAACTTGAATATTATAATAAACAGAATAGAATAGAATAAAAGTAGCAGCCTCCAACATTATAATAAAGCACAAAATGTCTTTCTGAAAAACTTTTGTTATGGTTGTTGTTGTTGTAAATGTTACAACACTGGGAGAGAATCATCCAAACTAAGGATATGTGTATTAAGATCAAGATATCAAATCACAAATCTAAGGGCTTGCTTCAATCATTGCCTAGTCTTCATGGACTAATGTTTCTTGGGCTTTATTGTTGAGTTCTAATTGTCGCAAGGGAACACCATGATCTTAGTTAAGAACATAAGAGGAGCCATGCTGGATCAGACCAAGGGTCCATCTAGTCCAATATTCTGTTCAGTGGCCAGGAACCTCCAAAGCAGGACATGGTGCAATAGCACCCTCCCGTTCAGCAACTGGTGTAAATAGGATTACTGCCTCTGCTACTGGAGGCAGCACATAGATGTCAGGACTAGTAGCCATTGATGGCCTTCTCCTCCAGGAATTTATCTAACCCCACTTTAAAGCCATCCAAATTGGTGGCCATCATTACTTCTTGTGGTAACGAAATCCATAGTATATGTGCTGCATGAAGAAGTATTTCCTTTTAGTTACTTGCCCGCCAAACTGCCTAGCTGTTCATTGTTCCACCTGTATGGACTTCCAGATAATGTGTTCTCAGATTCCCGCAAAAGGGGGGAGGGGTTTCTGTACTGGTTTGACAAAAAAATGTGTCATCGTTCACATGTCACAAATAATTCTTCTTTCTTGGAATAACGCAGGTTGGCTAAGTAGTGGTAGATTCCCCCCACCTTTGTAGAAGTCATCAAAAAGCATGAGATTTTACTTTTCCAAGAAACCTGGGCCAGAGAAGATTTATCTATAAATGACTTTGCCTTCTACTCTTTTGAAGCAACTCCTAGTAACAAAGATGGGCGGCCCAAAGGAGGACTGGGTAACTACGAGTATTTTAGTAGCTACAAGTATCAGGGTCTCCCTATTTAGATTGCAGCCCCTGACTCATTTGACCACCGCACTGATTCTAATGTGTAATTTACAGTTTATTCCCGCTTCTGGAAGACCTTCCTGGAACTGCTGGGAATAGAGGCACACCTGTCCATGGCATGCCACCCACAGAATCACTGATATGAGGAACCCTTCCCTGTTCTTCAGCAGATCAATCCAGTCACTTATAAAATGGACCCCAATGCTATGAAACTTCATCCATTTTTCCATATGTTCCAGTTAAAACATTAACATGCCAATCTCTTCCCTGGTCACACACGTCAACCTCCCATACAGTTCCAGGGTCAAAAAGGATACCATGTGCAGATATCCTGAGCTCTAAAAAGATTCAACCTGCTTCCCACTGTCCCACTATCCCACTGCTAGGGCCAGAGAATCATTCCTTTTTCATTCCTCATTCCACGTAGCCTTTTTCTCTGTCTCATTCCAAACTGCTCCTAATCCTTTGTTCCTTTTTTACACAAACAGAAATTAAGAATATAGCATCCTTTTCTTGGCAGGAGGGACAAGGTATGCCATCTACTTATTCAGAACCCTCAAGGAAGGTCTAGCTATTTTCTGGCTATTGAGAAAGCATCTATTGGCCATTTTGGCCATTTAGTTGAGCCAGCTGTCTGAGAAAGGATATGGATGGCACTGACCATTGGCAACTTTAAGCAGTCTTTCTGGTATCCACCACTAACCATAATGCATTATCCAAAACTGTGTGCTGTCCACTATGGAACCACTGAGAACTAAGTCATCCATGTCTGCATCAACCCAACCTTTCATTTGGATATCCACAAGCCAGTTTCAATGTTTTACTTTGTTGCTTAAACATGATACAATCCTGTAAGTGGCTCTTTGTACTTACCACTCACACTGCCTGGTTGGCTGGCTGCAAGAGCTTCAGCTTCTTCTAAGTCCTTCAAATTTGATTTCAAACTGGCAAGCAAAACCTGTCTTTGTTTTGAGAGCTCATCTATTTCCTTTTCTGCAAAGTGAGAAATATTTTAACAGCTTTAAGAGGTAAAACATAATAATATATTGCCTTTGAATCCTCAATTACATAAAATATATATTTTTTTAAAAAAACCATTTATTTTAAATTTTACATTTCCCAGTAACTATCAATGATCAAACATGAAAATAGGTTGGTAAATCACTCTTCTTTATAGACTAAATACCAATAAAGGTCTAAACAGTACAGGTTATATAAAAATGATAAAAATGAATACACACACAAAAACATAACAGTGTTTTGCAATTACATAAGGGAAATAAGGGGGAAAAGAAAAAGAATGCATTTGTCCCAATAGGTCATTCCATAGACTGACATGTAAAGCTGGGGGTCCTTTAACTACTGTATTACCATATATAATATTCTTTTATAAACGTAAGACTAAGGGTGCTTTCTGATGGAATGCTCCTAGTGCTATGAATTAGAAGGCATTGTGCAGCAATTCATTCGTTTTCTCATTTAAAAAAAAGCTGGAAGAAGTGTTGGGAAAACATGAAAGGACTACTGTAGCATTTCAGGCTGTGGATTCTCTTTATGCTATGTGATGTACAGTAGCCTGAATTCCAGGGTTCTGCTGTGGAACTGATCGGGAGCAGGAAGCATGTTAAGTTAGGGTTCCCAGGAAGTGAGGCAAAAAGAAATCAGCACCATGGAAAGCTCCAATTGGAAGTGGAAGTTAGGCAGGTTTGTCTGTGGCCTTAGCTAGACCGAAGGATTATCTCAGGCAAATGGAGGGGTCATCCCTGCCTGCTCCCGGAATGCCCTGTGTGTCATTTGGATGCACAGGGATGATCCTGGTCTAGCCATGGCCACAATGTGGCTCCAGCAAGGATCAGAGCAAGATTGAGGTTTAAATATAAGTGTTTGGATTTAGTTGGATTTAGGCTGGTTGGACCTGTGTCCATGCTAACTGAAGCTTTGTCTCTTAAAGGGAACTTGTCTGTTTTAGAAATCTCAGGCTGCAATGATGTGGGAGTGGCTGTGGCATGCTAGTTTCTTCATGGCCTGAGTCCTCAGACAATAATGCAACCTATTTTGAATGCAGGAGAGCTAGCCCCTGAGATATTTCTAGAGAACTGGGTCCCAGAGAAATGGAACCCTCATGATGCTTTATCATAGCCAGTCTTCTCCCTGAACCATTAACTCTGGAGCCTCTTCCCCTGAAGGAAAGGGGCCGGAGTCCTCTAAGTATGAGGGTTCAGGGTCCTGGTCCATTACTCATATGAGTGGAAGAAGATGACATCTGGACCCCCCCATAAAAATCTGTGATTGAGGCAAGGTGATGATACTTTGCCTCAATAGCTCTAAAGAAGGACAAGGAAACTCATTGTGGAATAGGACATCACTACGAAAGGACAAGGAAACTCATCACGAGCCCAAAAAGGTTGCCTAACCCTGATATAAAATCAAGGCCAGTTTGACAGAACATTTAACATCCTCAGTAAAAAAAAAAAAATTCACATAAGAAAAAAGTAATAAATAAAACAGACATGGATAATAACTAAATCCGACATTTTATCCACATAAAAGACTGACCAGTGTTTTTCTATATGTAAGGAACAATTTCTCTGTGTATTAATTCTGTGCCAGATTGCTGATATGATATTTGTCTAGGTGGTCTTATCCTAATTTAATTGATATGTTCCTGCATTTACCATGCATATATGTTTCTGGTAAGCCAGTTCCCAGAGTTTTTGCTCTTTGCAGTTCATCCAGATTTGCCTCTAGATTTGCAGCCAATAGTTCTCTTTGTTGTAGTAGCTCCTTCACTTTGTTCTCTGAAGGAAGAGAAACATTTATGCACATGCAACATTTTTAATAATATGGAACATATATGAAAGAAGCCAATGAAAAGCAGACACTGAGTTTGTATTAATGAATAACTATTTCAGAAATACTTGCAAAGCAAGGCTCAGAGTAGAATATCATTGTATATCAAACAAAGCAAATGATTACGTACAAAGTCTGAATCATGGAGGATAAGGTAATCAATGACCAGTTTGCACAGTCAGTGGCAGGCACCATGGGTCATGGTGGCTTGAGGCGTATGCCAGCCACCACTGTGAATCTTCAAACCATTGCTGGTGGTCACTGCAGCTTATACATGCGAACTTGGGCAGGATGGCTTGTTGCTGTCTTTTACAAGGCTCCCAGAACCCATGGGCTATTCTTGGGTTCTACTGGTCATGATGACCACATATTACCTCTGTTATTAGCAGCAGTATGCCTCTGAATACCAGTTATTTGGAAAAACAAGCAGGAGAGTGCTAAATTGTACTCATTTCCCTGCTTTTGGGTTTCCCATGGGCATCTAATGGGGTACTGTGCAAACAGAATGATGGACTAAGGTCTTTAGTCTGATCTAGCACACCTCTTCGTATATCCTTAACCCCTTGAATGAAGCATTACTGTAAAATGGTTACAGCATATCACACGAATATATCATTTGGATTATACAATGAAACAATTCTACCAACTAGCTTGTTCTGTAAAGAAGATAGGGGATCTTGTTAATTCTGGGGTTCACATTACCAATTTTAAATTGGCCTAAGGCCCCAATTCCGAACAGTACTCACACATGCAATCACTTTATCACAGAGGCTTGTTTGAGATTTCTCACATAGATTTATTTGCTGGTACCCACTGTCTACTACACATTTGCATGTAGATTTCCCTCTCCATGATCACTTTCCTTCCCAGGAAGAAAAACATAATGCTGCTAAAATACGCTCCAGGACAAACCCAGCCATCAGTTTCTGGCTCTGCTTTTGTAACAACACACCTCTTTTTACCCTGGAGTATCCTAACTGACATTTTGCCCTTCCTTCACTTTCCCCTCTAACGTCTTGTCTTAGATTAGATTGTAAGACCGAAGGCCGAGTCTGTTGTTGTTGTTGTTTTAAAAAAGAAAAAAGTACAGCACTTGTTTTAGCTACAACAAAAACAACAACAATAGCAACAACTGTCCAATATGAATAATTGTCATTTTGGAGAACCCCCCAGAGACGGATCATATTAAGGCTCTTAAAAATGTAGTCCAAGTTGACACAGCCCATAAAAAAATAAAACTGACGCAGAGCAAAAGCCGGTCGGGGCCAAATGAACCCCTGCTGCATGTGCACAAAATATAAATACCTGACAGCACTTACCAGTCATTTCTGATGGTTGGGTAGCTGCAAGAGCCTGGGCTTGTTCCAAATCTTTCATATTAGATTCCAGGCTTGCTAGCAATAGGCTTCTTTTTTCTGACAGCTTGTTAATTTCCCTGTCTAAAATAACACATGACTATGAAGCTGCCTTATACTGAGTCAGACCTTTGGCCCATCTAGCTCACTATTGCCTATTGGCTGGCAGTTACAATTGAGCGGCAGTGGCTTTCAAATAGGAGGGCCTTTCCTTGGCCTACCAGGAAATGCCAGGGATTGAAACTGGGATCTTCTGTATGCAAAGTATGGTTACATCAATAGCAACAGTTGCCCACCGTGTGAAGATGATGATGGCGATGATGATGATAACAATAATGCTCTATACAACTGAGCTGCAGCCCCTTTCCTAAGTTTTGAGCCATGAACTTTGGGCCGATCTACACAAAATAGCCTCCCAGAGCAGTTTTGTTCATAGAGTGAGACCTTTTCATGTAAGGTGTTATAGTATAGAATATCATGCCACTGTAAATACATTTGGGCAGGTTTGGGGGATATATGTCCTGAACAGTTCTCTACACAGAGGCTATGGCCAGTGAGAGTGATTTGAAGTTATCTCCACATGATGCACAACACTGATTTGTTAATCTGAAAATCTTTAATTGTTCACGTCAATTACTTAAGTGGAGAATTCATAACTGGAGGCAGGATTATACCATAGTTTTGCTGAATGTTTTGTTGAATGTTAAAAAAATGGGCCTGTTTTATCTCACCAATATTTCCTCTCATAACTTAGAATCTTTAGGAGAGGGCCTGTTAGAAATGCTTCTGAAAGGTGCAGTGGATAGTAACCAGAATGTCTTTGGTGCTATGGCATCTGCTCTTTGGAACACCTTGCTGAGAGAGGCTCAGCTAGCTACTATTGATGTTGGAGAAATCCACATGGGGGTGAAGTTCGCAAAGCTTTCAGCAGCTCAGCCCCCAAGACTCTGGCTTGCTCACTTGCAAACTTGTCTAACTCAATCTGTATCAGGTCAAGCCTGCTTTTGGGTCCCTCCCCTTAAAAAACATCCATTAACCAAAATTAATGGTAGGCGCCTTGGGGCATTTAGGCAAATTGCAGCCATAATTTGCACAAATTTTACTTGTAATATACTTGATTTGCACAAATTCCCTGCAACAGCCATCTCTACTAGCTACTACCCTACTTCTGTTCAGAAAACTGATTCAGATCTTCCATTTATGACCCCTGTTTTACAGGAACCAACTGGTTTTTATTTTGCACAGTTATTCTAACTCATTCGTTACTGGATTTATTTGTTTTATTACCTTGTATATGTTGTATCTTTATTATCATAAGTCACTTTGACGCTTTCTTGGCTAAGAGGTAGAGTATATATGTTAAATAATTCATATTAATAATAATAACACATTTTATTTAGGAGGTTTTCAATTATGTTTTTGAATCTAGTTAACACATTTTGATACCCACCAATGTCTTTCTGATCAGGTCTAGCAGCTTGTGCTTCCTGTAAGGTTGATTCCAGATTTGCAAGTAAGTCTCTTCTTTTCTCTGCCATCTCATTAGTTTCTTCCTCTACAAAACCAGACATCTTTTAAAGCTATATCTACCCACAATAATAAAGCTACAAAACCTGTTATACACATAATTCTGGAGATACCATTATATCATATTTTTGACACTGCACAACAAGTAATATGCCCTATCTGAAGTATTTACGTACTGCATTCTTTTCATAGATTAGGGTGACCAACTGTCAGGATTTCCCCGGATTTGTCCTGGTTTTTGTTCTTTCCATGGTGTCAGGGGGGATTTTCTATAATTTTCAATAATGTCCTGGAATGACACACCTTCCCTTTTAAGGCTGCCATTAGCATGGCAGGAGGGAGTGACATGCTTTCTTGAGGCACGTCATTCCCCCACCCCGAGCTCCAATTGAGGTCTTAAAGGGGAAAGTGGGTCATTCGTGGACATTATAGAAAAGGCCCCAATTGGAGTGGATGGTGGTGGTGCAGAATGAAATCCTTTCCCCTCCTCCACTCCAATCGGGTTCTTTAAGGTGGCGGGGGAATAACGTACTTTCTGCAGGACTCAGAAAGCTGCTTCCCCACACACACACTAGGTGTCCTCTTTTTTGGTTTCCCAAATATGGTCACCCTATCATAGATTCTACCTGACAGTCCAGCTTCAGGAGCTTGTGTTTGCTGCAGAAGTTGTAGAGTTGCTGCTACATTTGCAAACAACTCCCTTTTCTTTTCAGTTTGCTCTTCCTCTGTTTCACCTACATGGAGCGAAAGATTTGAAAGATTATGTAATCATTGGGGGAAATGTCCTCTCCAACCTTTAATTACTATATTAGAGTAAGCTTAGCTAATCTAGTCTTAGCAATAAATGGCATGCCATTCATATAATCTAGCCAGATATGGATGGATCATTCAAGCTTTGGGTTTGTGTGAATTTCACAAGTGTTCATTCATAAGTTATGTTTCCACATTAATGTAGAAATGCTTCTAAAATGTACATGAACATTTTTATATAAACATTTAAATATGCATTTTTGCATGTATTTTCTCACAAAACAGATATTTCTAATCATTTTATTCTAAAATATGGACTTTAAACACATTTTAAAACACATTTTGGTACTAAAGACTACTTAGGTTCTGCACATTACTCTGGGAGGTGCAGATCAGTTCACATCAAAATTCATAACAATCACATTCCTCAAGCAGCCCTAATTCAAACCCATCATATAATTTATGCAACTACCATAAACTATAGAAAAACAGGTGGTTTAGCAAACATGGTTGGCATGTGGTATGCAGCCTGAGGTCACAGGTTGGACATACTTGTATTTGAGTATTTTATGTATTAGTCAGGAAGCAATATACTGTGCAAAACATTCTGTGTGCTACACGAGGGCTTTCCCAGTGCCCCACTTTCCCACTGCAGCCTTTTGTGCCGTAAAAGTCGTAAAAGTGCTCTGCTTGTAAACAGGTATTTGGACCATCAAAACAACTTTGTCCAACTAGCACATAGAGCAACTCTCATCCCCTGCCTATCTACAACAGGAAAAGGTAGGCTTAAGTGCCATGGACTACTGGTAGCCAATGGAAAGAGAGAGAAAACTGCTAGCAATAATAGAAGTCACATTTTTTGTATGAATACGCTACTATGGGATACCCAGGGAACATTACGGTGAATAGATTTCCTCCCCCAATCAATGCACCTTCTGTATAATGAAGGATAAGTGATTTGCAAGTTGTTGTGTTCAGTTCCTGAGGGATGTTGCAGTCAATGGGGATGTTGCAGTCATTGGAAACTATTGTACAACAATAGTGCCCAACAAATATCTACACAAATCCTACCTATCATGATTATCTGGCATAATATTTTTATCCTTTAAAAAAAATAAACAATATTCCCATACTGCATCAAAAGTACTTCATGGGTCTGTCTCTCCAGCAGTAAGCTGAAGATAATACAAATGCCACAACTAGGAAATTAAATAAAACCTTCTAGAATCAGGTAGCCATCTGGCTAATTCATTGTGTTTCATGATATTGTTGCCCTTGTTAATGTCCCATTCACAGCAGGGTTGTGACTAAGTGATTAACAGAGACTGACTTCAGACTTACTGCTGCAGTTCATCTTCCAGGACCATCCCCAGTGTTTACTGCCAGTTGAGTGAGTGCTTGGGTGTTATAGGTCAAAACAGGCAGAGACATCCAGATCCATCATCCTAAAAATCACTTATTAGGTCTTTGTATTACTAACGTTGCACTTACCAACTAGCTGTAGTTCATCTGGGATTAGCAGTTGATTTAGTAACTGAAGTTTTTGTCTATCTGATAATTCTTCTGCCTCGTTGCAAATGCAAATGACAAAATCATAGGGGAATGTAAATGACAGAATTATATACATATTTTTAATCATAGCCTAATAATAAAAACAAACTCTTTTTCATTGTTTTGTTTTGTTTTAGATTGGACAGCCCATTCAGAACACTTCCTGTATTTGCTGCTATACTGGCATCTTCTGTGAAGCAAACAAGACAGAGCTGATGGTTCTGTTACACTAAAAATGGGATAGTTACAGCATGGTTCCTTTCAAGTAATGTAGCTTGTTCCAAAAAGATAGTTCTTATGTAGAAGTGTATTGCTTGTTTAAAATTAGAGTGCAAAGGTACAGAGACCTGCCTTGAACAAGTAGGTCGGCAATCACACAGAGGAATAGTTTAAAGCATTCTGGTCACTTTTGCTGGTCATGGTGTGGGCCTTCCTCATGGCTTGCACAGAACTTGGGTAGGTGGCTTTCGGGCTGAGCTGTCAATTAAAGAGGGCAAATGGAGAAGCCCTCTTCAACGTACTGCTCACAGGCCAGATTCTCCTGTCAGGGCTGATATCCAGAAGTGGAGTTCTAACAACCACTCCCCTGTATTTAAATCAGTTCAGAGGACAAAGAGCCTTTGCTGAGAGCAACTTCTTCATTACTCGGAATAAATCCTCGTCCAGATGGGTACTGAATATTGACTCCTTGGGTCCGTCTTGGGGATGACGCATTGGCGCTGCAAGCCCCCAAACCCTGCGCTTGCGCTCCTGCGAGGTTGACCCCACGTCAAGGAGTGAGTGCAGGGTTTGCATGCATCAACATGAGCAGGAGCCACCACTGCCCTGTGCACTGCTGCTCCACGCTCTGCCAAGTTGCTGTACAAGCACTGCTGCACGTCTGCAAATCTCTCCCTGTTTTTTCCCCGCCTTACCTTGAGGGGTTTTCCCCGCCAAGCGTTTCCTTCTACCCAAGCCAGAGGAAGCATGGAGGCATTTCAGCATCCATTCGGTTTGCTGGCTCACCCCTCACCCCTGTCCAGGGTCGCCATCTGCCCAGCCACGACTCTGCCATGACTCCGGAGAGGCAGCCAAAGGCAGATGTGTCATTTTATTTTGGAGTTTTGGGTGAAAGCCCTGGGATGGCTCCGCAATGGCTTGTGTATCATATAAACAACACTGTGCCACTGCAGAGTCACCCCAGGGCTTTCCCCACATATAGGCAGCCCCCTTGTCTGCCTTGAATCCTGTGCCTTTTGGGACTTTGACGTGAGACATATACCGCTGCACCTAGAACTATTTCTTTGATTCTGTGAGAACTATTTGCCTTGGAATTTTCACCTGATCTTTACTGCTCTTGCTTAAGGAGTAACTGTTTTATTGGGACTATGAACTGTGTAAAGAACTGCGCCTTGAACTCTGACTGTGTAGCAGACCCGCTGCATTGAGCGAGGGGTTGGACTCGATGATTTAGACCTCTCTTGATTCTATTATTTAGACCTCTCTTGATCTGTGTGTATGGGCATGTGTGTGTGTGTGGGAGGGGTGTGTTCAAGGAGTCAAGCCTGACAATTACTCTGATATTTATTTAAATTTATTTTATTTAAAAATCCTTAAATAAAAATATTAGTCTAGCTATCGACAGATAGATGATAGATAGATACAGTAGATAGATAGCTTTCGCATTCAGAATTGTTATAACTTGTATTTAAATAGTTAAATCACTGCATGATTTGCCGGAACTGGAGGATTCATTAATTTTAACAAAAGTTCCAGATAACAATACTTTAAATGACTAAATTATGGCAAAACATGCCATTTTCTAAATGAACTAAGAATCAAAACTACAACAACACATTGTGATCAAACATTTCAACTAACCCAAGACAAGGCAGAGTCTAATCCCAGGATCCCATATACAGATGGAAAGTGTAAAGACAGGTTGCTTACCTGTAACTGTAGTTCTTCGAGTGGTCATCTGTGCAGTCACACATATGGGCTCTGCGCCTGCGCGGAGTCTCGATCGGAAACTTCTCTAGCTGAAAGTCTTTTAGGCGGGAACCCCTCCCCCACCGTCCACTGAGCATGCTCAGGGGTTCCCGCCTAATCCCCTCAGTTCTTGAAACCGCCTAAATAGTCTCACTGAGGAGAACCAGCAGGTGATCAATAAAATTAATGACACCATAGTGGGGACGGTGGGAGGGTTGTGTGACTGCACAGATGACCACTCGAAGAACTACAGTTACAGGTAAGCAACCTGTCTTTCTTCTTCGTGGTCTCTGTGCATCACACATATGGGCGAATAACAAGCTGACTACCCAGAGGTGGGTGGTGTCAAGTGATGGATGAAAATTCAACAGATTGCCGATAAGGCACAGTCTCTACGCGCTCTGATGTCCAGACGGTAGTGACTGGCAAAAGTCAGAGGTGTCGACCAGGTATCCGCTTTGCAGAGGTCCGGTATGGCAATACCTCTTTCAAAAGCGATAGCAGTGACCCCTCCTCTGGTGGAGTGAGAGCGCACTTTCCCCTTCAGCGGGGGGCCAGCAAGTTCGTAGGCTAATTTAATAGTCTGAAAAACCCAAGCAGATATTCTCTGCGGAGATGCTTAGAGTCCCTTTTGTTTGACCCATAACAAACAAAAAATCTTAGGGATCTCCGGAGAGTCACAGTTCTGTCCAGCGTATGTAGTGTCGACTCAAGAAGAGTTGTCGGCGCAAGGAAAAAGCTTGGCAGAGTAAAATCCTGCCCAAGGTGAAAGGAGAAACAACCTTTGGAAGCAAGCTGGGTCCGATCTAAGGACCACTTTGTCGGCATGAAAAACCGTATAAGGTGAGTCCATACGGTGTGCCGCTAACTCTGATGCACGTCTAGCAGATGTTATGGCAACAGGGAATACCACCTTAAAGTCGGTAAACGCAAGTCTGTCTTTGCCAACGG
Source organism: Elgaria multicarinata webbii (assembly GCF_023053635.1). NCBI lineage: Eukaryota > Metazoa > Chordata > Lepidosauria > Squamata > Anguidae > Elgaria > Elgaria multicarinata. The sequence continues at coordinate 27,906,287 of NC_086171.1, read as the reverse complement.
TTTGAAAGGCTTGGCAGACAGTGCTTTGAGCACCACGGAAAGGATCCATTGCGGAACAAAGGAACGAAGTGGTGGAACTGTATCTTTCATCCCTTTCATAAAGCGCTTAACCAGTGGATGAGTGAAGACCGAACAGCCCTAAATCCATAAATGTGAGGCAGAAATTACTGCCAGATAAACTCTAAGTGAGGAAACTTAAGGCCTCTTTTAACAAGGAAAAAGGAAAGTGAGGATGGTGGAAATAGGCTCTGAAAGGGGTTTCTCATTCCTGCTTAGTGCAAAGGAGGAGTGAGCTTCCCATTTGGTAGCATATGATTTTCTAGTCGCTAGTTTCTTAGCTGCTAGAATTATGTCCCATATATCAGGGGGTAAGGATTGACAGTCTAACATTGTGGTTTCTACTATGAGGTCCAGGGAGCTCAATAAATTGAGGATTATTTATTTATTTATTTATTTATTACATTTTTATACCACCCAATAGCCGAAACTCTCTGGGCGGTTCACATCCGTCGGTATCGATGGGTTGTGGCTCTTCTCGGTATCGAGGGGGAAAAGGGCCCCAATCAGCCGAGGTATTATCCCTGGACGAACCTCTAATTTCACCTTCCGAAACCAATGCCCTTATGGTAGGGTCATCAGCCGTTACCGTGATGATCCGTAATGGAGACAGTGCCGGCGAGTCAGCAATACGCTCTGTTTGCTGCAGAGGGTTCAGTACCGGTGGTGAGGATGGAGTTGCCCGTCTCGGTATTGAGTATGGTCTCGGAAGCAATAGCCTCGGTACCAGGCTTATAGGTAGGGAAAGTGATAGCCTCGGTATTGGCTTATTGGTAGCGAAAGCGATAGCCTCGGTATCGGGCTTATCGGTGGCAGCGGAGACCTTTGCAGTGAAAGGCTCGACATAGGGCTCCTATGCCCTGCCGCATGCCTCGGTACCGGGCTCCTCGGTAGCGACGAATCGGTATCAATGACTTTTTCCTCGCATTTATATTCTTGAGTTTGCTCTTATTCCTCTGAGGGTCGTGTGCCTCAGAACACTCTCTCACTCTCTTAGAAATCTTTTGCCGCCCTTGCAGATGCGGACTGAGAGGAGGAGGAGGGGGGAACCGGTAAGGCTCACTCCGTGCTGGAGGAAGTTGGGGCATAGACTCCATTACGATAGGAGATTTGGAGCATCGAGATGGTCTCGGTTTCTCCACTGCCTCCAACGCCTTATCCCAGAGTATCGCCCGAAGGCAGTCTGAGCGGTTCTTTCTCGTTTGCCTCGAGAACGTAAACAAACACACAAGATTCCACAATGTGTGTTTCCCCCAAGCAGAGCAAACAAAGTGAGTGTCCGTCGGTTTGCGTGATCTTCAGCCCGCAAACGGGGCACTTCTTGAAGAGGCCTTGATGTGCCATAAGCCACAAGGCTAAGTAACAACAAACGAATCCTTTTTTCTTTTCTTTTTTAATAACTAAATAGAAAAGGTCAGAAAAACTGGAGAGAAATGACAAGAAGGAAAATAGAATATTTTCAGCTGAGGTAAAGTATACCACACACGAGAAGTCTCCACAGGCTGTTGACCCTACAGGCGGTTGAAGAGAACTGAGGTGATTAGGTGGGAACCCCTGAGCATGCTCAGTGGACGGTGGGGGAGGGGTTCCCGCCTAAAAGACTTTCAGCTAGAGAAGTTTCCGAAGCTGGCCCTGCGCAGGCGCAGAGCCCATATGTGTGATGCACAGAGACCACGAAGAAGAACCCCTTTTTACACTCATTCTTTGGGACGTAGCCTAATAAAGGCACAGATCCCCAGTGAGGGCTACAGAAATGCCCCCTCCCCATGGAAGTATTTCATTTTCATATTCTAAGGAGGTCAGATTGGTTCTTACCCATGCCTTGGCCTTGCTCTAGCAAGAGTTTAGCCACAGTTTCTGCTTCAGGCATTCCTTCCAGCTCTGTCAAATGGTCTGCAAGCTGAAGCATTCTTTCATTGATCAATTCCCTAGTTTCATTCTCTGTAAAGAAAAACAAAGGAAATGTTTTTTCTGTTCTTATTTCTCTTAGAGAACATTAACAGTATTGTGCCCCCAGAGGGCAGAAAACATTAACATAAGCAGAGTTGTCCATGCATTCAGTAAAACATTATATATTGACAGGTTGACAGGATTGCTCCCGAGCGCCCTCTCCTGAGTAGAGCTCGTACGGCTCCGTGGTATACCCCAGAGCTGAGAGCGATGAAACAAAATAAGAGACGGCTAGAGGACAGATGGAGGTGAGCTCCAGATGGATGTAATCAACTCCTGGTAAGTGCATATAATACAACATATTCAAAGGCAGTAAGGGCAGCAAAAAAACAGTATTTTGCGGCCACTATTACTTCATCAATTTGCTGCCCAGCGGAACTTTTCAGAGTTGTTCGGGGGCTATTAGATGCTGGCCCCAAGGACATGGTAGAACTCTCTGAGGACCGCTGTAATGAATTTGCCAGGCACTTCCAGGACAAAATCTCTGACATCCGTCGGGTCTTAGACTCCCGTATTATAGCAGTTGAATCTAGTGAGGTGTCCAGAGCGCAGGCTTGTCCTGTTATCTTGGATGAGTTTCAGTTGGTACAGCTCGAGGATGTGGACAAGGTGCTTGGACTGGTCCGCGCAACCACCTCTGTACTGGATCCTTGCCCCTCTTGGCTAATAAAAGCTAGTAGGGATGGAACAGCCGGCTGGGCCAAGGAGGTAATTAATGCCTCTCTACGAGAGGGAGTGGTCCCAGACCGTCTGAAAGAGGCAGTAGTGAGACCACTCCTGAAGAAATCTTCCTTGGACCCGGAAAATCTTAGTAACTATAGGCCAGTAGCAAATGTTTCATTCCTGGGCAAGGTCCTTGAGCAGGTAGTTGCGGGCCAGCTCCAGACACTCTTGGATGAGACTGATTATCTGGATCCATTTCAGTCGGGCTTCAGGCCTGGTTTTGGCATAAAAACAGCCTTGGTCGCCCTGTATGATGACCTATGTCGGGAGAAAGACAGGAGAGGGAGTGTGACTCTGTTGATTCTCCTCGACCTCTCAGCGGCTTTCGATACCATTGACCATGGTATCCTTCTGGGACGACTCGCTGAGCTGGGAGTGGGAGGTACTGCTCTGCAGTGGTTCCGCTCTTATTTGGCGAGTCGGTTACAGAAGGTGGTGCTTGGGGAACATTACTCGGCCCCGTGGACTCTCAAGTATGGGGTCCCGCAGGGGTCGGTTTTGTCCCCCATGTTGCTTAACTTTTACATGAAGCCGCTGGGTGCGGTCATCCGGAGCTTTGGAGTGTGCTGCCATCAGTATGCTGACGACACGCAGCTCTATTTCTCCTTTTCATCTTCAGCAGGAGAGGCTGTGGGTGTGTTGAATCGGTGCCTGGCTGTGACAATGGACTGGATGAGGGCTAATAAACTGAGACTCAGTCCAGACAAGACTGAGATGCTGTTAGTAGTTGATTCCGCTGACAGGATGGGGGGTGTTCTACCAGTTCTGGATGGGATTGCATTCACCCTGAAGGAGCAGGTTCGTAGCTTGGGGTTTTTTTTAGGCCCATCATTGTCACTTGAGGCTCAGGTGACCTCAGTGGCACGGAGTGCCTTCTACAAACTCCGGTTGGTGGCCCAGCTACGCCCCTATCTAGACAGGGATAACCTGGCTTCAGTTGTCCATGCTCTGGTAACCTCCAAGTTAGACTACTGCAATGCGCTCTACGTAGGGCTGCCTTTGAAGACGGTTCGGAAGCTGCAGCTCGTGCAAAATGCAGCAGCCAGATTGATTTCGAGAACCAGAAGGTTTGACCATATAACACCTGCTCTGGTCCGCTTGCACTGGCTGCCTGTATGTTTCCAAGCCCAATTCAAGGTGCTGGTTTTGACCTATAAAGCCTTACACGGCTTGGGACCACAATACCTGACGGAACGCCTCTCCCAACGTGAATATACCCAGTCACTACGTTCAACATCTAAGGTCCACCTCCGGGTGCCTACTCCGAGAGAGGCTCGGAGTCTGACAACGAGAGATAGGGCCTTTTCGGTGGTGACCCCCAGACTGTGGAATGATCTCCCTGATGAGGCTCGCCTGGCACCAACGCTGCTATCTTTCCGGCGCCAGGTTAAGACTTTCCTCTTTGCCCAGGCATATGGCAGCACATCCTAATTACCCACATGCTTAGTTTTTAATCGGTTTTTAATGTTTTATGTGTGTATGTTCTGTGTTTTAGAGTTTTAAATTTTGTACACTTGTTTTTACCTCAATTTTAGAATTTCTGTAAACCGCCCAGAGAGCCCTGGCTATGGGAGCGGTATATAAGTTTAATAAATAAATAAATATAAAATAAATATTTTCATATTTGAGTTACCTCCTTCTTTATATAGTCAATGTGATCAGGGCCAGATCTACACCAAGCAGGATATCATACTATGAAAGCAGTTTGAAAACAGTATATGGAATGTGTCATGGGTCCTAACAGTTGTCAGTGCACTTCAATACCCTTATAAAGCAGTAGCGTAGATCCTGCATACGTTTACAAAAAGAGTAAATCACCAGACACCCAGAGACATTTCCAGTGTGATGATGGTAGTCTCATCACAACTCTCAACTAGATTTAAAAAACAAAACAAACAAACAAAACAATAGCTTTTTTCCTCTTCTTTGAGGGGTTATACTTTAAAAACTTCCAAAGACTGCTTTCTCTTTAATTAGCGAGGATCCCATGTGGAGAGAACATCTCCCACAAGCACAATGTCCTCCTGCACTGACTGGGAATAGTTAATCTGGAGGTAAATACATAGCATAAAGAAGTAAATGGTAAAGATTAAAATCGCTACTTTTATACACACTTACTGATTTATCTCCCACTGCAGTCAGTGAGGGAGAATTAACTATACTGGCATAAGAACTGGCATAATTTGGGCTAACAGTTCAGTTTTGGGGCTCACCTCTCAACAGTCTTGTGGCTACTCTGACAGCATTGGGCAAAAGGTGGGATAATAATAATGATGATGATGATGATGTCATCTCTGAAATGCCTTTAACACCTGTGTATCAGGAACTCCAGCAGTGTAAGTCCCCAGCGTCCCTTTCTGCCCGAGCAACAGAGCTTTCACTTATTCTCCAGATCAGTGGTTCTCAACCTTCCTAATGCCGCGACCCTTTAATACAGTTCCTCATGTTGTGGTGACCCCCAACCATAAAATTATTTTCGTTGCTACTTCATAACTATAATTTATAACTGTTATAAATCGTAATGTAAATATCTGATATGCAGGATGTATTTTCATTGTTACAAATTGAACATAATTAAAGCATAGTGACCACAAAAACAATATGTAATTATATATTGTGAAATATTTATTTCTAATTACAAATAAATGAAATGTCTCGGTTCCTAAGACCGTCGGAAATATGTGTTTTCCGATGGTCTTAGGCGACCCCTGTGAAAGGGTCGTTCGACCCCCAAAGGGGTCCCGACCCACAGGTTGAGAACCACTGCTCCAGATATTTTGGCCTATAACTACTGTTACAGGTATTTTTAAATGTGGTAAGCAGCATATAAATCTATTATTTTTTTTAAAAAAAAAAATCCCATCTCTTACCATTGGCTATGTTGGCTAGGGGCCTTTCTACACCTAAGGATTCTCCCAGGCAAATGGAGGGATCATCCCTGCCTGCTCCCGGGATCCCCTGTGTGTCATTTGGATGCACAGGGATGATCCAGGGGAAAAATGGAAGGTGTAGAAACAGCCCAGCTCTAAAGAGAGTTGTTGGCCAAAACATCTGGAGGGCTGCAAGTTGCCCATCTCACCTTACACTGCTTGCAATAGCCCCTAAGCCAGTATCTGAGAAGTTTTAGGATTGCTCCATAAATAAATTAAATGATTAAAAAATATTAGGAACTTTTGCACCAATTCTCCAAAACTCATAAGATGTTATTGCATGTCTTTATCAAATATTCTTTTTCACTAAAAAAATAAAAATAAAAGAAATAATTACCTCCAAGTTCTACTGGCTCTGTGTGAATTCCAGGAATTTCTTTCCTCATCATTAAAGGCTATTGAATATAAGAAGAAAAAGTAAATACAAAAATTCCATCTTGAGCTTTTTTGATATGTGTTAATCTATTTTTCACTGCGATCTGCCCATAACCACATTTTAGATTTTCTTTCCTTCTCTTCTACTGTTGTTACATTCCAATCCGTAATCAATAATAATAATAAGACACTGAAATGGCTTTAATGTTAGTGACCAAAGACTTATGTCAGCCTTCCGCAACCTGATGTCCTTCAGATGTTTTGGACTACAATTCCCATCATCCCTAGCCAGAGGGCAATAGTCAGAATCCTGGGAGCTGTCATCAAAACTTCTTGAGGGTACTAGGTTGGGGAAGGCTGGCATATCTAGAGTTTTAAAGAACCCCTACATTCTCATGTGGACCAACAACTCCATTTAGAATCTACGACTCAGGGATCCTTGCTGGGCAGGAATGTCCCGAGTTTAATAACATTTTCACAATAGCTAACTGATTTGAACTGGCTGACCTTTTCGCCATATAAAATGCAACGCATTAGAAAGGATGGTAATATGTTTTGAAAGAATTTCTTTTTATTGTTATTGTTTTCTTCTTTTTCAAATACAAAACAACTGGTAAGTACAGAGAGTAACATCACATGACTAATAATAAGACAGTATTACAGAAGAACTCCAGAGATTATTACACCTGTAGGTGATCCAGGAGGAATAATTGACACAATAATGCATTTTATTATTGGAGAGATACCGACGTTTTAGCCAGAGTCTGGGTTCAGACAACACGATAACCAATGGTGGTTTAAGTAGTCAGTTGGTTGTTTAACCACAATGGGTTATCGTATTGTGTGTAGTGAGTTTTTTAACCAACGGTTGGTTATTTGGCCGAAATAACCAACACAAATAACCAACACTGTGCAGAGTTGGCTATTTGGACCACCACTGGTTATTGTGTTGTGTGGAGGGCACCATTGGTTATTTCCTCAACCACCATTGGTTATTTCCTCAGCCACAGAATCGCAAGGCAAGAGTGGTCAAAGCAGTGGCCCCTGCTCTAGTCTAGCTGGCAGGATATATTTTTGGCAGCAATGGCTGATGGGATACTAGCAGGAGAACTGAGGAAGTAGAGAGGGCAAGGATGAGTGAGTCAACTCAGTGTGGACTAATAGTCAACTCAGCACTGATCCTAATCCACATCACAGTTGAGTATTTTCATGTTTTGTGGGGAGTACGCCCTAGATAAACAACTGTCAAGTTGATTATTACCCCACCATTGCTTATCATGTTGTCTCAATGCAACCAGAGTGCATTATGTTAAGCACTTTATGAGGGGATGTTGCCATCTAAATGAGGCACGAAGCTCATTTGATTCCCAGGAATGTATGTAGTAATATATATGTTGAGTCATTTAGCCAAAATAGTTGTGAACAATTTAGTGCCCAGACTGAGGAGCACAATGGGGCAATATGAACCCATGGATTGAGAGCCCTTGCCAAGATTGGGGAGACTATTAATATGGCTCACCTCCACATTTCACGTCATCCATTAGTATACCACTTAGAAGAATTCTGAGATGTAGCATCAGTTTGACACAAAATGTTTTATAACATTTACCAGTGCAGCCATCATCCCCTGGTGATTTCCCCAGTTTTAGGCTTTTAATAATATCTTTAATCTCACTGTCAGAAATGAGTTCATCTAATAAGGTTTTATATGTCTCTGAAAGTTATGTAAGATCCAAAATATCCAGAACAGCAGTTATCTCTCCTTGTTTGGGACTATCCAACTGATAGAGCTACGAATAATTTTTTTGGAAGGCTCTATTAACAGCTAGTAGTCAATATGTCCAGAGGAAAAGAACATATATTCACATGTAGTGTGGTGCTTTTCCCTCCAGGCATCCACCAGTCATTGGTCCCACAAAATGTTATTTAATACAGTAGGCACTTTTGCAAGTTGGATGATTTGGGTAGCACTGTCCAAGACCTGGTTCAAAATGACTCATATTCTTTCTCTGGACAATCTCACCAGTGGCAAAGCTCTCTAACTTTTGGAGCTTAATTGGGGGCATAGAACAAACCCAGGGTGATTTATCGTTCCCTAATACCCTCCTCACTAGTACGAAGTGTCCAGCAGAGTCCTGAAGAAACACCCTCAATTACAAACTGGCAACATTTTGAAAACAGTATAGCAACACCTTGGCCTAATCTACACCAAGCAGGATATTGCACTATGAAAGCAGTATGAAAGTGGTATATAAAAGGCAGGAGCCATACCAAGCAGGATATTGCACTATGAAAGTGGTATGAAAGCGGTCTATGGTATGTGTCAATGGGCTCCAACAGTTGTCAGTTCACTTCAATACCACTATAAAGCAGTACTGTGTCTCCTGCCTTTTATATACAGCTTTCATAGTGAAATATCCTGCTTGTTGTAGATTAGGTCCTTGTCTCTTAGTAGATCCACCCACAGAAAATTGTTCACTCAGGGAGGGTTGAGTCATGAATTGGTTCACTTTATTTCTTTGATATGTTTCCTGTATGATAAGGATATCAGGATTATATTCCTTGACTATCTTAAGGATTCCATGTTTATATTAGAGTTTCCTATATCTGTAAAACGAATTAAAAAGCAAGACTGACCATTTTAAAATGACTCTCATTTACTTGCTAGTCATTCAGAAGTAGAGATGCACAGATTGTATTGAATTTATTGAACAGATTTTATTTCTCCGTTCCCTCTGGTTTAGTGGGTTGTCAGGCATCTTTCATTCCACCATCTGCCCATGGAAGAATTGGATTTTTTAAATCCCCAATATATTCTACTTCTACTAATTTGCATTAGCACTAATTCACACTAGAGCAAACGTGCATTAGTTAATGCCAATTAGTGTTAATGTGCATTAACACAAATCCACCCCCACTCGCCAGTGAAAAACCAGTTCACAAGTCCACGGAATCTGCTTGACTCAGAAAAAGCCAGTCAGCTTTGGAATCCATAGGTTGAACTCACAGAAATCCAAAATAATTTCAATCAGTTGCAGATTTCTCCTGCATCCGTGTTCAGAAGTAACGTGCTACAAAGTAAAAGTTTATCTCAAAGATCCTTTAGCATAAATTCACACAAGCGTGTGAATTTATAAATTTAAATTTATTTCCAAGTACATCACTCAATGTTTCATTGTTCAGTTATTCAACACCCATTGATTCACAACAGATGTGAAAATTTTCACTCTGTGTTTAAGGTGTCAGGTAACATGAAAAGTCTATGGTTTCTAATCGGTCAAAAATGTTTCACAGATGTAAGATATTACCTGTTGTTTCAGCCATCAAGAGCTAAATATCAATGTACTCTGAAATGCTAACAGGTGATATTCTCAATACTGTAATTAAATATTCTTTATATTTTAACATTTAAATTAAATATTATTTCTATTTTAACATTTGGTATAAATATGAGCTTTCACTGCTGCTCACGTGTAATTCTGTTTTTACCAACATAGGGTTATCATACCCTAGAGCCAAAGATACATAGGCCTGGTTCAGACAACACGCTAAACCATGCTGCTTAACCACAAAATGGTTAACGGAATGCATTCCATTAACCATTTTGTGGTTAAGCAGGATGGTTTAGTGTGTTGTCTGAACCAGGCCATACTGTTAACAGATAATAATACTAGCCCTTGCTGTTTTCTGGAATGAAAGTTACCTTTCTGGTCTTTATAGGTTTAGCTGAATCTTCCACTTTCATTTTTGAAATAAGTGGTGGAGCTTTCTCCTCGCTGATATACAAACTCTCCTCCTCCTCTTCTTCGATAATGACTTCAGGAGAAATAGTAATTTCTTTTTTCCTCCTTTTTGTGTCTGGTGGAAGCATTTCCTCAGGAGATTTATCTGAAGCTTCTGGCAATGATTTTTCCTCTTCTTTTGTGGAATCAAGTAACTCCAAAGGCGTTTCTTTTGCTGTGCTTTAAGATTTAAGAAACAAAAATTATAAGCTAAGAAAGGATATAAACATCTGTTTTGTATTTTCTCAGTAGCATTATATTTATTTATTGCATTTCTATACCACCCAATAGCAGTTCACAAAAATTAAAACCATGAAGACTATTCAAAGTATAAAACACACAACAGTATAAAAACACAGTATAAAAGTACAATATAAAAGCACAGCCAGGATAAAACAGACTACAGAGTTATCTATTATTAGAGAAAGGCAGAGCAATCCTAAGTGGCGTTGGGGAGGAGCACAGTGGTAGATCTACAGCTTCATTTGAAGCCTTGTGCGAGCCGGGAAAATAGAAGTGGTGGGTTGATACATTCACAGCAATTCACAGCTTGCTGGATTTTTTCATTTTAATTTCCTCCACCCCATTCACTGAAAGCAATGAGAGGGAAATTAGTTATGCTAGCTCCAGTCTGGCATAGCTTTGTAAACTGCCCAGTATGGCTATGGGGCAGTATATAAATGTAAATAATAATAATAATAATAATAATAATAATAATAATAATAATAATAATAATAATAACTGGCAAGCCAAAATCAGCCCCCTCTCAGGGGAATGGAGTTTTGGATGCAACAAATCCAAAATCGTTTCTAACCAGTCTGCCAAACTTTGTGCACAAAAAAGCAAGTACACGGGCACTCAACTTTTTTCATTTATCCGAAGTGTTTCAGATTATAATCATATTCATTCAGGCAATATTTTTGTACATAAGTCTCTATGCGGTAAAGTGCAGGAGCTATACTAGAGTGACCAGATTTAAAAGAGGGTGGGGCACCTGCAGCTTTTAAGTGTTGTGAGGAAGAGGAAATTTTACCAGGTTCTCCATATATACAAATGACACCTGCTGAAATTCCCTTTTCAATACAACTGTTAAAGATACAGGAGCTCTGTCCTCCTTTTCATATGGTCACTCCAGGTTAAAACTAGAGAAACAAAAATATCCCTAGTGTCCTCTTATTTGTTAACTAAATATCAGATATAATCAGTGTTCTAATACCCACTAATTGCCAGTACCCCCCTTCTTAGGAAGTTTAAACCAAGCTGTAATCTATTGCCATTTCCACGCATTTCATTTTTAAATTTATTTCTAATTCTTTGTAATCATGGACAGCCTTTTCAGAGTCAGAATTAAGCCAGCACAATAATAATTGAAGTATTTACTAAATATTATTCAGTTTTAACAGGATGTTTCAAAATGAAACTGTATGATCTTTTAAATGTAGTACTATCCACTCCAAATCTCCAAACCTAATATTCCATGCAATAAAGCTCCCACTATATTTCAACAGTAGGTCTCTCACTACTAGCATCAGAATTTATTGTTAAAAAGAGGTGCAAGCAGTATCTTGAAAAAAAAGAGGTACATAGAAAACTGTTGGGGTTTTGCACAATGATCTTTCAGTAAGCCTACATTTGGACTGTGCCAAATATATTTATCTCTATAAGCTGATAATCTTTGTGTAATGTTAAGACTGATAAAGTCAGAGGTTAGCCTTTCAACTTACCAGACATGACAATCTCATGATATCCACTTCTGTATTGTATAGATTCCATATAAATTGATTTCTGCTGTTAGGCAGATGTTATCCTAGGCACTTCCTCCTAGGTTTTAAATATCCTATGCAAGAAATGGCCCCTTTTATACTTATTTATAAGCATTTGACAATTTTTTTTAAGAATAGCTTTTATTGATTTTTATTTTATAAGTAAAACATTAATAGACCTGAAAACAGCATTGGAATACACTGAATACATTGTCATCAATATTGTATATTACATTACAGAGATTGCATCACCTAAAATCTATTCATCTATCCTGCCCTCTTTTATATCTTGTTATACTAATACATTTTTCCATAAGTGACCACGTGTCTGCAACAGTTTTACTGTTTCCTTGTACCTAAATGTATAAGTTAAAGACTGGTGCAAAGTTGCATAGAAAACTTCCTTACTGATAGATAACATTCATGGTTGCCCTTTTGACTTGAGTCAGTTTTTCCATAAGGGCAATTGACCAAATCCTGATATACCATTGTTGCAATGTGCATTCCTTTCCATCTGGCTGTCATGTCCTTCCAGGCAAGTCAGTAGTTCTTTGTTTTGTAGTTTGTAATCTTCCTTGTCATATATTGATAGCAGACCCATAGCTGAAGAAGATTGATCACCTGTCCTGTTATTTTGCCAGCTTTTACAAACACCTCTAGCTAAAATTGTTGTATAATGACACATGACCACACATATGAAGAAATGCACCAACACATAGGAATTGTTAATTTATGTATCTGGTTTAATCTTTGTGGTATTAAGTACCACCTGTGAAAAATTCAAATTCTGTTTTCTTCTTTTTCATAGAGAAATATTTCATTTGACTCAGAGCTCATCTACACCAAGCAGGATTTCCACTATGAAAGCAGTATATAAAAGGCAGGACCAACACTACTGCTTTATAGTGGTATTGAAGCACACGGACAACTGTTGGGGCCCATGACACATCTACACCAAGCAGGATATAGCCCTATGAAAGTGGTATATAGTATGTGTCATGGGCTCCAACAGTTGGCAGTGCACTTCATAGAATCATAGAATCATAGAATAGCAGAGTTGGAAGGGGCCTACAAGGCCATCGAGTCCAACCCCCTGCTCAATGCAGGAATCCACCCTAAAGCATCCCTGACAGAGGGTTGTCCAGCTGCCTCTTGAAGGCCTCTAGTGTGGGAGAGCCCACAACCTCCCTAGGTAGCTGATTCCATTGTCGCACTGCTCTAACAGTCAGGAAGTTTTTCCTGATGTCCAGCCGGAATCTGGCTTCCTTTAACTTGAGCCCGTTATTCCGTGTCCTGCACTCTGGGAGGATCAAGAAGAGATCCTGGCCTTCCTCTGTGTGACAACCTTTTAAGTATTTGAAGACTGCTATCATGTCTCCCCTCAATCTTCTCTTCTCCAGGCTAAACATGCCCAGTTCTTTCAGTCTCTCTTCATAGGGCTTTGTTTCTAGACCTCTGATCATCCTGGTTGCCCTCTTCTGAACACGCTCCAGCTTGTCTGCGTCCTTCTTGAATTGTGGAGCCCAGAACTGGACGCAATACTCTAGATGAGGCCTAACCAGGGCCGAATAGAGAGGAACCAGTACCTCACGTGATTTGGAAGCTATACTTCTATTAATGCAGCCCAAAATAGCATTTGCCTTTCTTGCAGCCATATTGCACTGTTGGCTCATATTCAGCTTGTGATCTACAACAATTCCAAGATCTTTCTCGTTTGTAGTATTGCTGAGCCAAGCATCCCCCATCTTGTAACTGTGCATTTGGTTTCTATTCCCTAAATGTAGAACTTGGCATTTATCCCTATTAAATTTCATTCTGTTGTTTTCAGCCCAGCACTCCAGCCTATCATGATCACTTTGAAGTTTGTTTCTGTCTTCCAGGGTATTAGCTATCCCACCCAATTTTGTGTCATCTGCAAATTTGATCAGCGTTCCCTGCACCTCCTCGTCCAAATCATTAATAAAAATGTTGAAGAGCACTGGGCCCAGGACTGAGCCCTGCGGCACCCCACTCGTTGCCTCTCCCCAGTTTGAGAAGGTTCCATTGATAAGTACTCTTTGAGTCCGATTCTGTAGCCAACTGTGGATCCACCTAATAGTTGTTCCATCTAGCCCACTTTTAGCTAGTTTGTTAATCAGAATGTCATGTGGTACTTTGTCAAAAGCTTTGCTGAAGTCAAGATATATGACGTCCACAGCATTCCCACAGTCCACAAGGGAGGTTATCCTATCAAAAAATGAGATCAATTAGTCTGACAGGATTTGTTCCTGACAAATCCATGTTGGCTTCTAGTAATCACTGCATTGATTTCAAGGTGTTTACAGATTGACTTCTTTATAATCTGCTCCAGAATTTTCCCAGGGATGGATGTCAGACTGACTGGTCTGTAGTTCCCAGGTTCCTCCTTTTTGCCCTTTTTGAAGATAGGGACAACGTTAGCCCTCCTCCAGTCATCCGGCACCTCACCCGTCTTCCATGATTTTGCAAAGATAATAGACAAAGGTTCTGAGAGTTCTTCCGCTAGCTCCTTCATTACTCTTGGATGCAGTTCATCGGGCCCTGGAGATTTGAACTCATTCAAGGAAATTAGGTGTTCTTTGACCATTTGTTTATCAATCTCAAACTTCAATCCTGCCCCCTCAACTTCTGCTTCACTTTTTCCAGGGGGGTCATAGACCCGCTTTTGGGAGAAGACCGAGGCAAAGTAGGAATTGAGCACTTCAGCCTTTTCTTTGTCGTCTGTTATCAATTTGCCATCCTCATTAAGCAGTTGAACCACCATTTCTTTCCTCTGTCTTTTACTACTCACGTATCTGAAGAAAGCCTTTTTATTGCTTTTAGCATCCCTCGCTAATCTCAGCTCATTCACAGCTTTAGCTTTCCTGACGCCATTTCGGCACTTCTGCGCCACTTGTCTGTACTCTTCTTTTGTAGCCTGGCCTTCCTTCCACTTCCTATATGTATCCCTTTTTGTTTTCAGTTCATCAATAAGCTTTTTGTGGAGCCACATTGGTTTCCTCTGTTGTCTTCTATCTTTTCTCCTTGTTGGAATTGTTTGTAACTGTGCCTTTAAAATTTCATTTTTTAGATACTCCCACCCATCCTGCACTCCTTTTCTCTTTAGGCTCCCTTGCCACGGGACCTTACTTATTATAGTTCTGAGTTTATTAAAATCAGCTTTCCTAAAATCCAGAGTACGTGTATGGCTACGCTCGACTTTTGTCTCCTTCATAATCAAGAATTCAAGTATGACGTGGTCACTTTCCCCCAGAGTTCCCGTAACTGCCACTTTATCCACTAAGTCATCCCTATTGGTCAATAACAAGTCAAGGATTGCCGATCCTCTAGTTCCTTCCACCACTTTCTGTAGGAGAAAGTTATCACCCATACATGTCAGGAATTTCTTGGAAGGGCCGCTTTTGGCAGTAATGGTCTCCCAACAGATATCAGGGTAATTGAAGTCCCCCATCACTACTACATCATACTTCCTTGAAACACTGGTAATTTGTTTCTCAAAAGTTTCGTCCTCGTCTTCTCCTTGATTGGGTGGTCGGTAGTAGACTCCGATTATCATATTCTTTTTATTCCTAGCCCCATTTATTTTAATCCAGACGCTCTCGACGGGGCTCCCAATCTCATCCGCCTGTATTTCTGTGCAGGGATAGGTATTTTTAACATATAGTGCAACTCCACCTCCCTTTCTATTTCTTCTGTTCTTTTTGAACAAGTTATATCCTTCAATTGCTATATTCCAGTCATGGGAGTCATCCCACCAAGTTTCAGTTATACCTATCAAGTCGTATTTGCCTTCATGTAATAAGAGTTCAAGTTCATTCTGTTTGTTTCCCATGCTCTGGGCATTAGTATATAGACATCGAAGACCATGTGTTTTATAGTCTGGCTTTGTTCCTACCTTGTTGCAGACACTATTTTGGGACACTATAGTGTCAATACCACTATAAAGCAGTAGTGTGGCTCCTGACTCTTGTACCACTTTCATACCACTTTCATAGTAGAATATCCTGCTTGGTGTAGATGAGCCCTCAGTCTCCATGATGTTATCCTTTCCCAATATTTGTTTGATCCCTTCTGTATTTCCGAACTGGAAATCCAAGGTGAACACTTACAGAATTGAGGCCATTTGTTTAATATTTCTGTTGACCTTTACTACTAATGTCTCAAATTGCATTAATGTTCATACTATTTGTGCCTTTGTTTGGCTTATTAGAGAAATTGAGACTTCAGTGAATTTGTATCCAATTGAATTTTACTTCCTGTAGCTGAGTTGTGATTTGTGTTTCTTATTTATTTATTTATTACATTTTTATACCTCCCAATAGCCGAAGCTCTCTGGGCGGTTCACAAAAATTAAAACCATAATAAAACAACCAACAGGTTAAAAACACAAATACAAAATACAGTTTAAAAAGTACAACCAGGATAAAACCATGCAGCAAAATTGATATAAGATTAAAATACAGAGTTAGAACAGTAAAATTTAAATTTAAGTTAAAATTAAGTGTTATAATACTGAGAGAATAAAAAGGTCTTCAGCTGGCGACAAAAAGAGTACAGTGTAGGTGCCAGGCAGACCTCTCTGGGGAGCTCATTCCACAGCCGGGGTGCCACAGTGGAGAAAGCCCTCCTCCTAGTTTCTAGTTAAGAACTTAAGCCTTGTACAGATGTTATCCTATACACGGATGTTACCCTTTGAGATCTGTAACTGAAATTACTGAAGCTTGTCTTTGTTGAAAAACAAGGGATGTAACAGAAAGGGACTACAGGAGTGGGATGTGTTATGAATTTAACTTCCTATTTAAACCATACTAGCAACGTACATGGAGGGAGCAATCCTGAAAAGAACTGTAGTTGAGGCCCTTCATTTCAGTTCCCCCCAATGACTTGTGGCCTCCAACATGACAGGTTTTTGAGTCTCCTAAGATGTGCTATTAACATGTCCTTGGATCCAGGCAAGAGTTTTGTTGTTGTTGTTATTATTATTATTATTATTATTATTATTATTATTATTATTATTATTTATTTATTTATATAGCACCATCAATGTACATGGTGCTGTACAGATTACACAGTAAATAGCAAGACCCTGCCGCATAGGCTTACAATCTAATAAAGTTTGCATAGAGAGCCCTCTGTGACTGATCAATTTCAATATTAGCCAGGTCCAATTCAGGGAAAAGATGCATAAATCATTTAGTTAAAAAAATATCACTCATATTTCCCCCTCTAAATTCTCCCTAAACTCTGTAATTCAAAGGTTTGACCTCCAACTCCTTATTCTCCAAGGACTGTAGCAACTGGATAACTGTATTAGATTGGATCTGGCTTCGTAAGCAATGTTTGAAATGCCTGACAGTTTTTCTCCAACCTCAGTTACCTTGTCCTTTAAGGGCTGGATCGTCTGAGCCCATTTCTGCCTCATTTGTTTTAGTTGGTTAGCAATGTCAGCCAGTGGGTCGGTTGCTCATCTCAAAGCCTTTGGTGTGTATTTCCCCATTAACAGATTATCTACTTTCTTAAGGACTCATTTGTAGCATTGTTTTTGGCTTTTGGTAATCAATGTTCTGTTGATTGCTCTGTATCATTCTTCATTCCCTTCTGTCTCTTTATTTTAATTTTGTAGAGGTTTTGCATGTTTATTGTAGTAGGTCAAAACTCAGGCTCAAAACTCCATCTTAGTATGATAATGTCATCCCTCCAATTTGAAATGTGAGAGAAATACTTTTGATTGTTTCAAAATTTTGATTCATGAGGTTACTAGCTGTCGCTAAATCACAGAGATTGGGTTCACAGAAAATGGTACGCCATGGTGGATTGTGAGCCTTTTTTGTGACAGTATGCACAAAGAAGGCTCACAAATATTCAAAATAGTGGGCACTGCCATAACAATTCACCCATGCTGGCTTCTTGTTAGGTGTGAACCAGGGCACGTAACAGAGGTTTATTTTCTCTTCTAGCTGAGAGAAACAAAGGCCTTTCTTAAAATGAATTAACATTTCTGGTAACAAGTATTTTGACTGTCTTTTCAGCCTTGAGCATTTAATATAGAAAAGTGCATCAATTATTATGACTCTTTTGTTACTTTCTTACATGCTTGGATGTATTCTCTTTTTGAAGAAAAAGTTTTCCTCCTTACTTTGCAAAGCATCTTGTCAAAATGCTGGTATTGACATTTAAAGCCTTAAACGGTTTGGGGCCAGGTTATTTGAAGGAACGCCTCCTCCCATATGTACCTGCCCGGACCTTAAGATCATCTACAGGGGCCCTTCTCCGTGAGCCCCTGCCAAAGGAAGTGAGGCAGGTGGCTACTAGGAGGAGGGCTTTCTCCGCTGTGGCACCCTGGTTGTGGAATGAGCTCCCCAGAGAGGTCCGCCTGGGGCCTACATTGTACTGTAAATAACTGTAATTTCCTGTGTAGAAATTAATTGGTAAGTCTGTGCAGTTTATAGACTAGCATGTGTGATGCATAACTTCCTTTCACAGAAATGATGACTAGGATAGCCATGTCCTTAACAACACTGAAGAAAAAAGCTTTGTTTTAATGTCTAATTGTATAGCTGTGTCTTATTGCTGCATATTATCATTATATAGTTCATACAGTATATGTATGAAGTGTGGCTCGGAGTGTGGCAACGAGGGACAGGGCCTTTTCGGTGGTGGCCCCAGACTATGGAACGATCTCCCTCACGAGGCTCGCCTGGTGCCAACGCTGCTGTCTTTCCGGCGCCAGGTTAAGACTTTCTTCTTTGCCCAGGCATATCGCAGCACATCTTAATCACCCACATGTTTATTTTTAATGGTTTTTAATGCTTTATGTATGTATGTTCTGCATTTTAGAATTTTAAATTTTGTATACTCATTTCTATTTCAATTTTAGAATTTCTGTAAACCGCCCAGAGAGCTCTAGCTATGGGGGCGATATATAAATGTTATAATAAATAAATAAATAAATATGTATAAAGTGATTCATAAAGTTGCTCACTGTTTCAGAACATGTTTAGATCTCTCCCAATAAGACAAAAATGTTTAACTTTGGCTGGATAATGCCTGGTCTATGTTAATTGAATTATAGGGAGTGCCTGCACTTCTATTACTTTTTCCATGTTTTGCACCCAGATGAGAAGACTCTTTATTAAAGGAAGTGTGTTTGTGGTTTTCTATAATAGCCCCAAATTTGGAACAGACTACTTAAAAACGGGTGCTAACTTTGAATTAGGCTATAAACCTTTGGATTCCACTGCAGGCTTTTAAAGGACCTTTAAAATAGTTTACTACTATCATTTTAGATATTTTACATCTGATTTTGTTATTGTGTATTGGATTTGTGTGAGCCATTTTGGTCAATGTAATTTGGGGAGAGCGGCCAATATATCCCTAAGTATGAATGAATAATCAGACGAAGACTGAACAATAAATAGGAAAGGAAAGGAACCTCTCGTGCAAGCACTGAGTCATTACTGACTCTTGGAGGGACGCCAGCTTTCGCTGATGTTTTCTTGGCAGGCCTTATAGCGGGGTGGTTTGCCGTTGCCTTCCCTGGCCGTGATTACCTTTCCCCCAGCTAACTGGGTATTCATTTTACCGACCTCGGGAGGATGGAAGGCTGAGTCGACCCGAGCCGGCTGCCTGAAACCAGCTTCCGCTGGGATCGAACTCAGGCCGTGGGGAGAGTTTCAGCTGCAGAAACTGCTGCTTTACCGCTCTGCGCCACACGAGGCTCTTGAACAACAAATAACTTGAAGTGTAAATATTCTTTTGTTCATGTTAAATCAAAACTTTTCTGCTGGTGTTTTTCCTTAATGTCTAATAAGACTACAGAACATATTGGAACTCAAATCACTTATTTATTCAAGCAGCAAGACACGGCATCCTTGTTTGGTTTTATTTCACTCCTCGTGGAAGTTTGGAAACCATTCTTCAAAGATTTTCAGGAATTCTTTTAGAACCTAAAGAGCAACCCGGGATTCATTTTAATAGACTATTCTGTCAGTGCTCTTAACATTTAAATTATATTTCCAAGATAAAAGACTGGGATATGCACAACATACCACAGCCACATTTTTAACTTTGCATGTAACAGCCTGGTGGTATGTTTTGCTTGATATGTTACAAAATCAGACATGGATCTTTATTCATGGCAGGGGACAGGTTTCCCACAAATGCATGATGAAAATTCTCACTGTAAATCTGGTAAGTAAACATTTGAATCCATTCTCCATCTCACTAGTTTGGTAGTTCAGACTGACCTCATGCTTTTTACCTTTATAGTATTAAGCAATACATCTTCTCCTGTTTAGTGAAACATCGGGGCGGGGGGAACAAAAATGCCAGCACCATGGCAGAGGATGAAAGGGTGGACGTCTTCCTGAGTGCCAAGTCCCCTTTGTTCCATTTATTTACCATTTTAAAAAAATCAATGTAACTATAAGAGACATATTTCGCTTCAAGTGTAATTTGTTCCTGAGTTATATGTAAATAGATAATTTTAAAAAGTAACTGACTGCAGTCAAGCCTCAGAACCTTCTTAAAAGAAATATCATGGAGAAGTCCCTTCCCCCTTCCCTACATTGATCCTACTGGAGAAGCTTATGAAGAAAATATGTCAGAAGGGGGAAGACCTGGGTCACTTTACATTATCTAACCCATATCTAGCACAGGCCAAACTAGGAATCCATGGTGGAAGGGTAAGAACATACATAAAGGAACAAAATGTCTTCTTAAAGAACACCATTTACAGATCAGCAACTTAATTTTCTTCTTTTAGTAGAAACTACACATTGACATCCCAATCTACGACTGCAAAATGCTTCCCTATTTTTGTTGGCAGAATACAAAGAACTAGGTAATAAGGAAATAACAAGTGAGTGCCCACAACAAAATGTTACTGTGTTCCCCCAGCCCCTAACAAGAGTGCAGGGCTTCAACCAGCCTGAAAGAGGAGCCTGTTGAGGGCTTGTGGGGGGATGGGGGTTAGGTTTTGCACCTTCCTGAAACTTTGTCTTACCTGAAACCTTACCTAGCACAAAAGGGCTCAGATGTGGGACAGAGAAGTTTCTTGCTACATCGTTTATGGAGGCGAGAGAGATTTATGAAGAATGGGAAAGAGAAAAACAAGAGTCTTTTTCTCTCTCCTCCCTCAGGAAACCTCCCTGTATTGGGCAAGGATGTGGGGGGAAGGTTAACAGATATGATATGCATCACCCTCAACCCTAACTGCTCCTCCAGGATCCTACAAGCTGTTAAAGCAGGGATGGGGAATGTGTGGCCCTTCACATATTGCTGGACTTCCTCCCTCACCATCCTCCCTCACCATTGACTATGCTTGCCACGGCTGATGAGATTTGCAGTCTAACAATATTTGCAGGGCCACATATTCTCCACCACTGTGGTTTGGGGCTCAAGCAGATCTATTAACAACAACAACAACATTTATATACTGCTTTTCATTTGAAACATATCCTGAAGTGGTTTGCAAGAGAATAAAAACAAACAACAAAACAAATAAACAAAACTGAACTCTCTCTCTCTCACACACACACTCAATGAGGCTGGTACAAAGGCAGCACATGGTTGGGGAAATGCCAAAGCAAACAAATACATTTTCAATAAACACTTAAAACATATGAGTGTTGAGGCATTACTTCAGAGGGGAGATAATTCCACAGGTTGGGTGCCACCGCAGGAAAGGCCCATCTCTCTGTAGTCCCCAAACAGAAATCACAGGCCATGGCACAAACATCAGGGCTTTCCCTAAGACCATAATGGCCTGGTAGGGTGGTACAGAGAAAGACGTTCCTTGAAATATCCTGGTCCTGAGTTGTAAAAGGGCTTTGTATTTTAATGCCAATGCCTTAAACCTAACTCAGTAGGAGACTGGTGGCTAGTGTAGATACTTTAGCACAGGCATTTTATATGCTTGGCAAGGCACCCCAGTGAATAATCTTGCCACTGCATTCTGCACTAGCTGCAGCTTCTGAATCAGCAGCCCCACATAAAGCACATTACAGTAATCCAATCTCAAGGTTACTAATATGTAGATCACAGCGGCTATGCTATCCCTGTTCAGGAACAGGTGTAGTTGGTGTACCAGTCTAAGCTTGCAGTAGATGCTCCTAGACACTGAGGTTACTTGGGACTCCAACGACAGCAATGGATCCAGGAGAACCCCCATCTGTGAACCTGTTCCTTAAGGGGAGGTACAACCCCATCGAGGGCTGGTAATTACCATAATCCCTGGATTTAGGAACCACTCACCCACAGTGCCTCCATCTTATCGGAATTCATCTTCAACTTATTGGCCCTCATCCAGCCCACTACTGCGTTCAAGAACTGATCTAGGTTGTGAATGGCCTCTCTAGTAAATCCCCTAGTGATTGCACCCAGTGGTTTCATACAGATATTAAACAACATTGAAGAAAAGATGGTGACTTGAGGCACTCCACAACAAGACTGCCAAGGGGCCAACATACAGTTCCTCAACACTATTCTCTGGAATCTGCCCTATAGATAGGAGCAGAACTAGTGAAAAATGGGAGTCCAACCCCCAGTCTTCAGAGGCAATCCAGGAGGATACACTGACTGCAACCTCTCTGCCCCTCTCCCAATAAAGGTTATCTATTAGGGCAACAAAGATCAATTCCATTCCATGACCAAACACAGACTGAAATGTGTCTAGCCAATCAGTATCCTTGAAGAATGCTACAGCTGAATCACCATCACCCTCTCGAGCACCTTGCCCCAAAGGGGGATATTCACTACACTATGGTAGTTATTATAAACTTCTGGATTCAGGGAGAGTGTTTTCAGGAGTGGTCATACCACTACCTCTTTAAGGGTAGCAGGGAGCACCCCCTTGTGCAATGATGCATTCACCAGTCCTTGGACCCACCCAATCAAACCTCCTTGGCTAGGTCAAATAAGCCATAATGGGCAAGAGTTGAGAAGAAATTTCCTCCCTGTTCACTTTTCTTTTTTCTTCCTTATTCAACCAACATTCTCAACATGCCATGGTTTCTGGAAGCTAGAGAGCATAGATCTTTCGAAGTCTGTCTTTTTAATAGTTGTTTTTCTTTGTAAGTAATATACTTCTAAATACCTGCAGAAACCACTACATTATTTTGGGTGGCCCCATTTATTTCAAACTGATAGGCATGGGTTCACCTAAGTTGGGCATTAGAGGAAATGACAATTTGGGCCTGAAACAAAATGTTGCAGTGCATAGTGTTTCTGTTTAGTGTTCCAGTTACACAGCCATATTCCAGTATATTCCATCCCCCACCACCACCTGCTTTTCCACGTTTGCCCTACAGCAGATAAGTATCATTCTGTGGCCACTGAGCCTTCTCAGTCCTCACTGAGGTGTTTTGGTTCCCTCCACCATTGGGACTCCCCCCTCACAAAAAAAATATCTGTTGCTCTTTTGCAAAACCTGGGCCCCTGAACTACAATTTTGTCAGCACTCATCAGCTGAGCTTGCTATCAAAGGAAATTATATTTTCCCCCCAAATAAGCATCACATTTTATTAGAAACTTCATTAAAATTAACTATTTTATTTTATTGATGCTATAGTGGAGGGTGGGGGAGGGACAGATAAAAATCAGGCAGCGGTGCCATGTGTGAGTGAGAGGTTTCTTACACAAGTTGCCTCTGTCCAATTCTGAATGCATCTTTCCTTCCTACAGCAGGCTTCTGCTTTACATTCCAGGGTTTTCCTGAGCATCCCTGACACTCAATAATAGAGAGAGGGATTTGTAGTGGAAAGAAGGGGCTGCAATGGGGAGTAGATGATTGGAAAGCCCCTTGCACAAGTGAATTTCTGCCTGCACAGCAATAGTTACAGACCAAAGCCATGTGTGGTGCAAAAGCAAGATGGGTGGTATTTGGCATAATCCCAGCATCAGAGAGAATTGTTTCTGCGTAACTGACATAACTGGCTGCCCCACTCCCCATCTCAGTGTACATGCCCAAGGGTATGGCACTGCTCTTCCTGCTCAATTCTCAGACTGCCGTAGTGGAAAGTAGAGTAGGTATAAGAGGCGGAGATGCCCACTCCTTATGCAGGGAGTGGGTGGGTTGTATGAGTACATAGATGACCACTTGAAGAATCATTGTTATAATTAAGTTGAAGAAGGAGATAATATAATTATAGAAGGCTCATAAATTGTTCTTATAAATTAACAAAATGTTAGTTCTTAATTTATATCTACTATCCTGCAATAAAATCTGCCCTTTTATTCTGTTATATGTTTCAAAACAAGAATCGGATCATAGATGAACAACAGAAGATGAAGAAGTAATTATTATAGTTTTTAGGGTGCAATCTAAAATCTATTCTAGTCAACAAAAGTCTTTCTAAATACTTAAATGTCTTTGGAGTCAGACCCTGAATGGCAGAGTAGCTACATGCGATCATTTTTAGGCATGCCTCTATTTTAGACAAGACTTGATCAACATCAAGAATATCTAACATTTCAGTAGAAGATAAAAACTGCAATTGTTCGCTGTTGTAACAAATAAAACTGTATGTGTGCACTGCAATGTCCAAATCGTCTGATAAATTACATTTTTTTAGGAAGGGGCAAAGCATTCATTAGAAAGCATAACTTTTTAAATGCACAGATGACTGAACACTGAAGTTACTCCTGGAATTCCCATTTATATTTTACAGTGGCCAGTAGTCAAAGGAGCTGTTAACCACTCCCTTTGTAATGCTACTCTAGAAAAGCAGAAAACAAATGTCAGCGCTTCCCAAGCTTGCAACCCTTTTTTAAGTAAGCACAAGTTAACAATATTCATAAATGGCTGTTCAAAAGGAGCCACATATAAAGATCTAATACTGCATGGTATTATCTTATAAACTTTCAGGTATGCCTACCCTTTTGAACGTGGTTTTTTAATTTCTGCTGTCTCCTTGGATTTTGCCTTGCCTTTGGAATCAACCTTTAAAGGCAAAAATAATATTAAATTATTATTTAATATTGTACACACATTGTATGGAAACATTTTATATTCCAATTTATCACATGTATTTACTAACTAGCATCACAAAGAACCATTCACAAAAAAGTGAAATCTTAGGTTGACCTTGTAAACGATCTTTTGGTGAAAAATATTAAATTGTGGATCCTAGAATTTATTGAACAAAAATTTCAATAAATTGACCATTTATTGAACAAAATGAATTGAGATGTCTCCACTCGAGCCCCGTGAAAAGTTTCTACTTCCTTCCATCCTCATCCTCCTCCGCTATTGAAAAGGTATTTTTTTGAGAATATTAAGGTTGTGATCCTATACACAGCTCCCTGAAAGTAAGTCCCATTGAACTCAATGGAGCTTACTTCTGAATAGACATGCATAGGTCTGCACAGTAAGTATCCAAATTCTTCAGTGCTGTGATGAATTTATAGTTCCCCACTCAGAAATTTGCAAGCTGAAGGAATTGTCTCACTTCTTGTAAGAAAAGAACATTCTTGCTGGTGTACAAAGGGTCTCCAGGCTTTACTCCTCCTACTAGTTCAAGAGGCAGGGAGTATGCTAATACAGTGTAAAGCCCTTTGCTTCCCTAAAAAACAACCTCCATCCCAATTCCGAAATGTGGATAAGCTTATTACAGCATAGATTACCTACACCACCATTGAGAGCAGCCTCTTCAGTTAAAGCAGACTAGCCTGTGTTAGCAGCCATTCACTCCAATGACACATGTGACAAGGGAGACTGGTGCCATTAGAGCTTCTGGCCTGGAGTCCATTGAGTCAGAGGAAGACAACACAACATCCTTGGGCCAGAGAGGTGCTGGCACAAGGGGCTTCCTCTCATACTTCCTGGGCATGAACATCTGGGACCAGTTCTGAGGAAAATTCCCTCTCCCGTTCCTGTATTTCCTCCTAGTCCATGGCCTCATCCCGATGACAGGGAGTTGGTTTCTGGGATCATGGCGATTAGCAGTCTGTCTTTTGGATTATTTTATTAAGATTTCAGCCTCCAAAATGTGTGAGGTGTCATAAAGTGCCAAAACATTAGACAGTAACAACTGTAGACCTTACATACAACAATGATATTTCAAATTAATGAAAGAATGCCTGGATTAGAGTTCAGTCTTTTGATACTGAAAAAGCTGCTTTCTTAAGAGTCCATGAATGGTATAGGATCAATTTTGGATCTGGTATGTTAAACAGGTTGGCTTTTTAAAGTTTAAAATACTCATATAAATAAGAGTTTAGCCAAAGTAAATAAACTTCTATAAACATATTCTTCCAGTTATCATAAGCCACATTTATATGAACTTCCAGCACAGAAACTGAAGTTTTGAGACCTTATTTCTCTTTAATATCTCTAAAACTGGCCCAGATTCATGGGTCCTAGATCTTAACACTCAGAAGTGCTTCAATTATTCATTTATATATGTCTTCTAAAGGAGTAGACATCCATCGAATACAACCTTCCCCAACCTGGTACTCTTCAGATATTTTGGATTACACCTCCCATTAGCCCCAGCAACCATGGTCGTCAGGGTCGGTTGTAGTCCAAAATGTTTGGGGGTACCAGGCTGGGAAAAGCTGCTCTAATATGTCAAAATTTGGCATCCACGCAATTTATTTTTAAAGTTGCAGCTGTGTACAGTATGTGGCAAGCACAGCAAATGAGAAGTGGCAGTTGGTACTAACAAAAATTGGTGGTCCAATCTCAAGTTTCCCAAAATAAAAGGCTTTAAAATAGACAGGACAAATATAGCTAGTGTCAAAAGGAATACCACAGAATATTTTGAAAGAGAAAAGGATCATCCAAATTAGTCAACCTCTAATGTTGAAATAATGGCCATATGGAAACATGAGAGAAGCAGAATTTTGAATAAAAGGGAATAACGATACTAAGAGCCTCTTATTAGTATAAGATAGACTCAGGGTTGATTCATGTAAAAACAATATTCATGTCAGATACTTTTATTTCCCTGCGAAGAATGCATTTTGCACATTGAAAATGAGTAATCTGAATCACATTATAAACACAAATACTGAACTTATACATCATCTTTTGGTCCATATCAGGACTACTTAAGAAGCCTTGAAAAAAGAATCAACCATCTACATACAGCACGACTGCCTAAACTTGTCTTTTTTAGTGGTAAATATTCTGTATCAGGGATTTAGGCGAGATAATCACGGAAAACAGTCGTTGAAGAAAGAGAGAAAAAGGTGAGGTAAATGAAGAGTATATAATTTCCCCATGATTCGTCCAACTAGTAAGGTGGTCGAAAGAGAACTGGGGAGAAGGTCAGGAACCCTTGGACATGTGCAGTGGACGGTGTGGGAGGGGTTCCCGCCAAAATGTTACCTCAGCTTTAGAAGTATCCTGAAACAAGCTCCGCACAGGCACAGAGCCCGTACGTGTGATGCACAGAGACCACGAAGAACTAGATCAGCCTCCCTGACTCTGGTGCCTCCAGATGTATTTTTTTAATTTACTAATTATTACATTTATATCCCATCTTTTCCTCCCAAGGAACCTAAGGCAGCTTACATTATCTTCCTTCTCTCCATTTTATCCTCACAACAACACTGTGATGTATCTTAGGCTGAGAGTTGGTAACTGGTCCAAAGTCACCCCATGAGCTTCATGGCCAAGTGAGGCCTGGAAGCTGAGCTGCCGACACCCAGTCCAACAATCTAACCACTACACTACACTGGCTCATACAATCTGTATTGGGCTACAAAACTTTTAATTCCCATAGCCAATGCTATAAATCATGGTCCAACACATTAGGAAGGAACCAGGTTGAGGGAGGTTGATCTAAGCAGATCATTGGTCTAATCCAAAAAGGTTGTTTTTATTTTCTGTATCAAGAGGCGTATCTCCCCGAACATTCCTTCCTCTGCTTAACAAAAGGCTTCAGTTGCCTTATTGCTACATATACGTATTTCCAATGATATGCTTAGCCAGCCAGAAAAAGGAAGGAATGAAACATTATCTAGGATGGAAATATATAACATATATAACATGTAATTGCAAACTATGCTTATTCAAAAATTATTTAAAAAAAAATAATAATAATAATTATTGCTTACTGCCTCTGATTTTCCTTCTGTCTTGGCTTTTGTTTTCTTTGACTCGTCCATCTTTTTGTCAGATACTCGTATTTCAGCTTGGGAAGTCTGTTTTGGAAGTTCTTTTTCATAACCCTCACTCAGTCCTTCTGGGTAAACTGACCCCTTTCTCTTCTGTTTACCATCTCTTGTTTGGGGTGCTGCAGAAAGCTCCTGACCTTTTCCTGGAAATGTTTCACCTGCTTTTCCCGTTTCCGCTCTTTGCATTTTAGAGAGTGTTCTGTCAATTCCACTAGCAGACGGTTGCTTTAAATCCTCTCCCTTGCCTTTTTGCTTTGTTGCTTTTTTGCCTTTCTTTGAAATATCTCTGTCATCTTCCTCAATTGCTGTATAAGGAAACTGCCAATCTGGAATAACTGGAGGTATTTCAGCAAGTTGCCCCTTTGCCATCTCAGCTTCCTGTTTTTTAAAAGTTAGTACAGATCATTTATAACTTTGCAGTTGGAAATGTGCAACCTACTTGTGCACAGTAATAACATTTTGCAATTACTTTTTCAAATTTCATAGCCTTTAACCCTGGGGTACTCAACATGGCACCCACAAGTACCACGTCAACCACAGAGGCATACTATAATGCCTCACCATGTGGCCATAAAGGGCCAATGCCCTTAGTTTGCAACCATAAAACTATTTAAAAAAGAGAGCCCCTACAATCTTGCCATTACATTGCAGCTCAGCTCTCAGGGAAGAGGCTGCACCAGAAGGTAAGTCCCAGCGGTGGTTCTGGGATTATGGTTTGGGAGAGGGGGCAGGCAGGCAGAAGTCCAATGCGCCTGGCTTTCCAGTTGGCCTTTGCAGGGTTCCTGGGTGCCATTTGTGCAGCAAAGGCCGACCTGCTTCGGGGGCCCATAGTGAGGAGGGCAAGCCCCAAAGCAGCCCAAGTTGAATCGGGGCCATTTCAGAGCCTCCGAAACGGCCTCCAAGATGAATCAGGGGTGCTGTACACAGCCCTAGTTATGCTAACCACAGTTAATATTATGCTGCTGCCACACAGTCACAGAACCATGACCCACTGCATAGTTTGCCTAACCATGTACCTCTCCCCTGATCCTAGTAGTCCTCCAACTGGTCTGGTCTGCATCCCTTGTGGCACAAACAGACCTGGGCAGCCATTTCCTGGCTGTTGCTGGCAGCCATGTTGAGGCTATGGCACCAGTGGGCGCCCACTGCAAGATGCACCGCAGCTCCTGGTAGCTATTATGAGAGCTGTGTGTCTGTCCCCAGCTTGTGATACGTTGATCTTGGTGGCCCTAGTACAGGCGTGTTGTGTTAGGATTTTGGGAGAGAATGTGAAATGGCAGCTGGGACATTTGGAGCTGCTATGCAGACCTTGGCAGCAGAGTTCCCTCTGGCTGGACAGAGCAGCCAGTTTCGGTGGTTCTGAACTCTATGGTACACAGGGGCCTTACAGATGACATGCTAAGCCTGTTGCAGCATGTGATTAGTGAAGGCAGTTAAACCATGGTTATGTAGTAAACATGTTTAGGGAAAACGCTCTACACAAGACATGTTAAGTCTTCATGGTTAGCTCAAAATACTTACAGTGACTAGAAGACCTAAGGATTCATTCCAATTTAGTTTAAAAGCCTATTGCCTTCATGCTACGGGTCTGATTCAGACTAGCAGCATGAGGGCAAACAAAATGTTTTTGTAGAAAGAAAAATGACAGTGTTTCCTATAGTTTACCTTTTAAACTATAGGAAACTGTCAGTTTTCTTTCTACAATCTGCTCAATTTTTTCCTCTCCCTACCTTTCTGCTTTTACATGACCCCTGCTGGAGCTTTGTTGCAGCAAAAGTTTGAAGAGGGAGAAAGAAAGACAGGAATATCTCCCTATGAAATACTGGTATTTCACAAAACATCTGATTTTACTGCCCCAAACTGAAACTGTTGGCTTTTGTAGAAGCTTAGTGGCTTCAACGCAACAAAGGGTTTAATTTGCCTCCACAAATCTTTTCCCCCTTCATCTTTAACTTTTCTCATGTAGCTGCAGGCAACAGATAATAATAATAATAATAATAATAATAATAATAACAACAACAACAACAACAACAACGATAATAATAATAATAATAATAATAATAATAATAATAATAATATATTTATTTATTTCTTACCCGCCTCTCCCTTTGGATTGAGGCGGGGAACAACATTAGTACAGAATCAATACATATTAAAAAATCTTGATTTTACATTGATCTGGATAGGCCTGCCGGAAAAGGCTAGTTTTTAAAGCTGCCTTAAAATCACACAGAGAGTTAATTTTACGAATCCCCTCCAGCAGGCCATTCCACAATCTGGGGGCGACCGAAGAAAAGGTCCTCTGGGAAACTGATGTCAGCCTAGTTTTAGCTGACTGAAGTAAGTTCACCCCAGAGGACCTGAGTGTGCAGGGCGGACTGTATGGGAGAAGGCGATCCTGCAGGTAACCTGGACCCAAACCATTTAAGGCTTTAAAGGTAATGACCAACACTTTGTACTTTGCCCAGAAACTAATTGGAAGCCAGTGGAGTGATTATACCAAAAGGAGGGTTAGAAGTATGTGATGCGATGTTTCAGGAATTGTTGGGGGAGCTACAGGAAGAGTGCCTTATGGTGCTGCCTAGTGCTCCCAACCTAGTGCCCTCCAGATGTTTCAGACTACAACTTCCATCATCCTCAGCCAGCACAGCAATTATCTGAAGATGTTGGGATTTAAAACTCAACACTTCTAGATGGCGCTAAGTTAGAGAAGAGTATTCTAGATCTCAGCAGGGTAATTCTCCCAGTCATTGATCCTACAGTGTTGTGAACAGGTATCCTAGGGATGCAATGAGAGCCAAGTAGCGATGAGGGCTGAATTTCACATCATCATCATTATTAATCTGTTAATACTAATAATACTAATCTGTTGCTTTTCACCACAAAAAGCATTCTCGAAATGACACACACATAAATACAGAAATACATAATTAATATTACAGGGAAATATCCAAAGTCAATATAAGCCAATGAGTAGAATCCAAGGCCACCCTTGTGCAGGTGGCCCAGGCATGGTGGCAGCATGTACGAAGCTCTTACCATTGGTGACCACCATGTAGTGCTTCCGGGTAAGCACCAAAATGAGCAGAAATACTCATTTCTGGAAGGGACGCAACCTACCCCATCCAGAAACAAGCGTTTCTGCTCGTTTCAGTGCTTACCCCCAGAAGCACTGCATCATGGCCACCACTGGTAGGGCCATGAATGTGCTGCTGCCAACATGTTTGGGCTGCCCGTGCAAGGGTGGCATTGGATTCTATCCATTATCAGCACAATATAAATAAAAATAAACACCATAAAAACATAATCTAAACAGTAAAACACAAACAAACAAAAAATCATCTACAAAACACAAAAATCTCCCCCTCTTGGCCCCCGCAAAAGCCATAAACAATTGGGCCATAACTAATGTCCAAATGTCTGAGAAAATAGGCACATTTTGTTGGTGCCAAAAGGATGAGTATTGGCAGGCCAGGTGAGCTTCCCTGGGGCAGCATTTAAAAAACACTGGATTATCACAAAAGATATTGCTCTGAACAAACGTCCAGTTCTTTAGATAAATGTTACCAGTAATAATATACTTTACTAAACCATGCAAATAAATTTTGATTTTACATTTCTTGTTAACATGTAAAGGGTTCAAAAAATGTTTCAAGAACTACCTCTAATGCTTTCTTCAGTTTCTCTTCAAGCATTTTCTTCTCTTGTTCAAGTGACAGAATGTTTGCCTACAATTTCAAAGTTTTAATTAATATTTAGGAATTCCTTTTGGGCAGTATCTAATGCTAACTGCACACTAACACGACAAACCGCTAGTGCAACAAGAAGCTTATGGTTCCCAAATGGAAATGGGATCTCTCCCATTCTAGAAAAAAGTTTCTGCTAATTTTAGGGTTGCTCTAGGAAGTGTTATTTCCTGTTGCGTTAAGTGGGTTGTCCTGCAGTCTCAACGGAATGAACGCAGATGTAATGACTGCATTGGATACCACTCTTTAAAGTCAAGTTTTAGAGTTCAAAGATATACCCTCGTTAATTGGGTAGGTTAACAGTAAATGCAATAGGAACATTCTTCCTTTCCTATTTCATTTTTGAGGTAAGCTTTATTTTAAAATTCTCTAGCATTCAAAGACTGTAGCAGGGAGCTTCACCTTGTCAAAAAATTGTTTGGTCTTTTCAGGGGCTGTCCAAGACATTTTGCTGCCTGAGGTCATTTTGCTGATCTTCATCTCAAGGCAAGATACACAGTATTTAAACAATACCCAAGTTATTTTGGCACATGAGGCAGAAAAATCCACAAGCTCCTTTCCCCATCCCTGGTGGTAAATATACAATAATAACAAATTAAATAACTGAAAATTCCCTGCTCATTCAAAATCTGATTCCTGAGGCAACTGCCCCACCCTGCCTAATGATAGGGCTGGCTCTGGATCTTCTGTACTTATTACCTGAGCTTTAGCTAAATCTTCTTTCATTTTCTGATTTTCTTTCTGCTTTGAAGGTAAAGGTAAAGATTCCCTTCTTTGGGACCTGTAATTCAGAAAATATAGAACAAACTAATTATCTATGAGGTTGAGAACATATTAAAAACATTCGTATTACCAAATTGTCAGTCCCAGACTCAGTAGACAGCTCCAGATGTCATCTCTCCTAACCAGGTATGTTAGAACACAGGATTCCAATTAGTTCAGTGGACTACACCTGGGTTATCTTAAGCTTAGAAAGAGAAAGCAGTTCACATATCTGCATGGGATTACATCACTCCATGCCCATGGAATCATGAATTCAACAAAGCAGTCAAGACCATAGGCAAACTGATAAAGGGACGCAAAAAGTATTGTGCAACTGGGAGTCTGTTATTTTTGCAACATACAACAGAATGCTACATAAAAGAAGGGTGGCTATATAACACTTTTTATCTCAGATTCCCCACAGGTATTGAGCCCTAAGTCTCTAGATCCTAGAGATAGAGGCCTAATCTACACCAAGCAGGATATTGCACTATGAAAACGGTATATAAAAGGCAGGAGCCACACCAAGCAGGATATAGCACTATGAAAGCGGTATATAGTATGTGTCAATGGGCCCCAACAGTTGTCAGTGCAGTTCGATACTGCTATAAAGCAGTAGTGTGGCTCCTGCCTTTTATATATCGCTTTCATACTGTATTCATAGTGCAATATCGTGCTTGGTGTAGATTAGGCCAGAGAGAGACAGAGAGAGAGAAGCACTAGAACACCAATAGAAACAGAATGCATCCCTTTAGCTCATGGCAAGAATGTAATTTGTAGGGATTGGGCTCAGCACCTCTGCAGACACCCCCCAAAAGGACATGAGAATTGATTTGGAGTCAGACGGGGAAGGGGAAGGCGCTGTTGAAGTGCCAAGTGGGCAGGACAGGAGATTACTGAGAATAACACCAAGAGAGGGGAGGATGCACAGCTCCAGCTTAATCCTTTGGATAAGAGCCAGCCAGAGGCCTGTGAAACCATGGGAATGCGAGATCCTAATGAGGGTGAAGAGCTGGGAATTAGAGACCTGAGGGTGAGATGTCACCTGAGAAGGAGAGGAGCAATGCCGAGTCATGAGGCACTCCAGGATAATGGCAGCCAGAGAGGTGTCTCTCTGGAAAGTCTCACAATGGGAGCAAGACTTGATTAGACTCCTCAGCAGGGCCGGTGCCAGACTATTTTGCGCCCTAGGCAAGGTGAGCGATTTTCATACACACACACACACCGAAAAATTGCCAACTTTGATTTTTAAGAACAAATGTCAGTCAGAGACATCACACATGAACTGCAACCCCATGTGTAACCATGTTTGTCAGTTTTACTACAATCCCACAGACACACACACTATCTGGGAGTAAACTCAATAGGACTTTCTTCAGAATAGACGTTTATAAGAGCATACTGTAAAAAACCCTATGAAACCTTAAAAGGCTAACAAATGTAAGGCTAAGTTTATGCCACAATGTGTTAATCTTTAAGCTGCCACAAGGGTTCTTTGTTGTGCCAAAGGAAGGTATTAGTACAAAGCATAGTGTGGCACCTTAGAATCCATAGAATTTCTTTAAAGTATTTTTAACCACCTCCTTAGACAAAAAGGTTCCTAGAACAGCAGTAAAACAAGACAAATCCTGCCTACAGACTTAACAATCCAAAATGACACAATACACAAGGAGATGGAGGGGGAAGAGAACTGTTTAAAATTGAATTTATTACAGTGTGAGTTTTTGTGAGCAACAAACCTCGCCATGAAAATTTCAGCCACAATAAACATCAGACTTTACGGTGCCCCAGTTCTCTTATTTTGTGATTACTGTAACAAACTAACAGAGTGCTCTGCTTGTGTCCTTTTCTGTAACTTGGCGCAGTTAACAATGCAATTAGTTGATGTTTAGCCATACCATTAAATACCAAGTTAAACAAAAAAAGGACATAGCAGAGGATTAACACTAAAGACCCTTTAAAGGACGCCCATCTTCTCTGCCCTCATTAGCCTAAATTGATTTTCACCATTCAGGATTTATTTATTTATTTATTTCATTTATATACTGCCCCTGGGCGGTTCACAAAAGCCAAAAACAGTAAACATCAAAAGTATATATATAAAAAAAACATCAGAGACATAAAAACAACAGTATACAGCTAACAGGATTGGCTAAAACATCACAGAGCCCCTCTCTGCAGCAGGCTCAGGCACCGCCAGAAAGAAACTGGCAAAGTGAGGGGGACCAATGGCTACTATTGGCAGTCCCAGAAACCAAGAAAATAGCTTACTTTCGATGAGCGAAGACGGCTGGCTGCCCTCCCCTCGCCTCACTTGTCGCCTCATGTTGCTCGGCTATTGCGGCTGTGGGAGGGGTGGGCGGCTTCCAGGCGTGTTCCAGAAGTCATTTGAATGAACATGTGTGCCACGTGTGTGCCAAGTGGAGCCGCCCCACCCCCCACCCCCCAGCGTCCCTGATTTGCTCGGCTGGGCAGGCGCAGGGCAAATCTCGATCTCATCCGTCCGCCCAGTCGTTTCTCTCTAGAAAGAAACTAGAGAGCGGCTCTGGGAGTGGGGGGGGGTCGCTTCCAGGCGCATTTCAGAAGTTCAAACATGGCGCGCCACCACCACCACCACCCCCAGCGTCCCCAATCGAATCCTCAGGCCAGGCAGGCCGCCCTCACAGCCAACGGGCAGGTGAGTGCTGCACGTTGCACCCGGCTGGCGGCGCCCTTCTGAGCTTAGCGCTCTAGGCAGTTGCCTTAGTGGCCTCTATGGACGCACTGGCTCTGCTCCT
Organism: Elgaria multicarinata webbii; assembly: GCF_023053635.1. Lineage (NCBI taxonomy): Eukaryota > Metazoa > Chordata > Lepidosauria > Squamata > Anguidae > Elgaria > Elgaria multicarinata. The sequence goes on along the minus strand of NC_086171.1, from coordinate 27,871,282 downwards.
CAGATTGGGAAGGGACAGCCATGGGGACCACCAACAGTTTCCTTGAAACTCTCTTTTATAGCGCTGTAACCTGAGACAGTTTACTGCACTTTAATTTGGTCTTTATTATGAAAAGCCAGCTGGTGTAGTCTGCTCCTGTTTTCTGCACGTGGATTATATTTGTAGCCTGAGGCAATGCTGATCTGTCTTTAGTCTGGATAATAAAATTGTTTGACTAGCACTCTCCTGTGACTACAAAAAGAAGTCAGGAGCTAGGCACATGATAGAACTGGTTAGAAGCCTAACACCTTCCCCTCACTAGTAGTAATAGTGACTTTCACCATAAAGAAAGGTATGCACTTTGCAGAACTGGGAGATGATATAGAATCATAGAATAGTAGAGTTGGAAGGGGCCTATAAGGCCATCTTCGGGAAAGGTATCCCCAAACCCAGGTAGACTCACTAATTATGCAGTGGCAAAGGAAATGGTAATGGCTGTGAATACAGAAGAAAACAAAATACAGATTGCAAAAATGTATTATGAGGTGTGAAGTCCTGAAATATTTCCATTTACAGCTAACCTGAAATAAATTTTACAATGTGGAACAGAAATGTAGAAGCAAGCACATAAAAATAGAAACAAGGCTCTTTCATGCTTAAGGTAAAGAAAAAATAAAATGTCAAGATTAAGATCTCTTTCACTAAAGTAAACATTCTTTACTCCTGCTTTTGCAAAATGTGGAGTGTTTCTGACATTTTCTTTTTGAGAGCTTAGGGTTTTAGTTGTCTTTAATTCAGTCATCTTTCCATTCTGTTTTCTGAACTGGTTTTGAAGTTGTGGTGAATATAGAAAGTGTTTTTGTTTTAAATGTGTTTTTGTAGTATTTTTGTAGTATTTTAATTATGTTATTACCACTTTCTTATAATTTCTTATTGCTAACTCTTCTGGGATTATATGAATATAAATATATACTATTAATATAATGGATTTATAAATAAATATATAGATAACATTACATACAGACATATCTAGTAAGTTCAGTATAAATTCAACTAGATTGATTTCTAATTACTTTTCTTACAATGGAGACTTTTCTGCAGTTCCAGCAGGCGATTTCTCTTCAACTTTCCCTTTGTCCAATTTTGCTAACATTTTTTTCCTTGCTTCTGGAATCATTTTGTCTAGCTGTCAAAGATATATGATAAAAATTCAAGTTGATTATGTAACAGTATTATTACTTTACTAGTCCCTTGTTCAGTCACACATTTGGAAATGCACATGTTCAGGCAATAGCACAGATATTCCAGAGAACGCTAACAAATTAAGTAGGTCTCACCTTTCCTGTTGGTTATTTTTTCATACTTAATACCCAATCCAAGAAGTGGAGTCAAGTCTTTGTTTTGCAGTTCTGCCCCTAGCTTTCATGAAGTTAGCAAGCAATATAAAAATGTTTCATATAGCAAAGAAAGGAGAGGGGGGATGGGTGACTGTCCAGAGATCCATTCAAAAACCAAATGTGCAATATTTGTTCTTTAAGCTACAATCCTATACACACTTACCTGGGAGGAAGTCTCACTGAACTCAATGGGGTTTACTTCGGAGAAGACATGAATACAATTACAATGTAAATCAATTTTACAGCACAATCCTATTAATGTTCACTCAGAAGTAAGTCCCTTTGTATCCAATGATGTGTACTCTCCTAGCAAATGTGTTTAGGGTTGCAGCCATTTATTATACTCAATGATACCTCTGAAGTTTTCATCTTTTGAAGTTCATCCTCCATTATCTCTTTCTCTTCTGCTATTTTTTGAAATTCTTTTTGAACCTTCTGTAATTTCTAAGTACACAAAAAAGGAAAATTTGGGGAAAACAAATTATCCCAACAGAGCAATAAACATGTTTTAAAAATATAACGTAATGTGATTTTTAAAGAACTGTAATGCTATTCTTTTTAACATTGACACTAACAACATAATCCTACACATGTTTATTCAGAGGTGTTTCACTGTGTTCAATGGTGCTTTCTTCATAGTTAGTGTGTTTAGTATGGCAGTCTGCCTGGATTGTTGGGAATTTTTTTATTATAGCAAAAACCACAAATATAATTAAGAGAAAGATTTCTGTCTGACATCTGTACAGAGATTCAGATTAAATATATTCTCTTTCATACACTTAATTGCTCACTCAATATTAAAAACAGAGCTGGTCCTTTTATCTTAAGTTAAAAGCCATTTTCATCTATAGGTCATATACACAGATAATTTGTGTCAAGGATAGTTAAGGCATGGGCCTAAGAGTCTTGTACTTTTGGAAAGCTTTGGGCCTGTTCAGCCTCTGGGATGTCAAAATCTGTGTGAGTTGATCTCTGTCAACATTCTCATAGCAGAGATGGGGAAGTGGTTCTGCACCCCGCAAGCCACCTCTTTGTCTTGGCATTGGCAGAGAAGCTGTCTGAGAAGATGATAGAGAAAGGGTAGGGGCTTGAAGAAGGATCACTCAGACTGAAGCGTTATCATCTCGATTGGCTGAGAAGTGCTGCCCTGTTTGGACAAGGGCGTTGCTGAAATGCCAAAACCCCTGTCTGTCAAGTGGTCTAGAAGAGGCCCACGCCTACCTTTTTAAGCTGGTGCAAAGGCAAGGAGTCTTTGCTAGGAACATTTGCTCTGCATTCCTGGAAAACCTCCTTGTTTGAATCCATCAACAACTGAGACTCTGGGGGGCACTTTGCACATTCAACCTCCTAATTGGAACTCTGAATTACTAACAACTTGCCATGAAATGTACTGTGAGGCTTTTCATAGACTTGAACTCTCATTTGCTGTGACTTGTCTTTGTTTGTCGTCAGCTCAGTGCAGCAGCAGACTGAACTTGATCACTGATTGTTGGACCTTCTCTCTTCTGCCTGGACTCATGCAGAGAGGAGCTGTTTGTGTGAAAGCAGTGGCATCGAACACATTGCATTTGAGGGTTTACATTTCCCTGTGATCTTGTTTAAGCCTTGACCAGCTCTCTTGGGTGGTTTGTTAGTCCTTTTAAGAATTTGCTCCTTTGATTGCCTGAGGGATCATGTCAGGAGTCATCTCCCTCTCTCGTCCAGGTTTGGAACCTATGTATGGATTGGATTGACCTTCCCTTGTGTTAAGAACTGTGGAGATAGCTTTTGACTGTTCTGGAATTTCTTAGAGCCTATAGCTACTGACCATCAGCTATATGATTTCTGAAGTGTATAACCATTAAGCTTTGCTGTGAGATTTCCTGCAATGCAGAAGTCTCACTGATTTGGGTGTTCCCATGTCAGTTTGCCAGAATGTGTACGTGCCTGAGAACCAAGAAACCTGACAATTTGTGATGGCTAACCAGTATCAGCATCTCTCTTCCATTCTGTTTTACTTCTCTTAATAGCAAATAATACTATTTTAAAAAATTAAAATGAAGAGAAGTAAAGAAGTGTAAAGAGAAGTAAAGAGAAATAAACAGCAGGCTGACAACATTATGATGAGGATGCTCCATAAAAAGAGAATGGAAAAAAGATGACAATCCAGGATAAAGGGGTAGTGTATAAGCACCCCAACACTGTTAAATAAAATTATGCCTATGCAAAGCAGGAAGAGTGCAGAGGAAATCTTCATCTCTGTACTTCTCTTACTCTACATTTTTGCTAGACAGGCATTTTTGCTAGGAGGGAGGGACAGAGGGGATAGCTCTGGGGAGGGCTGGTGATAGCTTCTATCCCACTTCCCCAGTCCCCTCCCAAACCACAGAACCACCCCCTTTCTTCCTCTCCAAGGTCGTTTTTGCAAGTTCAGAGATGCAGCCAATACGATTCTCTGCGCCAGCTGGGAGGGGGAGGGATGGAGAACTCAGACTTTGGGCCTCTCTGACCTCAGATCCAAAAATGTGAACTATCCTATGCCGCCCCCCCCCCTCCCCCCAGCACTGTCCAGGGGCAATAGAAGTGCTTTCTTCGGTAGGCCTCAGCTCACTTAGCTGTGTCTTCAATTGTGGCTCTTAAGATCACGGGATATTTTTTTGTAAACCATGTAAGTTAACTTCTATTTTTAAAGAAATGTACTTATTGAGAATGCTGCATAGTCAGTTCATGTTAATTACAAATTCACTTTTCTAACAGAAATACTATAGACTTTTGTCAACCAAAAATAGTATTTTGTTTTGAAAATATCCATGTTTCATTTCTTAGAATTTATATATAATATTCTATTTAACCGACAAAATATGGAACTTACAGCAGTTCCAGCTCCATCCTTATACTGACATATGATTCAATCATTTTGGAGACAGGAATGCATAAGGAATCTGTGGACATTTGAGTCAGCTAAAAAAGGTAAAACGGTGGGAAAGGGGTGATAGACTGCTTGAGTTCCATATAGTATGGAGGTGATTGAGGAATGGGCATCATGAGGCACACATCCTACTTGAAATAACCCATAGTCCAGAATGCTATAAGAATGAAAGGGCATTGACCCCTTTGAAGCTAAAATAGTTGGGGGCGTGATTATAGTTGGGGTGGTGCTATGACCCTTTTGAAGCTAAAGGAGTGCTAGGGGAAGGGGAGATTTAATAGGATCAAAGAAAAATACTTGTTCTATCTTAACTCCTACCCTGTGGAATTCCCTCCTGACTCAGCATCTGTGGCTGTTTTTAAGAGAGTTTTTTTTAAACAAACAAACAAACCACACCATCTGTTCTCCCTAGCTTTTAATTGAAACCTTTTGTTATTTGCTGCTGCCATATACTTTTAGTTTCTATGATTTTAACATTATTTTATTGATGTTTTGTTTTTATGCTGTTAAGTTGCTGTGGGAAGGCTATGGTCTTGAAAGGCAGCTAAGAAATGGATTAAATAAAATTTAAAATTAATTAACTGCCCCCAAACATTAAAAAGTAATCTCTTTTACTACATTAAAAGTACACTGTACATGCACCATTATTTTCTATATTATAGTGTTTTGCATCAAATGATTGCTCTGAACATTCAAAGAAGTTTAGCAGTTGTAGCATACTCACACCTTCCAGAACATCTTGTTCATTTGCAACTCTGAAAAATATGAAGATATTACACATTTCTTAATTTGATTCCTTTATAAACCTTGAATAATTTCTAGATAAAATACACTAACATGGGATATTATGGAAATCAGACTATTATAAATGTTCCTAACGTGAAAGAGGAAAAACCCTGCTCATACGTGAGAGCTCCATAAAGCTAAGGGATACATGTAAGAAGGATGGATGGGTCAGTCAAATTCCAGTTCATCATGCTACTTTTGCCATTTTCATTTTAAAGTCCATTTTGACATGTGTGGCTGCTGCCTCACATGTTGAAAAGTAGGAGTGCAAATGCCCCTAGCTTGCTACTGGGCGTGATGATGCATTGTCCCATTGTACAAAACAATGTGTTTCTTTTAAAAAAGGAAACATTTAAAAGGCAGTTGTCAAAAACACCTCATACAACTGATTGTGGTACAGATTCATCAGGAGAACTGTTTTCTGATTTGTACATTAGTCCGGGAGAAACAGACCCAAGGAATACAGAGACATTCACAGGAGAAAAATGACAAGGAATAATTGGTAGTCAGTCTGTCCCCCTATTCTTTTAGTACACTTAAATTGAAAATACTACAGAAAGGTTTTTCTTTTGTCCTCACTCCCAGGCATTAACGCCTTTAACACCATGGTTGAATTGCAAAGTTTATTTAGAAAAATCAAATTGGCTGACCTCTATAAAGATAAAGATACATCATTGACGGAGGAGACTTTGGCCTTTGCTAGACCTACCGGTAAGTCCACGACAGAGGAGGGGAGATACTGCGATGCAAGTATCACGGGATGTCACCCTTGTTTACACGTCAGGCGCGGCAACCTCCGGAGGAGAGCCATCGCACCCACCATTTTAAAAAAACTTTTAAAGGGCCGGCTGTGCATGAGCGCCGAAAGGTAAGAGGTTTTTTTTTAAAAAAAAAAAATTCTCCCGCTCCCCCCACCCTGCCCCTGATGGGTGCAGCTCCTGGCTCCACGTGAGTAATTGCGCAGAGCCAGGAAAAGCCACAGAAATGGGCCACATGCTTGCAATCTCAGACTCAGCCCGAGACTGCAGGAAAAAGTGGGACCAAAGGGGTAGGCTATATCCTGGGGCCAGGGAGGGTTGATCCCTGCCTGAGCCCGGGATCCCCTGTGTGTCATCTGGATGCACAGGGACAATCCCAGGTATCACCCCGGGATATAGCCTGGTCTAGCAAAGGCCTTTGTTTAGAATAAAATCCACTTTCAACCCTGTTTCTACCAACAATAAGGTTTTGGTCTTTGAGGACTTAGTCCTCAAGGAAATCAACAGGATTGAAGATTATCAAATTAACGTTTGGCATAATCTCAGCAGAAAGGAAAAAGAGGCCTTGGATAGATTAAAGCATGGCAAGATGTGACTTTTAAACTTGCAGATAAGGGGGGAGCAGTTGTTATGTAGGGAGAGAAAAATATTATCTGGCTGAGGCTCACAGACAGTTAAATAACACCAATCACTATAGTATATGTCCAAGCGACCCCACAAACATTATTCAGAAAGAAATTGTTAAAATTGTAGAGGAAGCATTATTGCTTGCTGTTGCAGTTTACCAATTTGCCCTGGCCACCTGGTCTCTGGTGCTTTAACATTTCTCTTTAGGTTCTTCACAATAGCAGTTTATTTTGATTCCTTTGATTATAGAGGAAGTTATGAAAGCAATTAGGAGTATGAATACCAGGAAATCACCAGATCCAGGCAGGTTTCTAACTGAATGGTATAACCGGTCAGTGAAGTGGAATCCATGCTGAATCATCCTAGCTCATGTATATATGAACCACTTAGGGATTTTATTATATTAAGTGGTATATAAGTATTACTAATAAAGGAAGGAAGAATAGGTGGGTATCACTACTACTGTGCCTGCACGGCCATAGGTCATACCCTTTATGTGCAACTAATGCATTAATACAGTAAATTCTTCTATGGCATTCTATTAAAATGCCATACACACTATTTACCTGTGTAACTTATTCGTTTGTCGTTCAAAAACTTTCATTATTTCTACCATACGATTGTTCATAGTTTCCAAAGTTTCTGTATAAAGAAGTAGTTTAGTTAGTTATTACGTTTATGGTCTTCATTTTGCCCCAGAAATATGTCTCCACAACGACTTATCAATTCCAAGTTACTAACACAATTTAAAATATTTATATCTAAGAGTTTATAGAATAGCTATATAACTTACAAATATCTAAATGTAGGGTTTAACAGAAGCTATAGGTCATCAAGTATCTATCAAGACCAGGATTCCCCACATCCTGAAAATGGAATGTCATGAGTCAAGGAGAACTTGTAAAAGCAAGACCCTTTGTTCAATTACTTGCAAGTAGGAATGGTTTGAACAGGGCCTACTTGACCTTCAATTCAAACCTTTACCACTGCCACCTCATCCTGCCTTTCAAGGACCCACCCAAACTTCTTCAGGGCAAACCAAGGGACATATATACATCTCTACCTGTACCTATTTAAATTATGGTGTGAACAGAGCAGAAAGCAACATTTATCATATAAGACATAACTGTCGTCCCTGGGGAAAGATGTTATAAGTGAGGAAAGGGCAATCTCTATTAAGACCCCAGGGTGAATGAGTGAAGAGAAGGCTCTACACTCCTTCCCTACGGATCCTCATACAAACCTCTGGTATATGTGTTTGTGTGTATGTGAACATGCCCATGCAGCCCCAAACATCACATGCAGCCCTCAGGGCCATAAAGGTGATTTAGATGTTAAGCATGGGAGTTACTTACTGAGTACTCCAGTGAGATTTGTTCTTGTTAAGCACAGGTTCTAGTGAACTGAATAGCCATGGAATGGAGCAACAGAATGTATTGGAGACCAGACCAGCCCTCCACCCCTTTAGGGTATGCTCAGACTGTCATCATACCAGGCCATTACAGGGAATGGGAAGTCTGCCATACTCCCCATATACATGTCCAATCAACCCCCACTGCTTGATGAAGGAAAATGAAACAAGTGGAGTGTCTTGCTTATGGTTATTCTACAGTGAATATTCTCTAATTTCACCTTTTAAAAAAGTAGATTATTACAATTGCAACATTTGTAAGTTTAAAATTACTTCTAGGAACCCTAATTTTTTAAAAAAGACATTCAAGGATAAACACAATGCAAGAATTATAACTAGGAGGAAAATAATTGCAATATATGGAACTGCTTGCAATGTATGGAATTGCTTGAAATGAGCCATTTTACTCCCATCTCCTATTAGGTCTTTGTGAGGCATGTGCCAGGTGCATTGCCATGCAGTCAACCCTTACTATCAACAGGAAGGGCAGACACATCTTCTATACAGTGATCCAATGGTCTTGCTCATCCCTACAGCAGCATGCACAATCTACTTATGCTTGGACCACAAGTAGCCTGCATGTACAGCCTTGAGAGAAAAATGAAGATGTTGAATCTATGTATTAGAGCAGCGGTTCTCAACCTGTGGGTCGGGACCCCTTTGGGGGTCGAACAACCCTTTCACAGGGGTCGCCTAAGACCATCGGAAAACACATATTTCCGATGGTCTTAGGAACCGAGACATTTCATTTATTTGTAATTAGAACTAAATATTTCACAATATATAATTACATATTGTTTTTGTGATCACTATGCTTTAATTATGTTCAATTTGTAACAATGAAAATACATCCTGCATATCAGATATTTACATTACGATTCATAACAGTAGCAAAATTACAGTTATGAAGTAGCAACGAAAATAATTTTATGGTTGGGGGTCACCACAACATGAGGAACTGTATTAAAGGGTCGTGGCATTAGGAAGGTTGAGAACCACTGTATTAGAGGTACACATGGTCCTCCAGTTGACAATAAGTTGAGCCAAGGCCTATGGGAAAGGGGGGCTGAATTAAGGGACTTAATGGAAATCCTCCCTGCATGTGCTACTCTTTTGAGGACACTATCATGCCCTATATTGGCTGACTGAACCAGTCAATTCCACACTTTGATAAGCATTCCTCACTCCCAACAGCTGGGCAACTGACTTGCCTAACCATTTTCAGTTTGTGTCTATTTGGTGAGCTGTTCTTTTTCAGAAAAGAGCCACAGATATTTTTCTTTGTAGTCAATCTGCTGTAGTCTGTTGTAGGAAATGATCAGTGTTTCAAATTTAAGAGCACAGTCAAAAGCTTAGGCCTCAGTGATTTCAATTAGGGAGTCTCTCAGCTGAACCACAAGAACTTAAAAGAGGTTAATGTTAGCTGGATCATGACGTAAGAATTAAGCTATATTTTTTCATACTTCAGTGATATTTCACGTTCTAAAGCTCTTACGTGGTTGTCCTGTATCATCTTGGAAAACCTGTACCATATTCATCACATCCTCAGTTGCATGTTTCATAGCAAGTTCTGAAAAAGAATTATTTTGTAACTATTCAGTTAAAACTATGTTTTATAGTTCTTCAAATGCATACAATTTATGCATTAGCAAATGCATTTTTTTTAAAAAAAATCTGTTGTACAATGGAAGGCTTTTTTCCCTTATCCGTGATGGCTGAACTTAAAACCTAGCGAAACGATTATGCAAATTGACTTAGCTCTGAGATAAGAGTTATTAAGTGTGTTCTAGACCATGATTTTGGGAAAATATAAAGTAGAAATGGATATTGGTAAAAGTGTGTTTCTTTAACTTACCTGGTAGATGCTTAGCAAAGGGCAAATTACCCTCAGCTCATGTTAGAATGGCTTGGAAAGTAAGCCAAGATATCTCTATACCCCACCCTATCCAAAAATACCTCAGCTTCTTTTCTAATTTTGAAAATTGCCCATCCACACCCTCCCTCCTTTGCATCCACCCAGTTTCTCCAATCCTGGTCTTTAAACACTTTTCTTTTAAGTTGAGCATTACAAGCCTCTGGTGCTTGTATCAAGATTGAACCCAAGAAGTTTTAGTAGCTTCTTTATGGATAATTGTGGGCTCATCTGCACCAAGCAGGATATTCCACTACGAAAGCGGTATATAAAAGGCAGGAGCCAGACTACTGCTTTATAGCGGCATTGAACTGCACTGCAGAATCTGCTTTATAGTAGTACTGAAGTGCACTGACAACTGTGGGGGCCCATGACACATCTACACAAAACAGGATATAACACTATGAAAGTGGTATATGGTATGTGTCATGGGCCCCGACACTTGTCAGTGCACTTCAATAAAGCAGTGGTGTGGCTCCTGTCTTTTATATACCGCTTTCATAGTGCAATATCCTGCTTGGTTTAGATGAGCCTTGTATCTATTTCCATCTCCTTGAATGCTTCCATGTCTTCAATCTCCATTAAGGCTCAACAACAACTCACATTCAACTACTGAGTATGGATTAGTGTGTTGTCTGAACAATCGCATAGGCTTGGAGGCCTTCCAATCTAACCTACAACCCTAAAGCATGATCTTCCACACTTAGTCCTTCATATGAACTGAAGGACTCCACACCATCCAGATAACAGCAAAGATGTGGAGAGCAAAAGCAGATTAATCTTAATAAGAGTCTTAAGAAATGGTTTAATGTGCAGATGTTCAAGCAGCAGCACCAGTTTACACACTAACCTGTTCCTTCTACAGTCCACCCAGCCTCCTAATCCTGTTACAAGACACAGTAACAGATTTGAGGGAATGTCCTGCTTTACCTATTTAGATTCTTTATGCAGGGCTGTTATTAAAGGCACAGATGCAGGATGAGAAAAATGATGGAAAATATACTTGTCTGCCCACAGCTCATAACTCCTCCTATTTCTAAGTACTTTCTATGTACTTCATTTAAATTGTTTCCACCTTTGAACGCTCTTGTGCTTTATTAAAAGAATGTAACACCTTCCTAGCATAGATGCAATAACAAGAAAAGACACATATGACTTATTTCTGTAAATCATGCTGCTTTTGAATGGCTTAGTTACCCTGCTAGAAGTAGGCAGCAAACTTATCGTCTGTATGCCACTTCTTCCTTGGCCCTCACTTGCTTAATTTCATGCCTCCACCAAATATTAATTCTCCAAGTCCATGGTTTTATTTTTAAAAATTAAAAAACAAAGATAAAGAAATATATTCCACAATTATGAAAATTATTAAAACAAATAGTAAATAACAGTGATTTTAATAAAACATATATGGTTCCAAATACATCAAATATAAAACCCACTTTCTTACAGACCATTTGTCCATTCGTTTCCAAGCCCATGATTTCCACCTAGTCAGTCCTGCATTTAGCCACCCTAGGTCACCAGCATACTTCATGGCCAAGCACTCTTATTTCTCCCCACCCCACCCAAACCCATGTTCCTTCTAACAATATTTATCTTTTGCTGTCTTCAGCTCCATGTTAAATCATAATCCTTACCTTCAATAATATTTTTTGGATCTTTTGGAGCAGGAGGCATTGGACCTAATGGTCTTCTCTTTTCCCTGCCAAATGTTAAATCTAATTTTACAAACTAAATGTCTATTCAAACAAAGTTCTAAACATTATTTCAAACTTTATATAATGTGTTTATATTTGGTTAAAAGAATAAAAAAATAGATTATATTATACATAGGAAACATTTTATGCTAAATATTTACTGTTCAGGAAACAGATTGACAACAAACTACATAGTCAGCAACCAAAGAAATACACATAATAAAAAACTGATGCAGTATTTAAAATGGTAAAAACACAACAAAAACAGTAAAAACAAAATTAAACCAGCAACACTTATCCCACATATCTCCATAGGATCATCAAGTAAAAGAAATTCATGCCATGGCATTAATGGGTCCCTGTGTTTCCCCACCCCATTCATTGGCTGCTTCTTACAGAGATAAGCGAAACAGTGAGCATGATAACATCAGGTCACACAGTTATTTTATTAGATTATTTATTAAATGTGTATGTGTCACTCCTCACCACAAAAAGAAGTCTTGAAGTAACTTACACAGACATTACAGAAATCCATGATTAATATAACAGGAAGAAGAAAAGGAAAACATCCAAATCAATATAAACTTCAATCAGCACAATAAAATAAAATGAAAAGAAATACCACAAAAACATAATCCGGGCCCGATTCAAAGTGCTGGTATTAACATTCAAACCCCTAAACAGCTTGGGGCCAGTCTATCTGAAGGAACGCCTCCTCCCATATGTACCTGCCCGGACCCTAAGATCATCCTCAGGGGTCCTTCTCCTTGAGCCCCTGCCAAAGGAAGTGAGGTAGGTGGCTACCAGGAAGAGGGCCTTCTCTGCTGTGACACCCCATCTGTGGAATGAGCTCCCTAAGGAGGTTCGCCTGGCACCTACACAATATTATTTCAGATGCCAGATAAAGACCTTTTTATTCTCAGTATTTTAACAGTCTATAAATTAATTTTAACTTTGCTCTTTTAAAATTGTATTTTACATGGGTATTAATTTCTGCATTGCTGCTTGATTTTATCCTGGCTGTGTGTTTATATTGTATTTTATATTATGCTTTTATACTGTTTGTTTTATATTTGGAATGGTTTCTATGGTTTCAATTTTTGTAATCCGCCCAGAGAGCTTCGGCTATTGGGCGATATAAAAATGCAATAAATAAATAAATTAAAACACTACAATATGAAAAGTGTTCACAAATACAAAAAAACCCCTCCCTTGCTCACATTCTAAAATAGAGATCACAAAAGCAACCCACAACAACTGGGCTGTAATTAATGCCCTCCTGACACAGGACATCATACACAGCAACCAAGGCAGTCTCAGTACCAAAAATGGGTCTGACCCCTGTCTGAAATGGATCCAGGAAATCAGTCTCATCCAGCTGCTCAAAGACCTTGACCAGAAAAGGGATCTGTACAACCGGCCTAAAAATGTTCATAACTTCTGGATTCACGGAAGCCTTCTTAAGAAGTAGCTTTACTGCTGCCTCTTTCAGATGACAGGGGGCACTCCCTCTCATAAGGAGGCATTGTATCATCTCCCTGGACTGTACAGCTGTCCCTCTCTGTCAGTTTTCACCAGCCATGAAGGCCAATGATACAACATGCAAGTGGTCACACTTCCCCATCCAAGCATCTTTTCCGTGTCCTCAAGCCATACTAACTGAAACTCAAACAATAATACTAGACCAGACAGCACTCTGGACATCTCATGAGACTGACTGGCTAAAACAGGGGAGTGAAGGTCCCAATGGATGCAAGGGATTATATCCTCAAAATGTCGCGCAATAGATCACAGTGGGTTCAACCACCTCCTTTGGGCCAGTGTGTAATAGGCCCTGAGGTATCTTGAAAAGAACTGTCTATCAGCATAGGGAGGATGTAATAGAAACGGTGAAGTAGCACTTCTTCACTGCATTCACCACTATTAAATAAGGTCATTGCTGATCACGTACTAGCGTTTGATTGCATTCATCAGAAGACTTTCTCCACATGCGTTCTAGATGTTATTGAGATGCGTAGAGGAGACATAGGTCTCTCAGACCTTTGGAGGCACACTGTGATTATGTTTAAGAATCTCTGGTCTTTCATGATTGTTAAGTAAAATGCCAATATTCCACCTTAGGAAATTAAAAAGTCAAATAACATTTTCTTCTATAAAACTATCTATATTTTACTGTTATTCAGTCTAGCTCTATTTCACAAATCCTTACTGTTTAGGTGTTGAAAGCTGGATAAGCTTGGGCAGTTCTTGAACACGGCCTTTCAGCTCTTCAAGTCTTTGGATGCGGTTGAGTAATTTACTAATGTTATCCGTTACGTTTTTATCAGCTACTGGAATTTGCCAGTCTGGAATAATTTCTTCCTCACCTAACTGAAACATATTTTAGATATAAAAGTATACACATAATCCATCATCTATTAACCAAGGTTTTCTTAAACTGCTTGAGGAGGATGTATCTCAAGCCACTTTCACTGCACTGTCCCAGTGGAATGCTTTTTAGACCAAGTTATATTACAACATCACATTTAAAATCATTATATATTTAACATAAATTATGCTAAAATCTATTTCTGTATACAATTTTCTTTCATATGTATAACTACCATATTTAAAAATACTAATATTTATATAACCGTAGCCAACAGATATCTGCAACCTTAATACTAAGCATTAAGGCAACAATCCTTTCCATGCTTACTGGGGCAGAAGCTCCATTAAAAAGAATGGGGCGTACTTCCAAGTAAACATATACAGGATTACACAGTAAAGGGTCTAAAGCTATGGATAGAAAACTGAAGGCCCAGAGTCTAAGGGCATGTCTACACCACAAGGGTGTAGGGGGAGGATCGTGGACTTACTGGCTTCCACAATCCTCCCTCGGTGTTCTGATGGCCGTGCGACGTCCCGGAAGGATGGCACAGCCGCCATTTAAAAAAACAAAAAACTGGAGAGGAGCGCACAGGTGCTCCTCTTCCAAAGGTGGGGGGAAACCTGCTCCCGCTCCCCACACCCGATGGGCACAGAGCACCTGAAGAGCTCCATGCCCCATGCCCGGTTCCTCGCGTTTACTTGCAAGGAGCCGGGACGAAACCAGGACAGCTGCCCACACCTCCCGCAGTCTCGAGATGATCCCAAGACCGCGGAAAAAATCAGGCTAAAAGCCATCCTGGTTATCCCCAAGAAATAGGGGGATCTTCCCTTCCTGCCCTCGGGATCCCCTGTGTGTCATGTGGACACACAGGGATGATCCCCGGATAAGGCATGGTGTAGACATGCCCTAAATCTACCTAATAAAGACATCCTATTTGTTTCCCAAAATGGTCCTGATGACAAGCCTTACCTCTGTCGCACATACTATCATGCAACAACCACTTTCTTCCAAACTGGGAAAAGGAATATGGCTGTTTAACCATTGTAAATAGAAGGTATTCTGCCAGAATGGAAATTTGGACTTACATGAAGTGTCCTTCCAGTCAGCAGGGAATGGACCCAACTGGAAAGAATTATCTCCTCTTGCTAAAGATGGCAAGGCTAACTCAAAGTTCCACCTGCTCTGAGAGGAGGAGCACCCCTTCAGTCGCAGAAGTAGAGCCAAAATGGTAGCTCAAAAGCAGACATTCCAACTAATGAGAAATTATATTTAAACACTTCAAATTCAAAGGAAACAAATACTGGATGGACAGAGGTTAAGGAAACCCTATCTATCTAGTGGGAAACTATGTAAATGCTGAACCCGCTTGGAGTTTTTCATGCCAAAAAAAGTTTCCCAGAAATATAGGACTGTTGGGTCCTACAACTAGAAGAGCACTTCACAGTAAGCCCAAATTTCTGTTCTCAGTCAGTGACTCAAAGGACCAGCTGTAACACCTGGTGACCAAAGACCACCTCAGTCAAGGCGTATAGTGCCAGATGAAGGTGGAGAGAGGGTGGGACGAGGTTTCCTGAAGACCATCTTCTCCCATATGAGCTTGCCCAAGTCTTAAGATCTTCAGGAGGCTCTTTTTTCAGTACCATCGCCTTCAGAGGTGCATTTAGTGGTGATGCAAAAGAGGGCCATCTTAAATGGCTGCTCTTAGGCTATGAAACATTCCACTGAGGGAGGCTGGATTGGCTCCCTCTCAATTGTCCTTCCACTGATAGGCAAATGTTTTTATTCAAGCAGACCTCTGGCATGTAAGTGGATCTGATGGGCTGGGTGCTGTTTTTATTTTCCTGCTGTGTTTTTTAATGTATTTATTTTTATTATTTTTGATCGTGTTGGCTCCTACTAACAATGCATTATTTTCTAGATGCTCACAGATCAAGCTCTTAATAATCTGTTCTAGAATTTTGTCTGGTATTGACATCATGCAGACTGGTTTGTAGTTTCCTGGATGCACTCTTTTTGAGGATAGGAATACCATTTGCCTGTCTCCAGTCTTCTGGCACCTCACCTATTCTCCAGGATTTCTCAAAGATTACAGACTTGCCCAATTAAAACTCTGCATTCACTGTTTTCCCCTTGAAAACAAATGGAAAGGAATTTAGAATTCAGCTGACTTATATCCATTTTGGCAGTGATACTGCCAGCTGATGAGCTAGCCAGTCAGCATCTTGTTCCCATGAAGAACAGGCGGAACTGAAACCACACTTCCCCCTGAGATGCATTCCTCTGCACCAAGGAAAGCTGAAAGTGTCATACTGTAGCTCCTGGCTTAGCGAGGGAGAAGGAAAATGAGTGCAGGAACTGTTCACACTGTAGGAAAGCATCAGATGTACCATTTTAATCTTTCTTTCTTTTTAATAGTGCTCTTCAGGTGACTTCTAAGGTAGGAAACGAGGTGGTGGAGTTAAGGGGGAAGAAGGCATGCCTTCCTGACTAAGGCAGGAGAACAGATGAGGATTCACTGGTAGGAAACTCCAGCCTTATACGAGGAGGCTTGTTAGCCTTGCCCTACCGATTCCAGAACTAACCCAACTACCTAAGAGGAAAGGATAGCTCAGATGCATAAAACGGAGATCTTTTGTAGAGCCTCTACTGCTGTTCACAATGAGCCTTTCTGTGGAAGAGAGGTAGTAGTGTTGATGGATTCTTCAACTGCTGCTAAGTTCAAAATATGCCATCTGTTAAAAATTAGTTGTTCACCATGAGTCTAAAGCAACTTAACAGATAACCAGTGCAATTAACATAATTATTTAAAAGGTTATATTTTGTTTCTGGACCTTGTCACATATAGAAAAAAAAAGGAAAGGAACCTCTTGTGCAAGCACTGAGTCATTACTGACTCTTGGAGGGACGCCAGCTTTCGCTGACGTTTTCTTGGCAGGCCTTATAGCGGGGTGGTTTGCCGTTGCCTTCCCCGGCCGTGATTACCTTTCCCCCAGCTAACTGGGTACTCATTTTACCGACCTCGGAAGGTTGGAAGGCTGAGTCGACCCGAGCCGGCTGCCTGAAACCAGCTTCGCTGGGATCAAACTCAGGCCGTGGGGAGAGTTTCAGCTGCAGAAACTGCTGCTTTACCGCTCTGCGCCACACGAGGCTCGTCACATATAGAAGAACTAGTTATAAAAATATTTCTAATTCATTGCATTAATAAAAATAGTACTGAAATTCTGCTGTCTTAGAATGAAACTTTAGATTTTTCACTCCGGTAGTCCTTCTGTTAGCTATTGTAAAATTAATCATAAGGAATGGCAATGCACATAGAGAAATACTTAACATTGTTACTATATGTTCCAAATATTTCCTATCAAACCTTTTCAACCAAAATTCCAGGTTTTACTTTACCTCTTCCATCTCATGGACCTCCTTTTCAAACCACTTGAAAAAAAATTTAAAAATAAAAATTAGGCATTGGAAGATTATGCTTTTTTTTTGAAAGTATGTATGTATATATGTAATAATGCAAATAGAAGTTACTTACCTTAAGCAATGATTCTAATATCTAGGAAAGAATATTTAAATTAAAAGTTAAAACCAAATTTATGTTAACAGACATAACATGAAAATTTATCAGTAACTATCCTTTCCATATGTGCATTTCATCCTTTAATGACTTGCAATATCAAATGGGAACTTGCACTTTTGAATGAGGTAATGCAGGTCAAATATAACATACCTCCCTCCAAGAGCTGCTTTTCTTTGAAAAATTGTATTGAGGATCTATTACATATGTTTGTATAATAATAAAATATTTGCCTTCATAATGCCACTTCTACCATGTTTGTTAGGGCATCCCCAGAATGCCCACTTCTTCCCTTAGGGCAAGGGTGTGGAGCTGCTTTCAGCTTAAGGACAGGAATCAATTTCAGAGAAGCTCCAAAGGGCTGCATTCCAGTGGTAAGTGCGGAGAAAGCAAAAAGGGGGGGGAAGGGGGGCAATACCCACATATTTTACCTTAAAGCTACTACTGCCAGTAATTAAGCCTTAAGGCAGGCATTTCAACCTTTTAGAAGAGGGGAAAGAACGTGGAAAAGCAGGAAAACCACCAAACAGTGGTCAAAGGAAAGGGACATGGCTCTCTAGGAAACCCCAGAAGGTCAGACTGGGATCCCCGATGGGCCAGATTTGGCCTTAGGGCTTTGTTGCATTCCCCACCTGGACATTTTGTAACTGAGTCACTGTGGCTTCTTAATATCGGGATGCCTTGATGCTCAAAAATGGACTAATTTTTGTTGTTGTTATTGTTTTTAAATACCTTTGGATTAAGAAAATCAAAAGCTGTTTGGGAAGGTTCTGTGAGCATATTTTTTTAAAAAGGCAGCCATTCAGCAGCTCAGCAAGGGAGACAGAACAAGGCTTTTCAGTCAGCCTGTTTGACCCAACAGGAACCAGGCCCCTTTTTTCTTGGACTCTAGCAGCAGCCAACCATTCTGCTTGGGAAGGAAAAAAGAAATCCTTCCACTGACTTGTTTTGGCTTATTGGTTTGTATATTTCTTTCATTAGCCATTCTGAGTTGGAAAAGAAAGATGGGCTATAACTATAAGGCAGGATCCAATGGGGCTGTTGCTCAAGCAGTCCCTCCTGGTGATTCCATTGTGCAAGCGATTCACCACTTGTGCAGCAGAGGTTTAACACTTCCTATAGCAAGCCCCCAAATGAGCAGAAACATTAGTTTCTGGATCAGGACAAGTTGGTGGAGTTCCCTTCTGCAAACTCCACTGACCCACCACATACCAGAAACAAGTGCTTCCACTTGTCCCAGAAGCACTAAATCTCTGGAAATTGGCAGGGGTGTAATGAAATCAGCAACTGTGCAGAGCCGCATTGGATACTGCCCATAATTAAGTACAATTGAGACTGTAATGATGTGGTGCCAAAACAGGAGATACATAGTAGCTTCAGAGGATACACATACATTACACTGGTAGCTGAATGGAATGAAGCTGTGCAAGGCAAGGGGAGCATTTCTACTGCTGAATCACTTCATGGAAGGGAGAAGAAGAGAGGAACTAAAAGGGGGCTGGGAGAATTCCTACTCTGTTGCCAAGCATGTACAGCACCCAAGGAGCATGGCACAGGAAGTTAATGGCATTGGTGGCCTAGAGGGTTATAACAAACAAAAAAGCAGACCGTGCAAGACTGAAGTCTGTACACCATTGAGACACATGCATATATGAGCAGGCAAAATATCTTGTTAGATGGCAAACCTACATGGGATGATGGGTAGCAAAGTGGCAGATTGTCACTACTTCTAAACACTGCCAGCTCACACCAACCGGGGCTGATGGTGGAAGAGCTGCTTTATCAAGCTTTTAAAACTGAAGAATTTTTATTTTATGGAATCCCTCTACCCACTGAAACCAGTGGAGAGGGGGATTACCTACATCACCTCCAGGCTGGCATAATTGATGAACTTGATCTTGGGGACACTTAGGAGAATGGAAGGGGTTTGGGCCCAATGGATCCAAAACTGCCCCCGTCCCTAGAGTACCCTTTTGTGAGGCCTAAAAATGGTGGAAACACATCTGGTGGTAGATCTTTGCCTGCAGTGTAAATGGGGCTTCCAGGGTGAACATGACCACTCCCCAATTGGCAGAGCTGCTCTCCACTGGAAGAAGGGTGCCTCCACCACATCCTAATCCACTCCAGCCAGCCCAGTTAGGATTGCACTGTAACACAGAAACCTTTACATTTATGTAATTATGTTTAATGGTACATACTTGCTTTTCTTCACGAAGTGCATTGTCTAACTGGGTACTAAGTTGTGAACAACATATCAGAAAGGAGGTCATATCTTCATGATCTTCTTTCTAATGATGAAAAAAGTAATGCTTTTTTTATACAGCTTATATACTTTAAATCTGGGGAGGGGAAATCCAATATTGCCTGGGGGAAAGTACCAATGAAATCTATATTAATTTCATTCAATTTTTCTCATATTTCAAAATATTTAGAGCTTACATTAGAATTAAATAATGTTATTTGGTTATTCTATATAAACTGAGGTTGGGGGAAAATGGAGAAATCAGTACTTCTACATCATTGACAATTAGCAGTTTTCTGTACTTCGACAGCAACTACTCATATGAGCTGTTATACTTTAAGACTGCACACATTTGACCACAACATGCATAAATCCAGGCAGCATGAGACCTATTCAAGCAGTATACAAAATTACTCAATAAACATACAGCTGCTGTAGGTTCTTCTCCCTCATCTTCTTCCTCTTCTTTGATTACACCAGACTTTGCATAGACTTGTTCCATTGTGTCTACAATCTGCAGAAAATTCCAAACCATTTTTATAATCTCTCACTAACCTTACTTCTATTTATCTTATATTAGAATCCTGGGGCCAAAAGACATAATCAAGGTTGGGTTAAATGATTTACTTCCATTTTTGCACACCCATAACATACCTTTCTTTTCCTAGTTTAGATTCTATCAAAACTTCAGAGGCATAAATAACTGTTTGATTTCTGCAAAACTGTCATGCACCCCTATTATTTTGTCTCTACTGTAAGTTCCATAATCTTTTTTACATGCCAATATAAAAGCAGGTATAAAAAGAAGTTATTAGAAACAGCAAGTTGAAAAGAGTTGATCTAAGGTAATATTAGATACAAGTCTCTAGTCCTAAACCTCTAATTGTTGTATAACTGGGGTATCCCAATGTGGTGCCACAAACACCTCTCTCTGCGCCCACCAGGCTCTCTGCCCCTCCTCATTTTTATTTTATGTCTTATTGATTTTGAACTGCCATGGGAGCTTCAGCTATTGGGCAGTATAAAAATGCAATAAATAAATAAATAAATTGATTTCTACCAAGAAAAATGGCACTCAAGGCAGCTTAAGATTTTAAAAAAATATATTTTGTTTTTCACTGAGAGGATGGGGTTCAAAAAAGTGGTTTTGTGTTTTACAGCTGAAACTCCACTTCATATTTAGGTTCTTGGGCCAGTTACTTTTCTTTTAGCCTCACCAGTATACCTTCTGGGAAATTAGTGTTTTGTGACCAGCCATGACCAGCCATTTTATGAATAGGCAACCCTCCAAGGAAGCCATTTTATGAAAGCACCCACAACATTCTGTCAAATTCCAAATGACCCAAAAATTGAGGACTCTTGTTGTATCAAATGCATGATCTGTTTAAACTGAAATGCAATTATTTTGGAAGCTATATTAGATCTCGCAGCCACATTCCACCCTCCTATCCCCCATCCACTAAACCACCTGCTTTTTGTAATATCTTGCCTGTTGAAGAGATATGGAGATCTCAAAAGCTAAGTGACCATAGAATCATAGAATGGCAGAGTTGGAAGGGGCCTACAAGGCCATCGAGTCCAACCCCCTGCTCAATGCAGGAATCCACCCTAAAGCATCCCTGACAGATGCTTGTCCAGCTGCCTCTTGAATGCCTCTAGTGTGGGAGAGCCCACAACCTCCCTAGGTAACTGGTTCCATTATCGTACTGCTCTAACAGTCAGGAGGTTTTTCCTGATGTCCAGCTGGAATCTGGCTTCCTTTAACTTGAGCCTGTTATTCCGTGTCCTGCACTCTGGGAGGATCGAGAAGAGATCCTGGCCCTCTTCTGTGTGACAACCTTTTAAGTATTTGAAGAGTGCTATCATGTTTCCCCTCAATCTTCTCTTCTCCAGGCTAAACATGCCCAGTTCTTTCAGTCTCTCTCCATAGGGCTTTGTTTCCAGACCCCTGATCATCCTGGTTGCCCTCCTCTGAACACGCTCCAGCATGTCTGCGTCCTTCTTGAATTGTGGAGCCCAGAACTGGACGCAATACTCTAGATGAGGCCTAACAAGGGCCGAATAGAGAGGAACCAGTACCTCACATGATTTGGAAGCTATACTTCTATTAATGCAGCCCAAAATAGCATTTGCCTTTCTTGCAGCCATATCGCACTGTTGGCTCATATTCAGCTTGCAGTCTACAACAATTCCAAGATCCTTCTCTTTTGTAGTATTGCTGAGCCAAGTATCCCCCATCTTGTAACTGTGCATTTGGTTTCTATTCCCTAAATGTAGAACTTGGCATTTATCCCTATTAAATTTCATCCTGTTGTTTTCAGCCCAGCACTCCAGCCTATCCAGATCACTTTGAAGTTTGTTTCTGTCTTCCAGGGTATAAGTTATCCCACCCAATTTTGTGTCATCTGCAAATTTGATCAGCGTTCCCTGCACCTCCTCATCCAAATCATTAATAAAAATGTTGAAGAGCACTGGGCCCAGGACTGAGCCCTGCAGTACCCCACTCGTTGCCTCTCCCCAGTTTGAGAAGGTTCCATTGATAAGTACTCTTTGAGTCCGATTCTGAAGCCAACTGTGAATCCACCTAATAGTTGTTCCATCTAGCCCACTTTTAGCTAGTTTGTTAATCAGAATATCATGGGGCACTTTGTCAAAAGCTTTGCTGAAGTCAAGATATATGACGTCCACAGCATTCTCATGATCCACAAGGGAGATTACCTTATCAAAAAATCATGAACGTGTCAATCACTCATGTAGAACTGCTCAGTATTTGCTGGCAGCTCTAGAAATAACATAAAAAGAAGCAAAGGGCATCCCTGCTTGGTACCTCCATATAGAAGAATATTGAGGAAGTATAAATATTAGTCATAACCTAACAACCTACTCAGTTCTGGGACTTTTGTTCTCTGAGAAAAGAGTGAGTACAATATGGGTAGGTGCTTATAGGGTAAAGAGTACTTGGTAATGCAAAATAAAATCTAAGAAAAATATACAGCTGAACTAAAAGGTCAAGAATGAATGAAGGTGGAAAAATTAAATGACTGTCTTACCTCATTTAAATGCTCAGTGATATTCTTAAGCATATCCATTTCATCAAGCATTTTATCTTTATTTGTTGATGGAAGAGCTATACAATATTGTGCAACAGATTCTGTTGGACATGTAGGTACTAAAACCATTGGTTCCGCCTCATATTCAAAATTCTTAAGTTTTCCTCTCTTCTTTGAATCAGGAGGTGAAAAGTTACCCATTTTCTGTGTTGTTGCTTTCATTATGGCACTTGTGTTATCTTTTCCAGAAGAGATTAAAAAAAAACCTTTGATATTCTAAATGATATTCTAAATGATATTCTAAAACTTTGATATTCTAAATGATATTCTAAAACTTTTAAATAACCTTATCAAAATAATATATTGACCCTATCAAATTGCCCTTGCACAAAACAGAAAGTTCATACTTATCTTTTAGCTCCCAGAAATTCTACAAATTTCTCTATGTTTAGCTTTCCTCCCTTATCACCAGTCCTCTGGGGACTTTACAGGGTTGCTTTTACATCAATGCCATTTAATACTGACAAGACATTTCTTTCCTGTAATTAGCAGGGAGTGGAACTAAAATGATGGTTTCACATGACACGTAGGCCGCTTCTACACCTGCCTTCCCCCCCCCCCCCCGGATCATCCCTGTGCATCCAAATGACACACAGGGGATCTTGGGAGCAGGCAGGGACGATCCCTCCATTTTCCTGGGATAATCCTTAGGTGTAGAAAGGGCCTTTGTCCAGCAATGTGGGTCTTCATGGTTTATTCAGAAGTAGGTCCCATTAAGCAAAGATCTCTCACAACTGTATCTTTAATTACAAGTTTATTTTCAGGACTCTTGCACATTTCATTAGACACTTCCTTCTTGGAGCTTCTACCCCTGTAACTGGTTCTTTCCTGTTCACTTGTGGATGCATGGCATTCTTTAACTGGCTCTTAATAGTCAGTTTCTCTACTACAAAAGGTGGGGAGGGTTAAATTACTAGTTTCCTCTTTGCAGCCAGAGCAAAATAAAGCAAATTTCTCATTTGTTTTTATTTTGCAATTGTACTCATAACAAATAAAAATCTCTAGAGGAAATTGTACTGCCTCTAGAGAAGACAACAATACTTTAAGATAGCCCTACCCTTATAACAAGACTAAATAAAAGCACTATTAACACTCTCCAAAACCAGGATGAAAGATCAATTAAAGAATTCAGTGGGCCCATGAGTGAAAAGGAATTAACTAATTACAGAGTCAGAAGCTAAAAGGAGGAAATTTCCTATTAAAAGTAAAATAGCCATGAAAATATGGGGTTAGCAGTCAACAGTTGTCAGACATGTACTGTAATTGTATTTTATGTCAGAAGTTTGTCACTAATCAAATCTGAAGAGATGGAAGAACCCTTTCTTGCACTTAGTAGTTTTCTTTTACTCTGCCCTCTCCACTTGCTCCGCTCTCAATGCCATTTCCTTATATCAGGGATGCAAGACCTCAGGTCCAGGGGCCAAATCCACCCCTTCGGTCCCAGTCCCACTGGATTCCCCAAAAGACACCTCCTTCCCTGGCCCCACTCCCTTTTCTCTGACCACCAATTGTTTGCTTCCTGCCTTTTGTGCAATTTTTAAAAAGTGGCCCACAAGAGTTTCTCTAAAATAGAATTCAGCCTGAAAGTAGTTCTGGCCCCTTGGCTTGTATGTTCTAATATGACAGTGGACCTATGTTGTCCCATTCATGAATCTTCCTGCTGCCATTGGCAGTTTTATGATATCACAAAGAAGAAAATCTGCTTTGACTTAGTGCTTAGAGATCACTTCATGACCATGAGAATTCAATAGGAAATTAAATGTCTTTGTTCATGGGGTTTTATTTATTAATTTTATTACATTTCTATAATGCCCAAAAGCTGAAGCTTTCTGGCTGTTCACAAAAGTAGAAACCATAAAATACAACATGACAAACTAAAGTAAAAATGTTTAAAACTACAGCATAAAATCAAAGTAAAACTAGCTGGATTCAGGTTTATGCTGAATTGCACTGGCAGAGGTGCAATTAATTCCCTGCTCCCTCCTTCCAACAGCAGCCCTTCCAATCCCCTGAATATGCTACGCAGAGAGTCAGAAGAACTGTGGTGAGGGGGAAATCTCCCAAAACTGGGTGGAGGGACCTTTCACAAGCAAAGTTGTTCCTCTCAAGGAAGATTACTCCCTCTCGTGGAATGTAGATCCTGGATCCAGTCTTATGTTGGTATATCACAGATGTTTGAACAACATGCTGTATGGCTGAGTGTTCTTCAAGTCTCTCAGGAAATGGAACAACACTTGCTTTTATAAAGTAAGGCATTGCATTTTTATTTTTAATGAATGTAACTTGTAACTCATTTTAATTGCCAAAAATTCCCACCATATCTTTCTGACATAGACTAAAGAGTTTTCAGCTACCTCTATTATTATAAACGTATTTCTAACTATGAAAACCACTTAACCTTAACCACTTAACCTGTTCTTAAATGTACACAACTGTATATCCTCTTGTCGCTAAAGTAGTAGTTTTTGTGAACCGCCCAGAGAGCTCCGGCTATTGGGCGGTATAGAAATGAAATAAATAAATAAATAAAAGAGTATTCTGTCTCTCCTCCCCTCTTGGGATGAACCCAGCTTCCTCCTATCTTTGCATGGCAAATGACATATATACACATCACCAATTCAAATGCAGATTCAATCATATTATGCCTTTCTCTCATAGTCATGTGAGCTACCAGATTTTAAAAATTATTACATCATTTTTAAAAAAAATTTTGCTTGAATGCTTTCTTAAGAAAACATATTCATCCCCTTATTAAAAACAATACACAAGTCTACAATAGTGGGGAAAATGCTTTGATGAGGAATATTATGATATCATAGCACCCAACTTCTGCTGCAAACACACAGAATTAGTTTCCTATAAGCTTGATCCTGGAGAAAAAATCAAACATTTGAACAAAACACTTCAAGAGAGCAATGCTATGGCTCCTAGACAGCATCTGGGGGGCCATAGGATAGTTCAGAGACCAGCACCTGAGGTCAAAGTCAGCGCTCCAATCTCGGACCCAGAAGCCTGTGCTCCCTGCCCCCTCCTCCTTGCAGCCAGTGTGAAGAGAACCACGCTGGATACCGCTCCAAGTTTGCAAGGCAACCTTGGATAGGACGGAGCATTCCCTTGGGTGGGGAGGGGAGGAGACTAGGAAAGACAGCTTACGAGCAATCCTTCGGCCTCCCCAACCTCTGTCCCTCCCACTTCCAATGCCTCAGCAAGTTGAGTAAAAACACCTAGCTGAAATGTAGAGCAGGAGGAGCCCATCCACATAAGACTGCACCCTAAGTGTGCTTCCACACTTTTTGCTCACATTATGTGTTTGTATCCACCATAATAATGCATTTGAATTAATGTACCTGCATCAGGAAGTTTTGTTCAATCTTTCAATGGCTTCTCATGTGATTTACTGTTCTTAAACCTAAAAGTTAATACAAACAGGATTAAAGCAGCATATCTGGCCTCTGACATGAGTGACTGGGGGAAGGGGAGAACTGACAGGTTGATTTTTAAAAGGAATTGCTTTCAAAGTATTTTTCAAAGATTTTAAATTATCTTAAAAAATATATGCAATAAACAAATCTCACAAGTTTAATCTATATAGTTTCTAAAAATCTTCATACTGTGAGAGAGTAATCCCATGCCCCCTAGACAGCATCTAGAGGGCCACAGGATTTTTCAGATTCCTGCATCCGAGGTTGGACACATTGTTCCAATCTCAGACCCAGAAGTCTAGTTCCCAACGCCCTCCCCCTCACAGCCCATGCAGAGAGAAGAACATTACCAACACACACAATGCCCTGAATTATAAATTATAGATATCCTATTACGAGTAAGATACCATTGATATTGAACTTTGCAAAAACTTTCCTTTAGATCAGGAGTAAAGGGATAAATCTGATTTTGCTAGGCGCTCAGGGGAGTGACACCCACATAATGGGGTGGGGAGGGGTAATACACATATACACTGGGGTGGTGGGGAGACATATACATATACTGGAGTGAGGAGAGACACATACACACTGGCTCATGATCATTTGGTAAAGGAGGACACTGCAGCCTCCTGCTCACTCCAGTGACCCTGACTAGATTGCTGCTTTACTACCACCATCAGCAGTAGTCTCCTCTCCATAGCAACCCCAACCAGATTGCTGCTTAATCCTCTCAACCTCAGTGATTCTGACTCCTGTGGTTTCCTGGAGGGAAATTCCTTGCTTATCTCCACTCTCTCATCAGAGGTCAGAGATAAGGAAAGGGATTTCCTTACTAATGAGAACAAGGAAATCTCTTATTTTTCTCTAATTTCTCACCTGAGATCAGAGATAAGGGCTAGTCAATATCACCACCACTGTTGACATTGGGGGTGCTTAGTAGGGCATATGTTGCCCATAGGTCATACCTTTTCCATCCCTGCTTTAGGTCAACAGAAATCAGTTTAGATGGAACATTTTCAAAATCCATACCCATTCATTCTGTCAAATAGGTTGAGTTGTATCTCTCTCTCATTTCTCTTTTATTGCATCTTACATATTTAACAACATGTGATACATTTTACTAAGACCCGAAGTTACACCCTTTAACATTTCTAATTCAACCAGGGTCTCTTGTCACAGGTTCCCATATTTCCTAATTAGAGCTATAACAATATTTGGGGGAGGGTATTTCCCCCTAATAGTTCACCAACATCTTCCAAGGCTTCCGATCCTAAAGGACTAGTACTCTTTAGAGAGCTCTGAGACTGAAGCCCACCACCCATCCAAAGGCCTGCCAACAAGAGCAGGTAGAATGACCTAAGCTTTTTCTAAAAGGTTAGTGAAACAGGACCTACCTTTTTCAAAAGCCATGATTTTTTTCAGCAGGATTTGCCCTTCTATATGTTTGATAATTTTATCATTAAGAATGCTTAAAATTACATTGGCCACTCTCCAATCCCCTAGAACATGTTACATATTTTTGTTAAATCAGCAAGTTCACATTTTGGTTCTTTAATGATGAATACCATCTGGACCCAATTATTTATTTGTTGTGAATTTGTCAATAAGACCTAGAACTTCATCTCATCACCGCTATTTCCCTCAGTTCCTTAGACTTCCTTCCTGGAAATGGAAGTCTTATCCAAATGCAGACAGCAAAAACAAACACAAACTTGCACAGAAGAGATGCAAGCAGGCAATGTAACAGCATGTAACGGCTTAATTAACCCAGGATTTTAAACCAAGTGTGCTGGGCACATTCTGCAGTGATTTTGAATATTAACCTGCTATGTGACATCCAAACCTGGACACAAAAGGTTAATTGTGGGTAGTTAGGTTAACTGTGGTTTGATTAACCCATGATTAACCTATTGTGTCCAGGTTTGGATGTCATGAAGCAACCCCTGATTAGTCTGATGGGGCAAGAATATTTTAAAAAGCTGTGGAACACACCCAGCATGCACCATAGCAAATAATGGGTTATGTGTGAACAGCCTCAGTAAGCAATGCAAAAAAGTATTTTGAGCATATTGCTAACATCAAGGCCAAGAACAAAGAATGCTTTAAATACAACAGAAGCAATTGGACCATAGGATGACAACCAAGTTAGAGTACTAAAAGAGAATAAGGAAACTGAAAAGAAACTGGATACATTCTTTTAATTTGTTTTCAATGCAGAAGTCACAGAGCAAATACCCATGCTAAGTAACCCCTAAGCATTTTCAAGAGATCTAATCCTCAATTTCTTCTTTACCAATCTATTTTAGAGAGGTTTCCGCTTTTCAAGTCAAATGTGAATGTGTTGGACTTTCTTGGCAATTTCCCACTTACATATAAATTAAATTCGATAGCACTGTGGTAATTGTTCCCAATTGGAACAACATGCTAAGTCCTGGGCGGCATCACTCAGGATTAAGTTCAGGGTTACCTCACCTCTAGTTGATTCCATGACCAAGTTGTTCTAGGGCACAGTCATTTAAGATATCAAGAAATTTAACCTCGTCGCCGTTATTGGAAAATCCATTTATCCAGTCAATGAGGGGAGCTGTAGTCATCCATTATTACAACTCTCCATTTGGATGCCTCCCTGATTTCATTCTCCACCTCAAGTTCACCCTGAGTGTTTTGGTGTAGGGGACAATAACATGTACCCAGCACTAAATTACTTTTGGGGGCTGGTATTATCACCCAAACATTCTGTGAAGGACTCTGCCCCTTATAATATTTCTAGTTTGTACAGCGCCACACCACCTCCAGCGCACACTTCCCTGTCTTTCCTATAGAGCTTGAACCTCTTGTGTCAAGTATAGCCGTGCATTTTAGGCTTACAGCTCTTACTGCTAATAGGAGAGGCATTTCAACGTTATCTTTTCGGCCCCAGGTTAAGACTTTTCTCCCAGGCATTTTAACAGCATTTAACAATGTTAAGTTTGTTTTTAATGGACCCCAGAATTGTTGTTTTTAAATGGATACTGTTGTTTTTATACTGTTTTCATGTTTTTTAATTTTTTGTATACTTTTATTGTTTACTATTTTTAATTGTTGTAAACCGCCCAGAGAGCTTCGGCTGTGGGGCGGTATATAAATGTAATAAATAAATAAATAAATAAAATGAGGAAAATTGAGAGCGGGTATCATTTAGTGGGTTTTTGAAATTGAAGAGCAGGGCAGAAGTTCTGAGCAGGCAGGCAGTGCTGAACTTAGAATCAGGTTCATTTCTCCACTTGACAACAATATTTACTGGGTGACCTTGAGCTGGACACAAGTTCTCAGCCTCACCTACCTCACAGGGTTCTTTTGACGTTAAAATGGGCGGGGTGGAGTTGGGGGAAAGCACCAAGTATCCTTACTTGAGCTCCTTGAGGTATGGTTGGAATAAAAATGTAATGATAAAATACATAAACATGAAATACATCGGAGGCTTTGTGGGCTAATGAGGGTATCATGAACTGTGAGAATTGAGGGAGTTGGCGAGAGCCATGGAGTACAAGAGGAGGGTTTTGTTTTTTTTACGTGTGTGTCGTCGTCCCCAATAGGAAAAGTCTCTTCCTGACGCCGCTCCACACACAGAATTTAGAGCCCTTCATAAAACTTGTCTCCCTTTCGCAGACCCACCTAGGCGAAGACCGGGCTGCCCCTCATCCTCTGCGCTCAGTGCTTTCGTAAGGATGTTCAAGCAGCCGGTCGCCTCATTCCGCTCCGCCCGCCGCCCGCTCGCTCTTGGCTTCCTGCAGCCTGCGCGCTCCTGGCAACGCCTTGTTGCTCTTTTCTCTCTCGCTGAGCGGTGGAACCCAAGGAGAGCGAGCGCGAGCGCGCCGCCCCCTTTGCGTCGTTAACGGCCATTTGTTTTGAATCGGAGCACGACTTTCCCTAACGCAGAAGCCAGCCCAGTCGGTCGGTGGCGCGCCGTGCGGAAGCGGCTCGCTCCCTCGCTCGCTCTGC
The DNA here is from genome assembly GCF_023053635.1 of Elgaria multicarinata webbii. Lineage (NCBI taxonomy): Eukaryota > Metazoa > Chordata > Lepidosauria > Squamata > Anguidae > Elgaria > Elgaria multicarinata. The sequence goes on along the minus strand of NC_086171.1, from coordinate 27,841,107 downwards.
GACGCTGTCGTGCCAGGATAATATCTTTATTACGATCAACTAAAAGATCACAAGGAAATGAAGAAAGTGGGGGGGACGGGACATATTCGAGTTCACCAAAATTCTTCATCAGGCTGGCAAACAAGCAAAACGGTCGTGAGGGGGAGATGTTGCTGGACAACAGCCAAGCAATATCCTTTCTTCCTCTCTCCACTTTTTTCCCCTCTTCCTTTTTGCTTACAGTCCAGCCTGGAGGATTTTGATGAACTCGAAAGCTTGGTCATTTCTTTGTGACCTTTCATTAGGGCTTAATAAAGATTTTACTCTACAGTTATCTTTGGATGGGCTTATAATGGACCAACAGTACCCGCATTTTTTGTCTGTTTGCTAGAGAGTAATCTCTATCTCCCGTTATTGTCACAGGGGAACAAATGGGCATAGGATTGCAGCCTTACTTCTTTGGGTCTGGCAACACAATTCCCTCACCTTCCTAATTTAAGAAATAGAGAAGAGGATTTCCCCCACACACACATGAAATCAGAAGCTGTTCTTATTGGTTTTACTTTATTAAATATTGTGTCATGTACAGTCTGTTCCTTTTTAGAAGTTAAGTTCTTACTGAGAGCTCCATCACACCAGTGTTTTATCACAATGTTGTCCTGCCTTGTTTATTTATTTATTTATTACATTTATATACAGCCGAAGCTCTCTGGGCGGTTTACAACAATTAAAAATGGTAAACATTAAAAGTATACAAAATTTAAAAACCATCAAAACATAAAAAAACCAGCATAAAAACAACAGTATCCATTTAAAAACAACAGTTCTGGGGTCCATTAAAAACAAACTTAACATTGTTAAATGCTGTTAAAATGCCTGGGAGAAGAGAAAAGTCTTGACCTGGCGCCGAAAAGATAACAATGTTGGCATCAGGTGAGCCTCATCAGGGAGATCATTCCACAGTCGGGGGGCAACCACTGAAAAGGCCCTCTCCCTTGTTGCCATCCTCCAAGCTTCCCTCGGAGTAAGCACTCGGAGGAGGACCTTAGATGTTAAGCGCAGTGTACAGGTAGGTTCATGTCGGGAGAGGCGTTCCATCAGGTATTGCGGTCCCAAGCCATGTAGGGCTTTATAGGTTAAAGCCAGCACCTTGAATTGGGCTTGGAAACATTTGCCCCCACCCCATGTCCCTGTCCTGCAGTCATCTCCCCTATTCCCCTCCGTTTTCTGTGATTTTTATAGAGCACAGAAAGTCCTTTTCCCCCCTCCATGTGAGAAAAAAACACTCTTCTGTCCCTGTGTATTGCCTCCATCACACTATATCACAGAACCTCCCATCTTGGGGGCATCTGCGTTGAAGGGTGGTTTTGCTGATGAAAGAGGAGGACTGGGTGGTTCTCCTCCAGTCCATACAACCACTCTACCAGAAAGGAGTTGAACAGTTGAGTAACTGAGGAAGAAAAGCACGACTCACAGTGATCACGGTGCGTTAGGGTAACACATGGGGCATGTCTACACCAGCCCTGTATCCTGGGATTGTCCCAGGATCGTTCCTGTGCATCCAAATGCCACACGGGATCCCAGGAGCAGGCAGGGACGATCCCTCCATTTTCCTGGGATAAGCCTTAGGTGTAGAAAGGGACTAGGTCATTTCTGGCTGGCTGGTAAGTCAGCTTTTCTCCTCCCCAGCTTGGAAGCAAGGCAGAGTGGAGAGACAAGGGCTGCAATTAACGTGGGGCAGAATCCCACTTCCAGAAATGCACAGACAGGCTCTTGCCCGGGCATGGGGAAGTTTGAAGCTAGGCAAGAGCTAGCTAGTTGGCTGCACCTCTCCACCTTTGGGTAGAGAGGCTGCCATCCTGTACGCGCATGCTGGGAGTCCATTCAATTCAACTCTATGGGTCTTACTGTCTAGGTTTCCTTCATTGAAAGGTAGTTTCCTTCAGTGAACAGGATGCGCCTCACCAGGCAGGCACTTCGGGGGCGGCAATTCCCCCCCCCTTTTCTCTCTGAGCAGGTGCTCTTTTAAGAAACCACAAAACCAGGGCAAGGGGGGGAAGATGCCTGCATCCATCACAAGGTTCGTCAGCCACAAGAAACAATTAGCTGGATGGGGGAGGAGAAGGGGCGGGGTGGAAAGAGATTTCACTGGTACAGTGACTATACCAGGAAGTGCCTGCCAGCATGGGTGAAAAGGGAAACAAAGCTGACATAACACAACAATGCACGCACATGAAAGTGACCTGTGTTTGATGCGCTAATGAAACAGAGGTTGAAATTGTGGGTGAATACCAGCAAAAAAGTAGGTGTGATGGAGCTTTGAGTTTAATGGAACTTGCTTCCAACTAAGCCAACATATGATTGCAGCTTCAGTCTGCCCACCTCATGAGGATCAAGTAATAGCACAATACCAACACTGCAGTAAAATGACCAAAATTATGAAATACTGTATGATAAATCAAGTTACCTCATATATAGGTAAACATTAGAAGCCACCCCAAACATACATTAAGCCCATTGTTTAAGTACTTTTAAATTGTTTTATGTTTAATTGTAAGTCACCTTGGGAGACCTAACTGAGCCAAAAGACAATTCAAAAATTTATAAATAAATAAATTAAATAATATACAAAATTATATTGTTTTATAAATGCATACCTGCAGAGTCAGTGGTTGCTGACTTTTTCCCCCTCACACACATTTTCTGCCTTGAACAGCTGAAGTTCAAGAAGTGCAGCTTTTTCCCAGTAAGAAGATGGGAGATGCTCCATAGGAAGTCAATTAGAAGAATTTTTGAGAATATTACTGTTTTGTCAGGGATTCTGCTTCCTACTAATCTGCTACCTGTAAAATTTTAAATTACATATATTTACAATATTCACTTAATTAACTTGAGAACACTTCGAGGATCTATTTTTTTCGTACTGCCAGACTGTAATTTATGCATTTGAGTTCAGAAATAGGTTAAATTATCATGGACTACTATGCAGAGAATCCTCACAAGATTTATGCCAGTGGTGGGGAACCTGAGGCCATCCAGATTATTAAACTCCAGCTCCTATCAGCCCCAGTTATCATGGACAAATGGGAAGGGATAATGGCAATTGTCATCCAATAACATCTGGAGAGCACCAATTTCCACCCCTTACATATTACATTATAGACTAACAGTGCACAGTCGTACAGTGTATGGTTTTCTCAACACTCTAAGGAGGTGATTAACTTACCACCTACCCTGAGGAATGTTCCTACAAAAGAACTGTATCACTCCTCCCCAACTCGCTGCCTGCCAAAGATCTTAACTGGCTTTTTAAAACAGTTTGAACATTAGCAAAACAAAAGCTGTGCTCTATGCATGTGAACTCCAAGGTAAGTGTGTATAGGACTGCAACCTAAGTGAAGTTTGGAACTGAAAAGTACTAAGATGTTTTATTTAATTAAAAAAATTATACCCTGCCTTTCCATCCATTAGTACCCACAAGACAGCTTAACAGGAATATACAATCCAGCATATAAAATGACAATCAGGCCATAATCAATAAAAAAAAAACATAGCACAGCAGGAATAAAAAAGTAGTTGAATAGAAACAATAATTCTTTTACCTCAAAAGTTCTCTGAAATAGCAGTCTTGTCATTTGAACGGCGGAATTAAAATATTCCTGGAACAGAAATAATTAACAAATAAGCTTTTAAAACAGAGCATGCACAAACACTGGAAGATCAGGTTTGGAGCTGGAACAGAGCAAGGCTGGGTGACAGAAATCTGAATAGGAAATTAGGCAGGAATTGGAACTCAAGTAAAAACTGGAAGAACATTGGAAGGTATGGCAGGATGCTGAAGGAAAAATGCAGGAGCAAAAACCCTCCAACTGCATTGGCTCATTAATTAAAAATCAGTAGAATATCAGTATAATCTTACAATGTGACTCAGATTATGGTGCGTACTGAATTTGTCCCCAGTGCTGGAGCATACTTGACATCAGAACATGTTGCACAGTGTTGTCACTATCTGTATCCAGAAGGGGAATTGTAGCAAAGTTGTGTGAAAAATTCTGACATTCTAAACGTTGTAGTATTTGTCTAACGTGATTTTAAATAGTAAAAATGCATGAGATGCATAATGTGAAAATATATAGGAGGTTTTTTTGGGGGGGAAATATCTTAGTATTTTGAAATAACTAGTATTTCAAAATTGTTTGTCCTATTTAGAGTTTAAATCTGGAAGCACAGACTATTATTGAGGCTGACTACGGAACTGATAGCCCAAGTCAGAAGCACCTTCAGGTAGATGTTCCTGACAAACCGCTATCAGATAGAGCAGCTCAGTGGCAGCTGCTGTGGCACCCCGGCTGTGGAACGAGCTCCCCAGAGAGGTTCAGCTGGCGCCTACATTGTATTCCTTCCATCGCCAGCTGAAGACCTTTTTATTTTCTCAGTATTTTAACACCATTAGCTTAAATTAAAATTTTGCTGTTTTAATTCCATATTTTAATCTATATCAATTTTTGCTGTGTGGTTTAATCCTGGTTGTGCTTTTTATATTGCATTTTGTATTTGTGTTTTTAGACTGTTGGTTGTTTTTATGTTCATCATGATTTTAACTTTTGTGAACCACCCAGAGAGCTTCAGCTATTGGGCGGTATAAAAATGTAATAAATAAATAAATAAATAAATAAATTTTCTTCCATGATTGACAAGGAAAAAGAGAAGGCTCTTATTCCCCACATAGCTTGGAAGTGGTGCTTGATCAAAATGAGATCTGAGAGATGCCATGTAATGTCTTCTCCACCATAATTTCTCTGGCTGGCTGGTGGGAGCACAATTTACATGGGGTGGGGAACAGCATGCAGCATCTCCCCAACCATTGCCCAGCATAGAAAAAGTGGCAGGGAGGTGATGGCAAAATTTCGCAGTAGAGGGATTGGCAATGCAGGATCCATGCAGGACACAATGAAGGCCTCCAAGTGCCACATATGACCTTTGGGCCACAGGTTGCCCACCATCACTCTTTCTGGAACACCATAAACAAACAAAAGAAATGGAAAGAAGTATTAGAAGACCTGAACTTTTCTGTCTGTACTAGCCACTCCATATCTGCATTATTTAAATGAACAATCTAGAAAGTTTCAGGAAACCTTAAAAGACAGTCTTTTCCCATGTGAACCTATACAACTACTAAGGTCATGAGGGCCTTCTTCAGGTGTTATTTGCCAGACAGAGCTTGTAGACCTATTTACAGCCCTTTGTTATGGCATCTAAAAGGTTCAAAATGGCATTATCTACAGGGTTACTGAGCTATCAATGTCTGGCATAGTCTGTGAAACTTCTAGGTGTGCATGAGATGAAATTAACACAAAATATATCTCTAGCAACTCAGGGTGGTTTGGAAGTCACCCCCATTGTGCACCTCACTGGGTTCAGATGACATGACAACCGCAGCAAGGATAATTAGGAAAATGGTGAGTGCACAAGTAGAAGAGGGTAACCAAAATTATTAAGGGGCTGCAGTATAAGGAAAGGTTGCAATGTTTAGCTTAGAAAAAAGATGAGTAACGAGAGACATGTTAGAGGTGTACAAAATTATGCATGGTATGAAGAAAGTGGGTAGGGACTAGGAAACATTTTTCTTTCTCTCTCAAAAAACTAAAGCATGGGGTCATCCAATGAAGCTGAATGGTGGAAAAGTTGGGATGATTAAAGGAAGGACTTCTTCACAGAGTGTATAGTCAAATTATGGAATATGCTACCACAAAACATAGTGATGGCCACCAACTTGGATAGTTTTAAAAGGGGATTAGACAAATTAATAGAGGGTAAGGGTATCAATGGGTATATATTACCTCTATATCTCTCTGTATGTCTTTGTATGTTTCTTTAAGGTACATGTATGTGGATTGTTTAGTAGGTTGGAATGTATCTGGATAGGAGGAACAGGGCCAGCTCTCACTTGGGCATTTGTTGTAGGATCAAACCGGGGTAGAGGAGGTAGGTTGGGCCAGTGATGTTGTTGGTGTACCACCCACCCTGCTGCCCAACAGTCTCCCAAACCAAGCAGGCTGTGTGTGGTGTTACAGAACCCCAAAGTGTTGGTTCTGGGAGATCTCAGTGTTCATGCTGAGGCAGCCTTGGCTGGGTCAGCTAGGGACTTCATGGCCTCCATGACAACCATGGGGCTGTCTCAGTTTGTCAGCAGGCTGATGCATAGGGCAGTGCATGCCCTTGATTTAGTCTTTGCCTCTGGATGTGAGAGGGTGGTCAGGATATTGGAAAAGAGGGTTAGGCCTGAAGCTACCCTGTTGTCATAGTCAGAACACTATCTAGTAATGTTTGGGCTTATGGCACCAGTCTTCCCCTGCAGGGGTGGGGCCCCAATTAAGATGGTTTGTCCCCGGCATCTTATAGAATCTGACGTATTCCTGAATACGCTGGGGGAATTTCAAGGAGCCAGAGCCGGTGAGCATTTCAAGGTTCTACTGTACTTGTACTTGAGACAAAACAGGCTGTTGACATGATCATTCCCATGTGCCCTCTTTGATACTGTGGAGCCTAAGGTGCTTCCTGGTTCTCTGATGAGCTCCAGGTGATAATACAAGCTGGGAGGTAGATAGAGCATAAGTGGCATAAAATCTATTGTGAGGCCAACTGTACATGCATGAGAGTGCATAATCATCCTTACTTCATGATGGTGAGGCCAGCAAGGAAGGCCTACTTTCCTGTCTCCATTGCATCCTCAAGTAGCTGTCCAGAAAAGCTTTTCCGGATGATTTGGGGCTCGTTGTCATCTTCCTCAGTAAATGCCATACTGTTGGACACTTCATCTGATGAGGTGTCCAATGCACTGTCTGGTTCAGCTGCATGGGATTAGTTTCAGTTTTTGCAGCCTGAGGATATAGACAAGATGCTTGCAGCTGTTTGGCCTGCTTTCTGAACCGTTGCCCATCCTGGCTTATTTGAGTTAGTTGGGAGAGGTTTGCTGGTGGATCCAAGGATTGGTGAATGATAGAATGGTGCCTACTGCCTTGAAGGAGGAGGAGGTGTGTCAGCTCCTGAAAAAGCCAATGCTGATGATACACAGCTCTGTTTCTCTGTGAAATCTGAAAAGGGAGAGGCCAATGCCTAGATGCAATGGGGTTGGATGAGGGCTAACAAACAGACACTGAATTCTGAGAAGACGGTGACTCTATGGGTAGCTGAATTTTAATGTATTTTAACCACTTTAAGGTATTTTAAAAATATGGTAAGCAGTAAATAAATCTATAAATAAATAAATGATTCAGAGGAATGTATACCAGTTGCTGTGGAACATAAGCAGGAGGCTGATATTGCTCTGTATACTAGTCACTGGGGAAAATAAACAGGAGTGTACTATTGTGCGTGTCCTACCTGTGGGCTTCCCACAATCTGTTGGTTGGCCACTGTGGAAACAGAATGCTGGACTAGATAGGCCTTTGGTCTGACACAGCATTGTTCTTCTGTTCTAATGACTCCTATCTAGATCTAGAATACAAAGGTTCTATATTTTCTCAACATTAGCAATTTTCAGAATAAAGAGGTGAAAGGTTTTCTGTGCGCTGATATGCCACAGATTAGGATGGATGGATGGAAACCTACAGTATTGCTTGAGTTACAACAACACAAATGCAGGTATTTATTTATTTAATTCCTTTCCCGCCTTTCTGCCAAAATAAAAATAAAAATGGCACACAAGACAGCTAACAATAAAATCCAGATTAACAAAGCTTAATTAAAACACAGCATAACAAATAAATTAAAAGCATAATTAAAAACACACAAAAGAAATAAACAGCACTGTACTATTGAAAACCCCTTCATCAACAGACCAGCTTATATGCCAAAGTCCTGCCTAAATGAAAATGTTTTTGCTTGTGTTGGGAGGACAACAGAGAGGGGGCCAGCGTGCCTCTCTCAGCAGGGAGTTTCAGAGCCTGGAGAGAGTTGTTACTGATAAGGCTGTTTCTCATGTTCATCTGATGGTGATGGTACCAAAAGAAGGGCCTTCTTTGAAGATTTCACCCAGGCAGGCTTGGATGGGAGAAAGAGGTCTGTTAGGTAGCCCAGTCCCGATCAGTTATAGGGCTTTATAGGTCATAACTAGAACTTTGAATTGCTCCTGGAAAAAAGACACTGAAGCTGTTTTAATAAGGGAGTCACATGATTACTATTACCAGCCCTGGTCAACAGGGTAGTTTGACTTTAGCTAAAGCAGCCTCTTGAGATCAGACTATGAGTTTGGAATACTAAGAAGTTTGCTTGCAAGTATATCCCATGAAAGTCATTTAAACTAGCTTGGTCCCATTGCATTTTATTATTGCCACCAACAGAGTCAAACACTGGTTCAAGTGGTTTGTAGCTTGCACTGTAAAGCTGCAGTCCTCAAAATCAGGAGTTTTCTTCAGTGGGGACTATTCCATAAGTGGTTTGAGGGATGCTAGTAAAATAGCTTTCACTGAAGTCAAATTAAAGACACCCATGAGAACTTAATTTGGAGTATTATAGGCTCTGAAGAATTGCTCATGAGAGGTTTTCATGTTTATTGTTTCAAAGTTTGAAATAAATGATTAGTGAAATTAATTTTAATATGTTTCTCCTTAGAGTAAAGAGAAGGGTGTTAATGGCTCCACAAAGTTTCTAACATTTAGAACTGATCACAAAGAAAATAGTAATAGTTTAAGATTAGACATATCCTATATTTACAATAACACATAGCTCTTAGAAAATAAGTTCTTTAATGTTTTTACTTATGTGAAGCCAGCATTCTTAATCATTTGCCTTGTGTAATTAATACCTTTTTGAAAAAACAAAAACAAAAAAGGAAATAGAGGATTGGATTGTCAGATTTTGTTATTTTTGCTTTCTTTGTTAGGCCCGTTTTTTCGCCAACATTTTTTCTTTACCAACTACAGAAGCTGAGTATCTGACTCAGCTCACAACTGGAGACACACAGCATCACATTTCCCAGCACACTTAACTTGAAAGCCTGCCAAGATAGGTGAAAGACCTTATACATATGTAAAGCAGGAAGTTCAAATTACACAGCCATATACATTCCCAATGTTTGAAGCACGTTTTTAGACAATCAAAGAGATCCCTTAAAGATAAGGCAGCGTTTTGACAGACTCTCTCGCCATCCTGATGTTATGTGGAGTTTGGACCGTACGTTGTACTTGGAGTACTGATTTATTTTGGATTTCTACCACTTCCCGGAGGCCGCGAGGGGAGAGGCACGGTGGGAGGATCCAAAAAAAACTCAGTGCCACAGCCATTTTGTTTGTGGGCAGCATGGTAGAATTCTGTCAGTCAGTATAAGGAGGGGTTTTTAAACAGTCTTTGTGGAATAACTATATCTATCACAATGGATGTATCTATTGACATTAATGTTCTTAGCTCTATGTATGGCGGTAGGTATGCAGATTTGAGAGCGGGGCGGGGAGTCTTTCCTGCTGTTTCAATAGTCTTTCCATATCAAGGAGTCATAGATTTTTGTTCCAGGCGTGACGGGATTCTTAGGTGCTATGATATCTTTCAGACAAACTAATTTTGCTGCATTTACTTTAAAATTGCACTAGGCACCTTGACCTGAGGAGGGGTGGTGGTGCTTAATGAATGCCTTTTATTAGTCGGACCTAATTTTTAAAGAATTATTTCAGGTGGGAGGGGAACATTGCCAAAGCCTCTGTGTGGAAATGAGATTATTTTGTGTGTCTGGGTGTCTTTTTCTTTCCCTCGCTTGCTTTCTCTTCCTCCAAGGACACGTTTATGTACTGAAAGAGACCTAGAAAAGCTTTTGAGGGGCTCTTGTTTGGTACGGGCACAAAACGGAGCCTGGGCTTTCGGGGGTTGGGGTGTGTTTTAAAAGCCTGTATAAAATGGCACACTGCATTTCTGCATTTTTTCCAGGCTGCAGAAGGGGGAGAGCGGGGGATAGTGCAGACTGTGGAGGGACACTGCCCTCCTAACCAATCAGAACACGCCTGTTTGCCATTACAAAGTTGTTAACCCCAGAGTCTTCTGGCTCCTGCTGCCTTTGCTTTTAATCTTCTTTGGATATTTCTCCGGTTTACCCAAACGCCCCCACAGATCCTGAGAGAAAACCTTCGGAATCCACCACCGATCATGGGAGAAAGTCTCAGTTTTCATTTGCAAAGATTTTTAAAGATGTTCGGGGATCCTTTCGCTGCGTGGAGGTGGCTATTTGCAAGCGAGAAACTACACACAGCCTATTTTGTTACAGTCGTTGTGAAGAGGCAGCTGTCTCCTTCCTTTCGAGGTAAGTTTTTTTTAAAAAAATAATAATTTTAATATGTCTTTTTTTCTTCTGCGGTAATCCGCTGGCTGCAAAGATGTTCCCTATGTTGATGAATCAAATGTAGGATTGTCGTTTCCCTTGGATCTCAGCTCTTTTTAATTAATTACACCAAACGTCGTCTCATTATTTTTCACCATTAGAAAACAATTTTGCTTCTCTCCTTAAGGCTGAATATATTAGAACCGTACATTATACTTGGATCTTTTATGAAGCTATCAAGAACTCGGATATTTTCAAGGTGGAGTTGGAGTCTCCCAACGTTGATGTTTGTTTGTTTTTAAAAAATGTGCAGAACAAAACATAAAAAATGTTTTTAAAGAGAACAAAATGTATTGTTTGATTGGAAATTGGAATACGCCTTAAGATATTTGTGTTTGTAATTAATTAGGGGTGGGTGAACTGTCTTGATGAAAACTACTAAGAGAAACTGCTCTTCCTGTAATGAAGGAGGAGATTGACATAACAGGGTTTATATTAAGTTATGTCTGTTACTAAACATTGGCCTTTTTATTCGCCAATCAGCTCCTTTTTGGTCACTCATCTTAAAGCCTTCTTTATATAAAGGATCCGAATGAGCATACCTCATCTAGGTGTCCTGTTCTTCTTTTGAGAAGGTGCATTTGGGAGACATTTTGTAATTTTTGGCATTTTTCTAGGCATTTTTTTTTGCACACGGGAAATCTTTTTTGTTTTGTATTGATCTGTGTTGGTGGCGCTGTGGTGCTCCTAAACAATTTATGTTCGTTTCACCAAGAAAAGGGGGTGGGCAGAGAAAGGTGGGGCAAGATTTGATCTATTGTATCATTTCTTCTTTTCTTATGAAATATGACTTACAATCGTACTACATATAATATCTCTGTGTGTGTGTGTATTACATATTAAAATCTATAAATGTGAAGTACAGTGTACACCATAACAGACGTGTCGTCACAGTCCTTTGTTGTTCTGTGAGACTAGAGGCAGGGTTTGGGGTTTTTTTTCCTTGCTAAAAAATACCCTACTAAGACATGTGAGGAACTATGTCATTATTTAGTAATATTTTCACTCCTGCTCCAAAAAATAAAAAAAAGATTTTGTAATAGCCAAAAACAATTCCATATTCTCTGTTGGAGTCTCTCTCTATGATTTTACAGTGCTATAAATTTATTTTAATATAATAAGTATTTTTCATAATTGCTGGCTCAGTCTTAAAGCCTTTCACCCTTGCTTGAAAGAGTAACTGGTAGATGAACAAAAACTGGGATTAGGCCCTTTATTTAAAATATTGTGTATTTTAGGAATAGTTTGCAGATGGTCATATTTTAATTCAGATTTATTTGTATAAGTGTGGTAATGAAAACTAACATGATAAATATTACATAAAGCTTCTTAGAAATTGCCAAGTAGTCTTCTAACTAACACACACACACACACACACACACACACACACACACAAACACACACTAAGGACACAAATGTATAGTGTCCCCAGCAAACATCTTTATGTATAAACAAAAAGTGATAAATGTGATTCAAAGATGGCTGGGAAGATGTACTCTCACATGCTGAAATTATGGGGGGGAAAGTCCTTATCTTATAAATGCATAGTTTTGGAATTATCAAAATATCTTCAAAAACGCAACAGGTTAAGGAATCTATTAAGGAATTGTAAAGGAATGTTATATTTTTTTCCCTTTAGGAATTCCTCAGCCTTGTAATATGTAGTCCTTTGTATGTGTAATTTATTTATATAATTCTATGGCACACACACTTCAATTTTATAATTCTATGGCACACACAATAATCATAGACATAGCTTGTGTGTTGTACTACAAATATTTCTAACACATACTTCAGGAAAAATATTTTTTGTTGAAACAACATTTCATGATAAGGACTTTGATGCTGCAGAATGTATCTGAAGGTTCCAAAGTAAATTTGCTTAGAAGATGTAGGTAGTTTAGTTGTATAAATAGCTTGTTAAAAATTTCCACATTTGAGTCTGTAAGTAAAAAAATATATGGTTCGGCTAAGAGCAGATTAACAGTAGAAAATGTTTTCACTTGTTATGGGCCCCTCTGTGTAACAATGGTTATTTGAAAAGGCCAATCATGGATGTTCTCTTGCAGATCTAGGAATGCAACTCATGCAGCCTCCATCTCAATAGAATGTGGCAGTGCAGCACATGATTGCACCATACTGTGTTACAGGCACCTTGATACATGGGTGCAGTCCTTGGCGCCTTATACATACAGCTGCTGTGAAGGAAGAGAGGTACGAGTGTGGCATTGCTGGTAGATACGCTGTTATCCATATTTAAGTAGACACTAGTGTTCACTCTCCACCCATGACTTCTCTCTGCATTCTCATAGGAAAGTCTCCATATCTATTTGTTCACAGTTGTGGAGTGTTTAAAAAGATAGAATTTTACATCTAAGTTCCTCTCCTTCCTACAGAGAGAGAGAGATGGTGAGGGTCTTTGTACCCTCCCCATGTTTTGGACTTCAACTCCCGGCATTCCTGACCATTGACTGGGGTTGATGGGAATTGGAGTCCCAAATATTTGGGGGGCACTAGCTTGGGGAAGGCTGACTTAGTGGTAGTGCTAAATCAGAAATTCAATTCCTGCTACCCCCAGGCCTGCTACTTTCTGGTAGCAAGCCTGGGAAACATCTGGACCAAAGACCAGGGAGCTAGTAGTAAGGCAGCTAGTAGTGTAAGGCAGCTTAATGTTGATAGTATTCAGACCATTGTTATTCAAGCTTTTTTTAGTATTTATGGCTATACCTGTCTTAATATGAATCAGTATGGAACCATGATAAGTAGGCCGATGGCTCATACCTATATAATGCATTGCTAAAGGTCTCTTTTAAGACAGAATAGTAGTTGCCAAGCAGCATGGGCTGTACAAGCAAAGCTAGTTCTGAGTGCTACTGTAATTGTGAAAAATATTATTACTCATATAACAAATACATTATCCAGTTTTATGGTATACATTATTAGAGGACCAAATCAACCTCACATATCCAAAAGTTATCCATTTTTGCTACAAAGTGTTGGGCCATACTAGGTTCTGTACTAAATGTAATTGACATGATAGCTACGCTAGTGAAAAAAAGGATTGGATTATTAGACTGACAATGAGTAGTGAAGATGGGGTGAAGAAGATTGTAAGGACAGGGCATGAGCTGAATGATGAAGCTTATGCAGTTCAATAAAGGGATTTAAAGGGGATGGTAGCATCTTTTTGAATATATGGCCTATGGGCTCTTCCAAGCATAGAGAACAACATGACAGAAGACTTGAGTGAGGTAACGTGACACAGGGCTGCAGAGTGAATGAATTTGTATGGAACAAAACAGCGAGAGATGCTGTGTAAGAGGAAAGGAAAAGTCAAGAGCAGAGAGGTACTGAGCTATGGGAGGGGGACTAGGAAATTGAAGTTGATTAAATCTTGCTAGTGTAAGAAACTGGAAAAAAAGAAGTGACTCTAATTGAAAATATTAGTTTAGTGCAGACATTCTGAACTGAGTGGAAATACTGCAGGAGAGAAGGCCAGGAAATAGAAGTTTCAGCAGCCTAGACAAGAAGTCTCTTGGGATAGAATTTCATTTGAACTAGGGGTCATCATGGTTCATCTGAATAACCACAAAACAGCCTACACACAGCCAGGATTCTGGAATAGGGCTTGTGATTTGACCCTAGTGCTTTTTTCCTTGGAAATTAAGCCCTAAGCAAAGCATGGATTAGGGTTATATGATATATGTGTGGTGTAATGTACATACTATGTTCCTGCCATCTAAAAAACAACAACACACAATCCTGTATAAAACTTCTATGTTTCCTCCAAATCATCTTGCTAATGAGGAGCTACAGTGATGTTTACTACTATTTCTGAAGATGAACTAGTTCTGGATAATGGTGAGTGATTGTGGATTGAATCAATGCAAATCTTAGGTCAGATGATGCTTTCAAGTGATGCTTGTGCTGATAAAACTTATATTTTGCATATATTTTGCATTCATATTTGAGGCATATAACATAAATATGGCAAGGAATTGAGTGTCCTAAAGTACCTATTCTATGTTTGAAAATGGGATATCTCAGAGTAAATGCAAATAGCCAAGAATGGATGTTTTCTTCTATTCCCTCCCATTGTTTAGCAGCCAGATGCTTAACTGACACCCTTGGCATAGGTGTGAATCCTTTTGACTAATGATACTGCGTGATTTAATTGAGTTGTTCATGGTTAACTTATGAGAGGATAAATTGCAGTTCTGCTCACATTCATCCCGTTAATATGTGTCCAAAATAACATTTTCCTTTATTATCTGAGTCTAAACTGAAGATCCTTACAGTTCAGTCTTATACATGTTCACCCAGAAGCAAGCCACATTGTATTCTGTGGGACTTACTTCCAGGTAAGCATGTGTAGAATTGCAGCCTCAGACTTTCTATCCACATTGCTATTACGTATCCCTACAAGAAACATGCGCACACTTCTGGTTTCTCTGGTGCATGTTTCTATATACATCCTCTGCACATGTGCAGACCTGAGGGGAGAAACAGGGCTCTCAAAACCTGTGGGGTCCTTTTCTCCGGAAAAGGACAATGCCTGTTGCATCATATATAGCAAAGATGCATTTTCCCAGTAAATTTAACTTGTACCTATCAACACGAAATGGCATTTCATTCTTTAAGCACTTGGTTATATGAGAAAGTCATATGACTCTTTATAGTCAGCTTCTGCCTTGAATAATTTTGCATTGTCTTCAAGATGGCTGCAAATGCTTAAGGAAAATAACCCATCTGTTCATATTCAAGGAGCCTCTGGTGTTTGTATGTGTTCTTAAGTAAATAAGTTAAAATAAGAATGAGATGCTCCAACATTTTTAATTGAAGTAATCAAATGCTACATGTCACTACATTACTTGGATATTTTTTCTTTCAAGGTTCCATAATTATAAAATTTTGTGCAGCAATGGGGTTTGTGTAGTGTGCATTCTTCAGAATCTCAATTTAAAAAAACCCAGTTTTATGTCCCCATGGAGAGAGATTGGAAAATGGGCAGATAGTGTCTGTAGAAACTGTAAATTGTTCAGGCAATGTGATTTTTGTGCCTTATACTGCTACCAGTCCTTTGATCTTGACTTCCTGTTTAATTCCCTACTCACATGCACCTGTTGCCCTAATTTCTACCAATCTAACTGTTCTTTACCATTAACAATTCAAACTCTGCAGATTACTTTAGACTCTGAGTAAAGCCAGAAACATGTTTATAACAATAAGCATTTTAAAGGTGATTGAATAATTCTAGGTTCCTGGGTATATGATTTGGATGACGTGTAGAAAAATAAATAGCTCATTATAGTTGCACAAGAACTATAAATACTTGGAGAAGCATTTTTTTCCAAACTCTTGACATAGATGAAACAATGTTTTTAGAGTGACTAAGCACCATTTTAGTGGACTCTTCTGAAAATTGGGCAACCTAGTTAAGGAGTAAAAAGAGAAGCACAGGGGAAAGATTATTTGTTTAGAAAACCTTTGAATAAACCTGTTGGCTAAGTTAGAAGCAGAGGGATATTTTCTCTAAGCACTTCAATTGTAATTATAAACATCTTTTTTATAACAGCAAGGATATTTATGTTCTAGTCGGTACTGATCTTGGTATTGATATCTTTATCCAATGAAGCACTCAGTCCGTTGCATAACAGTTCAGAGAGACTATCCAGATACTGCTTTTGTGGCAGCTGTAAAACATCAACAAATACATTTACTCCCTTTTTAAAACTTTATCACCTTCCTTACTCTCTAATAGTAAATTCAACTGGTGAGTGTCCAAAGAAATGGAGACAAAATGGGATCTTTCAAGAGGGAAGTATGCTCTAATCCCCAAGGTTTATAGAAGTAAAACAAAATCTTCTTTCAAAACCCCAACAACCTAAGTGGGTGAAGAAACCTAAAAAATGGCCCAAAGAGGACTGGGCATGCTCAGTAGCCACATAAAGTTGTATTTTGTAATTTAAAAAGCAGTAAAATATAAAGGAATAAACTAATTGTCTGAAATGCTTGAGCAAATAAGTGTTTTAACCTGGTGCCAGAAAGATATTAAAGTCAGCACCAGTTTCACTTCTATGGGGAGAGAATTCCATAAGGGCTCTGTCCCTTGTTAACATATGATATGTGGAAGGTTCTTTGAGAAGAGCCTCCACAGCAGATCTTAAAACATGCGCAGGCTGGTATACAGAGAGACATTATTTTAGCTATTTGGATCTCAGGCTGTTTTAAGTCTTTAAAGATGAAACCCTGTACCATATTTTGGCATTATTCCTCCCAGCAACTTCATATGTGTAGGTTAAATAATATATGTCCTAGGATGCATGGTCTAAAGCAGCCTCCCTCAGCCTGGTGCTCTCCAGATGCTTTGAACTGAAACTCCCAGTAATCCTCATCATTGGCCAAGGTGGCTGGAGCTGATAAAAGCTGAAGTCCCAAACATCTGGAGGGCACCAGATTGGAGAAGACTGGTCTAAAGGCACATGAACCTTGATGGAGCTAAGCTCTGTGAGTCTGCTCAGTGCTTGGATAGGAGACCACTTAGGAAACCTGTATGTACCATTTTGAGTTCTATGCTGAAAGTAAGGTGCGATATAAATGTACTAAATAATGACAGGTTCCCCTGATTAACTTCATGATGTTCTTTTTACTACAGACCAAAATTAAAGATGTGTCTGGGTTTTGGTCAGTAAAGTGCTTGCATTTGGAAAATTTGTGAAGATTTTTTTTGAACGTTTTTGAAAAAGAAAAGTTGTCCTTACAATTAAAATAATCTTAGATTGCTAAGAATACCTTTATTTGATTGAATGATTTAAATCATAGCCAGGTTTACCTATCAAGAACATCATCATACAATTAATTGTCTGCAAAAAGCAGTCAATAATAATAATTTCATTATATTACAGAAATCTTTGGCTTTGAACTGCAACATAAAAATGCCTAAATCGAAAGGCAAGGAAGGCACTACCATTTTGAGATAACAGGCTTCAGCCAAAATACTTTTTAGATAGAACATGTTTTTCATTTTAAGACTTTTTATGTTTAAGAGTATGGAGAACAAAGAAGCATATTCAGTGATGTCATCTTTCTAATTCTTCACTGCAAATTCTTTCTGAAGTTTAAAATTTCCACCATCTTAGCTGAAATCATAAGGAAACTTTGTTTCAGAAGTGGGAAAAGCAACATCCTAGCATTTATTTTTCTTCTTAAGGAAAAGCAAACATAGCTATGTGATCCTGAGTAGTTCTTAAAAGGTTTATATAATTTGATCATTGCAGTCACTGATTAAAAAGTTGTCAATTAAAGAAGAAACCAGAGTACATGAGTTTGTGCTTCAATGTAATCTTAGTTGTCCTAATTCAAAATTTCTTACAGCTATCCCCTCTTCTGGTTTCCCCCCCCAACCAAATGGTTCCTGGCAGCCTTACCAGCTTGCCCTCGGGTTTGGTTGTGCTTCTGCTGAACACCAGGTCGGTCCAAAATAAAACCTCCCTCATCCATGATTTGATTTTGGATGAGGGGGCTGACCTGGCATGTATCACGGAGACCTGGGTGGGTGAACTGGGAGGGGTTACTCTCACCCAGCTTTGCCCTCCTGGGTATTCGGTGCAGCACCAGCACTAACTTGAGGGCCGGGGAGGGGGGTTTGCCGTGGTCTATAGAAATACAATCTCCCTCTCTAGGCTTCCTGTTCAAACGAGTACTGGTCTGGAGTGTTTGTACTGTGTGTTGGGTACTCGAGACAGATTAGGGATTCTGCTGGTGTACCGTCCACCCCGCTGCCCAACAGTCTCCCTGCCTGAGCTGACGGAGGTTGTCTCGGATCTGGTGTTGAGGACCCCCAGGATGATGGTTCTGGGGGATCTCAACTTCCATGCTGAGGCTCCTGTATCCGGGGCGGCTCAGGACTTCATGGCCGCCATAACAATCATGGGGCTGTCTCAACATGTCATCGGCCCAACACATGCAAAGGGACACACACTTGACTTGGTTTTCTCGACTGGGCAGGAGGATGGTGATCTGAAAGTGGGGGAATTAACATCTACCCCCTTGTCATGGTCAGATCACTTCCTATTGAGGTTTAGACTTTCGGCAGCCTTTCCCCTCTGCAAGGGTGGGGGGCCTATTAAAATGGTCCGCCCCCGGAGGCTAATGGACTCCGATGGATTCCAGAGGGCTCTGGGGGATTTTCCTGCTGGTATGGCTGGTGCTCCTGTCGAAGCCCAGGTTGCTCTGTGGAATGCAGAGATGACTTGGGCGATTGACACCCGAGCAGAGCCCGGTCAGCTCCTTGGTATACACCTGAGCTGAGGGCAATGAAGCAAGAGGGGAGACGGCTAGAACGCAGGTGGAGGAAAACTCGTGCTGAGTCTGATCGAACACGGGCTAGAGCTCACTGTCGAGCCTATTCTGTGGCGGTGAGGGTGGCAAAGAGACAGTTCTTTTCCACCAGCATTGCATCTTCTCAGTGTCGTCCGGCGGAGCTTTTCCGGGTGGTTCGTGGCCTGTTACACTTTGGGCCAGGGCGAGAGATGGTGGAACCCTCGGTAGCACGCTGTGATGAGTTTGCACGGCACTTTGAAGATAAAGTCGCTCAGATTCGTCATGAATTGGACACCACACTTAATGCAGCTCCACTAGTAGAGGCATTCAGAGCGCTGTCTGGTTCAGTTTTATTGGATGAGTTTCAGTTAGTGAGGCCCGAGGATGTGGACAAGGTGCTTGGCCAAGTCCGGTCGACCACCTGTGTGCTTGACCCTTGACCCTCTTGGCTCATTACATCAAATAAGGAGGGGATTGCCGGCTGGGTCCAGGAGGTTGTAAATGCCTCCTTGAGAGAGGGAGTGGTGCCGGTCTCTTTAAAAGAGGCGGCAATTAGACCACTCCTGAAGAAGCCTAACCTGGACCCGGAGGATGTTAACAACTACAGGCCGGTGGCTAATATCCCTTTCTTGGGCAAGGTGCTTGAGCGGGTGGTTGCAGGACAACTCCAGGCACTCTTGAATGAAACGGATTATCTAGATCTATTTCAATCGGGTTTCAGGCCTGGTTTTGGAACGGAAACTGCCTTGGTCGCCCTGTGGGATGACCTCTGCCGGGAGAGAGACAGGGGGAGTGTGACCCTGTTGGTTCTCCTGGACCTCTCAGCGGCCTTCGATACCATCGACCATGGTATCCTTCTGGATAGGTTGTCTGAGCTGGGAGTTGGAGGTACTGCGTTGCAGTGGTTCCGCTCCTACTAGGATAGCCGATTCCAGAAGGTGGTGCTGGGGGATTATTGCTCTGTGCCGTGGCTCCTAAGCTATGGGGTTCCACAGGGCTCTATCTTATCCCTATGCTGTTTAACATATCCATGAAGCCGCTGGGGGAGGTTATCCGGAGATGTGGACTGAGGTGTCATCAATATGCGGATGATACCCAGCTCTACATTTTCTTTTCATCAAACCCAGGTGAGGCAGTGGCTGTTCTGAACCAGTGCCTTGGCACAGTAATGGACTGGATGAGGGCTAATAAACTGAAACTCAATCCAGACAAGATGGAGGTTCTGTTAGCAGGTGGTTCATCTGTCCGGCGAGGTGATGTTTGCCCTGTCCTGGATGGGGTTGCACTCTCCCTAAAGGATCAGGTCCGTAGTTTGGGGGTGCTCTTGGATCCAGAACTGTCACTTGAGGCACAGGTGAACTCAGTGGCAAAGAGCACCTTTTATCAGCTTAGGCTGATATACCAGCTGCGCCCTTATCTGGACAGAGATAGCTTAGCTACAGTTATCCATGCTCTGATAACCTCTCGTTTGGATTACTGCAATGCATTATATGTAGGGCTGCCTTTGAAAACGGTCCGGAAACTTCAACTGGTACAAAACAGGGCAGCAAGCTTACTAACAGGGACTGGCTGACGAGACCACATTACGCCAGTCCTTTTCCAGCTTCATTGGCTGCCGGTCCAGGCCCGGGCCCGATTCAAAGTGCTGGTATTAACATTTAAAGCCCTAAACGGCTTGGGGCCAGGTTATCTGAAGGAACGCCTCCTCCCATATGTACCTGCCCGGATCCTAAGGGGTCCTTCTCCGTGAGCCCCAGCCAAAGGAAGTGAGGCAGGTGGCTACCAGGAGGAGGGCCTTCTCTGCTGTGGCACCCTGGCTGTGGAATGAGCTCCCTAAGGAGGTTCGCTTGGCACCTACATTATATGCTTTTAGACGCCAGGTGAAGACCTTTTTATTCTCCCAACATTTTAACAATCTATAAATACATTTTAACATGGTGTTTTAAATTTGTAATTTTGCATTGCTGCTGTTTTTATCTGGTTGAGCTTTTATATTGTATTTTATATTATGGTTTTATACTGTGGTTTTATACTTTGAATGGTTTTAATTTTTATGAACCGCCCAGAGAGCTCCGGCTATTGAGCGGTATAGAAATGTAATAAATAAATAAATAAATAAATAAATGAGGAATTCTGGTATCAAAATACTCAATAATGAACAATCAAGACAAGGCAAATTCTCATTTTCTTTCCTCTTTTATACTAAAGCAGTAGTACTATAAAACATTTTGTACACACGTATCCTGATCTGTAACACTTAAATATACTTATTTATATAGCATCATCAAAGTATGTAGCACTTCACAGAATACAAAAAGAAACAAATCTCTGCATGTAGGAAACTTAAAATCTATAAGAATTTTCACTGAAAACAATATGACAGAGTTCC
Organism: Elgaria multicarinata webbii; assembly: GCF_023053635.1. Classification (NCBI taxonomy): domain Eukaryota; kingdom Metazoa; phylum Chordata; class Lepidosauria; order Squamata; family Anguidae; genus Elgaria; species Elgaria multicarinata. Next base: position 27,820,051 of record NC_086171.1, on the reverse strand, counting down.
ACATGATGGGTAGGATCCAGACTAAGGTTGCAATTCTGTGCACTGTTAGCTGGGAGTAAGCCCCATTGAATACAATGGGACTTCTGAGTAAATATTGCACTGCAAATCAGTTGAATTTAGGTCCCATTGAAATAAATGGGACAAGTTAGTCATGACTTAGTTCACACTGAAATTGATAGGATTTCATTCCAACTATCTTATTCTGGTTCCAAACCCAATGTGTTGAGCATTGGTCTGTAAGAGTGCCATCTTCCAAGTAGTATTGATCATCTATTTGTTTCTGTAGTTTGGGACCTCGTTTGTGCAATGCTGCAGTCATGGCACTGCAGAGGTAATAGGTATGGATAGCCCTGTTATTTTTTTATCCTAGTGGCTGAACGGTCTCAAAAGTGTCAAGTAAGCCAATGCAAACTGGTAGATAGCCTTAAGTAAATTAACAGTGCAATTCTCTGTATGTCTACTTGGAAGTAAACCCATTGAATTCAATGGGGCTTACTCCTAAGTAAGTCTGCATAGGATTACAGCCTTATTTGATTACACACACACACACATATGTAATGGTGTTTGGCTAATTGTAAATAAGCCATTTCTGACCTTTTTCTTACATTGGGCCTTCTAAAGAGGCAGAGACAGACTTATTTGGCAGATTTAGGCTACTGCTTTAGCTGCAGCAGTACAGTCCACCCTTCCCAAAGTTTACATCAAAAGCACCATTATAGATCAGGCTGCCTGACCTTCACAGGAATAATCCCAAAGGGACTAGAGTATTTCCACATTTCTGTGAGTGCTTGGAGACAATGAAAAAAAACACCCAGTTATTTCAGAGAAGGCAGAGAATCATTCATATTAAGGTTGCACTGATGGGAGGCTAATGCATTGTTAAAAATATGGGGACTCCTTTTTGCTAAAAGTTTATCATATCCCCAAAATCCAGTTGTATCTCTCAACTTTCTGTTAGAAAAAAACCGTTTATAATAGTCCTGTATTTGGAGAAGGAAATATAGCTAACTTGTGAATTCTTCCGCGTGGTTGGTAAGTAAAGGCATCTTTGGCTCCTTAGGGATCTGTGAACTATCTTGTGCTCCTGGTCAGATCAAGAGGCTTGGGTGCATCCCAGGTGTTGTTTTTGTGCTGTAGATGAGATTTAATAAGTCTGAGTCTTTATTCCTCATTTACTCAGGAGGAGGAGCACAATACTGCAGCTTTGGAAGAAGGATTTGGTTTTAGGATCATTGAACCTTTGTGACAGAGGAAAAAAGTGTTACTGTTATTCCAGTTTATCAGGGCTTCTCATGCAAGACCTCTGTGTTGCAATTTTCCCAGGTTTTTTTTTTTTTTTATCAGTTGTCAACATGAGTGACCAGAACCTGGGTCCATCAGGTTATACTCCTCTTATGTTTGGGGGATCCTACAAAACAGATTTTACTCATCCATTACTCTTTCAGATTTAAAGACATAGAAGATAAATTAAAGACAGTCCCAAGATTAATCTTCTTTCTAGAATGCTATTGATATTCCTAATACTTTACTTCTGGTCTGTGTCTTTTCTTCTATAGGGTTGATTATCTTATCGACACACTCTTTTGTCCAGATATGGTACACTGAATGCTGATTTTGACATAGCATGAATAGCCATTTTATAGTACATAATCCGTAATGAATACTTAAATCATTCATTTGCATTAGCTAAAATTTATAAATTGCCAAAATTATCTGTATCAGTCCATGATCTGTGTTTGCAACAAATCAGAGCATCACTAAAACTACCGTGTCCCATTTAGTTTTTCTCATTTGTAGAGGTCCTTGATCTAAGATGAATAAGTACAATGGTTCCATCCTGGCTGTCCTCATATAAGCAAAGGAAAACAACATTAGTTGTCCCTTTGTGGATTTTTGAGAACCTTCTGCTACAACCTTAAACTAAACCTATATATCTGATTTTTATGTAGAGCATGATCTCTGTCATTTCCTTATGATCCACAAAATGGCTTCACAGCATCACCTGTACTTACAGTGCAATCTTGTCAACCTTTTTGGGAGCAGGCTCATTGAACTCAGTTGGGTTTTCCTTTTGAGAAGACATTCAGCACCATGCTGAAAGACAATTTAGCCTCCCATTGGAGCATGAGGTACGTAGCAATATGTAAAATAGATATTTCTCAGAATTTCGGGAAAGAAATCTGGTTTAATCATTAAACTAAGGCTGAAATAATATGCATGCTTAATTGAACTACCATGTAAACATGCATAATATCAGATTATAATTCAGCAAAAAGGGGGGATATCTTATGTGATTGTGTGAAGATGATTAAAACATCAGAAATTATGCTGTTTTATTCTTTCTTAAAACTTCTTGAATATTTGATTTACGAAACCCTGATAGAGATATCTACTAATAGTTCCTCTTCCATCACTGGCATTATTCCATCAGGCTTTATACATTATTTTGCACAATTCATCCCCACAGAAAGTAAGAATCGAACATCTCAAGCTCCCCAAAATTCATACCTTGTAGAGCCAATGCAGCTGCTCCTTAAAAACTAAGCTGTGGAGATTTCTAGAAATCCCAAGTTGCCCCTGGTATTCATGTATGTTTATCTCTGGTTTCCTACCTACCCCTTGTCTGAAACATTTCACTGGAAAATTTATGAGTCCCCACATGAAATGTAAAAAAGAGTTGGAAAAAGTAGAGCTGCAAAAAAGTCAATGGGTCCTGTAGCCCATCTCCTGCTTGAAGGTTAATCTTCTGCTTGGCACCCCAAAATGTGTCCAATCTGCTTAAGCAGTTTCACGTAGGGCTGCTTTGCATGACATGCCGCGCTCATCCTGGGTTGTTTAATCCTTGATGAATCGCAGTGCGTGCCAGGCGCTATTTTGAACATACAATCCCCAATTTGTATTAGGGTTATGTGGGGTTGTTTAAGTTTCAAATAACCCACAATGGCTGGATTCACACGACATGGCAACAACCCCACCCCACCTGGGTCGGGTTTACATACTGTACATAATGCTTGCTCTGGTTCGCCAGGGATTAAACAACCCATGGTAAACCTGGCACGTCGTTGAAACTGAGAGCCAATATCGTGTAGTGGGACTCAGGAGATCCAGGTTCTAATCCCAACTTGGCCATGAAGCTCACTGGGTGATTTTGAACTGTTCCCTAACTCTCAGCATAACCCACATTATTATTATTATTAATAATAATAATAATAATAATAATAATGTTACCCACCTCTCCCTCTGGATTGAGGCAGGGTACAACACAAATGCAAATGCCATAAAATACATATAATTGATTAAAACATTTAAAACTAATACATTATTAAAAGCAGCACGGTATTAAAAGGCATCTTAAAATTCAACTGGGATTGTTGAAGGATTGTTATGACGGTACAAAGGAGAGGAGGAGGACCATGTAAGCCACATTGGGTTCTTTGCAAAAGAAAAAGGTGGGATATAAATTATAATAATTTATAATAATAATTGGAAAACGCATTGAAAGATTTATGAATGGGTAAGTGGCTAGTCACACTTTTATGTGAGGTAATTGCATGGAAATCAGATCTTGACTATTAGTATGTTTGTAAGCTAGTCCTATGCATGCATGCCTAGTATAATCAGACTTATTGTGGTTTTTTTGTAAGGAATTGCAACCTTAAAGTGTTTGCCTAACTGGATAGGATTGGGATAGTGTCACTCAAACTTGCAAAAGGGTTAGTATTTCTCTAAAGAATTTAACATGTACACCTATTTTTTTCTATCAATATGTTATATTCAGCCTGGACTACCACAGCATGAAGTCCATTGCTTTAAGCTGTAAACTTTGTTTTTATGTGTTTTCAACAGGATAACCATGTTAGTCTGTTGCAAATAAAAACCCAAACAGACTTGTTATATGCTAGCATTTTCTAGGTTTTCTTGGACCAGAGTCCACTTGGGCCCTTTCTACACCTTGGATTTTTCCAGGGATCATCCCTGTGCATCCAAATGCCACACAGGGGATCCCAGGAGCAGGCTGGGACGATCCCTCCATTTTCTTGGGATAACCCTTAGGTGTAGAAAGGGCCTTAGTAAAACATTCCTCTTGCCACTGTGGCTTAGAAATTTTGAGGTCCCCCCTCCACGAGAAATGCAAAGGACACAGAATGGGATGTGAAGTTCTGGGGAACGACTTCACAAAGATTCAGTATTACAGCCACCAAAAATGCTAAGCTAACCATGGAAAAGCTGCAAAGAGGCAAGGACTGCATAGAACCTTCTCTCCACAGTAGTTTCTTCATGTCCTACTGCCTCCTTCCCTAGTTGAAGCCTAATTTTCAGAATCTCCAGATGAGGGAATAAACTGGTATCTAGACTGGTTCTATTTCGGTGTGTAGGTGGAATGATGGAGTACATCCTTATAATGAACATTCCTATACATAGAAATGTAGCATGTTGAAGACCAGAAAGGTATGCTTCTCTGTGGCATGCCTACTTATGATTTTTTGAAATGAGGAACATTCTGTCATAAGCTCCCACTTTGTGGTCTGAAGTATAAAATCTAGCCATAGATTTACTACCCCATCTACTGTTCTATAAGAACAAGGCTGAAAATGTCATATTCATCTCATGCTATCAGATCAGATAGGCAGCAGCAGCAGCAGCTACATCTAGGCCAAGTTTGCATAATCAGATAACCTATGCTTAAGAAACCATGGGCTGTTTCTGAGTGCGAGGGAGCATGTGGACTTCCATTTGCCCGCTTTCTGATACAAGGAGTTGTTGGGTTAAAACTAGTTAAACTCTAAACAATCCAGAGTGCTGGTTTCACATATCATGATAACAACCCATGGTGTTCCTGGTTGTTTTAGAAAGCAGATGTAAAGTGAAAGTGATGAGCATGGGAGATGCAGCACACTCGCTCTGGCGTGGCTACAGTTAACTATGGGTTGATTAACCCATAGTTCACCATTACTTGCAAACCTGGTTCTAGGCAGCAGTGTGTGAGGCGCTTATGCATCTAATTGTCAAAAGTTTCCTGCTAGCAGATTAAGGGGTGGTGGAAGGTAGGATGAGTTTAAAAGAGGACCAAATTCAAAAAGTTTATTTCATACAGTTAGTAGTAAACACACACACACACACACAACAGTTAAACAATTTAAGGCAGATAGTGGCAGTGACTTTTTTCAAGGTTTCTGTTTTGGCAAACAGTGCATATACCCCCTCCCTTTTTTAAAGGTTTTGGAAATGGGAGTTAAGCTTAAAATATTGCATATAAAATTGCAAACATCTTCATAACAATTTCCAGAGCAGTTAGTCTGTAGCAGCAAAAACAGTAGAGTCTTGTGGCACCTCAACGACTAACAAATTTATTTATGCTGGCATAAGCTTTCATGGGCACTGTCCACTTCATCAAATCCACAAAGTGTCAACCTCAAATTGGCCAATCTCTATACACATGCAGTGGAGTGGGGGGGGAGAGATGTGAACAGTATTGCCAGAGGGAAATGAAATACAGGAAAGTACAGGCAGTGAACAGTTGCCCTTCTCAAAACTTGATGATAACTTGGACAGTGTTACAATGTAGTTCATCAAGAAATTCAATTCTATTTCCTATGGTTTGAATAGGGACAAAGTTGGTTTAAAAAAAATTTGTACTACATTTGTCCATCCGCTCACCATTGCAATGATGTCCATGTTATCACCCAATAATGTTTTGTGAGTGACAACCATTGCCTGTATTTTTGTGCATTTCAATATGTTAATCAACTCACACTTCCAACGATTGCGTTATTGCCCCAACATCTTGTGGATGGCAACTGCTAATGCAATTATCAGTCCGTACCTTTCAGCATTTAAATTCCCTATTTGCATCTCCCCCTACTTCCATGTGTATATAGATCTGCCAATTTGAGGTTGACACTTCTTAGATCTGACGGACTGGGTCTACTTCATCAGAACCTTAAATAATCTTGTCTTTTTTTTAAAGTGCCACAAGTCTTAAATAACTTCGTGTATCATTGGGCACATACATTCTTCCCAGTCAAATTCTATAGAATTTTTTGATGTCACAGAGCCGGGCTTACAGAGTAGAGAACAGAGTAGAGTAGGATTGGGGAAGAAATTATGGCTTAGAGAGAATAGAGGGGAGGCCCGTCCTACTGATGTCCGGGTAAACCCGTATAATTTCAAAACAAAACAGGGTTGTGAGAGTGGCAGGGAGCCATGCTATGCTCTTCGTATTGTGGAGCAACCTGCCTTCGGCTAAGGGGATGTTCCTAGTCTCCCCCAGCCGCGAGTGTTGAGGCTTTGTGTGTGCGTGTGCTCCTGTGCCTTCCTCCAGGCGGCAGTGACGGAGTCGTCCTTCGTCCTCCCATTTCCCAGCGTGTGAGGGGACTCCCGAGTGCGGTTGGGTCAGTCTCTCGGGTGCATCACAGCGAAGGGGACTCCCAGTCAGTGACGGCTTCGGGCCGGGAGACCGGACCTTCTTCATCCCCGGGCAGAGACAGTCAAAACTCGAGCTCTCCCGCTCTTTCGTGCCCGTCCCTCTCCGTGCCCGCGCCGCGCGCCCCTTCTCCCCCCCCCCTCGGCAGCGCCGTGCCCGCGCCTTTGCGCGATGCAGTGTGGGAATGGCTGTGGCGCTGGGGTTGGCTGAAAGAGGCGGCCAGTCGAGGTTTAATGTCCGCCATGTTGGCCGTGGCGTATTGAGCAGAGCCGGAGCGGCGGAGGAGAGAAATCGGCGCCCCAGCCTAGCCGCGCCAGCCGGCGCTGCTGGGACCCGCCTCGGAGCGAGCCCCGCCCTGTCGCGGGAGCCCCGGTCCCTCCATGAGAGCGCTCGGCGGGATCCGGCTCTCAGCTCGGAGCGCTCTCGCTGCCTCCCCCCCCTCCTTAGCCGGAGCAGCAGCCGCCATAGCAGTTGCAGCCGCCGACGACTAACATGAGCAAACTGTCGTTCCGGGCCCGGGCGCTGGACGCGTCTAAGCCGCTTCCCGTCTTCCGCTGCGAGGACTTGCCCGACCTGGCCGAGTATGCCTCCATCAACCGGGCCGTGCCGCAGATGCCCACGGGCATGGAGAAGGAAGAGGAGTCGGTACGTGAGAGACCCCCTCCCATCCCTACTCCGGCCGAGCCGGGCCCCGCCATCGCCCTGCACCCGGGCCCCCACCATTGCCTCTGCGCAAGCACAAAATGGCCGCCATTTTCTCCCCGCTTCCTCCCTCTTTTCCCCCCTCCCTAGGGGAGAGAGGGCGACGCTGAACCCCAAATGCCCCGTCGCCGCCCCTCTGGGAGGCCCCCCTGAGGTCTCTTTCGCTCTCGGCCCGAGTGCCAAGGCCGCCGGCCGAGCTCTCCTCAGCCCCCCGAAAGGCACAAAGGGGGTCACGTGACGCGGCGGCTGGCCGCCATTTTGTTGTGCTTTAGTTTGTTGGGCTGGGCCTTGTGCAGCAAGCAGCTTCGAGAGCGCGAGCCTAGCGGTGAAGTATCCCCATTTGGGCGCTAGATGGTGTCTTTGAGTTGTCAAAAGCCGGCACGGGTGGGGAAAAATAAAAACCCAACAGCGTGAGGAAGTTCAGGCTGCCCATGTGGCTTCTCGGCGTGTTTTCTCTGCTTCGCGAGCAGCCTCCTTAGGGTTTGACATCAGAACTAGACTTGTATCCGCTAGTTTTCAGGGGGAATTGTACTAATCAGTCTGGTAGCATAGCGCAGGCTCTTCCACTGTAAATGCAGAGATACACAAATCTTGCCTGTAATACGCCTGGTTCAGCCTGTGAGGTAACCGTGCAGAAAGCTCCCTGATGCAGGCGCCTGCTTTCCAAATTAAGAGCTTTAGGGTGATATGCCCTTTTCCTGCCCCTCTCCCCCAGTGTTTGTTGCTTGCTATCAGAAGACGCCCCTGTCAAGTTCACGTTAGTTTGTAGTTAACTTACAGTCGCGTGGAAGAGCAGCCCTTCCAAATGAAACAAGTCTGGCCACTTCTGCTTGATTTAACTGAAGTTCCTCATGTCCTGACGCCTGTTGGAATTGTCAACAATAATACAGCTATATCTTGAGCGCTAGCGGAGATACAAACCAGTGGTTAAAAGCCATGACATTACTCCTTTTTATCTGGTAAAGAACAGCCAGCTTTGCATCTTTGTTAAACACTCCGGTTCTTGTAATCTTTGAAGGTAGAGGCTAAGTTTCGACCCAAGAAAGAAATCCATTAGATGTGTCTAAATAATACGCAATTTGGGTCTTTTAAATATATCCTACATGTCTATAGAATGTTTCCTAATAGTTTAGTGGGATGACAATTTTTAAGTTACTAAACATGTTAATAACGTATGAAAGAACTCAAAGTTCTTGAAATATGGGTTTACTAATTCAGGCTTACAGAAATACTTGGAAATGTGGGAGACATGATAGCATTCTTCAAGTACTTAAAAGGTTGTCACACAGAAGAGGCCCAGGATCTCTTCTTGATCCTCCCAGAGTGCAGGACACGGAATAACGGGCTCAAATTAAAGGAAGCCAGATTCCAGCTGGACATCAGGAAAAACTTCCTGACTGTTAGAGCAGTACGACAATGGAACCAATTGCCTAGGGAGGTTGTGGGCTCTCCCACACTAGAGGCATTCAAGAGGCAGCTGGACAAGCATCTGTCAGGGATGCTTTAAGGTGGATTCCTGCATTGAGCAGGGGGTTGGACTCGATGGCCTTGTAGGTCCCTTCCGACTCTGCTATTCTATGATTCTATGTGGTAAACTCTTTAGCATGTAGGAGCTTGTACAATTCCTGTTGCTATTGTATAACACTTTCATGACTGCATGGTTTGGGTGATGTTATTTTTTAAATAGAAAGCTAGATTGTTCATGTGAAATTAATTATCTTTGCCACAGAACACTCCTAGTACTTCACTATAAATGTCGTATAATGGCCTTGATTGAATGTGTCATAGCATCCTTAGCAGTGGGGTTTTTAAGACTGATCTGCTGCATGCTTACTTCTGCTACCTTACAGTGTTGTGAACCCAGACAAAATGCAAATTCCATTTAAACAGCAAATGTCAGCATGGTCTGATTATATGGTGCACATGAAGAAACCAGGACTAATGCTAAGGCAGCAGTTCTATGAATTCAAACCTTACTTAAGAGTAAAGGATGGGACTTAATTCTTAGGATAAAGTTCAAAGGAAGCAGTGAGGCCTATTGCATTTTATTTCTGTTTGAGCATCAGTGTCAGGGGACTAATATTGTGAAAATCAGCCTCTATAATTATAAGATTTTGTTTTCTTCATACTAAATTTATGCATTTGCACCCATATAGGTAGATGGTTCTGAATAAGAGAGGATAAGGACATAATTAGGCTTCAAATCCTGCTGACATAATTTAAGCAGATTAACAGTGCAATCCTTTACATGTTTACTCAGAAGTAAGACCCACTAAATTCCATAGGGGTTGCTTCCAGCTAAGTGGTTTAGGGATTGCAAGGTCTATAGAGGTAAATCAGTCTGTGTGCATTTATGCAAATTATCTGGTTTGTTTAAACAAAAGCTGAAATGTAACCCAGGTTTAATCTTGTGCTCCAGCTCTGGCTTGTCAGGGGAGAGACAAGCTAGAGCTTTGGGTTTAGCTGTCACACCAAACAAGCCACTCTTACTGGCAGGGGAAGATTCTGCCTTGAAAGGTGGCCAAGAAATATTTTAAGTAAATAAAATAAGTGGAAGCAATTGAGTTGCATGAACATGATTCATGTCAATCCAGGGTTTAAAATATGCCTGGTTTGTTGTTATGTGCAAACCGGGCTAATGGGAATGTTCTGAGGTAAATAGACAGTAATGGCAGCCTAACTGCTTGGAGTGTAAAGAACCTACTGTCCATTCTATTTGGACTGGTTTAATCTAACTAAATAAGTGTTATTTAACTAAATAAGTGTTATCTCTGGGGGTGTGAACCGCCCAGAGAGCTTCAGCTATTGGGCGGTATAGAAATGCAATAAATAAAAATAAATAACTAAAAGAAAGGAAGCTTTTGTTGAAAAAATAAGCCTTAGAATGACTATATAGTATAGAACAGCCTATCCAAACCTGGTCCCTTCCATATGTTTTGGTCTACAACTCCTGTCATCCCATGCTGCTTGGCACTGATGGGTGTTGGGGAGTCCAAAACATCTAGAGGGCACCACCTTGATAGATGAAATAGTGTAGTAATTTACAAGCTTTGGGAGTAACAAACCAGGATCCTGGGTTCAGATTTCACAACAAGCTATCCCTTCCTGGTTTGCTTTACTTGCAGTATGAAGGGAAAAGTGAAGTAGGAGCAAATAAGCTATGTGCACCAGTATACTACAAATTCTCAGTAATTCAGCATAAACCAAGGATCCTGGCTTATTGTGAGTGAATGTAGCCTCTGCGTTTCAATTACTCTCAACCATAGTTTGCCTATCATTTGGTTTCTTTAGACCATTTTTTTTCTTCTCTATACGTTCAGCTGCTGTCAGCGTTCTGTAATGGCTTCTTGTTGAGCAGTTTTTGTTTTTTTAAATGATCTAATTTATGAATTGTACTTCTTCATACTTATGGAGTCTGAATAGAAGCTAGTAGTTTATATTTGAGTGGGCCTATTAGTTCACTATTGGAAGGAAGGATCTGTCTTGAAGTCAATTCACCTTTTAAGCTTATATCTAAAAATAGTTTCTTGATTAAGACACATCACTAATCAATGAAAATATAACCCTGTGTTTATTCCTCCCTCCACTCCCACCCCATCTTATTCACTTAACTTCTAATGAGGCTAGGAAATTGATATCCATAAATATTCATGGTATCCAAATAAAATATTTGTGCTTTAGTGTTAACAGATTGGTGCCAAAGAATGAAATCGAGTGAGGTCCAGAGGTAGATGACTCATACTAATTTTGCATAAACGATGCAAGAGATCGAATGTTCTCAGTTGCCAGTAGTAGTATAAATTGCAGAACAGGAAAAAAAACTTGATCCTCTTTAATAGGATCCTGACTTTCTTCTATGTTGATGGATGTCAAAAACTACTTTACCATACAGAAAAGAGCTCTGGCTCAACTGAGATACCTCAGTACTTTGCTGGCCAGGTTCATGGAGAACCACTTCTGGTAGTGCAGAAAAGGGAGTTGCATTACCTGATTGACTGCTTATGTCCCAAACCAAGCCCCACTGTGTTCTATGACGCTTATTCCCAAATAAGATTGAATATGAATAATCAATAATCTCCCACATCTTGTCCTCCTTTCTATATGTTATCTCTCCTGCCCTACCCTATCAGTGCCTGTCTTGAGTCTTTTCCTAGTTTTTATAGGCATACAGCTATGTAACTGGAACAGTAAATTTGAGCACCTGGCTTCTTGTCCTGTATCAAGAACTCCCTTACATAATAGTCTAACTTGAATTGGGTGCTTGGATTGCAGGGGGTGACGATGCTCCCTTATTGTTTGTGACAGTCCTCTTAGCTACTGTTTAGAAGGCTAAAACCAAGGGAATCAGGAACTGGGTCTGTGGATTTCACTAAGGACCCCTATACCTTTCTACAGTAATTCAAGCACTGGCACTAATTGTTAAGTCACAACAACTGTGGGGACTAAGACTAATGGAACCTGTGCCATCAGTAACCATCAAGAGCATTGCATCTAACTCTCCTGATTTGTTCAAAACAATTTGTGTCCCCCACAAGTTGTAAGCCTATATTCCAAATAAGTCTTATTACTGTCTATAAGAGCATGCTAGAAGAATTTTAAAAAATGGAATGTGCAGCCTAAGAAAATTTCAATAAAGTTTGGTGCATTAACAAATTTGCATTGTCAGTCTTGCTATGATTCTAGGTTCATGTAGGTGGGTTAGAAATTATTTCCCCCCTCAAATATGAGGATGGATTAATAGTCCTGTTTTTCTCATTGCTGCTTTTAAATTATATATTGTTTTAACTTGGTTTATGGTTTTATTTGTTTTTAGCTGTGTATATTTACTGTTTTTATACTGTATGCTTTTATCTGTACGCCGCCCTGAGATCTTATTGATATAGGGCGGGATATTCTTCTTCTTCTTCTTCTTCTTCTTATTATTATTATTATTATTTATATAGCACCATCAGTGTACATGGTGCTGTACAGAGTAAAACAGTAAATAGCAAGACCCTGCCGCATAGGCTTACAATCTAATAAAATCATAGTAGAACAATAAGGAGGGGAAGAGAATGCAAACAGGCACAGGGTAGGGTAAAACTAACAGTATAAAGTCCGAACAACATCAAGTTTTAAAAGCTTTAGGAAAAAGAAAAGTTTTTAGCTGAGCTTTAAAAGCTGCGATTGAACTTGTAGGGGGATATAAATGTTTTAAATAAATAAATGTCACTATCCTGGTTCGCACATAATGCTAACCCTTGGTATGGGTTGTTGAATTCCTGGTTATTGTGATGTTTGAATTCAGAGTGATAACCGTGGTTTGTTAACCATGAACAACCCAGAAAGAGAAACTATGGTTTGTTGTTGGGTTGTGAACTTTGGATTAATTAAACCAGTGTTTCTCAAATGGTGGGCAGGGACCCACCAGTGGATCTTAGCCAATCTTCAGGTGGGTCTCAGTGCTTCAGACTGCCCAGTGCCTCTTTGCTTTGTCACCCTGTTCCACGACTGCAGTGGCAGTGGGAGTTTGTTATAGAACAAGGCTGATATTTTTAATAACAAATTTAAAAACTGGGAATAAAAAGGAAGGGGATAAGAGAGGGAAGCTGTTATTGGAGGAAGTCAATGTAAAAGCAACAGGCGAGAGAGATGAAAGTAACTCATTGTGGAGGGATAGGTCACAAGTTAAGTGTGAAAGGAAAAGAAAGAACAGGAGAGATGAGTAAGAAAACCTTGAGGTGTGTGAGGGGTGAAGAAAAACAATATAAAATACGTCTTCCTTAGAGCTTCTGGATTGGCAAATTCTGACTGAAATAGGGAAACTGAGTAATCATACCTCCAGAGCCCATGTCTACTTAACTGAAAGCTGAATTAAAGAACTCTCTGCTACAAGGAAATAACTGTGGTAAAGAATTTAGAAATTTCCAAGGCGGTATTAGATTTGAATATAAAACGGTATCAGTAATTGCCAGGTATTCATGCCAGTTCTGCCTCTTTCTCTCACAGTTTTGTGACTGGTGAGCTCAGTCATTTTCAGCTCTCTCAGGCAAGCCCTGGGAGTAGAAACTTTCAGATTTAACCATGGGTTGTTACATGCAAGCCTAGAACCATGGGTTGGTTTGACAGCATACAGAAACAGTGGGCAAAAGTCTTTAAAAAAAACCCAGCTGCTCTACCTGTCAGTACTACAGCTTTGCAAAGGCCATTTGGGGAACAAGGAGAGAGCAGGCGAAGGAAGAGGGAAGTTAAAAAAAATCCAGGGATTGAGAAAACAAACAACATTTCGTTTATTATTATTATTATTATTATTATTATTATTATTATTATTATTATTATCATCATTATCATCATTTTTATACCGCCCAATAGCCGAAGCTCCCTGGGCAGTTCACAAAAACTAAAACCATTCAAAGTATAAAACAAACAGTATAAAAACATGATATAAAATACACGTTAAAAAGTGATTAAAAACATTCCACACATGATTAAAACATCTTTAAAACATCCTTAAAACATTCCAAAATTTCACTGGATAGATTAGCCTTTATTGCTTTTTTAAACTCTAAAAGACTGTCAAAGTTGACAAATCTCCTCCGGCAGACCATTCCACAATCTGGGGGCAGCAGAAGAAAAGGTCCTCTAGGTAACAGTTGTTAATCTAGTTTTTGCTAGCTGAAGTAGTTTCTTCCCAGAGGACCTGAGTGTGCGGGGCAGTTTGTACGGGAAAAGGTGATCCCGCAGGTAGCCTGGACCCAAACCGTGTAGGGCTTTAAAGACTTCGTACTTCGCCCAGAAACTAATCAGCAGCCAGTGAAGAGATTTTAAAACTGGTGTAATGTGGTCACCTCTAGGTGTACCAGTGACCAGCCTGGCTGCCATATTTTGGACTAATTGAAGTTTCCGGACTAGGCACAGTGGTAGCCTCATGTAGCGCATTGCAGAAGTCAAGCCTTGGAGTTACTAGTGCGTGCACTAACGTCTTTAGGTCTTCTAACTCTTAGTCTACCAGACAAACCCTGGATAGGGCAGCAAGCCATTTCAGACGTTTTTACCCTGCTTAAAGGTTGCATGCATTTCTAAATCTAAAATTGTTTAGTAGACACTAAATATTAAGTCTTGGTGGGATGTGTTTGCCTGACCTATTTCTGGAATGTTGTTCTACCTCAGGGCTTCAACACCACAGACAATGCTTTTTGCTCATAATATCTAATAAAAACACCTGATGCAGGCTCTTCTGTGATGAGCTCAACAATTGTGGATGTATGTTTGGGAGGGAGATGGTCTCTGAGATATAAAAGTCCCAGGCTATGTTGAGTTTTACATTACCTTGAAGAAGTTAATTGTCAGCCAGTGCTGTTACCATCTAATGTGAAAAGCACTGCTTATTAACATGTAAAGAGGATGTCATTATTTGTTTTTAAATGGAAATATGATCTTCAGATTATAGGTTACTTTATTCTGTATAAAAATGTAGCACTTGTGTATGACTTGACCTTGGTATTTCATGTTGCGAGCTCAGTTACACCTGAATAGTTACAGATTGTCAGTTCTATGATGAGTTGTGCCGGCATTTCAGCTAAATATGAGTGGTAGGCATGCTGCTTCAGAGTGCAAGTGTTAACTCTTACTCATAGAACTAAAGATGTCTTGCTATAAAATAGTGTTTTGCAAGTAGATTACTCCTGGTAGTAAACTAGAAGCATTGTCTTCGTTACTTTTATATATTTTTTATCCTTGAAAAGAGAAGCTGCTTCTGATAGCTTATTGTGGGAGGGGGACATTAGTTTCTGAAAAAACCTCCCAGTTGCAGTCTGTTCAAAGACAGTTTCTCTTTGTGCTAGTTTCAAAGTGTTAAGCTTTTGAAGGGATTTAGTTGATTTGATTTAGGCTAGGTATCCTTTTAAGCATTTATTTCTGATTAAGAGGGTATAGGATTGTTTCTTATACTAGGCTCATCACATGCTGGCTCAGTTCAGACAACAAGTTTCTCAACAGTGGTTTTAGAACTGGAGTTTTTACACCACTGTTGAGAAATGTGGTGTTTGGAGGGTAAATGCCACACAACAGTGGAGTTTTTTGGAAAACACTCCACACAAAATATCCACGCTGTGTAGAGGAGAGTTTCTGCACAACCATTGTGTGTGTGGAAGGTTACGTGGAGTTTTGCGTTGCGTTGACTTTTCCCCACTGGTTACAGAGTTCTCTGGCAAGAGCGGCAAAAGGAGGGAGTGCCACTCTGGGAGAGCCGCCAGGATTGTTTTTAAGCAGCAATGGCTGATGGGATACAATCGGGAGGAGGAACTGTCAGTCAAACGTTGCATTGATTTTTACTCAACTCCATGGTAGCCCACAATAACACAACAGTGGAGTTAGAACATCTTGTGTGGGGAGTGCCCCCTAAAAACTGAACTGTTGAGTGGAGTTTTCATACTGCATTGACAAGGTTGTTTGGAAGATGAAATTTTTAAAAGTAAAACACTGCCAGAATAACTGTTAACTGTGCTCTTTGAAAAATAATCAGCAAGGAGTAACTGATATGTCTCTAGAAATAAATGATCAGACTGACTTGAAACTAGCGAAATGGTTACCCTAAACATGCTACTTTTCCTGTCATGCACTGATCTAGCCAGATAATATGGGGTGCCTTGTGAATTAGTTCCTTGAGGATATATCTACAGAAAACAGCTGCTAGTGCTAGATTTCTCTCATTAAAAAGCATTTTGTTTTATGTTGCAAGACTTCTCTGCTAGTGAGAGGTTCTTCTCTTGTTAAAGCTCTAAAGTAAAATTTTGTCACCCTTTAAGGCTGAACAGCAATGCCTGTAGTTATGTTACATCCTGTGTTATTTTTTTCTGTGATGGAGAGACTAACTGTTCGACAATACTCTTGAGTAAATAGATCACTGATTCAATTCAAGGCACTCTTTTTGGCCTTCCTACCCGCTCACCCCAAACAGATAAGACCTCAAGAACAGACTCCACCCCCAACCCCCAAAAGCTGCTCAAGTTCTACAGTCCACTTTGGACAACCTTGTTAAAATTCTCCCCACCACCATTATATGTATGGTGGGAGGGCACATGAGATCGACCTGATTCGCATGACTCACCAGGAACTGCGTTGTGAGCTAGGCGACATTTTGTATGTTCAACCCCTGCTCAGGAGATACTGTGTCGTGTGAACCTGGCCACTGAACCTGGTTAAAGAACCCTATCTTAACTCTTCAACAAACTGAGGATCATGTGAGAGTTGTTTAACCCTCAAATAACCCTTGGTGGCCGAGATTGTATGACATGGCAATTCCCAAGTGGGGGTTACATATTCAGAATGTTGTCCAGCAGGTACTGCAGCTCATCATGGGTTGAACAACTCCCAAAGAGCCTGGTGTGTCATCCAAATGCCTTCTCAGTGGATTTGACCAATATTTGGAATCATCAGTATAGAGATTTGCCTATTTTTATCACTGCTCACCTTTTGGCAGATAGCAAAAACTAATTTATTTGTTTTTATATCTCAATCTTCCTTGCAAGGAGCCAAGGATGGCTAGCAACCCATATAAAAACAATAGAGCATAGATATACAATAAAACCTGGAGTGTGTTTGCATGTAACAATTGCAAATCATGGGTTATTTAATATGTGCAAACAGGGTCCAGAAAACAGATAAAATACTTGCCTACACTCCAAAAGTTTGTACAAATAAGCTTTATTTAAGATGTCTCTGCCAGATACTGCTTAAATAATTAAGGAATATATAACTGCTGTTCATTCTTACTTGGGATTTAGCTTTTTAATCGCTAACAGGATAGCCTGTTTGATTGCATATCTTCTGCCCCTCCTTTTTTCTATAAGATATGCAATCAGACAGGCTATCCATAATTATAGACAGAAATATATTCAAGAAACGTAGCTCTAACAAAGTGAGAAGTAACTGCTTAGATTAGAACTTGCGGAATCCAGAGACGCTTTTAAAGTGGAGGCCAGAAACTAACCTAGCTACATTTTCTGGATATGTCTAGTAATCATGCCTGTTTAGATAGTATTAAATATGGCAACCATGGTTTGAGCATGGCCTCTATACACATTGTACTTGGTTTCCTGTCTGAAACATAAGCACTTACCAGTCAAGAGTCCTGAAAGCTAGAGCCTTTCTGGTAGTAAAAAAAAAAAACCTCTCTAACTTTTGGGCTGAAGAAATAGAATATTTTGCAGTTAATGGACATTTAAAAGACAATAATTAAATATAAACTTGAGGCCTGGCAAAATATTTGTGACCTCTTCGTGAAGGGTTAAACTACATAGGCATTACCTGTTCCCTTCTCTTTTTTTGGCCCTTCTTAAATGTTTTCTTGTGTGTAAGCGTGCTGCTAGGGTTTTTTTAGTAGTTTTTATTGTGTAAGTGCAAGTAATGCTTCAGACTGTATGTATTGTGAGTTCATGGAAGAGTGGAAAGGTCTATAAAGAACCAGAAGAGTTTGATTTTAACTTTTACTCTAAAGTATTTATAAATTTATAAAATGTCCAATAACAAAGAATTGCTTGCTGCTCTCCAGAACAGCATAGCATCAAGTTGGGTTTAGTCTGAAGCACTAATGTGTGTGTCAAGGCCTAACAATATATTTTTAAATGCTTTGATGATTTGTTCTTGCTTCTCCCTTTAGAATATTTACAAACAGATCCAATTCTTTCCCGATCACTAATTGAGGGTGTATTCCTAGGCATGTTAAAATAGAAAAAAAGTCCTATAATTCCCAGCTTTTCCCAGTGCCTTAGTTCTTCATGTGTAAAATTTGTCACATGTTCCTTGAATAACCTTCATGCTTGATCAGAGGTGTGTATTGTATTTGGGTATCTGTATTGTACTACTAAATGTAAATTATGAATTGGTCCAAAGTGTGTTTAGGGTTATACTTCAGACGGTTAGCACCAGTAGAATGCAATGATTCTCCATGCAAGTCTTAATCACAGTCGTGATTTCCAAAGTAGTGAATAGTACTTCATTTACAAATATACATTTTATTCTAATAACGTAAAGTAGTGGTATAAACTTTGAGCAACTGCTGGCTGTGCTTAGACAATCTTTTCTGTTTTGCCAAAGTCTAACTGCCATAAATGGCAATTTATGAATTATCTGAAGTGAATAAGATAATTGATTAAAAGCGGACTTCTGTTAATAAAGTTAGAAAAATTTCTTAATGTGTAACTTTAAGAGCATGTCTAAAATAGCCATGCCTGCCTAACTTCTGACAGTATGCTCACTGCAGAGGTTTAAACATGTGTTCCTTAAGAATTAATCTCAAATGCATCAGAAAATAGAATGTGAGATGTTGGAATGGTTTGGAAGAAGTATATTCCAAATGTTCTGAAAAAGTTGTACCACAGTTTCTTGGCAGCTTCATAAACTACTCCACATGAAGAAGATTGATATTTCATTGCAAGGTTGGAGTGATAGCGGTATGTGTGATTACCAGATTGGAGTGGTGGCAACTAGATAGTATAGCATCAGAAGTGAAGGAAAAAGTACAAAAGGAACTCAGTGACCATTTTATCATGTTACAGTTGGTTTAGAAGTTAATATTTGGAGCTGAACAAATACAATAGTAGCCCAGTCCACATCGTTTGGAGTATTAGGTAAATGATAGAGGCTCCCCTCTCCTTCAGAGATGTTCTACTTTTCTTGGTTTGTCTGACCATAGTTGTTATGGAGTCTAGGTTGCTGCTAACCGTATTTTACAACTCCTTTTTAAAATCAAACTTTGGAGGTAATTCTTGGCTACTGTTACTCCACTTTAGACTGCTGTAAAGTATTGTACCTGGGGCTGACATTAAAGATTGTTTATAAGCTGCAGTTAGTTCAAAATATAGCAGCCAGGATTTTGAGTAGAATAGGTTGCTGGGATGATATTGCCAATTTTAAGAAAAGTAAAGTGGAAGGCAAAAGGAAGAGGGGCCGACCAAGGGCAAGATGGATGGATGATATTCTGGAGGTGACAGACTTGACCTTGGGGGAGCTAGGGGTGGCAACGGCCGACAGAAAGCTCTGGTGTGGGCTGGTCCATGAAGTCACGAAGAGTTGGAAACGACTGAACGAATAAACAACAAAAATATTGGTTGCCAGTTTGCTTCTGAGCTAGTTTTGACGTTTAAAGTCCTTCACTACCTGGGAGCCAGATACCTGAAGAACTGCCTTCTCCCATATTGATTTGCCTGAGTGCTTAGATTTTTCTTCTTAGAGTGCCACAACTATCAAAGATTAAGCAGGTGGCAACAATTTCTTATTTGTGACACCCAATTGTGGAACTTTCTCCTAAAGGAGGCTAGCCTGGCTCCCACTTTATTATCTTTTAGGCATTGTAAAGATATTTTATTGTCTCGGGCATTTTAATGGTTTGTATTTTACAGTCATATTAGGAGGGTGCTATATTTCAAAACGCTGGAACTGTTGTAATTGCTATTTTAATTGGTTTATTGTATATTTTAATTAGTTTTAATTGCAGTGTAAATTGGTCCTGTGATAAATGTTGTGAATAATGGTATATAAATAGTTTTAAATAAATAGATTTAAATTAGTTTTCCAGTTCAGACATCATGAAAAACTATGGTTATAACAAATGTTGAAAGGGAAGGGAGGCAGTTGTGGAATGTTTCAGATATGAGCAGGGGTAGGCAAACTGCAACCATCCAGGTGGTGTTGGACTCCACCTCGCATCACCTCTGACCATTGGCTGTGCTGGCTGGAGCTGATGGGAGTTGAAGTCCAACAACAGCTGGAGGGCTACTTCTTCCCGACCACTGCTCTAAAGCATGGCTTGAAGAATTGGGAACAGAACTCGAGCACTTGCTCCATACAAGTCACAAGAAATTAGGATCCATCCTTGAGAATATCCCCTCCCTTCCTTCTGTGGAACAGATTTCCCCTTAACCAATAAACATGATTGCTGACATTTCACTTAGTTATGGTTTTTTGAGTGGAGTGGTAGATCAGTTTTGCTCTAGAGAGTAGGGGCTGGGGGAAAGAAAAGAGTTAACAAAAATCTTCTATATATATAAAACGCTTGGATATGCAGGTATGTTTCCATGAAGATTCCAGTGTTGCTAAGCAACCGCGGCCCCACCCACCCCACTGTTACAGCTCAGCAACTCAAACGCAGGTGGGGAGTGGTGGGAGGAAGGGATGACGGTTGGGATTCTAAGACCCAGCGGCCAATCAGCGACTGAGCTGAGGCAGGGGAAAAAACAACAACACCCTCCCTCACCCTCACCCCCCCCCCGCATCGTGTGCTCTTTTCCCGCCCTCTTTGCACTTGAGCTGGGAGTGGCTCTCCAGCCCGCCCGGGTGGGCAGGGCGAGTCGCCCTCTCCCACCCGTGTCACTCCCTCACTTGGGCTGCCCTCCATCGCCCGCTCACCACATTCTGGCCTTCCTTACCACATATCCCACACACACATAAAGACAACGGCGCTCGGCCTCTGCCTGCCGCCGCCTTTCAAACCCACACCGGGCTCGGGCACATGCCTCTCGCACCCTAGCTGCCTGCTGTTGGCTGGGAAGCGCGCAGGCAGACGGACGCTGAGGCGGAGGAGCTTGAGAGGGAGGGGAAAAGGCAGCCCATCATCCGCCAATGGCCCTTCTGAGAAGGGAGCAGAAGGATGAAGACGGCGGGGAAGTAGTGGCTTCTGTTCCCTGAGGGAACGCCTTTGCCCAGTCGGCCTGAGGTGGTTGTATTCTTATGTTTGTTTAGTCCATCCCTGTTGGGGGACAACACCTATAAGCACAGGTGCTTGCGTTTTGCTTTTTTCATCTTCACTCCCAATCCTTTTTCCTTTTGTTGCCTGTCTGTTCTATTGGAAGTCTGAGGGCAGAGACTGTCCCATGGTTTAATTTTTGTAAGTCGTTCTTGGAGCCTTTTTGCCTGTTGGGGGCACGGGGTTAAAAATGCTGAGAAGGGAGTTAATAAAAACCAAAAGCACCACCAAAGCCTTCTGCTACCCCTTCCCTCTACCAATGGAGGCTGGTGGCTCCTATTTCAGTGGGGCTGTGAATCAGTTTTGGGTTTCAGACATAACTCTAAAAGACCTCTCCAAAGTGCTGAGCCCTAATTCTCCCACGGTGCAGTCATCTAGCGCATCACAGAGTGAGGTCTAACGTAAACTGACAGCCAGTGTAGTGGTGAGATTAGAGTGCTAAGCTAGGGTTGGAGAAAAGTCCACGTTCACATTCCCACCCATCCATGAAGTGCATAGGGTGACCTTGGGCTGCTTGCTGTCTCTCTGCCCAATCTACCTCATAAGGTTGTTGTTGGAGGGGGGGAGAGAGAATGCTGCCTTGAGCTTCTTGGAGGAAAGGTAGCATATAAACACAACAAAATGAAATAATTTAAATACTGCATGAAGAAAATATTTTATGTGAGGGAACAATGAAAATCTGTGACCTGTCCCTCAACCTGCCGTTTGAGGTTCTGCAGTCTGGGGCTAATCACTTAAGATTGTGTTGCGTATTTATTATTACTAGCTGTACCCAGCGTTGTACTGTAATTCTACCCCCCTTTCTGCCTCTTCGCTCCCCCTCCCCCATGAAGGGGGCAGTGCCACGGTCCAGAGCATGAGCGAGGCACGGCTGGGGCCCTTGGTAGCCGGGTGGGAGGCAGTTTACTTGCTGCAAGCCCAGGCCCCAGCCTAATCTCATGTGAGCTGGGCGGCCCAAGGCTGACAGGAACCCCGGGGAGAGGGGGACACCTGCTCCCCCGACCTCCCTGCCCCCCAGGTCTGCCAGACGGCGCTGTATCGGCCTCCAAGCAGCCCCCGCCCCCGCGATGATATTTAATTAATTTAATTAATTAAAGATATGCTACAACGGCGTATGTTATGCCAGGTACAGCTAGTGTTAACAAAATGATACAATGATGAAGCGTGGTTGTTTAAACCATGAGTTATTGGCACTGGGCAGCATTGAGTATATGTGTTGCCTCCAACCCACTCGCCACTTCCACTTTGAATTTGTTTTCATAAACAACCAAGGAATTCTGTTCCAGGTTTGTTTGAAGTGACATGCAAACCTGGAAGTCTGGGCTGTTGTGAAACAAACAAACCTGAGTTCTAACCCTACGGTTTGTTGCTGGATTAAAACTCTGGGTTGTTTCTTGGGTTGATGATGAAAGCAAATGCAAAGCAGAAACAATGCAGCCCACTCACTCCAGTGCAGCTCCACCAAGTCATGGGCTAAGCAGCCCATTGAATTGGCATTACATGTGAACCTCACCAACTCAGTTCGCACGACATGCTATCCAATGATGGTTTATTTTCCGGAGTAACCCATAATGGCTTAGCATGTTGTTTGTGAGCTCATTGTCCAGTGGGTGTTTTATTTACCCCCCAAACCCATGCTGAGAAACCACAGTCTGCAGTAAGGGCTACTTTACCTATGGTCCGTTAGCTGTCATCTGTCACACCAACGTGGGTTGCAGTAATTGCCTACAAGGTCACATAGCAACAGCAGCAAAAATGCTGCCACTGCCGTTCTGTTCCTCTCAAGCGATCTCTATGACCAAGATCTGCCTAGCAACAGATTGTGCTACTGCCAGCACTCTAACCCATTCACCACCCAACTTTTCACCACTACCATCAATCCAAAACCTAGTCATCCACCACCACCCCAAGCTAGCCATCCAACCTCATCCCCTGCCCAGACCTGATACCAAATAGTATCTTAGTGCTGAACTACACCAAGCAGGATATTCCATATGAAAGCGGTATGAAAGTGGTATATAAAAGGCAGGAGCCACACTGCTGCTTTATAGTGGTATTGAAATGCACTGACAACTATTGGGGCCTATTGACACATACCATAGACCACTTTCATACTGCTTTCATAGTGGAATATCCTGCTTGGTGTGGCTCCTGCCTTTTATATATCGCTTTCATAATGGAATATCCTGCTTTGTGTAGATGAGCCATTAGGTGAGTCATTTTTGTGAACCGTCCAGAGAGCTCTGGCTATTGGGCGGTATAGAAATGTAATAAATAAATAAATAAATAGATTCATAGCAGAATTAAGCAAGCCAAATAAGCTGCTTTGGTTTGCTGCTGGTGAGGAGGGAGCCGTCAAAGCCTTAGAAATTTGGGCAGTGGGTAAGGAATAAGGAGTGGGGAAGTGGGGATAGGAGCGGGAAGGGAAGCATATGGGGCAGTGGGTAAGCATTGACATGGGATTAAGAATGGGGGGAACTGGCAGAGGCAGAAGGAGAAACCCTAACCTGAATTGGACCAGGCTGTTAACATAGTGGCAGGGCGACAGGTAGCTGGATATGGTTTGCACTGCAAAGGAAGCTGGGATACCTACCTAGCCAGGCGGGAGGCATATGGGGAGAAGAGGGGGAAGGAAATAAATTACGCCTTGTTGCTTATTTGTCAGATCGTCTGTTGGGGCATAGCAGGCTATTTGCAAAATAAGCTCTGTGTGCCTTATAAACCATGGATTAACATGACCTGTAAACAGACCCAATATGTCCCTAGAAGGACTCTTCTGAAACACTTGAGTCAGCTAATGGAATTGTAAAACAATAACGATAATACTAAAGGACTCAATTAACCTGTCAGTAAAATGTCTAGTTTTATCTTGCAATATGATTTATGATGGATTTGACTTGCTTTTTGCAGTTTCTAAGTAATTAGCAAAATGTAATCAATAAGAATGATTCTAATCTCTCCAATGTAGAGCAAGAATCTGTATAACCTCCACCAAATGTAGGTAATAACATAACTTTGAAGCAACTGTAATATTTCTGCAATTTTTCATCTCCCTGGCCCTTGTATTAATTTAATTATGAGTAGAGTGTATATTTCAATTTTCAACCTCATTTACTTTGAATTCTAGGAACACCATCTTCAGCGGGCCATTTCAGCACAGCAGGTATATGGAGAGAAGAGGGATAATATGGTCATACCGGTCCCAGAAGCAGAAAGTAACATTGCTTATTATGAATCCATATATCCTGGAGAATTTAAGATGCCAAAGCAGCTTATTCACATACAGCGTGAGTATATCTTTATAACTGAATGTCTAAACTTTTCAAATCGCTCTTGGTTGGATTTCTTAGGTAGTATCATCCTTATTTCTGCATTTCAGAAAAGTAACTGTGTTATGTGGTAGCAGCAAGACGACAGTGCTGTGGCATCTTAGAAGCTAACTGGCTTATTACAGCGGGAGCATCTGTCTTTTTGTGTGTGAATCTATTTAAATACAAAGGATAACTTGTAAAATAATTCAAAATCTACTGTTGCTTTGTTTGCCTTTTTAGCTTTTTGTTTTTATTTGGATACTTTTTGTAAACTGATTTAAAATCTGTTATAGATCTAAAGATCTAAGAAAAAATAGTGGGCTCAAAACAGTGTAAATACTCTACCTTTTTAACATGCAATCTTGCATAATAAAATCTAGCAACACTCCAAAAAATTGAATATATGAACTCCACATGAACCTTTGTTGCCTCCTTCAGGTTTTCCTGCAGCACTTTCTTTTACAACATTTCCTGATTTTTTTTGTAAACTCACTTCAGTGACATACTTGTTTTTTAAAAAAAGTTCACCAGACATAGCTATCATATCTGGTCATTGGAGATATATTCTATCCCGTGGGAAGTTTCCTATGGGAGTATGCATATTTTCCTAGTTAACATCATCTATGGAATTGTTGAGCGATAATCCATAGATTAGGGTGAAGTGTCACCTCTATTCTTCATTTACTGTTTGGTTTTGGGTGCACCAAAAAGGCTATGATGATTTGGATGATGGGGGCAGGGTAAAGAATCTTGCATGTGGATGATAGCAGGGTGGGGGCAGGAAATCTTGCATGTGTGTGCGCTTTTGGTCAGGGCTTTGTTTTCAGTGCATCTCATGCTGGCTGCATCCCTTCCTAAAGTATGAAGACTAGGATTAATTGCTGTTGATTGTTCTATGTGAGGCTTCCTTTGACTGTTCAGAAATCACAGCAAGCACAGAAAGCTATGGCTTGAATCTATTAGGGAGGAAGTATGTTCTCTGGTGGGAGATGTTTTGGACTATAAAACCCATCATCACTGACCATTAGCTATCCTGGCTGGGGCTCATGAGAGTTGTAGTCCAAAACATCTGGAGGAAACCTGTTTGGGAATACTGCTTTATGATCTCTTCTTGCTAGGTAAGATTGGAGAGAGAGTGATTTATATAATGGCATTATGGTACTTGTGTTTATGTCCTATTAGGCATGGCTAGGAACATTCTTTTTTTTGCATGTCATTTATTGGGTGTGTTTATATCTAGTATATTTAGGATGATCAGGTCACACCCCTTTTCAGAAACAAGTGTTTCAATTTGTTTCAGGGCTTTCTTGCAGTAGTGCTACATCAGACCAGACCACCCACACAAGGGCATGTTTGGATCCTACACAAAGTCTATTGGGGCATAATCCTATGCATGTGTCTAAACATGCATAGGATTGTGCACTTAATGGTTTTCTTGTATGTGCTTTTCTGTAGGAATAACTTTCTAGGCTTCACTGGAACATGATCTCTTTGTTTGTGGGGTTTCTTCGGGGGCAGGGAGATGGCCATTGAATCTGTAAATCTTAACCTTGTATTTGGGTGGTATTTGTAAGTCTGTTAAAAACTGCATTCGTTTCTAGAATGTGTTTATCATGCCAGTACAAACCAGTTAGTCTCTAAGGAACCTTAGCATGTTTTTCTATGTGTTGTTGTTGCTTGGTCATCTTAAGAGTCAAACTGTTGGCCACCTGTGGCTTTTTCAACTACAGTTAACAGACTGGATTTGTCTTCTGGGATTGTGTGTCTCCCCACTCCCCACCCACACAAGTGCCCTAAATTAGGGAGCTTTTGCCAGCATAGGGGCAGGCAACTGGTGGCCTGGGAATTTCCCAGTTTAGTCCTAGCATGACACTCAATACACTGTAACCTTATTTTTTTCCTCCAGTATAAATGCAAGAGGCTTATTTCTTCCCTTATGTACCACAGCTGCTTACTGCCATTGCCTCTGTCTGGGATAAGTGGCTAAAGTTCATAAATCATAATAATGCAAGGGCTCTGCCAAAGCCTCTGGTCCCGTTCATACTTAAGATGATGGGGTTAACCAGTGCAGAATTGATTCAGTGAGTGAAGACTCATGTTACTGGACTCGAGCTTTTATTGAAATTGATAATATAGCTCCAACTAAAATTAAGTTGCTTATCTGGGTCCTGCACACACGGCCCATTTTCTTAAGTCAGCATTCTCCGGAAACAGTAAGAAATACACATTTTATGTTAGTATTCTAAATTACAGAAAAATATAATTATCCATTAAGTATGTATTTAAAGTTGAACAGTTTATTAAGCTGCATGTATTAACATGGGCCTCTGTAAAATACTCATTATTTAAGCTGAACTAATCCACTCAAAGCAGTTTTTGCACAATGTCTGAATTGTCTTCTGCCCTTGTATTATCCCTTTTTGCCCAGAACACCTGAAAAACAAAGCATAAATAAACGTTTTCTCTTCAGCTTTTAGTTTGGATGCTGAGCAGCCAGATTATGACTTGGATTCAGAAGATGAGGCTTTTGTGAATAAGCTGAAGAAAAAAATTGATATTTCTCCTTTGCAATTTGAAGAAATGATAGATCGACTGGAAAAAGGCAGTGGTCAGCAGGTACAGCATTGTATCAAATATTTGAAAATATTATAAGAAATAAATGTACAAAAGTGACATATCTGGGTTTTACCTTTAGCCTGTCAGCCTGCAGGAGGCCAAGCTACTCTTGAAGGAAGACGATGAACTGATTAGAGAAGTATATGAGTACTGGATTAAAAAGAGGAAAAACTGTCGTGGTCCATCTCTTATCCCAGCAGTGAAACAGGAGAAGCGTGATGGTTCCAGCACAAATGATCCTTACGTTGCATTTAGAAGGCGAACAGAAAAGATGCAGACTCGAAAAGTAAGTATCTATGTTGTTTTTTATTCGTTCAGTCGTTTCCGACTCTTCGTGACTTCATGGACCAGCCCACGCCAGAGCTTTCTGTCGGCTGTCGCCACCCCCAGCTTCCCCAAGGTCAAGTCTGTCACCTCCAGAATATCATCCATCCATCTTGTCCTTGGTCGGCCCCTCTTCCTTTTGCCTTCCACTTTCCCTAGCATCAGCCTCTTCTCCAGGGTATCCTGTCTTCTCATTATGTGGCCAAAGTACTTCAGTTTTGCCTTTAATACCATTCCCTCAAGTGAGCAGTCTGGCTTTATTTCCTGGAGTATGGACTGGTTTGATCTTCTTGCAGTCCACGGCACTCTCAGAATTTTCCTCCAACACCACAGTTCAAAAGCATCTATCTTCCTTCGCTTAGCCTTCCTTATGGTCCAGCTCTCACAGCCAGACCATAAGGAAGGCTGAGCGAAGGAAGATAGATGCTTTTGAACTGTGGTGTTGGAGGAAAATTCTGAGAGTGCCGTGGACTGCAAGAAGATCAAACCAGTATCTATATCTTGCATAAAATCTTTGCACATGTAGGTTATTTAGACTTTGCCACTGCAAAAGAAATAAGGGTCATGAACAGTGTTCAGATCCACTAGATTTAATTAAGAATTGTATATGAATGGAAATGTTTGGTTTGTATGTTTATGTTTGTATTCATTTTGCAGAATCGAAAGAATGATGAAGCTTCTTATGAAAAGATGCTTAAACTGCGGCGGGATTTGAGTCGTGCAGTAACAATTCTAGAGATGATAAAGAGAAGAGAAAAAAGCAAGAGGGAGTTACTGCATTTAACACTGGAAATTATGGAAAAGAGGTAAAGAATACTAGAATTTTGGAGGACTCTTGGTTTTTTAAATTATTATTAATGTTGCTGTTAATTCAAAGTGTAGAAATAACATCCTTCATATGTGCACTGATATATATAGAAGGGTACCTTTGCATCTAACTAATATAGTGAGGTTGCTAATGCTATATCATAGTAGCCAGCTTACTCAATATGGAATGCCACTTCAAGTGCAGAGGGTTTTTTTTTAACATATTCCATATTAATAGTAATCTTTACAGTGGTGAATATACATCATTTCCAGTTAGGGATAGGGCTGCTTTGCAGAGATTCGGAGGTGCAGAGGCTAAGCAGGATTTCCTCCAAAGAGCCTGAGGCTGGACTGTCCCAAAGCTTCATATATGATTCAGTGCTTCAGAAGGCTGAAAAGTCAAAACAGCCCAAATGTCACTTTGCTTTTGCTTTTCCATATCTAGAAAATGCCAAGGAGAGACCAGGTTGCTGGGGGGGGGGGGGGGCGGGGGGGAGAGGAATTGAGTGACTGATAGGTCTACCTAATAATCACTGGGAATCATTTACCAATCACTGTGCTTGTGGGAGGGACTTGGGAGTTAAAAAAAATCCTTGGCTGAAGGCTGCTCTCTTGTCAAAACAATGACAACCATTGCTATTTCTGTCTCAGCTGAGAGCGGTAATATATTGAAGAGCATGTTCCTGGCGAATCAGATATTTATTTATTTATTTATTTATTTATTTATTACATTTCTATACCGCCCAATAGCCGGAGCTCTACTTCCAGTTCATATCCCTGCCTCGATAACTCTTGTAGTTTAACTGCAATCCCATTGTTCTGATTTTATCTGTACGCTGCCCTGAGATCCCAGTGATAATAGGGCGAGATACAAATGTTTTAATAAAATAAATAATTGGACTTAAATTGCTGCTAGTAAATGCCAGCTTGGCCATTATGCCAGGTGATAACAATGTGACCTAATTGAGGATAAACATGCCAACCTGACATATATAACTGGAACGTGTTTGGGGGAAGGAGGAGCTGTCAGCCCGCCCCGCCCCCAAATGTCCACCAAGTTATTGAACACACCACCAAGCTGTCTTCCTGGTCTATAAAGATTACCTCTCTGGTCAGATCCCCTATCTAATAGTCAACCAGTTTTGAATGTCTGTACCTCGTATTGGGCCTCGAGACAGGACACGAATTCTGTTGGTGACTCCCTGAATGGAGACTGATGGAGGTGGCAATGGAGACTCCCAAGACTTGTAGATTCCATCATACATGCTAAATCTTCCTTGTCTGAGTTGGCTCTGGATTTCATGTCGACCCTGACAGCCATGGAGCTGGACCAGCCTGACATCCTCTGGATGGTTTGGACTATAATTCCGATCAGTCCCAGACAATATGGCCAGTTGTTAGTGGAGATGGGAGTTATGGTCCAAAACATCTGGAGAGTACCAGGATGAGAAAGGATGATGTAGCCTAACAGATACATTAGACTTGGTTTTCTGTACTGACTTAGGGGACAATGCTCTGTGGATGGGGGAGTTTGAAATACCTGTGTCTTGGACAAATCACTATCTGATCAAGTTTGACTTATTGGGTGTTCTTAGCCCTTGTAGGTGTGGTGGACAATTTTAATTGTCCCCCCCCCAAAAAAAAATAAAGTTGATGGATCTGAATGGTTTACTGAGGGCTCTTTGGGAGTTTCCTGTAGTTTTAGATGGGTGTTCTGCCAAGGCCTGTTCTCTGCTTGGAAAGGGGTGAAGCCACCTAAGGGATTACTCTGTTGCAGTGACGATGGCAAAGAAATCTTTTCTATTGCCATTGTGTTTACACAATGTCAGCTGGTGGAGCATTTTTGAGTGGTGAAAACCCTACTCTGTAGAATCTGAAGGTCAGATGGAACCCTCAAAGGTTCAGTGTAACTAGTAATTTGCATTACGTTTTGCTGACAAAATCACTTGTGTTTGTTCTGATTTAGAAGCCTTTGCTTTGACAGTTGGAGCCAGTGTTCAGTCTTGTCATGTTCTTTTGGATAGGTTTCAGCTTGTGCAGCCTGATGATGTGGGGAAATGATTTGGTGCTTTGGGACCCACCATCTGCTCTTCAGATCTATGATCTTCCTGGATATTAAAATCTGCCAGGACTGGACTTACTATCTGGACCTCAGAAGTAGTTAATACTTTTGTGAAGGAGGATGTGATTCCCACTCCACTTTAGGAGACAGTGATTAAACCCTTCTTTAAAAATGAACACAATTTCAGATCCTTTGATTCTAGATAATTATCATCCAGAATCTAATATACCACCCTTGAGTAAGATACTGTAAAAGTTGGTAGCTTCTCAACTCCAGGTAGTCTTGGAGGATACCAGTTACTTGGATCCATTCCAATCTGGGTTCCAGCCTGGTTTTGGGACAGAAATAACCTTGTTTATTAGATGACTTACACTGCGGGATGGACAGGAGGTTTGTAACCCCGTTAGTTCCCTTGACTCTCAGTGTTGCCTTTGATACCATCAACCATGGTATTCTTCTGGGATGCCTAGGTGAGATAGGACGGTGGGACATGCCCAGAAGGTGGTGCTGGAAGATCTGTACTAGCCTCATTGACCTTTGAGGTGTTTCTTATCTGCATGAAGCCATTGAGAGATATCATCCAGAGGTTTGGGTTAAAGAGTCCTCCTTCTTATAGTCCCAGGGAGGCTGTGGAAACCTTGAACAGGTGTCTGGAGGCACTTTTGAGTTGGATGAAGGCAAATAAACTGAGGTTTAATACAGATGACAGACGTACAGCGGTGGGGAAGCTTGATATGGGTAGAAGCATGAGACAGATGCTGGATGGGGTTGTATTACTGAAGGACCAAGTGTGCAGCTTGGGGGTTCTCTTGGATTCAGGAATATCTGTGGAAAGACAGTTGGTATTTGCTTTCAGGGGTTCCTTTTTTTGGCTTTGGCTGATTTATCAGCTGTGTCTATCTAGAGAAAGCAGACGATGCTAGGTCATCCATGCCCTGGTTGCATCTAGATTAGACTACAGTAACATGTTCTATGTAGGACTGCCTTAAACATGGTTTGGAAGCTTCCGCTGGTGCAGAATACAGCTGCTGTTTTTGTTTTTTTGTGGGGGCGAGGCAGTCAGAGCATATAACATGGATTGTGTACAAGCTGCATTGGTTGCCAGTGCATTTCCAGGCCCAATTTAAAGTGCTGATGATAACCTGATCCCAAGCCATTTAGGGGTTTAAAGGTAATTTGAAAGATTGCTTGCAGCTATATGAACCTGCCTGGGCCCTACGTTCAGCCATGAAAGCCCTGTTCACTTGCCCGCCAGTAAGATCTGTTAAGTTGGAGGGCACAAAAGATAGGATGTTTTCGTTTTATGTCTAGTTTATTTTGTAAATTTGAAACTTTACTGCTGTTTAAATATTTTAGGCTGCTGTTTAACTAATTGTATTTTATATGGTATTATTTTAAAATGTGGCTTTGTGAACTGTCTGAGGCTTTGCTTCCAAAGGTAGTATTCTTAAAATAAAAAATATGTTAAATATGTTGGTCACAATCTCAAGTGAGTACAATGCTCAAAGACAATGGCATTTCTTTTTTCATCCAGTCAAAATTATGAGATTTCCTCATAACAAGCTCTTATAACAATAAACTTCGTAGCATTAGGAGTTTGGGTTTAGCATTCGTGACATACAGCCACAGTGAGACATCTGCAGGGATGGGTAAAGAAAACATAGTCCCATCACGTGCATTCTGTTTGATATAATTGACAAGTGTATAACTGGGTGGAAAATGTAAAAAAAAAAAAAGCTATTCAGAGTTTGGCTGTTACTGAAAATGCCAGGTTTAACCCACCCCCACCCCCACCCCCGGCATCTCTAGGTAGAGCTAGGAAAGATTCCTGTCTGGGATTCTTGAGAGCTGCTGCCGGTTAGAACAGATAGTACTAGGCTAGATGGACAAAGAGTCTCACCTAGTATAAGGTAGCTTACTATAAAGCATGCCTTTTTGCAAGTCTGAAGTATCTAGAGTTACATGCAGATTGAAGGGAAACACTTCTTTAAAATGTGTTTATGGAAGGGAGGCTGAAAGGATGGCAGGATTGTGGGAAAGAATGGACTAGGACAGGTATGTTTCAGTAACTGTCTTACATAATGACCTGGATCACACAACCCAAGAGCCCACCATGGCTTAATTTACCCATAGTGGCAGTTGTGTTGTGCTGAGTGTCAAAGGGTGCCCAGCTTGCTCTGACTTGTCATGTTGTGGAAACCCAGGCAGCAGGAAAGGTTTGAGGGTTAGACAACCCTCAAATAGCCCTAAAACAAGCTATGGTTATTCAACCCTCAAACAATCCTTGCCGCTTGAGTTCACATGACACAGCAAGCCAGTTGCTTGCAGATATTATTTGTTTATTTATTTTTTTATTACATTTATATACCACCCCATAGCCAAAGCTGTCTGGGCGATTTACAAAAAATGTCAATCAAAGGGCACCTGCAGGCCCCCAGCACAACACAATAGCCCTCGTGGATAAATTAAGCCACAGTAGGCTGTCATGTTAGGGGAATCAGGACAATGTTAATTGCAAACCTTAATAAAATAAAATAAAAATTGAGGCTTTCTGTAATGGATTATTTCCTTTGTTAAAAGGAATTCAGTTTGTTGCATGATATGTGATTAAGAAATCTGTGGCAACAATTGTGACAACCAGTAATATAATCTACTTTACTTGAACTAATAATATTTTAAGATCCAACTTTTTAAGATGCTGATTGAAAGCCATCACTACCCTGCAATCTTGCCTTCAGAACTTTGGTTTGAGTTCATAGTGTTTTGTATTGTTCTATAGGGATATTTCTGTTTGAGTAAAATGTTAATACTATAATTAGGTTTGCAATCACTGTATAATAAAATGTTGCACAGACATTAGGCATAAATATTAAGGTAATAGATATTTTAAAATTGTGATATTATCAAACTTTTCCTCTTTAATTTTCAGATATAATTTAGGCGATTATAATGGAGAGATCATGTCTGAGGTAATGGCACAGCGGCAGCCCATGAAGCCTACCTATGCTATCCCCGTTATTCCTGTTCCTAATAGCACTCAGTTTAAACACCAAGAAAGTATGGAACTGAAGGAATTTAAAGCCAACAAGGTGACTACATCTTTTAAATATGTGTGTAGTGTGTAATTGGTTGCTGATTTAAAAAAAAAAGCCCTTTGGGGATTACCTGCTATAAATGTACCTGGTAACATGTGAATTCCTTAGTAATTTTAGTCTAGGGAATTTAAAGATAATGGTTTCTACAGTGGGTATTCCCTTCTGCCATTCTCTGTGGTTGGTAATTTGCAAGTCCATCAGGGTTGGTGGATCTCCCCTTCGTCTCTAATAGTATTGCAACATAATGGTGCATCAAGGCAACCAAAACCACTTACAAGTAAAACTGTAGCATAGATGTAGAAAACAGTAATTTGGAAAATATGAACACTTTATTCAACATTACATTATATTGCTACATTCCTATTTAATGTAATGTACAACTTTAAAGACATCGCTTCCTCCCCCGAAAAAGTGTGCACAGAGGCACAGGAAATAGATTCAAGCTAACATTGACTTCCCAAGCAATTTTTCATGCATTACTTTTTGGCTAGTATCGAAGTTCATGTTAGCACTTCTCAGTTGATATTTCAAAATTTGTCCATAATTTTAAGAGTCTAAACCTAGAATTCTACTCAACAATTGGAGTATAGAAGTGTAGAGTAAACTTAATATTGTTCATTCCATTTGCATTGTGGTTCTGTTGAGCAGACACTTTTTAATGGCTAAGTAGTAAAACTATTGACCTACTTTTTCTTTTTGCAGCAAGAGAAGGCTGATGCTATACGACCCAAAAGAAAATATGAGAAGAAACCCAAAGTTGTACCTTCATCGGCTACTGCTGCTACTCAACAGACAACTCCTGCTGCACTACCAGTCTTTAATGCTAAAGATATGAATCAATATGACTTCCCCAGCTCCGATGAAGAACCTCTTTCCCAAGTAAGACTTCCATATTTCAGTTGGTTTGGGGGGAGGAAAGAGAATTATGTCCTTATTCTTACCTGCTCTCTCCTCCTGAATGTTTAAAGGTCTTGTCTGGTTCTTCTGAAGCTGAGGAAGAAAATGATCCTGATGGTCCATTTGCTTTCCGTAGGAAAGCAGGCTGTCAGTATTATGCTGTAAGTCTTGATATTCTACCAAAAAAATTGTATGTTGATATTAATATTAGTATCATTTTTTAAATTCTTCTCAAATATTTCTTTTCAAGCCTCATTTAGACCAAACTGGTGACTGGCCGTGGAGTAGTCCTAAAGGGGGAACATTAGGAGATGAGCGTTATAGATACTGCTTAACGACCCTTACTGTACCACAGAGGTGCATTGGGTTTTCACGTAGACGGGTTGGACGTGGTGGAAGGTAAGTTTATTGTCTTACAATTAACCAGTTTAAAGTTAATATAAAAACAAAGTTTGTACATGACTTAATTTAAAAACAGTTCAGCAAAGTTCTTGTAATTTCATTATGCTTAGTTTGTCAAAAAAAATACCTTACTAGCCCTCAATTTTTTAGGATGTACCTATAACTTGGTTAAGATTATCTTCTTGAATCTGTCGCAGGAGCATGCTGCAGTGTTGCACATGCACCTCTCTCTCCTCATGAATCCCTTTCTTCCTCTATTTTTGGAATCCTTTAACCCAGGAGTGAAGAACTTTTTTCAGCCCTCAGGCTGCATTCCATTTCAAAGACATTCTCAGGGGCTAAATTCTAGTGGTGGGTGAGGCCATAGACATGTCTACTCAGAAGTAAGCAGGGCTGAATCACTCAGCAGCACTTTCAGATAGCATTCCAAACACCAGGTCTCTGCATTTCTGCTCAGAAGAAAATATGAGCATCATGTCTATTCACAATTAAGCTTGGAAAACCTTTGCATGTCTACATGGAAGTAAGCAGGACAGGGCTCAGAAGGAAGCACAGAAATGAATCAGCAGCTTTGTTCCCTGGCCCTCCTTTCCCACAAGAAAAACTCCTATGTTAGAAAACTTGGTGCCAGTCTTACCTCATGTGGGAGGGCATTCCAAAGTAGAGTATCATCATGGAGAAGGCCTCATCTAATGTCAGCACCTAATGGATTGGGACAGCAGGATGTGTCTCCCTCCTAATTAAAAGAGCCTGTGCAAGCTGGTACATAAAGAGATGATCCATGAAAGACATAGGTTCCAAGTCAATTAGGGATTTGTAGGTTAATACCAGCCTAGAAACAGCTAGGCAGCTAATAATGCAGCCCTTTCAGGATCGATGTTATATGCTCCCTAGCAGGATCCTGGCAGCCACATTTTGCACCCATTATAACATCTGGATTGTTGTCAAGAGCAGCCCCACATGAAGTGCATTACAATAATCCAAAAGAGAGGTTACCAGAGCATGGCTTGCTGTGGCTAAGCTATCCATGTCCAACAATGGCCATAGCTGGTGCAACAGCCAAAGCTGGGCAAAGATACTACCCTATTTCTTCGATTCTAAGACACACTTTTTTCCCATATAAACATCTCTAAAAATGGGGTGCGTCTTAGAATCGCAGGTGTGTCTTAGGGTTTTTTTTTCTGTTGGTGGTACTGAAATTAGTGTGCGTCTTACAATCGAAGAAATACGGTATGTTCTGCTGAGGCCGTCTGGGTCTCCAGAGACAAAATTGGATCAAGGAGTACCCAGTCATCACACCAGTTCTTTCAGGGGGAGTGCAACCCAATTCAGAAGAGGCTATTTACCCAGTTCCTAGACGTAGGAACTGCCCATCCACAAGACAGAATTGTCAGAATTCAGTGTAAGTTTATTGGCCCTAATCCAGCTTATTATTGCCTGCTGACAACAATCCAGATGTGACCTAATTATTTTGATCTGGATTCTAACAGTACTTTCTCAATGTTGCCTGTCTCTTTTTTCCTAAGGAAACTTACTTTAATTGAAAAGTCTGCAGTAGCATTTGAGTAGTTAAACCACTTCTAGTTTTTTACGCTGTCCTTAGTTGTCAACTCCATTTATTAGTGACCAACAATCTAGACTTCTCTTTCTCTCTGCCCCACCCAGTCCTATGGTGCTTGTGGAAGAAGAGGGTGGTCAGCTTCTCTTCTCATGCTGTTATTCCCTACTTCTTAGTGGTCTCTGTGACTCACACATATGGGTTATGTGCCTGCACAGAACTGTCATTTGGAACATTTTAGAGCTTAACAGAGTTTTAGACGGGGGGTCCATGGTTCCCACCTGCTGCTCAGTTCTTTTTTGTCACCCACAGTGAATAGCAGTGTTGGAATGTTCTCTGTGTCTCTCAACCTTGCAAGATGGGAATCAGTTCCCAATCCTCCTCCAGCTAGTTGAATCTCCCTCACCCATATTAGTAATACCAGGGGCCAGAAAAGTCCCTGTCAGATGCAGTCTTGACCAGAACTTCAGGACCAGTCTCCTATAACTCCTTTCAACCAAGATTACCTTTCTAGAATAAACACTGCCAATCCATTTGGGGCAAATTCAACTAGTCCAACTAGTTCGCATTTCATCTTTGGCTTGCATGGGGGGGGCTGACCATCGGTTCCTCTCTTCTCCAGCTGACTTGGACCTTTTCTGCCTGTGTGGGAATCTTACCAGAACCAATACCCAAATACTTTCAATCATCACTTGGGGCCACTCCGTTGAGTTTGAAAAAATTCCCCTTGCAGGGATTTTTCGCACCACCCAGCCAACAGAAAAGAAATCACCATGAAAGATTAGCCTCTGCTCAAAAGCTTAGTTGTTTTCCTCACAATATTTCACTCTTCCCCCAAAAGATGGGGGTATTTGGCCTGTACTCAACCTCTGAGATGGCAATCACTGTATCTAACATGGAAATTCCTAATGACTACACTCTCTTCTATTCTTCCTTTACTGCACTGCAGAGACTGGCTGTCCACAATGCTAAGTCTCATATTACAGTCCATCCTACCTCACACCTTTTCCTCCTGTTTGCTCTTGGCAACAGATTCTTCCAGTTCAAGATCCTCCCATTTGGTCTAGCCACAGCGCCGAGACTCCTTATGCAATGCATGGCAGTAGTAGCACCACACCAGCGACTACAGAGAATAGTTGTTTTTCCTTACATAGATGACTGACTCTTCATCACTTCCGGTTCCATCATCTCTGAACCAGTGTTGTGACAGCCTTAGACCTTCTCACATCCCTAGGCCTACAGGTAAATGAAGAGAAGTTCTGCGTTATCTCTTCTCAAACATGATAGTTTGTAGGGATAAGGTGCTTCCAGACTCCATTTCAACCCATAGTTACCTACCTGCCAACAGAGTGGATACACTGAGATTCTTGGCCCACAACATGGGATCCTACCCTTGGTCCAAAGTGATCAGCACCCAGCACCTCCACAGTGTCATGGCTGTAACCACAGCTGTAAACTCTATGCCTAACCTTTGCATGGTGCCACTGTGGTCCTGGTTCCACCAGAACTTCATCCTAGAGAAGGATACCCCATCGCATCTCCTAATTGTCCCTTGACAGATCTGATGCTCCCTGAACTGGTGGACTATCTCAGCAAATCTATTGGTGGGACTGTTTTCACCTTCTGCCATGGTAACATCTTTTTTAGTTTGTGCTCACTCAAGGTACATGACTGATGGCCCTATCAAGAACAAACTATGCATATCAACCAACTCGAATTGTTAGTGGTCTCAGTGGCCTTCGGAGCATTCAAGTTGACCATTGTTGGATGCTCAGTCCATATTGCCACAGACAACACCACTGTTGTTTTTTACGTCAACAAGCAAGAGGAAACAAAGTCTCTCTTCCTTTTGCTTCTCTCACTAAATTTCGGAGACTGGTACGTAGCTTTCACATTGTTCCTGTATACATCCACCTTGCAGGCATGTTGAATACAATCATGGAATCACTCAGTTGGTCCAGGATGACCCCTCCCAAATAGGAGCTGTCTCTGACCACCACATCACACCTGTTGAAATTGTAGGGCACGCCTACTGTAGACCTTTTTCTACAAGCTGAAACTAAAAATGCAGGGCCTTCTGCATAGGGCAGGTTACCCCTCATTTGGGGGACGGACACACACCCTAAACTATGCTTTCCTCCCCCTTTCCTCTCATCATACATGTTGTGAACAAGATAGATGACAATGCCACCTGTATCCTAATAAGCCCATGATGGCCATGGCAAAGTAGTTCACAACATTGTTTCTTCTGTCTGACTGTGCCTTTCTTCGTCTCCCTTGTACAGGGGAAAAGTCAGACACCTCAGTCTTGAAACCCTGGGCAACTTACCAATCCTCCAAAGCGGTATTGTAGGAAATGGCTGCCTCCCATAAACCCTCCACTCGGGCTTTGTATGCTGCTAAATGGGAGGTATTTTCAACCTTCCTCGCAGCTAATGGGACAGTCCTGAGTTCTGTCACCTTTCTTGAATACTTGAGTTTCTTCGTCGTCTTAAAAGTGTAAGGGTCTTACACTCTCATCACTCAAGAGTATACTTGGCAGCTATTTCAGCATGGAGGCTATCAGTGGTACTGGCACGTTTAATAGTGAAACCCTTTGAGCTAATGTTTACAGCTGACCTAAGACCTTTTACTATGAAGGTGGCCTTTCTCACCACCTTTACTTCAGTACGCAGAGAAGGTGAGCTCTGTGATTTTCGCCACAATAAGTCATATTTAACATTCCATAGAGATAAGGTGGCTTTGTGTCCAGACTGTTCCTTTCACCCAAAGGTGGTGTCACAGGTTCATTTGGTTCTGGATATTGTCCTACCAATGTTTCTTCCTCACTCTACCTCCTTGTTGGAGTTCAAGCTCCACTTACTAGACATCTGCAGGGCTCTCTCATTCTATCTACAATGCACAGCCTCATTCTGAACTTCCCCTCGTTTGTGTGCCACTTGGGCACAAGGAAGGGATACTCTGTATCCCTATAATATTTTGCTAAGTGGTTTGTGTCAACTATATTCCTCAGGTATACAGTCGCTCAGTTATGGTCATCCACTTTTCTCCGGGGCAATCTGCTTCCCCAGCTGTGCAGTGCTGGAACTTGAGCTTGGCCCTCAACTTTCATTAAGCACTATCACTTAAATATCAGAGCACGTATGGATGCAGCCTTTGGCAGGGTGGTCCTCTCTACAGTCCTTACTAGACATCTCTATATGTGTGAGCCACACAGACAGGCGGGTTGTTTACTTGTAACTATGGTTCTTCAAGTGGTCATATGTGAACTCACCCAGCCCTCTTTCCTGTGTCGATATATTCTTCCACTGCAGTGGACACGGAACTGAGTGGCAGGCGGGAGCCATGCATGGAGCGGTTGGGGCTTCCTCCTAGAACTCTGCTCAGCTCTAGAATGTTTTAAATGACTGTTCTGTGTAGGTACATAACCCATATTTGTGAGTTCACAGACGACCACTTGAAGAAACACAGATACAGGTAAGTAGCTTGTCCTTCCCAATTCTGGTTTGAATGGTTGAATCGTGGTTTGTTTCAGACCCATGACAAGAAATTAAGAAAGCACCATATGTTAGGGGTGAGGGAATACTTGAACCTAAGGCTCCTCAAACATCTTTAAAAGACAGTATTTTGCTGTGATCCTTTGGGGAATACCTTTGATATCACTAATCTATAGATCTTCCAGTATTTTGATGTGCAGTGATTTTTGTAGATTTTCGCGTGCTTCTGTAGAAAGCTTAACAAAAAGATGACCCCAAAAACAATTTAAAAGACTTTATTTGAATTGAAAGTGGAACATATATGTATGTTATGCTGCCATGAGGGATTAAATGATGTAAAGCTGACTTGCACTTTTATGTCTTAACAGCATTGTTTGTTTACCATATGTCAATGTACTGGTTTGGGAAGGTTTTTGTCACAGAATTCTCAATCATTTTCAGATATTTCTTCTTAACGTGGCTATGTATTATAAGTTTTGCTTGGAGTGGGAATAGAAATGTCACATTGGCTTGTTATACTATAAAAAGTCCATCTTCCCATTTTTAGGGTGCTACTGGACCGAGCGTATTCGGAGAACAACAGTGCATTTTGCCAGCTGGATTCAGAAATGCTTTCCTCACAACTACACTCTTCAATCAATCAATTTGCCAATACCTCAGAAACAAATACCTCGGACAGATCTTTCTCTAAAGACCTCAGTCAGATACTAGTCAATATCAAATCATGTAGATGGCGGCATTTTAGGCCTCGGACACCATCCCTACATGACAGTGACAATGACGAACTTTCCTATAGGAAATTACACAGAAGTGTAAATCGAACAGGCACAGCACAACCTGGGACCCAGACATGCAGTACCTCTATACAAAGTAAAAGTAGCAGTGGTTCAGCACACTTTGGTATGTTGATTTTGACAAACTTAATTCTAAAAATAATTTTGGCAACAATAATTCAACTTCTTCTCAGCTATTTGATATTATATGTTGGAAGGTTAAATCTAAATTTTAATATAGTGGGTTTGATCAAAACTTGATCATACTTGGAATAGTCCCATCAAAATCAATGGGACAAGTTAATCATGATGAAAGTCTGATTTCAGTAGGTCTACTCTAAGTCTTGCTAAATCTGGATCTAACTATGTCTAAAACACCTTTTTATCACCATAGTTTTATAAATCTACCTTCTTACAAGTATAATTAATTTTGTTACAACTCTTTGGTATCTTATATTTATTATATTATTATATTTATTAAATTAGACTATAATTGTTTTTCAATCGCGATCCTTAAGGTAGGGTGCAAAATTTAGAAGTTAAAAATATAAAATTACAAAACATGAGGACAGATTAAAACCAAAGAGCTTCTAGCATAGTACATAAAATGCCTAACAATGGAAAGACCTGCCTAACAAACAGCCTTTAACTCTTGGTTAAAAGGATCAAGATGTCAGATGTTTTGTACTGTGAAAGAAAGCTGATTTCTCATTGGAAAAACTTATTCAGCAGTTTTTCCACTAGTCTCAGTCAAACAGACAGGATTGAGGACTTGCTGGTTAAATGTGTACCCGTCAAACGTAATTCTTGACAGTTGGATGATTTATGGTATGTCAATAGTATACTTCCTCTTCTGTGAAACTAATAAGAGCCTGAATAGCCAGTGGCATCTTCAATTATGTTGAACTCTTCAGTAGCAGTGCATATTTGAATTGTCTTTAAAAAAACAAAACCCCTCTACCATTGTAGAATAAAAGAATATCAACAGTTTTGTCCCTAGCAGTTTTCTTAAGACATTTGAATAAGCCAGCGAATAAGCCCCATTGAACACAGTAGGACTTACTTTCAAGTAAACAGTTTTGGGGATTGAGCATATAGTCTTATCATGCCCTTGACTATACTTAAAACAACTGGCTTTGACTTTGAAAAAATGGAAGACAGTAAAATCAAAGTTCCAGTTCCATACATGACGTAGTTATTTAGACAAACCATAGTTTGTGGTTGTATCTGAACCTGGCAAATATATGCTTTGCGCTTGTTCTCCAAACCAAAACTGGAAACCTGCTCTAAACTTTGATTTTCAGAGATGCTTTGGAGGACAAGTGCAAGCCAGTTTACTGATTCAGATGTAGCAGCAAACTCTGGTTTGTCTGAATTAGATGTTCAGGAGAAAAACTGGAGGGTGCAACATCCAAACCAAGGATTTGTGTCATGCATAAAACGGTCCGGTGACTTCAGCACAGCATCGGTGAAACAGTCCACATGCAGAAGCTGGAAAGTTGCCATAACAGAGTACCTGCTTTGTCATGTGTGGAATAGACTACTTCTTTTTTTAAGAAAAATATGCACAAACCATTGGTTAATCAAATATGTAAATTAGATTTTGGCTTTAATAATAAAAATCTACATCTTGCTAATTTAGGAAACACAACAAATTATGATTGCTCCCGTAACCAGTTTAAAACTCCAATCTTATGTCCCCTAGAAATATTAATTTTATGTATCTGATTTATACTGTATTTTTGTACTAATGTTGTTCTCCGCCTCGATCCAGAGGGAGAGGTGGATAAGAAATAAATTATTATTATTATTATTAATCTGGGGGGACATAGGATTGTTCAATTTCCTGTCTCTGAGCTTGTAGACGGGGCTCCTCACTGGGAGCCAGGAAACGGCGCCCCTCCCCCTTGTAGCCAACACGGAGAGAACTGCACTGGTTACTTCTCCGCACTTGCAAAATGACGTGTGGAGATGGGGGAAAGGTGGTGTCCTCAGTGGGAAGGGAGGGAAAGACACTGGAGACGTGGAGCTAGAAGGTATCCCCAGCCTCCTTCTCTCCCCCTCCCCGAAGCCTCCAATAATAGACAGGCAAAATCCTTCAGCTAAAATGCTGAAGAAGCTAACCATCTAGCTAAAATGCAGAGCAGGAGGTGCAAGGCACCTGCTGTTCTACATTGGATTCATGAGTCCACAGGGCGCATCCCGTAGGATTGTGACCTAAAGCTTGAGGTGTTTGAGTGTACTTTGCAGGAAATTCAGTTGGCTCCCTACTGTCCAGTATTCTGTTTGCCTTGATTTGAAGAAGTGGAATTTGGAGTTCAAAGTAAACTGTTTTTCATAAACTATGCCATAAAGCACTTGGAAATAAAAGTTGTAGGCTAAATAGAAAGGTTTTAGTTAGGTAGGTATGCTTGAGTGTAGAGAGGAAAATTCAAATAGCAGTCAATTTGAAATAGA
Source organism: Elgaria multicarinata webbii (assembly GCF_023053635.1). Taxonomy (NCBI): domain Eukaryota; kingdom Metazoa; phylum Chordata; class Lepidosauria; order Squamata; family Anguidae; genus Elgaria; species Elgaria multicarinata. The sequence continues at coordinate 27,777,403 of NC_086171.1, read as the reverse complement.
GATACACATTTAGAATATCAGCTTCGGCTGATACGCCAGCTGCGCCCCTTCCTAGAGTCGGAAGATCTAAAGATGGTAGTGCACGCGCTGGTAACTTCGAGGCTCGACTTCTGCAATGCACTCTACATAGGGCTACCTTTGTGCCTAGTCCGGAAACATCAATTAGTCCAAAATATGGCAGCCAGGTTGGTCACTGGTACACCTGGGGGTGACCACATTACACCAGTTAAAATCTCTTCACTGGCTGCCTATTAGTGTCCGAGTGAAGTATAAAGTGTTGGTTATTACCTTTAAAGCCCTACATGGTTTGGGTCCAGGCTACCTGTGGGATAGCCTTCTCCTGTACAATCCTCCCCACACACTCAGGTCCTCTGGGAAGACCTGAAAAACTAGGCTGACGGGTATTACCCAGAGGACCTTCTCTTCTGCTGCTCCTAGACTGTGGAATGGCCTGCTGGAGGAGATTCGTCAACTTGACAGTCTTTTATTATTTATTTATTATCTATTATTTTATTACATTTATATACCGCCCCACAGCCAAAGCTCTCTGGGCAGTTTACAACAGTTAAAAATGGTAAGCTGATCTATTCCGGCAGGTCTATCCAATGAAATTTTAGAATGTTTTCGGGAAGTTTTAAGGATGTTTTAATCATGTATGCTATGTTTTTAATAATTTTTTAATGTGTTTTATATTACTGTTGTTCCCCGCCTCGATCCAAGTGGAGAGGCGGGTAAGAAATAAATTTTGTTGTTAATATTATTATTATATTAATACTACCAAATCTGTTCCATAATACTGAAAATAGCTAGTAGCAAAATAGTGAATAAATTAAAAAACAAACAATATCTAGATCTGGGATTGGCAAAACTATGCCCTCCAGATGTTTTGGACTATAACTCCTAAAATCCCCAAGTGGCCATAGTTACGGGCTGTTGAGAGTTGTGCCTATCCCTGATCTAGATTCATATTCTTATTTCTAAAAGTTATGAATATTTATGCTCTAAAAATTATATTAGTTTAGTTTTCATAGCCATTAATTCCGTAATCAAACACGTCTAAACAAATTGAGGAAGCCTTTGAGAAATATTTGTATATATTAAATGTTAAGTCTTCTAGATTTGTATGTATTAAATGTTAAGATTTCTAGACTGATCTCCCTGAACTGGTCTCCCTGCAGTTTGGATCCTTAACCGAAAGCTTAACTAATAGTATAGTCAGTGACTAATGGTAAAAGGCCTGATTAGTGGCTAAACACCCTGGCTACTCTCTCTAGTTTCCTTTGATAATATTCTGAAAAGTTTATGATTGGGGGAATATTTGCTAATAAGCACAGCTTGTATTTTAGACTGCTGTGTAGAAACAACGAACACTACTGAAATTTGTTGAAATATTGTAGAAACCTGTAGAATATTGACAGAAGCATTAACTTGAATAGAATGCATATGTGCAAATTAAGTCAGTTGGGCCCCTGCCTTAACTTGTATAGATGCATTCTAGCCTTGATTCAGATCTATTTAGTCTAGCTGGTCTCCTATAGGTAGAAAAAAATGAAGCATGGTTGGGGGGAAATTCTTACCTAATTCAGTTACATAGGAGCCATTGTTTTCTTTGCTTTTGGTACACTAGTAGTAACTATGGCCTGGTTTGCACATAATGGCAGCAAATTGTGGGTTAATTAATTTATAGTTAGTAGTTAGTTTAACTGTGGGTTGTTTAACTCACAATTAACCTATAGTGTCTAGGTTTGGACATCACATAGCAACCTCCAATAGACTGATTAGAGGCTGAAAATTCAAAAAAGCTATGTAACATACCAGGCATGCGCCTTGGTGAATCGTGGGTTAATTAACTCACAATTTGCTGCTGTTACGTGTGAACAGGCCCTATTGTGTTGGAAATATGTTGACTACTGTGCTTCATAGTAAGATCAAACATAATTCATAATATTTTAATAAAAGAATTCTTTTGAAGCCAAAGGTAGATGCAACATAGATGAAAATCATGCTTCTTTAGACTGTTACCAATTAAAACTGAGAATCCATTAATTCATATAATAAAGTGAAGTTGTCTTATGATTTAGCTATAATCTTAAAGAGAAGGTGTTCCTTAATTAAACTTTATCTCCCCATTTTTTGAGACTTTTCACTTTTGTTCCTACTATTAGCTTCTCTCCTAGTGATCTTGTATTTGAGTAAGAAATATAGGCTGAACATATTATTTAAGTGCAAAAGAATTGAGCCATGAATAAAATGTAATAAGCAACACATCAGTATATTTTGCCTATTTTATATATACAGAAAGGAAGAAAAAATCTTTAGATTATTAGATCTCCTTTAACCTGAGATGTAGCTTCTTTAGCAAGTCTAGTCTTGGATTTAATTTTTCTAGATACAATGTAGTAGGTCATTTATTAATGCAGCATGTGAGAATAGAGCAGTCTGAAGAAAGAAACTTTTTTCAAGTAAGGTCTGAGAATGTAGTATAGGCATAGGAATTTGCAGAGAGATGGATTCCTTTTTAACTAAAATGTTCAGTGTGATTTATACAAAACGAAGAATATTTTTTTAAGATCTTTATTTTAAATTTGATTTTTATACTGGGTTTCCCAAGGAAATTGTAGTGTCAAACATTAAAGGCTTGCATCAAACTTTTCTTGAACTAGTTAATGTCACTTGGGAGCTTGATATTAATCCATTTATTTTAAATTATATAGACTGGGTTCAGATGACACAATAACCCACGATGGGTTACATAATCCAATAACCCACCGTGGGTTATTGTGTTGTGTGGCAGGATTTTTTTTAACACACTGTGGGTTATTTTGCTGAAATAACCTACGATGTGCAGAGTTAGTTATCGTGTCGTGTGGAGGGCACATGGGTTATTTTTGTTGACTACAGAGTCGTTAGGCAAGAGTGGTCAGCTGCTGCTCTACTCAAGCCAGCAGAATTCTATTTTTGGCAGCAAGAGATGATGGGATACAAATGGGAGGACTGAGAGGAAGAGGGAGGGAAATGAGTTAGTAAATGTACTGGATTATAACCAACTCCCGGTTGGTTATTTCTCTGATTGTGTGGGGTGCACCCACAAAATAACCAACTGTGAATTGACTGTTAACCCACTGTTTGACTATCATGACATCTGAACGCTGCCATAATGATGTTTTTGAGATATTAGCTGCGTTTGGATGCCGCGATAGTCAATGATGAGTTAATAAGCAACTCACAGTTGGTTACTCCCCACACAATCAGTTAAATAAGCAAATATGAGTGGATTATTAAGCAACTGTGCATTAATTAACATATACCGCCCTCCCCCCTTGCTCGTGCCTAGTGACTCTGTAGACAACCAAAATAACCCATGCTGACCATCACACGACACAATAACCAATGGTGGTTTAAATAACCCACTCGGCACATCATTGGTTATTTGTGTGGGTTATTTCAGCAGTGTCTGAACCCAGTTATTCTCTTTCACACACCTGACATCCTTGCCTTGTCTGTATATAATTACCATATGACATACCTCATTGTTTAGCATATGCAGAGGCAAATTCTGTAGTGCCCTGTAAATTAAGGTAAACAAGTAAGCAGAAGGTATCTATTCTGTATATGGACACAACCCAGGAAGCTACTTTTGATGCTCTTGTTGGATTTTGGCCAACTAAAGCAAAATAGCAGATCCCCATGATGGAAATTTTAGGTTGTTTGGAGAGGGGGAACAGTGGGGGCTAGTATTCAAGAAACACACAAAGCCATGATGACTGTGGAATTCTTTGGTTTGGGCCATAATAGAAAACTATTAAATGTATATTTTAAATTCCCCCAACTATATTGATGAAAGATTTGAAAGACAGTATCAGTCTGGATACCTTGAGTGTTGGCTCTGCATAGAAAAAGGCTCATTGACTTGGTGATAATCTGGTGTGTTTTTGTTGAGAAATCATTCATAGCTTTTGAATGGTAACTTTTGTAAATGATAAGATTTGACTTTTTCGTGGGGGAAAAGTAGGAAACTTTGATGCTTCAGAATAGAAGTGTGAAGATCTCTGGTACTGATTTGGTTGTTCAGACCATCATGATAACTTTATGTAGCATCTAAATGGCTGTTTTTTTCTGCTTAGGAACCTAATAGACATTCCTGGTGTCCTCGACATTCTTTATTCCTCCTGTAACCAATGCTCATTTGCTAATAAGTGGTTTTTCAAAGGGATTTTTAGAAAGTTAGAACTTTGATTTTATCCAAAATCAAACTTGCCTAGAGCTTAGAGAAATGTCAGGCATTATTATACTTACTGTATATGTTTTGTGGCTTTCAACATATTGTAACGTGTCCTACACATTACTGAACCTCTTGTGTTGAAGATGAATTTTATGGATGACCATTTCACACACTTCACTCAGAGTGTGTAATATACATTGAAAGCGAAAATTAAATATGTGTATAGGGAGGCCTGTTCTTAAGCATAATTGCTATGAAGAACCCATTCTGAAAGCCCTCTATTAACAGTATACAAACTCTGGCTCAAAAGATAAATGTGACATGGACTGTAGAAGGAAAAAAAACTATGACTGATAACTTCTCAGGACTTCAAATCTAACAATAATTGTCAACTAATGTTGCTGTCTGACTGCTTTTCCTGAAAGGGCCTCTGTGTACAGATCATATCAGTTGGCATACTACTAGTAACATTGCTTATTAAACATATGTGCCGCCTAAACCGACCAACCTGTGTAGAGTTTTTCTTCTTTGTACCATTTGAGCAAAAAAGTGAAAAGGCATGGGAATACTGTGGATATTGCATGAAACACTCCTTTACATTGACACATCACGCATGGGGCTAAGATGCAATGTATCACTGTAAAAAATTCTATGATATGATCTCAGATTATTTAAAGCTTCCTATAATCATTCTTGAAGCATTACGATCTTTTTTGTGACTCCCCGCAATTACTTGTTGAAAGAATTTCTTGCAAAAAGATAAATACCTACAATATTTCATAGATTTAACAGTATGGTAAAATTCCGAAAAGTCATGGTGATGTAATACGTTTATTAAGCCAACTAAAAGAGGACCCACATTGTGTGTGTGTGTGTGTGTGTGTGTGTGTGTGTGTAAGCTTTTGAGATTCCCAGAACTGTTCTGTGGGTACAATGCTAAAAAGGCTGGGAGGAGGGAGAAAGACAACTGGATAGTGTAGTCATGTTGTCTGCAAATATAGTTTGCAGTCACCTTCTTTACCCTGCCCTTCTCCTTCCCCCACCTTTGTGCCTGAAGAAGAGATGTGGGAATTTCGAAAGCTTGTACCAAAAATAAAAATTTTAAAAATGGGGGTGATCTTTAGCTAGCTTAATAAAAGTATCACAGCAGCATGGATTTTGGATTTTTTCTTGTGGTGAACACAGCTACACTTATTTTTTAGTATGGTAAGAGATTATCATGACCACGAGTAATCCAACTATAATATTATTTTTAATGTTACTTTTATTGTTTGATTATATTTTTATTTTATTACTGTTATGGTGGTTGTTTTTAAAAGTACACTGCTTTGTTTGAATTCAGAAAGGTGGTATCAAAGCACCTTAAATAATTTTTCAAGTATATATGAAATAATTACTGGCCAATTAAATAAATTGCAGGGTAGAGAGCAATCTGTGGCACCAAAAGTGCCCAAAGTGACAACACCGTACCTGGAGTCTCACTAATTGAAACTGAGAAGGAAACCTGAAAGGCAGGCTATTAAGCGTAGAAATCACTCTACTGTACACTCAAACACAACAAAACTGTATTGCATGCTGCAAATGCTAATCTTTCTATTTCCTATCTTGTATTTTACTATTGTGAGAAATAAGGCAGATAATTTATTTGGAATATTATGTCTGATTTGCATGTTTGCGAGTAGTTGGTCACAAAGAAATTGTTACCTGCTCCACAATTTCTGGATGTGATGAGGGTTTAGAAATGTTTTAATTTCTAGAATTAAAAGAAGATAGTTATTTAAATTCGAAAAAATTTCAAAACTTCAGTAAGAAGAGTTATAAAACTATGCATCTAAAATTCTTCTGTGTCAATGGAAAAACTAAAATCTGTGGTTAGATTAAATTATACAGTTTAAGGAAATAATGCATATTCTGCTTTATGCTGGTTGCACTATTTGTGCTTTTGGTTTTTCTTCGCAAAATTCTGGGTTCATTTTCTCAACTCACTAAGGAAGAATTAGACATTGCAATAGGTAGAGATTATGGAATTTGTAGGCATGCAGAAAGTTTGAAAACTTCCCATTTCTTTCTTTCAGAAAGCCACACTCAGGCTCCCAGTGGTATCTAAACAGGTTGAAATAATCTATGGCTGCTATTGAGCATGTCCCTTAACTGCATGCAAGGGCTGGATTTCTAAACTTTTTTGTTTGTTTAAAAGCATCCTCTATCAGAATCGCCCCTGAATCTAAAGGGGTTATTTCTTGAACTATATGGGAAACTTCTTTTAAAAACGGTCTCTGATCTTGCCACCTTGCCCTATGAGTTGGAGCTCATGGTGAATTAATAAGGGGCTTAATAGGATATCTTCGACTTTTAAAGCATTTCTAGCAGATCACTTGCTGACCCTTGCAGCTGTCTTTAGTCTTTCACCTTTAAAACCTTCAAAGAAAAGATACTGCATGACTTCCCTAGAGAGTAATTAATGGACAAAACCACATCATTTAGGGCATTTTTAGTCATGATCGCTAGGAACTTGCCCACAAAAAGGGGTGTTTCTCATTAATCATCAATTTACAGAATGTAAGCACCCAGATTTCTAAAGCTCCAACTCCAGTTCTTCAGATGGGTAGGGAGTTGTTGAAAGTGCCATCTTAAGTTTCATAAAATATTTTCAGTTCCCCAGTTTGTCTTGGCAGTGTACTTGGATGGGGTTAATGAGAAATCCTTCCCTTCACAGGCAAGTTTAAATTCTTTCATGAGTTTTACCCACCCATAATATTTTTCAAAACCAAGCTTTGTTTCTGTATGGAAGTCACTTTTATTCTGGAAACTGCATGATCCTCAAATACAGTTGTTATTTATTTATTTATCTGTCTGTCTATCCATTGATTTTATTTCTAATTCACTCAATCACTGACATTCTCTGGGCGAATTACAAACAGTAAAAAAACTAAAATATTTATATACCTCTCCGAAATTTTTCAATGGGGAGCGGTATATAAATATTCTAAATAAATAAATAATAAATAATAAAATGCCATAGATCACTTAAAAAATATAAAATGTTGCATGCACATTTGTCACATTGTCCAATTTCCTACACAGAAGTGACTTCCACGTAGAATATTCATTTTTTGTGGAATGGTCTTCAGTGACATAGTTATTTAATATAAACATATGCAGAAATGAGAATGCCAAACTCTTTGTATAGTAATAAGCTTCTGTGCTTAACTGTTTAGGATTAGGCATTTAATAGCTTTTGTCTTAAACTTTAGAGGTATGCATTTTAGAGATAGATATTCATTTTAGAAGTATTCAATTCAAATTTACACCCCATGGTCTGGAATCAAATGAAATATACATCACGTTCATATTGCTTCAGAGTGTGCCAGGTTTGTTTTATCTCAAATAACAGCTTCACATGTGACATGGCAAACCACGTTTGAAACTGAGGTGACTTTCAACAGCAGTTTAGTACGATATGAAGGTTTGCTGTTTGAAGCAGCAGCAGAAAAAAATCTCATTAGACAGGCCTAATGTAGCTCTTTGTAACCCAGCCAATATAGACATTCTTTCATAGCCAGTTCTTGCTACTATCCTTCAGTGAGTCAGGGGAAGCCAGAGGTGGGGAGAGGCTACTGAGAACCAGGTTCTGTGTGAAGTGAAACATCAGCCATCTCCATGATAGTTGCTTGCTTACTTTGTACCACCCGGTTCTCGCTCCTTTTCTCCATGAAAAGAGGGTGTTGTTGTTTTTCAACTACACTTTTGATATTACATTAACCTTGCTATTGCTACCAAATATTTATGTGTGTATCTCTGCATTGACTAGAAATTGAAGCATGCAGGACTTTAGTTTGAATATGAAATTAATTGTATTGAATAACTTCCCTGCATATATATATCCTTAAGATAATTTATTTGTGGAGCTGTATATAATTCTCTCCAGATAGTTAAACCACAAGCAACGTATTTGCATAACAGATTTGATGCACTATCTCAAAAGCACTTACTTGGCAGCAATGCATATCTTTTGCTTAAAAGTGTAGTCACAAGGGAGATTCAAATTAAGCTCAATTATGAGAAGTTATGAAAGCTCAAGCCAGTATGATCTGTATGTAGGCGACCCCTGTGTTGTAGGCTGCCATGTTTTAATTACCCATGCTTGAATAGGCCCGAGAGAGAGAAAATCTCAAAAGCTTTGACAATTTCCTGCTGTGTAACATACTAAAAGCTACATACTTGGGGCAATCCCCAATGCTGCCACTGCGCCTCTGCTGGGTATGTTTCGGCAGCAGGACCCATTGCTGGCACAACATGAAGCTAGTACTTGCCAGAGCAATGCTGGAAACAAACCAAAGCTCTCGTTTCCAGAATGGGAGATGTCAGTGGAGCTCCCTTCTGCTAGCTCCACTGACCTGTTCTATTCTGGAAACTATAATTTCAGCTCGTTTCCAGTTGCTTAGGAAGCGCTAGCAGTGAGTCCTGCTGGCACACAGGCAGCATTAGATACTGCTCTTGAACTTGTAAAAAGAAGTTCTGACTTGCAGTGTTACAATTGTGAATTTGTTGCTCAAAAAAAAAAAGTTGTGTGTGAAAAAACTTCCTTCAGTGTCTTTTAAATTTAACATCTGTGTGTGTGTGTGTGTTCGTGTTCTCTTTTCATTCATTTTTTATATGTGTGAATTAGCATTGAATGAAGTTGTACACAGTTAATTTGTTTCTGGAAGCCTCGCATGTATTGTACTTTTCTCGAGTTTAGAGTTTGCAATAAAAAAACTAGACTATATTGAATAAGTCTTAGATTCTTGTTTTAGGAGATTTTGATATTCCTTTCTAAGATAATCAGTGGTAGTTGATGCAGAAAATGTACAGAATACTCATGTTTGCATTTTGAACATCCACCAGAATTTGGAATTGAGCATTTTAATTTGGAAAAGCTGCTAATGTGTGGTCTAGACTAGATTTGTAATTTAGCGGATTCTCCAGCCTAAAACTGCTTTAAAAGGTGGCAGCAGGGAGTTTTTCATTAAGGTGCACTGAAATGAAAACTGCAATGAACCCTCTCTATTTTCTATTTTTAGAAATCTCCATAGACAAATAAGTAGTATAACACAGTCTTTCTTCATTCCTCTGTAAATCAGCATAACCAGCTCCGTTCTTATTGACTGGATTTCCCCCCCAGGTGGGTTAATTGAGGGAAACTGATTAAAACCTCATCAGATATTCTAATTCTAAAGTTGAAACCAGGCACTATCTAAAATAGGAGCAGGGAACAAATTCCATCTGACTAATGCATAGTTAATTGTAGACATTCTCTTAGTGTGGTGATTATAATGTGGTAACTGACTGTTGTGGAACAGCAAGCCACGCTTTTAATTGTGTACATAACGTACAAGCATGCTGTGTTTTACAAGAGCAGCTAGCACCAGCTCCCACTGGAGTTGGAGCACTGAACATATGTACTGTGCTTCAGACCTGTACATGTTGAGTTTCCTTTTATAGGATAAGGGATGTGCATACAAGGTTTACATATTTTGATATGGTATTCTCTTATTTTATATTTTGTTCAGCATTTACAGCCGAACAATACCAGCAACATCAGCAGCAACTGGCACTAATGCAGAAACAGCAGCTTGCACAAATTCATCAACAGCAAGCAAATAGTAATTCTTCTGCGAACGCTTCACAGGTGAGGGAGTTGTCTGTATTATGATTTATCCCTCATTTTTTCCACCAGGGTTCATCTCTAACTGTCAACTGTTGCCATAGCACCTTGCAACTAACCAACAAGAAAGTGGCTTTCGCTCGAATCTACATCTTAGCCATACTCTAGAGTGTTTAGAAGGGATGCTACAGGTGAGTATAGTAGGCATTGCGGCTGCTCCCTCCTAACAGAAAAAGAGGTAACTCAGTATTTAAAGACATGGTATACATGTTCTTAAAAAAAAACTCCAGATAACATCATTAATTTAGACTGCATGTGTGTGTACGTGTTTTCCTCCATTGCAGATTCAAAGCTTAACCTTTGGATAATGCAAGTGGTGTTCCTTTTAGATACTTCAAGGGTGCTAGAGATTAATGTATTAACATTGCTAATAAACATTTGTTGTGCTTGGTTTACTGAACTTTTCAGGGCTTTTTGCAGACATCTTTAGAGCAGGAGAATACTGTGTGTAATGCACTAAGTTATTGGTTCTGAAACTACCAGTACTTGATTTCAAATCATATCTATAATGTTTTCCCAATTCTAGTCACTATGCTTTTGCATTTAAGGAATAACAGATTTTAAGCAGGGCTTTTTAGTGTGGTGGACTGTGGAGTTGCCTCCTGCTGGGCCATTGGAGGAAATGTTCCCCTGCTTTTTTTTTTACAAGGGAATGAAGATACAGGGGGGAAATTAAATTACATCCCCCTGCTGATGGAACTGCAGAATCAGGAGGAAGTGATTCCCCCTCCCCTTGCAGCCCCACATGCACCCTCAAAATTAGCTTTGAAAGGCAGGGGAACCCTCCAGAGCACATTTTCATATGACATGATGGGCTGTGGAGGGGAAGAGAAAGAATCATCGTGTGAGTAAACGTGTTGTTGGATTCCTCTGACATATGTTTGGGTGCCCTTTTGGAGAAAAAAGTGGGTCAGATCTTTTGCTAGAAAAGTTCATGGTTTTTCAGTTCTTGGTTTTATCACCTTTGTGGATCTGACTGCTTTAACTATTGTGACTTTTAGTATCATTAGTTTAGGGTGCAATCCTATACATCTTTAGGCCAAAAAAGCCCTACTACTCCCAGAATTCCCTAGCCACTTTAGCTGGCTGAGAATTTTTGGGAGTTGTCGTACTTTTTTCTGTCTAAACTGCATTGGATTGCACCCTTAATTATTTAATTTTATAAAACTAAACAACTTTGACTCTTATTTGAAAAGGGGGCTCAAAATGTAGTTAGTAAATTACTGTAGTATATGTTTTATAGCTTGCTGTGTGACGTCTTAGTTATTTTTTCTTTTCTCTTTTTTTAAAAAAGGGTTTTATTTCCAAGACATTGGATTCTGTTAGTGCTCAATTTGCTGCTTCAGCATTGGTTACATCAGAACAGCTCATGGGATTCAAAATGAAGGATGATGTGGTGCTTGGAATTGGGGTGAATGGCATCCTTCAAGCCTCAGGTAAGAAACGGTAATGATTTTTATGTCTTGTTTTTCTATATGTGTGTTAAGTCAATAAGGGCACAATCCTAGGCATGTTTAGACAGATAAAGCCCTACAACTCCCAGCATTTCCCTAGCCGAAAACTGGGAATCGTAGGATGTTTTTTCTGTCTAAACATGCATAGGTTCATGCCCTAATCTAATGTTGACATTTTGAAATTATTTCTCATTGTTTGTTTGTTTTTCTTATTCCATAGGAGTATATAAGGGCTTACACCTCAGTAGTACTACACCTACAGCACTTGTACATACAAGCTCATCATCAACAGCAGGTTCAACCTTGTTACAGCCTTCAAATATAACACAGACTTCAAGTTCCCACAGTGCACTGAGTCACCAAGTAACTTCTGCCAATTCTGCAACAACTCAGGTTCTGTTTGGGAACAACATTAGATTAACTGTACCCTCGTCAGTTGCCACTGCAAACTCTATTACTACGCTCAATGCACGACACATACCTAGGACTCTAAGTGCTGTTCCATCATCTGCCTTAAAGCTGGCTGCAGCAAACTGTCAGGTGCCCAAGGTGCCAGCTTCATCCTCTGTGGACACAGTACCAAGGTAAGCCTTTATGTTAGAAAATAAACTGGTAAGATCTTTCTGAACTACTATCTTACCATTGAAAAATAATTCTCCTGTACTTTGTGAGTCCATTTAGACAACAACAACAAAATCATCCATGTAGAATATATTTTAAACCTGCCTATAACTTTTGTGTTATGAATATTTTAATAATAAAAACGTGCATTTAAAGTACGAAGTAGACTCTGGTCACTCTTGTTCCAAAAGGGACAAATTCTTTAATAAGGAAACTTCTTGTGATTTGGATTTGAAGGACCATACTAATGTCTTTTGTGTTTGATCGATGTGATCAGACATCTTGATGTGATCTTGTGTCTGAGACAGGTAAACTTTTATAAAAAGTGTTAAACAATGAAGCTTTGTTTAATGGTGTAATGTCTTGCAGGAGGCAGTTGGAATTGGGGAATTGTATTCTCTGACACCCCTGTTCTAAATACAGTTATGTGACAGTAGACTTTCAGTTGAAGGGGTTTTACTTCTGTTTAAATGGCCAGGGTCCAAAGAGCTTTGTTTAGGTTCATCCCAAGCTTGGAGATTCTTGCAATTCTACAAACTGCTTTTGAAATTCAGGATTTTGGAAGTAGTTTGCCTGCAGGGAGAAAGGGGTCCTACTGGTGCTGCTGTTCAGAAAACAGCTCCTGCCCAGAACCTAGTTGGTTCACATTTTTCTCCCACCCGTTTTTCTTTTTATGAACTATGAAACCTTCTAGCCATTCATTTTAAAGGGTTATGAGGATTAAAAATACTCATTTTTCATGTTTCTGGCTTGATTCTCATGGAAAACAAAATGAGGAATTTTTTTTGTATACGTCTGTAAACTTTCCCCAAGCCTGCTGATACCTCCTTCTTGTGCGTGAGTGACACCACTTTGGCTACATAAGCAATGGCACTCAGAGAATTGAGAATGCTGTTAGTATATAAAGTGGGGCCATGGAACAAATGTTGTGTGAGTGCTTCAGTTCAGGGTTCCAACCACTCCGTTCCATTCCCCCTCCTCTTCCATTCCCACCCCCCTCCATCAGTCGATCAGCCTTATGTGGCTGTTGAGCATGCTCAATACTCTTTGCCTGTATTTGGGTTTGTTTCTCTATTTTGACATTACAGGGATTGGGTGGACTCACCTGTGTCCAATCCTAGTTACGCTAAAATGTAGATTTCTCCATTAATTTAAATGGGCAGAATTCACCTGTCCCTGCAGACATTTAAAATAGCTTGTTGGTGTGAATCAGAAAATGTCCTGTCCAGACAATGAGATTTTTTCTCTCTCTTTCTACCTTATTTATATCTGTGTGTATTTCCCCACTGTCTTCAAACCAGTCCATTCCGTTCCCCATACAACCCGCTTGTCATGTTTCCACAACCATCAGTATTGGTCAACATTCCAAGCTGTTGAGTAATTTTTGAGCTTTTTTAGGAGTTTCTTTAAGGTTTTTTCCTTAAGGTTTTTTCTTTTTTTTTTTTTTTTGGTCATCCTGCAAGCTTTGGTCACCCGATCCTGCTGATATTTCCCTCTTGCACATGGATGGTGTAGTCCTGGCAACATTTGCACAAACAGAGGAAGACTTGAATCAGAAATGAATGGAATAACGTGATGCTATATTGAAGTTCTAAAGATAAAAAAAAACCCCACACACATCAATTTTACAATGTTCTTAAATGGGGCCTTTGACAAACTAATTTGGTTGTTGTGTCTTTTTTGAATATTTATGTGTGTGTGCTTTTCTCTCCTCTTTTTATTTTACAGGGAAAACCATGAAACAGAAAAGCCAGCACTGAACAATATAGCAGACAATACAGTAGCAATGGAGGTGACGTAGTTTCCATAGTAATGGAACTGCAGCCTTGGGGAACTTGTTTAGGTGCTATGCATCAGTAGCAATTCGAATGCAAGGGATGATGGAATCTAGCACATTGCGTTTCCATGGCAGCTGTGGGGACTTGACAGCAATGCCCATCTCTCATGCTTTGGTTTTTCTTTTCTTACTGTTAATAGGAAAGAATCAACATCTGTAAATTAAGACTACAGCAATTATCTGTACAGTACTGCATATTTGTAATACCCTTGTATATATGTTACTTGAATACAGAACCGTTCATTTGTGATGCTTTGCACTTGGGGCTGGGGTGGGAGGGGAGGGAGGGAGAATTGCAACAAAGTAAGAGTGTGAGAAGTGAGATTGTATAGAGATGAAGTGTCATCACATCATGTGCATGGTGCGGAACCTGCTGTTTTATCTATTTATTGTGCCGTGTTTACAGTTTTTTGTACACTGTACCTTCATTGGTTCCTGTGCTGTAGTAAATGTGTTAGGTAGCTGTGGACTCCTTGGTATTTTGTAAATGGTATTAACATAACTTGGTTCCCCCTCTGGGTCCTTGAGTTTTCTGTGTATCATGTGAAAAATGGTGACATACATACAGAATTTTTTTAAAAGGCATCAGTTTAAAAATGGGGAATGTACTATTCAATGGGATCTTCCTGTTCTAATATCATAAGGCAAGTAACAAGCTAAAAATGAAGTCTCATGGATTCTACCAGCTCACAAACATGTGTGCAGTTTCTGGTACTTAAAGCACTAAAGTTATGTTGCTGCTCTTCATACAGCCCCCTCTGTTGTCCCATTTCCTTGCACACCAAAATAGTGGTGTTAAATCAAGTATGCAAATGGAGTCCTTATAACTGGAGTTTTTATGTTGTCTTGCCCTTCTTTTGATCACAAATTATATTTTTTTATTGTATAATTGTTAAAGACTTCATTCTTTACTTGTTCTTAAGAAGAAAAGGCTATAAGGGAGAAGAATGCAGTAATTGCTGTACGTGTATCATCATTCCAGTTTCTGAAAACAGCCAGCTTTTTTTCCTTTTTAAGATTCTCCAGAAGGCTGCAAGGCCAGAACCACAACTGTCGGGTGCCTTCCTTTGGAAATATTTGCCCTCTCTTCTGTGAAGAGAATGGTACTTAAGACTCTACTACTAGTGCTTTGTCAGTACCGAAGCCTGAATGCCCACTCCAATGGCGTACATTATCCTTAAGGTTTTTAATCCCACCTGGAAAATTGTGATAGAACTCTCACAAAATAAACCCAGGGCATTACATGTTGACAGACTAAATGTGTGGTGTGTTTTATACTATATTTTATTCATTTATTAAATTTGTATCCCGCTGTTGACCTACAGGTCCCCAAAGCGGTTCAAATATAACACAACTCAGTTCATAGTTAACATATGAAATTATTGGATCAAACAACTTAAAAGCAAAAGATGACATTAACCCCTTATTCCCGCACTTGGATAATTTCTTCAAGGTGATCAAATCAAGGGATGGATGAAAATTTAATTGAGTTCACAGCTTGATGCAAACCTACCTAATTCACACTCCCCGAACTTCTGTGTGAACCTGCATGTAGTTGCTCTCCAAAACCTGCACTTTTCCAAACATTGTCAGCAAGTTCGTTGATTTAAAAAAACTGCATCAAAATTATTTATTTATTGCATTTCTATACTGCCCAATAGCCAGATTGCTCTCTGGGCAGTTCACAAATTTATTTATTTATTTATTACATTTTTATACCGCCCAATAGCCGAAGCTCTCTGGGCGGTTCACAAAAATTAAAACCACAAAAAACATCCAACAGGTTAAAAACACAATTACGAAATACAGTATAAAAAGCGCAACCAGGATAAAACCACACAGCAAAGTTGATTCTAAGATTAAAATACAAAGGCATATTAGGGGGAAATGCACACAAAAATGTGCATGTTAGAGAGAAATGTAGCCCAAATCACCACCTACTGTCGAGGATGCCTACATTTGAAAAAAATAGGCACAAAAATGCACATGAATTTACCATTTTTCATGTGGACATTTTAAGACAAAATTCACAAATTGCAGTGAAAATGGGGAAGAATTAATGTAACTGGAAATCCAACAAGTTGAGTGACAGTGAACTTGTCAGAATTGTCCATCTCTAATAAAATCAGGCTTTGATTAATCAAAGCAAGTAAAATGTCCAAGATATTCTGTCTTCAGTGTCATAAAGATAATATCTAGAAGCCTTAAAGAGCATTCTTAAATTACCTTAATCCTATCACTGATGTGTTCAGGTTTTACCTGCCTGAGCTGTTTTTCCTTACCTTTCTCCTTCATTTCTGGCCATCATGCCTACCGTATCATAGTTGGTTCTCTAAAGAACTGTCATTTTCATGACAGCAATGTATTTTCAACTCCCAGGAGAATGGGTGGAGCCTGATTTAATTGAGTTACAACTCAAGCCTGCCACTTTTATTGTATAACAACGTAAGGTACTACACAGTGTAAAACAGAATAAAAAACCCTTCTTGCTAGATTGTCTTTTTATATAAACGAAGAAAGAGTTAACAAATAGCATATTCAGTAAGAGTAATGCATTATATCCAGCATAAAGTTTGTGCAAACTGGCCAAGTTTGATTTTGGCCTTTTACTCCTTTCTTACTGCAGCTGTCCCATGTGATCTTCAGTGGCTGGGGGTGTCAATGGGTAAGAAGTCCTGTATGATTACACTTGCATATCTCAAGATCCAACCTGTCAGTTGGAACTAGGGATTGAAGAAGCGGGGGAGGGGGGAATCTTAGATCTTCAATCAGATATCTTCGTTATAACCTTTTAAAAACTGAACTAGCAATCTGAGAAGCCAAACGCTGCAAGCAGGATAAATGATGTAAGTGTAAGAAGATAAACACTAGGGTAGAAGCAATATCAAAACTGCCACATCTGTCATTGGGGTAGCAGCATTCACACGCCGCTATTCAGGCTGTGGATGTGAACAAAGCAGAAGCAAGTGAGCTTGCTGTTTCCGCTGCCTGATCACTCCTGCTGAGGCTAAGCCAACCCAGGGATGCTCCTTCTCTGGGTTAAGTTTGATATGCAAACTGGGAATTTGGGGTGGTTGTGGGAGAGAGTTCCCGGAGTTGGAGCTCATGTAGCCAAAATGGTACCACCCATGCACAAGAGGGTGGTCTCAGCTGGCTGCAGGGAGTCCCAAAGTTTGTAGTACACAAGATTTGGGGCGGGGGTGTTGTTGTGGAGAAACGAAACAGGAGAACCCAATGCAGGCTATGTGTGCTCGGTAGTGTCCACATAATGCTGCTGACTAAATGGAGAGGGAGGAGGGAATGGAATGTCTGGATTTCGTACTGCAGCATTCCACACTGCAACATTTTATTGCAGCTCCCATTTGTACTCTAATCCTAAACCTTGGTTGCCCAATGTTCATTTTGGCAGCAAAATTAGGCCATTCCCCCCAAAATACAATTTTTGCATATTCTGGGAGCTTTCTAGCTATGCATTTAGGCGAAAGAAAGAAAAACCCTTACCCTCCTTACAGTATAGAGGGAGGTTTTAGAAAGAAAAAGAAAAGGGATTGTTTATCCCCTTTTCCACTTTCCAGAAACCTTTCTCCCACACCCTCTAGCCATATAGCAATATACTCTACCAGGGATGTGCAACATGTGGCCCTCCAATTCTTGGACCCCAATTCCCATCAACCCTAGCCAGTATAGCCAGTGGTGCGAGATGATGGAAGTTGCAGTCTGAAGTGCCACACATTGTCCACCCCACTTTAAACATTTGAAACAGTGCTATATAAATGCTAATGGTTGCTTTTAAGGGACATTCTTTCGCTTTATATCTATCCAGAGATGGGTCCATTTTCACCTGATTAGCTCCTGCAACTGATATTCCAGTGGAACAACTTTGGATGCATGCTTGGCAAGTCATAGATTGTGATGACATGGGTCACACTCTGTTCAGGACCATGCCTGCACTTGGCTTGGATAGCTAAAGCACTGGGCTAAAAGAGCTTTTGGTACCATCTCTCTCACACACCCCTTCAGGTGCCTATCACCTGCTCTAGGAGGTAATCTGTCCGATGCCTGCACTGAAGAGGGATTGTCTCAGGGTGGGATGGGAATAATGTCCGTCAAACAACCTCAAGCACAAAAGATGAACCAAGGACATCTGCAAAGCTGGAGAGAACTTGATGCCTTAAGACTTCTGCCTACAATATGCTCTTGGGCAAGAATTGCCAGAATATCTGTGAAGGCAATGACTAAGCAAGCAGTCAGGAGAGGGAAATCCTTCCAGCTAGGAGAGGAGTGAAAAAATGGACTTGCCTACTGTGGTTCATGTGGGTTGTGGCTCATTTACTAAATAGTGAGGTTTCATCATCAGACCCAAAGAATGTATGCAGTTGCCTGCAACCCTTCAGGCAGAAGATGTGACTAGAAGAAACCTTTCTAGAAGAAACCTCTTGATAAAGGTAAATGGCCTCATCCTGCTAGGGCCCATGATTGATGAAATGGAAGTAATTGTATTCAATGGGCAAAGTCTGAAGGAGCAGCCTTTCACTGGGTTGGAGGGGTATTGGCAGGAGCTAGCTCCAAAAAAATGCAACCATTTGAAGCTTGTATATATATGCCAGTCACTTGGCTAAAATGTTAATCAATGTACTCATGTTCATCCATACTGCCATGAAAGGGTCATAGGCTTTGGTATTTGACATGTAGCACACACACTTTAATTTGTATTAGATGCTGAACACTTGGAGTTTGTACTGGTGGTTTTAATGAGCCAGTTGTAAATATGGTGATCTTTCCACCTCCCCAAATGCTGAAAACAGCAACAGACACCAGAAAACACAAGGGATAAACAACAAAGCCATACATTCTGGTGTTCCTTTACTACCTGGATAGGAGGTAATGCAGCCAACAGTAGGGTGACCATATGAAAAGATGGACAATGCTCTTGTATCTTTAACAGTTGCAAAGAAATGGGAATTTCAGCAGGTGTCACTTGTATGCATGCAACACCTGGTGAAATTCCTTCATCACAACAGTTAAAGCTGCAGGAGCCCTGCCCTCTTTTGTATCTGGTCACTGGTATAGATCCTGCAGCTTGAACTGTTGTGATGAAGAGGGAATTTTACCAGATACTGCATGCATACAAATGACACCTGCTGAAATTCCCTTTTCAATGCAACTGTTAAAGTTGCAGGAGCCCTGTCATCCTTTTCATATGATCACCCTAGCCAACAGAAGTTTGCTTCCATTCTGTTATCCTCAGTCTTTAAAAAAATGAACTTCTTTATTCAGACAATTATTTTCTCAGATCCATACATTGCAAAAACCACAATAGAATTATTTAGTTCTTCATGGTCTCTGTGTTTCCTGGTTTGCCTTTTGCACAGTAAGTATTCTGTTCACAAACAGTAAAGATTAATGAATTAATCTGCAACAGATGTTAAGCTGTATTTTTGTGGATCCGGAAGCTTCAACGAACAAGGTCAGCATTTCCTAATTACAGTTATCACACAAACACTAGGGACTCAGCCACACTAAACAAGACAATTTGATTTTGTTTGCCACAAACACCCAGCGAACATGGCATGGAATTATCTCACCGTAGCAAAAATCACAATAACTAAGCAGGTGGAAATTATAGTTTTGCTTAGCATATTTTCGCAACAACGGAAATTTTCCTGTTTTGTGCTGAAGAAAACATTAATATTAAAATAGCTACTCTGGCATGTATTTACATTTGCTATAAATCAGTATACTTAACAGCCCTTTATCAGATTGTGCAATCTTTTACGTATGTTCTTGGCCTATCTAACCTCTGGGCACACTGCTAATTAATAGTTTACAATGGCTTGTATCCAATAGATGTATTAATTACCAGTAGCATTTGCTTAATATTTTCTTGTGTAATTCTTTGTGCAACTAGGATTCCCACAGCTTTCAAGAGTTGTGCTTAGGGCAATTATATCCAAACTGCAGGTAGAGCTATACAGGTGTGCTGCAAGGGAACTGCTAAGAGTGCTGTGAGAGATAAAGCATTCAAGGACCCTGCCTCGGTCCTTCCCTCTTGGAGAAGAATGCTAGCTGCATCTCTGCATGAATGTATTGCTTTGGCCTTACCCTCTTCCTAATCACCCTACGTGTGTGGTGGTGGTTCTGCCACATCTCTACATCAGGTGTGACCAGAGCATTTTAGTCACACCAGATGAAAAGATGCGTCCAATTCACCTGGCCCTAAGGAAGCCTGCCTTCTGATCTCTGCATGAGTCACATATCTGGGCTTGCCATCTTCCAACCCAAGAGGTGTGCCCAAATAATTGGCTCACATAGAAACCGGGGTGGGTGGGGGAGTGGCTCCTCTGTGGATAGGCAAAGCTTTTTCACACTCTAGAACTTAAATCTTTCTGGGTGTAAGAATAAGGAATACTTCCAACTTTAATTTAGGGGGGAAATGTAGCTTAAAGCACTGACCTATGGTTACCATGTGCAACAGAGGTCTGAGCTTCTGCATCTTTAATAGATGCGTAGAGGAAGAAACATAAGCAGTCAGGGCCGAGGGGGGGG
The DNA here is from genome assembly GCF_023053635.1 of Elgaria multicarinata webbii. Taxonomy (NCBI): domain Eukaryota; kingdom Metazoa; phylum Chordata; class Lepidosauria; order Squamata; family Anguidae; genus Elgaria; species Elgaria multicarinata. The sequence goes on along the minus strand of NC_086171.1, from coordinate 27,757,016 downwards.
GCTGTTAGGCAGAGTGAAGTGGTTGCCTCAGGCAGCAGATGCTGGGAGGTAGAAACAAGGTGTTGGAGGAGATAATTGTGGGCTGTGCAGCCTGCTCTACATCCCTAAACTAGACTGCTGCTCTCAGGTATGGTGGGAATAGGCTGTCCAATTGCCAGTGTTGAAGAAAGATTCAGCCACTGGCCCAGTCAGTTTTTATTCATGGAATGGGAGGAGGGGGCACCATCTTGCTTTTCACCTCAGGGAGCAAAATGTCTCGCACTTGGCCCTGCATGGGGTTGTACTCATCCCTGCAGCGCTGTGAAGTGCCAAGCTGAGCAGCAGTTCCCTGTTCTATTCCAGTATTAAGTAGGCAGGTGGCCCATTCTCTGTTGCACTGCTTACAATACTTCTATTGCAACAGTGTTCTCTGTCGAGTGGAGGGCTGAATGCTGTTCCCTTTGACAACAATTATTTATTTATTTATTTATATAGCACCATCAATGTACATGGTGCTGTACAGAGTAAAAACAATGTCCTTATCTTGGTTGTAGGGGCAGGTTCTTTGGAACTTGGCCAGTGATGTCACAATAGAGCAAAAATAGAATTATAAAAATAAAGGAATAGGATAATTTCATTGCAACATTGGCATGTCTTTGGTGAGACCACTCTAATACATTTATTTCTGGATGTGCAGTATATAATTTTTACTTCTGGCTTGAATATTTAAAATAATTATCTTCTTCTTCAAGACCTAGAAAAATTAAGGGCACAATCCTATGCATGATTAGACAGAAAAGGGTCCTACAATTCCCAGCATGCCCTAGCCAGCATGAAACTAGCTGGGGTATGCTGGCAATTGGCTGGGGATTATATTACTTTTTTTTCTGTTTAAGCATGCATAGGATTGTGACCTAAATTGTACGCCTTGCTTATTAGTTTGTAATAGGAATATGGATTTCCACAAATGTTTTGGATAAAACAGCCTACTCGTCTACCTCTCCCAGTTTCAAATCACCCCTTTAGGCAAAAGGGGTGATATTTTTTGGCCTAGGATAATGACACAACAACGTTCTCCACATCCAATTTAGGGATTTCCCAGAACAGATTAACAGCAATTATTCACGACACCTTGAAGTGCATCCTATTGTTCACCAGAGCAGGGGTGGGCAAAAGATAGATGGGGATCTACCAGTAGATCTCTGAATGATTTGCAGTAGAACAGCAAGGGGTCCTGACTCCCAATTGTTTAACAGTAGCAGCAAATGGAAAGGGCTCTTCTACCCAAAATTGGCTCACTGGTAGAGTTCATGTTTTGCATGCAGAAGGCCCCGAGTTCAATCCCAGGAATCCCAGGCAGGGCTGGAGGGACCCTGGAGAGTCGTTGCCAGTCACTGTTGACAATACTGGGCTAGATGGACCCATGGTCTGACTTAGTATAGGGCAGCTACCCATGAAAATAAAGCTGCCAATATCATACCGCCTGTATACAAAGTTATGGTGCAACCATACTTATTCTATAGTGCGACCACACTTATTCATGTACAGTTCTGGTCACTACACCTAAAAATGGATATTGTAGAGTTGAGAAAAGTATCCCCCCCCCAAAAAAAACCACCCCAAAAGTAACTAAAATGATGTTCAAGGGACTGGAGCAACCCCCCTATGAGGAAAGTTTAGAACAGCTGGGATTGTTTAGCTTGGAAAAACGTGTGGGAGACAGGATAGAGGTGTACAAAATTATGCATGATGTGGAGAAACTAGACATTGTTCTCCCTCTCTCATAATACTAGAATTCAGGGTCATCCCATAAAGTTATTTGGTGGGAGATTTGGGTCACATAAAATTACTTCCTCACACAGCACATAGTTACTATGGAATTTGCTACTACAAGATGTAGTGACATCTACCAATTGGGATGGCTGTATAAGGGGATTGGACAAATTCATGGAAGATAAGGCTATGACTGGCTACTAGTCATGATGGCTATATGCTACCTCCAGTATCAGAGACAGTATGCTGATGTCGACCAGTTGCTGGGGAGCATGAATGGGAGGGTACTGTGTGCTCATGTGGGTTTCCTGGTTGGTCACAGAATGCTGAACTAGATGGATGCTTGGCCTGATCCAGCACAGCTCTTCTTGTGTTCTTATGTTCCTATGAGTGAGTTTGTGAGTGAAAGAACTTGAGCTCAGTTTTTATACTGAGAATGAATTCCTGGACTGAGCCTGTACTCAGAGGTACCATGTTCCTCAATTCTAAGTGTATGTTTGGACCCTAACCTGCGATGTTTCTTTTCGGTATGTTTGGTGGGTCTTGAGATTCTAAAAAAACTCTAAGTAGATGCTGTGATCCTGAAGTCCTCCCAGCGCTGTACCAGAAAGCCCTTGCCTAGCTGCTTTGCATTGAAGGAAAGGTGCCATCTAGAGGCTGGAAATGTATATCGATCATTTATTTTGGACAGAGGAGAAAGGAAAAGGTTTAGGGAAAGGTACAGTAAGGATTGTTGTTTCCTCTAGATATTTAGGTGATTAATATAATGATATGACTTTGTATTCCTTCCAAACCAAACCAAATGTTGTCACGAAGAACCTCGACAGCAAGCATTCTCTGTATTGGCACCCACCCTCTGGAAAACCCTCCTTCGTGCGGTTCGGAAGGCAGAAAATGCAACATCTTTTAAATGCCTCCTGAAAATTTATCTTTTTAGACAAGCTTTTCCTGAACTATCTTATTCTGGTTTTATATGATTTTTTTTTTAATTTGTAAAGTTTTAAATCTTGACTTTTTTCTTAATTGTGGTTTTTAATTGTAAACTGCCCAAAGAGCCTCAGCTATTGGGCAATATAAAAATGTAACAAATAACTATATAACTAACTAAATATTATTATTATTATTATTATTATTATTATTATTATTATTATTAATTTATATAGCACCATCAATGTACATGGTGCTGTACAGAGTAAAACAGTAAATAGCAAGACCCTGCCGCATAGGCTTGCAATCTAATAAAATCATAGTAAAACAATAAGGAGGGGAAGAGAATGCAAACAGGTACAGGGTAGGGTAAGCAGGCACAGGGTAGGGTAAAACTAACAGTAGAAAGTAACAGTAGAAGTCTGCACAACATCAAGTTTTAAAAGCTTTAGGAAAAAGAAAAGTTTTTAGTTGAGCTTTAAAAGCTGCGGTTGAACTTGTAGTTCTCAAATGTTCTGGAAGAGCGTTCCAGGCGTAAGGGGCAGCAGACGAAAATGGACGAAGCTGAGCAAGGGAAGTAGAGGAGATGACAGATATAGTTGTGTATCATCGGCGTACAGATGATATTGGAGGCCATGAGACTTGAGGGAAGAATGTAAACAGGCAGTGGTGCAGCTAGGTTGAACCTCACTGCCAAAGTCAGGGGTGGCGTCAAAGGTGGGCTTGGTCGGGCATCTGCTGAAGCCCACATCCCAGGAGGAGCCCCCTGAAAAGAGCTACCTGAAGTTGATTCCCCTCTTGACAATGACAACCTCCTTGGTCCCTTATTTCTTGCTTTGGCCCATACAATGTCAGTGAGAAGGAGGAGCAGTAGATACCAACACCTACTTTCTCCCTGGCTCTCTGCCGGTCAAGCAAGCAAGTGGTAGCAATGATAAGACAAGGGATGAGGGCCAACAGCAGCTCGAGACGATGGTGATGGGAAGGTAGGCTCACTGAGGGAGGGGAGCCATTGAAGGTGTCTGGCTCAGGGGCCCTCAAGAACCTGGAGCCAGGAGGTCCGCAGGTAGTAGTTGGTGATGGAGGAACAGGAAATTGGCCCAGGGTCAGTACCCGGAATGGCATGGGCATGCCAGAGCCCACTACGGCTGGCATTGCTCACCACAGCATCTTTCCCATCTTCTTATATTTTTTTAAAAAAACATTTTATATTAGGGGACGCCTGGACAACCTATACACATGGTTGGAGGTGCTCATTTTATTATTTTTACTTTATATATATTTCCTTTCTACAATAAAATGGTGCTTATTCCCAAGTATACGTGGCCGTCAGAAGCCTCCACTCCTCCTGGCATAAGATCATTAAGTCCAGGTCCTAAAACTACCCTAGATGCATCTCTGTAAAAAGAGTCAAATTCATGCCAATTGATCCTGTTTTCCCAAAAGTAAGTCCCCCTGAGTTCAATGGGACTATTTCGAAGTAAGTAGCGTCCACCCTTAGACTAAAACCATTGATTCAAATGTTATTTTAATGCCAGAACTGACCAAACAGAAGAAATTGTGCTCATTTCAGACTGAGGAAAGTTGATCTTTTAGCATATGGTCCAATAGGTTTCCAAATGGACTTCGTCCTACAAGATGTTGATTTTACAGTCATTCAGTTTTAGCTAGGTTGCAGATCCTCTGTTTTTATGTCGGAGGAATGGAGCAACTTGGGGTCATTCCACAGCAATTTCATGGCATGCTGCCAGTCAGGAGGTGGGATATGCTGCACCATTCATATCTGCATACACTAGGAGCATAGGAAACTGCTTTATACCTGGTGAGAATGTTCTGCCCATCTAGTCTGGTACTGTCTGCTCAGCCTGGCAGTGGCTGCCCAGGGTGTCAGGTAGAGGTCTTTCCCTATCACTTGCTAACTTCTTGACTGGGGATGCTGGGGATTAAACCTGAGACTTTCTATATGCAACGCAGAACTCACCCTTACACAACTGGGGACTTTCTCCTGTCACCCCACATTCCTCCACCAGCACAACAAAGATAGCAGCAACCTAGGGACAATCAGCTCTTTACAGACATTTCAAGGGTGCAATCCTAGCAGGAGCTGATGGGAATCCTAAGCAGAGCAAGAGGAGCAGGGAGGTGATCTTTGCCTCGACGCTCCCTCCCCTCTGTATTTTAGCTAGATGGGCATTTTTTGCCCATCTAGATGAGGTGTAAGGGGGGAGAAGGAGGCTGGGGAGACACATCTGGGTTCAATGTAATCCAGGATTCCCAGTCCCCTCCCCACCCACCAGCACCCCCCCTTTCCTTTCTCTCTGAGGTCAGTTTTGTGCTCTCGGAGTGGCAGCTGGCACAGTTCTCTCCATGCTAGGTGCAAGGAGGAGGGGGAGGGGACCTCAGATTCCTGGGTCCAAGAGCACTGTCTCTGACCTCAGATCCAGGAATCCAAAATATTCTATGATTCCCCAGATGCTGTCTCCATGTATTAAGACACATTCACAAACTGGAGCAGGCTTATGGGAGGTTCACAAATCGCTCATCACTTGTGATTTCATGGACATCAGCCAATAGGTGCTCATGGTATTTATTTATTTATTTATTTATTTCATTTCATTTCTATACCGTCCAATAGCCAAAGCTCTCTGGGCAGTTCACAAAAATTAAAACCATGAAGAGCATAATAAAACAACCAACAATTTAAAAACACAAATACAAAATACAATATAAAAAGCTCGACCAGGATAAAACTACTTGAGCAACAGCAGTCTGTACAGCACTCATCAGTCCAATAGGAGCACTCATTGGCCTAGTTCAGACAAAACGCTAAACCATGCTGCTTAACCACAAAATGGTTAAGGGAATGCCATTAACCATTTTGTGGTTAAGCAGCATAGTTTAGCGTTTTGTCTGAACCAGGCCAGTGTGTTTCTAGCAGGGGATGAGGAGGTAGCACTTTTCCACCATCAAGTTGTTATTTGAAAAATAGGAAAATGTAGTTGATTGCCTGGATAAGTCGTAAACCCAGCTTACATTCCCCTCACTGCACTTTCACTCGCAATCTCTTCTTGTTGCTTCCTCTTCTCTGCTCTTCCCCAGTCACAGTTCAATTAGATATTACAATTTGGGTAGGAGCTCCTGCGCCTTGAATTGGTTGATGGCAGGTGCAGCTTTGCAGTTTGATAGCAGGTGCAGCTCAGGATGAGAAAAGCCCTATTGAATTTCTCCATGCCGTGCGTCTGTCAAAGGCACGGGCATCTCATCTGTCAACCTTAATGAAAAAGGAGATATGGGGTGGGAGGAATTGAAAAGAATTTTTTAAAAATGTACAAACTCCCCAAGAGTTCTCCAGGCTTCCACTAAATATCTTATGAAGAAGGAGCTGGTGTTTAAACTAGATGATACAGGGAAAGCTCCAATCCCAAGTGAAAGAGCAGAAGCAGGTATGACAAAGGACAGTGGCTTAGTCGTACCTCTTCTCCGGCTCACAAAGGTCGTTGGTTCTTAAAAGGTTTCTTATTATTTCCCTTGCTTACTCACTTGGTTCTTTGGCAGAAGTGATTGGCAGACTTAGTCCGCCTGGTGCCGACACTGTACTCCTTTCGTTGCCAGCTGAAGACCTTTTTATTCTCTCAGTATTTTAACACTTAATTTTAACTTAAATTTAAATTTTACTGTTCTAACTCTGTATTTTAATCTTATATTAATTTTTGCTGCGTGATTTTATCCTGGTTGTGCTTTTTATACTGTATTTTGTATTTGTGTTTTTAAACTGTTGGTTGTTTTATTATGGTTTTAATTTTTGTGAACCGCCCAGAGAGCTTCGGCTATTGGGCAGTATAAAAATGTAATTAATTAATTTTTGGGATAGCATTCCCATTATGTTGCCAAAGCCTATCTCTTTGCAAGAGCTTCTTGCAAAAGATAATTTACAAAATAAATTATCAGGGAAATATGCATTTATTTATTTATTTATTACATTTCTATACCGCCCAATAGTGGAGCTCTCTGGGCGGTTCACAAAAATTAAAACCATTCAAAGTATAAAACAACAGTATAAAACCATAATATAAAATACAATATAAAAGCTCAACCAGATAAAAACAGCAGCAATGCAAAATTACAAATTTAAAACACCAAGTTAAAATTTATTTATAGACTGTTAAAATGCTGGGAGAATAAAAAGGTCTTCACCTGGCGTCTAAAAGCATATAATGTAGGTGCCAAGCGAACCTCCTTAGGGAGCTCATTCCACAGACGGGGTGCCACAGCAGAGAAGGCCCTCCTCCTGGTAGCCACCTGCCTCACTTCCTTTGGCAGGGGCTCGCGGAGAAGGACCCCTGAGGATGACCTTAGGGTCCGGGCAGGTACATATGGGAGGAGGTATTCCTTCAGATAACCTGGCCCCAAGCCATTTAGGGCTTTAAATGTTAATACCAGCACTTTGAATCGGGCCCGGACCAGGACTGGCAGCCAATGAAGCTGGAAAAGGACTGGCATAATGTGGTCTCGTCGGCCAGTCCCTGTTAGTAAGCATGCTGCCCTGTTTTGTACCAGTTGAAGTTTCCAGACCGTTTTCAAAGGCAGCCCCACGTATAACGCATTGCAGTAATCCAAACGAGAGGTTATCAGAGCATGGATAACTGTAGCTAGGCTATCTCTGTCCAGATAAGGGCGCAGCTGGTATATCAGCCTGAGCTGATAAAAGGTGCTCTTTGCCACTGAGTTCACTTGTGCCTCAAGTGACAGTTCTGCATTAAAATATTAAAGTTGGCAATCCTATTTTGGGCCAACTGCAAACTCTAAACTCCTTGGCAATGCACGTCAAGTGGAAAATAACCTCTCTCAGAAGAAGCATTATCAAAGGGGAAGCTTGGAGAAGAACAAAGTATATCAATTGCATGTTCTTGCTTGCTAGTAGACTTGTTTTCTTAGACAAATGAATAGAGAATCAACAATGTGAGTAGTCCTGCACCCAGTGCCAGCTCCATATTTTGTGGGTCCCTCAGAGAAGTATCATGTTTCCCCAAACCTCCTGCCTTATAGGGAGCCAATAAAGAGGTCTGCCATGTAATCCACAAAGCTTTACTCAGGCAATAAACATCTCTTCCCACCTGAAGAGAGTCTAACCTCTAGGAATTTTCCTCTAGGCAAAACTATGCAAACTAAGTGAGACAATTGTCCTTTCAAGAAAAAGGGAAAGCCTTTTTCCAGAACGCTTTAACTTCAAGAAGTCTGGTTCTGAAGAAGCCATTGGCAAGAAGCTAGCTGGTCTGACCTTCTCTCGCCTTCCTTTTGCTCCGCCCGTTTGAGTCTGCGGTGGACTCTAGGATCAGCCAGCTCTGAAGTGCCCTCCCCCTCTGAAGAATACTGATTTCCCACAGACTGTGTGTTGTTAACGTTTTCAGTTATAAGATCTGGCGAAGGTTCATTCCCAGCTGGTGATGAGCCCGTGAGAATCACCCTCCTCCCGTGTAGGCGCTGTTTCCAGCGCTGTTTCTGGCGCTGTCTCTTCTGCTTCAGAATCTGATTCCGATTGATTGCCTGAAACTCTTTCCACCAGCCTAAGGGGAACAGGCTTAGTCACGACAAGATGATTCCCTCAGAGGGCCTCCCTCATCTTTACTGCTAACTTCTACTCCATCTCTCTCTGGGACCAATCCTCACTGTCGTTTGGAGAGAAAAGGCAAGCCAAGTGAGCAGGCCATGTACCTGCTTCTCTGCATTTCTGTCAACATTTGCTTTTGCTATCCCTCTGAGCCAGAGAAACAGAGCAGGCAGTAATGTAGGGGGGCAGTTTGTGGTGGAGGTCAAATTCTGTGCCACTGGGCCTTGCATGGACAACATGAGGTCAGTGGCTGTGGCCATTCCTGCCCTCCCCAGGTTGCTTTTTTCAGTGCTGAGAGAGGCATAGAGCTCCATGTATCTCTCAGCTTGGAAAAGGGGATTTGGTCAACACTGGGAGGTGCTTGCTTAGAGTTGACCTTCCAGACACCCACACTTTTCCTGGCTCTTTTAGGCCCAAATCCGGATTTGGTGCAATAGCCTTAAAAACTGGGAAGGGACCAGCAAAGACGCTCCACGTTTTCCTGGTCCTTTATTTATGAAGCATGTGAACCTCACTGTATTGCAAGAAGAACTCTTCTGTGAGTTGAGCAACCCCTATTTGTTGCTTGTTAGCAAGCACGATTTGTGGCATTGCACAACATCATTACTGATCTGTTAAGGCATCAGGCTCAGATTTTAATTTCCTGGCTTTGTGGATTTTGGGATAGCCTTAACTCTGGTCTTAAACTGGCAGGTTTTGGGATCACTGAATTTTGCTGGGTTTTTTTTTTTAAAAAGGGAAGCTATTCTTACAGTAATCAAACAAGTCATTAACTGAGTAGATGTCTACAAATGAATAGATATGTATTTTTGATGATAAAAATATGAGATAGCAGGAGGAGGTGCAAGGAGACATCCCTTGAATGGCTGGGAACTGTGCATCTTGTTCTGCCTTCTGAAATCCTTATGCACACAGCAATTTATTTTATGCCAAATCTGGAAATGAGAGCAGAAACCACTTTCAAAAAGTGTCCTTTTTTCCAGTGACAATTTGTAGCCTTGTTTATCACAAGAGGGCATCACTGTGGCTGCTTCTGGGAGTTTCAATCTTTCCGTTGCCATGGCACTTGGGGAAATAAATCCCATTGTTGTATTACAAAAGCGCAATTTCCATTTCCTTAATTCACAGTGGTTAGAACTACACATGACAGCCAATCTCATCTTTTTCTCATAAGGCAAATTGAGGGAGGGTTTGAGAGGTGCCTTACCCTTTTGGCTGTTTTTTTCTGGTAATATGTCCCAAACAGATTTAAATTTCCCCCCAACAACTGGGCTCTGAAACCAGAAATAAACCTTGCTGTGGTTGAGGGTGGGTGGATTGGGGAGACTTTCAGGTAAGAATTGGCCAATGTATGAGGGATTATTGTTGATGTTGTTGTTATTTACATTTCTATACTGTCCAATAGCCAAAGTTCTGTAGGCAGTTTACAAGTAATTACCAGGGCCGGTGCCAGACTATTTTGCGCCCTAGGCAAGGTGAGCTACTTTCACACACACACCCAAAATGCCAACTTTGATTTTTAAGGACAGATGTTTCCTGGAAAAATAAGAAGGACAAAACTTGAAACTGCTAAATGTATTTTAAAGCGCAAGAAGTACGTCATGCCAATTATAGCAAACAAATTGGAAAGGAACGTCTATGGGTTTAAAATGCATTATTTAATAGGAATATCACCTCCAAATCACACACCCCCCCAGCTTTTATATTGTATTTTATATTATGGTTTTATACTGTTGTTTTATACTTTGAATGTTTTTAATTTTTGTGAACTGCCCAGAGAGCTCCGGCTATTGGGTGGTATAGAAATGTAATAAATAAATAAATAAAACTCACACGCGCTTGCACACACACACTCAGCATCACTCACTCCAAACAAACACATGCATGAACACATGCATTCACTCAAAGACCCCATGCACCCCGTTCACCCATACATTCTCTCTCTCTCTCTCTTCTGGATGCGTTCCAGAAGTCTAAATGTGGAGCTGCCCCACCCCCACCCCAGCGTCCCTGGCTTCGCTTTGGCTGGGCTGGCGCAAGGTGCCATCTCGCCCGCCCAGGCCCAAGTGAATCCACGGGTCGGGCCGGCTCCCAGCCAACGCGCGTGAGTGCTGCGCTGTGCCCGGCACCCCTCTTAGCTTGGCACTCTAGGTGGCTGCCTGAGTGGCCTCTATGGTAGCACCGGCCCTGGTAATTACTGCCATAAAAATACAATATAAAACAATATAAAAACCACTTTCAAAACAAATTTAAACACCCAACAGTAAAAACAAACAAACCAGGACCAGTTAAAACCTTATCATATGCTGTCAAATGCCTAAGTGTAGAAGAAAGTCTTAACCTGGTGCTGAAACGATGACAACATTGACCTCTGTGGCAAGAGCATTATATAATGAGGGAGCCACCATTGAGAAGGCCCTCTCCTTTGTTGCCATCTTCTGAATCTCCCTCAGAGTAGGCACCTGGAAGAGGCCCTCAAATGGCAATTGTAGTGTATAGATAGATTCATACCAGGAGAGGTGCTCCATCAGGTATTTTGGTCCCAAGCCTTGTAAGGCTTTATAGGTCAAAACTAAGGTCTTGATTTGAGCTCAGAAAGGTACAGATAGCCAGTGCAAGAGAGGCAGAATTGGTGTTGTCTTTTCAGACGTTCTGGTCCCCTCAATCAATGTGGCTGCTATATTTTGCACAAACTGCAGCTTCCAAATCATCTACAAGGGCAGCCCCATGTAAAGCACATTGCAGTAATCTAACTTGGAGGTTACCAGAACATGCTGAGGGTAGATTATTCCTATCCAGATGGGGTATAGCTGGACTACACTGAAGCCACCTGACCCTCCAGTGACAAATAAGATTCCAGGAGAACCCCCAAACTGAGAACCTGCTCCTTCAGTAAGAGTGCAACCCCATCCAGAACAGGTTGAGCACCTTAAATCCTATCATAAGCACCACCACTCCTCTTTCCTGCCAATTGTCCCTCACAAACATCTCCTATGCCCCTTGACATTGGCAAGCATACATTTGGGAGCATTCATTTGCCAAGTGTTCTTCTTGATGATCACTGTGCTATCTTCTTCTTCTTCTTCTTCTTCTTCTTCTTCTTCTTCTTCTTCTTCTTCTTCTTCTTCTTCTTCTTCTTCTTCATGATCTCTGTGCATCACACATATGGGAACATTCTATAGCTGAGAATTTTAGGCGGGAACCCATCCCCCACCATTCTGGTGCGCATGTCTACCGGGGTTCCTGCCGATCTCCTCAGTTCTCTTAGACCGCCATTGTGGTAGTCTTTTTGGGAACTTGGTCCGTGGACCACAATCGTCGTTCAGATCTAGCTGAGTTTCATCTCTTCTGTATGGGTTCTACACCTCACACAGCTATATTTGGAAATTTCCAGAGCTAGGTGAGCATTTTGGCAGGAAGTCCACCCCCACCCTCAGTGACCTCACTCAAGGGACATGGCTCTCACTACTCTCATCACTTCCTAGAAGGGGTAGAGGGTGGAGAGATGGAGTGGGATAATCTCTGGATGTCAGTGGCTACATTCTCATACTTTTAAAAGGCTATCAGAATTTCAGTCTTGTTGCTCAAGGTGTATGAAAAGGAAACAATCCTGACAAAATTAGAGGGGTGGCAAGAAGCAACCCCTAAATATTTGAATTGCAAAACTATGAGAATTAGTTGATGTACAAATATTGCATTTTTTTTTGTAGACTTATGATTTAAAAATCATATGCCCCCTTTCCCCCGTTTTTCTTACTTTAGCTAAAATATTCCCCGACAAAGCCTAAACCATATTTTATGCAGAGGTGGAAGAGCCAGGGGGATGTTCAAGGTGTCCGAGATGCTTCGAACTCCACTTCAAAACTCAGTTTGTCCCATTCTTGTTTGTAACTTTTCTCCCCCCTCCCATTCAAGTGGGAATAATGTGCATTTTTGTGCCTACTTTTCCTCCATTCACTGAAGTGCAAATGCATGTATTTTGGGGGAAATGCACATTTTAAAGTGCATTTTTCAAAGTACGCATTTTCTGAAAGCGTTTGTGAGTTTAGGAATTTGCAACCTTTTTTCAAAACAACACGTTCAGGATTGAGAGTAGGGCAAGTTTGAATGATCTGTGAATTGAAACAGAATTCTCATGCTTCCCTAGTTTTATAGAACAACTCTAGAAAAGGCACAAACCTCTGCCATCTTGTGGTATCAAAATGTACTACCGTTGGCAAGTAAATAAATTAATTTATTACATTTCTGTTCTACCTAATAACTGAATCTCTATGGAGTACTACTTTTCCCTTTCCCTATCTTTGATTTTACTTCAATAAACTTGTTAACTGGGTTTATTTATTCATTTATATCACACCTTTTTCCTTTGCCAAGGAGCCCAAGTTGGCTCACATGGTCCTCTCCTCCTCTACATTTTATCCTCACAACAAATTTGTGAAGTACCTTAGGCTGAGAGTCTGTGACTGGCCCAAAGACAACCAGTGAGCTTCATGGTCGAACGGGGACTAGAACCTGGATCTCCCGAGTCCCAGTCCAACACTCTAACCACTATACCACAGTAGTTGGATTGCTTTTCATATTAGTCACTTTCAAGGGAGGAGGTTGGAGTTTCTTTGCCCCATGAGGCTGAGAATGCTCAAGCTACACTCAAAAAGTGCAACTGAGGTGCAGAAGGAAGGAGGGAAGACGGGCTAAGGGCTCTGATAGCAGGGATTAGCTGCTACTCTACCCCCAAAGGGAGTATATCCCAGAGCTGAGAGAGATAAAGCAAAATAGGAGATTGCCTGAGTGTAGATGGAGAAAAACTCCTAGTGGATGCCATCGAACATTATGTCTGCTTATGTCACATATATTAAGAGGCAGTGACAAAGAAGCAACATCTTGCTGCCTTCATTGAATCCTCTACGTGCGGCCCAATGGAGCTTTTCAGGGTTGTCCAGGGTCCTAAGGACACTGTGGATCCCTCTGATTCCCACTGTAATGCACTTGCTAAGCACTTCCAGGATAAAATCTCTTGCGTCTGCTAGAACTTAGACCCCAGTGTTACAGCAGGTGAATTAGGTGAGGTACCCATTGCACAGCTTCATCTAGTTTTCTTGGAAGAGTTTCAGTTGGTACAGTTCAAGGACACTGACAAGGTGGTTGGACAGGTTCGTGTAACCATTTCTGCATGGCTTATAAAAAACAGCAGGAAGGGAACAACTGGCTGGGCCAGGGAGGTAATTAATGACTCCTTGTAAGGGTGAGTGGTCCTGGGCAGCCTGAAAAAGGTGGTGGTGAGGCTACTCCTGAAGAAACCCTCCCTGGACCTGGAAACTCTTAATAATATTAGGTCAAATACTGAGTGGGAGGTCCCACTCCGAACTTAGACAATTGTCCTGGAAGGATTCCATGGTAAATAGTATCAAAAGCTGCCAAGAGATCAAGAAGAATCAACCAGGTCACACTCCCCTTGTCTCTCTCCCAAAATAGGTCATCCTACAGCCAACCAATGCTATTTCTGTGCCCAAACCTGGCCTGAACCCCCACTGAAATGGATTCAGATAATTGGTCTCATCCAAAAGCAACTGGAGATGGTTGGCTCAAGGACCTTGTCCAGGAACTGAACATTTGCTACTGACCTAACATTATTAAGATTTTGTTAAGATTATTAAGTCCTTGAGCCAACCACTTCAACTCTCCGATGTCATTGGGGGCAGTGAATCCACTTCAGGTTTCAGTTGGAACCAGTCAGGACACTAAAGGAGCTATCCAAGGTACCTGGGGTAGCTCCTTTAGAGTTCTGACTAGTTCTGATTGAAAACTGGAGTGGAATCACCATCCCACTGACATCGGAGCCACCATGGTCCACTGCATGTGTCGAGAAATGAACATTTGACATTAGTACCATTGGGCACAGTCCTTTGTTACTTAGCTGGGTGTGTAGCTATTTGCACAGATGACATGTCATGAGAGCCAACCAAGAAAACAACTCACAAGTGTTATTGTATTTAAGGCTAAGCTGTTGAATTTTTATTCTGGGCATAGTTGATGTACTGTTAACTAACCTCAACTTCAGCTGCTAAGAGAGAGATTATTTTTGGCTGATGTGTCATTCTGGGCTTAAATAATTCACATACAGAAAATATCTGAAATGACTATGAATTTTATAAAGTGATGCCTCCATTCAGAATTATCTGGAAAGTCCTTGTTCAAAATCATATTTCAGCCATAAATTCACTATGTGAAAAAATGGCTGATCATCTACGGTTCAGCTCTCCATTTGCAATGTGGACATTGACACTGACCTACATTTCAGGGCTATTGTAAGGATTGCTGAATTAGTATCCATGAAGCTCCTTGAGCACTGACATGCTATATAGATATGAAGTATAATAATTATATCAAAATGAGTTTTAAAATTATGAAAATCTAGGGATCCCTCAACCCTACAGCCTAGAGAGGATTTCCAGGACATCTCCTTTCCCAGAAAGCAGCAAAATGTCACCCAATTAAAGAGGGTTAACATAACATAACAAATTATTATTGTAGGAATGTTTTGCAGCACTTGCTCCAATGCTGAGACAAATAATTAATCCCCATGACACAAAATGGGTTTCACAGTTAAGGAGAGATTCAATAGGCCTGGAGGGAGAGAACACCCACATGCTACACCCACATCCATCTAGAACAGGGGTAGGGGACCTGTGTGGTCCTCCAGACGCTGTTGGACTATAACTCCCATCCTCCTTGCCATTGGTGATGTTGCTATGGCTGATGGGAGTTGGTATCCAATAATATCTGAAGGCCCACAGGTTACCCACACCTGATCTAGAAGAAGCAGAGAACCTTACTGTTATCTACTAGCTTCATTTTAGCCATGACAAATAAGAGCCAATTCTTCTACCTATGGGATGATGTGTGTCCTCAACAGCCAATAGAACGCTGGAAATTCTTCCAATATACTGGTGTTTCACACACTACAACTGTGATCATAAGCACATTTGCATAGACATAAATCCCATTGAAACCCATGAGCTGTTATCCAAACAAACATGGACAGGATTTGACAAACAGTCAATAGGATTTTGTCAAATTTTACCAGCTGTCACTAGCCTAAGAGTTTGACATTTCAGCGACCACAGGGATTTTCCCTCTAACAACAACTGCATATTTTTTGCCCCAATTGCCACATTTCTTTCTTTAAAAACAACAACAAAACTCTGTATTGTGCATCAATGCACTGAAGATTTAGTGAATTAGGAAACATTAGACAAACATCGATAAACCGGCTTTGTAGCCTAGTACATAAAAGAAATTGTTGTAAAATAACAAAGCAGCAATGAAAAATTAAGCATACTAACACAAATCTAACATACAGGACTGCAGCCAGGATCTACCTTCGGCAACAGGAAGGGACTTTATGCAACAGGAAGGGCGGGGCTCACAGAATGTACCCCGCCTGATTTTGGAAGGTCCCTGCCCCTCATCACAACTCAGCCCTTCCATCAGAGTCTCCTGACTCTCTGTTTAGCATTTTCAGGAGGCTGCCATGGAAAAAAGGGAAAAGAGAAATCCACAGTCGATCCAGCGTAAAATCTGGATCCTACCCATAGTATTTATTAAAATAGTTAAAGACAAAGCATTAAAAACCAAATCAGAATAGACAATGGCAAAATGTCCAGAGCCTATCAGTATGCCAGGTTTCATTTGCGTGTGGGAAAGATGACGCATAGGAGAATCTGGAACCAGATGCAGTCTATGAACCAGCAGCTCTGGTGTGCCAGCACAGAAGGAATGGCAGACATGAATCGAAGAGGACACAAAAGGCCTGGGTGAGTTATTCCAAGTCAATTTTAGCTGAACACGCATTCCCAAATCCCAAGATTTCTGTAAAAATGTTGAAGCCCAATCTTGGTGATGGTGCAATATCTTCCTCAAAATATAAATTAAGGTGCCTGATATAGATAGGTAATACCATCTGTTAACCAGACAGAAGTCAGATGAAAGATAAATATGTAACGCATCACGGAAGCAAAGGTGGGTAGCAAAGGTGAGTTAAAGAAGGAGTTTAGTATCGGTTAAATGAAGCCAGGTGTGATAGGTAGGGGATTTAAGTGGCCTTTAGAAACGTGACATAGTTTGTGGATGGCCCCTTAAGCTGGTGGTTGTCAAACTTCCTGTTTTCAAGGAACCCTTTTCACATCAACTTTCACATCAGCTTGTCTACCATGAAACGTCTGCTCATTGCTGACGCATATTCCAAGGCGTGGTCTAGGATGTGTATTCAGTTCACGCATGGTATAGGTCAGGCTTGCTGGGATTCTCGGACAGCATCACCCTAGAGAAGCTCAATGTAGCCAATGTTAGTCTAATTTTAAGTTCCATTTATTTCAATGGGTCTATTGCAAATAGGACTAACAATGGACATTGCAGGGGGAACGGGTAGTAGTAGGCAAGCTGTTCTTCAGGGAAGTTTATTTGCCATTACTGATCTTTTCATTTATCTTTTCATTGAGGAGACATCCGATAAGCTTCCAGTGCACAATTTGAAATCGATTGCCTTAAGCAACACAAAGTGTGGCTTGTGATGAAAGCACAATATGGGGCTGTCTACACAGCACAGAGTTTTTGCTGGTGCTGGTGGCAGGAGGTACCAAGCAGAGGGAGGCAGCGTGGGCTTTTTGGCAGCTGTTAGGCTCGCGGGCCCAGCCCCTCCCATGGCTTCCAGTGACCAATGGCAGGTCACCTTCCACCTGGGAACGCCCACCAGAGCTCCGCTTGAACCAGAACAGATGGGGAAGAGCCACACTGACCTTGCTCAGGCAGGAAAATTCAGGGTAAATCCCCAACTTTTCTGCTCCGCATCTTTGGCTTTTTTCTCAGGGTGGCTTCAAATTGGCAGCTGCATCATGTAACTGATGCAGCACGGATTCGGAGCCACCCTGAGGCAAAGACAACATACAGACAGACCCTGTGACTGTTTCTACAATGCACATAGCTCACATGTCACCACTCTGAAAGACTGCATTCGCAGCTTGGGGGTGCTTCTGGATCTGTCGCTCCAAATGACAGCCCAGATAGATGCGACGGCCAGGAGTGCCTATTATCAGCTTCAGCTGATACGCCAGCTGTGCCCCTTCCTAGAGTTGGAAGACCTAAAGACGGCTGTGCACGTGCTGGTAACTTTGAGGCTCGACTTCTGCAATGCGCTCTACATACCTTTGTGCCTAGTCCAGAAACTTCAACTAGTTCAAAATATGGCAGCCAGGTTGGTCACCGGTACACCTAGAGGGGACCACATCACACCAGTCTTAAAATTTCTTCACTGGTTGCCAATTAGTTACCGGGCAAAGTATAAAGTGTTGGTTATCACCTGTAAAGCCCTACATGGTTTGGGTCCAGGCTACCTGCAGGATCGCCTTCTCCTGTACAATCCACCCCACACACTCAGGTCCTCTGGGAAGAATTGACTCCAGCCAACAAAAACAAGGCTGACAACTATTACCCAGAGGACCTTTTCTTCTGCCGCTCCCAGTTTGTGGAATGGCTTGCCGGGAGAGATTCGTCAACTTAACAGTCTTCCAGAATTTAAGAAAGCCATAAAGACTGATCTCTTCCAGCAGGCCTACCCAGCTGAATTTTAAGATGCCTTTTTTAATGGTGTGCTGCTTTTAATGATGCATTGGTTTTAAATGTTTGAATTAGTTTTATGTATTTTATGATGTTTTTATTTGTGTTGTACCCCGCCTCGATCCAGAGGGAGAGGGGGGTAACAAATAAATATATTATTATTAAATTATTATACCTACTGTCCTATTGTTTCTCATTTTACTTTCATCACCCTTTGTGTGCTGGAAACTAGGCGCAAGCAGACAACCACTTCCCTGTGTTCTAAACTGCATGCAGATTCACTCAACCCATATCCTGCATATGACCATTTGATTGTGATTTAGTTATGACTTACTAGCTAGAAGAAATGTCTATGTATCTTCTAAGGGAAACACTAAGAAAGGCCTGGAAAGGCACCCTCGTCCTATTTCTGTGGATGCTATTTTGTAAGGGGGAAAAAATGAGGCTTAATACATAAAGTGACCTTTGTCCAAAATGAAGGAAGATGGGAAGACGTAACACCATACCGCTGGTGCATACGCATCTCATGTCTGAAAGAATCTGGTGGTGAGGCTATCAGCAGCAGCGGACTGAATCCTTAGATACGCTGCCTTGACAAGCCTACAAAGTGATTATTGGTAACATTGGGCTGAATAGTGTGTGCAGAAATCATGTGTTAAGATCCTAATTCTGGCTGGAGGATCAACTATACAGCAGGGAGCTGATGGTATCAAGAGGCACAGCCCTTCTGAAAAGAGTTGTGTTTGTAGAGATGCGCAAGGCCTGAATTCCAAGCCAAATCAGGTCACTTTGGATCATTTCTGGTACTTCCTGATGCAAACTAGGCTTTCTTCCAAAGTGACCAGGGGCGTTACTAGACGAGGCTCTAGCGCGCGTTACCTTCCGCAGTCACGTCGAGGCTTCCAGATGACGTTCACGAGGATCCGCCGTTATCCCGCGGTGAAGCCTCTTTCTCCCGACTTTAAAAAAGTGAGTTTTAGGGCGCCTTTTCCTGCTGTCCCGCGGTAATTCGGAGTACGTGTGGGAGGATGTGAGGTCACTGCGGTCGGCACTGGTCAGGAAAAGGCGTGCTAAGGGGGAGTGGTCAGCGGCTTCGGTCAAGCCGCCTCCGCCATTTGCGCGCAGTCCGCCAGCTGGGGCAGCGCGGCGGAGCGGCTTTTTTTTTTTATTTCCCCAGTGACAGTTTGCGCAGGACCGGAGGACCGGAAAAGTGGCTGGTGACTCCTTGCGGTGGGCAGCTACCGTGGCCGCATAATGGCGGTGCTGTACGCTGCCTGTTAGTGTGGGTACCAGGCTGGCAGAGGGCAGAGCTGTTTGTGGGCTGCTGCCATGGCTACGGCCAGATGTGGGTTGGCTCCTTGGGATGGGGCAGAGGGCACAGAGGCGATCATCGCCGCCGACACCTCAGAGGCATGATGGGAGATGTAGGCACAGAGTGGCCATGCAGACGATTGACCTCGGGTCATATGACACCCGCCACGACCCCCATCAGGAAGTGAGCGCATCAATGTTGACCCTCAACAGCACCAGCAGCACTTCAGCTGGCACTGGCACTGCCGCCGCTGCCGCCGCCAGGGCCGGCGGCGGCATCGCTGACGGCTGCGCAAGTTTGCGGTCTTTCGGACGTGCGCAAACCGTGCAGCGAGCGAAAAAAAAAGCCGCGGCAATCAGGCCGGTGTGGCTGCGCAACCGTTCTCGCGGCGGCAGCAGCACAACCGGCGCAAACTTCCGCCACAAATCGAAGGCAGGTGTGGAGCATGAGGCGTCACGGCTGAACGGGAAAAGCCGCTTTCACCGCTCCTCAACGACGGAACACCCGGTAGGTCTAGCAACGCCCCAGAACTTAACCTAGACTCTACATGAGTCATCATTTGCAATTACCCCCCCCCCTCTAAATACTGATGTGGAGGTTGAGAGACTGTTGCATGACCTTATAATAACAGGGCATATTTTACCAGGGGTTCTCCATTCATTGTGCTTTCACTGTGCAATCGTAAGGATGGGACCATGAGATTGACATTCTTCCAATGCAACCAGGCTTCACTATGAAAAAGCCTTAAACTGGTTTTCAAGAATCATAGCTCCCTAAACCCTACACCTATCCTTCTGCAACGTTGCAAGGTTCTTGATTGGAGACACCTCTGTGATGTTGCCATTTTCATACAAATTGTCCAAGCAACCACCAGGGCAGCGGGTGGGGTGGGGGTGGGGAGTGAATCACACAAAGTATAATCAGATTATAAAGATGCAAAAACCATTGCACCCATTCTTTCTGAAATTTGGTAGATGTAATCCCCCTCCAAATGGGCGACAGTGTTTTGGTGTACTACTTGTCTCCCTTGAGATCAGACATGGGAGTAGTGGGCTTCACTTATCGGTTGGAATGTTTAATCTCTGCCTCCACCTATGCTCATTCTGTTTATGTGTAAATAGACCAAATATTACAATACACCCATGAGCCTCCAGTGACCTCCTTCCAAAGGAAACCAAAACCTGGATAACTGCAGACCCTGCAGCTGTCTATATGTTGGGGAAAGCCCCACGGTCACTATGGATCTGCGCTGTGTTGGCTAGACAACGCAAGAGCAGCTTCACAGCCACCACAGGGCTTCCCCACAATGCTGCGATATGGAAAAGTCGGAGATTTACCCCAACTTTTTCAAAGGGAGCGACGTCAACCCGATGCTTCCACCATGTAACGTTGCTCCCCGGACAATCCAGGGTTAACCCAGGGGTGGAGCCTGGTGGAAGGTGACCACCGATTGGTCATCTTCCACCAGGAAGAGGGTGGGGCAGCTCCGGGACCTGGATGGCCACCCAGAAATCCTGCGCTCCCTCCTAAGCATCAGGATTACCCTATGACGCCCCAGGAGTAGGAAAGCCAGGGTTGAAGAGGGAGAGGGCTTTGACCCGGCGCCGTGAAGACATTGCCCCTGAAATTTCTTGCCATTCAGAGAAGTGGGGTGCATGTAACATCTATGACATATATATTAGAGCAGTTTAAAAGTGGGATCTAAGAAATATGAGCCAAGTAACTGTTGCAGCCTGTGCATATATGTAATTGGTGTGGTACATCTCCAAGTGCTTTATTAGAAAAGTAAACAAAGATACAACCATTGGTTTCATTTAGATAACCCAGCTGGTTGCTTCCCAGAAGACCTTACAGGAGAGCTCTCTAGGGGAATAGGCGGAAAAAGTGAAACAAAACAAAATCCTACCTACTACGGCGGAACCCATAATACGTTCTGATTAAACACTATTGTTTCCTGTCTTCTTTAAAGAACTACTATTTCTAATACTATAACATACAGACAAGAGAGCTATTCACATTTCTTAGAAGCAGAGGTTAATATCTGTAAAACTGGAGCTGCAATCCTATGTACATTTATTTATAAGTTCCATCGTGCAAAGTAGTGTATTTATTAATTTACTTAGTTATAATGTTTATATATTGCCCAATAACAAAGGTTTTCTGGGTGGTTTACAATAAAAAAAGATGGTATAATATAAAGATAAGATGTAAGCATAACACCTAAAACAGAATAGAACAAAGTAGGAGTAAGCTCTGGGCTTTGTGATGACAATGTGGAGTTTATTTATTTATTACATTTTTATGCCGCTCAATAGTCGAAGCTCTCTGGGCGGTTCACAAATTATTAAAACCATGAAGAGCATAAACACAACCAACAATTTAAAACACAAATATAAAATACAATATAAAAAGCACAACCAGGATCCAGATTTGCAGTGGATCTATTGCACTAGTGGAAGTGGACTTGCTCTCCTTCCCACAGCAGCCTGTCCAGCAACCTGTAAATGCTACACTGTAAATGCTGTCGGAAGACCCTGCTGAAGGGGGTGCGCTGTGGTGTGTGTGGGGGGGAGAGGGGCGGATCCCCTCCAAATCAGGTAGAAAGACCTTCTGCAAATGAGAAGAAAGCAGATCCAGGATTCAACACACCGTAAATGTGCAGTTCAGCCCCCTTCAGGCCAGTTCTGTGGCATGCACAGATGGATGCAGAGGGCAAGAGAAGTCAGGCAAGTCCCATGACACGAGCATCAATCCTGTTGCATGAACGGAGTTCTGATCTTCTGATCCAACCTTTACAAGCAATTTGTAATGCAAGTGTGCATTACTGGGCTACACACACACACTACTGGGCTAGTCCTTGAATAGAAGGAGCAGAGGAATCCACCCCTTGCTTTTCATGATAACCCACTTAGCTATTGTTTTTAGAAGGCTTCAGCTGGGTGACATAATTTGGCTAACATGGCACAGGAGTCAGGAGAGTGGAGCTTGAGGATTTCATTAAGAGCCCTCTACCTCCCCTACAAACAGCCTATGCACTGGGCATGACCAAACCCTTGGGTTTGTCTATCCTAGCTCTTTAGAGTCTATCCTAAAGCTGTACATCACCATGTACTGTTTTTGTCATGGTGGCAATACTTGATTTTACCCTCAAAAAAGCCTCAAAAAGACAGTAGATAGTTAAGTAAACAGATTACCTTATTGTTGACGTTTTTGTTATTATTTTCCAGATAAATACCTGAGTTAAAGTACTATTAATTGCGGAATTGCTGGGTAAAGCACATCATTTGAGTCATGTTTGCCATCTAGGAAGATCATTTTAATGCACCAGTTTGCATCTTAAGGTTGGTATATTGGCATCCTTGTATAATGGACTGCAATCCGCAGTAATGTTTCTGGAACCTTGTAGAAAAATGAAGAGTACCTTGTTGGCAGGCTTTCTGTTCAGCTAAATAGTCTTAAAAATGATTGCTCATTGCTTTTCTTCCAAATTAAAATGTGCCTCATTTCTAAAACAAGTTTGCCTTTATTAGCGTTAGAAGGTCATGCAGTTCTTTTTAAACATTCTATATATCTGCAGTGTAAAAACAAGGCTATGGCACCAATAGGGTGTTTGAAGTTTTAATTTTCAAGAGATCCTTCATACACCTAATAAAAATTTATACCTCATGGGAGTCATCATGATGTAAGCTGTACTCTAAGGTATTGTGTCGGCTTTCTCAAACAGCTCACCGTTGCATGATCAAAAGCAAGAGTAAAACAGCAAAGCATGCTATTGAAACTGGTGTTTTCCTTCCTCTCTCATAACAATAGAAGCTCGGCCAGATCTACACCTTGTGTCAATTCATTATGAATGTGGAATAAACAGCAGGATATAACACTATGAAAGCGGTATAGGGAATGTGGAGCGTGTGCCAACCATTATCAGTGCACTTCATTATCGCTATAAAGCAGTAGTGTAGAGGCTTGTCTAAACGGCTTGTTTACCCTGACTTAAATACACATATTTTCATTTCAGGACACATGACACAGTCGTCCATTCGCCGTAGCGCCAGGTTTTTACCGCGATAATGCGCATATTCACATTTGCGATTTACCGCGACTTTTAGATCACATCCGCGTTTGCACTGCAACTAGCCCTGGTGTCATCCAATAGAGATAAATGGTGGGAGATTCAGGACAGGCAAAAGGAAGTACTTCTTCATACAGTGCATATAGTTTAACTACGGGATTTCCTACTACTAGAAGAGGAAGTGATGGCCACCAGTGTGAACTACTTTAAGAAGGGATTAGACATATTCATGGAGGATAAAGCTATCAATGACTATTAGTCATGATGGCTATGTATTACATCCAGAATGCTTCTGAATACCATTTGCAGAGGTAATCAACACAGGAGATTTCTCCCAATGCATTAGAAATATAAGAACAAAACAACTAGGTTGGGCATACTGGTGTTAGTAAATATAACTGGAATTAAAAAGTAATATTTTTTAAATCTATGTAGTTAAACTACACACATAAAAACCAATGTGAAAGAATAAACTGTTATTGTGCTGTAAAAATAATAATACATCAGACCAATGAGAGAGAATACAATGCCTTAGTGTTATAAAAATGTAAACATACCAAATAACCAATACCAATATAAACCAAAGATGTCCAGCCGTCATGGCCAATGGTTATGCATGACAAGAATGGTAGTCCAAAACATCCGGGCAGGATCTACACTATTCATTACACTGTTGTTTAAGTGCATTGTTGCATCCTCCCTTGCTACGTTACAAAATGCAACTTGAGCCCAGTCAATCGAAATACCTTTTCTTCTATCGTTTTACCCGGGCACACTCTTCTTTAGAACGTTCTTCATTATGCTCATACCGGCTCTGAAGTAAACCTCCTTCTTCCGGTGACTCTGAGCTAGACCTGCCGGGATAAGCCGGCAGGGAGGCGGGGCGATGCGTAGGGACGAGGGAAGCCCTGCAGTGTCTTAAAGGGGCCACGTGCGCCCCGAAAGATATGCGGTTTTTAAAAAAAATTAAGCCTCTGTCCCCTCTTTCACCGCCCTCCCTCCCCCTCCCCGCGTTGTGCCAGCTCTCCCTCCCCTAGAAAAGCCCTCACTTGTCCTAATCAGGAAGCAAAGACCATGGTCACGAGACATGACTTTGAAAGACGGCATTGAATACAACGAAAGGTTGGGGCACATTGTTAGTTTTAAAACGATTTTAACAGAAAGTGGAACGGTTTTAAAAGTCAGAAGAAACGTAACAACAACAGCATCACGTGACTGCTGACGTCATCTCTGCCAACTTGTTATGTTTCATCTAGACAAGTGTAGACAGGTCCCGGATTGCTGAAGGCTGCCATAGACTTTTGCCTCTGTATCCCCTCCCCCTCCCCTGACTATGAATAACGCTTTGGAGGTTGAAGAAGGATAATCTTCTGAGAGTGAGACGTGAAAAGCTTCTCCTTATTTTTCATCCATGTAAATAAAAGTCATTTCTCACAAATGTAATTCAAGAAGGGAACAAACAGGCTGGCCCATCAAGCAAATTCATATTGTTTGCTTTTCTCTGGTTTATGTACAGACTACCGGGGACATTGTTCATCTTGTGTAATTTAATAAGGGGAGGGGAAAGGAGATTTTTCTCCTTTAAAAATCTGGTTAATTCAAAAGACAGCCCTTGATGATTACTGCAGATGAGTTGTCTTTTTTGGAAAGGTGACTGGAAGAATCCTTGGAAGAATCCTAGAAAGTCCCTAAAGCGTGAAAAGGCCTGTAACATTTCACGTTCTGATCTAAAATGAATTGAAATGCCTTTTTTTCCTTTTGGAATTGTCATTTTCATGTGCCATTCTTTTTGGATCGGAATGGTCATTTAACCTGACACATCAGCAGTTCTCTAACAAATACCCAAACAAGCAATGTGCTTAAAAGGGAAGGAAACTGGTTCTTAGCAAATGTAGAATAGGTCTTCTAAATAAAATGTACTTTAGGAAAATCTTAAGTGAGAGTGTAATGAAGGTTGGGAAGGAGCAGATTGTGGATGCATAGATAGTGTGTTGAAGGTAGCAGCTCAGAAAGGATGGCTTCTAGAGGTTTTTTGCATGGGATATTTATTGTGTGCCTGTGATTCTCAACCGCTGTTTATGGGTTCTTTAGATGACTTCATGATCCTTCAGTTTCACTTCTGTTTCTTCAGAGCACTTTCCCATATTTTTTATAGAGCAGGGGAAATGGGGGTATTGTTTCTGAAAGCACTGTTTTTACTTGGGAATTTGCACAATGCTGTTATAGCACAACTCAACCTAGAGGTTATGTTATGGAAACGCAGGAAGGGAAAAGCTCTTTAGGTAGATCTTGCATCTCAAATCTGCAACAAAACTGAAAATGGATACAGAGATGAATATCCTTATGGGGTCTTCATTACTAACGTTATTCTTTGTTGCATTACTGCAGTATGAAAATATCTTTGGTTGCTTGAAAATATTGTTTAGAAAAGTAACCTTCAATTTTATCATCTCTCTGTGTGTGCATGTAATCCTTATATAGCCAAATTGCACCATCCACACAGAACACTGAGGTATTAACAGGTTGGGGAAACCCCAACATTTGCAGAAGTACAAAAAATCTTTAGGGGGGGGAAATCAAAGGGGGCTCCACCCCAAAACACCTAATGTGGACCAGGAAGGCTCAGTGACCACAGAACGGTAGCTGACTGTTGGAGGGTGGGGGACAGAAAGCCAGGGAGAATGGAGTATCCTGGAAGTGGGCATGTCTCGCTGGCTGGAACCCTAAACAGGAGCATTCAACATTGCAACACTTTGTTGCACATCCCACTTGTGTAGATAATTACACTGATCTACGTTCCAGGGTTGTTGTAAGCATTACTGTGATGCTGTAGGTGAATCACTTTGAACACTAGAAGGGTGCATTGCTATATAGCAGCCTTCTCCAACTTGGCACCCTCCAGATGTGTTGGGACTACAACTTCCATTAATGGCCATGCTGGCTGGGGATGATGTGATTGTGATCCAACACATTTGCCAGGGGGTAAGTCTCATTGAAAGCAATGGGAGTGTTGCTACTGTTATCTGAGGTCCTGCCTTTATACCTATAGGCATTTCTACATTTGTGGGTGTAGGGTTCCTGAGGTTTCCTGTGATGTTTGTATCAAAGTGCCTGATGGCTAACCAAATAAATGATGACTGACAATTCAGAGCCTCTCCATGGTGCCAATGGTGTCATTCTGCAAACTCAAATAGCACAAGTGGCGCTCCAATGGACCTTTCCGTTGCACAAGTGGTATGCCCACTACGCTTGTGCAATCCTTTGCACAAAAGGGTTGCAAAACCACTTCCAGAAGTGCGCTTGTGGAAATGTAACTTTAGTTGGATTCTCCTCTTGCACATACTTCAGAACCTAGTTTCCACTAGCACAACGTCATGGAGCAACACAGTGGGATACTGCCCCATGTTTCAGTGATATATCTTTGCATTATGTTTTGCTGAGTCTAAAGAACTTCGACATGCTTAAATGCTAGCAAGCCCCATGTTTACAACAGCCTGAAAGAAGAAGAACATGGTTTGCTTTATAGATGTTGAATTTCAGTATTCACTGCCAAGTGATTAATCCAGCATCTCGGTCTTAAATCAGGGTGATGAAAAACAAACGTTGTTTGACTCTGCATGTGTACCTGTGGTGGCAATTTAGTCAATTAACTTTTTAGATTAAATCAAGCTTGCTGATGCCAAACCAATTTTGACAAGAGACATCATTATGTTACTATATTGATACAGTAAGCCTTGGAATTGGCAGAATCTCTGTACTATGCCTAAAGTGACTGTTTCTATAATGTATAACAGCAGAAATTATGGAGTCTCCCCTCAGGGTTTATTGCATTAACTGAAGAAAGACTATGAGCTTTTCTACATGAGGCATTTAACCCACCACTTTACTGAGGCTTCTGCTTCCGGATTCTTTGTGGGGTTAAGATCAGCTTCTTTACGCATTTCCCCCCAAAGTTTTTTTGGGCCTAATCTACACCAAGCAGGATATTGCACTATGAAAGCTGTATATAAAAGGCAGGAGCCACACGACTGCTTTATAGCAGTATTGAAGCGCACTGACAACTGTTGGGGCCCATTGACACACACCATATACCGCTTTCATAGTGCTATATCCTGCTTGCTGTAGATTAGGCCTTTCTCTGCCTTTATATTTGTTCCATTACACAACCACTGTGGTATAATTTAATTGTGCAAACCTACCACAGTTTCATGCCGCCGTTCAAGGAAATACCAGACTTTCCTCACTAGAAAAAACACACATGCTATAATACTTGCAAAGAATAGGAGAGGCCCTGGAAGAGGATGACAAAAGGCCATGCTCCACCCCCTAAGGACAGCATGGGAATGTTAGCAGTATGATTGGGGAGCATACTATGGGGCGGTATCAGCTCCTTGGGACTCTCTCATATTTAATTCAGGACCAAGGGCCCTTCCACACGCCATAGTGAAGGCGCGTGCATGCGCCCCAACTACGGCGCCAAAACGATAGTGTGTACCAACCTGAAGAGACGGAGGGGGCGGCGGCTGGGGAATCCGGGCGCGTCTGCCGTCGCCGCTGCCGCCGCCCTCCTGCTACCTGGGTAAGACCCGGGTCGGAGAGCTCGGTTTCCGCCTCCGCCGAGCTCTCTGACCCTCGCGGGCTTTCCCCCCTCCGACCCGGGTCGCTCTTACCCCGGCAGCAGGAGGGCGGCAACAGCAGCGGCGGCGGCAGACGCGCCCCAAGACGCTGTCGAGGTAAGAGCGACCCGGGTCGGAGGGGGGAAAGCCCGCGAGGAAAGCGGCGCGCCTCTTCCTGCCGCCACCGCCACCGCTGCCTCCTCCCCTTTCCTCGCCTCCTCCTGGCGGCTCTTCCAGAGCCCCGGCTGAGGCGGGGAGGCGGCAGCGGATTCCCCAGCCGCCTCCACCCCACCCCCCCGCCAGCCTCCTGCTGCCTGGGTAAGAGCGACCTGGGTCGGAGAGCTCGGTGGAGGGTCGATCTTACCCAGGCAGCAGGCAGCAGGAGGGCAGCAGCGGTGGCGGCAGAAGCGCCCGGATTCCCCAGCCGCCGCCTCCGTCTCTTCAGGCTGGTGCACACTATCGTTTTGGGGCTGTAGTTGGGGCACATGCACGCGCCTTCACTACGGCGTGTGGAAGGGCCCCAAGGCAGCTAAAACCATGGCCTAGTGGGACATGCCAGAGCACAAAAAAGCAAGGCATTTGGCTCGTGGAAATCATCTGCCAACAGATCATACACCCACCCACTAAGGGCCTCTAGTCATTAATCTCATCTGTTTATAGCTGCAGGGCTTGGCATTTCAGTGTGGATTTGTGGTCACAGCATCATACACTGGGCATGACAACAGGCTTTAAGGAATGGAAGTCAGGGTCTTGGTCTGAGCTCCTGGGAGTCACTTTTGGAAGGGGGCCAAAGACCCAGCAGAATGGATGTAGCCAGATGGAAGATGAATAAGACCATACATTGCTTCCTGAAGACCCAGAGCAGGCAATTTAACCATCAAGAATTGTACAGGCCAAACAGCATCCACCTGTCTGATAAAGGCATCAACATCTGAATGGAAGACAAATGAGACAGTATCATGAATTGGCTACAGCCTGAATAGATGTGGCAGCAAGGTGGGGACAATAAGGGACACACACACCCCGCCTCTTGTGGCATCATAGGCACTGGGCTTGATCCATCGGTTGGAAGGAGCGGGATTGAGCTATCCACTCCCCTACTGTGGGATTCCCATAAGGGATCTCAAGGACATGAGACTAAGATCAGCCCAGCATGGGGGTGGCTAGCTGGCCACAACTGGGGTGGTGAAAAGGAGTTCACATCAGCAGTCCATGCTGTGGTATGCCCCTGGCCCTGCCATCCACCACCAGCACTCCTGGCATGCAGGCCAGGAAGGGGGAATTGGACAGCAGGCAGGCTAGCCAATGACAGGATCCAGGCCCTATACCACTGCCAAGCCTATTCAAGTGAGTCAATAATGTTGTGGCCAATTTATCATCCCAGCTAAGTGTGCATGTGTAATGTGTTCTCTTCCCTTCACCACCCGGATCCAACGAAGTGCTGCCCATGCGACTGTATTTTGCGCATTTTATTAAAAAACCAGGACATGCACTCATCTTTACAACGATATACCGGTTGAGACTCTTACCTCAGACTCCATCAAAGGACAGTGGCCTTTTAAAAGCTGTGTTCGCTTCCTTCGCCTGGTGAATAATTATTGCCTGCAGCACTCCTGCGGTTGTGAAGTAAAGCTGTTTTTGCCCTGATTAAGACGGAGCGCTCCTCTAAAGTTATAGCTGCATTAGATGGATGAACAAGTTGCAACATGATCTTGATGGGCAGGAGAAAGACTGAAAACTTGCCTTGCCCCATTGAACTACTTTTAAAGAAATGACTTTGTTATGTTAAAAAAAAATATTAACTCTTCGAGGCAAATTTAGATAACATCCCCTAATGAACGGACTTGCTCACCAATCTGTGTGAATGCTACCAACTCAAAATTAAGCGGTAATATTGAGGATCAGGCTTATGTGTTGAGTACTATGTGCACACACCCTTATTTGAACATGACAGACGTCAGATGGGACTGGGTTTGGCTTGCCACACACACAACAGGGAGGCATGATTCTGTTTCCTCCACTCCACATAGGCACAGGGTTTAGAGTAACTTCTGCAATGAAGGACTTTGCTCCTGTGTTTATTGTAACTGTGCACAACCATCTTCTTCTCTCTCCCCCCTCCCCCCAGTGTATATGGGTGCATCTGAGTAGTTCCTTAAGATATCAGAGACTGAGGAAACAATATCCATCAGAAGTAAAAAGTGTGCACGACACGGCCCCAAATGGAGGGACAGGCTACATACCTGACAAGGTAACTATCATTCCACGTACGCTAGATTCAAAAGGATTCTGGGTAAAAAAACTGAACTTCCGAACATTCTGTGGTTTTAACTTGAAGGATAATAGTTATTTTTGCTATGTTTTTCATTCTGTTTAAAACCTATAATTCTGTATAGACATGAGAACTGGTCAATAGGAAGGCAGCCAGAAAGGGATGACAAACTGACTCCTGACTCTGAAAAATATATCTATGTGTATGTTTATGTTATTTTAGAAATTATAAATTATCTTGTGAGGGCTGTGCACTCTGAAAGGTGGGTTTAAAAAAATCTTTTAAATAAATAAATGCTCATACACTAACGAATATAGACCAATGTCATCTTTATTATGATTTCAGATGAGTAGCATCTAATCACTGGAGAAGTTAGAGAAACGTAGCACACCGGGGGGCGGGGGGGGGAATCTATTAAATCATACTATAATCATAGCCTCTTCTTTCCATATAACATTAACAAATAATGCAGCTGGTTTGACTTTGGTTTTTTTTAGTCATTCAGAGCTGCTCTGTTTTGCTAAGAAAGAGATTCCTTCATCTCTTATTAATTTCAAGCCTATTTAGAAGATGCCCCGGTAGAGAAAGGTAGCTGCCAACTATGAGTAGCCTTAAATGAACTAAAATGTAAATTTCCAGAGGGTTTGCTGTGTCAGTCTGTTGCAGCAAAAACAACAAAGAGTCCCGTGGCACCTTCAAGACTGAGAAATTTATTATTATTATTATTATTATTATTATTTATTTATATAGCACCATCAATGTACATGGTGCTGTACAGAGTAAAACTGGTATAACTTATCGTGGACATTGTCCATTTCATGCATCTGATGAACTGGACAGTATCCACAAAAATGTATGCCAGAATAAATATGTTAAGTCTTTAAGGAGCCATGAGACTCTTTTGTTGTTTATAAGATGGAAATATGCACCCATATTTTGGTTTGTTTAGCAGGGAGCTTTATCACACCAGCGTTATACTGGGCAATCACTGCGAACTGTGTGCAAAGGACTCCGAAGTTTTCCATCTTATAATCTGCTTTTATTGTGAAGTACTCTGAAGTTTTCCAGTTTATAATCTGCTTTGACTGTGAAGTACTCCCATGCATCCTGCTTTAATTGTGCTTCAAAGACAAAAGACCCGACCTATTTTGGTACTACTTTTAGAGCGAACCATTTGTTGTTTTCTGAGCGGCCACTGGGGGGTGCAGGAACAGGATTTGATATGTTTAAGGAAAAATTAAACAAATGCTTACCTCTGCGTAAGTTTTAAAGATAAAGACATCAAAATTGGCACAGTATAATAGATATTAAGGAGAGCTTTAAGCATACCAAATTTGAATTGAATGATATTTTACATTTCCCCCCCTTAAACCTATTTCCTCGTATGCAAAGGATCTTAGGAGCCTTATTTAGCTAGCAACAACAACAACAACAGCTAAATGCTGTAGAGGATAATTCGAGGGAAACAGGTACGTGGGATGAAGCTACAAGTGTCTGTTTCAGTTAAAGCTGTTGCTGATCCTGGTTGTCAAAGCTTTAGCAATTTAAAAAATAGCCAGAGGGATTGATCCCCTTCCAGGAAGAATATCATTGCATTTGCAAGGGGAACTCTAGCTTGAGTCCATGGGTTAGTCAGAGAAGCAACAGTTTTGGGGAGATTGCTTCTTCCTTCCCTGTAAGGAAGAACACTCCTTTCCAACTGCCAGTTGCCCTAGAACTGCAGACCAGAAGAGAAGAGCCAGGGGAACATCCATGGGCCAGGGGAACAAGGACCACTGGGAAGATGCATCTCCTGCCTCCCAGGAAGAACATCATGACATGGGGAAGACCTGCCTGGTCCCATCCATTGACCAATAGGGAGGTCCATACCACTGATTTGTCAATTCTACTTGCATAAAATAGCTCATGTTTTTTCTTGTTATGAAAAGTATCTTCTTTCAGACTTTCAAAAGCCTTAGCTATACAGGGCTTTATCCCGGGGTGAACCCCGAGATCATCCCTGTGCGTCCACATGACGCACAGGGGATCCTGGGATCAGGGAGGGATGATCCCTCCCTTGCCCCGGGATATAGCCCTACACTTTGGGCCCGGTTTTTCCGCAGGCCTGGGCTGAGCCCGAGACCGCAGAACGTGTGGCCCGTTGCCACGGTTTGACCCAGCTCCACGCGATTACTCGCAGGGTAGGGTGGGGGGAGCGGGAATTTAAATTATTTTTTTAAAAAAATACTTACCTTTTGTGCACGAGTGTTCATTTGCTCTGGTCCCTTTAAAAATAATTTTAAAATAGTGGGCATGACGCCTCTCCTCCTGAGGTTGTCACGCCTCACATGTAAACAGAGGAGGGATCTCACGATAATCACATCATGGGATCTTCCCTCCTCCATCACGTGATAAGAGATAGGTCTAGCTAAGGCCAAAGTTACTCAGTGTTACAATGAGTGGTTGTTGGTCCCAAGAGGCCCAAAGCCATGCAGCCCCCTTATGGCCCTGCTAACTGAGAATGGAACTAAACATCTAATTGTGTTTTCTTTTTCAATTTCTTCTCTTTGGGGGGCTGCCGGGGTCAATGGTATAAAAAACAACATTAGAGTATGGACATCCATATAGTCTAGGTTCCCAAACGGTTCAATATTAACGTGTTGGTTCCAATACTTTTCTGTTTGTCAAAGATTATGCTTTATATGGCAAAATGTGGACACTGGTTATGAAAACTGAACTACAAAACAGGAAGGCACCACCATCCATGACTCCTGAACATCCAACATTCATTAACATAGATAACACTTCATGGTCACTTCAGTAGGCATTGGAACACTGCATGAAACAGGAATTGAAAATTAGCCTGTGAATTTCTTGAGGAATTTATTCCAACTCCAACTCCATGGTTTTCTATAAATGCATCCGTTCATGAAGATATATTTATAGCAGAACCAATTCTGTCATTACAGAAGTGTGGGAAGTGAGGGCCACTTCCAGTAATCGAATCATCTGAGAAAGGTGGTATAGATGAATTACAAAGGTAACAACTGGAAGTACCATATAAGCTTCAGAAGTCATCAACAAAGACAGACAGGGCAATGGGCAACTTGTGACACTCCTGATGTTTTGGCCTACAACTCCCATCATCCCTCATTATTGACTATATTGGCAGGGTTGCCTTAGGGTGGATTCCTGCATTGAGCAGGGGGTTGGACTCGATGGCCTTATAGGGCCCTTCCAACTCTACTATTCTATGATTCTATGATAAACTAGCAGTATGGACCTGTGTACAGAGAAGGAACAGTTGCTTTCCCTACCCTGCCAGAAAAAGAACACTTGGCTCCAGCTGCCACTTGCACTCAGACTGGATAAGTGAGGGGAAGAACACTCCGACCTCTGCCTTGGGCTGGAGTAACAGAATTGCTGAGTCATCTTTCTGCATTTTTAATCTATTGAACGCCATCTTGGAGGTCATTTGATGTAAAAGTGGGGTGCATATCTCTAAAACCCATAATAAATACTATTCTTGGCTGTTTCCAACTCTTATCCAGAAACATTTTAGCATGTTTTCAATTGTTCCCTCATGCTAAAATTATCTGCATTTTTAGGCTGCTGTATTTGTCACCTCTGTCAACCAGGAGAGCCAAGAAAGAATGGAAATGTTGTGTGTTAAGGCATTTGGCACTTGGTTTGAAAACTTGGTTTGAAAACCCATCCCATCATCCTGTTATTGCCTTGATAAGAT
This sequence comes from Elgaria multicarinata webbii, assembly GCF_023053635.1. Lineage (NCBI taxonomy): Eukaryota > Metazoa > Chordata > Lepidosauria > Squamata > Anguidae > Elgaria > Elgaria multicarinata. The sequence continues at coordinate 27,723,124 of NC_086171.1, read as the reverse complement.
AAAATGAAAACAGGCCATAGAATTTAAATCTTGGTCATACACACATCAGGTGAATGTTGATGCTTGAACACATAAAGGGGAAAAAACTAGGTCTCTTAAGCACAAAACAAGGAGACTTGAATTAAACTGGAATATTCTTTAAAGCCCAGTTGAGCAGGAATAATAATTTATTTCCCAAGATAGGAAGGGGATATGCACTTCATATCTCTTCATTGAAAGAATGAATAAGTGTAGGTGAGAGGCTCCATTTTGAAGCACTCTTTATTTATTTTTAAAAAACTTATATCCTACATTATTTCCAAAAAGGAACTTAATGAGACTAGAAGGAATTATTTCACCAAAATTGTTTCTTCTGTGACTATGAAAGGACAATTATTAAGCAGTTGCCTCACTTTTTCTATAACTCACCAAATTATGCAAAAATGGAATCAACCAATGGAAGAGGAAAAACTGAGATTGTTGTAATCCAGTTTATTTATTTATTTATTTAGAATGTTTATATACCGCTTCCCATTGAAAAATTTCGGAGCGGTATACAAGGTAAAATGAAAATAAAAACAGAATAAAACAGTTAAAACAAAATTTAAAAGAAGAAATAACAGTAATCAAAGGCTGCATGTTAAAGAAAGGCTTCTTGGAATAAAGATGTTTTCAGAAGGTGCTGAAAGGAGTACCTTTGGCGCCTGCCTGACCTCCAGAGGCAGGGAATTCCACAGGAGGGGCGCCACCACGCTGAAGGCTCTTCCCCTGGTGGATTCCAATCGGAGGATGGATCTAGGTGGAACCACCAGGAGCAGGCCCTCGGATGACCTCAGTGACCTGGCAGGTTAGTAAGGGAGAAGGCACTCTCTCAGGTATCCTGGTCCCAAGTTGTTTAGGGCTTTGTACACAAGAACAAGAACCTTAAATCTGGCCCGGTAGCGAATAGGCAGCCAGTGCAGTTCCCTCAGCAGAGGAGTTACATGCTGGAAATGGGCAGCTCCAGACAACAGCCGAGCTGCAGCATTCTGCACTAGCTCCAGCTTCCGGAGCAGCTTCAAGGGCAGCCCCACATAGAGCGCATTGCAGCAACCCAATCTTGAGGTTACCAATGCCTGTACCACCGTGGCCAAGCTATCCCTGTCCAGGAGAGGCCGTAGTTGGCGAACCAACTGAAGATGGTAAAAGGCACTCCGAGCCGTGGTGGCTACTTGAGCCTCCAACGACAGAAATGGGTCTAAGAGTACCCCCAAACTACGAACCTGTTCTTTCAGAGGCAGTGCAACCCCATCCAGAACAGGCAATGAGCCTGTCTCCCGGACTCGGGAACCACTCACCCACAGGGCTTCCATCTTGCCAGGATTCAGTCTCAGTTTATTGGCCCTCATCCAGCCCATTACTGAGTCTAGGCACTGGTCCAGGACCTGCACAGCCTCACCTGATTCAGTTGTCACAGGGAGATAGAGCTGCGTGTCATCAGCGTATTGATGGCATTTAGCTCCAAATCCCCTAATGACTGCTCCCAACAGCTTCATATAGATGTTAAATAACATTGGGGACAAGATGGTGCCCTGCGGCACTCCATAGCTCAATTGCCAAGAGGCCAAGGACTGGTCACCCAATGCTACTCTTTGAAAACGACCCTGTAGGTAGGACCGGAACCACTGTAAAACAGTGCCTCCGATGCCCATCCCACGGAGTCAATCCAGGAGGATACCATGGTTGATGGTATCAAAAGCCGCCGAGAGATCGAGCAGGATTAACAGGGTTGCATTCCCCCTGTCCCTCTCTCGATAAAGGTCATCCATCAGGGAGACCAAGGCTGATTCAGTCCCGTAACCAGATTGGAACCCAGACTGGAATGGATCTAGATAATCAGTATCCTCCAAGAGTGCCTGCAGTTGCTCCGCCACAACCCTCTCAAGTACCTTCCCTAAAAAAGGAGTGTTAGCAACTGGGCGGTAGTTGCCTAATACCATTGGGTCCAGGGTAGGCTTCTTCAGGATTGGTCGCACTGCTGCCTCCTTAAGGACAGCAGGGACCACCCCTTCCCGGAGAGAAGCATTTATCAGGCAGTAGTTTTCAAACTGTGATCAGGGGAATCTTGGAAGCTCTTTCTTGGAAGCATAGCAGGAGTGCCCTATAAGATGATTGATAATTAGTGATAGAACACAAGCTTCCCAGAAGACACCTTATCTGCTAATCTCCCTATGCAATATGCTAACGAGGAGGGCATTGACCTGGTTTGCACGACATGACAGCCCACCACGGCCTCATTTACCTGCAGGGGCTGTTGCATTGTGCACCTGCTAGCACCATATTTGCATGGCACCTCATGGGCTCCTAGCTTGCCATGTCATGCCAATCCAGGTGGAAAGGGGTAGTTACAGGAATAGACAACCCTCAAATAACTGTAAAACAAGCCATGGGTTATTTGAGGGTCTTACCCTCAAACAACCCCTGGCAGCCTTGATTCACACAACACAAGCCACTGCACAACAAGACAGCCCCTGCAGGTGAATTAAACAATGGTAATCTGTTGTGTCACAAGAACCAGGTCACTGAGTGTGCTCTAGGCATCCCCTCCTTCATGATTCAAGTATGCTTCACAACTGATGAGGCCAGAATCCTGTATGAAGTTAGTATACACTTTTGAACATTCCCCAGAATCCTGTGCAATGTTCAGGGGTTCCATGGCAGTCAGTCTTTCCTAAGGATAGAAAGTTTTTAAAAACTGTACTGCGGCATTCTATATAATGGCTTCAGATGCAATCCAGTGCATGTTTATACATGAATAAATCCTACAGCATCCCCTAGCCAGCAATGCTGCCTGGAAAATTCTGTGAATTGTAGAACTTTTTTCTACCTAAACATGCATAGGATAGCACCATTAGTTACTTTTACTGTTCAAAATAAATTTGCATGAATCTTGTGCATGGCAGCCTGAGTTCTTGTTTAAACATCCTATCATTTATTTATTTATTTATTTATTACATTTCTATACTGCCCAATAGCCGGAGCTCTCTGGGCGGTTCACAAAAATTAAACATTCAGAGTATAAAACAACAGTATAAAACCATATTATAAAATACAATATAAAAGCTCAACCAGCAGCAGTGCAAAATTACAAATTTAAAACACCAAGTTAAAATTTATTTATAGACTGTTAAAATGCTGGGAGAATAAAAAGGTCTTCACCTGGCATCTAAAAGCATATAATGTAGGTGCCAAGCGAACCTCCTTAGGGAGCTCATTCCACAGCCGGGGTGCCACAGCAGAGAAGGCCCTCCCCCTGGTAGCCACCTGCCTCACTTCCTTTGGCAGGGGCTGTGGAGAAGGACCCCTGAGGATGACCTTAGGGTCTGGGCAGGTACATACGGGAGGAGGCGTTCCTTCAGATAGCCTGGCCCCAAGCCGTTTAGGGCTTTAAATGTTAAAATGTAAGCCTATGTGGCAGGGTCTTGCTATTTACTGTTTTACTCTGTACAGCACCATGTACATTGATGGTGCTATACAAATAAATAATAATAATAATAATAATAATAATAATAATACCAGCACTTTGAATCGGGCCCGGACCTGGACTGGCAGCCAATGAAGCTGGAAGAGGACTGGCGTGATGTGGTCTCGTCGGCCAGTCCCTGTTAGTAACCGTGCTGCCCTGTTTTGTACCAGTTGAAGTTTCCAGACCGTTTTCAAAGGCAGCCCCACGTATAACGCATTGCAGTAATCCAAACGAGAGGTTATCAGAGCATGGATAACTGTAGCTAGGCTATCTCTGTCCAGATAAGGGCGCAGTTGGTATATCAGCCTAAGCTGATAAAAGGTGCTCTTTGCCACTGAGTTCACTTGTGCCTCAAGTGACAGTTCTGGATCCAAGAGCACCCCCAAACTATGGACCCGATCCTTTAGGGAGAGTGCAACCCCGTCCAGAACAGGGCAAACATCACCTTGCATCATTATTATTCAGACATTTTGGGTAGTATCCACTGGGTAGTTAGTGTATTTTAATAGCTGAGACTTAAAGCTCCATTTGATGAGCATTTTACTGCATGCTCGTGACTGGGCACTCAGATTGCTCACATGAAGTCGTCTGCCTCTCGTGCATCTTTCGCCCCTTCTGGCCTTCGTTGCGCCTCAAACCCCCCCCCCCCCCCAGAAAAAGTCTGGTTGCTGCTTTCTCCTACTGGACGGAATGGGCCTAATTAATTCCTGTTTTCAGGAAGCGAGGTCGGAGCGATGACAGAGAACGGACGTGAACCACGAATTTCAACCTAGATGTGATGGGGCTTATAAATTAGTCACAACTAATTTAGGTCCTCACTCATTTAAATGGGTCTACTTTATGTATGATTAAGATTGGATACTACCCAGCAAATCAATTTATGTTTTCTTCTGATTTTTAGGAGTCTGTAAATTTCATTCAAGGTGGGGCAAAGAAACAAGAACATAATTTAAAGCATGAAATGTGTTTCTTAAAAGTATCCTGTTTCTGAGCTTTCAGGGCATCTTTGGGACCATTTGTTTTCTTTTTATCGTGCATTACAAAATATGAGAATTAAATAATACTTTATGACAGCGTGGCACAGTGGATGGATTGTTTGATTTGGGCTGGATTGAACTGGGTTTTATTTTCAAGCCAGCCCTGAAGCTTCACTAGCTCGCTTTAGCAAGGCTCTTAGAATAAACTGTCTCGTAGTGTTGTTACAAGGGTAAAAAGGCGCTGCAGGGCTGGTGGTAGTGAAGGGCACCATGAGATCTTTGTTAAGTGACCATATGAAAAGGAGGACAGGGCTCCTGTATCTTTAACAGTTGTGAAGAACTAGTGACCAGATACAGAAGAGGGCAGGGCTCCTGCAGCTTTAACTGTTGCGATGAAGAAGGAATTTCACCAGGTGCGGCATGCATACAAATGACACATGCAGAATTATTATTATTATTAATTGCATTTATATCCTGCCTTTTTCCTCCAAGGAACCCAAGGCGACGTATATAATCCTCCTCTTTTTTCTGTACAACTGTTAAAAGATACAGCAGCCCTGTCCTCCTTTCCATATGGTCATCATATCTTTGTAAGAAAGTGCATGAAAATACAATAAATAATAAAGCGTTTTGCAGATATTAATGTATAAGAACGGTTGAGAAGTGCCATAACCAAGGGTTAACCACATGCTTTGCATGCTTAAGATCCCAGGTTTAATCTCTGGCATTCCCAGACCCGGCAGTGAAAAACTCGTTTTTGCACCTGGGGCTAAAACACCTTTGCCTCCCGGGCGTCCTCCGCTATATCGTCTGCGCCTGCGCAATACAGCAATCCCCTCTCTCGCTCTACCGCGTGCGCCTGCGCGCTACGATTCTTCTCGTCCCAAGCTGATGGGCGTTCACTTGCACTCCAGAGCCTCGTGCTGCAGGCTCGTTTTGCTTTGACAGCGAAAGGACCCAGGGCGGCTTTTGCGCCTGCGTACTGAGTCCTAGGTGGAGCGAGCCGCCGGCGTTCTCTGCAGTGGGTGACGTCACCCTTTCCCTGCCCTGCCGTTGGCTCCGCCCCCAGCCGGAGAAGGGGAGGGCCCGGATTCGCCGGCTGCAGGAGCCGCCATGGCTGCCATATTGGAAAGGAAGTGAGTGCAGGAGGCGGCAGTGGCGGCCTGGGCGGAGCAGCCCTTCCCCATTCTTAGTGCGGCGGGTCTCCTGACCCTGGTGGCCCGCAAGATCCTCCCGCAGCCAGGGGAGCGGTAATACGGAGGCGGGAGCGGGTGGTTGGTGACGCGGCGGTTTGGCCGGCCTGAACACCCGGGCGGCGGCGGCGGCGGCGGCGGCGGCGGCTTTGGCCTAAGATGGCGGACCCGGCGGAGTGCAACATCAAAGTGATGTGTCGCTTCAGGCCCCTCAACGATTCTGAGGTGATTCGAGGCGACAAATACATCGCCAAGTTCCAAGGCGAGGATACCGTGGTCATCGCGGTGAGTGGAGGCGAGAACGGAGGGGGAGGGTGGCCGGCCGGCCGGCCAGGAGGATTGGGAGCCCCTTGGGGGAGGTGGGCAGTGAGAAGGGGCGAAAGGCGTGGCGTGGCAACGGCTGTAGGGTCGAGTGGGTCGGTGGGTGGGGGGCGGCTGTTGTGAAATGCCTCGGGAGGTGTCAGAGGTGGGAGGAAATTGGCTGCTGACGGACAGCTGTTGCTGAGGCGCAAAGCAAAGCCTGAGGTAAGTGGGGCGTGTGAGAGCTGGTGGTGGGGTTGCTCGAGTGGGGTTGAGGGAGCAGAGGAGGGAAGGGCTTAAAAGGAGGGCGACCTCCAATGAGGACGGAGGAGCGTTTGAAAGGGTGGGCGCAGGCTGGCAGCTCTCTCCCCCCCCTCCCGCCGCCCCAAAAGAATTCGAGCCCTCTGTGGCAGACGAAGCAGCTGTAAAAGCTGTTGGTCATCATCTCTCTTTTGGGTATAGAGTATACGTACTGATCAGATTTTATACAGGAAAAATAACCTCGATGATGTCATACGCTTAGTTATTGAGTGGGGCGGTTTCAGCATTCATAAACCTCTAAACAAAACCATTTGAGTGGCTTTAGCACTGTCTACTGGCCTCTACTGATTGTGAAGAAAAACTAGATTGTAAATTTATGTTTATAGGTAGCATTTGTATGATGGTTTCCCAACCTGCCTGTCATACAAGGGAGGTGACACTTTTGTGCTAAGGTGTTTTTTTTTTAAAAAAAACTACAGCAATTAGGTAGCTGAAAGATGTTGAATAGTAAACGTGAAGAAGCAGTGTTCAGACCGTGAAACAGTATCTCACAAGTTGAGTTGACAAAACACTGCAAGCATAAAGCTTGAACTACATTAATAGTGACTATGGTAGTGTTACTATGAAATTAAGTACAGGTGGGGAAAGAATAGTAAAAAAAAAAAAAGCCGTTATAGGTAGCTTGTATGTTTAGCCTTGGAATATTAATTGAATTGAGAAATCGGAATACTACAAAAGTCATCTTAGTGACAGAGAGAAATGCTCAAGTTTATACATAGAAGACAAGCTTTCTGTTGTAGCTGAACCATTAGCTGGTGCTTAAATACTTTGGATAAAAGACACCCTTTTGCTAAAAGTCTGCTGGTCACAAAGAATAATAGGAGAGTATTTGTAATGAGTTATATTGGTAAAACTGATAGTGCCAGTTTGCCATCTTATTTAACAGTAGTTTTAGAACAAATACTGTTAGATTAATGTATAGCAGGTTTATTTTTGGTAAGCATTTCTTCTAGAAGACTACATTTCCTTAGCCCTCCCCCTTAAAAGCCAATGATCCTGATTTTAAAATGCCTATATTATTTTCAAGTGGATTTAAGTATGGAGATTCTTTATTTTAAAATCGGCTGTGATGAAACCTTTTTTTATGGCTTTTAAAGTCATCCTCTCTCAGATATCTGAAAAAAACAGTAGTTTGCAGTTCATACAAATTACTTGATGAAGTCTTGAACTGCAATATTAAAATTACATTGGGACATTAATGTTTTTGTTTATGTAGCTGAATTTATTTTAAGCTTGCTCTGAGAAATGGTCACTCTATATTCTTGATGAAAGAACAGACCAAGATATTAGTAATTGGGTCACTAAACAGTCAAATAGTGTATATAACAAGCCATTGTTGGCCTATTTGTCTCCTTTTACAGTCTAGTGTGACAATTTAGTTCAGATGCCTTTGCTATACAGTTAATTCTGCTTAATAGATTCCTCTTGTAAGAGGAGGTTGGCTACATGATAGTTGGAATTGTGGAGCATGCTAAACCCCTAAATTTTTGTTTTAGGTTGGCGCTGAGAAATAGTATAGGAGAATGATGTTGCTGGTTGCAATAAAATATCTGGCCAAATATTACAGTAGGAGGGATTTGGTATTGGCAGTGTTGGGCTTGACACTTGATTAAAATCCCAGCTCAGCTAAACGCATCCAGAATCTTCCTTGTCTGTTAGCATCTGTAAAAAAATGAATTATAGTAACCTTATCTTCTGTGGCTGCTGTGAATATGAACAATATAAAGGCTATAAACCATATGGCAGACTTCCAAAGGATTAACAATACATTCTGTCCTCCCCAAGCCTTGGGCAAGGAAGAGTAATTCCATGTGGGTCATGCTCAGTTGGGATTCATGATACAGCCCTCAGATGATGAGTGGTATGTTGTGTGGTGTTTGAAAAAGTTCCTTGGACGAAAGAGTGTTTGAGCCCCTATGAATTGGGATATGAATAGAGAATTTCTGGGGTGTGAATCAGTTAGATATTGTTGCAGTGCAAGATAACTCCACTGAGGCTTCTCTCTTGCTTTCCTTTATCTGAAATTTATTGAGCACTGCCAAATGTTTTACCTTCTTTGTGCAGACCCTCCTCAAATCTCTGTACTGGCTTTTCTATCTCATTCAACATACAACCTAACTTCTCTGACCTTAAGGTTTAAACTTCTCCATGATTTACACACCTCTGCCTTTCAGGTGTCTATATTCAGTGCACAAAGGGGGATTCAATTAGCACTGCCCACTGTGCAAATGACTATTCAGATTTTCTGATGAGAAGTGGAATTAAACCATTATGTTGATGTGTGCTGAATAAGTTAACTGAACCTGTTTTGGCCTAAATTGGAAATTCTTCAGGTGCAGTTGAACCTAAACTGGAACCAACCTCCTAAAATTAATGTTTTGACTCTGTGGTCTATCTACTCTGAGCCGTCTATAGGTCTCCTTTGTCCCCAGACTCCATTCATTTTTCTTTATTTTTTATATTTTTATACTGCCCAATATCCAAATGTCTCTGGGTGGTTCTCAACTATAAAATACAGCATAAGATATACTATAGAAGTTTAAAACTACAGCATAAAACAGAAGTAAAGACCAAAATAAAACCTAGAAGGAATGCAAAGATTTAAAATACAGTAACAGTTTTAAAACAACAGAAACTGAAAGACTAAAATGCCCAGGAAAATAAGGTATTCACCTGGTGCTGGATAGAGCACAACATAGGCACCAGGGTAGCGCCTCTGGAAAGTTCATTCCACAACCGGGTGCCACAACAGAAAAGACCCTGTACTTAGTAGGTCACTCACTTCACTTCTTTGGTGGGGGCTCCCGAAGATGGGAGGAGATGCTCCTCCAGGTAACCTAGCACTTTGAATTGGGCCCAGACATCATCATCATCATCATCTATTTCTTACCTGCCTCTCCACTTGGATCGAGGCGGGGAACAACAGTGAATATAAAACACTTTAAAAACTGATTAAAAACATAGCATACATGATTAAAACATCCTAAAAACATTCTAAAATTTCACTGGATAGGCCTGCCTGAATAGATCAGTCTTTATTGCTTTTTTAAATGGTGAAAGACTGTCAAGTTGACGAATCTCCCCCAGCAGGCCATTCCACAATCTGGGAGCAGCAGAAGAGAAGGTCCTCTGGGTAATACCCGTCAGCATAGTTTTGGTTGACTGAAGTAGATTCTTCCCAGAGGACCTGAGTGTGCGGGGTGGATTGTACGGGAGAAGGCGATCCCGCAGGTAGCCTGGACCCAAACCATGTAGGGCTTTAAAGGTAATAACCAACACGTTATACTTCACCCAGAAACGACTTGGCAGCCAGTGGAGAGATTTTAAAAATGGTGTAATGTGGTCACTCCTAGGTGTACCAGTGACCAGCCTGGCTGCCATATTTTGGACTAATTGAAGTTTCCGGACTGGGCAGCCAGTTCTGATGGTAAAGTAATGGCATAATATGATCACAGTGGCCAGTCCCTGTTAACAATCTTGCTGCCCTGTTTTGGACCAACTGAAGTCTTATGCCTGAAACTCCTCCCAGAATATCTTTGTGGTGCTCCATCTTCAGAACCTATGTCAAAAATCACTTCCTTTGTTAAGCCACTAATTTGCTTTTTAGTTCTAATGGAGACACAACTTGTGTTGGCCACATGTTGTTTTAGAGAGCAGCTGCTTTTTAAAGCTTCTATGAACTTGGCCAGATGGCATAATCAAAGCAATATAAATGCCTGTTTTGGATAGAGGTTACAGAAATAATTTGAGCTGTTATTTGAACTGCAAAAATGAAAGTCAGAATATCCTGCTCTCTCTTCAAGACACAGTAAAATCTCCATGAGCAAATAAGGAAGCCCTCAAACTAGATTTCTGTGAAAATGTTATCTGAGAAAGCTGTCTTTATATGGAGATCAGAAAAGTTCAAAATGTAATACATTTTATCCTGCTATTAAATTAAAGCTTATCACGAATTGTTATATAAATAAGTACATCATGGATACAAAATATAATGGATCCAATAAAATATGCATTTTATCGTTTATATATATTTTATCGTTTATTGTTGTTCACTGCCTCGATCAAAATGGAGAGGTGGGCAAGAAATAATAATAATAATAATAATAATAATAATAATAATAGCAGCAACTTAACTGTAGCAGCAGAAAAACCAGTCAGTTGAGGGTTAAAAGTTCTTAAAAGGCCAAGGGATTTTTTTAAAAAAATATTTGTCTGGAGCTGCAAAGATGACATCAGAAGTGTCAGGTTAGTCTTCAGAAGAATATTCCACAAATGGGGCACCATCAGTGAAAAAAACTGTCTTCCAATTTGCCAGCTACCACACCTTATATATTTAGGGTACCTTTCCCAACCTGGGTTCCTCCAGATGTTGTTGACTATTAACATCTGGGGGGGGGGACAGACTGAGGTATACTAGAGCTCCAGGAAAAGATCCTAAGACCTTAAAAAAGGGTCTTTAGTTGTGCCTGGTAAAGGAGCAGGAGTCAGTTAAAGAACCAGTAAGAGGTAGCACACCAAAAACCATATTAAGGTTTGGCAACCAGCTCAGCCACCCATGCAGAATTTAAGCATTTAATCTAATGGTTGAGTTTGAAAAGTGTCTGTTATTTCAGTCTTGTTAAATAGCTATTTATGGTAGCATTTTGTGGCCACAATGCACCATTATATGCCAGTGGTGATACCCGTGTGTGAAATGTTACTTAGAGATAATAATTAAAAAGGGGGGAAGCTTTGTAGTTCAATCGGCTGTCTAGATGTGACCACCTATCTTTTAGCTACTCACAGCTGAGTTTGTGCAGTCCAGGCCTGTTTGCCACAAAGGATGAGTGTGCCACATTGTGTAGTCTGAAATTACTATCTCATCAATAGTTAGAAATAGGGAAGCATGTAGGGAACAGAGTGACAAGGTCTGCAAGACAGATACTTATTTTTAGTTTTATACTGAAAAGTTCGGAGAAACCTCTGTTATTTATTTATTTATTTATTTATTTAAAACATTTATATCCCGCCCTATACCATTAAGATCTCAGAGCGGCGTACAGATAAGAACATACAGTATAAAACAATAAATATGCACAGTTAAAAACAAATTAAACCATGATCCAGTTATGTACTTTTGGACACCACAGGAGGTACTGGTACTACTAACAAGTGATTTTTCTTCCTTCTGAGTCTCACTGCTTATAGTCTTTTTATTCTACTTTTCTGTTCCACTTTTTGTCATTTGGTCTGGCTTGCTTCCCACCTTGTCACATCTTTATGTCCTTTTCTTTTGGCTCAATCTTATTGTCAGTTCTGCATCCACAGAACTTGCTCTCAAAAAGTGAGTAGGCTGTAGTGACTAGTTACTGGGGGAGGGAGATAGGAATGGAAAGAAAATAAGCTTCTGCTCTTGATAGGAGCAGAGCAGGTGGGAGATCTGATAAACAATATACCTGCTGTTGAACCTAAATGTATTCACTGAGCAATGCTAGCCAGGCACTTGGAATATAGGCTGCCTATTATTGGCAAGCAGCCTAGTGGCTTATTGCATGTCTGTGCGTCTCTAGTATACTTTTATGCGTCTATGCAAAACTTGGAACACCGCACCTTGCAAATCTATTTTGCCATATTTTTTTCATACCAAGAAGATGCCACGCAAGCAGACATGTGTTTCTGCAACTTAAGCATTTTGTGAATAATTTTCACACTTGTTCTAAGAAACAAGCAACAGAATTTTTGTTGGACCTGTCTCAATAGTGAGAGATAATTTCAGATCTCAGTGGTCTTAAGATGATGAATAAAATTATTTAAGATAGGTTTTATGAACTTGGAAGATTTTGGGACATAAAACATGGAGTATAGTAGAAACCCATTGGAGCTTAGTTTGGATAATATTCAGGGTAACTGTTCGTTCTTGGTGGCACCTTCCTTGTGAATACTTACTAGACAATATGAATTCAAAGTACATTTTAAGTAGGTTTTGAGCAAATTCCAAGAACCTGAATTTAAATAGGGCTTTTGGTCACATGTTTCAGCCTCACTTGTTCTTATAAATTATTCTATGGCACTTTATTTACAAACTTTTGGCCATATTTTGTTTTCAGATCACCTGTGTGATTAGTGAGAGTAAGGTGATTTAAACGGTCTGTTCATTCCTGGACAGTACTGATCAAGCTCATTTGAAATGCCTTGTAAGGACAGATTGTGAATTGGTACAGATGATGGTGGGGAATCTCTTTGATATATTTTGAAGCATATAGTGCAATACTATCTATATTCAGAAGCAAGTTCTATTGAATTCAGTAGAAGTGGGTATAGGATTGCAGCTTAGTGTGTTAATACAGTCTGGATGTATAGCTTTGTATGGTTGGAAGCAGGGATCTGGGGCTTTTCAGTGTGTTTACATTGGGGTAGGAAAACATGTTTTTTTTCCTCCTTGTATTGTGTTTATGTGCAACTGTATGTTGAATCATACATTAAAATAATACAGCTTACTATAAGGAACATACCCATCTTTTAAGAAAATTCAGTTGTGCAAATTATCTACAATAGCCGTTAACTGTGATAAAATAGAATCAAATAAGCGTACACAAAAAACTCAGAACTTGCCACCATGTGAGAGGTCATTTGTTCATGAATGAATACTCATTGTGAAAGGAGTTATTTTCAACTCCTAATATTTCAATGCAAATAAATAAATAAAAGACCCCACATATATCTTTCTGTTAACTTACCTTTAGACTTGTCTAAAGTTTGGTGCAAAGATGTTCTTGTTTACATAGCTGCTAGAAGTCCACAGATTTTGGATTACCTTGGTACAAATCCAGTATTTTAGTGCCTCTCCTCTATGTTTGATGGCAGAATCAGTGATTCATGCGACTTCTGAATGTTTCCAAGGCCTGGTGGTGAGACTGATTCTTCCTGTGTGTTCAATGCAATACATGAAGAGCTTCAGGGAGAGAAGGGCCCCTCATGCTGATTAAACAGGGTCATAAATATTTATTTCATTTATTACATTTATATACCGGCCCATAGCTGAAGCTCTCTGGATGGTTTACAAAGATTAAAAGACTGAACATTAAAAAACAATATATAAAATTTAAAATCATAAAAGCAGCTAACATTTAAAACCATTTTAGAACACTCAGCCAGACCAAAGCTAGTTCTGGAGTCAGTTAAACTCAACATATGCTGATAAATGCTTGGGAGAAAAGAAAAGTCTTGACCTGGCACCGAGAAGATAACTGTTGGCGCCAGGCTGGCCTCATCGGGGAGATTGTTCCATAATTGGGGGAGGGGCACCACAGAAAATGCCCTCTCCCCTGTTGTTGTCCTCTAAGCTTCATTGTAGTAGGCACCCGGAGGGGGAGCTTAGATGTTGAGCGTAGTGAACGGGAAGAGGCGTTACATCAGGTATTGTGGTCCCACACTTTGTAAGGCTTTATAGGTTAAAACCAGCTCCTTGAATCAGGCTTGGAAATGTACAGACAGCCAGTGCAAGTGGGCCAGAGTCGGTCTTATATGTTCGAACCTTCTGGCTGTTTCTGGTCATCTGGTGACCAGATATGTAGACCCCCCCCCAATAGCCATATTTGGCATTGATAAGGTTTATAGTTCCTGTAGAAGGTGGAGCAAACCAGATTCAAAAGCTTAACTTGTGTATGTGGTTGGATTTGGGAGCCAACCACATATGGTGTGATGGTGACACTTTATACAGTAGTTAGATAATGAGTCTGCAAGTATGCTTCCAGTTGTTAGTTTTCTTCAGCAATTGTGAATGTTTGCAGGTGACCAGCCCACAGTCAGCAAGCTAGATACTAGCTGTGCCAATTACCATGTTGATTGCTGCTAATCCAAGCATGCTAGCAACATTTTGTATATGCCCGTAGAGAAATAGCAACCATTGTGAAAAGCTGAGATTGGTAGGTGCAAACTCTCATATTAAGTGCATACTCAAAGAGAGTTTTTTTGGGTTGCTTCTAGATTTGTGGCTCCTGTTGCTGAGCAAGCTGTTCTCATACTTTTTCAGGATGCTTCCAGGTTAAACCAAGATAAAGCTGATGTTTTGTTCTAAGCTAGAAACTTCACTGAGGTTTAATTATCACAATTAACGGCTGTTGTAGATAATTTGCACAATACATTTCAATTTATTTAACCAGTTTAAAAGAATAGTTTGAATATGTTGTGAAATTGAAATACATATTGTCTGTGATTGGGTGTAGTATAGTTACCTAATGATTATTTATAGCAAACTTTGCATTAGACTGTGAGATACAAGGCTTAGGGAAAGGTTAATAGAAAGAGAATTACCAGTTGTTTAGGGCTTCTAGTACTTACCCAGCATATAACAGAATGATGCTCTTTCTCTTCAGTATTGAGACCTAGCTTTCATTTGCACATCTCCAAATCTTGCTTCATTACTTCTGAAGTTTCTACTTCAAACAAAAGAAACTGAAAACGTGGTCATTTGGAAACTTGTAAAGATCAAAAACAGACTAATACAGCTACCTTTACTAACAATGTATATGAAGACAAACTTGATCTTAAAGAAAAGATGGCGTTACAAATTTCAAGATCTGTAACATGCTACATTCATTGTCTTCAGGATTAACGCTATCTGCTGCAATTAGCTATTGTATCAGTGGATATTATAGGTAATACAAAATAGTTAAATATCTAGCTTATTGTTATGTAAGTAGCATAACTTTGGGTTGAAAGGGTTTATCTGACTTCACTGTAGACCCTTTGTGATAATAATTCGTAGTAAAGTTTATCTTAACCGGAAAACACTTTGAACCAAAGCAGCAGTTTATAGCTATTATTATTATTATTATTATTATTTATTTATTTATATAGCACCATCAATGTACATGGTGTTGTACAGATTACACAGTAAATAGCAAGACCCTGCCGCATAGGCTTACAATCTATTGCCTTTGTCGTTTGCTTAAATTGGAATAATACAGTCTGTTGAAGTATACCTCTCCTGTGACAATTTTAAGAATGTGGGACATGTTCTTTTTTAACCCGTTTTAGTTCAGTCCCTTCCCCCATGTGCGGACCCTACCCTACGGTTTAACTGCGGGTTGTTAACCATGAACAACCCAGAGTCCACAGCCCAACAACAAATTATGGTTCTCTTCTTTGGTTGTTTGTGGTTAACAACCCATAGTTAAACCATACCGCAGAGTTCGCACATAATGACAACCCATGATGCAACAATAATTCGCTATTAATCAACAACCCATGCTCAACCCATACTCTGCATTGCCATTACGTGTGAACCAACCATTAACTTGGCTGGATTGTGCCCTTAAGTCTGTTTATGTTGAAATGATACCCTTGTCAGCATACTGCTTTCCTTCTTAAAAAGGGTTCCTACTTCAGTTAAAGAATCTGTTCTTGAATTAATTTTCAAGTAGTTCTCAGACAGTACAAAATGTTTAGCATGGGATACGTTTTCAGCCTTTTAATAGAAGTACCAATTTCAATGTTTCAACAAGAGGGTTTTCAAGGAATTACAAAGTAAAGCTGTTATTTCACTCCAGTTGTGATTTTTACCTGCTGCTTCTATGACTTCTACCTCTAGGTTTTATGGTATGTCAGATAAGACTGCTCATCTTCTAAAATTATAATGACCAATATTGTTTAGTTTTAGCTTGCCTTGAGCATGCCTGAGTGTGAGTTGTTCAAAGTGAAGCAGGTCTAGTGACCAGAGTTCAAGAAAGCCTTGCTGTGGTCTGATACTATTCAAAGGAACTGGATATTGTATATTCTATACTCTAGGAAAACAAGATCCTTTGGTTGAGCATTGGGCAAAAACCATCTTGGATGTCATGCTCTTCGATGTGATAAGTCATGAGTGGCATATTGGTCTTCAGCCTTGAAAGGAAATTGGTTTCAATAATAACATAAAATCTACAGTTTGAAAGAAAGTATATTGTACACTGAAACTCTCATTTTTCAATGTACAATATAATTCTGGTCTAATTTATAACTTTGGTTTTTATAGTCACCTTTAATATCTTTTTTCAGTCGAAGCCTTATGCATTTGACCGTGTGTTCCAGTCGCTGACATCACAGGAGCAAGTATATAATGATTGTGCAAAAAAGATTGTCAAAGGTAAGAGGAGATTCCTTATTATATATAGCAATAAAAGGCATGAGTCACAAATGGAGCTTTGTGGGCATAATGCTTCATCCATTTTGTCCTTCCATCTATGTTTTTGAGATACTAATTGTAATGAGGGCAGGAAGCTATTAGTATAGTTGATACATGACTGTTTCTTAAAACTCTGACATTTCAGACTCAATTTTTTCAGTCTATTCTGTGATTTTAATGATTGTTCTGAGACTCTTGTGAACATGTTGTGGGAAATGGGTTTTCTATTCCTGTGTTGTTTGAAAGTATGTGCTTGCCTAAGCCCAAGTTGTAGGGCTAGCCAGCCATGCTTTGATGATCTGCTAATGTAACTTGGATATTGGCAACAAATATATGGACAATACCTTTTATAGATTAGACTCCACATTTGCAGAAATTGTTTTGCCAGGAAGTGTATAGCAGGCATAAATTCAAACCTTTTAACTTGTGTACAACCTTGTCTAGAGTTGTGGGTAGGGGAACAGTCCACGTCCAATCCTATGCCCTTCTTTCCTCGCTTCCTTCCAAAGTTGTCCTCAAGCACTAGATACAGAGTTCCTTTATAGCATGCAGTAAGTATACTAAATTCTTTTTTCAAAAGGATGTCAACATCTTTCTAGAAAACAACATCCGTTTCAAGGTAGGGTGCTTCATATGAGGCAGTTGTGGAATATATAACTAGTGTACATTTTTTCACCCTAGATGTGCTTGAGGGATACAATGGTACGATATTTGCTTATGGACAAACATCATCTGGGAAGACCCACACTATGGAGGTAGGATGCTTACTTGGAACATGCTTCTCTATACACATCAGAAACCTATTTCTGCTTTCAGGGAATAAAGCTTATAGGTGTAGGAACAAAATGGAGGCAAGTTAACAAGGTGTGGAATGGAAATGTCAGCTTTGAATTAAAAATCTTTTCTCATTATGGCTAGGGATTAACATTACTCCTTTCTTCCTTTGTAAATGTTAATAAAGTTGATAGCTTCCGAGAGCTCATTGCATATTCATGACCTGTGCTGTAGTGAACTTGGTCAGTTCAGTTCTGTTATATGATGCATAGTATATTGCATGAGATCCAAAGGAACCTAATACACAAGAAAGTGTTTGTATGTGTTCTTATGTGCTGTCAATTTCCCTTGCAAACTGCAGTAGTTTTCCATACTGACTCCTACTCCACAGGCCCCCTTGACCTTGGGGTTGTGGGCCTGAACTATTTATTTAAAAGTATTTAAAACTACTATAGAAAACAACGGAGGAGTGGAGTTATCCTGTACAGAGCTCTACTCATGGCCAATGTACTTTTCTGTTGTTACTTAGAACTATTTCCTTTGTGTCGTTTCATTGTTCATGGTTAACCATTTTTGTTTTAGAAATAATCTTTAATGTTTTGGCTTTTGAGAAATCTATTTGGACTTTCAGCACTGTTGTGGGTGGAGAATGATTTAGGCACTCTTCTGGTCAACGCATATACATGAAGGTGTTCAATATGCTAAAGTTATCTTTACACATTGGACTGTTAAGTCATTACTTTCTAATAGATGGTACAGTCTACCCAAAATTAAATTCTTGCAGGGTATTATCCTATGTTCTCTTGGTTATAAGCATAACTTAACTCTTGGATCTTACTCAACATCCATAGGACAGGGTAGCATATCCCATTAATTTCAATCGGAGAATTAAAAAGGTGTTTTTAACCGGTAGAACAGTTTATTAGATTTGTCTGGAACATACACATGAGTTATGGCTATAAATTAGCTGTAATATGTTTCTCATTAATGTCCTAAAATGTCTGGGATACGCAGTCTTTGCCTGAATCACAGTTTTTTTTCTTTTTTTAAATCAAGGGGAAACTACATGATCCAGATGGAATGGGTATCATTCCCAGGATAGTCCAAGATATTTTTAATTATATTTATTCCATGGATGAAAATTTGGAGTTTCATATTAAGGTATTTTTTCTTTTTTAAAGACAGTTCATCAGGATTGAAAGTACTCGGGATGAATAACTCCCATTTGATATAGAAGTCCCATGACTGTGTAGATGGGAAGCATGATTCTCTCACAAATGAAAGTTTATTTAATTACTGAAAAAGTTTATCCTAAAGTGTTATGAACTATCCCATATAAAAGAATTTGTCTAATCAGAATGAATAGCAGAACCAAATCCTGTGTTGTGTAGGAGATTACATGTCAGTGCTTCCTAAGTTCTTTTTTTTCAAAGCCTAGCTCTTAAATTAAACTTTGTAGACTTTTAGAAGAGCCTTCAGAGTATATTATCGAGGCAGATAGCCTTGTTATCAATAGATGAGTTACAAATAATCAGTGGTTAATTGTGGCATTACAAGAGATGATTACCACAGATGTTTCAGTAATATTGGTACTCATTCCTGCAGACTTTTGTAGGATTCATGTATGTATGTATATGAACGCTTCAAAGTTCTAAGTGCCACAGCGAAGCTGTTCTAGAGATCTGTATATAGACGCATGACTAGACATGTATTTTATGATGTGAATATTACTCAAGGGTTCATTGTGTGTCCTTTTTTGCTGCATGGATATCCATGTTTGACATAACTCTGCCAGCTGTAAGGCACTAGAAACGTAACTATACTTTGTTCTGAACTCAGAATGTAACTATCCTTTAAAGTTGATAGCTCAGTTCTTATTCTCCCAAATCTATTTTTTTATTTCCTTCCCAGTTTGCTTTTAACCTCTCTAAATAGTTTAAGTTTACAGTTTTTAAATTTTACTGTATTTGTCCTCAGCTTTCAAACCATAATGGTTCTCAGAGTGCCTTACAATAAAATTAGACTTGTAGATGGATCATATTGCCATCACAATGATAGATACAAAATATCTGTTGCTGTTGACTTGGCATATCTGTACTGGGTTTACTGACTTTTCTCAACATTTTATATTCTTTCAGGTGTCGTATTTTGAAATTTACCTGGATAAAATAAGGGACCTTTTGGATGGTGGGTACTTTTTTCTTTTTTTTAAAGAAGGGAATATTAGCTGCTTGTGTAGTCAATAATGTATAATACAACTTGATGATTTTGTATCCCTCTTGTAACCTTAATGTTAGTAAGTGGGGTAGGGGAGAATCAGTTGGATATGCAGGTAAAACAGAATAGATGAGAGCCAGTGTGGCACAGTGGTTAGAGTGTTGGACTGGGAGTCGGGAGATCTGGGTTCTAGTCCCCATTCAGCAACGAAACCTCATTGGGTGACTCTCAGTCCAACCTACCTCACAGGGTTGTTGTGAGGATAAAATGGAGAGGATGATGATTATGGGCTCCTTAGAGGAAAAAAGGCGGATATAAATGCAATAAATAAATAAAGTATGCATGAGCACATGTTTTGCTGATAATGTTAATTCAAGAATTCAAGAGTGAAGGACAAATGAAGAAGAGAAAATGATGTAATGGGAAAGTATACAGAAAAGTAGGTTTGAGGGCAGATTTAAACATGAAAGGAAACTGAAGAAAGGTTAAGAACAGAACATGTCAGAGGAACTAATTTCATGTAAATACTCAATGAAGGACCCATACAACTTACTGATGCAACTCCTTCGCAAGACATTCTTGGAAGTTTAATATTATTTTATAAATACTCGGAGCTTCATATGTATTGGCAGAAATCCTCACAGCAACCCTGTAAGGTGGGCCAGAGTTATGCTTGTGATTTTATGTCTGGTTTAAAAGGTAGACAATAGTTCACCATTTTAGAAAGGACTATTAGACATTGCTCAGTGAATGCAGCTGCTGGAGTTGTAAGTATAGATGATATACATTAAATACCCTGCATATTCATTCTGTCAGAGTCTGATGGATTGTTTTGACATTGCATTTGCACACATCTGTGCAAAAACATCTTAACTTCTCATATGTGCCAGTGGGTCTATATTTGGTGTGACTAATCATGAAAGGGGTGTTGTAATGGAAAGCTCACTGAAAATGTCAGCTCAATGTAATGGAGTGAAAGGCAAATTCAATGTTGGAATGATAAGAAAGGGGGATCAAGTGCAGTTAGCAAATACCATAATGCTACCTTGTAAATCTTTGGTGCAAGCACATTTTGCATTGTATCAACACTTCGGCCTTCTTCACACAAGACCCTTGGCTCACTGTGGCTTGTTTAAACCCTGATCAACCACAATGCGTGTTGGGCACTATTTTGTATATGCAACCTCTGATGCTTTTTAGTAGGGTTATGCAAGGGTCTTTTGACCCTCAAATAACCCACAGTGGCAAGGTTCACACAATATGGCAATACTCCGATCTCCCTGATTGGGATTGCATATTGAAAATGGTGTGGTTCATAGAGTTAACCTATGGTGACTTCTGTGTGTTGTGCGAACTGGGTCATCTTGTCATTTCATGCCAATAAGAATATTGTGTTTGGGGGGTGGAGTACAGAATCTAAAACTCATTGCAGTGGAGCATTTTTCCTACAAGGAAAGGCCAACACATCCAAGGTTTAGCAAAAGGGGAAACCAAGTGAAAAGATAAAAGTATATATAAAACTGAAAGCTGAGGAGAGGCAATGGGAAATGTTACCTTGAATAAGGTTAGAACTTGTCATCAAATCCAATTGATTGGCAGTAAGTTAATTAGTGATAAAAATCATAAGTAGTAATATAGTAATAAAGTGACTCATAATTACCTCATGGAATTATTGCCACATGTTAAGGTGATGTCCACTAAGCTAGTTTTAAAACAGGACTAGACAAATTCAAATTCATGAAGCATAGTTCTATCAACAGCTTTTAGTTAGGATAGATAACTAAAACCTCCAGGTTATGAAGAATTATATCTTGAGGGGATAACCATCATGTCACACTCTTTGTGAACTTTCCAGAGACATTTTAACTTAACATGGTTAGAACAGAATGCTGAAATAGCAAAGTGGTAGCTCTCTGACAAGAGGATAATTATCCAGGCGGTAGCTGTCTGATAAGAGGATAACTAGTTTAATGCCTTTTCTCTTTCAGTCTCAAAGACCAATCTTTCTGTTCATGAGGACAAAAACAGAGTTCCTTATGTGAAGGTGTGTATAAGGATTGAGCAAGTTTCTCAGCCTTCTTTAGATTCCTTGTTCTAATGGTTAATTACATTATATTTGTATTTTCAAAGGGCTGCACTGAACGTTTTGTATGTAGTCCAGATGAAGTTATGGATACTATAGATGAAGGAAAATCTAATAGACATGTAGCAGTTACAAGTAAGTGGTTAATTTTGCAAGTTTTTTTAAAAATAAAGGAATGTATGTTACCATCCTGACAAATTACCAATTTCTGTTCTGTACAAACAATATAAATAACTAAGTTTTCAATGTTGTATTGAAATAGCGACGTTTTCCCCATTTGGGGAATGAGCAAATTCTTCAGCTCGCGATGTGGGGATAGAGGTGCATATAGTCACAACCCAGCCTCCATAGTGTATAGGGAAGAGTCTGAAGTCCCTAGATTGAGGAACCTGGTAGAGAATTTCCTCTTACTTTCCACTTGGAGGGTCCCTGCACCTTGCAAATTAAACATGGTACCTAGAGGGAGATGTGAGGGGCTTATAGAAAATGCTGGTGGTGCCGGCAGCCAGCTAGTTGGCCATCTCTGTGCAAGAAGTTGTCACTAGCTTAGTTTTCTTAATAGAATATCTCTTCTATCATCACTACTTGAAGGTCCATGGTCTCTAGTTAGCAGAGGAATTGCTTTTATGAGTCTTGAGTAACTTTAATGAATTGGTCAGGCCTATGCCTCTCCGTTTGACTAAATCGCAAGAACATATGTAATTTTTCTGTAGATTCATTATGTAGCCCAGATGAAGTTATGGATACTATAGATGAAGGAAAATCTAAAAGGCATACTGAAACAACAGTGAGATTTGTTGCCACAATGTTTATTGATACAAGTCCAAAAATTTTCTCTTTCAGACATGAATGAACATAGCTCTCGAAGTCATAGCATCTTTCTTATTAATGTAAAGCAAGAAAACACTCAAACAGAGCAAAAATTGAGTGGAAAGCTTTACCTCGTAGATTTGGCAGGTAGCGAAAAGGTAATGATTTTATATTTTTAAAGCTGATTGAGTAGAGGGTGTAATTGAACTAAACCTTATTCATAATTTCAATATTGGATCTTAGGAGTCATAGTTTCCTACTCCCTATTTCTGGAGTACACCAGTGGAAGGTGGATATATTGTATACATCTGGGGTCCCCAACTTGATGCTTGTGGACACCTCCCTTGGCTTGCACCAGGTGCCCTGATCCTCAGGTGTTTTGTTGTTGATTTTTAAAATATTTCTTTAACTGGGAAGCTGGCATGCAGCAAAGCAAAGCACCAGCCTCCGGTGCCATATTTATTTCTAGAGGCATTCTTAGAAATGGCACATGATTGCAGCCCAGTTCTTCATTTTGAAGCATGCCTAGCTACCCAGAAAAAGATAAAGGTAAGTTTGGGTTTGGGTGTGTGTGTCTTCCCTTTGTGTTTTGTGTTTGTGTTTTGACTAGTGGTGGTGTGGCTACCTATGAAGTGTAATATTTATATACAACGGGTAGGCAGTGTGGTGTTGTACAGATTTTTTGGACTACAACTTTCATTATCACTGACCATTGGCTATGCTGGCTGGGGCTGATGGGAGTTTAGTCCACATCTGGAGGGCGCAAGGTTGCCTACCTTTGGCTTAGTGTAAGCTGGCCAGATATGTGAGATCCATGTCAACTTGTGGAAGCCTAGAAAATTCTTAAGCAGTATGATTCAAGCAGCTTTAAGAGTTTCTCCTAAAACAAGGAAGTATTTCATGAAAGCAGTATGATTTTGGTTTGTCCTTAATGGACATAAAATTCCAAGGATCTGTTCCATGTGGCTTGCGTTATGTTAAGCTTGTTTGGATTGTACGAACCGGGTTAGTATAAGACATTTTTCTTAATTGCTATTCCATGTTGCAGAAATAATATATAAATTAAATTATCTTACGTTATGGACTATTTGATTGATTCCCTAGTCTTGAAATTGTAGCATAGCATATTACCTGGTTGGGCCACTTATACGGCTGCATGTAATCTCTGCAGACACGCTACTCCATTTGACCTTCAGGAACAACTTCTGGGGTGGGGGCTAAGGTGTTTCAGTGGAAAGGGATAGAAAGATCACTGCACATTATGCATGACAATTTAGATCCAGGCCAGAGTTCATAAAATAAAAATTGATTTTTTTAAGCTTTCTTAAAACTGTTTATTTTAGGTTAGTAAAACGGGAGCAGAAGGTGCTGTCCTGGATGAAGCTAAGAATATCAACAAGTCTTTGTCAGCTCTGGGAAATGTCATTTCTGCTTTAGCTGAAAACAGTGTAAGTCTATCACTTATTTTGAAAGCATTTGATGCAATTTATTTAATTACAGTTGTTTCCCCCTCCAACAAGCCATTCTGACTGGGTTTGGACGACATGACAGGTAGTGCCTGGGTTGGTAATTAGGCTATTGGCAGCCTGCATGCACTGCCAATTTAAACAAGCCACTGTCAGGTGAAAACTGGGTCTATGTAGAACATCTTCCTGGAAAATACTATTCTAAACTAGATGTTCATGTATCTCAGGTTGAGAACATATTAAATACCTTCCACTGCCCATAGTTTAACATTAAAAATACTTACTAAAAGCTCAGTTATATCCATATAATTAGTTTTGTAAACTAACTTAGGCAATCTATTTTCTTGCAGACATATGTTCCATATCGTGATAGTAAAATGACCAGAATCTTACAAGATTCACTAGGTGGCAATTGTAGAACCACAATTGTCATTTGCTGCTCTCCATCATCTTACAATGAATCTGAAACAAAATCTACATTGTTATTTGGTCAAAGGTGAGTGACAAGCTTAAAGAATATGGCTGTAGTATACAAACCAGGGAGATGTCAATGTGCTCCCATGGAAACCAATGTATCTTGGATTTCCCACACTCTTCTAATAGGTGGTTGTCACGTGCATACTCATAAAAGCAAACATCCTTGTCTAATGACCATTTCTCTAACAATGTTTCTTAAAAGCTTGTCAATATTTGATTGCTGGTTAAGTTCCTTTTCTTTTCAATGCATCAGTCATTGAGCTGTACAAATGGAGGGATGATGTACCTTCTGGGATGTATTGTTTGAGACTGATGCATTATTGGCATGCAGAGTCACTATG
This sequence comes from Elgaria multicarinata webbii, assembly GCF_023053635.1. Lineage (NCBI taxonomy): Eukaryota > Metazoa > Chordata > Lepidosauria > Squamata > Anguidae > Elgaria > Elgaria multicarinata. Next base: position 27,698,537 of record NC_086171.1, on the reverse strand, counting down.
ATATGACGTTCTAAGGAAAGAAAGTATAGCAGCACTCTCTGAAGCTGCATGGAGGTGGCAAGAAAAGAAAAATTGGCTGGAGGTTTGCTTTAATGACTGAGGAAATTGTAGATCAAAGTTGAAATCCTTGGTACAGATCAAAACTGAATTGCTTTGTGAACTGACAAGTCACCTAAATCCAGTTAGAATGGCTAACTGGGATGGGGGACCATGTTTGATGGCCTGCCCCTGGAAACTGATGAATCCGGATGGGTTTCTGTGGTCTCTTGGGAATTTTCCTGCAGGGTTAGTTGGCGGTCCTGCCATAGTCCCGGTCACTGCTTGGAATGAGGTATCGATATGATTGCTCCCAAACGTACTAGCCTATCTGGAGAGGATAGAACTTGCCTCAGTTGTCCATATAGTAATGATGTCCAGGATGGACTACTGTAATGCTCAGTATGTGAGGCTGCCTTTGAAGATGATTCAGAAACTTCAGCTGGTGCAGAATGTGGCCGGCCGGCTGAATGTTGGGGGCAGTTTGATTTGATTGAGCTTTAAAGCCTTAAACAGTTTGTGACTAAATTACTTGAAGGAGGACTACCTTTACCCATACCAGTCTGCCCACACTTTAAGATCAGCAAGAGACGCTCTCCTCATTTGCTGACCTGTGAGAGCAGTTTGGTAGGCAACCCCATGAGACAGGGCTTCTTCCACAGTGACCCCACATCTCTGGAATAAGTTGTCATTGGGGGTCCACTAGACTCCATTATTGCACGATTTTAAGAAGGCCCTGAAAACATACTATTCTCTTTGTCTCTCCCTTTATATATTTGCTGTCACTGCTGTTTCCTCATTGCTGTGTTTACTGTGTTTTAAGATGTATTGATTCCTGTTCTAATGTTGTTCCCCGCCTCGATCCAAAGGGAGAGGCGGGTAAGAAATAAATTTATTATTATTATTATTATTATTATTATTATTATTATTATTATTACTGTGTTTTTATTGCTCTTTAAGGCAGTATCTGTTTTTAGTAAGTGTTTTACTATTGTATGCTGCCTTGGGAGGGCTTCTGCCCTGACAGGAGTAAAGAAATATTTTAAATAATAACTTTTAATCTGCCTTTCTAGAGCCAAGACTATCAAGAATACAGTGTGTGTTAATGTAGAACTAACTGCAGAACAATGGAAGAAAAAATATGAAAGAGAAAAAGAGAGAAACAAGACTCTGCGAAACACTATTCAGTGGCTTGAAAATGAGCTCAATAGGTGGCGTAATGGTGAGTTATGTCACTGATCTTCAATGCCACATTTACTTTTGGTCAAGTGTGTAGAATAAATTGCAAATTAATCTAAAGTTCCAAGTCCGAAAAATCCCAGACCCCTCTCTGTATAGGTGTCTTAACATGATGCCTGAACCTAGGAGTTTAAAGTATTCTTCCAGTCTGTTTAAATGGTCTTACTCAAATGAATTCTGCTGGGATTTTCCAGAGTAGCACTGAAATAAAAAGTTCTGCATCTCGATTTGAAAACATCTTAACAGATACAGATATGGATCTATATTAAGTTCTACTTGGAGTAGATTGAAATTGCTTACTTAACTTGTCCCATTATTTTCAATGGATGTACTTCAAGTATAATTTGTATGTGATTCAAACCATGTAGCTTTCAGTTCTAATACTACACTATAAAAAAACCCAAACCTGCATTATATTAGAGCTGCAATGTTCAGTCTAGTAGATGCTATTACGTGTGTGGCTATAATCATCTTTCAGTGAAATTCTCATGCTAACGAAGCTGGCCTAATATTGAGTCAATTTGTAAAGCCATTTCCAGCAAATTGTGATATAATTGGGATTTTTTGTTTTAAAGGAGAGACTGTACCTGTTGATGAACAGTTTGACAAGGAAAAAGCCAATTTGGAAGCATTTACTGTGGATAAGGATATTACTATTACTAATGATACACCAACTGCTACTATTGGAGTGATTGGCAATTTTACTGATGCTGAAAGGAGGAAGTGTGAGGAAGAAGTAGCTAAGTTGTACAAACAGCTAGATGATAAGGTATGCTTATGTTCTATACTGCTTGACATCCTAGGATATCCAAACAGCTTACATAAAAAACACAGACAATAGAATATAAAACCTAATGTAAAAACAATATAAATTAATAAATACATTAAAAACATTAAAACAAGAGCAGTAAACAGCATAGTTGATTACAAGTCAGGGAAAGCCTGAGTAAAGAAATGTGTTCAAGGTATGTTTGAAGCTTGCCTCAATTTTAGTGTACTTTAAATGATCTGGTACCATATTTGCTCAGAGTGAAAATGTTTTAGGCTGCAGTCTGGTGATGCTAATATAATATTTCTTAGCTACCTTTCAAGACTATAGTCTTTCCTAGGTGGCTTAAAATATAAAACAATAAAATGCTGCAAAAGACGCCATAAATTTAAACTCTTAAAATAAATCAGTTAAAATAAAATGCAATAAAATATAATGCAGTTCAAATAAGAAACAGCAGCAAGTACATTGAAATCTTTGCAATTAAAGGCCAAATGAAATAAACACCTCTTCTGTGTTTTTAAACACCTCTTCTGTTTTGAAGAAGGAAGCCATGGAAGAAGCCAGCCATTTATCTCTGGTAGGGAATTCCAAGGGATACCTCAGAAGTAAGCGCATTGAGTTCAGTGGAACTTACTTTGGGTAGACATATATAGGATTGCACTATAAACTGCTCCGGACAAAGAAGAATAGTACATCAGTCCACTGAGAATTAAGTAGAAGGAGAAGATATTTTGGCAGCAGCAGTTTTGAAATTAACTGGGTTCTAGCATGAATATTGAGTACTAATCATGAGAATCCAGTGTTAATAAAACAATGGGGTGGGTCTAGACCTAGGAGCAGTTCACACATAATGACAACCCATGAGCTTCAAAACAACAAACCCTGGGTTAACTGCTCAGTTATTGTTTACTACAACTTTATTAGATTGTAAGCCTATGCGGCAGGGTCTTGCTATTTACTGTGTAATCTGTACAGCACCATGTACATTGATGGTGCTATATAAATAAATAAATAAATAAATAATAATAATAATAATAATAATAATAATAACAGTTGTTTTGCATCTAAACAGCAATCCATGTTCACTTGTTATGCTGCACAACCTACGAAGGAGCCGATCGTGGGTTATGTGCTAAAGTGGAAAAGGCGGGTGCACTTCCCTGACAACCCATTGGTCAGGCCTTGTTCATAGTCATATTTAGAGTAGACCTATTGAAATCAATGGGACTAAGACTGTATTGATCCCGCTATTACGTTGGCCAATGTCTAAGATACTGTGGCTTAAAGCATTTTTGTGGAAAACTTCCTTGCCCTTCACGTTTTACTCTACTTTCTATTACATTCTTAGATATGGCTTTATCAGTATACAGTTCCATTCTTCAATTTTCCAGTGATCTCTATGCTATTTAAAGAAAAACATTTGCTTTTCAAATCACGCCTATTACATACCATGGCCATTAATTTATCTGTACATGTACATGCAATTTCTAAAGCCTTAAATAACCACACACTAATAGATGGAATTGTTGAATCCACCCTGTGTTTAGCCAAGACAATTCTGGCTGCTGTTAATAAGTGCATAATCAAGCTTTTGTTCAAAATATCTGGAACATAATTCAACAATATAGTTTTTAACTATGCTGTATAAAACTGTATAGCATATTGCATATCAGTTCACTCTATTAGTTTACCTAACTTCCAATAACTTTGTACAACTTTGTAGCATCATATTGCCTATATGCCAGCCCTGCTGACAATCACCTTATTTTTTTCTTCTTTCTTCCCCATCTCCTTTTCCTTGTGTGTCGTGTCTTTTTAGAAAGTAAACTTGCAGGTCGGGACTGTCTCCTCTCTCCCTCCCCCCCCCCCCCCCTGATTTGACTGAAAGGTGTTCTGGGAGACTTTTTAAATTGATAATATTTTAAATAAATAAAATAATATTTACATTTTATAACTGAGCTTTCTTCAAGGAGGTGCTAACTGAAAAAGGGTGCTTTTATATTATAGATTCTTGCCACACTCTATCTACACTAAGTCCATATTAGAAAAATGGAGTGCTTCAGAACAGCATATCATTGGCTTGAGCATTCAATCTGGAAGTTCAATAGGATCTAAAGAGCACCTCCTTGCAATATTGTAAACTGCTTTGTGAAGTGCCTTCATTTTCAAAATAGGGTTGTTACTTGACATGAGGGATACAGAACTAGTTGCAGGGTGGGGGTGGTTTTTTTTAGATTTAAACTGTTTTCTCTAAATTTGAGGCAGGGTCAACACTTTTAATGAACTGTGATATTTTTTATGAACTCCAGAGAAAGGACATCTTTCTTTTTAAATTCAGGATGAAGAAATCAATCAGCAGAGTCAACTGGTAGAAAAGCTAAAAACACAGATGTTGGATCAGGAAGAGGTGAGCTTTGCCATTTCATCTTTTGGTGACTGTAGAGAGCAAATGATCACAATGCGCAGTAATGGCATTAAATGAAAATATTTGCATAGGTTAGTGTTGTTAAGAATATGGCTGCTGGTTACTGAAGAATGGGAAATGTAACTCACACTATTAGTACTTTGTAGCTTGTAAACATTTCAGAAGGATGTTCCATATTCAAATTAGGCCACTAATTTTAAAAGGGTTCCTATTAGCTTTTCTGTGTAGTGGCTTCAGAAACACCACTGATAGCAGATCTCTAGAAATCCCAGAGCTTCCCAGGTTTTAAAATAGTGGCCAATTTCACTACAGACTGTTGGCATAGAATGAGTATTTATTATAGGACTAGCAAATAAGCCCGTCGTACGACAAGTGTAGAGGAGCAGTCTGGTGAGGAGGTTAGTAGGTTTTGGCCCCTCTGCTAGGCTGGAACCTCCTGGCAGTTATCTTTCTTCGAACTTCCCTAGAAGGCCGCAGTTCCGAGAAACGTCCTTAGATGGCGCCAGAGGGCAAAAACTATAATTGGCTTGGAGGAGCAGTCTGGGCTTTTCTATATATAGATATGACCAAACATAAAATTTTGGGGAAATGGTTAGCTGCTAAAGAAACAAACGAAAAAGGATAATCAGTAGCAGTTAATTGCATTAAGGTTTCTGAAATGAACAAAGTGACATTTGCAGTTTAGGAAATTGTGTGTTAAAACACACAATTGATGTAACTTCTGTGTGTAGCTCCTAGCATCTACCAGGCGGGACCAAGACAATATGCAAGCTGAACTGAATCGTCTTCAAGCTGAAAATGATGCCTCTAAAGAGGAGGTAAAAGAAGTGCTCCAAGCCCTTGAGGAGCTTGCTGTCAACTATGATCAAAAGTCACAGGAAGTGGAAGACAAGGCAAAGGAATTTGAGCTGCTTAGTGATGAACTGAATCAGAAATCGGTAAGAAGCCAGGAGAAGGAGTTGATAAGTTTCTGTAACATAACTCTTTTGTTGTTGTATGATTGAACAAATGTTAATCAGTGTTAATCTTCAATATTTTTTTTTTTTGAAAAACTAGAAAAGCATAGCCACAAAAATATATTGTTTGTCATTCTTATATTTTGGTTGTGCTCAAACTCCTTGTACATTTTAGGAGTTGAAATTCTTTGGGTTTGAGCCAATTTATTACCAGTGTATTCTCATCCTTTAATGGGAAGTACCTTAAACATGGTGTGTGCCATTTGAGGCAGCAGTGTTGCTGTGCTGGCAATTAACTCGGAATTGAAGTTACAGTTGGCACCATACTTAATTCTTATTTTTCTGTTTTGTGCTTTGTTAATGTTTGAAATTCACAGAATCTGTAAGAATAATGCAGTTAATCAGTTCTCGAAACTGCTAGATAGGCAGCCTAAAAAGATTGCTCATGCGTCACAGACCGTTGAAAGTTAATACAACAATCCATTTCCAAAATATTATTGTGAATATTTCTCCTTCAGCCCAATTTTTGGGATCCCCCCAAACCACGGATCCCCCCATTCAGCAGAGTCTCCTGACTCATTGACCCTTTTTGTAGGATCACAGTGGCTCACTGTGTCTTCTTTAAGCCATGATGAGTTGCGGTGTGTGCTGGACGTTTTTTGAGTATCCAAGGAGTTGTGGGGAGTGGGTTAGAAGCCTAGAACAGGCCATATTTTACCTCACACAAGCCCTGTTGCCTGGGCTTGAATGTCACAACAACCTATAGCTGGGCTTAAATTTCAAAATGGTCCCCCCCACACTCAATAGCCCATTGAGGCTTAAATAATCCACAGTGGCTTTATTTGATCAAGTGAACTGGCTCTCTGTGTAATATTTTCAGGGGGCTGGAGAGGCTGCCATGAGAAGGAGAGTACAGGGAATTCTGCTTCAACCACTGTAGTTGATTCAGATTAAATCTGGATCCAGCCTGTTGTCTTGTTTTCTGTTTAATATAGTGTTGTGCTTCCAGGAGGGAATCAGGGTACAGAATATGGAAAATGTATTTTGTAAGATTTTAAATTGCCCCATGTAGAAATAGCGAAAAGGTTTCTCAGTTGGTTAATACAAATTTTGGACAATATTTAAAATTTTTATGGATATTTGTAGTTTACTAGCTAGCATAACTAAACATAGGTCACTGCAAAACTGTACTGTGTTGAATGAATTTTATTGTCTTGCACTGTTAGAGAGTTGCTCCTAAATTCCTTTCTACTAGTAGCATTGTAATTATAGCCAAGCTAGAAGATCTTGATTTAAATTGGAAGTCTGCATTTGCCATCCAGGCTTTCAAATAAGCAAATTTGTTAGAGCAAGTTGAAGTATTACTAATTACATGATACAGGATTTAGAATGTTGTCTATCTGTGGTTTCCTGAAAAGTATTAACTTCAGGCTTGGATAATAAACTATATTCCTCTCTTACCGTGTATTCATGAATGCATGTTTGACCAAGTTTGTGTAACTGCTCAACTGCATTTCAAAGTTTGAATCATTCTATTTTGTGATATCTATGGATCCCAGAGGTCTCCATACACAACTTCCCAGAGGGTTCCATATAATTATGTGTTGCGCCATGGACTTGTTCTGTCTTGTCTGATTTTCGTTGGCGCATCAAGAAGCCCAGCGATGCTACACTCTATAGCTTCTGCTTGGAAAGAATGGATGGGAGTTTAGGATTCTGCATCCAGAGCATATAATGCTTAACAGAACCTGCCATTCTTAAAACGTTAAATTCCTAGCCATTTTTAAATAGTTGTGTGTGTACCTATTTATTTATTTTCTATGTAAGATCAAGATAGTTTTATGTTGAGTATGGAATCTCTTATATTTATATAAACACACACACACAGCCTTCTGAATAAATTGTTAGCCATGATAAATTTCTCAAGCAGAAATCTATATATTTTGCTCTAGTTCATTGGAGCTCACACTCTTAGCAGCAGATTGTGCATGCTGGGTTGACAATCAGTGTTTGAAAGTCCCTGAATAAGGCTGTAAGTAGTTAACAGATCTAGTAATCACTTCTTTTTTGTATATGGAGAATCTTCTTTAAAATTATAAGATGTAATTTACTCTGAAGTGAGAGACTTTATTTATGTAGCAGTTTGTTATAGCAGAAGGCAAACACTAGGAGCAATGTCCTGTACTTCTGCTGTTCCTCTGCAAATTCGCTCATGCAACAGGAACTGGCCGTTCAAAAAATATCCCTAGAAACCAACACCACACTTGTTTCCGGAACTCCTTCTGGGAGTTCCATTGACTTGTCCTGTTGCGGCAATTAGTTTTGCCATTCATTTCTGGATGTTTCTGAAACAACGATTTCTCATTGCAGTAGTAGTTGGGCAGTATAGAATGCTACTCTATAGCCCAGTATTTACCAACTATTGGCTCTTAAATGCCAAGAGATGCCCCGAACTTCTTGCTGATTTGCATTAATTTAACATCCTTTGGGAGGTTTCTGCAGTTTTTGGTTTTGGTTGTCTTTTCACTCTGCCTCCCAATCTTAAATTAACTTATTAGTCATTTGTTGCTTCTTGCTTATCTTACCAACTATATTGCTGCTGCTGCTGCTGCTTCTCTAGGCTACATTGTGGAAAGCATGTATTTGTAAAAACAAACCCTAACACCTTTGGGTTAAGCACATGCATACTTCAGCAAATAACGGATAGCAGCTTGAATAACACTTGTTGTTCTTGGGATTCTGTTAGACACCTTGGTTGAGCCTGGTTGCTGTGAAAATATTGATTGGGTAGCTGTATACATTCATAATTTTTGCGCTATATGTTTTTTATTTGACACATCTTACTCTTGTTCCAGGTTATCTTAGCTAGTATAGATGCAGAACTTCAGAAACTTAAAGAAATGACCAATCACCAGAAAAAACGGGCAACGGAAATGATGGCATCTCTATTAAAAGATCTTGCAGAAATAGGAATTGCAGTGGGAAATAATGATGTAAAGGTAAGTTTTAGCAGAACTACATCATGAATCATTAAAATAGCAAATTCACATGAGGTCTTGCTTCCCCTATCTTCTTTCCTCCCCATATCCTGGCATTAGAAATGGTCAGAGATTCCATACATATGTAAGAGGTAGATAATTTTATTTAAATCTGATCTTTTGATAGTTGAAAAACAATCATAAATAAATACTGAATTTCTTTTTTTTTTTTATAATAATTTTTATTCATTTTCAACACTATATAAACATAGATAAACATTTCCAAAATATAACTGAAACAAACACAATAAGAAAAAAAAATACATCAAATATCTGCTGCATACATATTGAATAATTGTTGAGTACAAATATCAAAAACTATTACATATGCCTTATCACACTACAACATCTTCATTCTTAACATAAAAGTGCACCCCCCACCTCGGGATCATTCTTGAGTCCAAAATCTAATCATTTCTTCTGCTGGTGGTTTCCCACTTCCCTTAGTAAACACGAACACTAGGAACTGTTTCCAGATTCCTTCGAACTCATTTATTTTAGTTACGCCTTTTCTCCACTTAATATTGCATGTCAGTTTATCATTAATGGCTATGTCCCATACTACTTTATACCATTCCTCAATAGAATATTCCCCTTGGATCTTCCAGTTCCTAGCTATCATAAATACTGAATTTCTCTTACTTAAAAATAGCTGTTATAATTAAGCCTCATCATGAACACGGTAAACCTACACTTCAGGTGCAATCCTATGCAATCCCATGGCTGGCTGGGGCATGCTGGGAGTTTAGACTTCTTTCTGTCTAAACATGCATAGGGTTGTCCCATTAGTCTCATAAAAATAAATTAATGGCTCTGTCACACTTACACATTGTGCCCACTTACACAAGTATCACACATTGGTAGGTAATTCATTTGATATTCATTATAATGTTTCATCTCATGAAACTGGCTCTGTCCAGACTACCAGCTCCTGGTTCTTGAGAATTCTGAACTTTTGGTTTCTGTTTCTCTGACTGAGTCCAATCTGCAAAGACACTGGCTGGATAGAATTGTTCTGTGCTTATGTGGTGGTGGATCTGGGTCAAGCAAGCAGTGGCGTTAAGAAAGACAATATCGCACAGTGGATAAAATTATTTTTAAATCAGAAAAATGGGTTTAGCCGTTTATATTCCATATATGCTAAATCTCTCATATATTAACATTAATAATTTAATATTAAATCTAAAAGTATACCTGGATACAGTTAATCTCTAAACTGAATCAACGCCCCCAATTTTATGGCCCATTCATATGTAATGTCAGCAAATGGTGGGTTGATTAAACCATGATTTGCCACAGCGCATGCTGAGCAGTTGCCACCACCATTCTGCATAAGCAACCACTGATTGGAGGTTGCTCCATGTCATCCAAACCCAGAAACTATAGGTTAGTTTTGGATTAAAACAATTGGGTCATAGAGTTAAAGGAGGCCTTTCTATCCAAATGAAGAACCAATGTAACCATTTTCAAATGTGAGTATTTTACACTCTTCCCAAACTTAGGCAGGCATTTCATTTTTACTTGATGAAACTAAACTGCTCTAGTCCGCCCAGTAACTATCAAATTTTGCCTCAACCTATCTGTTATGAGTATTTCATTTTTGTTTCCTACTTAGTTCTTGTGAGGGCAAGGCTGGGCCAAGTCAGAGTGAAGCAGAAAGGAGCAACAATGGAAGGAAAAAAGACAGAATTGTCCAATGTGCATCTCCCTAAGTTCCCATGCTTAGGCTCCTCCCCTATAACCAGATGTCTGGGAGTAAGCCCCACTGAACTCAGTAGAACTTATTTATGCACAGACATCTATAGGATTGCGCTGTTGACTTCAAACTGTCGTGTGTTGTTCATAAAGTCCCTTTACGGAAAAATGTTAAAAGACATTTCCTCTATAAGTAAATAAGGAAAGCATGGAAAATATATACAGTGAGACAAAGAGATGCAAAGCTTCCTTGTAAAAATGAAACTAAACAATACTTTCTAATTGTGAATTATAACGGTTTAGTGTCAGACTTGCCTCATTGTTCAGAAAAAATATGAAAAGGTTTTAATGGATGACTTAAATCAATGCACAGCACCATGTACATTGATGGTGCTATATAAATAAATAAATAAATAATAATAATAATAATAATAATAATAATAATAATAATTTAAATTAACCTGCTCCTTTAAACCAATACACCCTGTTGTGTAAGTGAATATATTGGTTTGTTTACCTGTATTGGGTATATGATACTTACAATTTTATTACAGAAATATAAGGTGAAGCGCTCACTGGATTCTCTTCCGCAAAGTTCTTCCATGCTGAAATAACTTGCTTGATTAATTTACAGGAAATATTTCGGGGATAATTTTGGAAAGGTTGGGGATGCTTACTTACCATTGGCGGTGAACAGTAGCACATCCTTTAAAAAGGAAAAATTTAAAAATGTTGCTTGCTGCTTCTATAGCATCATTCAGAGGGTCCTTCTTGAGAAAATGACAGCCTGTGACTTCCTATAAGAGTTTAATTAATATATATATATTTATATATATATTTCTTCAGGTTTTAATGCTTTATTTATTTCAACAAAAATATTCAACATACTGCCATAAAACATATTCATTATACACTGTCAATTATTTCAGCTATTCAAGAGTTTAAAATATAATTTTAAAGTATAAAGAGTAGCTGCCATTTTCCACCATTGGTAATGAATCTCCCCTGAAACTTAAAAAAATATATATATCAGAGTGCCAGCCCCCGTATCTGTCACATGCAAATTGGATGGCAAATTTAGGGGAGAGGGGTCATCATTTTGTTACAATCATAATATAAAGTAGGGCATTATACAATCAAGTCATCTGGCAGGCACGTTGATAGGATGGAAATACTTTAAACTGTGAACGTGTTGCAGATCATTTGCTAACATTTCAAATGTTTGCAATTAATGGTAGTTCTTCCTTTTCAGCAACCAGAAGGAACTGGCATGATAGATGAGGAGTTCACAGTTGCAAGACTTTACATCAGTAAAATGAAATCCGAAGTGAAAACTATGGTAAAACGATGCAAGCAGTTAGAAAGTACGCAAACAGAAAGCAATAAGAAAATGGAAGAAAATGAAAAAGAGTTGGCAGCCTGTCAGCTTCGTATCTCACAGGTAAGTGACATTTGGCTCTGTCAATTAAGTCATTTCTGCCTCTTGATTCCAGAGTTAGCAGTTTGTTTTATGATAATAGGTCATTTTAAATTTACAATTATTACCAGTGGCACCTGCAATGAAATGTTGCAATGTGGAATTCTGCTGGTATTCAGGATTCCAGCCGCTCCATCCATTCTCCCCTCTCCAGTTCTTCTTCGTGGTCTCTATGCATCACACATATGGGCTTTGCGCCTGCGCAGAGACCAGACCGGAACCTTCTATAGCTGAGTGGAACGTTTTTGGGGGGAACCCCTCCCCCACGCTACCGCGCACGTCCATGGGGTTCCCGCCCTTACCTCTGTTCTTCGTCGTCCGCCATTGTGCTTAGACCATAGAACCAAACCTCTTAGCGTTTTCTCTTTAAAATCCTTTTTTACTTCAAATCTTTCCTCTTTTTGCTTATTTCTCACTTCTTAACATCTTTTCTTCTATCTAAAAAAAAAAAAAAAAATTTTTTTTAGTAGTTAGATTTTCCTTAGCGATTTCGATCGCGGCGCTTAGCCGTATGGCAGTTAAGGCCCCATTTCGCAAGTGTGTGAAATGTGGAGCTAAGCTCCCTCCAACTGACGGGCACTCCCTGTGCGTCCTGTGCCTAGGTGAAGGCCATAAAGTTGAGTCTTGGCTGAATCTTCGAGGATGCACAAAACGGCAGCCAGTAAGTCCGTTGATGACCATTGCACTGAGGTGCCTGAACATTCCAGAGTGGCTAATAGGGCTCAGATACCCCTAACGCCTGGACAAACGGCAGCCAGTAAGTCCGTTGATGACCGTTGCACTGAGGTGCCTGAACATTCCAGAGCGGCTAATAGGGCTCAGATACCCCTAACGCCTGGACGGTCACTGGCGAGTTCCGCGGCCAGGAAAATCTCCAAAAAGGCCCGGACTCCCAAATCTTCTTCTGAAATGGAGAAAAAGAAGAAGAAGAAGAAGCGAGACGCGGAAAAACCCTCGTTAGGGTCATCCCGCGCGGCGGAACTGGCTAGGAGTCACTCTACTCCTCCTGCCATACCGACCGCTTCGATACCAAGGCCTCCCTCGGTATCGAGATCCCAGTCGGTACCGATGGCTACGGTACCGACACATCCTCCCAGTCTATCGGAGGGCGAGTTGCGGGATTCGGCTTCAGCGGCCTCTTTCCGAGAGCCTGCCAGGCTGCAAGAAGTTCAGGGACTAATCCCTCTACCGCCTTCGCCAAGGCACACTCTAAGGCGTCAATGGGAAGGAGCTTTTCAATACTCTTATCCCCAATCAGTATGTGGTGACTATGTATGGGATCGATATCGCCCACAACAACGATACTTCCAGGGTGACCACCAGTACCCTCAAGAAGAATATTATGCGCACCCTCCGCCTACGAGGATGTGTCATCTACCGCTGCCTCCACCGCCCGCCCACCAAACGTCCACGGTGTCGACGCCTCGACACCGTACGCAGCCATCGGCATCGACTGCCGCGGTTACCACGGTACCGACGGAGCATGTAGACCTCCAGGTGGTTACAGTATCCTTGCCTGAGGATAATTACCCATCGGATTCTGAGTCGGGGTTGTCGGCTACTCCATCGATGCCTTCACCAGAAGATGAGGTTCATGACAAGGACCCTTCTTCCCCTTCCGACGATATGGTCAGATTTTTTGACCATATGCTTAGAATGGCTCAGGCATTAGGACTGGAGATCCAGCAAATGGATGAATCGGTCGTCGATCCAATCTACGACGTTTTCCAGTCCACAACCAACCAACGACTTGCCATCCCTATTCCACATGCTTTAAAGCAAACGGCTCAATTATCTTGGAAAACACCGGCTATGACTCAAGCCACATCGAAAAGGCTAGAGACCCTCTATTGAGTCCAAGAGGAAGATGTACAGTTTCTGGTCCAACATCCCAAACCTAATTTGATCGTAGTGGAGTCGGCTCAAGGCCACTCACAGAAGGCACATTCTGCACCCGTGGACAGAGAAGGCAGAAAGTTGGACCATATGGGCAGGAGGATTTACTCCTCTGCCTCTTTGGGCATCAGGGCATCAGCCTACGAGGCTACCATGGCACGATACCAGCTCTTCCTCTGGGAGAAAATAGGATCACTATGTGAACATCTCCCAGAGGACAAAAAAGAGCTGGCACAAGTTTTCCAGAGTGAAGCTTCAGCCATAGCCAGGCAACAATTGTCGACAGCGAAAGGTCAGCAGAGGCAGCAGCAACAACAGCTCCAAAGCAAACGTCAGCCCGACTTCTCTAAGAAGCAGCGGGTTTGACTCCTTTATCCCAGATCCACCTCCTTTTGCGAACTGCCTAGCACCACATTACCATCAATGGGAGTCAATAACATCAGACTCCTGGGTGCTCACTATCATCAACTCGGGGTATGCCATCGAGCTCGATGTCCTTCCTCTTTCTTCGGGGGTGAAAGTAACGGCGCCATCCCCTCCTCTGCTTCTCGAGGTACAGACCCTCCTAGCGAAAGGAGCCATCTCTCCAGTACCCGCAGAGGAACTCAACCAGGGGTTTTTCTCCCGATACTTCACGGTCACGAAAAAATATCTGGTAGCGGACATTTCAACCACCCTCAACCTGTTGGTCTCGTTGGGTCTGTGGGTCAACGAGGAGAAATCCATCTTGACCCCACAGCAGAAGCTGGACTTCATAGGGGTAACCCTATCGTCTCGGGATGGGAGAGCATACCTGCCCTCGACCAGAGCAAGCACCCTTCAAGAGTTAGCCATCGCTACCGAGAGCCGCCGAAAGGTCTCGGCATGGACAATTCAGAGGCTATTAGGCTTGATGGCAGCTACAACTGCAGTCATCATGTTTGCAAGACTCAGAATGAGAATATTGCAGGCCTGGTTTTTAAGAACTTTTGATCTTCGACACGATGCCCGGCGAACTTACCTGTCGATCCCGACGCAAGTAAGGGCATCTCTGAAATGGTGGTTTTTGATGTCGACGCTCCTAGAAGGAGTTCCCTTCCAGCAAGAAACTCCTTCGGTAACGATCACGACGGATGCATCGTTGATCGGATGGGGAGCACACTGCGACTCCCTCACAGCTCAGGGCCGTTGGCCTCCTTCCCAGAGGGAACATCATATCAACCACCTAGAACTGCTAGCGGTGGAGAATGCAATAAAACCTTTTTCACAAATGATCGAGGGCCGAAACGTCCTGATCGCGACGGACAACACCACGGTAGTGGCGTACATCAACAGACAAGGTGGGACAAGGTCTCATCCTCTGAATCGATCGGCACTCAGGATTTGGAACTGGTGCATAAAGAGAAATACTCACCTGATGGCGATCCATGTAGCGGGCAAGGAAAACATCATCGCAGACGCCCTCAGCAGGTCTTTCCACGTCGACCACGAATGGGAGCTCGATACCGAAGTAAGAGACGTTCTCTTTCGGTACTGGAGCCTCCCTGCTGTCGATGTCTTCGCTACCGAAGAAAACGCAGCTTGTTCCAGGTTCTGCAGCAGAGCAGGAAGAGGAAAGCACTCGCTAGGAGATGCTTTCACCAGAACCTGGAAAGGAAATCTTCTTTACATCTTTCCTCTGTTTCCACTGTTGACGAAGGTGCTGGCCAAAATCCAGTCGGACAGGTCGGACTGCATCCTTATCACACCGTGGTGGCCTCGACAGACGTGGTTCTCCCACGCCCTTCGACTGTCGGACGGGAATTACATCAGACTCCTGCCGATACCGACACTGTGGTCTCGACACCAGGGCAGGGTTCGACACGCAAACCTGTCGACCCTCAAGATGACGGCATGGAGAATATCATCCATTCCTCCTCTCGTACCAAGGATTTAACTGTAGACCATATATTGTTGGCATCACTAAAGCCTTCAACGAGAAAATCTTACGCGGCAAAGTGGCAGAGATTTCAAACTTTTGCCTTGGAAAACGATCAAGCACCTGAATCCTGCCCTTTGTCATTGATTCTCAAATACCTATTGGCACTTTATCAGCAGGGACTCGAACTCACTTCCATCAGAGTTCACTTAGCGGCTATTACGTCTTTTCATCGAGGCATGGATGGTTTTACACCTTTTGTACATCCAACATCGAGGAAATTTTTAAAGGGGCTTAAAAATATGATACCGACAGTAAAGAGTATCGTTCCACCATGGAGCCTATCAGTGGTGTTACAGGCATTGACAAAGAAGCCCTTCGAGCCCATGGCCTTATCTGACCTTAGGCTTCTAACATTCAAGACTGTCTTTTTAGTAGCCATCACTTCTGCTAGACATGCAAGTGAGCTTAGAGCTCTCAGGATAGATGCCCCTTACACTATCTTTCACAAAGATAAGGTTGTGTTACGCACAGACCCTGCCTTCTTGCCTAAGGTAGTGTCAACCTTTTATCTGTCCCAATATATCACTCTACCAGCTTTCTTTCCGAATCCAACAACACCTGTTGAGTTTTCTTTACATACACTTGATGTAAGGAGAGCTCTTGCCTTTTACAAGGCTAGGACAGAGAGTTTTAGGAAAACAAAGCAATTGTTTATTTGTTATGGTGAGCCTTATAAGGGACTCCCTGTTTCATGCCAGCAACTGTCACGCTGGATTGTAGAGACAATTGAACTTGCTTACTCTATCTCTAAACTAGAGCTTGTGAAACCTGTGACAGCTCATTCTACCAGAGCTGTCGCAACATCTGTTGCCTTCAGCAGAGGTGTTCCCTTGACAGAAGTCTGTAGAGCTGCAACGTGGTCCACTCCATCCACGTTTGTTAGGCACTACAGTTTGGACACCCGTGCTAGGCACGACTGCTCGTTTGGAAGGACAGTGCTCTCGGAGATCTTCAGATGATGCACCAACCCACCTCCAAAGATATGTCAGCTTGCTACTCGCCCATATGTGTGATGCATAGAGACCACGAAGAAGAAATGCAGGTTGCTTACCTGTAACTGTAGTTCTTCGAGTGGTCATCTATGCATTCACACAACCCACCCACCATCCCCACTTGGTGGTGTGAGACTTACAAATGGCACAGTTATATGTGGAATGTACTTTATTGAAATTACACTCATGTTTATGGGGGCACAATGTCGGACTCCTGTAAACTGAGGTAAGGGCGGGAACCCCATGGACGTGCGCGGTAGCGTGGGGGAGGGGTTCCCGCCAAAAACGTTCCACTCAGCTATAGAAGGTTCCGGTCTGGTCTCTGCGCAGGCGCAAAGCCCATATGTGTGAATGCATAGATGACCACTCGAAGAACTACAGTTACAGGTAAGCAACCTGCATTTTTCCATCCTGTTCCACCAACAGAAGATTGGCATCTTGTTGCCAGTGAGCATGCCTGGCCCTTATTGAGTTCTTTTGAGGTCCCTGTTAATTAGTTTTTCTAAATGTTTTGTGTAGTTCTGCAAACTTTGGGGTTCCTCTAGGTCTGCTTTTATTTTCCTCTTGTGTATGGGCAGTGCCAGTTGGCTATATAAGCAACAGCACTCAAAGTCTAAATGTTGGAAATGAAGGAATCATTATACTTAGCCAGTGAGCTAGTATAGAAACAAAAAAGGCTTTTTCAAAAATATTTTAGAATTTTTTGCTTACTGGAGAATGAACAAACATGCTTGTGCATGCTGCTCAGTCACTCTTGCCTAGATGTTCCTGCCAACAGGAGTGGCTTGACAAATCAGGAAGCGGTGGTTTGTTTAGTATTACTTCCGAACTGGTTTGTTCCTCTCCTATCTCGCTGGAATCATAAGCCAAGAACAAATCCTGGTTTATCATTTTGGCTTGTTAGGAGAGCAACAAGTCAGAGATCCCAGTTTGGTTGGAATAGTAAGCCATCCATAATTGGAGGCTTCTTGATTACTTCAGCACCTCTGGCTGGCAGGAAGAGCTAACAGGAGTGATTGAGCATAGTGAAGGAGCACACTTGCTCATTCCTGATAAGATATCTATTGAGGCAGCTGTGCCTGAACTGGCCCAATAGATATTAGAATTACATTGTTGGAACATAAACAATTCACTTTGCTTTAATGTGATATTTTCCACTGGGACTGGATTTATAGCTATTGAAGTATGTAAAGTACATTTATAGCAAACATGTGGCTGGCTGACTTAACAGCTTCTAGATTTCCATCTTGGCTTCACAGTTTTGCTGCTATAAAGAGTCTATTATGATTAATATGCAAAGGCAACAATTGTACGGGCTACTCGCTAGCAAAAATACTAGTTCTTCTGAACATCAAAAAGCTGGTCAATGATAGGTAACAGATTTCCAAATTCTGGGCCCATGTTTCTCAATTGTGTGACTATCAGTTAAGTTTTTGCTATGTCTGCTCCATAGTGTATCGTTAGGTTCTCTTAAAAACACTCTTATAGCTTTTATGTGACGCAAGCTAATACTTTAAATAAGAGACAAATCAAATTTTATTATTCTGTAAAGAAAATCACTGCAAATGATTTTGTATACCATTGTATACTTTGTATACCATTGATAGAATAAGAAGTGTATCATAACAATAGCTTTCTAGTGCTACACAGTGTATGATGAATTGTTGATTATTCAAAGTACACGGTATTCCTGCAGATACTTTCCCAGACATACATTTTGTTGAGTCTGTTTATATGTAACATTGTGATATCAATTCTATTTTCATCCTGGAAGCATGAAGCCAAGATCAAGTCACTTACAGAGTACCTTCAGAATGTAGAACAGAAGAAAAGACAGCTTGAAGAGTCTGTGGATTCCCTTAATGAAGAGCTAGTTGAGCTTCGAGCCCAAAGTATGAATTACTTTACTGTTATGCTTTGTGTAGTGGTTAAGAGCATTAATTGTGAGCTGGGAACTCCTAGGTTCAATCTCATGGCAGCCAAGATCTCATGGCCTCTGGCAAGCTATCATCTACCCCGGGTCTCTGTAATGTGGAGATGATAGTGTGGGGTGTGAGATTTACTAAATTGCTTTGATAATTCATTTTATTTTATTTATATTACTTTTATACTTCTTAATATCCTAAGATGTCTAATCAGTTCACAGTAATTATTTTGCCTATCCATCTATATCTATATCTATATATGTATACACACACACACACCTGTGAGCTTCCCCGAGGCATCTGGCTAGCCACGTTTGAAAACTGGATACTCAAGATGGGATACTGGCCTGATCTGTAGGGCTTTTATATTATTACTGTAAGGTGCATAATATTTTTGGAATGGCATGCTATGATCTTTCAGCAGATTGTGATTTCAAAAAACATGTATGCGTCCAGTAACTTAAATCACTTTTTTTCTCATTAGAAAAAGTTAATGAGAAGGAGCACTTAAACAAGGTTCAAACTGCAAATGAAGTCAAGGCAAGTAAACTTTTAGTGAGCACTAATTATTCAAATTGAGCTTCTTCAACAATGTAATTTCTATAATGATCTAAAATAATCAGAACATTTGGTTCTTCAGCAAGCTGTTGAGCAGCAGATTCAAAGTCACCGTGAGACTCATCAGAAGCAAATTAGCAGCCTAAGAGATGAGGTTGATACAAAGGAGAAAGTAATTACTGACCTACAAGAGTAAGTTTTGCACATTTCTGTATGTCTTTATGGGAAGGTGGGGAATAGCATTTTAAACTTAAGGCTGCAATCCTATACCCAGATACCCAGGACTAAGCCGCATTGAAATCATTAGAGCTTACACTTCTGTAGACATATACAGGCATGCCTTGTAAATCACTCTTTAAATGTGTGACTCACCTTTATTTGATATGCTTAAACTCTTCAGTCTTTTGTAGGAGGTTGTAAAGTCCTGTTTGTGCTCACAGAGGTGCAGTGCAGAAAAGTAGAAATATCCTTCTTTCTGTATCCATTCACCTTGATTCAAGGCTGATTTTGCAACTTTCCCCCCTAATGTTATAGGAGCTTAATGTTACCACCATAGAAGTAAATAACAATGTTCAGTTCAAGCCAATATTGATGTGGTGTTTTTAAAAAAGATTTTGTTTAAATCTTTCTAAATGTAGCTGCCCATTCTAGCCCAACGGACATATATTGGTGACTAGTGACATGTGTCGCAAGATGAGGAAGTGTTGTGGTAATCTCTTGCTTTATCAATTTTTCTATGTTCAGTCAAAATCAGAAGATGATGCTTGAGCAGGAACGACTCAGAATTGAGCATGATAAGCTGAAAGCTACTGATCAAGAGAAAAGTAGGAAACTGCATGAACTTACGTAAGTAGAAATAAAAATGGAAATCTGGGCATGTCAGTGATATGTGAAAACTGGAGTATTCCAGAGACTGGACAGGAAAGAATGGACTATTTTAAAATTACTGACATATTTGGAGGTTTGGAGCATACTTTTGGGAAAGCTAGTATAATGTGTATTTTAGATTTTAAGGCAGTAGTTCAAATGTATATAGGTTTTACTGAAAATGTATTCCAGAAAACTGGAATAATGGCATGTTTGCCTTAAAAAGGCTTTCACCAAGTTGCCTGACAGCCTATAGCACAGATTCATAGCATTCTGTATTTACAGTTTTAAGTTTCATTTTATAGTTTACCCTATCGTGTATAAAATAAAGATGTAACACTGTTCTGAATTACTTCAGCATTTTAAATAATGAATATAAAGGGTTGGACGAAACATAGGAAGCACATCTAATATTCTCTCTAACGATATACTTATATAAAGTGACCAAGAAGATTCCTTTTCACCCATTAACATTCAGTGGTCTCTAATATCCCAATCCACTTACCTCCAAAATAATAGTTCTTCATTCTTGTGCAAGTTCATCCTCTCACAAAGCATTCTAACATCCTTTGTTAAATACTTTTGGTTCCAAAGTATTGTGGAATTCCTTCCCATGAGGTTTTGGGCTTCAGCAAGCGAGCAGGGATTTTGTTCCATCCAATTTAAATGTATAGCTTTTAAATGTGCGAACAGCTGTGCTTGGTTTGTGTGTCTGGTTTCATGCTTCATAGCCTAGGTTTTTAGGTTTTGCATTACTACACTTTATTTAGTCATTTATTTATTTACTTTGGGGGAGAGACTGGGAGAAAAGTGGTCATTAAAACATTTAATATTTTTTGTTAACTTCAGGGTTATGCAAGATAGGAGAGAACAAGCGAGACAAGACTTGAAAGGTTTGGAAGAAACTGTGGTAAGTTATATATTCAGAAAATATCTTTCAAATTACCGAATTTCCCAGTTACGAATACTTCAGTTAAGTTATATTTTATGTTGTTAGGCCAAAGAACTCCAGACCTTGCACAACCTTAGAAAACTGTTTGTTCAAGATTTGGCTACCAGAGTTAAGAAGGTAATATGAAACACAATTCTTTATTTCAAAGTCATTGTCATGTTGGTTTTTATACCTCAGGAATCTAAACTTAGGTTGCCTATCTTATCACCACAGAGTGCAGAAATTGACTCAGATGACACTGGGGGCAGTGCTGCTCAAAAGCAGAAGATTTCTTTTCTTGAGAATAATCTTGAACAGCTCACAAAAGTCCATAAACAGGTAAGCTGTAATATTCTTACATCTTTATTGCTTCCATGACTGTAAAAGCGTATTGACCATAGCTTTGTTTGTTTTGTAGACCCTTAAGTCCTTTAGCTTAAAAGTTAGTTTCTTTGAATTGCTGTAAGAAACTATTAGTCATTTTTGAGTTGATGTATTAATGGGTAAAAATCAGTAATTCTTTGGCCAGATGTTACTACCCCCTGACCTTGCTTTATTTGATATAATTTGCCAACATCCTACTACAGCTATTCATGCATTCATAACAGAAATCCAGGATATTGAATCCCAAAGAAATGTTTTTGCAGTTAAATTCCCCTCCTGCTTGGCACAGGCATGCATGTGTGTGGTATAAAACTCAAGGATGGCCATGATATGGCTAACTTGAATATTTAACCTCTTTGAGGAAAGTTTATTTCAATGGCCGCTGAAGTTTTAGAAAGCCATTCAAACCATGTTAGTGGAAAATGCTATTCTGAGTTTCCATAATTTCTTTTTCAGGTTTTGAAAGGATTGGGGGGTGGTCTTTATCTTCCATACTCTAGATTAAAATACGCATCTTCCTCAAATATTTCACACTACAGAATGGCAAAATCAGAAACATTACGCTGATGATAGCCTCATATGCATTGACTGTGGCTACAGTTAGAGTTGAACATTATCAATATGAACAATGTTATCAACTGTGATGGGAATAGCTGAGATATTTATTTTTTTTACTGTATGCCACATGTTGTAAAATGGGTTTTTTTTTAAAAAAAAAAATGCTATGCAGGGTTATAGTGAAGAGACCTAGGACAGGAATAAGATTTTCCTTGTGACAGGAAAGTCATATGTATTTATATGCATGTATGTATTTTCCCAGCTGGTACGTGATAATGCAGATCTTCGCTGTGAACTTCCAAAACTGGAGAAACGGCTTAGAGCTACAGCGGAGAGAGTTAAAGCTTTGGAATCAGCACTAAAGGAAGCCAAAGAGAATGCATCCCGTGATCGCAAGCGATACCAGCAAGAAGTAGATCGTATTAAGGAAGCTGTGAGGTCAAAGAATATGATCAGAAAGGCACATTCTGCACAGATTGGTTAGTAGAGAAAATAGAGCATTAGTTGTTACAAATATGGCAGGCATTTGATTATTGTTGCCTTGTTTTTTATCACTTGGTGATACACCTGGATTTTAAAATGGTGGGAGATTACAAGCACATCCATTGGTGTGTAAGTCCATTAGAGTGTATGGAGTTGCTGGGGTCCTTTGTTTGTTTGTTTTGTTTGTTTTTTGTTTTTTACTAACCAGTAGAAGTGGTTGCAGAATGGTTGCTGTTGGCTACAGCAGCAAGTGCTGTATTTTATATATTTAAAGAATTTTTATCATGCTCATCAGCTGAAAAGGGGAAACTTGAGTACTAAATTCATAGTTACAAACTTCATCAGGACATGGAGTTCAATCTAAACACAATGGAAGAACTGCTTTCTCTTGCTCCGTTCTCAATGGTGGCATTTGGTAGCTGGAGGAAATGAAGCTGTTACCTGTACCCAGACACAGTGGAGAGTGCCTGATTGCTGCCTTCATTAGGGCATCAATTACTGAAATAGGGCAGCTTGTGTATTTAGATACTTGAGCAGTGTACACTCACGGGACTTTTCACAAGACTTAATATGCAAGGAATAGTGATGATGATATTTGTGGACTCTGTAAACTGGATGAACCCTGCAGGTGGGAGGGAGGCAATTTCTTCCAATTCACCCTCCCGCGTGCAGTCTCCTATGCCCCTGACAATCTGTGCTGGAAAATTGGGGAATCTTCCAGAACAGTGTGAGTTGGTACTGAGGACTGCAGAAAGTGCCACTCTAACCCCTTCCTCTGGCTGGATCCCAGTGGATCCCAGTGCCCTCTGCCAACAGAAGGAGCCCTCCCATTCGCCTGAGGATTAACTCTGCCTCAAACACTATTCATTATTATTTTATGTACCAATGTCCCATCTTTCAGAATACATATCCTTCCAAAGTGGTTAGGAAATAAAATCAAAATCATTAATAAAATCGGATGAAACAAGAGTAAAACAGCAGGCATCAGGTTGTTCACTTGCCAGTTCAAGGCAGGGAACAGTCCAACAGGAGCAGGCTGAGGTCATTATGAGAATACATACAATATAAAATTGGTAACTTGAATATTCACAGAATTATGAAATGGGTATCTTTGCAGAAAGTTCAGAGCTGCTTGATTTTGTATTTGTGATATTTAAGAAAAATTAAGATTTTGTGATATTCTAGCTCAGAGTTAGAAGGTATCTGAACTACATAGCTGTTTGGCTTTGATTATCAAAGCAATTTAAAACAAATTTATCCCACTTCTCAGAAAATTTCTTTACAAAGCAACTTACAATTATATAAAACAATAAACATCATTAACAGTAAGAACTTTAAAGACTAATATTCATTATGGGGTAAGATTTTGCGGGCTAGAGTACTGTGAAGTGCTTTCAGTTCACAAAACCTATGCCTCAATACATTAATTAATCTTTAAGGTGTACCACAAAACTATGTCTAATTCTAAACTGTGTATGAGCCACTTTTACAAACTTTTTGGCTGTGCCGTTGTTCCTTTTTTATTTTTATTTCCACAGGATTAGTCATGTTAGTTGTTTTTCCTGCAACAGACTAATAAAAAAGAACAGCTTAAAGGTTTGAAAAGTTATTCAAAGAAGGCCTTCTTGAATAGAAATGCATCACAATTATTTCCTAGAACTTGGTGTTTTTTCTTGCTGCCTTATAAAGTGTGATTTTAAGCATATTCAAGCACTCCTAATAAGCTGAATGGCTTTGACTTCCCTTTAACAATTGCATTTTTTTTTCATGCAGCTAAGCCTATTCGTCCTGGTCAACATCCAGCAGCTTCTCCAACTCATCCAAGTGCAATTCGTGGGGGAGGTGCTTTTACTCAAAACAGCCAGCCAGTTGCCCTACGTGGAGGTGGAACCCGGCAGGAGAAAGCATAAATTTATATGATCGAGGTTGGCTTTTTACTTGTTCTGTTTGACTTGCTGTCTTCAGCTAATGATTTTGGTATTTCCTTTGAAAACACAGAATATGGATCTTTAATTGAATATTAAATACAAGTCTAGATACACAAGAGTATTTGTGGGAATCCACAGCATCTTCATTTGAACAAATGGGCTGAGAAAAATCATAATTCATTCAGAACTAAACAGGTGCTGAAATGGTCCCCAGAAGTTCAGAATTTGTTTCGTGTGTTGATCATGTCTGTGTGCTGGCTATAGTTTATCATAATGCCACCAATCTGAAGAAGATTAAACTTGATCTTCGGACTAGTTACAAAAAACATTGCGCCTAAGATTAAGATTTCTAATGGAATGCTTTCATATAAATTGAAGAATCAGGCTAGTTTGTGTGCTCATGTGATTTATGGGTGATTTATACATATGCATATATATTTGTGCAATGATGCACCCACGTGTGTGGGGTACAACTTAATTTTAAAATGATTGCTAAACTAGTCACTGTTTAGTAAACAATGGTGACACCGTCGTTGTGTATTCGCCTTGGTACGAATTAGCTTTTCCACTGAAATCATAGGGCAAAATTGGACTGTAAATAATTATGAATAAATATAAATGGCTATGAATAATACTGTGAAGATTAAACATTGTATTCGATTATAATTGTATTAATTCCCCCCCTTTTTTTTTTCTGTCTCTGCATAAGTTTCTCCGGCTATTTCTAGATGCTGGTACAATGCAGCATGAAGAGGATTGGACATCGCGCAATGAGAGTCATTCCGTGGCAGTGATCTCTGTCTCTCCTTGGGGACTGTAGGATTATTTTTTGAAAATTGTATAAACTTATACTGGTCTGTACAGCTCTCCTTATTCTGGCTTAATTTGGCTAATTGATTCCCAACAAAACTAGGAAAAAAACTTGTTCTTCTTGGATAATTGACGTGTAACTTAAAATGTAGCTCTCATTACATGATCTGTCTTTCACGTCTTAAATTTAGTCTGCACTGTGCCAAGTTGAATGTATGTTAAGCAACATCTTAGTTAAAATTTCCTAGCTTAATTTATGTATATTTAATGGTCTTAGGGAATGTGGAACAATGTTGAAGTAAGTTTTGATTTTACCACTTTTAATAACACTACTTGACCCACTCTTGAATTAGAGCAGCACTGTACATTAAGTTTGCCTGAATGGCTGTATAGAGTAAAGACTAAAATTATTTGTACAGTATGCAATTACTGAGGTGTGCTTATGACTGCCTTTAGGCACTGAAGTCTCGAACATGGAACTAAACATTTATGTTTTGGCGAGGCTACTTAACTGTTTGATTAAATCAATCTCTGTTATCAGGTTAATGAGTTAATACTGTATAGCAAGTAGTAAATGTAAGTTTACATGGAAAGACTTGGCAATGACTTTCATCTGTCCTGTTCCTGATTATACACAGAATGGTGTGATGAGGTTGAAAACATTCTGCTTCATCTTGATGAGCCAGTTAGTGGTCACCAGAGCTGTATACATTTGGTTAACTGCCAGAGGGCGAAATCGGGACCCTGTAGAATTCTTCTTGCATTTTACTTTATTCAGACTACCAATTTGACTTAGGCAATGTGAGTTAATTAAATAAATGGAACAAGGTAAATGAATAAAGGAAGCAAAGTAAGTGTTTAAAATGGCCAGAAATGTCGGATGGGTATGGAAATTGTGCTACACTGAAACTGTACTGTAACTTATTTGTAAATCTAGAGTTCTGTAAATGTGTGTTACTCCAGATATCTTGTCAGACATCTTAACTGCCTTTCATTTTTTCCCCAAGCGATGTCCTAAGCCCTGGTTTAAACAGTTGGCAGTTTTGCCCTACCAAGGAGCACTTGAAACTACATGCCATGAAGTTCAGATAATGCCTTTGACAGGGAGTTCCTGCTTGATCTATTCCAAAGGTTTTAGAAGGCTTTCTCATTAGTCATTAGATTGGTAGGAGGCAAAGGGAGAAACTTTGCAACATTGGAGAGATTCTGAATAACTGCTTTTTCAGAGTAAATTAATGCCAGTTTTATATCTTACTACAATATATTCACAGGCACTTCGGGTGGGTGGGTATATTTCTGTAGATCTTTGACTAACTTTTTTACAAATGGAAGTATTTGTATTATGATGGAGCTTAGTAATAGAAAAAGTAGACTTTTTTCTATTCCTTAACTTCTGATTTCTGTCTTTTTTTTTAATGATAGTTTTTAGAGGCTGGATTTTTTTTTAATCATCCAGACCCTTGTTAGATTGCAATTGTCATAACATAGACTTGGGTTGTGTGTGTGTGTGTGTTTGAATTAAACACTCCAAACTTAAGATAAAAGAATTCTGGAACATAAGAGGGGACTTGTACAAAGATAAAAGAATATTTAAGAAATGTTTGTAAGTGTTTTCGGTTGTAATGGCCTATGTCAATTTCTCAAGATTAACCATACAGTTTCAGTCCCGATTCAGTTTACACTGTTGAACTCTGGTTTCCTGGCAATATACTAAAATGAAGCAGGATATTTTCTCATGGCTGTTTATGGTAGTTTCATTCCTGTAAGTAATGTATCACGGGTTTTGGTGCTGACATGGCTGTGTAATTAAGCAGTTAAATAAACTGTAACTAGCATGTAGCTCAAAATGTACATCATTTTTATACCTAAGTTTTTATTTTATTTTAACCTATTATGAAGTTTATGAAGAACTGCAACTTAGACTTTCAAAAGAACTCCTATTTTAGTCCTTTAGCACACCTATGGTAGGTTACATGGACAGGACAACTTCTGGTTTTGTAAATTTAAAATCTGCAGTAGAATTCTAAATGCGTTGCTGTTTGGATTTGTGGTCCCTAAGCTTTTCATTCCTCTAGGTCATTTTTTAAAAATGGCTTAGGGTAGGAATTGAGTGACATGTAAGAACACTATTTATTCTTGGAGATCAACTAAATTATTTGCATAATATTGCTGATAAAATACTTTAACTCTAATTTAGACATGAAAGGACAAAACGTTGCCTACAAACACAGTGGCTTATTCTCAATACATGAGGATGCATTGCAGAATAAATGGTTTGGAGAAGATGCCATATAGTTAACTACCTGCATGCTGTAAATGTTTTTTGTGTTTTAAATAAAGAAAATCTTTCAATTTTAGTGAACTTCCTTGAGACCTATTATAACTTTTTAATGTAGTATCCATTTTGTAGTATTGTATCTACATATATTTTACTAAGTTGCTGTTCTTAGTACGAGCATCATTTTGATAAAGATGATTTTTAGAACTGGGGCTTCATCAGTCACCACAATGTGCCTCTTAAGGGCCAGTTCATACGCTATCCCATTACGTACACTTAAGACACTAGGGAGCAGAAGTGAACTTCAGTGGTTTGTACATTCATAGATGAATACAACCTACCTATGTGAACTGCTACAGAAAGAATTGACTGCATGGGTATGGCATACTTAACTGAATGTATGTGCATAGGCCTTCATTCATACAAAATGCATGAAACGGAGTCCTGAATCCTTTCGTGTGTAGAGTATATGTTGTCCATGTCATGTGTGAGCCAGTCATTAACCATGTTTGGGAACAAAGTACTACGTTCCTCACATTTAGAAGTTTAAAATTTTTGATTTAACATTTTGTGCAATGATGATAAAACTAGCACAAAGCTTTTTATCTCAGTTAACCTAGATCACTTTAAAAAGTTGGAAGGGGACTAATACACCTTCATATGTAGGAGAGTACTGTGAAGTACAAAAAGTTCAAATTCTCAACTCCGGAAAGCCAGCTTCTGTAACAAGAAAAAGTTGTCCTCTCTGAAAGTTGAAGTTTTGATTTTTCCTAATCAATCTACACTAATGATAAGTTGCACTTCTCCTCTCATACTTGCAATTGACCCATTTAAATGTAAATACACCTCATTTCTAACGAAAGGTATCTTTTGAGGACCTTGATCGTGTTGATAGAATTCATAACCTTGAATTGGTTAGCAGAAGCCAATTAAGCTAAAAATATTGGCCACTAGAGGGTGCAATAATTATACTGGAAATATTTGTTTAAGCCA